>NC_142012.1:157016278-158458778 GCF_049901735.1 Notechis scutatus
TTTCTCAGTTTTCAAAGAATAAAAATCAAAGCATTGCAAATGTTTTGACTATTTTCTTTTACTAGCGATCTCCTAATGGAATGCCTTTGTCACTTGGGAAAACAATATGATATATGTGATGACATTAAGTCTGCTTAATGCTTAAATTGGAATCAAGGGTTTGCTGAGTTAGCTTAATTCTGATTGGCTATCAGGATGCTTGTGAGGTTCCCCCCCCCCCTTAGTTTATTTATTTAGCTGATTTATATCTTGTCTTCCTCATTAATCTGGGCACTCAAGGTGGTTAATAATTAGCAATCAATTGTACAGAATAAACATTTGAAGTCATACATTGAACTCGGTGTAAACATCAACAAACAATTAAAGCGTGGTGAATGGAATCCATCTTGGCTATTCTTCTAAAGCAGAGGTGGAGAAATCTTGCCCCATTATGACTTGTGGACTTCAACTCCTAGACTTCCCGAGCCAGCATCCCAAGAATTCTGGGAGTTGAAGTCCACAAAAGGGCCATAGTTCCCCACCCCTGTTCTAAAGAAAAGAGTAGAAGCTCAGTACAATTCCAAAGCAGTGTATTAGACTATTTTGTAGCATCACAAGAGGAGAAACCCTTTTGCACGGCATAATTAGATTGTTAGATTAATGCCTAACAGTGGGAAAAATCTTCGGAAGGGTCTTTCCTAAAGATTTGCAGTGGGAAAGGCAGCTATTAGACAATCATGCCCCAAGCTATGTATAACAAGTGAAATTGTTTTCTGTCCCAGTAATTTTGCAAGCAATACAGATTGTTTAGAATAAGCATTGTGTGATTCTTGGATTTTGCAGGAGTTATCAATTTATTTCCTTATTTGACACAACATAGCCACTTCTAGTATTTTCTCAAGTACAGCGCATTGAATGACTTAAAAAAAATGTAATCTAGGCATGAATAGCTGCTGCCAAAGTTGCCCAGCTCAAGAATTATTGTTCCCGGTACATTAGCTATAACTGTGCAAACATGTTCCTTGTCGCAATCATCACCTGCAATTCAACTCAGAATTGAAAATGGATCATTCTCACACTGCAGGATGTTCATTTCAACAGGCTGAATCCCATGTCTAATTTTCTATTTTACCAATAGGATACCAATACCTTTGTCTTGTCTGAATGTATTTTGACTTGTGCTCCCTCATGTAGTCCTATTTTCTAATTTGGGCAAGGAACAATTGCTTGTTTGGAATTGACCGGAGTCAATTTATTGCTGAGACACCCATTGACCAAGATCAACTCCAGTGGAAATCATCCTTGCTTTCTTTGGTCACATCTATTTCTTGAGTGGGGAGTCTTAGCACATCCCACCCTGCAGCTGGAAAAAGGTTATTAATCCATCATCTAAGAGCTATCTTGGAAAGCTTTATGGCAGCTGATGAATCTCAGCTAAAATTTCCACTCTGCTGTCTCAGTGACCGGACAAATGGTAGCTAAAAACAGCCCTGGCAAGAATCCCAGATATGCAAGGAACACTTTCCTTCTTAAAGAAATTGCTGGCTAGATTCTTGTCCACTTCCATCATGCATGGCAATGCATTAGGAGTGCCATTAATCTTCTTGGCCCAGACTAATCTGCTCTATTTATAACCAGAGTACAGATGACATGCAGATCTCTTTGAAAGCCATGTAGGGTGGATGGAGAACAATTACATCTGGATGCTCATCGGACTTGTACATAGCGATGTCAGTCAAACTCATTCATCTGGGGATTAGACATGAGTGTTGGAGATACTTCTCATGTTCAGCTCAAAGGAGGCACAAGCATTAGATTGCTCTGCAAACTGAGTCAGAAAGTAATTCTGACCTTTCTTTCTCATAGATCTCTATCCTTCGCCTAACCCCACCTCTGAATTCCTAGATCCTTCATTCATATAGCTGGGGAGGGAAGTGGGAACGAGATGCCATGTGCTTCATTGATTTTGCAGTGAATAGCTTTCTTTTTCTTTCAAGCCACAATTGGCTTGAGCCGCAGATGATTTGCCAGTTTCATTATTCCCATAGATCCTGATCCAGTAAAGTAGTCACTTTTATAGAAATGCGTCATCATAAACTGGCATCATTATCTTATTTCTCTGCCTCTACAAGCAAGAGTCCATTAAGGGTTCATTGGGACATTGAATTTGATGACATCATACAGTACATTGTTCAATCACATGTTTCCAGGAAGACAATTAGATGAATCAGGGATAATTACAGCTCTTTGAGTGAGTGTTTTAGACTTCAATATTTCTATCTCTACTAAACTTTCTTTTTTACCCCTAGCATTTCTGCAGTATTCTGTTGGATGAGCAACCAGACTTGTCCACATTTTATTGTTCCACTAAATAGTAGATTGTCTTGACATAGCACTGACTCTGAACTCATAAATTTCTATTTAGCTACATACACCTCAGTGATTATTTTCTTTAATTCCCTCAGGGCTTTCCATATGTGCTGTTTTTTCCTTATACACAAATATTTCCACACTCAAGAATTTCTTTCCCATGTTTTGTTAAGATAATGTATAAATTAGAGCTTAGGCTGGGGGATTAAATTCAATTCTTCATTTTTCCCCCCACTGTTTATTTTCAAACTCATACTGACCTCTAGCGGGAAAAGACCCATATAACAAAACATTAACAATGTAAACAATTTCAAACTGAGAACTTACAAGAGCTTGGTCCTAAGTATAGAGGAATCACCTCCATCACATTAAAATAAGGAGGTCAGAAGCCATTTTGATGAGCATCTGAAAAATAACATCTGTTTAAATCCTTCAGGATTTGTTTTTCAGTCCTTCTTCCAGCCGTTTTCCCCCCTTTAATTTTTTAGTTTGAGACACCAGGGAGGAAAATAAAAAGGGAATGACAGTCAGGCATGTGTATTTCTTCTGAAGCATCTCTGTTCTCCTTTCTTTTAAATAGAAATTAAAGATCACTAGAACATACAATGAACTGAAGACACGGCTTCTTGTTACTGAGACCAAACAAGCATATTTGGAATTTTCTTTAAATCTAGAGAGGGGGGGAAAGATTTCTCCCAACAGAAAAGCAACCACTTCATATCTTTCCCTCTCCAGTGAGTTTTTGATGAAGTAAAATTTTTAACTTCACCATAAAAGATTCATAAAGAGAACATGTCTAAAGAATATCATGAAAGCAAAAAGCACAGGATTCTGACTTCCTTTTTTTCTCACCTCTCATATGATTATTTTGGTTGGTGGCACAGTCAGCCTGATGTTTAGACTGGGTATGGCATTTTCATCCACCCATCAAGTCCTTCCCAATGACTGAGACAGACAGATGTTTTTTCTTTGATGGTGTTAAAGCTGTTTCAGGTTGTTTTAAGGTGTTCAACAACTTGTAAGTTGTTCCAAGTAAAGCTGCCTGGTGGTGATTTTGTCAATTTATGAATGGTACTGTTTATGTTTGCTTGTTTGTTTAAATTTGTATACTGCCCAATGACTGTGCAGCTCACAGATGAAACATTTTTTTAAAATACAATGACAATCATAAAAGAATAACAGAATAATGGAATAGCAGAGTTGGAAGGGACCTTGGAGGTCTTCTAGTCCAACCCCCTGCTCAAGCAGGAGACTCTATACCCGTGATGGCGAACCTACGGCACACATGGCACAGGTGGCACACAGAACCATTTGTGCGGGCACTCGAGCCCCAGCCACTTACCTGCACCGCACATGCGTGCACCTCCCAGCTTATTTTTGGCCTGTTTGAGCCCGTTTTTGCCCTCCTGGAGATTTGAGAGAAGCCTCTGCAGCCTTGGGAGGCCGAAAAACAGGCCTTCCAGAAATACCAGAAGTGACAAAACGGGCCCGTTACTCAGCCTCCTAAGGCTGCAGAGGCTTCCCTTGAGACTCCGGGAGGGCAAAAATGGCCTCAAATGGACCAAAAAGCAGCTGGGAGGTGCACGATCATGCGCAATGCAGGTAAGGGGACAGGGGGGTGTTTTGCACACATGTTCAGGGTGGTGCATTGCATTGTGGGTGCCGGCAGCGCGCACGCTTTTGGCACACCACAACAAAAAGGTTCACCATCACTGCCCTATACCATTTCAACCAAATGGTTGTCCAATCTCTTCTTAAAACCTTCCATGTCAGAACACCCACAACTTCTGGAGGCAAGTCATTCCATTGATTAATTATTCTCACTGTTGGGAAATTCCTGGTTCACTTGTTGATAAGTTTCCACCTGTTACTTCTTGTCTTATCTTCGGGGGCTTTGGAGAATAAGTTGACATCCTCTTCTTTGAAGCAGCCCCTTATATATTGGAATACTGCTAACATGTCACCACTAGTCCTTCTTTTCATATCCTTTCAGAATAAAAATGAACACAGATGACAATAACCAAACAGAAATGAAAGAGAAACAAACACATGCAACCCAAAGAGGACATAACTGTTAGGAATGTAAGTCATCTAACAGTTGGGTTGGAAAATATATAAACCAGGATAGACATTTTAATACTGTCTCTTTAAGGGAATACTAAAATTGTAATTGGGTGTGGTTCCTCAAATGGCCATAAGATGGAGCCAGAAACCTGGGTTGTTCTTTCCTGTTGTTGAGAGTGTTGCCGTTCCTGCATTTCCCTATTGACTGTTGCTGATCATCGTTAGTCTTGGATTGATGTGAGTCTATTACTGAACTGTTTTTGATACTGGACTTTGATACTTTGGATTATTCCTGGACTGAAAACTGACTGCTTTAACCGTGAATGACTTGGACTGTTTGTTGAACTTTGCTTAACCATTTTACTGGAAGTAAAAACCTACATTTTACTATACAGTATATCTGTATGCTGGTTGTGTGTTATTCTTCACTACTCTCACTACATCTCCCTGTGTGCGCTCATTCTCCTAACAGGGAATTACCTCAACAATAACTTTACCTCATCAAATCCTGGTTGAAGACCCAGGTCTTCATGGAACACAGAATCATAGGGCTGAAAGGGATCTTGAAGGTCTTGTAGTACAATTCCCTGTTTAAGGCGGGGGGGCTTATACCATCTTGGTCAAATGCTTGTCCAGCCTATTTTTGAAAACATCCAGGGATGGAGCTCCCACAGTGCCAGGAAGCAAGGTATTTTTAGACTCATAGACACTTGAAAACATCAGCAGGGTAGGAGAGATATGAATGTCAGAGTGAACTTCATTCAGAAGGCAGACACTCTGACAAGAGAAGGTGTGCTTCTAGGATCCTGATAGATGGCATTATTTAATCAAAGGAACCAGAAAGTACCATCCCTATCAGATCAAATCAGCAAGTAGATACCATGGAAACAAGGGGTTCCTCAGGCAACAGGCCCTATGCCATGTAGGGCTTTATAGGTAAAGATTAGCACCATTAAGTTCACCCAAAAACAAACTGGTAACCAGTGCAGTTCATAAACCAGGTATAAATGGTGGTAGACTTTAGAAGAAACCCTCCCATACTACCACCTCTTACAATACTAGACAACACAGTATCAACAGTAGAGACCTTTACATTTCTAGGTTTTACTATATCACATGACCTAAAATGGACACCTAACATCAAAAACATCATCAAAAAAGCACAACAAAGAATGTTTTTTTCTGCACCAACTCAGAAAGCTCAAACTGCCCAAGGAGCTACTGATATAGTTCTACAGAGGAATTATTGAGTCTATCATCTGCACCTCTATAACTGTCTAGTTTGGTTCTGCAACCCAACAGGACAGACACAGACTTCAGAGGATAATTAGGACTGTAGAAAAAACAATTACTACCCACCTGCCTTCAATTGAGGACCTGTATACTGCATGAGTCAAAAAGAAGGCTGTGAAAATATTTACAGACCCCTCACATCCCGGACATAAACTGTTTCAACTCCTACCCTCAAAATGATGCTATAGAGCACTGCACACCAGAACAACTAGACACAAGAACAGTTTTTTCCCAAAAGGCATCACTCTGCTAAACAAATAATTCCCTCAACACTGTTCAACTATTTACAAAATGTACACTATTATTACTGTTAATCTTCTCATCACTCCTTATCACCCATCCCCTCCCACTTGTGATTGTAGGACTGTAACTTTGTTGCTTGTATCCTTACGATTTATATTGACTGTTTCCTAGTATGATTTGATTGTTGATTGTACCCTATGACTATCATTAAGTGTTGTATCTTATGATTCTTGATTCTTAACGAATGTACCTTTTCTTTATGTATACTGAGAGTATTTACACCAAGACAAATTCCTTGTGTGTCCAATCACACTTGGCCAATAAAGTATTCTATTCTATTCTATTCTATTCTATTCTATTCTATTCTATTCTATTCTATTCTATTCTATTCTATTCTATTCTATTCTATTCTACAGGCATGTTAAAGCATGCCCATTGCTACTTTTGCATCCCTATATTATGGACCAGTGGAAGCTTCAGATGGTCTTCAATGGAAACTCCACATTGATTACATTGCTGTAGTTAAGCCATGAGGTGATTAGAGTATACCAGCTTATCAAGCAAGAGCTATGAGCAATAGCAATAGCACTTAGACTTATACCGCTTCACAGTGTTTTACAGCCCTCTCTAAGTAGTTTACAGCATATTGCCTGCAACAATCTGGGTCCTCATTTTACCCACCTCAGAAGGGTGGAAGGCTGAGTCAACCATGAGCCGGTGAGACCCAAACTGCCAAACTGCGGGCAGCCGGTGAGCAGCAGAAGTAACCTGCAGTACTGCATTCTAACCATTGCAACACCACGGCTCTTGAATCTAAGAAGACAGCCAACTTGAATAGGGTACTGCAAGCCCATCCAAGATCAGGAATGGAATGTCCCCAGATCTGGGTGGCCAAAACACCCCAGGATACTTGGCCTTAGTAGGACTGAATGGGACATATTTCCTGCACTGTTACAGAACCGTCCTCAACAATCTCACCTGGCCAGCTAACAAATTTGAAAAATATAATTGGGTACCATCAGCATACATATACGTTGTTGAATCAGTGCTGACTCCTGATGACTACCTGGACTAGTCCCTGAAGGAAAAATTGGAAAAGTTTCTTGGGAGTGATTTGCCATTTTCTTCTTCCTAGGGCTGAGAGAATGAGCAACTGGCCCAAGAACATGCAGGTGGCTTTGTGCCCAAGTCAGGACTGGTATTCGTGGTCTCCAAGTTTCTAGCCTGGTGCCTTAATTTCTAAACCAAACTAAGTCCTAAATTGGCAGATGGCTTCACCCAGCAGTTTCATCAAGATGTTGAAAAGGAGAGAGAGAAGACTGTGACACACTACAAAAGAGGGATTGATGGAATTTTATTTTATTTATTTTATTTGGAAATCGCTTACAAGTTAATAGGCATAAGTATAAACATGAGTAAGAATACAGGAAATAGGTACGAATAAATGGGGACAATGGGACAGGGATGGAAGGCACAACGGTTCACTTATGCACGCCCCTTCCACTCAACAAACACTAATGTGAACTGGCCCTGTAGAAAGGAAGAAGTCCATGGTGGAATCGTGTCTTCAGAGCTACCTCTGAAGGATTTTAACTTCTACTATTTCCATCCTTGTAACAAAGCTATTTTAATGATATTGATCCTTTCCAAAACATTATTTTAATTGGGTAATGATATATTGTTGCAATTCTCATGATATGTGCAACAAAGTGAATAAAAATCTTAGGGGATGCAATCTCACAATTTACCAACATTATCCATGTTAATTTGGAGGTGGGGGCTCATCTGGTCTTAAAACTGGTTAGTTTGGGATTTAAACTCTTGTGTGAATTTAGGAAATGGATTAATTCAATTTCCAAGTTCAGTATGTTAGGAGAACCCTGCCATACATAGGCAGTCCTTGACTTACAACAGTTCATTTAGTGACCATTCAAAGTTATAACAGCACTGAGACCAGTGACTTAGGACCAATTTTCACACTTATGACCACTGCAGCATCTCCATAGTCACATGATCAAAATTCGGACACTTGGTAATTGACTCATATTTATGATGTTTGCAACTTTCCAACAAGCAAAAACACTAGGGAAGCCAGTTTCACTTAATGACAGTGTTACTACCTTAACCACTGCAGTGATTCACTTAACAACTGTGGCAAGAATGGTTGTAAAATGGAGCAAAATTCACTTAACAATTATCTTGCTTAGCAACAGAAATTTTTGGCTCAATTGTGGCTGTAACTCACGGATTATTTGTAATGATCCCTAAAAACAGAACTCTTGTGAGAATTGGTTTTCTGTCTGATAAATATTCAAGTGACCATAATGTAAATAATGACACATAAACTTCCTCATGACCAATGATGAAGATCACCTCCCTTCTGGCACTCTTAAAATCAGCAGGAAAAAGGCTTCAGAAGTCATCATACTTATTACTTAATGCACATTGAGGTATATTTATTCTGAATTAAAATTTAGTTCATTTACTGCCATTTGAGTCTCCTGATCCTTTTGTTTTAAACAAATCTTGCAGGGGGAAATTCATGCTTGGATAAGAATTACTTTCCAGTTAGGCAGCCACCAAACATCCTTCCAGCTTTTCTAATACCTCCCCAAAATGAAAATATGGAGAAGGTTGTTTCAGATTTGATTTTCACACACCTTGCCACATCCAGTCCATTAGGATGGGAAATGGTGGTGAAGTCACAGGAAGAGAGAAGCTAAGAAGCTGGCGTCATCTTTGTGGGGTCATGAAGGAGTTACGATGGTGCAAATTCTTTCTTTCTCTCCTTTCATTTAGTTGCTTATTGATCCTCTTGTGTACAAGCTGGAAATGTCAGTTGTCAGTTGGATATTCTCTGTGGATTTCCTATCCTGTTTTGAACTGACCAAAAAAAAAAAAAGAAGCAAACCTGAACACAAAGTTTGGCATTCTGAGCTGTAGCAATTGTATCATCAAAGTTGCTCCAGCAGAAGACTTCTAAGGGTGACCTTCCTCTTAAAAATGGGCAAAACAAGATAATGAGTAAACTGAGAAGTTAGGAAAGTTATTCCCGAGGGAATCGATTTCTACATCAAACACCGTCTAATCTCATAGAACATAATTGGAAGGGACTTTGCAGGTCCTCTAATCCAACCTTTCTGCTTGAGCAGGAGACCCTATAACAGTGATGGCTAACCTTTTCAGCTTGATGTGTCGAAAATCGGGAAAAAGTGTAGCCTTCCTCGGGTCATGTGTCACTTCAAGAAATATCAATAATTTGGTTTATGACGGACTGGGCTGGGGTGATCACACAGGGCTGTGAAACTCATCTCCCTGGTCTCAGGGCTGCAGGTGCAGGATGTGGGGATCGGAAGGCCACCTTACAGGGCTGTGAACCTCATGGATCTCCTTTCCTCCTGTAGCATTTCTGAGGTAATGAAACTGACAAACCTCAGTTTATGGCGGTTAAAACTGGTTCTCTGCTGCAAAGATCTTGCGGCAGCGGTGACACCACGCCTCCACGCAACAAGCAGGGAGCAGGGATTGGAGCAGAGCACAGGCAGCCTCTAAATGTGCAGGTTTTCCCCACACCAACAGGCGTGTCAGTCAAAGTGCCTCGGCGTGTCACGAGTGACACGCTTGTCATAGGTTAGCCATCACTGCCCTATAACATTTCAGACAAATGGTTATGCAGTCTCTTTTTGAAAACCTCCCAGGATGGAGCACCTACAGCTTCTGAAGGCAAGCTATTCCATTGGTTGATTGTTCTGACCATTAATAATTTTCTCCTTAGTTCTAGGTTAGATCTCTCCTTGGTTAGTTTCCATCCATTGTTTCTCTCAAAGGTGCTTTTTCAAGAGGCAACTGGACTAGTGGTGGGATTCAAAAAATTTTTTACTACTGGTTCTGTGGGCTTGGCAGGGGAATGATACTGTAAAATCTCCAGTCAGAGGTGGTATTTGCTGGTTCTCCAAACTACTCAAAATTTCCACTACCGATTCTCCAGAACTGGTCAGAACCTGCTGAATACCCACCTCTGAACAGGACTTTCTGGTTTTTCTTTGAAGACGTTTCTGCTGAGCAGAGCTGAAGAAGCTTCTTGGATGAGAAGCAAAACATCTTCAAAGAAAAACCAGAATGTCCAGCTGCCTCTTGAAAAAGTGCCTTTGGGAGAACCATGACTTGGATGACTGAGAATGTTCATAAACACCCATTGTTTCTTGTCTCCATCCATTTCATTATTTCTCTCAGGTGGAATTCATTTCTTAGAGACTGTCAGAGATTTTCATTTAAAATAATGCTAAACTGAACTCGATGCTTTCCTGCAGTGGATAGAAATTCAGGTTAGAGGGGATAGGAACAAAGTCCTCCTTGGTGAGCCTCTTACTTTTTGTAGCTGGCTGACTCTTGGGCTTTAATATTGTGAAGATATGAAACTGATGATGACCATGGTATGGGGCTTCGGGTGCAGATTATGATGAATGCTGATCAGAACTATGGCGACCAGAATAAACTGCCTAAAGAACTGCTGAGGAGATGCTCTCCTATGCTGCATTGATTATTTATTTATTCAAAACATTTCTGTAATAACTGTTATGGGAAGTATCAGCAGGTACTCAATTCGATATTAAGGTGCAATATAAAATAAATCATATCAAACAATTCATGTACAGTTAAGTGCATATTAAAACATAAAATCAGGGGCCATAACCAGAGACCACCGTGAGATGGCATAAGGCTGGTGAATAAAAAATATTTTCACCATTTGCTTCAACTGAAATAAAGTGCATTTCTCTATCCCTGGAGTGAGTGTATACCAAAATCTACAAAGGTTAATGCCTACTTGTGTTCTTGTTAAGAGCCCCACTGGAGTGCTTCTCTTCAGTTCAATTCAAAATATCATTCCCTCTGCCCAATCATCATCATCATCATCATACACCATATTCATAACATATATTTCTCAACCTCAGTCACTTTTGATATTTGTGGACTTCAGCTCCCAGAATTCCACAGCCAGTTGCATTGCAACATCCATGAAGATAGATAAATAGATGATAGATAGATGATAGATAGATAGATAGATAGATAGATAGATAGATAGATAGATAGATAGATAATAGATAAATGACAGAGATAAATAGATATAGATGATAGATGGATGGATGGATGGATGGATGGATGGATGGATGGATGGATGGATGGATGGATGATATGTAGAACAACTAATTTTTGATAGTTCAGTTGCAATTGCATTTTTATTCAACCTTGTTCAGTTCCTCTGACAAGTAGTCTAGGTTTTCATTTAATTATATGATAGGAGAGAGGGAGGGAGAGGGAGAGAGAGAGAGAGAGAAAGAGAGAGACACACACAGAGACACAGAGACACACACAGAGAGTAATAGAGCCTTAAATAAAATGGTGGCAGGGACTAAAGATGGTTGAAGGAAAAAGAACCACACAGTAAAATAACAGGAAGCTCTGTTTCTCATCAAATAATACTTGTCTCATGATCAAGCTGGCATCACACACCCGGAATAACAGGCCTTTTCATATTCACCTCACTGCCTTCTTCAAAATAGTGCAGTCAAGTCATTAGATGGATACGTGCACAGCAAACGTGCCCAGGCAGGGTATCCCAGACAACGACAGCTTTCCCATGGCAACAGGCCACTGAATGTTTAGCAAAATGTAAATAAGGACTTTCATAGCCTAGAAGAGGGAACAAGAAGTCTCACAAAGCTGAATGGCTGCACTTCCGGACTTTATAATGATCCAGCCACACAGCACATTTATCAGACTTAAAATGTCATTTAGTTTCTGCAGGAGGGATTTTACTACTTCCATGCCTGATAATTTCTCTTTAAAAAAAAAAAAACCAGTAACAAGTCTTGCCTTTATTTAAGACATGCCCACCAGACAGAAGCACCCTTTGTTGGAAGTCTCTTTCTTGAGCATAACTATGCCCCATCAATATATTGACTGGCTCGCTCAGGGAACATGCGACATTGATGCTATTTTCTCCCAAATTCTCCCCATTTTTTCCCCTTTCTTCTATCCAGGTATTTATTTTGGGTTGTTGTGTTTCAAGTGCAAAGTATGGCTAATCTAGTTGTGCTAGAGAAGGAGGTTTGGGCTAACCATGAAAATCAAGGCATACCTGTTGAGGTAATTCCCCGTTAGGAGAATGAGCGCATACAGGGATGCTATGGACTGGCCCGCCCGTTCCCCAGACCTGAATCCAACTGAGCACATCTGGGACATCATGTCTCGCTCCATCCACCAACGTCACGTTGCACCACAGACTGTCCAGGAGTTGGGGGATGCTTTAGTCCAGGTGTGGGAGGAGATCCCTCAGGAGACCATCCGCCACCTCATCAGGAGCATGCCCAGGCGTTGTAGGGAGGTCATACAGGCACGTGGAGGCCACACACACTACTGAGCCTCATTTTGACTTGTTTTAAGGACATTACATCAAAGTTGGATCGGCCTGTAGTGTTTTTTTCCACTTTAATTTTGAGTGTAACTCCAAATCCAGACCTCCATGGGTTGCTACATTTGATTTCCATTGATAATTTTTGTGTGATTTTGTTGACAGCACATTCAACTATGTAATGAACAAAGTATTTAATAAGGATATTTCATTCATTCAGATCTAGGATATCTTATTTTTGTGTTCCCTTTATTTTTTTGAGCAGTGTACGAAAGTGATTGTAGAAGAAATTGGAATGTTCAGCTAACATGCAGTGGTGGTATTCTACAGGTTTGACCCAGGTCTCCCAAGCCAGTAGCACCGATGAGCAGTGGAAACCGAACCCTTTCTCTCCAGTGCTCTGCTATTTGGCCCAACCGCCTGCTTGGGCTCCCACACTAACCTTTATTCCCTGCTTTTGAAGTGCAGCTGCTTTGCACGGCACAGCAGATTGCCGCACGTCAGCTGCTGAAGTGACAGGGAGAGTGCAGGATTGCAGGAGGTGAGTTGGAACGCCTCTGCGCCTGTGCGAAGTGTGCGTTTGGTGCGCACGTGCAAAGTGTGGGTGCACATGCAAAGTGCGACCACCAAGCCAGCCCACCAAACCGGTGGTAATAATTTTTGAAATGCGCCACTGCTAACATGGTATTTTTAATTACTTCTTTATTGTGTATCCTGCCTTTTTTTATAAACAACTCAAGGAGGCGAACATACCTAATACTCCTTCCTCTTCTGGTTTTTCCTGCAACAACCATGTGAGATGTGTTGGGTTGATAAGAGAGTGACTGGCCCAAACTTACCCAGCTGGCTTACATGCCTATAGTAGAACTAGAACTCACAGTCTCCTGATGACTGACGCAGAGTCACCAGTGGGGATTTCATGTCTAAGATGGGACTAGAACTCACATTTCCTAGTGATTGGCCCAAAGTCATCCATCCAGTCCTAAAGCAGGACCAGAACTCATTGTCTCTTACTTGGTGAAGTTGACTGATTATTGAACAACCCACTCTGAAGAGAACAGGTGGAAGCATATGTTAAAATATTGGGTTCTCCAAAGAATTGGTGGTCAGAAAAAATGAGTTCCTTAAAACACATACAAACATACAAGTACCAAATGAGTAGAACCAGATGCTGGAACTTCAGAGGATGAATCACATTTTAAAAGTAAAAAGTCAAAATATATGACAGTCCTAAGCTCCTGGAAACAGTTATGATTACTAACCAAGAGTCAGGTAGTCTTCCATGCATCTCTATATCATAAATGGTGATATACATATAGAACGCACAAGCAATATAAGTGCAATGGGTGATTAACATAGGATTTTGTCTGTAGAGCAGGTGCAAATTTCCATCATTCAAAGAGACAGCACCCAATTGAAAATGCGGCTCATTCATCTTTCTTCATTCCATCCCTGTAGCTGAGAAAATCATTTATGTGGCATGGAGGATTTCATTAATACAGCCTACAGATTTCAATAAAAGCATCATGCCAATCAAAATTTCTGGGGGAATTATTTCCAATGAAAGGCACATCTTTATATTTTAAAAATAATCATAGAGAAAAGGAAAGAGGATGAAACAAGCTACTGATGAACATGTAAAACACTCACAGACCTGAATTACTCTGGCCAATCCCTATCTGTGGAACTTCTAAGAATAAACGCAGGGGATATGAGCAAATGCAGGTGAAATTCACATGGGCCAAAATCAGAAATTATCTGTTCAATATGTTAACATTAAAAATTATCTGTTTATCTCTACAGGACTCCTGAAGAGCAGCTCCCAATCAGAGTGAACACTGTTGGAGAATTCAGGCTAGCTATTAGGATCCATATAAAATAGTTTCACATGTTCTGTATCTAATCACAGAGAAAGTTAAGTCATTCAGTCCTACAAAGAACTAAATCTTTTCTATGGCTGGGCTTTCTTCATTGCAGCTAAACTCAGCAAAGTTGAGGGCATTCACTGCCTTGCATAATTGGGCTTATAATTGCTTCAAATTGCAGGATGGAAAAGATTATCTCCTTACGTTGTTTATTTCCAGAGGATTAGAAGTTAATTGCCAAAATACCTTAATTACAACTCTCCGAAGCTATGTGCTTTGTATGATTTTTCTGGGAGATCATTCAATTTTATTAATGTCCCAATGAAGAATAAAATGAAAAATGAAATCAAGAATCAAGCTAGTTGGCCAAACTAATTTAATCTCACTTTCCATTTGATGGCAATGTTGTCCTTCTATAAACAGCATCTGGAAACCATTTTACACTACTGAAACAACACTTTTTAGTAGAGTGAACTGACTTTAAAAATGTTGTTTCCTTTATTCTATAATCTCCCAGTTATTAGTTTTCATTTGATAGCTTTTAATGGCGTTATGGGGTTTTGTGTGTGTGAGAGAGAGAGCTGTCCAGAATTGTGCTTTAAAATACAACTCAAACAAACAAGCAAGCAAGATAATTATCTCCTAGGAATTCTCACAAATGAATAAGTGCCCAATGAAACATGTTTAAAATCAGTTGAAATGCTTAGTACTGAGACTGTTAGTTTTTGAGTAATTCCTGAATGAGCCAATGGAATCAAATTAGGGGTGGTATTCTACCGGTTCGGCCTGGTTCAGCAGAACCGGTAGCTCCGAGGATCATCTGTGAGAAAACCAGCTCGCTCTGACGATCAGCTGCTGGGCCCTCCCTCCAACCCCGGCTCTATATTTCCTGCTTTTCAACCTCAGCTGCTTCGCGTGGCATAGCGGATTGCCATGCACCAGCTGTTTAACATACAAGGAGAGTGCAGGATTGCAGGAGAAGGTCAGTCGCAAACCCTCTGTGCGCGCACAAAGCATGCACTCACCAAACCGGTTGTTACACTGCTTGAATAACACCCCTGAATCAAATGTATTAAAGATGCTAAATTTTGTTTAGTAATAAATGAGATGACAATGAATCCAAAAACAACAAAACAGGTTTTCACACTGTGTGAATAGGGAAGCAGAAATAATGTAACAAGTTTTCTTAACAGCACCAAGTTCCCAGACCATCTGAATTATGGGCTGCTGTTGGCATATCTTGTAGCTTGCTTTCCTATTAGAATTTATTTAAGCTGCTTCACTTGGAAGGAGAGAGAGAGAAAGAAAGAGACAAAGAGACACAGATTTATTCACCGAATAAGATTTATTCATGTGATTGCGCTTAGAAGTTGCATAGATGATTCATATTCTTCATCATAACGGGTTATGTATGCAATTGTGATAATACATACACTTCTGAGATTTTCAGAAATGTTTTACATAATTCCTTTAAAAAAGAATAAATCTTATACACTGGCTAACTTGCCAGCCTAGAAAATAAATAGTCGACAAAGTTCCCACAACTTTGGGAAGCAACCTGTTCCATTGATTAACTGTTCCCACTTTCAGGAAATTCCTCCTTAGTTCTAGGTTGAATCTCCTAGCTTCCACACATTATTTCTTCCCTCAGATGCTATGCAGACTACATCAACCTCTCATTTTCCCTGTGAAAAGCTCTTCAAGTATTAGAAGAAGGATATCATATAATCCCTAGTCAGTCTCTTCATTAGACTAGACATACCCAGTTCCTGCCATTCATCATATGATTTAGCCTCTAGACCAGAGGTCCCCAACCTTGGCAAGTTTAAGACTTGTGGACTTCAACTCCCAGAATTTTCCAGCCAGCATGCTGGAAAAATGCTGGCTGAGGAATTCTGGGAGTTGAAATCCACAAGTCTTAAACTTGTCGAGGTTGAGGACCCCTGCTCTAGACCCCTAATCAACTTTGTTGCTCTTCTCTGCATTTTTTTTCTGGGGTCTCAACATCTTTTTTTATGTCGAGGGGACCAAAACTGTATTATAACTGTGGTGTTGCCAATGAAATATAAAGGGGCACAAATATCTCACATGATCATGATACCACCCAGGGGTGGGTTTCAAAAATTTCAGCAACCAGTTCTCTGCCCAGTTGCTGGGTGGGTGTGGCCATGGTGGATGTGGCCTAGTTGGCCTCCTGCAGCACGAGGGGGGGCATTTTAAACTGATAACAGATAATCAGAGTTGGAAGGGACCTTGTAGGTCATCTAGTCCAACCCGCCTCCCAAGTGGGAGACCCTACACCATTTCTGACAAATGGCAGTCCAATCTCTTCTTGAAAGTCTCAAGTGATGGCGCTCCCACAACTTCTGAGGGCAAGCTGTTCCATTTTCTCCCTCCCCAGGTTCTGGAGGCTTTCCTCTAGCCTCTGGGATGGTGAAAATGGCCTCCCCCAGACTTCAAAGGCTCTCTGGAGGCCAGAAACGGGCCTATTTTCAGACTTCCAGAACTTCCAGGAGGCCCGTTTTTTGCCCTCCCCAAGCCTCCGCATGGGCCCTGCACTTACCTCGCAACCAAAATGGGCTTTGTGGAGACTCCTGGGAGGGCAAGGTGGGGTGAGCAGGGTGGGATTTCATGGTTTGCTGAACCAGCCATAACATTAGCTACGTGTCATGCCCCTGTTAGAATCTGACTCCGAGGGAGAGGAGGAACAGCCGACTGGGAGTGGGAGTATGGCTCCAGAGGTTGTGGAGGAAACTGGGGAAGGGCACAGGCTGGCTCGGCATTTAGAGGAAGACCCAGGCCCATCCCCTCTTCATCCTTGGGCATGCAGGGAGGAACAGATAAGGGAGAAACGTGAATGGCATGCTCTATGGGAGAGGAAAAGGCCTTGATCTCCTTCATGGGCTGCAGCTGTGAAGACTGTTCAAAAGGACAAACCATGCATGGGCCAGTGCTGGAAGCAAAGGGTGAAAATATTTATAGCCTGTCAGTTCTTATCTGAGTTCTGGTGTCCTTCCCAGTGTGTGTATTTTGATAACTGTGGACATCTTCAAGCCCTTATCCTGCCTTGTCTCATTAATTGCTTCAGTGTGGTTTGCGTTGTTTTTTCTATTTGTAATTTATATGTGTTTTGAGTTTGAACAGAAGTTCTTCCTTTTTGCAACTGTTTGTGGGGGAGTTTTTTCCCCAGTCAATGATAATTGGACCTTTAAGGCCAAGTTGAAGGAATTAAAGGGACTTCACCTGTTTTTTGTGACTTTGTTGCTTTTGTATCCCATCGAACCCAGGCGAACCCGTAGCAGCACACCCCTGAGACCATCCCTTTGGCTTTTTTGGCAGCTGCAGCACACTGCTAATTCATACTTTAAGTGTTGGTCCACCAGGGCACCTAGATTCCTCTCACAGGCACTAATATTGAGCCAGGTACTGCCTATTCTGTATCTGTGCATTTGTTTTTTCCTGCCTAAGTGCAGGGCCTTACTTTTCTTGTCACTGAATACATCAGAACATCAGTTATGTTTGAGTACTCCACTGAGTGGGTTAAAAGTTGTTTGAACCGCATCCTACTTCTTGAGGCAACTTGTCGTTTCATAGATATGCAGAAAAGCATATGACAGGATTGCAATTCTTAGAAGCAGAGATCAAAGTTATTCCTGGGAACATTCTTAACCAATGTAAAGGTAAAGGTTCCCCTTGCACATACGTGCTAGTCATTTCCAGCTCTAAGGGTCAGTGCTCATCTCCATTATAGAGCCAAAGAGCCAGCACTGTCCGAAGATGCCTCCGTGGTCATGTGGCTGGCGTGACTAAATGCCAAAGGCGCATGGAATGCTGTTACCTTCCCACCAAAGTGGTCCCTATTTTTCTACTTGCATTTTTACATGCTTTCGAACTGCTAAGTTGGCAGAAGCTGGGATAAGTAACGGGAGCTCACTCTGTTACGTGGTGCTAGGGATTCGAACCACTGAACTGCTGACCTTTCTGATTGACAAGCTCCACGTCTTAGCCACTGAGCCACCACGTTCCCAACCAATGTACTACCCATCAGACTTACAGTATGCCAGCTGGCTAAAACTGGTAGCCAAATGGCGTAATGCACTGATATTTCTACAGCTCCAAAAGAGCAAGAACAAGTTCATAACAACAATGTTCACCTTGCTCTGCTGCTTTGCTTCCATTTCTTTAATGCTATGTTTTACCTGAGCTGATGTTTGAACAGACCTGTCAGATCTGCAACACCATTTAAGCAACTGAATGTTCCACCTTAGACATGGAGATGTGACACAGATATTTATAGAACACTTGAGTGCCTTCAAGAGACATAGAACAGGTAAACAAGCTTCATGAGTCACAGAGAAACAAGCCTCTGAAAAAAGAGGGGAAAAGGATGCATCGTTGAGAATCGATCTTCCATAAACAGAAATATATATATAATGTGTGTGGTTGTGTGTAAATAGTTAATTCCAGTTAATCAAACCAGGCAGGGCGGAAGGAAGATTATCTCAAGCAGAAGTTTAAAATCTTCCTGGTAGAAAATTCCATTTCCAATCCTTTCAACTCTTTAAAAACACAGCAATAGGATGTATATTAAAAGTACCTCAACTGCAGCAAAACAGAGGATAAATGACTATTTGTTATCATTAAGGAAATATTTAAAGAGAGAGAGAGAGAGCGAAAGATGTGGGAACTGCATGATAGGAAGATCGCATCGGAATAACGCTTGTTTACTGAAAGACGTTTGCAACCATTTTAGAAATTGCAGGTGGGTGATCAGTGTAACATGTTTATAAGATTAGAGATAGAGACAGAGATTTAGAACATCGTACTTAAATCATTGAGCTTGACTCTTGTTTTTTCGGGGATCCAAACTTAAAATGTTACTGACAGGTAGCTTTTTAGGCTCTGCTTGAAGACAGCTCATGAAGGACAGCTGTCAGATTCCTGGGTAGTTGGTTCCATGATCAAACTGCTCTTGCTGTTAAGAATTGTTCCTAACACTGAAATAGAAGCAACACTTACACCATTTTAAAAGCTGTGATGACCCAGGGTGGGATACAAAATAAACACAGTTACAAAAAACAGGTGAAGCCCCTTTTATTCCTTCACTTTGCTCCCAAGCTCCAAATATCCTTGACTGGAGACAAAAAACTCCCACACAAGCAGTTACAAGAAGGAAGAAATGCCGTTTAAATTATAAAGAGTAAAAAACAACACAAACCAGGCAAGATAAGGGCTTGAAGACATCCACAGATGTCAGAACACACACTGGGAAGGACGCCAAACTCAGAGAGGAACAATAAACTAGAGATATTTCCACGCTTTGTTTCCAGCACTCGCACTTACGCATGCCATCCTCTTATTCAGTTGTCACAGCTGCAGCCCATGAAGAGATCAAGGCCCTCTCCTCTCCAGTAGATCATGTCTCTCCTTTATCCTCTCCACCCTGCATGCCTTAGGAAAGAGAGGGGATGGGCCTGGGTCCTCCTCTGGCTGCCCAGCTGGCCACAAGCTCCGGAGCCACACTTCCACCCACTTTCAGATGTTCCTCCTCTCCCTCCAAGTCACTCACCCGTACGCATGTCATGGGGCATGACAAAAGCCTTCTGTATTTACATTATTCAGGAGAAGCAGGGGCAAGTATAGTAATTCTGCCCACTCTTCCATCACCCCATAAATGTAGAAGGCAATGGTCTGCAACAGATGTTTCCTCCTTTCCTTGATGCAATGATCCATCCGGGAAAATTAGATCTTTCAATGTCAAGGAGATCCTTCATAAATAACAAGCCCTGAATGCCCCAAACAATGAGATGGAGAATATATAAATAACTTTAATAAATAGAGAATGTGCTTCTCTTAACACATGGAAAAAGCTGATAATGAGAATGACCCTTCTCCTCTCTTTAGAAAATGGCTTTAAGAACACTAAGGATGGCTAAAGAGGATTCCACTTTTGTCCCAAAAGTGCTTTTTCAAAAGGCAACTGAACTTTGTTTTGCCTTTAAAAGGTTTCGCTTCTCATCCAAGAAGCTTCTTCAGTTCTGAAGAACTGAACAGACCTGAAAAAGCTTCTTGGATGAAGCTTCTTTTCCTTGTTTTCAAGGAAAAACGAAATCTAGTTGCCTTTTGAAGAAGCACCTTTGGGACTTCCACTGGAAGAGTTGGTCTCTGTTCATGGTTATTGAATGAAGTGAGATCGCTACCATGAATAACAGAGACACAGAGAGAAGTTTATGCTAATCTCTTTTGACTTCAACCCAGATCTTCCAGAAGTATTCACCATGCTTGGTGGTGCTGATGTATTATGAAGACATTATACTGGGGGAAGATATCCTATTTCAATCAAAATTCAGAGGGAAAGAAGACCAAGTAAAAGGAGCCCATGGGATAATGGCTCGACAGGTATCCTTTTAACGTGTGATGCTGAGAAGAGGGTGAGAATCTACATATGCAAACTCTCATGAATTGTAGAGAAGTCCACTTAAGTATATACATCACAACTGTCGGACCTATGTTGGGAATGTAAAATTTCCCAGGGTAGGAATGAGGAAACAGGAAACTTCTACACTTAGAAGTAGCTATGGGAAATATAAAGTTAATTTATCATTAGTCTGTGGAAAACATAAACGAGAAAGGTATTTGCCTTCAGAAGCTGTGGGTGTTCCATCACTGGAGGCTTCTAAGAAGAGACTGGGCAGGCATTTATCTGTAATGTTATAAGGCAGTGGTGGGATTCAATTTTTTTTTTACTATCAGTTCTGTGGGCATGGCTGTTTGTGCATGACCTGGCTTGGTGGGCGTGGCTTGGTGGGCATGGCAGGGGAAGGATACTGTAAAATCCCCATTCCCTCTCCACACCACGAACCTGCTTTCCAACTCCATTCTCCTGTACAGGGCAACAAAAGAACATCCAGCTGATCATCTGGGATTTGGGAGACAGATAATAGATGCGGGTGGGGCCAGTCAGAGGTGATACTCTACACTACTCAAAATTTCTGCTACCGGTTCTCCAGAACTGGTCAGAACATGCTGAATACCATCTCTGATACAAGGTCTCCTGTTTGAGCAGGGATTGGACTAGAAGACCTCCAAAATCCCTTCCAACTCTGTTATTCTATGTGAATTACCTGGGATTCATATTTTACTAAGCAACTAGCTATCAGAAACTGCAGTCTGAGGCTACAGCCAGCAGTGGGATTCTACCAGTCCACACCTATTCTCTAGAACCAGTTGTTAACATTCTAAGCAGTTTGGAGAACCGATTGTTAGAAGAAATTACTGGCCTAATCCTGTAAGAAAGGCAGGAAGGAAACATTCTGGTGTTGCTTAAATAAACTGCCTCTCTGTTAACCCTTATTACGTTCTTGGCAGGATGAGAATTCCTGTCTCAAGGACCTCTCTGGTGTTTTTTTCCCCTTCTTTGCTGGTACTTTGCTTGTGTAGAGTGACCATTTAAAGTTAAAATGTTACTGAAAAAAGTGACTTATGACCATTTTTCACACTTATGACTGTTGTCATAAGAGGCCAGGTGAGGAGATGTGTGCCTCGATGAGAGTGATGAGTTGGCCACATCCAGCCAATAACATGACCACCAAGCCACGTCCACCAATTAAGCCACACCCACAGAACAGAAAAAATTGAATCCCACCCCAGGCTACAGCTTGTGAAAATTTTAAAGTTCACAAATCAAGGAAATAAAATTAGTCTGAGGACCTATTTCTTCTCTGTCTGGAAGTATTACAAGAAAACTTTTTTTTTTTTGTTTGGCTTCACTGTTTGGAATAGGCCAAGCATCAACTAACTCAGCATACAAGGGAGAACAGCCTATAATTTCCCACAAAAGAAAGGAAATGGTGGCATCTAGTGGCAAAATGAGCTCCTTGCAGACGTTTTGCTAAGGATCGAAAAGATGTCACAATGGAAGCAGCTTAGACCAGAGATTCTAAGGGGCATTTTACAGGTTTGCAAGAAGTATGCACCTACCCATAAACTAGAACTAACTCCAACCATTTACATCCAATATGATGAGGATGAGGAGGAGAGGAAGGAGGAAGAGGAGAAGGAAGGGGAAGAGGAGGAGGAGGAGTGAGGGGAGAGGGGAGGACAATATGCAATCTTGTCCAACTCTTGACAATTCTATGGACCAGGTCTCTCCATATCTTCTGATCTTCCATGATTTCATTGAGTTGTTCTCTGCTCTGGCTGGTGTCAACTTTGATAGTGGCCTGCTGATATAATGTCCACAAGCCAGGTTCCCTAATTATTAAATCACTTAAAATGCTACTTCATTTTAGCATGTCTAGGGATATCTGCAGAGTGCAGTTTAAAAAAAAAATCAGGATAGTAGCTACAATGGTTCAATCAAAAGTCTGTTTTTTATATGTCACACTAGACACAAGAAGTTTTTTCCCAAACGCCATCATTCTGCTAAACAAATAATTCCCTCAACACTGTCAAACTATTTACTAAGTCTGCATTACTATTAATCTTCCCATGGTTCCTATCACCCATCTCCTCCCACTTTTGACTGTAACCTTGCTGCTTGTATCCTAATGATTTTTATTGACTATTTCCTAGCATGATTTAATTGCTTATTGTACCCTATTACTATTATTAAGTGTTGTACCTTATGATTCTTGACAAATGCATCTTTTCTTTTATGTACATTGAGAGCATATGCACCAAGACAAATTCCTTGTGTGTCCAATCACACTTGGCCAATAAAGAATTCTATTCTATTCTATTTATAACATACTACACTGCTCAAAAAAATAAAGGGAACACTTAAACAACACAATGTAACTCCAAGTCAATCACACTTCTGTGAAATCAAACTGTCCACTTAGGTAGCAACACTGATTGACAATCAATTTCCCATGCTGTTGTGCAAATGGAATAGACAAGAGGTGGAAAGCACAGGCAGTTAGCAAGACATCCCCAATAAAGGAGTGGTTCTGCAGATGGTGACCACAGACCACTTCTCAGTTCCTATGCTTTCTGGCTGATGGTTTGGTCACTTTGGAATGCTGGCAGTGCTTTCACTCTAGTGGTAACATGAGACGGAGTCTACAACCCACACAAGTGGCTCAGGTAGTGCAGCTCATCCAGGATGGCACATCAATGCGAGCTGTGGCAAGAAGGTTTGCTGTGTCTGTCAGTGTAGTGTCCAGAGCATGGAGGCGCTACCAGGAGACAGGCCAGTACATCAGGAGATGTGGAGGAGGCCATAGGAGGGCAACAACCCAGCATTAGGACCGCTACCTCCACCTTTGTGCAAGGAGGGACAGGAGGAGCACTGCCAGAGTCCTGCAAAATGACCTCCACCGGGCCACAAATGTGCATGTGGCTGCTCAAATGGTCAGAAACAGACTCCATGAGGTGGTATGAGGGCCCGACGTCCACAGGAGGGGGTTGTGCTTACAGCCCATCACCATGCAGGATGTTTGGCATTTGCCAGAGAACACCAAGATTGGCAAATTCGCCACTGGCACCCTGTGCTCTTCACAGATGAAAGCAGGTTCACACTGAGCACATGTGACAGACGTGACAGGGTCTGGAGACACCGTGGAGAACGTTCTGCTGCCTGCAACATCCTCCAGCATGACCGGTTTGGCAGTGGGTCAGTAATGATGTGGGGTGGCATTTCTTTAGGGGGCCACACAGCCCTCTGTGTGCTCAACAGAGGTAGCCTGACTGCCATAAGGTACCGAGATGAGATCCTCAGACCCCTTGTTAGACCATATACTGGTGCAGTTGGCCCTGGGTTCCTCCTAATGCAAGCCCCCCCCCCCCCCCCCCCCCCCCCACCCAACCCCCCCCCCCCCCCCCCCCCCCCCCCCCCCCCCCCCCCCCCCCCCCCCCCCCCCCCCCCCCCCCCCCCCCCCCCCCCCCCCCCCCCCCCCCCCCCCCCCCCCCCCCACAATGCTAGACCTCATGTGGCTGGAGTGTGTCAGCAGTTCCTGCAAGATGAAGGCATTGATGCTATGGACTGGCCCGCCCATTCCCCAGACCTGAATCCAACTGAGCACATCTGGGACATCATGTCTCGCTCCATCCACACACGCCATGTTGCACCACAGACTGTCGAGGAGTTAGGGGATGCTTTAGTCCAGGTGTGGGAGGAGATCCCTCAGGAGACCATCCGCCACCTCATCAGGAGCATGCCGAGGCATTGTAGGGAGGTCATACAGGCATGTGGAGGCCACACACACTACTGAGCCTCATTTTGACTTGTTTTAAGGACATTACATCAAAGTTGGATGAGCCTGTAGTGTTTTTTCCACTTTAATTTTGAGTGTAACTCTAAATCCAGACCTCCATGGGTTGCTAAATTTGATTTCCATTGATAATTTTTGGGTGATTTTGTTGTCAGCACATTCAACTATGTAATGAACAATGTATTTAACAAGAATATTTCATTCATTCAGATCTAGGATGCCTTATTTTTGTGTTCCCTTTATTTTTTTGAGCAGTGTATATATTAAACAAAAAGTAGGCAGAATTTTGATTGCAATGTTGTGGATTTCATCTATTTTTTAATATTCCCTATAGACAGTCCTGTTGGGTAGCATCATCCTGCCTTTTAAGAAAAAAGGTAAGTTGATTCCAGGTCAAGTTTCCAGACATTCCCCAATATTAAATTTCAATGTAAGATAACATTAGAAAAAAAGAAAAAAGTTAAAGAACTAAGAGAACGTGGCAAGTGCAAAAAAGAAGAAGAAATAGAGATTCTGACTTTTTTCAGTGCAATAAAATATTTAAAAATTACCACCCGCAAACTTTGTTTGATATTTCATAATATTTTAAGCAATGTCCATAATAACAAAATCAGTCTAATCCTGTAAACCTAAAATCAGAGGGGGGCAGTTTTTAATTTCAAGCAAAAAGTCCAGAATCATCCAGTTTAGTTCTATAATTAAATATAAACTTTATGAGAAGGAAAAGGTTACAATGGTTGACACCAGTGGTGGGATTCAATTTATTTATTTATTTACTACTGGTTCTGTGAGCGTGGCTTGGTGGGCATGGCAGGGGGAGGATACTTGAAAATCTCCATTCCTTCCCCACTCCTGGGGGAAGGTTACTATAAGATCCCCATTCCCTCCCCACCCCACTAACCTGCTTTCCAGCTCCGTTCTCCTGTGCAGGGCAACAAAAGAAGAGCCAGCCAATCAGGGACTCGGGAGGCAGAGAATAGATGGGGCGGAGCCAGTCAGAGGTGGTATTTGCCAGTTCTCCAAACTACTCAAAATTTCCACTACCGGTTCTACAGAACTGGTCAGAACCTGCTGAATACCACCTCTGGTTGACACCCAACTCCAATATTTGTTTGGTTCTCATTTCCAGCAGTGAGTTTACAATGATGATTCAAAATATTATCAAATTCCTTCTGGCTTGGTTATGCAAAAGGATGAAAACATTCAAATTTCACCAGTGTTGTCATGCAGAACATAATAGCTGCTGAACAAGGAGCTGAATTCTGACATGAAGAGTTCAAGCGTTGACCTTCGGGGACAGCATTTTAAATATTCATATCATTTACCTTTAGAATGAATATTGAATGGCTGAGTGAAGGGATTTTAAAGGGCTCGGTGACATGGGTTCAGGAAAGGCGAGTGCCTCAGAATGATGGGGTAGACTAGGGATTTTCGTGCGATAGTTGTTACGAGGCAGTAACAACTTTTTTTCTTTCAGGCTGCGTACTAAAACATGCAGCCTTTTTTTCCTATCAGGCTGTGTACCAAAAATGTAACAAGGACTCTACTTTTTAATCGAACGAAAAGCTCATCTGCATCAAGATACCATTTCAGTAAATAATAATTACTGAATTACCAATAGATTAATTACTGTGCTCCCATTTTGAAGCAATTGCTGTATATGGTTAGCATGCAGTGCTGCATAACTTGGCTTATGATTAATAGGAATAAGTTTCCTGCATCATTATTGTTTCATTACTGTTTTATTATTGTTTCATTACTATTAATTATTATTGTTAAGGTTAGGGTTAGGGTTAAAACTTGAATGAAGTTAAGCCAGGAACCTAATTTCAAAAATTTATCTTTATCTTTCTTCATTGAGGAGGAAATCCCCAGACCCAACTTACTGGCAAAAAGGTAGTGTTACCTTTGCTAATTATAGTGATCTGCCCTAATTACAGTAAACCATTACGTAACACAAAGGTTATCCAGCCCAGGTCTTCTTCTGATCAGGAAATCAGAAACTGCAAATGGCAAAACTATTGTAGAGTTCTTGTTTGTGTCAATGCATAAACTATTTCTATGGTCTTTTTAGAGTTGCCAACAGAAAGGGAGGGGGAAGCAGTGCAGCAGCTTGCAAACCAAAAGTGCATTCCATAAATAGTTTTCAAAGATAGTAACTAGGTGGCTGAATTTTCTGCTGCACAAAATTCTAACTGGAGAGCATGATTGATGACTCTTGGCTATGGATGTTTCCCATTGGAGAATATGAATGACGATACACCTGGGGGTAGGGGGGAAGCCAGAGTAAACGGTGACAATGAATTATGTGTCTCAGAGTCGGCTACACCCAGACAGTGTCAGACATGTTAACTCCCAATAAATCCTTTGGAAGTGTTGGAAGTTTGGCTCGAGACTCATGATTTAAATGGGGGTAACTGCCGGATTCCTGACAGTTTGTTTGATTCATTGCAATCCCTCTTGGCTGCCTTCCACCCTGTCAATACGTGGCTTCTTGTTCCTTCAGTTCTCCCTTTTTTCAATTTTAGGAGCTCTGGAATTCTGTCCAATCCCTTACTTTTGCCCTACTCACTCTTCCGTCATATATTTGTTTTGCAAATCAGTTTTCATTCAACCACTCTAGGTGGCCCAAGTGTTTCAATATATTATTTCACGCTGGTCACTCATTTGGAAATTCAAGCCACATTCTTTTAACACCCATTCATTTTTGGAGTCTTATATCTTATACCTTATACTTCTGAACTCTATTGCTACTTCTACTGATTGTAATGCATCTCACTTCCATATGCAACCATTTGCACCATTTGGCCAACATCTACAAGCCATATACCTTTGTACCAATACCATACTAATGGGTAATTTAACTTTTCCCCACCTATTTCCCCATCTTTAGTAAATATTCTACTGTGATCATTCTTTTACAGAAAATCCTCACTAATAGATTAACAGATTAACAGAGTTGGAAGGGATCTTGTAAGTCATCTAGTCCAACCTCCTGCCCAAGCAGGAGACCCTATACCATTTCTGACAGATGGGAGTCCAATTTCTTCTTGAAGGTCTCAAGTGATGGCGCTTCCACAACTTCTGAGGGCAGGCTGTTCCATTGGTTGATTGTTCTCACTGTCAGAAAATTTCTCTTTATTTCCAGGTTGAATCTCTCCTTGTTCAATTTCCATCCATTATTCCTTGTCTGGCCTTCAGGTGCTTTGGATTGCCATCTGACTAGTTCAGTGAACATTTAAAGTTACAACAGAGTTAAATAAGGAGATTTATGACCACTCCTGAAAGTTGCAACTGTTTCCCATGGCCACATGATGGGTGCTTGACAATTGGCATGCCTTTATGATGGTCACAGCACCACATAGTCATGTGATTACCATTTGTGACCTTCACGACCATCTTCTGACAAGTAAAGCCAATGGGGAAGACAGCAGGAAGTTGCAAGTCAACATCGTTGTCAGGATTTCAGCAGTTACCCCAATGAAATCATGAGTCTCGAGCCAAACTTCCAAAACTTCAAAGGATTTATTGGGAGTTAATATGTCTGGCACTGTCTGGGTGTAAGCGACTCTGAGACACATAATTCATTGTCAACCTTGACCCTGGTTTCCCCCACCCCACCCCTTGGGTGTATCATAATTCATATTCTCCAACGAGACACTTCCATAGCCAAGAGTCATCAATCATGCTCTCTAGTTAGATTTTTGCACGGCAGAAACTTCAGTCACCTAGTTACTATCCCTGAAAACTATTTATGGAATGCACTTTCGATTTCCAAGCTGCCGCATTGCTCTTTCAAACCCTTTTCCCCCTCCCTTTCTGTTGACAACTCTAAAACTACTATAGAAATATTTTATGAGTTGACAGTCATATGTTTAACAACCACAGGTAATTCACTTAACAATTGCATCCAGAACTGACAGATAAGTCAGGTGTGGTCACATGATGTTTCACTTTATCACCAGACCATTTAGGGGTCCCCCTTGTGGTCAAAAGATGAGGACAACCTCTACGCGTTCTATTTTGGTTTCCGATTGTGTACAACTTACCGTTGTTCAAAACGTGGTACATTTGATACAGTCATTTCTACATGCCTTGTGTTACAATTAAAACACTGAGAAATATAACTGAATTCAGGGAAAATTTGGGCATGCATAAAGAGATAAAATATAAAGGAGCAAACTAGTCCAGGTCTCTATACCAGTTACCAGGAGTAAAGGCTGTTGTGCAGAAGGTCACCAGGAAACAATCCATAAAGATCAGACAAGGTTGGAATGACAGGTCCCCAAAATAAGAACTGGTATGCTGCAGATCATATAACAGTCAATGACAGATTGAAACAAGGTGGAAATGTATGTGTAAAGGGACAATGCTGGCAAGGAATAAAAGGACTAGCTGTATTGGTCTCTATTGGAAGAGGCCCAGCTTTCACAGGCAACTATTTTTTATAGAGCAATTTTTCTTCCCCAATCATTGTACAACTTTTGGCCAGGATATAGCAGGGCAACTGAGTTTACATAGAACACAGAATAATAGGGTGTCATGCCCTTGTTGGAGTCCAATTCTGAGGGGGAGATTGAGCAGCTGACAGGGAGTGGAAGTGTGGATCCAGTGGCTGTAGAAGAAATGGGGGAAGGGCACAGTCTGGCTGGGCATTCAGAGGAAGACCCAGGGCCATCTCCTATTCATCCCAGAACATGCAGGGAGGAACGGAGAAGGGAGCAAAGTGGCTTACGGGAGACAAAAGGGCCCTGATCCCCTTCATGGGCTGCAGCTGGGAAGATTGTTTAAAAGATTGTGTGTGGCAAAGTTGCTGGAAGCAAAGTGTGCATTATCTTTGTCGAGGCTTATCTGAGTTTTGGCATCCTCACAATTGTGGGTGCTGCGTTATATTTTGGAAGTCTGCAATTTATCGTCCTGGCCTGTCGTGTTAATTACTTCAGCGTGGTTTGTGTTGGTTTTTTTATTTCTAATTATCTTTACTTTGGGTTTGGACTGCATTTCTTCCCTTCGTAGACTGTTTTTTTAGAAGAGATTGATCTCCAGCCGAGGATAACTGGACATTGGGGGCCAAATTGGAGGCATTAAAGGGAATTTATCTACTTTGGTGACTTTGTTATTTTTTTGCCATGCTCCGGGTCATCACATAGGGTTTGGAAGGACCTTGGAGGTCTTCTAGTCCAATCCCTTGCTCAAGCAGGAAACCCTATATCATTATGGCCACATGGCTGTCTAAACACTTCTTAAAAGCCTTCAGTGAAGGAGCATCCAGAACTTCTGGAGACAAGATGTTCCATTGATTAATTGTTCTCACTGACAGGAAATTTCACCTTAGTTCTAGGTTGTTTTTAATTATCTTCTTCTTGTCCTGCCCTCAGATGCTTTGGAGAATAGGTCAACCCCCCCATCTTCTCTGTGACAGCTCCTCAAACACTGAAAAATTGCTATTATATCACATGTGTGTGCATCTGTGATGTGTAAGCAGTTAACAAACAATAAAGGCTTTGTCAGTTATTAGAGAGAGGAGTGCCAAAGAATTGAGGCCTTTGAACTCTGGTGCTGGAGAAGACTCCTGCGAGTCCCTTGGACTGCAAGGTGATCAAACCGGTCAGACCTAGAGGAGATCAACCCCTACTGCTCTTTAGAAGGCCAGATCCTGAAGATGAAACTCAAATACTTTGGCCACCTCATGAGAAGGAAGGACTCCCTGGAAAAGAGCCTAATGCTGGGAACAGTTGAGGGCAAAAGAAGAAGGAGATGACAGAGAATGAGGTGGCTGGATGGAGTCACTGAAGCAGTAGGCATGAGCTTAAATAGACTCCAGAAGATGGTAGAAGACAGGAAGGCCTTTAGGAATATTTTCCATGGGGTCATGATGGATCAGACATGACTTAACAACAAGGACAAGAGAGAGAGAGAGAGAGAGAGAGAGAGAGAGAGAGAGATTAATACTATACCAACAAAACTCCAGAGTCATGGAATTACCACTCAGACAAACAATCCAACAGTAGACAACAGCCTAATCATGGAGCCACGAAAAACATTCCTACCAACAATGACAGGGCAAGCCACTTGTATACAAGCAGGAAACCTTTTCCCTTCTAGCACTGAAGCTGAGTAATGAAATGTCTACAAGAAAACAACCAACCTCAGAGAGCACCAAGCTACTGTATGTGTTCCCTTAAGTATTTTATTACCGCAAATGATCCAGAAATCCTGTATCTCCACTGAAAATATGTGAGTGTACCGACTAAGACATTTCACACACACACACAGTGCTAAGCCATTTCTATCTTGTCTTTGGATGAAGCAGAACAGAAAGGACAAGTGCCTCACCAAGATGATTGAAAGAAGCAAAAGTGAATGAATGAATTATAAATCGAGGAATCTGAAGCACATGTTGTTTCATGTAGTCATTTTGTTTTATTATTTACTTTGAGTCAGTCTTGATTCCTGGCAATGGCCCGGACAAGTTCCTGCAGTTTTTTTGGGCCAGATATCAGAAGTGAGCTGAGCTTAAATGGACTCCAGAAAATGGTAGAGGACAGGAAGGCCTGGAGGAATGTTGTCCATTGGGTCGCGATGGGTTGGACACGACTTCGCAACTAACAACAAAAACAATCAGAAGTGATTTGCCACAGCCTCCTTCCTAAGGCTGAGAGACAGGGACATCTTTTTCAATTGTTTCCTTGTCGCTGGTTCTTGCACACAAGAAAAGATGGTTTCCATTTTTCAACATATCAAAATCATGCCCATGCAAATATCTAAATCCTTCTATTCTCTGACTTTGGTTTCAGCCCAAATAATTTTGTCACATATAATCCTAACAACAACAATAACAACAACAATAATTTATTACATTTATATGCTGTTAAGTATGGAGAATAACGGAGACCAGACATCTGACCAGTGACTTCAACTCTTTAATAAAGTAATAGAACATAACAGAGCAACGCTATGGGCAGCAGTAACCCTTTTATAGGGTTAGCTGCTGCCTTATTAACCAATGAAAATGTGCAACAAGTTCAAACTACTAACCAATAAGAATAGTCCCAAAAGTGGCCAATCAGGGACTATTTCTGGCCCAATCCCAAGTTGTTGTATAAGGACCAATCAAGTGTGCAGGTTTTCAACCCTAATTTGCATTTAGGTTATTCACTTTTATTGATTCACAACACCCTCCCCTTGGGTTCCGTTTGAGGGGAGCTGTAATAAAATCTCAAGATAGGCAGGCCGTTTGGTCTGCCTGGATGATTTCCGAGGCTCCACCGGTTTTGTCTAATGTCCGGTTCGGTGGAGCGTTTGGATGACCATTGTTAAATTCTATTTCGCTGCACGGCGATTCCGTGCTGCATTCACTGTGGTTGTCTCTGCTACTCTGTGTTTCTTCGGGGTTTTGCAGTTCGTTTTCCCCGTATTCAAGTTCCCTGAAAACGCCAACTCCCTCCCCGCTTCACGCCCGGTGCTTCGCTGGGCTGTAGGGTTCCCGTTGACCTGCTATTAGTTGTATCAAAGTCAATTCCTCGATACTTCCTCCCCTTGAGTTGGTGAACCCGGGAGTCAGGGCCGCTGGGTGGTAATCTTGATCGGAGCTGGTCTATGTGGCGTTTCCACACCCTCCCATCGCCTGTTAGCAGGCGGTAAGATCTAGGCCCGGTGAGGTGGGTAACGGTTGCGGGTATCCATAACGGGTCGCCGGAAAAGTTTTTGGCAAAGATTAAATCACCTACCTTAAATTCCCAGCATTTGCTGCTGGAGCCGAAAGGTTTTTCCGGTGTGAAAGCGGGGTGGAGCCGGTCAAGGTGTGATCGTATTTTCCGCCCCATAAGAAGTTCAGCGGGTGTTTTGTTGGTCACGCTGTGGGGCGTGATGTGCTGCAACAAGAGAATTTGATTGATTTTCTCGTCGATGTTGCCAAATTCCATTTTGTGAAGGGTCTTTTTTACAAATTGTACCATGCGTTCTGCACGTCCATTCGCCGCAGGGTGCGCGGGCGAGGTTAGCGCATGGTGGATGCCCCGATCAGCAAGATATTGTTCAAAGGGCAATGCAGTGAACTGTGGGCCATTGTCCGAGACCAACATGTCCGGAAACCCGTGTGTGGCAAATAGTCTGTTTAATTTATTAATAACTGAGTCTGTTGTAGTTGTGTGCATTCGATGAATCTCGAGCCAGTTAGAATAGGCGTCGACAGTAATCAGGAAAGTGTGACCTTTGGTAGGCCCCGCAAAGTCAATATGAATACGGGACCACGGTCCCTCGGCGTTTCCCATTCGGTTGGGCTTGCTTTAGGTGGGCGTTGCTGACGCCCTGGCAACGTTGGCACCGTAGCGACCCAGGCCTCGATTCTTTTGTCGATTCCCGGCCACCAAGCATAGCTGCGTGCGAGTGATTTCATCCGCACAATACCCGGATGTCCTTCATGCAATACCGCCAAAACAGTCTGTTGCAATTTGCCAGGGATTACGACTCGATCGCCCCACAAGATACAGCCTTTTTGGGAAAACAGCTCGGTTTGGCGGACTTTGAAGGGCCCAAAAATTCAGGTGCTATTTGGTCCGTCGGCCACCCCGTTCAACCCAGCGTAGTATGTGTTGCAGAACTGGGTCACGTTTCGTTTCAAAAGCAATGTCTCTAGCCGTCAAGGGTGGTGCATGTAGAGCTTCGATCTGTAGTGTTGAGAGGGTTGGGGCTGGATCCACAACAGCGTCTGGGAGCGGTGTTCTGCTCAATGCATCGGCGTGGAGAATCGATTTCCCGGGCGGTGTTGCAAGGTGTAGTTGTAGGCCGCCAGGAATTCAGACCAATGGGTCATTCTGGGGGACAATATATACGGGGTTGGTTTATTACCCGCAATGATCCCCAGTAGCGGTTTATGATCAGTGATTATTGTAAACGCACGGCCATAAACATATTCATGAAATCTTTTAACTGCAGCAACAATAGCTAAAGCTTCTTTGTCCAGCTGACTATAATTTCGTTCAGCTTTAGCTAAGGTTCGTGAAAAAACACGATGGGGGCCTCCGCTCCGTTTGGTAACACGTGGGCCAGAATTGCCCCAACCCCAAAGGTGATGCATCACACGTGATAGTGAGCGGCAGAGTCTCGTTGTACTGCATAAGTACTGAATCAGAAGTTAGCAATTTCTTTACTTGTTGGAAAGCATGTTGTTCCCGTTGCCCCCAAACCCACGTTGCTTTTTGTCTAATAGTCTATGCAATGGTTCAGCTACTGTTGCTTTGTGGGGTAAAAACACATTATAGAAATTGATAAGTCCAAGGAACACCTGTAGGTCTGCCTTGTTCCTTGGAGTGGGTGCCTTTTAATTGCTCGTAATTTGTCTTCGTGGGATGAATTCCTTGGCTGTCCAGGAGATATCCCAAAAATTCTACTTTTTCGGTACATAACTGGCATTTATCTTTTTTTTACTCTGAGGCCTGCATTTTGGAATCTTTGTAAAACCTCTCTGAGTCGTTTTTCTAGGATGTCTTTGTTAGGTGCGGCGATGAGTACATCGTCGAAATATGGGACAACGCCTTTTATCCCTTGTAACAACCTTTCCATTAAACTCTGGAAGATTCCAGGGGCGACGCTTACCCCGAATTGGAGCCGGGTGCATTTAAATGCCCCTATGTGTTACGATCGCTTGCGCCGGCTGTGGTTGGGTCTACAGGCAATTGTTGATACGCCTGGGCTAGATCTAGTTTGGCGAAACTTTCCCGCCGCCCAGGGAATGGAGTAAATGTTGCACTACCGGTACTGGATAAGCACTTTGCTGCAGTGCGTGGTTTAATGTGGCCTGGTAGTCTCCGCAAATTCTTAGGGACCCATCAGGCTTGATAGGCGTCACTATCGGGTTTCCCAACGGGTGTGGTCGGTGGGTTCCAGTACGCCCTGCGCTATTAGTTTATCGAGTTGTTCGTCGATTTTAGGCTTCAAGGCGAATGGCACCCGACGCGGCTTAAGGTGGATGGGTGCTATCTCAGGGTTCAAGTTAAACGAGATTGGGGTCCCCTTATACTTGCCTAGTCCGTTCGCGAAAACCTCTTGGAATTCTTGCACGAGTGCTTCCTCCCAATCGACGCTCTCGGCCTTGTGGACTCCGGCTACAGTGATCCCGAGCGGCCTGAACCATTGAAGGCCTAGAAGACTAGGCCTGTCTCGATCCACGACCGTTAGTGGTAGTGCGACGGTGCGGTCTTTGAATGAGACCTGGAATTTGCAGGACCCGACAACGGGAATTCTGTTACCCTGATAGTCTTTGAGTATAACCCTTTGAGGGTTAAGGTCTTGGCGGCGGATCGTGGGAATGAGCTGTTGGAGCGTTTTCCACGATACCATCAAGAGGGAAGATCCCGAGTCTACCTCCATCACGCAAGGTTTGTTTTCGATGGCGACCTTTACTCGGATTTTCCCGGCATCAAGGGATGTAGCGTGGCCTATGGTGATTGTTTGGTGGGTCTCTTCCCGCCGGGTTTCTTCACACCTGGTGGAAGTGGTGGACGGTTTGTTTCTGTAGGAGTGGTTCAATTTTTCTCGGTGTGTGCTGAAGAATCCGGAAGACTGGCATTTGGCCTGTCGGGGTTTGGAGTTCTGTTTGCTTCTGCAAACCTTTGCGATGTGACCTCGTCTCCGCAATGGCGGCAGAGTGCGTCGAGGAATTTGCAGCCGGATCGTGGGTGATTGGCTCCACAGCCGGCACACGGTCGCAATGAGTGTTGTGTGGACTGGTCTCTCTCCGTTCGAAGTCGGTTGACCTCTTCCTCATCGCTGTCGGACGGGGACTCTAGGTCTTCGTGGTGAGTTGATACCAGGTGTCTCTCCGAGCGAGGCGAGGTATCAGTGGCGAGTTTATGTAGCGGTGCGTTGGTGCGGCGCATTTGGGCTGCCGACTTCTTGGTCGCCTCCGCTGCCGAGGCTTCTTTAAGGGCATCGGTGAGGCTGATGTCCCCCTTAGCCATAATTTTGCTCTGGATCGCGCCGTCTTCTAGGCCCAGAACCAGGCGGTCCCGGAGGGCTTCTTCTAAGTCTGCGAATCCGCAGAGGCCTCCTAGGTTCCGGAGGTCCGCGATGTAATTGGCAAGGCTTTCGCCCTTCCGTTGGTCCCTCTGGTAATATTCGTGTCTTCTTACTAAGGTTGGCACGGTGGGCGCGTAGTGAGCCCGTAGTAACGGCTCGAGGACGTCCCAGTCCATTTCTTTTACCTCTGCTGGCTTGGCAAGCGACTTTGCCATTTTAAACACGGTTGGCCCACAATGAGTTAGAAAGATAGCTCTTTTTTTGCCGGTTGTCGCATCTTTCAAATTGTTGGTCTCCAGAAACATCTGGAACCAATCCATGTAGGCCTCCCAGTCTTCGGTTTCTGGGTTGAATGGAGCGGGTGGTACGGCACCGCTGGCCATGTTGCCGTTGATGGTGCGTGTTCGACCACGTGCTCTGTTAGTTGCTCTGTAGGTTAGTCAGCTCTTCGGTCTCCGGATCCCATCCTCGTCGCCAGTGTTAAGTATGGAGAATAACGGAGACCAGACATCTGACCAGTGACTTCAACTCTTTAATAAAGTAATAGAACATAACAGAGCAACGCTATGGGCAGCAGTAACCCTTTATAGGGTTAGCTGCTGCCTTATTAACCAATGAAAATGTGCAACAAGTTCAAACTACTAACCAATAAGAATAGTCCCAAAAGTGGCCAATCAGGGACTATTTCTGGCCCAATCCCAAGTTGTTGTATAAGGACCAATCAAGTGTGCAGGTTTTCAACCCCTAATTTGCATTTAGGTTATTCACTTTTATTGATTCACAACATATGCGGTGTGCAGAGTGATGCGATGGCCTAGAAGTGGAGCTCTTGCCTCACAATCTGTAAGTTTGATCCTTGGTTGCAGCAGATATTTCTCTCTCTGGATGCAAAGAGAAATTATCTGTTGTGGGCTCTGCATAGGCATTTGGCCAGTAAACGCTCAGCTCCATTCAGTTGCCCTGACTCCACCCCGATGAAAGAGATTACAGGGTCATTTTTATTTTTTTAAAAAATGCTACCTATGTGTTAGCAACTCTGGAGGGATTACAAACTGTTAAAATCTAGGAACAATGCAAAAACCACAAAACAACGCAAAGCAAAGGAATAATATGGCAGAGAAAAGAAATGCAGAAAACAAACACTTTTATTTTTAACCCATCCATTCACAGTGCTGAAAGTATCTTCATTAGTTTGTTCCTTTTTGAAATTTTCATCAGCACCCTTTCCACAGCTACCTCAGAATTGGAGGGTTAACTATAACTGCATTGAATTATCTTCACTCAGAGGGGGTCAAAGTCAAATTTCTTTGGATTTCAATATATAAAGGAAAATTAAATGTTTGTCAGGACATTGGCTTACCTAGAGCTCTGTTAACAAAAGAAATAAGAATATATTTGTATAATCAGAAGTATAATATAAGCAATTGCAAAAATACATTTTAAATATATGTAGTAAATGTGTCTGTCTGTCTGTCTGTGTACGTTTGTACGCATTGTGGAGTCCTTGCACAAAACGTTTCTTCTGCTTTCATACTGATATTTTTGATGCTTAATTTAAATACTGACAGTAGGTGGTGCTAAATTCTTTTCAAACTTCCCAGTTAGTTTAGGAACTGCAATCCAGAAAAGTTTTAGATAAATCTTATATGTTTTGTGCATCTCAGTTTGCAAAAATCTCCAGAGAGATCTCCCTTAATTTGGAATAATAAACTACCTCTTTTCCCCAGAGTTCTACCACTTGAACCTGGCATTCAAAAATCCTGGCATTCAATTCCCCTTTGTCCATTTAAAAGGATCAGATAGCTGACGATTTAAAAAACTTCTGCTGCCAACTCTGGAATGGCATGATTCTCTTATGCTACACTGTGGGCACTTTCATACTGAATATCTTCCCTTAAAAAAAAAAAAACAGGTAAATTTTAATCCACTGCTTCTATTCCTCTTATTTGTAGTTTCTCTTCTTCTGGCTTTATTTGCATGTGTTTTTTCCCCTAATTACTCTTAGCTTTCAGAGCTAGCTTGCAAGCACCAGAAAAATAAGATACTTTAGCTCAAATGTACAAATAAGCAAAAATAGTTTAGCATAATTTCCTAGATTGTTAAACCTTTGCCCATGACGCTGCACATGTACTTACAAAAACTTTGTCTTTGCTTACATTTATATACAGATGGAAGACAATATTCATAGTTCAGGATTGAACTGTGAAGTTCTTTGTGCTTTCTGTACTTAGTTGGGTTTTATTTTGCAGATATTTCTTTACCAAACTAGGTAATATCATCAGTGCTAGAAGGAGTGGGGTTTGCTCTCCATTTATATATTAGTGGCTTAAATTTATGTTTTCTACTGGGGCTACTAGAAACCAGAGGTTGATCAAGATATGTCAAATGTTTGCTTCCTAATTGCATGGATTCTTTTGAATCCATCTTCAATCCTAAAGCTAATGCAGAAAGTGTATTGTTGCCAATAATATTACGCTTTCATATTAACTTTGGCAATCTCTAATTCTGCCACTAGCTATGGTAGATCTCTTTGATTTATTGCTCCCATTGAACCTACTTTTAACCAAAGTTTTGTTTTAATGTTTCTCTGCACCACACATAAGACAGAGTTTTTCTAAACACAACTTTAAAGTAAAGTTCTTTAAAACCTCAACAAAATAATATTCTTGATCTCTTTCTTAATAAATGCGGTTATAACCTTGTCCTCTTCAGGCATTCCTCATTACCCTTTCCTGATATATAGTTCAAATAAAGTCTGCTGGAGAAAAATATTATTTTGCTAAAGTCAGTTTAAAGGTACAGGTAGTCCTCCACTTACGACCACAATTTATATTGCTAAGTGAAAAATTTGTTAAGAGAGTTTTGCCCCATTTAACGACTTTTCTTCCCACTGTTGTTAAGTGAATTGCTGAAATTGCTAAATTAGTAACATGGTTGCTAAGTGAATCTGGATCGAACAACACAAAAGATGATCACATGATCCCCTGGGGCACTGCAACCATCACAAATGTGCGTCAGATGCCAATCAAACAACCATGGGGATGTTGCAACAGTCATCAGTGTGAAAAAACAGCCAGAAGTCACTTTTTTCAGTGCCGTTGTAACTTGGAATGGTCACTAAAAGAATGGTTGTAAGTTGAGGACTACCGGTAGTGCTTGATTTACAATCATTTGTTTAGTGACCACTCAAAATTACAACGGCACTGAAAAATGTGACTTATGACCATGGTGGCAGTTTCCCCGGGTCCGGTGATCACCATTTGTGACTTCTCAATTGAAGTAAATTAAATGGAGGAAGCCAGATTCACTTAAGGACCATGTGATTCACTGAACTGCATGAATTTGCCTAACATCTGCGTCAAAAAAAAAAGGTCATAAGATCGAATGCAATTCACTTAACAACCATCTTGCTTAGCAATGGAAATCATGACCCCAGTTGTGCTCGTAGGTCAAGGACTACCTGCATATGTGTATTCTTTGTAAGTGAGGGGTGCCAGTGGTGGGATTTAATTTTTTTTACTACCACTTCTGTGGGCTTGGTGGGCATGGCTTGGTGGGTTTGGCAGGGGAAGGTTACTGCAAAATCTCCATTCCCACCCCACCCCACTAACCTGCTTTCCAGCTCCGTTCTCCTGTGCAGGTCAATAAAAAAAGACCCAGCCAATCAGCTGGGACTCAGGAGGCAGAGAATAGATGGGGGAAGGGCCAGTCAGAGGTGGTATTTGCCAGTTCTCTGAACTACTCAAAATTACTGCTACTGGTTCTCCAGAACTGGTCAGAACCTGCTGAATACCACATCTGAGGGGTGCATGTGTGTGCACATTTTTTAAATTAATCTCTCTCAATATGTTGCATTTGGGGTTATTTGCACCAACATAAGCATTTCTGTATGATGTTTCTATGTTTCTTTTGAATGGAAGACTGTTCTGATATGCAACGTGAAATAGACACAGTCAGTAAAGAGTGAACTGAACTAAATACTCCTCAAATGCAACAGAGAAGGTTGAGGGATGAGCTGCTTTTTATGTACGTTTGGTTTCCCTTTGAAGAAGATAATCTTGTAGGGTTGTGCATGCTTGAAAATGGCTAGAAAGAAGTGGTTTGGTCTTCGAATGAGAGACACATGTCCTGTTCATGAATGGAATGGAATGCTGTTCATTAAAGCAGTCTGTTTTTTATTATCATTATTTTCCGATTTCCAGACAAAAAGACTCACTACTGTAAAGACTCATTACACCAGGGCAGAGGTGTATTCAGCAGGTTCTGACCAGTTCTGGAGAACTGGTAGTGGAAATTTTGAGTAGATTGGAGAACCGGCAAATACCACCTCTGACTGGCTCTGCCTCTCGAGTCCCAGCTGATTGGCTGGGTCTTCCTTTGTTGCCCTGCCCAGGAGAACGTAGCTGGAAAGCAGGTTAGTGAGGTGGGGAGGGAATGGGGATTTTGTAGTATCCTTCCCCCGCCACATGCACCAAGCCATTCCCACCAAGCGACACCACGCCCACCAAGCTACGCCCACAGAACCGGTAGTAAAAATTTTGAATCCCACCACTGCAGCAGAGGTATCAAACTCAAGGCCCGCAGGCCAGATCCAGCCCATGGGGGTACTGAGATCTAGCCCATGAGGCCGGCTTGGAAATAGCAAAGGACCGGCTACCAAAAATGGGGTGCGGGGTTTAACTAACCCCCCTGGGCCCTGTTTTGGCTGCCAGAGTGCTGCAGGAGGCCATCCTCGACTCAGAAGGTTATAAAAGGGAGGAAAAGTAAACACATTTTACTTTTCATGCTTGCAGGATTCTGCTGCTATAGCCTATGTCAATAATTTAGAGTTCTAGTCTTCCTATGGAGTCAGTTTCTTGATCTGATCTCTCTCTCTCGTAGGGTGATCAAGTAGATCAAATATGTATTAAAAAAACAAAATCACAGAAGTGTATGCCTGTCTATTTTTATAAGTGTATAAAACCGTGTGTGTGGAGGTACAGTCCCATGTCATGCCCACCCTGGCCACTCCCTCCCCACCTGCCCGGCTCTCTGAGGTAAAATACAACCCTGATGTGGCCCTCAATGAAATTGAGTTTGACACCCCTGCATTACAATTATTGTGGTTCTTTAAAAGTTGTCCATAGTATTCTCAGAATCTTCTCCAACACCCAAGTTCAATAATATGAATATTCTTTCTATCCTTGCTTCACAGGGGATACTATTACCTGCACTATTCTGATTCTAAATAGGTATAGATTCTTCACACCATACGAATATCTTTTCTCAGGCCTTCATGGCTGGTCTAACAAGTACTACTCAGTGTTGTTTTTCTTGACAGCTTGTGTGCATGTTTGGACTATCTCACAATGCTGACATCAATCAAGAGATGAACTAATTCTAATTTATTGTAAGGTTACATTAATAGAATCTTACATGTCTGAAACAGAGGTGGTATTCAGCAGGTTCTGACAAGTTCTGGGGAACCGCTAGCGGAAATTTTGAGTAGTTCGGAGATCTGGCAAATACCACCTCCGACTGGAGATTTTACAGTATCCTTCCCCTGCCACGTCCACCAAGCCACACCCATAGAACCAGTAGTAAAAAAAATTGAATCCCACCACTGGTCTGAAAGTACCAGTCTCCCCTGTTGTCTTTACAACCTAAGAAACTGGGTAGGATCCCCTCTAAGATATTTTCTATGCTCACATTTCTAATTGTGCTCCTGGGGACCAAACTCCCCATTCCCTCATGCTGATGATATTATCTAGTTGGGTAATATTGTCTGCAAGCAAACAATCAAGAGAGCACCAAGGATTCACAGTTCATCCTTGAGCTACATATATTGTATTCTGATGAAATGACTAATACTATAAAATGTACCCAATAATAAAATGATTATATAGACAAATTTAAATCTAAAACAAAGGAAAGCACAGCAAAAGCATTTGGTCCATTCTATAGTAAAGGTGTAGTGAAAAGTCAAAGTTTATTCTGAAAACCATAGAACTCAATATATTTCACAGAGCAAAATGTGCATCAATCTTTTCCACACTGTCTACCCTAACCATGAAGATTGCATTGCTTTATAAAACAACAACAAACATAAACGTCTCTGGATACCTTTTCTATTAATGGCACATTACCATTACTGCTATTAAATCAGGAAAAGGCATTCTGGAAGATTCCGTTCTTTGTTTCTCCTGGGAATTGCAATCCACGGAAGGTTATTATTTTTCTACAAGGAAATGAATTTGCTATTTGACTTCCACCCATCTTTTAAATGTCAGCAGTAAACACTTCAGCGCTGCAGATATTTCTCTGCATACACACGGAGGCTGAAACAAATTAGAAGGCATTGTCAATGTCACACAACACAGACAAGCAACAAGCAAGTCTTCTCTAGGCTGCCATCTCGTAAATCCCCTTCAGAGGAGAGAAACAATAACACCCTTCAGAGGGAAGCAGATCTTTTTACTAACACAAAATGCAGACCAACGTGAACAAGGAAGGTCCTCCCTAAACTATCCCTGTGTGACCGTTTGCTATTTAAAGTCTGAAGCTACGTTTCCCAGAAACGTGGTATGTAACTAGTTAAAAATAATGTTCTATTTTGAGAGACAGCCCTTTGTCTTTCTTTCGTTTGCTCCTTCCTTCCTTTTCATCACAAGGAATGAAACCCAAGGACAAACCAGAGACCCTTAGCATGATATACCTCACCCCCAGGTCAGTGCCTTTGCCATGTGTGGTCATCTAAGAGGCCATCAATGATCAGCTTGATCAGAATGGGGTTTGTCCCAGATGGATGACAACGCTGAAGGAGGGCTGCAGAAGTGGTATTCAGCCAGTTCTAACCGGTTCTGGAGAACCGGTAGCGGAAATTTTGAGTACTTCGGAGAACCGGTAAATACCACCTCTAGTTGGCCCTGCCCCATCTATTCTCTGCCTCCTGAGTCCCAGCTGATTGGCTTTTGTTGCCCTGCACAGGAGAACGGAGCTGAAAAGCAGGTTAGTGGTATGGTGTGGGGAGGGAATGGGGATTTTGCAGTATAACCTTCCCCTGCCATGCCCACCAAGCCATGTTCACCAAGCCACGCTACACCCACCAAGCCACACCACACCCACCAAGCCATGCCCACAGAACCAGTAGTAAAAAAAATTGAATACCATCATGAAGGACTGGCAGCCCCAGGAAGGCAACATTTGCCAGTGCTGCGACATCGCATTCACTGAATTGCCTTTCCAAAGGAATTACTGCCTCATGGCTGGAAAAAGTTAACCACCAACAAGAGTATAGTCTTTCTGTGTCTGTTGCTACGAGTCCGGTCTATAGGGGTATAGTTTTCCTCTTGGGTTTCTCTGTTTGTTTTGCATATTGCTTTCCTCTCCTTTCTGGAAGAGGGGCCTTTGTACTATGGGCAGGTGACAGAGCAAAACCCACCTGCCGACATGGAGCACCTGAATGACTCAAAGGTGACTTTCAGACAGCCAAAAGAAAAATGGGGGTAAGTGGAAAAACACATGTATACACGCATACTCGTACCACAAACTTAAGCCTAGAAAACAGGAGTACAGCTTTAAGGTTGTCTATTGTTCAGAGATTAATAAATAACCAAGGGAGCCAAAGCTAATCTCCTCAAGTATTCCACAGATTTTAGTGAGAGAGTTAAACATGGGCTTTGTCGGCTCCCATTGGAATTAAGGGGATTTGACTAGACTTAGAAAGAGACAAATGTAGGCATGGATGAAAAGAGAACCAGGGATAATAACTTAGTTGCATTAATCATGAGTGCAATTAAGTTTACAAGAAGCCAAGCAAAATGTGTCTTGTGGATTTTCAAGATGATGGTTAAATTCCTCCATTGCTTGTTCTTTTGCTGCTGGCTTGCTTTTTGTTAAGGATAGTTCTTTTATATTATCCACAGCAATTGCACAAGCGATAAATGTGGAAAAGAAGGGCTGATGGCTTACAAATGTTGGATACGGTTCATTTTCAGTTAATGTTTAAGGAGAGAAAATTAATTCATGCTTGCTGAGTAAATACTATAAACATTCGGAGAACGTCAGTTATTAGTTGAAATTGAAAGATTATGGTAGAGTATTAGAATTTGTTTTAAAAGGTATTCTGGTATTTTTTTTAAATTTTCAAATTATTCTTAGGATCGAGCAATGCTTCTTGTTTGGTGGAAGAACTATAAGCAAAAGGTGAACTGTTTGCATGGTGCAAGGAAGTTGATATTCTCTTCCATCACTGCTTCTGATCTTTTTATGGTCAAAATGCAGTAAAAGAATTATGTCTGCAATCCAGCAATGACAAGGAAGGATTTCACAGAGCTCTTTATCTATGAATTGTAACCGAGGCCCTTGGGTGAACTGGGTTCAGTGGATCTTTAAAATCCTTTTGGATCTAGTTGTTCCTCATTAGATGGACTTTTTTTCAATGGGCTTTGGGGATCTATTTGGGATCCACTTGTTTCTTTTTCTGAGCAGATGTTCTCTACCTGCTTTGTTTTTGTACTGCACTTAACATGTCGTGTTTGGCTTCTCTCTTTCAATTGAATATATATATTCCAAAGTGGATCTTATGGGTTCAGCAGCACTAAATTGTATTATTCAGCATGGTGCAAAGGGCAATTCTGAGAATATTTGATGAATCCCTTTGGTTAATAAAATAAGCGCCCACTTGTCTGGGAATATCAATTTGCAGCCATAATAGTAACACGAAGTGAACGGTATTAAGCAGGGCTGTTTTATAATCCCACAATCGCGATACCTTTTTTAAAAAATAAAGTTTTATTTGGATTTTCACACACAAAATACAAGTAAAGCATCTTTTTTGAAAATAGCATGGTCCCGGGTTGAACTTCTTTATACAGACACAAAACTCAATTTCATGCTCCTTTTTGTATTCTATTCCATATCTTATATTATTTTACATTTTCTATATAGTTTTTCCCCTCTTTTAATTTTCTCAATTTTATTTTGATTATCTCATCTCAATTCAAATCATTATATTTATACTTTTGTCTGTTCTGTTTCAATTTCATATTATCTTTTCTCATTAAACAAATTTTCTCCTGTAATTACTAATTGGAGTATGACACCTTTATATCTTTTAATTACATCCATTCAACTCTTATTTAAACTTCAATATATACCTTAAGTTTATGACCTTCAATATAATACATAATACATAACTTCCAATCAAATTCTGCTTGGCACATTCTTATAATACATACTATATTCTTTAAAAAAGAAAGAAAGATTGTAAATATATGTAATTATAAACCCTCATTCCATTCCAGTTCAGTTCTATCATTAATAATCATTAAAACCATAACAACTTTAACACTTCTTTTCAATTAAATATCACACTTCCTTAAAAACACATATAATCTCCATAATTAATTTTTCCCTTATTTCTCTTCACATATGTTTTATAAATCATTAAATATACCTTTTGTTACATTTATTTATTGACAAGCATTCCATTGAATTACGATAGCTATTTTATCAGACATTTTAATCATACATTGTTTCATATTTTCTAAAATTATTTCTGCTTCTAATATAACCATACTATCTTATGTACCTTTGCAGAATCCCTTTTTCCATTAAGTTTTCACCCATTATCTCTAAATAGGCCCTGTTTCTATATATTTTGCTTCTGTCCTTTATAACTTCTTTTCCTTTCTTTCTTCCCTCTCATCTTCTCCCTTCCCTTTTTACCCCCTTGTCTCTCTAGTTCTAATTCTCTCTTCTGCATTTCCCTCTTCTGTTGCTTTCTGATTTTGTACTTATTTTTCACTCTATTTTTTTTAGTTGTTTTTCCCAATCTTAAACTTTCCATTCTCTTTCCCCCCTTTCCCTTTTTCCCCCCATCTAAGATTACTTGTTCATTAAAGATGGCTTCTTCTTTGTCACAATCTTCTTGTTCTGCAGGCATTTCTTGTTGTTTCTCATAATTCCAAATCTTCATTTCTAAAAACTGAAATACAAAGCCAAAAGAACCTCTCCCTTCTTGTTCATCTTCTTTGTACTTTTTAAGTTCCATTTTCAGTTCTTCTAAAAGTGGAGACATTTTAAAAAGTTTTAAACAACCCCCCGATTGATTTTAGTCATTCAAAACAATAACCAAGAATCCAGAGATAATCAAGTAATCCAGATAGTCCCGAGTTATATCTTCTTATTTCTTTTTCGACTCTCTTCCTGGGGTTTTTGTTGTGATATTTCAGTTAGAATGTATCTTTTGGAAGTCTTGTTGAGATTTTGCTGTAAGTTCTTTTTTAATTCCAGGCAGTCTCCTCTCTTCCAGGTCCTACCCTTTTATTCTTTTTCTCTCCTTTCCTGTTTTCAAAAGCTTTTAATTATCCAGAAATCCTTTGACTTTTTATTTTCAGCATTAAATGCCTATTGATGTCAAAGTGGATTTTTTTCCAATTTCTTGCTTAAGTCTCTTAGCTGTCAGTATAGGAAAAGGAGAAAACCAAATCTTTTCCCTTTTCTCTCTCCTTTGCAGCTTAAAAATCTTCTTGGGGAACAATGTTATTGTTTTTTAACAGTTTCAATTCCAGGGTACCTTATTTGTTGCTTTTGCTGTTTGACCCGGTCAACCAAAACTTTCTCTTCTTATCTTCCTCCTACACATTCTTTTCCGGTCGAGTTCTTCTTTGTGGTGGGCATTTCTGACCACCGCTGCTACCGCCTTCGGGAAAGGGAGTAATGGCCAGCTGGGGAGGAGAGATGCGGCTCTCCTCAACCCTGCTGGCAGTCTCCCCCCTCTTCACCACCTCTACGGGGTGGCTTAGCCCCAATACCAGCCAGCTCGGGGCACTCCAGCAGCGAATATGGATCGAAGCCTCGCAGAGACGAGGTTTCGGTCTGTCGCTGAAGAAGCTCAAACCGGAAGTCCCCACAATTGTGATACCTTTTGATACTGATGGAAAAAGCCTTTTCAGTAGTAGTGGACTTTGAGAGTAGAATATATATCAGAACAAGATGGAATTTCAGCTTATGCCCTTAAACCGAATGCAGACTTTGAATCACAATATACAGTATCTGGGTGGCAGGGAGAGGTTAAGGGAGGAAGTATTTGAAAGTTTTCTGGACCTACAAAGCTTTTTCATTTTAAAGCAGTTCTGTTCCCCTGCTGTTCCTTTATCTAAATCCTTAATATATAAAAAGAGCTTTGCAGTTTATAACTACAGCAGTACAAAAAATCCACCGGATTCAATTTTCTGGTCCAAGCAAGCAATTTAAAATAGATATCTATGTAGAAGATACGTTTGTTGAAAAATAACTAGATGGTGTTAATAAAAACATAAAGATTCTCTCCAGTTTAACTCAGGCCCTCTTGAATATATGGGCAGATCCTGCATTTTTACTGGCAAAAAATAAAAAATGTGGTTCATCTTTTTCCAAGGATGGGGTTTTGTTTTACTACTCAGTGGAAACTATAGTCTTGAGATTTCCTGACCATTCCCTATCCCATTTTAACCAGTACTGTCCTGTTCAGCTTTTTCCAAGTTCAGCCCAAACCAGCTACATGTCGCTATCTGATATAGGGATGGTGTGGATATTCACTTTAAAAAACCCCAAATGTTTATTATTGTTTACTTGGATTTCTGATAGGTGGAACTTCTTCCCTGGCTCTTCCTACTTTTTCTCAGTCCATCAGTCAGATAATCAGTCCATCAGTCAGTCAGTCAGTCAATTAGACAGACAGGCAGACAGTCACTCAGATAGTCAAGCAGTCAATCAGACAGACAAACAGCCGGACAGCCAGACAGCCGATCAGTCAGTCAGTCAGGCAGGCAAGCAGGCAGGCAGGCACGCAGGCAGAAAGACAATTTGGCAGCATATCTCACCAAGTGACTCTGGCTGATGAGCAGAACCAAACAATTAGAAGCATTAGAATCAGTTAAATACAAAGCAGCCAAGAAAGATCAAACCCAATCACTAATACAATCAAGAAGTGGGGTTCCTGCCCACACTTGAGGCCCCAGGCCTGGACACACAAGCAGCCATGTAGAGTCTTATGAACAGCTAGCAGCATTGGGGGCCATCCAGATTTTGGGAGAGAGAATGTTCCACAAGGTGAGCACTACAGCAGAAAAGGCATGTCTTCTAGGCCCTGCCAATGGGCATTCCTCAGTTGAGGGGACCTGAAACACGACCATCCTGCCTGATTGGATTGGATGGATAGAAACAACTGATAAATCTGGTAAATCTGTAATCTTGAGGCCCCGGGCCCGGTCTGTCCTGCTGTGGCTTTTAATAGGAACACTCCAGGAGCCAGTTGCAACATCCTGAATCCTGGTTGAACCAACCCCACATCTCTGATTACTACCACTAAAATATCCCACCAAGTATATTGTGAGAATTTAGACCACTTGATTAGGTTTAGATTAGAATCTTGTAATTTGGCAAGAGGATGAGCATTTTGAATTCATGTAGTCCAGGGGTGTCAAACTCAAATTCATCGGGGGCCGCATCAGCAGTTTGGTCCCCATCAAAGGGCCGGTTGTATCTGTAGGTCTATGTGTCCACTCTTTATTATCATAAATTAATGTCACTGCATTCAATTATTACTGTTTTTTGTAATAATGTAAGTAATAACTAGCTCTGAAAGCAGAAACATAGTCAGAATAATGACAAGTAGATATTCAAATGTACAATTATTGTACAATGTATTGAAAAATGTTTTTGGTAACAAACATTAATTTTTTTAAACATACAAATATTGCCAAACACTGTTTATTAAACATATGGAAAACACAAGGCATTACTTTTTTTAACTTTTATAGTGCCCAGCCATGTGCCCCCTTTTAAAGTGCCCAGCCATGTGCCCCTTTTAAAGTGCCCAGCCATCTGCCCCTTTTATAGTGCCCAGCCATCTGCCCCCTTTTATAGTGCCCAGCCATCTGCCCCCTCCATTTACTTTACTTACCTTTTACTTCTTTCTTTCTTTTACTTCTTTCTTCTTGCTCCTCTCCGGCGTCCGCGCCTTCTCTGATCCCTGGAGATGTCGGGCGGACGCCACATGATGACGTCACGTCCAACACCCAGGGAGCAGTGCGGGCAGGAAGAAGTCGGGCCAGGTCCCGGAAGGTAAGTAAATTTTTTTTTTAACTTGAGCCATTTTAAAATGAATTTACTCCGTGCAGGCACGGAGTAAATTCATTGAAAAAAAAGGGGGAGGCACCGCGGGCCATCAGACGAGGTCTGGCGGGCGGATTTGGCCCGCGGGCCTTGTGTTTGACACCCCTGATGTGAGTCATATTGCTCCATACATCATTGTCCCTTACAATCTAAAGCAGGGGTGTCAAACTCGATTTCATTGAGGGCCACATCAGCCTTGTGTTTGACCTTGGGGGGCAGGGTGTGTGTGGCCGGGGGGGGGGGTGTTGCCAGCTCAACATCACTCATGTCACAGGCACCTGTGGCGGCCCGAGCACTCTGCCAGTGAAAATGGATTCCCGAGCTCCATTTTCGGCTGCAACAGCCTCCTGCCAGCGAAAATGGAGCTTGGGAGGGCCGTGTGTGACCGTCTTGAGTTCTGTTTTCACTGGCAGAGGCACCATGGGCCAATCCTTCCCTGTTTCCAAGGCAGACCTGCGGGCCAGATCTGGGCCCCCGCAGGCTGGATCTGGGCCCCGGGCCTTGAATTTGACACCCCTGGTCTAAAGTGATACTGTACTGGAACTTCCTTGCAAGTTTGACACTATTAAGTCTATGAAGTGAATCAGAGATTCAACCTAAATCCACCATTAATAAATGAAAAATGTGCAGCAAAAACATTTACCCTTATTCTGGATTCCATCTGTGTGAATGACCTTTTTTAAAACAAAGAAGTTAATAGGTACCTGACGAAGGGAAGGCATTTGGAGACGCAGCAGGAAATGGAACAAAACATCAAACTAGTCTATTGGAAATGAAAAGAATTAAAACACACGATGGGCATGCAAAATGGCCAGAAAGGGAAATATAATCAGAAGGAAAACACTTTAAAAACTCCTTCATCAACATACTCCCCAGGAATAGACTTATCCCATCTCTATGAAAAATAATTGACATATTGAAGATAACAAGATCAGGAAGAAAATAAGATAAATAGAAGGACACAAATAAGAAAATGATAAATCTGACATTAAAGAACCTCTAAACCTGAAGCACAGTTGAAACCAGAAATTCTGATGAAGTTTAAAATGATTTCATTTGGACTACCAATTTATCCAATAATAGTACTATGGTAGTAACTGAGCCTGCCTTCATCCCATAATATTTTTGTCAGATTTTCGGCAACATATGAACCCTACTGAGATGGAACATTATAGCCACTTATTTGATATTACATTCTGTCATGTTAGTTTTTACTCTCCTTTAATTTCTCGTTGATTGCACTGAATCAGACTATTTGATAACTTTTTGCTCTCCCCTTTTCATAGCTAGAATCGTCTCATTTTCTGGAATACGTGCACATGTGTATAAACTGCCTGTGTGCACGCACATGCATATGTGTCTGTGTGCATGTTTGGCATACATTTGTACTATGGTCACTACATTGCCAATGCCAAGGTGTGAAAGACCAGGTCCACAATGTGAAGGTCCAATTAAATTGATTCATTGTTAGTCTATGCACAGGAATCTTCTCAACTGACAGTTAGCACCTGCTTCGAGTTAAATAGCGGTCCACAGAATTCAAAGAAGATTGGATTTAGTATATTTGTGACTACATAGAGATTCTAGGCTGGTTCCTCTTTCAACTCTGTTCTACCATTCCTATTCCTATAGCCAAGAAACTCACATCCAAGTCTAGCGTTGGGGATCACAATTCCCATAGGAATGAAGTGCGTTTATATGTGTATATATGTTCGTTCTCTCTCTCTCTCTCTCTCACTCTCTCTATTTCTCTCTTTCTCTCTTTCTGCGTTACAATATCCCTACTTGCATACATAGACTTTACAAGATGGAAGAGAATAGCAATAGCACTTAGACTTATATACTGCTTTATAGCCTATACTCTCAAAGCGGTTTTACAGAGTCAGCATATTGCCCCCAACAATCTGGGTCCTCATTTTACCCATCCCAGAAGGATGGAAGGCTGAGTCTGGTGGGATTTGAACTGCCAAATTGCAAGCAGCCGATAGTCAGCAGAAGTGCCTGCAGTACAGTACTCTAACCACTCTAACCACTGCGCCACTGAGGCTCCTCCAAAAATGCTCAGAAATGGATGAAGTATTTTTCTAAAGAATTGCAGAGAGAGCTTATCAGCACCATACTAATTCTTCATTTGTCCAGTCTTAATGACTTATTTAATTTAAAAAAATACTGTTAAATGTTCCTCAGCTCCATGAAAGAATCCAGAAATGAATCACCAAAAATGCAGAATTGATTCTTTCTTCTTGTCTAGCTTTTTCACAGCCCTATTCAAAGCAAAGAGATGAAGGGAAAGAAAACAATATATGACATGTCTTAATTCACAACATTGATTCACATCTTCCTATAATTGCAAATCATACCATGCCCACATACCATTTCATAAACTGCTTTTTCTTGATTAAACTTCTCACCTATTTTTTTTAGAAGATTTTGGCTTTAAGATAGTCCTTGCTTAGAAGCGGTAATTGGGACCAGCAACTTGGTTGCTAAACAACATCCAGATAAAGTGCAAAGTCATGTGACCATGCTGACTTACAGCAACAGTGATAGCAGTCCTGGTTACCTGCATGATCGCAACATCCTGCAGTCACATGTTTGTCATTGGTGATCTTCTGCTGGCTTCCTATTAATTTTGCTTGTTGAAAGCCAGCAGTGAAAGCCAGGCTGCAAATAGCCATCAAGTGACTGTGGGACACTGCAACCATGTAATTGGTTGCCAAGGGTCCAAATCATCATCATGTGACTGCAGGGAAACTGTAATGACTACAACTATGAGGAACGGTTGTGAGTCCCCTCATTCAGTACTGTCGTGTCTTTGAATGGTCATGTTGTGGTCCACCGGCAGCCTGCAGAGATGGCAGCAGAATCAGACAGTGGGGAAGAACATGGGTCAGTCTGGGAGTCTGGGAAGGACTTGGACAAGGGTCCTTCACAGCCGTTGAACTAAAATAAAAGGGTTTTGGATTTAACATGTGTTTGTTGGTGTCTCAGGAAGCCTTGTTCAGAACAGGTGATTGAATGAGTAACTGCTGAACGAGAACTATCTGTATGACTTTCCTCTACTGCAGCAGGTGGGGTCAAGGAGGATGACCTTTGGGAGAAAATAAGGAGCTGGCTGGAAAAGATAGTTAAACAGAATATAGACCTGAAACCAGAAGTATACTTGCTGGGCATAATACCAGAGGGTTTTTGATAAAGGGACCACATATTTAGTTTTACATATATTAACAGCAGCAAGGATTAGCTTCACAAAATACTAGAAAAATAAGAACACCCAGCAGATGAGGAGGTAATTCGGATAGTTTTAGACTGTGCTGAAATGGACAGATTAACCTTAAAAATAAAAGATAAAGATAACACAGAATACTATTTGATATGGAATAGATTTTACAAATGGTTGGAGACGAGGTAGAAATTAGAGGAAGAAAGACGATGAATATATGCATCAAAAATAGAGGTGGTTTATAATTATAATCATTATAACTACCAAAAAGTATAAATAAGATAATATAAAAAGAAACAGTTTTTAATAATAACTCAATCTGTGTAATTTTTAACACAAGTAGTCCTTGACTTGCAACCACAATTGAGCCCAAAATTATCTTAAGTGAGACATTTGTTATCTGAGTTTTTGATCAATTTTACAACTTTCCTTGCCCCAGTTGTTAAGTAAATCATTACAGATGTTCAGCTAGTAACATGGTTGTTAAGTGAATTTGGCTTCCCCATTGACTTTGTTTGTCAGAAGTTCGCAAAAGTTGATCACATAACTTTGGGACACTGCAAGCGTCATAAATATGAACCAGTTGCCAAGCGTCTGTATTTTTTTATTACATTTTTTATTTTTAATATAATAATTCCATCTTCAGTTGAACAGTGTGTTTTCTGGGTACAAGTATCTTTACTGAATGGTAATCAAAATTTGCAACATCATTCATTACATTGATATTAATTTTAAAATATTAAAATAGTAATGTTCCACATATTAATTCTACAATACTAAAATAGTAATATTCAACATAATAATCATAATATTTGCTTATTTCTTTTAAATATTTTCTTTATTTTGTTTCCCTGTTTCTAATTTCCATTTTTGTTGTTTAACCATTGATAAAATAAATCCCATGTTATATCATATTCGGTTTGCTCTTTCGCCTTAATTGCAAGTGTCAGTCTGTACATTTCTGCACATTCTAGTATTTTCCTAATCACATTCTCAAGCGTCTGAATTTTGATCATGATATCATGTGGATGCTGCAATTGTCATAAGCGTGAAAAATGGTCATAAGACACCTTTTCCAGTGCTATTGTAACTTTGGTCACTAAACGAACTGTTGTATGCCGAGAACCACCTCAGTGTATGTATTTTGTATGTTTGACTCATTCTTTTGTTCAGTGGAGCAAAATTTGCTTCCAGAAGTTGTGGGTGCTCCAACACTGGAAGTTTTTAAGAAGATACTGAACAATCATTTGTCTGAAGTGGTATAGAGTCTCCTGCTTGAACAAGGGGGTTGGACTAGAAGACCTCCAAGGTCCCTTCCAACCTTGTTATTCTGTTATTCTTCATCATTCATTCAGTTCAAAGACTACATTCTCTTTTACCTCTTTTCTTAAGTATCTAATTTCCATTCCATCCAACTTACGGTAGCTTTGTGTTTCCTCTAATAAACCTTCACTCTCAATTGCATATCACAAAGGAAGCAGAAACATGCTTTTTATACACAACTATTTTCACTTCTTTTCAATAGCCATTCATTCCTCACAACAGAGCACATGCTCCCCATTAACTCTCTATAAGCAATGTGCACATCCAAAATTTTCTCCATCCGTTTTTCTTACCAGTAGTAAACATTTTATCCAGGGACATAAACTCATCTATTTCCTCTAGATTTTTCCACTTATGCATAACTGTTCACTCTATTTTCCATGTCAGATATAACAGTACCTGTGGTGTTGTCTGAGAAATTGAATGATTAACAACAACAAAAAACTGACATATATGATGCAATCAGGAGTATGTATCTGAAAATTAAATACTGATTGCATCATATATGTCAGTTTTTTGTTGTTGTTAATCATTCAATTTCTCAGACAACACCACAGCATTGTCTAGGTAGAAAAATCCCCTTATTTCCATGCCCCCAACCAACAGATGTCTACTTTTACTACAAGCATTCCTGGTCATTTATAGATAAATATATAAATATAGATAAATTTATAGATAAATTATAAATATCATTTATAGATAAATAGACATTACCGATAAAGGATAATATTTGTAGTTCAGAGTTGAAGTGAGGAGCCTTTGGTACTCTCTGAGCTGGGTTGTTTTCTTGCAGACATTTCATAAGCCAACTAGGTAGCATCATCAACACCACTGGTATTGAAAAAATCACCATCAGTTAATTGCAATAGTCAGGGTTTTTTGGAACAGCTTACATCCTGTAGACAATTCCTTTCATACCACCAAAAAAACACCTACCAGTACCTCCCCCAGGTCTTGGGGAAAGACTTGCTAGATGGATAAAAATGCCATATCGAGTCTAAACATCTGGTTGACTGTGTGACCAACCATGATAAATAAGCCTGCTTTTGAAAATCCATTCCACTTGTCATGCAATCAAGAAAAAAAAAGTTTGTTTTGATGGTCAGATGTTTTGATGGACAAAAGGGAGTATTGGAAAGTGTGCAACATATATGACAAGATATGTTAGCATTTTTTTTTTTTTTTAGTTTGGGATTCAAGGAGATTACTAAATTCAATGTTTTCAGAGAAAAGGATTACAATAATTTATTTATCTGTCTTGAATTTGCTGAACATCCATATCCAATAGATGGCAGTAAGAGATCCAGGAAGAGCTTCCAAGAAATTGGCAAAACAATAGTTTCAAATATAAAGAAGTTTGATTCTCCAAAGAATCTACAGTGTTCCCTCTTCCACAAACATTTTTTAGAAGAAAAAGGCACTTTGAATCTTAAAAAACAACTCATAAATGTTTGAAAGAAATATAACCAGGAGGAAAATGCTTAAGGCACTTTCCTCCTAGGACAAATGTTTGAGTAATTGTCAGAAAGAAAGAGTGCAATGGTTGTTTAGACATCCAGATATTTGAAGTGAATGGAACAAAAAATGTGTTGTCATTTTAAGCTGGGAAAAGCTTTTCAACCTGCCAGTCTAATTATCAAGAGGAGGAGTGGATCACAGCATCATAAAATATTTGAGCTGGAAATGACTTTGGAAGGCATCCCTTCTAAAACTCTGCTCACTTCAGGATCTTCCGTAGAAGACTGCAGATATAGTATTCTTGAAAACTGGTCAACTGGTTCTCCCAAAGTACCTCTAGAAGGAGAGGGACAGACAGACAGAGGGACAGAGACTACTCCATTGCCAAATATTTGTCCTAGTCTTTAATTCTACATTGCTATATTTAACTCCTTATCATTTCCACTTCAGTTTCTGCCTTGGGAATATGTCCGATCAGGACAGCACAGCCTGAGGTGTGATGAAGCCCCCAGCACCACATTTGTACCCATCAACAACTTGAGACTGCAATGCTAAAATTACAGTTTTTGAAAGTATGGGTTTTTTTGAAAAAAAAAAAATCCTCAAAAACAGAGGTCACTCCATCTCCAAAATGAGATAGAATCAAATTGCTCAAAAATCTTGGCAGCATGATTTGCAGTGATTGGGGTTGAAGTGGACTGTTAAAGGTGAAATTGACAATATTTCTCTCTCTTTTCCTTTTCAAACACCTGAAACCCTTGGTAAATGGACCAAAAACAGAAGTGGCCTCACTCAGATCTTCTCAGTTAAACAGGGGAGCAAGGATAGAGCCTTCATCTCAGAAAAATTGACTAAATCAGATTGGCTCCTATAATGTTATCCTGGGACATGTGTAATTTACCTTTGTGGGAAGAAATATCCATCTGATTCAATTCCAAGCTGGGAGAAAGACACTGAAAACATGGAGGCTGATTGGAAAGATGGTGTCAGCCTCAAGATATCTTCCTAATAAGTATATTCTGTCTTCTAACTATTGCATCTCTGCTGCTATGCCAATTTACTTCTTTCGGCTGTCATGAAACGGTGGGAGGGGGGAATCTTGGAGGGGAAGAAGGCAGGAGGTGTTTTGCATTCCTTTGTTGGGTTAGCAAGGGGAGGGGGGATTCTTTTCTTTAACTTTCCATTTCTTCGCTAGCCTCTGTCCCTTTTTGCGCAACTGCGAACTTTTATCAAAATATGTCAAGGTCAACTAACAGTAGCCTCATCACCACCTGGAGATGACCACATGATCATATTCAGAAGATTTAATTGGAAAAATCATTTGAACTTTGGGGGGTGGGAGCAATTCTATTCCTTTGTATATGTGTTCTACCCGCCAATTTCTTAGTTTCGGAATTGGCTCTGTCGTTTCCACTTTATTTCCCAGTAAAAGGATGACTTTGCTCTACACCATGGAGTCTGAGTATTTCTTTCTTGGGATTTAGAGGGAGCACAGACTGACAGATGGTTTATTAATGAAGCAGATCCACATGAGTTTGTGGTTCTGGGCAGCTGACCAAAAATGGAGTTGAGAGTGGGGGTTTTTATACTTTCTTTTGAGCTTTGCACTTGAGCTTCCTCTTCCTGTGCAAGAACATGTATTCCATTGGCTGTTCCCAGATTCCTTTGGTGTCATGTAGGGGTTATATATGGGTCATAGCTGACTCTATAGGCAAAAGGGGAAATGCAATTCCTAGGTGTTTGTCTGAGCTAAGTTTGGTTGAAGTTTGGACTGCTCTGTGGGTGATGCGATGAAGGGTGTTCTGAAAGGGTGTTGGGCAATTTCTGTTGTGATTTAATGGCCTTCATCCTGTTTTGGATTTTGGGTAAGGGCTAATCCTACCATTGTACTTTTGTTCAGATTTTGCTGCAGGGAGTTTTGTAATATTCTGTCTTGAATGGATTACCAAATCTGCACTTCTAAAAGCTGCGTCCTCAGTAGCTGTTGGGAGCTATTAAGAAAGACTCAGTCTGTTTCCTGCCTCTAAAAAACATGTTTCTCCATTTCTCATTTAGGGAAATATAATATTCTGCCTTTTTTTAAATATTCCTCAAAATATTTCATTCTTCTAGGAGGGGGGTAGGTGCTGACTTTCTATACTTTCATTTGCTTGATTTCCCACAAGTATCCTGCAAACTTGGTTTGGCTGAGAGTTCCTGACTTTCCCAAAGTGATCCAGTCTAGCATTTGAATTAGGACCTCTCCAGCTTCAGCCTAGCATTTTGACTACTATAACAAACTGGCTGTCAAAATGGGGGGACAAAGATTTGGTATAATGAACTACTAACAAAAGTGTAATAAAAAGAAATTGAGTCCATTCTGTTTTTCAGAAAGCAAACTAGCTTTGATTGATGATATGACTGTAGGACTAAATTTCATATGCAGTCTTATAGCAAAAGTCTTGCTGCCTGGCCTCTAGCTGAATCATGAGGATTTCATTCCCTGCCGTAGGTTGGCATCAGTGCCTTCAAACATGACTGAGGTTAATAATGCTTTAACCCATTCACAGTGATGATTTACCCAGACTTTCTACTAGTATTTTTAGATTCCAAATAGAATAGATTAAAACAAAAATATTTCTCAGTATTCCATATCTATAATCATTAGAAAACAAAGAACAAACAGGTTTTTTTTCACTCTTGATCTTTCTCTCATCAATTATTTCTGGCTAGTAAGCTAGTGTAGATTTGTTCCAGAGACTAGAATGCAGAAGAGGGGGAAAAAAGAACAAGCAATTCTGAAGATGCATTTTCAGTTTTACTTCTCAAGTAACTGTTAAAATAATAAACATCAGCTAGCAGCATGATGAAAACTCCTTAATTGCACAACTTATGGACAGACCTAACCATAGTTTCAACTGGGAAACTGAGCATCTTAGATAAAGCTAAGTCCAAGAATGTTAGAGAATTCCTGGAAACCCAACACTCAGACAAATCAGCCATCAACAGGCATGTGGAGATAAACAACATCTACATACAATTCAAAAGAGACAATCAAAAAGCTAAAAAGAGAAGCAGAAAGACTAAAATGCATCTTCACCAGCAATGAACACTCAAATAAGCAGAGATTAACACCAAGGTTAACACTAGACCAACAACCAAGTTATAAACAATATCCCAATCAAGGAACTATCAACTCAGACAAACATAAACCACAACCTAATCAAGGAACCACCAAGGGCACTCCCGCTAACAGGAGAAGCCACTTGTATATAAACAGAGAGCAATTCATTCTCTTCTAGCAATGATGATGTTATTTAGTCAGATAACGAAATTATGTAAGAAAGCAATCAAGAGCATCAAGGACCCCAAAATAATAAAAGATACAGTATCAAACTGTACCAATATGTCTCCCAATCATCAGAAGAACCTATTCTATGACAGAAACTGTAGGATATACTTGGGGGAGGGGGGAGAAAAAAAACTAATTGGAAGTAATTTTTATAGCACAAAACTTTACCCTACCATCCTCATCTTCTGAACTAGTCCTCCTTTACTTCTTGTATTTTCTTCTTCTCTGCTCTACAAAAAGGTCACAACAGATCTTTTTGTAGTTACGTTAGATATTTGTGTGCCATGATGCAAACGTTTAAATGCATTGCTTCTTCCCATGTCTCTTGAAACCATCCCTTGAGGACCTTAACTGAATTCTCTTACCAGACAATACAGATTACAGGGGAGAAAAGGAGGGTTTCTCTGCTATTCAAATTTGCAATGGCTTTCAAGAAAAATGCATTTAGAGCCGATGTGAAATATCTGGTGGACTTTTTAAATTTTCCAAGTCTCTTAAGTTTTATATTAGGTTATAGATGGCCTGTGAAAATGTCATTGTGAATGATATTCTGTGAAAAGGTCATTGTTTCAGTTTTCTATTCCAATCATTGCTTCAATGTTTCAATCAAAAGCTCTAACTTCTGAGGTTGTTTTAATCTCCTGCTTCTTTAATCAGCTTTTTTTCATAATTGCCATGATTATGCTTCTTTTTAACTTGTTTTGCTTCACAAATAACTTTTTCTAGAAGGAGATCCGCATTCAGGAAGATAAAGAGGAGATCTATTGCTATTACCTAAAATAACACAAAAACAGATCCATTTCGAAAGTCTCAGAAAACATATTCATTGCCAGCATAGCTAAAGCTATGACAAAATCACAGCTTCTACAGAGTGATTCCTATAGTGTCCTTACTGATGCACTATAGATCACTTAAATAGACACATAGAATAGAATAGAATAGAATAGAATAGAATAGAATAGAATAGAATAGAATAGAATAGAATAGAATAGAATAGAATAGAATAGAATACTTTATTGGCCAAGTGTGATCGGACACACAAGGAATTTGTCTTGGTGCAAATGCTCTCTGTATACATAAAAGAAAAGAGACATTCGTCAAGAGTCAAGAATCATCAGGTACAGCAGTTAATAATAGTCATAGGGTACAATAAGCAATCAAATCATACTAGGAAACAATCAATATAGATTGTAAGGATACAAATGACAAAGTTACAGTCGTACAGTCCCAAGTGGGAGGGATGGGTGATGAGGAGTGATGAGAAGATTAATAGTAATAGTAATGCAGACTTTGTAAATAGTTGGACAGTGTTGAGGGAATTATTTGTTTAGCAGAGTAATGGCTTGTTATGCACCTATTAATCTTGTTCCTAAAAAAATTAAAACAGGTGATTGTTTAAATAAGCACAATGCACTGATTCACTTCTTGTAATTCTCTAGTACAGTTTAGAGCTGTGCAGATAATTTGGAAAATATATTTGTATACAGCAAGGGAATGCAAAATGTAGTGCCTATCTGCTACTCTTCAAAAAGCAGGTGCAGCTTTGTGCAAGATTGTGCTATTCCCTTCAAGTGTCACAGACCAGTGTGACATTCCTGCTCCCGCATGCTCTAAAGCACCTTTTCTAAATTATTCTCAAAATACTGTACAACCTCCAGACCCTCTTTCTCATTTCATGCAGATTACTTTCCCCAATCTGCTGACCTTCAGATTTGCTTCATATCACGTCTCAAAATTTCATTGGCTATGCTGACTATGAATTTTTGGAGTAGAAGTCCTTGGGAATATTTCAGCAAGGCTGCAGAGATAGCTAATTCTCATTTGTAGGAAGGAGTAGCAAAACAAAAAGCTGAAATTTGAAACTGTAATATGAGAGAGAGGGGGAAGGAGAAAGAGACAGCTTAAATTCTTAAATTAAGAGTTAAATTCTTTCAGCACTTAGTTAAGGAGATCCAGTATAAAAATATGCCAGTAGTAGAAATTTCTCTTGCAGGACAATATGCTCTGAAGAAGAACATCTCTTTGTTATTGATAATTTTTAATTGAAGTTTAAAAATACAAAAATAAAAAGTAATACCAACTAAGAAACATAAAAGGTGAAGAGAGAAAAGGGGAGGAGGTGGAAAGGAAGAGAAATACGTAAAAGATATAAAAGGACAATGTGTATACATAAAGAAATGACTTCTCTCTTCATCAAGACAAGTGCAAAAAATTTCAATAACTTATCACGTTCTCTAACATTTCAACCTAAAATCTTTTCATACCATATCTCATCTTTTATCTGTTGGAAAAACGCAAAACTTTATCATTCAATCCTAATCAGCAAAAGTCCATTAAGAGCTCCCAGAAATGTGTGGGTATTTGTGTGTATATTTAATCTTATATAAATATATTAACTTTAAACAAATTAATCAATTTCATATTAATTTACTTTATCCTAAAAATTAAAAAAACCACTCTTTTCCCCCCATAGCTTAATTAATATCTATAAACAAATCTTTAAAGCCTCAACCAGAAAAAAATCCATTAAGAGCTATCAGAAATATTGAAATTTAATCTCATCAAATAAGGTTCCCCAAATTAATTTCTTAACATTTCATCTTCATCTCCTCTCTGGAACTGCTTTACAAATTTAACACTTTCCTTCAATGTTAATATCAGACTTTATCACTTTCCCTAACTATATAACAAAAATATATTTTCCCATAGTTTCTCAACCTTGAAAAAATTCAGATGTATGGACTGCAAGTCCCAGAATTCCCTACCCCAGCATGGCTGGCTGGGGTATTCTGAGAGTTGAAGTCTACGTATCAGAAAGCTGCCAGGATTGAGAAACACTGCTCTAGAATGTACTATTAACAGGATTTTATGTCTCTTTTGCCCCCCTGATAATGAATTACAACATCCTTAAATCACAAATTTTTTCGACTGCAAAAGTACACAACTTCCATTAATCAACTGATTTATTGCCGCTTATAGGATTGTTGTTTCATAAAAATGAAAGGTAGCCCTAAAAAACTCATCAACCTCACTGTTACTTTTATCTACATAATTGTTGTAAATTGTATTACTACAATTTATACTCATGTGTCATATTTATGTGGTAAACAACCAGTAAAATATAATAATAACTGCTAAGAAAGTTATATAGCGATAGCAGAAAATTTACTAAGTAAAATAAGTCATCAAAGAAAATTTACACCGCCTATGAACAAATGATTTTCTGATTTAGTGATGCTGCTAAGAATCTTCTTCCTTTTGGTCCCATCAAAATTAATTGACCACGGTGAACAGAAAAGGGCCTCATTTTCCAATTTTAGAGTATAGGAAAGGAATATGGAAAGAGGTACATCCTAAATAAAATAAGCATTATGAAATTCTTCAGCAAAACTTTAAATTATGCCTCAATATATATTGTGAAGTAGTTGAAGACATACAGCAAACATTTAATCTGATATTTTCTGCATGTCTGAGGGGTGCCATTAGGTAAAGGTTCACCTGCACGTTCCCTACTCTAGTGGGCGGTGCTCATCTCCGTTTCAAAGCTGAAGAGCCAGTGCTGTCCAAAGATGTCTCCATGTGGCCGGCATGACTAAATGTTGAAGGTGCACGGAACACTGTTACCTTCCCACCAAATTGGTCCCTATTTTTCTACTTGCATTTTTATGTGCTTTCGAACTTCTGGGTTGGCAGAAGCTGGGACAAGTAACGGGAGCTCACTCTGTTAACATGGTGCTAGGGATTCTGTTAGGGATAACATTGTTTTACCCTAACTGTTTTGGGTAAAGATAATAAAATGATGAATCATGGTTTGTCAGATAAAGTGTATGTGACTTTAAGCTAAAGGAATGTAATTAAGGGTGCAGCTGTAAAAGTATTATATAAGCAGCAAGGCACTCTCTGGCTCTTACTGGCTGGCTTATTGAAGACTGCATTCTTGCTGGATCGGGAGGAGAAGAAGTGTTGGATTACTTTGAAGATATTTCTCAACGGAGAGAAGATAAGTTTTGGACAGATTTATTATATGTGTACTGACACTGGCTATTCAACACGGACTTTGCAAATAGAGTATCCCTGACAAGACTTGACTGATATGATATATGACTAATGGACTGTTTATAATGACTATGCATGGGATGAATTATCATCAGAACATGGACTTGCCATCTTTGGTGCTAGATGTGATCGCACTACCCAAAACGGATCCAGTGTGCACTTTGAGGGTTCTTCTGGATTCATGGCTCCCACTGGAAGAGTAGGTGGCAGTCCTGGCCACAAGGGCCTTTGCACAACTTCCTCCTCTTATATTCCCCACAACAACCACTTTGTGTGTCAACTCATAAAATATTTGTCTGGTCTTTTAAGAGTTGCCAGCAGAAAGGGAGTGGGGACACTGTGAAGCTGAGAGAGAGTAACTGATTCAGAGGTCACCCAGAGGTAGTGCTGGAAGCAGGGGTGGCTCCAAGAATCATCTGTGAGCGAACCTGTTCGCTCCAACAATCAGCTGCTGGGCCCACCCACCTGCCCCTATACTGACCTTTATTTCCTGGTTTTGAAGCTCAGCTGATTTGCGTGGCACAGCAGATTGCCGCAAGTCAGCTGTTGAACACACAGGGAAAGTGCAGGATTGCAGGAGAAGGTCAGTAGCAAACCTTATGTGTGTGCACAAAGAACACGTTTGGTTCGTGTGCATGCAAAGTGTGCCCGCCAAGCTGCACCCACAGAACCAGTGGTAAAATCCCACCACTAGTTGGAAGAAATGTCCATCTAGGTTCAGTTCCAAGTGGGGAGAAAGACACTGGAAACATGGAGGCTGCTTGGAAAGATGGTTCAATGGTGGACAGGACCACATGGTTTGAGGTTCTGGGCAATTGAGCACATGGGGGAGAGAGAGAGAGAGAGAGAGAGAGAGAGAGAGAGAGAGAGAGATGTATACCCTCTCTTGGACATTGAACTTGCTTCCTGTTCCTGTGGCAAGGGCATGTATTCTGATTGGTTGTCAGATTCCCATGGGGCCATGCAGGAGTAACTTTGTAGGTTGTCTTGAGTCCCAGGCTTGGTTGAATCTTGCTAGGTGATGCAATCTTCCCAGGTGCCATGTGGTGAGATGAGCAGAGGGCTAATTATGTCCTGAGGGTGAATTTATTTTGTTTTGTAGATAAGCTAGCCCAGCCTTTTGTTTTGTAGATAGCTTGGCACCAAAATATTTGTTGGGTTGGTGGGGCAAGGAGCTGTGGCTCTGAGTTTATGTCTTTAGAAACATGTTTCTCCTTTAAGGAAAATATAATATTCTGCCTTTTTAATATTTCCTAGAATATTTCATTCTTCTGGGAGAAGGGTGGGTGCTAACTTTCTACAGTAGGATTTGAAGTCACAGTCTCCCACTTTCTACCCTGGAGCCTTAACCACTAGACCAAACTGCCCTCTGTTTTGCATCCAAAACGTTGCTTGTAAATTTGTCAGTTTTGTGCAGTTTTCCACAATGGGTCGGAAATGCCCAGCAAAATAAAAAGCACAGCGTTTTTTTAAAAAAAAACTTGACAAGAAGGTTTATCTTCCAGCTTTATGCCTGACAAAAGTACATTGACTTCAGGAGCTCTATTGACTGGGGAGAGGGGGAAGAAAAACCATAAGCCACTGATCACACTGCCTGAAGTCTTTTTTTTTTTTTTTTTTAAGTCATAGGTATTTTCGATCCAGCAGAAAAAAAACAATCTATCTGATGTTTGCCTTCTGCAGACCTTTACTGAATATCCCAGAGAAAACAGATCATTTTCAATCTATGCCAAGAAGTGAAAAAAGATCTGACACTCTTATTTGGTTTACGGGTAATTGCAAGCCCAGTTCTTTTCCATACAAATATTATTTATGAAGCATCCTGGAGAAAAAAGGGAAATCGAGACTGTGAAATAATACATGATTTTTAAAATTAGATTTTCCATCATTTCTTTCCTCCCCATTCACTTACCTATCTTATCTTGAAAAAAACAACAGGTTATATATTTATGTATGTATCTACTGTATGTGTCAGTCATACAAAGACCAGGTGCAAACATGAAGGACCAATTAAACTGATTTATTGCTAAACAGCTATACATAGGAATCTTCCCAATTAAAGTTAGCACTTGCTCATAGGTAGATAAGGTCAACTGAATTCAAGGGAAGGTTGATCTTAGTCTGCTTGTGGCTATGTAGGGATTCTAGGCTGAGCTCTCTTTTAACTCCACTGCCAGGTTCTGCCCCTTCTACTCTTACACTATGTTAAATCTCAATTTTTGAAGTGCCTTGATTATGATTTGATTTATCTATTGGTTCTGGGATTCCAATTCTGTGCCTAGTGATGGGTGTGGACAGAATAAGATATTTGGATTTTACTAAGGGATGGAATTCAATCCTAGGTAGAGGCAGATATTTCTCTCTCTGGGCACAATGAGAATATATCTGCTGAACAAAATTTTGCATTGGTGACCAGAAGGGCATCCGGCCATTAAACGCTCTGCTAGCGCCATTCAGTTGCTCAGACTTCACCCTGCAAGGATTATGCGGTTGTTAAAATATGATTTTGTTAAGGGATGAAATATAGGAATTTGTCTACTTGTCCATCTGGATCAGTACTGAGGTGAGAGAGTGACCGGTCCAAGGTCACCCAGCTGGCTTTCATGGCTAAGGAAGGATTTGAATCTGATTTGAATCAGAGTCTTCTAATTTCCTTGGCTATTGGCCAATTTTTTTATTTTTTTTATTTTTTTATTTTTATTTGTCAATTGCTTACAAGATAATAGGTATAAGTAAAAACATAGTTATGAATACATGGATACATATAAGAAAAATAAAAAAATATATAAAAGAAACAATAGGACAGGGATGGTAGGCACGTTGATGCGCTTATGCACGCCCCCTACAGACCTCTTAGGAAAGGGGTGAGGTCAATAGTAGACAGTCTAAGGTTAAAGTTTTTGGGGTTTGGGGAAAAAAACCACAGTCAGGTAGAGTATTCCAGACATTGACCACTCTGTTGCTGAAGTCGTATTTCCTGCAATCTAGTTTGGTGCGATTAACCTTGAGTTTGTATCTATTGTTTGCTCTAGTGTTGTTATGGTTGGAGCTGAAGTATTCATTGACAGGTAGGACATTGCAATGTATGATTTTATATACTGTACTATACTTAGATCGGACCGAAGGTGGTATAGTTGTAGGTTTTCTAGGTCTAGAATTTCGAGTCTGGTAGCATAAGGTATTCTGCAATGAGTAGAGGAATGGAGAACTGTTCTTGTGAAATATTTCTGGACTTTCTCAACTGTGTTAATATCAGATACTTAATGTGGGTTCCAGATTGATGAGCTGTATTCGAGTATTGGTCTAGCAAATGTTTTGTATGCTCTAGTTATTAGTGTAATATTACCAGAGAAAAAGTTACGTAAGATTAGGTTAGCAACTCTTAAAGCCTTTTTGGCTATGTAGTTACAATGGGCTCTAGCATTTAGGTCATTTGAGATGAGTACTCCAAGATCCTTGACAGAGTTTGGATCATCAACAAGGTCTTGACTATTCAGCCTGTATTTTATTTTCTGATATATTTTTTTTGCCAATATGTAGGACAGAGCATTTATTTGTTGAGATTTGAAGTTGCCATTTGTTTGACCATTCTGATACATAGTCAAGGTCTTTTTGAAGGGTAGCAGTATTGTCTGTGGTGTTGAATAGCTTTATATCATCAGTGAAGAGAACGCAGTTGATCTTAATATGATCACAGAGGTCATTTATGTAGAGTATGAAAAGAGTTGGTCCTAGAACACTACCTTGGGGAACATCACTGTTGACAGGTACAGAAATTGATAGGACGCTCCCAATTTTGACCATTTGTTGTCTGTTTGACAGGAATGCTTCTATCCAGTTATGCAGGTGTCCAGAGATATCGTAAGATTTTAGTTTTAGGAGTAGTTTGTTGTGTACCACTGAATCAGAAGGCTTTACAGAAGTCTATGTAGATTGCATCTATTGCTTTGCCCTGATCGAGTTGTGCCCATATGTTTTTGCAGTGTAAGAGTTACAGATTATAGGATAGTTTTTTCCTAAAGCCAAATTATTTATTAGAGAGTAGGATGTTTGTTTCTAAGTGGAGGATGATGGATTGGTTAATAATTGATTCCATGACTTTACAGGTGACGCAGCATAAAGAGATTGGTCTGTAATTTTCAACTAGGCTGGGGTCTCCCTTTTTGAAGATGGGGATGACCGTGGCTTGTGACCATAGTTTTGGCAAGGAGCTGGTGGTGAAAGATTTTTCAAAGATTATGCTTAGAGGTTCGGCTATGGCAGTGGATAGCTTTTTAAAGAAGTAGGCACATATTCCGTCCGGTCCAATAGATAGAGATGGTTTTAGATTGCACAGTGCTTTTTCAACAATGTCTTCTGTAAAATTGATATGTATTAGATCATTGTAGTTGTCTGTGGTTTGGCTAGGAAGTACTGGGCTTGATCCATTGCTGTTTACAAATACTGAGCCAAAGAATGTGTTAAAGAGGTTTGCTTTGATGGTGTCATCATTGCAGTCGTTGCCATTAGGTCCTTTCAGGGGTGGGATGGACCTTGAGTCTTTTAGTTTGTTGTTTACAAAATTGTAGAAAGCGAGGGTGGAATTGGTGCATAGAAGGTTTTCTTCTTGTTTAATGTGATAATTGATGCATTCGGTCTTTATCTGGTGGCATAAATTTTTGTATAGGCTTTTGAAGTTGGCAACGTGACCAGATTTGTTTTTCCGCCAAAGTGATTTCTTTTTGGATTGAAGTTTCCTTATTATTTTGGGTAATTTGTTTTTTCTGGTTTGGGGAGTTGTTATTGGTACATATAGTTTGATGACTCCTTTGACTTCAAGTAAAAATATGTTGTAATGGTCTTCTACAGTATTGCATCCAGAGAATAGAATATGCCAATCAAGGGATGAGAGATCGTTGTTCATAAGATCATAGTTGCCTTTTTTGAAGTTATAATTGGGGATCCGTCATTGTGATGATTTTTGTGTGGACGTATGTTAAGACAAAAGTCAATCATGTTGTGGCCATTCAGTCTGTGGTTCAGAGAGATAATAGTTCAAAACATCTTGAGGAAGGATGGTTCCTACCTTGAATAGCAATGGATTTCTGGAGACAACAGATATTGAACCTGGGACCTTCAGCTTGAAAAGAGTAGATTTTTATGTATTAACTGCTTTTTCTTGAAATCACATTTGCCATATACTTCAATTCTAGGGACAGTTATGAACTGCATTTAAAACCAAGACAGGGAAAATGATGACTCCAAGTGATGAGACAAATACTCAGAATCAGAGGGGCTTAAGTAAGACGTCTTGCTTTTCTTGCTGTTTTTAGTCCATGCATTACACCGCTATTCTGCACTCTAATTCTTTTCTGTGTCTCCAATTTTGAAATAGGTATCTCTGGTGTGTGTGTGTGTGTGTGTGTGTATGTGTGTTTTTTTTTTTTTTTTGAAAGAGACAACTCTGAAGATTCAGAAAAGAAAAGATTGTGGGTCTTAAGGCATACTAGATCCACAAACGGCCCATCCCCTCTCCAGAAAGTCCATCCCAAGTTCTCAAACCTAAATCTGTATTGTTGAAATTGACAGAGGGAGAGACTAACATTTTATCTCTCACATGTCCAGGTGCTTTGGGGTGACTCATGTTAGTTTTCCCTCTTAACAGCTGTTAAATAATTGCCACTCCACTGCAAAAGATCGTTTTGTGAGAATGCCAAGATTTTAAATGGAATTGGTTCTAGGAATAGGTCATTCTTCATGACAGATCTATACTCTGATGGGGAGACATAATCAACTCCCACAACTCCAGGCTGATTCGAAGAGGCTGCAGATGGCTCCTCTTTCCCCCAGCTTCTCCTATCCCTTTCATATGTTCAGTGGTGGGATTCAATTTTTTTTACTACCGGTTCTGTGGGCGTGGCTTAGGGGGGGCATGGCAGGGGAAGGACACTAAAATCTCCAGTCAGAGGTGGTATTTGTTGGTTCTTTGAACTACGCAAACTTTCTGCTCCCAGTTCTCCAAAATTGGTCAGAACCTGCTGAATACCACCTCTGCATATATTACATAATTCTGAAAAGGAAGCCACCAAAGAACATTTTTATTCAATTATCTTCTTAATCATTTGATAATCTTGGGCAAATTTTGAATTTTTCTTACGTTTCACATTCATCTGATCTTTAATTGGAAATTAAGCCCTCAGAGGATAAGTCCAAAAGCTATGGAGCAAACATCTACATGTCTAGATGCTAATTTTCTCTGTGTAGTTTATTCAAATTGTGGGGTGTTATCTTTGCATGCACAGGTAGTCCTCGACTTGCAACAGCTTGTTTATTGACAAATTGTATTGTACATTGTAAAGTTACAGTGGCACTGAAAAAAGTGACTTATGACCACTGTTCAGACTTATGACCATTGCAGCATCCCCCTGGTCACATGATCAAAATTCCAACACTTGGTAACTTATTCATATTTATGACGGTTGCAGTGTCCCGGGGTCATGGGATCACCTTTGTAACCTTCTGACAATCAGAATCAATGGGGAAGGCAGATTGACTTAACAACCCTGTTGTTAATTTAACAATTGTGGCAAGAAAAGTCGGGACAAGACTCACTGAACAACTGTCTTGCTTAGCAACAGAAATGTTGGCCTCAATTGTGGTTGTAAGTCAAGGACTACCTCCATCTATTTCTATGGCAGTTCAGAATTGAATAGTGTTGCAGCATAGATTTTTATGTAGTGTAAATGTACCAAAACACACATTTACTTGTCTTTTTTTAAGCACAAAGGATGGCTTTTTCAAGCTATTTCAGTTCTGAGTGGGTTTTGTAAATTGCTGTTCAATTAATAAAGTTAAATTAAGGACATGCCAAACTAAGCAGACCTAAAGCAGTCCAACCAACTGCCCAAGCAGGAGATCCTACACCATTTTTGTCAGATGGGAGTCCAATCTCTTCTTGAAAGTCTCAAGTGATGGCACTCCCACAACTTCTGAGGGCAAGCTGTTCCATTGGTTGATTGTTCTCACTGTCAGAAAGTTTCTCCTTATTTCCAGGTTGAATATCTCCTTGTTCAGTTTCCATCCATTATTCCTTGTCTGGCCTACAGGCGCTTTAGAAAATAGCTTGACCCCTTCCTCCTCTCTGTGGCAGCCCTTCAAATATTGGAAGACTGCTATCATGTCTCCCCTGGTCCTTCTCTTCACTAGACTAGGTAAGCCCAGTTCCTGTAACCATTCTTCGTATGTTTTAGTCTCCAGTCCCCTAATCATCCTGGTTGCTCTTCTCTGTACTTTTTCTAGAGTCTCAACATTTTTTTTTATAGTGTGGTGAACAAAACTGGATGCAAAACTCTCATAATTTGTAACTTTAGAACTTTTTATAACTTTCCCCCAGGGCCATTGGTTGGCTGAATTTCAACAACTCCCAGAGAGGATCTGAGCTAGACGAAAGAGGGTTCAAGGCTATTGAAGATTTTTGATGCAAATTGCCCACTTCTGCTACATCTTCAGTTCATATCTTGCTGAAGTAAAAGAGATGTACTTGAAAATGCCAATGAATAAGTAAAATCCTTCTCAGAGAAGTGAAGAGCACCTCTCTTTGGTCCTTTCAGCTGAAGAAGGGCAAGGTGTCATGTGCAGTACAGACAGAGATGATACATTTGCTATTTTGAAACTTCTTCATTTACTTACTTACTTATTCAGAGGGAGGAGAAAAGGTTTCTCTGCCATCCACTTTCATCATGGCAAGAGCTTCTGTCAGAGATGTGCAAAGCCCTGAAAAAGAGATGATCCACAAAGTGTGCTGGTGTGAGCAATGCCCCCCTTGGTGAAGCATGAAAGCTGCTGTCTATAAGGCTGCTATAATAGCTTTCTCCAGCTGTCTACTAGTAGGGGTGCCTTAAAAGTACTTTCTTTTTGCTCAGAAGAAGTGTCATCTAAGTACACACATGCAGAATACCAGAGAAATTCATGCCGACTTTTCTGGAGGATGATGCTTATTTTAACTTTTGAAGGAGGTCTTTTTGCTTGCAGCCATCTGTTTTGTGAAGCATCCCTTTCGAATGTTTCCTTCAGTCCTTGGTTTCTCTACCAGGACCAGATTCTGGCAGAGAATCAAGCTTGAAAAATAGGAGAATTTGTTTGAGTAGGATAATCAGAATGGAAGACAGGTGCATACATTCATGGGTATAATATGACTATCGTTCCTGAAAGTACCAAAGGAAATCCACCATGTAGAAGATTGTTGCCTGGAGAGCCCAAGTTTCAAGGATGAGTTGCTAAAGCCAACTGTAAGATGCCTTTTAACTTTAAGTCTTAGGAGGAAAAGAATATTGGCATGAGTTATTGACCTATGGAGACAGTTGTCACACAGATGAACTGAATGTATGGACTAGACTTCATCCATGCAGTGAGGTTTCTGAAGCTTGGGCCACAAGATTTCCAATCCATGCATTGCTTCAAGGATAATAGATGCAATCTCAAATCAGAAATAATTTATTGGGAGGAAGCTTGAAGGTGTGTTAAGGATAGAGATGATATTTGTCTTAAATGGTCTTGAGTATCAGACAGTTGAATTTACAAGTTATGAAAGGCTCATGGATCCAGCCATCCCCATGTTAATCTTGGATAATTTCTAGGAGTGTGCATTCCTGCTTGAATCTTTACTCAGGATGTATATTAATTTAATTTGAATTGATTTGGAAAATCAAGTCAGTTCAATGCAACACTTCAGGTCAAAGTGTCAGATTGGTCAATTTAATGCAGTCTCCTTCCAAATCTAATTTGAAAGACTCCAGTTTGATGTGCTGAGGAGCTAATTTAATTTGGCAATTCTGTTAAATCAGTTTCAGATCAAAGTTTTATAGCAAACTAAGTTACACTGTTTTCATTCATTATCTGTCTGAATCAACCGATCAAGCTTAGAAGCCAAAGTACAGGGGCAATTAAATTCAAATAACTAGGCTAAAATGAGCCTATTCAATACTTGGACCCACATTGGCTGGCACATTAAAAGCAGGAGTGGTACCACCTTCGACGTTTGTGTTTTCTGGAATCACCGGATGCTCATTTGATGACCAGATGACATAGGGCAACCCAACCTGTGATGAAAGTTGATGGTTTTCTCTTTCTCTTTGCTCCAAACACCTGATATACAAAGTGAGATGCTCTCGTAAATGGGTGTTCTGCTTAGCTGCATGGATGTTATCAGCCTCCCAAAAGCCAAAATCAGACTTTTCAGCACATCTCTCACATGCTCTTCTGGCATATATAAGCAGATGTGCTTATGAAAACATTATTGGAAAAGGGGTACCAAATGCAGAAACAGAAAAGGAATCAACTGAGCAGACACAGCCCAGTCTCCCAGTGCCTCTGAAAAGCTGTTGCACACATATTACCAACATCTGCTAAGAGACATGTTAAGATGCCTGATTAACAAAATTACAGAACACATGAGTGTGTAATTATATTAGCTCTATTTAATTAATTAAATTTAATAGAATGACTCATAAAATTAAATCCTATTAAATAAAACTCAGGTTCTATTCTTGCTCCACCCACTTAATTGTCCTATCTCTATGTACTTTTCAAGAATGGTTCTGGCATCACATTCTAAGAGTAACTGCAGCGTTGTGAACCCTGTTTTACAAGTTTGGCTGTGTACAATCGGTTCCTGGGGGATAACAGGAATTCTGTGATGCCTCCCTCTCTGTTTCTCTGTTTGTCTCTCTCTGTCTCTCTCTGTCTCTCTCTGCCTCTCTGTCTCTCTCTGTCTCTCTCTCTCTGTCTCTATGTGTGTCTCTCTCTCTCACACACACGCACACTTTCTCTCTCTCTCTCTCTCTCTCTCTATCTTATATCTATCTGTCTATCTATCTATCTATCTATCTATCTATCTATCTATCTATCTATCTATCTATCTATCTATCTATCCACCATAATTCAATCTGTGAGCTGTACGTTCGCTGCCAATGTGCATCTAGGTGCAATTCAAGGTGTTGATTCTTGGCGTAGGACTGGGTTGAGCAACATTCCCCGGTTGTTTCTAACAGTCTGATCTTGAGATGACATCCATTGGGTTCCATTGGCCAAAGAATCTCATTAGTGGGATTTTGAAGATTTGCCCTTTCTGCTTTATGACTAGCTTATAGCATATTCTACATCCAGGACCAGGCTTCCACTAGTCTTTCATAAGGCTCTGAATGATTCTGAGCCAAGGCCTGGGGCCCCAGGTCTGTGGAACGACCTGCTTCTTGGATATGCAATGATACTGTGTGGTCTTTGACCATTTAGCTGTACTTGTGAAGACCCCATCTTTGCAGAAAATGCACAGGGTTTAATGGAAGGAACATATGAGTGTCCAGTTACGGGTGGCATTAAGTACTATAAGTCTCTGAAGTTAAAATATATCATCACTTCACTCAGGACTTTATTACTTGGTACCACTGGGTGACTCTGGCTGGCTGGAATAATTGTGAAGTTTTACTGAATTGTTGAATTATTTAATTCTAACTGCTTTTTAATTAAGCACACTAATACTTATTAAGTTGTGTCCCTGCTTTAGAGTTGATATATATACATAGTCTCTGGTTGCATGTTCAGTCAAACCCTACTTAAAATAATGCTTAGCTTTAAAGTTTGTTCTGCTTTTCAGATCAAGGGGTGTAAAATAACTCAGTATCTCAGTTGTTTCTTCTTTAGGACCAGGCAGAAATATCAAAGATGTCATGAGTGTGGTGTTGTATATGTGAGTTGTGTAGCCCTGAACAGCTTCAATTACATCTGTCTTTGTTGAACACCAAACAAACTGCTAAAACATCAGTTGCTGTTTGTCATGCCCCCGTCAAGTCAGAGTCTGAATCCGAGGAGGAAGATGAACAGCTGACATGGAGCAGGAGAGTGTTTCCGTTGGTTGTGGAGGAAACTAGGGAAGGGCAAAGTCAGGCTGGGCAGAGAAGGGAAGAGGTAGAACAAGGGAGAGGGGGTTCAGAGGAAGACCAAGGCCCACCCCTTCTTCATCCTAGGGCATGCAGGGAAGAATGGTAAGAGATCAACGTGGGTTGCGTGGCTTACGAGAGAGGAAAGGACCCTGATTCCCTTCACAAGGCACATCTGGGGATGGAGTTTAAAGGAGAGGCAGATGGGTGGGGTGGTTGTTGGGAACAATTGCTGAGTTTATCTAGTGTTGGCTGCTGTTAACATAGTTCCTGGCATCCTCCCAACTGGTTTGATTTACTGCCATGTTACTTCACTTCTGGAACTCCTTATCTTGCCCTGCTGGATTTATTACCTTATTTTACCTTGTTGGATTTATAATTTAAAGTTTTCTGTTTACAACATTTGGATTGGATTATCTGCAACCAAAGGCTGTTGCAGGTTCATGGGAGAGTTTTTTTTCTCCAGACTGGAAGGTAACCAGGACATTGGGGGCAAAGTTGGAGCTAATAAAGGGACCCAGACTTGTTCTTTGACTGTGTTGCCTTTGTGCCATGCCCCGGGTCATCACACTGTTGTTCTTTCTTTTCTGTTGTACCTGATTATATTAGGGCAAAAAGAAAGAGATTCTGGAGTATTGCACTAGAAGACATCTGAGATCCCTTCCCTATGATTCTCATGACCCTATGTTCTGTGCTTCATTCTTTTTTTCCTGGGGAAGTAGACTTCATGTCATTCCAATACTTTTGAATTTCATTTCTGGTCTTTGCATTCTTAAGGAGTTTATGCTAGGGCAAAGACCCATTTTCCTTGCCATTGGGGCTTCTAGATCCGAATTAGACCTTGCTTTGCATGGAGACATTATTTAGAAAAGGGTAGTAGATGCATTCCTGTAATAATGTTCACACCTGTGTTTCAGAGACCATATGGTCATTTGCATACACTTGGATTGCCAGCCATTCTGATAAAATGTAGACTGGACAGCTCCTAATAAATCAGCATAACCTGATTTACACTGTAAAGCACTGCTTCTCAACATTGGCAATGGTAAGAGATATGGACTTCCATTTCCAAGATGGATGGATGTGGAATTCTGGAGTTGAAGTCCACCCATCTCAAAGTTCAAACACCGGTGTAAACCATAGGAATCTTGAAAGGCTGAATATTTTTGTGATTCACAGGAACATCTGTAAACTGTAGTGGAAGTGAGCTTCTTCCTCTTAGTAAGATAGTTGAACAGTTAACAGCCCTAACAGAATAACAGAGTTGGAAGGGACCTTGCTCAAGAAGGAAACCCTATACCATTTCAGATGAATGATTGCTCAATCTCTTCTTAAAAACCTTGAGTGTTGGACACCCACAATTTCTGGAGGCAAATTGTTCCACCGATTAATTGTTCTAACTGTCAGGAAATTTATCGTTAGGTTGCTTTTCTCCTTAACTAACTTTCATCCATTGTATCATGCCACTGTCGGAATCTGATTCTGAGGAGGAGGCCGAGCAGCTGACAGGGAGTGGGAGTGTGGCTCCAGTGGCTGTGGAAGAAACTGGGGAAGGGCACAGTCTGGCTGGGCAGATCAGGGGAGAGGTAGAGCAAGGCAGAGGGAATTTAGAGGAAATCCAGGCCCATCCCCTCTTCATCCTAGGGCACACAGGGAGGAACAGAGAAGGGAGCAATGTGACTTGTGTGGTTTACAGGGGAGGAAAGGGCCCTGATTCTCTTCATTAGCTGCAGCTGGGAACACAGTGTTTAAAAAGGGAGGCTGCGCACAGCAACTTGTTGGAAACAAATCGTGTATTATCTTGTTTTGTCGAGGCTTATCTGGGTTCCTGGTGTCTTCCCAACTGTGTGTGTTTTGTTGGCTTTTGAAGTCTGCAACTTCTTATCCTGACCTGTCCAGTTAATTGCTGCAGTGTGGTGTGTGTGGATTTTTATTTACAGTTTATATGTACTTTATTTTTGGACTGAATTTCCTCCACTTAAAGACTGTTCTTGGGAAAGTTTTTTCTCCAGCCAAAGGTAACTGGACATTGGGGGCAAAGTTGGAGGTATTAAAGGGACTTTTCTTACTTATGTGACTATGTTGCCTTTGTGCCACACCCCGGGTCATTACACATTACTTCTTGTCCTGCCTTCAAGTGCTTTGAAGAATAGGTTGAGCCCCTCTTCTTTGTGGCAACCTCTGCGATATTGGAACACTGCTATCATACACTCCTTTTCATTAAACTAGACATATGCAATTCATGCAACCATTTTTTGTATGTTTTTTCTTCCAATCTGCTAATCATCTTTGCTCAGGAACTTTCAGAAGTTCCAAATAAAAGTCCAAGGAATGAATGTGAATCTAAATAATTAAGTGGCCAGAGAAATATTCCTTGGCTTGCCATTTGGGATTCTGGAATATTGTAGTCTCAACATCTGGAGGGCAACAGATTTTTTTTTTGTAGGAGAAATTTCATTTGTAGGTGATGTCAGAGAAGAACATGTTCATTGATCATTCTGTCATTCAAACAAAGCTATGGTACTTCTAACACATTTAACAAATATAGGGAAATTATTTTTGTTGTTGTTGACATTAGGTGGGATTTGGAAAAAAAGAACTAAGGAAGAAAAATAGAGCAGAACTTGTCAACCCTGAAGCCATTTTCCCCTGGCAACTTCAGGGCTGCCACAGCAGAGATGAGTTGAGCTGTAGGAACGGGAGGGGTGAGGTAGAGATAGCTGGGAGATTGTCGCCAAAATAAAATTCTTTCCTTTGTGAACCAAGGACTTTCCCACCTGCAAGGAAGTGGGATCTGAGACCAGCTGACCCTTGGACTGTGATCTGATTGGACCATGTGATGGATTGCATGGTCAGGGGAAAGAAAACTTTTACTTTTAACTGGAGGGAAACCGGGGCGGGGGGGGGGTTCGAGTCGTGTTTTTCCTGACGTGGCAATATGACATACCTAATAAATACATATTTTGAGGAATATGCCTGCCTTGGAGTTTTGATTCTGTTGGGTGTGTTACTTGGAATCTTGACAGAATCATTTTTTGGGTTTCACCAAAATGTACCAGAAGCTGTAACTTTACATCTAATCACCCTTTATCAAACCTAAAGATGATGAGTTGCTAGGCAATAATACAATGCAGCATAGCATCTTAAGTCAGAGAGATGCTTAGCATCTTAAGCAGGTGGATTGAAAAACACCCACAGTTGCTAAGCCATTGATCCCAATTCCCTGTAGCATTGATTTGATCTTCTTGACTGAGCTCAATGAGCTTTGGGTGAGTGGGAGATTTCCAAAGAAGGCTATCTTAATTGTCCTTTTGTTAAACAAAACAACAACCAAAATTGAGGTGCTATTTCTCATAATCGAGCTCTATCTTTCAATGCCCTTGTCCATCATTTCTTTCCTTGTGGTCTTAGAAATGTTTATTGTAAAAGTATTTCATATCAAACAGACCACTGAACCCCTGGCACATTTACGTATCCAAGATGTGGGACTATTGCCATTGCTATTGCTCTCAACTATAATCCACAACACAAGCAACTTGGTCCTCAATGCAAATAAGACCAAGGAGCTTAGAGTGGACTATAGAAGGAACAGATCAAACATTGCTTATCACTGGAGACTGAGTGGAGCAAGTGGCAAATTTTAAGTTTCTGGGTGTTACCATAAAAGAGGACCTGACCTGGGGTGCTCACATTGCAGCACTGATCAAAAGGGCCCAGCAGAGATTATACTACCTGAGACTTCTCAGAAAACAACAACTGAATAAAAAACTGCTGGTGACCTTCTCCCACTGCAGCATAGAGAGTATCTTAACTTACTGCACCTGTGTATGGTTTGCCAATTGCACAGTGCCAGATAGGAAAGCACTCCAGAGGGTTAACGTCATTGCCCAGAGGATCATTGGTTGCCCTCTCCCCTCTTTGGAAGAGCTTTATAGCCCCTGCTGCCTTAAGAAAGTTCAAAACATTCTCAAAGATCCATCCCATCCTGGGAACCCCTTTTTTTAAATTATTACCATCTGGCAGATGGTACAGGATAATAAAAACAAAGACAAATAGGCTGAAAAACAGCTTCTATCCCAGGACAGTAACTATTGAATTCTACTGTATAGTGCAATATTAATGCAATACCAGGGGTTTTCAATTCAATGTATAAAATGTGAAGGATGTGTGTTGTGTTTATTTTCAGTCATAATGTACACTGAAGATGGTATTTAATTTCGTTGTATGAGGTGCAATGACAATAAAGTAAAGTAAAGTAAACTAAGCCAAGCAAAGGAAGTCCAAAGAGTAATAAAAGGAATGGGTGTTGGTATTCTCTGAGCTTAGTTGTCTTCTTGCAGACATTTCATTAAACAAACTAGGTAACATCATCAGTGCTAATCTAATCTACCACTGATGAGGTGACCTCATTGAGTAATGAAATGTCTGCAAGAAAATAACCAAGCTCAGAGAGCACCAAAGACCTTTTATTTCAACCTTTGGCTATATCCATTGAATAAAGAAAAACAGGATAGCAATGGAGAAAACAGCTTTGTGGGGGGGAAAGCAATGGTTACACACACACACAGGCAGAACAAGGGAAAAAAGGAACTAGAAGAATAGTCTTTGAGGTCAAATGAAAACATGACAGTGTCCTCTGAAAAGTCATATTTGTGGACCCAGTACTTCGAAAGCCTTATTTAATTTATGAGCCAAATACAATTCTCAAGACTGGCCTAAAAATCTTTAAGGAGAACTTCACATTCCATGCTATTTAGGCATTCCAAAATTAGTATTCTTGCACCAGAATGGTCAAGCAAGGAAGAAATGGTGGGACGTCAAATTTCTTACCTGGAAGATATTCTCCCATCTCATACCCAAATTGGAATTCATCTGAATCTTTCTTTTTCATGCCATAATCTTATCCAAGAAGATTTGAGGACCTGCAGGGCTACCCTGCATGAAACAAATTGCTCTGCAGAATTGTTGATGAAGTTAAAACAGCCGGCATAAAGCTTCAAGATTGGCTTTGAAGATGCCTATTAATGAGCTGTGGTTTTTAAAGGGCCTATAGATAAGCTGTATGGTGTGGAACACATTTCCTATGTATATGTATATGTATATGTATATGTATATGTATATGTATACGTATACGTATACGTATACGTATATGTATATATAATGTATGTCACGTTTTTATATATATCAAGAAAAAAGAAAAATAACAGATATACTGATAGTAAATGATAATACACATAGTAATTATAACCAAATTTATAATTATATTAGCTTATTTATGATCATGTTGATTATACTAGCATACTTATAATTATGAACAACATATAGGAAAAAAGTGCTTTTTCAAACGCTGCTTCCCTGCATGCAGCACTGCTCAGCTGTCCAGGCAGCAAGCTGACAAAGATGTACATACGTGCACAGCGTGCAGGGAAGCACATCGTAAATCACCAAACCAGTAGTTAACCCTGTCGGATCCCACCCCTGCATCCATGTATGTATTTTCATCCAATATTTTCTTGCTTTTATACATGTCCGCCACATATGATAGTAGGTACCTGGAGTCTGATTACATTTCCAACATTTGGTGGACATGTTGTTAAACATTTTTGTTAATCTTGCCGGTGGCAAATGCCACCTGTAAAACATTTTATAAAGATTTTCCTTTTCCTTGCAATGACCACATTTTATGGCAGTGAGGAAGAACTTTGAATTCAACCAATTTCAAATTCCAGATCTTGTTGATATTTTAGAGATCTATTGCTTTCCTGGCTTTCCTTCCATCAATGAAATCTGAAAGGAAGACATCTGTAAGACTCAAATCCCCTTGGACAGATTAGGAAGTGTGAACAACCAAGAAGTAAAAGGATGCACAATAGACAATAAAATCCACATCAGTAGCACCCTCTATTGCTTCTAACAATCAGTTAAGCTCAGAAACACCCCATTGAGAAACTTAAAATATGTTCAAATCTCTTGAGAATAAAGTAGTAGAAGCTTCTTTTTCAGGAAAGCCTTGCTCTGTATTAAAAATTGAATCCTTACTAAAAATAGCAGACTCCATTTAAAGTTTTCCTTTCTAATGTCCTTACCTTTCTTAGGCATGTTAGGGTCACATCCTTTACAATTCCCAGGCAACTTGCTGGTCAGGCTTCCCACAAATTGTGATCCCAAACAATCTGAGATCACTGAGCAAGCTCAGTGTATAAGTTGAATAACCTCCCTATTCAGCTATATACTGTATTTTGGCAACATGTCTGTTTTAGGATAGTATACATGGTTTGTCCTGCAAACTGGCTAGGAAATTGGAAGTTGAAATCCACACATCTTAAAGTTGCCAAAGTTGAGAAACAGTGGATCAACCTGATCTTTGCAGATTAGCAATTAGCCATAGTTGTTCATGTAGCAAAGATCCAGGAGAAGAGCCCTTTCTGCCATTTGCTTCTGCCCATTGGAGCATCATTAACTCCCACCCCCAGGTGAGACCCTCATCCACTCTCCTGCCCTTTCATAAGGGCCTGAAGGTCTGGCTCTACCAGTTGGCCTGGGGCCCCAAGAGGCATGCACTGCTCTGGAGGTTGCTAATAGGTTAAGAGAAGACCCCACCTCTCCCTGTGTAGTTCATGCTCCCTTCTCCCCATCTTTTAATTATAAGTTATTGTTACTTATTGTTTTGTGTTTGTACGCTGCCAAGAATCAACTCCAGATGAAATGGGTGGCACATGGAAGGAAGGAAGGAAGGAAAGAAGGAAGGAAGGAAGGAAGGAAGGAAGGAAGGAAGGAAGGAAGGAAGGAAGGAAGGAAGGAAGGAAGGAAGGAAGGAAAGGAAAGGAAAGGAAGGGAAAGGAAAGGAAAGGAAAGGAAAGGAAAAGGAAAAGGAAAAGGAAAAGGAAAAGGAAAAGGAAAAGAAAGAGCAGCAAGGTGGATGGACTGAGTTATAGTGGTGATGAATGTGCTATTGGAAAATCTGAAAGACCAGGTTAGGGACAGATCATCATGGAGAAAATCTATCTATGTGGTTGCTAAGAGTGGACACCTACTTGATGGTCCATAATAAATCCCCCTTCCCAACTGAGAAAATGTCCACATCTACAGGCATTCAATCAATGTGTGTAGGATGGAACATAAATTGCTCTCCAGCAAAAATTGAATTTCAAGCTGGAAATGAAAACCAGGAGTATATGGGTTCCAGACTCATCTGGGGCGTGAGGCATCTGGTGACCTTGGACCAGTCACTCTGTCTCAGCTCCTGGAAGAAGAAGGAAAGGGCAGTTAACTTCTGACGATGTTGCCCAGAAAACATCATGGAGTTGTCCAGGCAGTTTCCAAGAGTCAGCACACATATACACATTACAGGTAATGATACTTTTTTATTGGGAATGCACCTCATCTGCTGTCACTTGTCGGAACATAGAAACACAATTAGAACAGGACACCGAAGCAATAGAAACTGCAATTATGATTTTTTAAAAACATTCCTATTCCAACCGAGTTAAAAATCTTGATTCTTACAAAAACCAATTACGATGCTTCTCAGAAGTAGAAATCCAACACTGTGTGTTTAGGATTGCAAACCAAATTCTACTGGATATACAGTTATGCTCATTTTCTTACTCTGTATAATCTCGACATAAATTGAGGGTTTGAAGTGGGATAAAAAAGGTTATTGCTCCGGCAATTAGAGCAAATAATAAATCTTGTTCAAGAGCTAAGGAAAAATCATTAAAACCTTTCATTTTCAAGATGACTTTCCAAGGGTAATAATTGCACCTCACATTTACTACAGCTCATTGGATCTAGTTTGTGAACAAAAAAGAGCAAGCTTTGCATTTCCAAATGGACATTAAACATTGTTATAACAGTATTTAAACGTGCATCAGTGACTTATCTTAAATAAAAAAATAGGGGAGGGAAGGTAGTTTATGAAGAGGCTAGCAGATCAGCTGTGTCTTTTTCAGGTGAAGATAACTTCAGCCAGTCAATGAGTATGGTGGGTTGTGCTATTGCAGTGTACCCTTTATGGAGTTAGGTCTACTGCAGAAACATTTCTTGGTTGAAATGAAATCAGGCACACTTCTACATATTTAGCTGCCTAAGAAAGGATTCCATATTGGCTGAGGAATTCTGGAAGTCCATACATCTTAAAGTTGCAAAGATTGGAAATCCCTGGCCTAAGAAACTAACCAAAGATTCCCACAGCTCAGCTAATAGTCTATTTCTTCCTAGTGCTTTATTTTATGTTTTATAAGTACAGGTAGATCTTGACTTACAATCATTTGTTTAGTGGTCATTCAAAGTTATGATGGCACTGAAAAAAGTGACTCATGACCAGTCCTCACACTTAGGAGACCTTTGTAGCATCTCCATGGTCATATAATCAAAATTCAAGTTCTTGATAATTGGCATGTCAGCATTCCAACTAAGAAACTCCAAAACAATAAATTCTGAGACAAGCATTTTCTCAAAATTCCATTTTATTAGATCTGTCATATTGGCACATCTGTGAAAACTCGAATTTGAGAGTTCCGGGTTTGCCCTTCCCAATAGAAATTCAAAGATCCATCCCCTGCACCCACCATCCCATCACATGGCCCATTCCAACTGGAGACATTTCTCTGCACACTTCTCTCCAGGTGCAGAGTAACATGTCCTTGACTCTCTGAGAAAGAATGTTGTTGAGTCTCATAGAATTCTTTTTTGGCCAAGTGTGGTTGGACACACAAGGAATTTGTCTTGGTGCAAATACTCTCAGTATACATAAAAGAAAAGATACATTCGTCAAGAGTCAAGAATCATAAGGTACAACACTTAATCTACCTCAGTATGAAATCCCTCCTCCCAAATTTCCAGGCACTAAATGTGGCAGCCTCGAAGCTTCCAAGTCACATGGCTTCCAAGGCTGACATGGCATGTGTTTATGACAATGTCCCTTGAAGGTGCCATTTGAGCAAAATGGCTATTCCTTCATCTCCCAGTGCTCAAAATCCACTGGGGACTACTGACTTGCAGTTTCCTTGTGAGGAGCAGCTGTTTGGAGCGCTTATGGCTGATCTCTCATCCTTTTTTTGTTGTTGTTCCAGAGAGGTTCAAAGAGACAATCTACTCACTTTTTGCAGAGCTGTTTTTCCCAGCTGCTATGTCTTCCTCTGGAAGTCCTGATAGTAATAATTTATCATAATCTATCCTGTAATCAGATAAGAGGCAAAAAAACACCAGGAAAAAATTAACATATTTGTAACAGCTCTATTAGTCTGGTTCTAAAGCAATTGGTAGGCAATAACAGGACTGAGAAAGATCCTCAGAGAAATAATCACCTGCCTATAACTCATGGTTGGGATTTCAAAATTGCCAAAAAGAGAACATTGGTGTCAATCTGATCATCTAGATATGAAGACACCCATGCTATAAAGTCCAGGGATCATAAACCAAAGATATGTTGGCAAAACAAAATTGGGAACAAGAAGCCAGAGAAAGACAGATCTGTTAGCACAGAGATTTTTTCCAACAAATGGAGGAAAAATTTATCTAATTAGAGAAGTTAATTCCTCCTGCTGTTGAGCATTCATGCCTATCTTTAGTTGGCAGAATGATTTAGGGTTTGGCATTCTTCCCTGTTCAGGCACTGACTTCATGCTATCAGAATCAAACAGCTACCTGTGATGCGTCTGGTTCATTTTTCACAGGTGGCTGACAGTCTGTTGCTTTCTCAACTGCAGGCTAGGAGTGCACTAACTTTTCTTCTTCAGCCTCGGAAGACTCAAGAACAATATCTACTAAATTTGATTGCTGCTGCCAAGAGTACTCTCCCTCTCTCTCTCATTCTCTCTCTCTCTCTCCCTCCCTCTCTCTCTCTCCCCTCCTTCCCTCCCTCCCTCCCTTTTTTCATGAACTTCAACTAGATGTATCTGTAGTTTGTTACAGACAGAAGTTAAACCCAGTTTGATTTTTCATCATGTGTGTCTGTGTTTCCTAACAACTAGGAAGAACGTTTGTCCATGATTTCTGCCTCTATCTCTTGGACCCCCCGCCCCCAGTGATCAAGGCAATTGGCTTGATTTTTCTTTGCAGCTGAGAATGCACAGGAATGGGCGCCCACTGTAAAATTGCAGCTTTTCTTACAAAACAACAAGTAAAGGAGACTGGAAGCCTTTTTAGAAAAGATAATGGTCTGCTGAGCTCCACTGCTCAAAAGGGTTGCTGAAGCCTCTAGATGTCATTAAATTAACAATGTGTTTAATTAGATATTGATCACTTTCACTATCAGACATGGCAGAACGATTTGCATTATGACCTGTACTTTCAATTTACCATTTCCTACTGACAAACCTAGCCCAGTCAAACACAACTAATTATTTTAATCATTTTTGCTTCTACATGTCCAGACTTGGCAGGCATTTTTCCTTTCTTCTCCCTGCTCTTAATAGCAAACCCATGGATCCTTAAAGCCACAGAGTTTTGCATATAGATAGCCCTCAACTTCCAGCCATAATAGAGCCTTCCCATTCTCCATTACTCGTAAAGTGCATCATCACATGACCAGATCCAATCTTACAATCATTTTTGTGGTGGTCGTTAAGCAAATGTGGCAGTTAAGCACATATTGTTCACCATGGGGTGTTTTTGTTAAAAACCAGAAATAAATGCTGATGTGAGGCAAGAATGTCATAAATTGTGATCAAAATTTAATGAGTTAACTTAAGTTAGTTGGACTTTTATTGGTCTGAAAGTGAACTTTAAAGTATGCGTATTAAGAGAAGGTTAAAAATGTATTAGAATGTTTTGGTTTTAGAAATATTTTTAAAGAAAAACTTAGTGTAAAGGAAAAGTAGAAAAAGGAAAAAGAAAGTAAAGAGAAAGCTATAACAAGAAAAGAAAAGAAAGAAAAAATTAAAAAGAGATAAAAAGCAGCTCCTGAAATCTTCACAACCCTTATAAAAACAATTGTATTTTAACCTCTGTCTGTAAAGTTACTCCATGATACTCTTATATCTTGCCTCATCATCAAAACCATAAATCACATGTTCATTTTTTCATTTTTACACAAAAAGAAGACATTTCTAGTCACTAATAAATGTAAAATCTTTTTCTCTAATCAAAGAAATTAGTTTAACCAACTCGGCAAGATCTGTCGGTTTCACCAACCATTCCTCCATAGCAGACAGAGTCAAATCTTTCCATCTCTGTGCATATAATGATCTTACCATAGTAATGATATACTGAAGTAATCTTTTGTGGCTTTTTATAATTGCTTACCTATCAATACTAAAAGGAAAATTTTAGCTTCAGCTAAATTAGTGTTTCTCAACCTTGAAGATGTGTGGACTTCAACTTCCAAAATTCCCCAGCCAGCATTCATTAACTGGGGAATTCTGGGAATTGAAGTCCACACATCTTCAAGGGGCCAAGGTTGAAAAATACTGAATGAAATATTAATCTTTAAAACCTATTTGAATCCAATGTTTTTAAACTTCTTTACATCAAGCATGATAAAATGTCCCTTTGTGTTGTCCACATTTCCAACATACATTTGAAGTGTTTTTATACATTCTAGATAATTTCTCTCAGAATGTTTTTCATTTTATAAAAATTGTTTTTGAGATTACTTTTTTCTATAAATTTCTCCATGACTATTTGGTTATGAGGTTTCCAAATTGATTAGTTTACAGACACCTCTTTTACCAAAAATTTTTTAAAGGGGGATTAGATTTTGGACCAAAAAAAGACAGATATTACCAGACTTTATTCAATATTGCCAGTTATGCAAAACCACTGATGATCAATCATTCATGAGTCATCCTCATTTTAGTATTTAGTATTTATTTGATTTGTCAATCGCTTACAAGATACAGGTATAAGAATAAATATAGTTTTGAATACATGAGATAGATGCTTATAAGAAAAATAAAAAAACAATAGGACAGGGACGGTAGGCACAATTGCTGCACTTATGCATGCCCCCTACAGGCCTCTTAGGAAGGGCGTGAGGTCAATAGTAGACAGTCTAAGGTTAAAGTTTTTGGGGTTTTGGGAAGAAAACACAGAGTCAGGTAGAGTATTCCAAACATTGACCACTCTATTGCTGAAGTTGTATTTTCTGCAGTCAAGTTTGGTGCGGTTAACCTTGAGTTTGTATCTATTGTGTGTTCTTGAGTTGTTATGATTGAAGCTGAAGTATTCATTTGCAGGTAGGACATTGCAATGTATGATTTTATATACTATATTTAGATCGGACCAAAGGCGGTGTAGTTCTCGGTTTTCTAGGTCTAGAGTTTCAAGTCTGGTAACATAAGGTATTCTGCAATGAGTAGAGGAGCAGAGAACTCTTCTTGTGAAATATTTCTGGACTTTTTCAGTTGTGTTAATATCAGATACATGATATGGGTTCCAGACTGATGAGCTGTATTCAAGTATTGGTCTAGCAAATGTTTTGTATGCTCTAGTTAGTAGAGTGATATCACTAGAGAAGAAGCTACATAGGATTAGATTAACAACTCTTAATGCCTTTTTGGCTATGTAGTTACAGTGGGCTCTAGTACTTAGATCATTTGAGATGAGTACTCCAAGGTCCTTGACAAAGTTTGGATCCTCAAGAAGGTCTTGACTATTTAGCTTGTATTTTATTTTCTGATTTTTTTTCTGCCAATATGTAAGACAGAGCATTTATTTGTTGAGATTTGAAGTTGCCATTTGATTGACCATTCTGATACACAGTCAAGGTCTTTTTGGAGGCTAGTAGTATTGTCTGTGGTGTTGAATAGCTTTACATCATCAGTGAAGAGAACGCAGTTGCTTTTAATATGATCACAAAGGTCATTTATGTAGAGTATGAAGAGAGTTGGTCCTAAAAAACTGCCTTGGGGGACACCACTGTTGACAGGTATAGAAATTGATAGGACACTCCCAATTTTGACCATTTGTTGTCTGTTTGACAGGAATGCTTCTATCCAGTTATGCAGGTGTCCAGAGATACCGTAAGATTTTAGTTTTAGGAGTAGTTTGTCATGTACCACTGAATCAAGGCTTTACAGAAGTCTATGTAGATTGTGTCTATTGCTTTGCCCTGATCAAGTTGTGTAGTCCATATGTTTTTGCAGTGTAAGACTTGCAGATTACAGGATAGTTTTTTTCTGAAACCAAATTGTTTCTTAGAGAGTAGGTTGTTTGTCTCTAAGTGGAGGATGATGGATTGGTTAATAATTGATTCCATGACTTTACAGGTGACACAGCATAAGGAGATTGGTCTGTAATTTTCAACTAGGCTGGGGGTCTCCCTTTTTGAAGATGGGGATGACCATGGCTTGTGACCATAGTTTTGGCAAGGAGCTGGTCCTGAAAGATTTGTCAAAGATTATGCTTAGAGGTTCGGCTATGGCAGTGGATAGCTTTTTAAAGAAGTAGGCACATATTCCATCTGGTCCAATAGATAGGGATGGTTTTAAATTGCTCAGTGCTTTTTCAACAATGTCTCCTGTAAAATCGATATGTATTAGATCATTGTAGTTGTCTGTGGTTTGACGAGGAAGTACTGGGCTTGATCCATTGCTGTTTACAAATACTGAGCCAAAGAATGTGTTAAAGCTTTGATGGTGTCATTGTTGCAGTCTTTGCCATTAGGTCCTTTCAGGGGTGGGATGGACCTTGAGTCTTTTAGTTTGTTGTTTACAAAATTGTAGAAAGTGAGGGTGGAATTGGTGCATAGAAGGTTTTCCTCTTGTTTAATGTGATAATTAGTGCATTCAGTTTTTATCTGGTGGCATAGATTTTTGTATTGGCTTTTGAAGTTGGCAACATGATCAGATTTGTTTTTTCGCCAAAGTGATCTCTTTTTGGATTGAAGCTTCCTTATTGTTTTGGGTTATCTGTTTTTCCTGGTTTTGGGAGTTGTTAATGGTACATATAGTTTGATGACTCTTTTGACTTCAAGTAAGAATATTTTGTAATGGTCTTCTACAGTATTGCATCTAGTGAATAGAAATTACCAATCAAGGGAAGAGAGATAGTTGATTATAAGATCATAGTTGGGGATTTTGTCATTGTGATGATTTTTGTGTGGACGTATGTTGAGACAAAAGTCAATCATGTTGTGGTCACTGTTGGAAAAGGGTTCTTTAATTTGTATTCCATAAATTGAATTCAAACTATTGCAGAAGATGAGATCGAGGCAGTTGGTAAACCTAGTATTGTTGGTTACTAGTTGTTCCAGTCCCAGATTTGTTACAGCATTGTAGAAAGTTGCATGTATAGGTTCAGTTGTACATTCGTTTAGGGTCCAGTTAATATGAGATAGATTGAAGTCACCAAGAAAGATAAAAGCGTGTGGGCAGGATGCTGCCCATGTTAGTTATGTATTGAGCTTGTTTATTTTGTTTATTTGTTTATTTTCATAGGTCTTACAAAATGTCCACAATAAAAATCCATGGCAGATTTATTTTAATACCTTACTAACATTTGAACCATCCAGTTTTTGATCTGTAGATAGGAGAATATTACCTGCACAGTCATAATTTCTTTCAGAAGGAAAAGAGAAGCCATCTTAATCATACAACCTGTCTTAATTCACAGACCAGATTGAAGAGAAACTAGCTTTTAAATAAAATCTCTCGGCTGCTGCATGATGTGGATAGTCAGTCTGATGCTGTAAGCTGCATCTGGACATATATCAGATTATTCCCAGACTCATTTAACATGTCAAAAATAACAGAATAAATCAGACTGACTTTGACACATAACAAAATGGTTGTGGATTCAGCCCTATTTCTCTTGGTCTAGAGAGGGTGCTGAAAATTGGCCGTGCCTTCCAATTTCAGATGTTGGAGTGCTGAATTTCTCTGTGGTGAGTCATCTTACAGATTTATGTGTTCCCATCTTCAGGTTTTAATTGTACTAGGTCCCTGACACTGATTTCTAAAGGAGACAATCCAGGTCAGATGTTAGCTGTTTCAAATGCCAGAGTTGCTTCTGATTTTGTTATTCACTCATTTATGTTTGATATTTTAGCCTTGGCTTCTAAATTATTTGGCCTAAATTATTTGGCCTCATTTTTGGCTTAAAATCCTAATTGACAATGGGAACAAAGCTTACTTTATCAAAACAAAGAAGGATATGTTTGCCACTACTGCTGTTAACTTATATTGTTATTGATGATAACAATAACATAGGAAAATAGGAAACTGTTGTGGTTCACTGGAAGCAGGTACAGATGGCTGAGGTCTTGGAGAGCAAGGACTCAGATGAGGGGCCTGCATGTGATGCAGGGATGGGGCCAGGACCATCAGGGAGTTGAATGCTGCCTTTGGAGATTGTGGAGGCTGGCAGCAGTGATGAAGAGGTTCCCGAGGAGCCTGTGCCCAGTGTGTGTACACACAGGTATGCTCGAAGGAAAGAGCAGCTGCAGCAGCTCAGGAGTAAGGCTGCAAGGTAATGGCCCCTCCCTCAAGAGATAAAAGCCAGCCGAGAAACCGGAGTTCTTTGCAGGAAGCAAAGAAGTTTTTGCACTCCAGCCTTGTGGACATTTGGAATATCTTGGTTGATATTTGGAGACTCTTTGTGTTTGAAATATTTCTTAGTAACTTTATCTTGTATTCTTGGCAGCCTTGCACAACCTTGGCAAGGCTCGTTCTTATCAGAGACAATTAATTTGAAACAGCCTTTTAACCGTGAAGGAACGGAATTCATAAATAATCATTAAAAGGTTTTTCTGTTACCTCTTTTTCATGTTTGTTTCCTTGGAACAAGGTTTGGGTCAGAACAGAAACAGGGATGTTTTAACTTAGTTTCTTTATTTCATGTTTTAATACTACTTCATAAATCAGTTTGTTACCATGGTCACAGATGATTAGGATAGGATAGGATAGGATATAATTAGTTCACTGCATGTTCTTCCAAATGGATGGGATGTAGTCAGGTTGATGGCAGCTGTATGTTGGCTTGCAAGCAGGTCGAAGGAGTTCTATGTTGAGCATAGTGGTTAAGGAACCACCTAGAAAGCAGGAGACTGTGAGTTCTAGTCCCACCTTAGGTATTAAAGCCATCTAGGTGACTTTGAGCTAATGACCAGGTGATTGTGAGTTCTAATCCCTTGATTAGATGTGCCAGATATTCAGTTTACTGCAAAGCATAGGAAGAGAACCAGTTTGGTCTAATGATCACTGTGCTAGTAATCAGGAGACAGTGAGTTCAAGTCCTGCCTTCAGCATGAAATCCAGCTGGGTGACTTTCAGCCAATCCCTCTCTCTCAGCCCAAATGCCCTCACAGGGTTGTTGTTATAGGAAAATAGGAGAAGGAAGGAGTATTAGATATGCTTGCCACCTTCAGTTACCTATAAAGTAATACAGGTGAGACAAAAAACTAAAAACAAATGAAGTTGTGTGTAAAAAAATGTGGACTGAAGACAAAATAGGTAACCAATATAAAAGAAAGAGATTGAGATGGTTTGAACTTCTAGAACAAAGGTGTAAAACTCACGTCATCATGGTGATGTCACATGACATATCAGGACTTTGTTCTTCTCCACTAAACCATGCGGGGGCGGGGCCAGCAGGTGATGCATCCAGCCCATGGGCTGCGAGTTTGACACCCTTGTTCTAGAATAAATGAAACAAGATCCAATTCTCAAAGATAGAAAAGAAGAGTCAAAAGGAAGGAAATATGAGAAGTTTGTGTTTAAACCAAATTGATGAAATACTGAAAAAAAGAAGAGTGGGAACTCTAGAGAAGAAAAGCCAACATCTGAAGCAGTGAATGAACAAGGTAGAGGTGACGATGACTTGCAAGATAGAAAATTATAGAGATATCATGTTGGTCTAAACCAGTTTTCACTGTTCCCTTTCTTTTGTCTTATCTATGACTTTAATTGCTTTGGTTTACTATCTCTTATTGCTTTTTTATGCTCTGCATAACTTGTTTCTCCCAAAAGGGAATTAGGCGACGGGTATGCATATATGTACAACAATTACTTGCTGTTGGATAATTTTAAATTTAAAATTATGTAATTTGTTCCAGAACAATGTACTGAGCAGTTCATTAAGGTTTTGGTTTATTATCTGATATTCTTTAATATTGCTGGGGGTTTGTTCATGTATTATGAAAAAAAGCAATCTGTTTCTTTGAATATTAAGGTGCAGATTCTGGTTTTAGACTCAAAAGTTCTCTTCCTTCTATGCAGCTGTGGGAAATTCCTTGTCTTGCCTGCAAGAATCTCTTTCTATTGTGTTGTCAAATGTTAGTAGTGCAATTATTAGAAAAATGACTGCCTGTTTTCCTAGCATTTTCTTTTTGGGAGGTTGTTAACAGAGTTGGAAGGGACCTTGAAGGTTTTCTAGTCCAACCCTGTACCAGTGGTGGGATTCAAATAATTTAACAACCAGTTCTCTGCCCTAATGATTTCTTCCAACAACCAGTTCACAAAACTGCTCAGAAAGTTAACAACTGGTTTTCCCGAACTGGTGCAAACTGGCTGAATCCCACAACTGCCCTGTACCATTTCAGACAAATGGCTGTCCAATCTCATCTAAAAACCTTTCAGCGGTGGAGCATCCGCACTTTCTGAAGCCAAGCCATTCCACTGATTAATTGTTCTCACTGTCAGGAAATTTCTCATTAATTTTTAGGTTGAATCTCTCTTTGATAAGTTTCCATCTAAGTTACTTCTTGTCCTGTTTGTTGTTAGCATAATAAACAGTTATATAAGCTTTATCTTGCCCCAAAAAAGGTTGGAAAGAGAAAATCTGATCTACCCATCATGTTCCCAACTTTTCTGCATCGCTATCATACACTCTATGTCAACTAAACAGATACTTCTTTGGTCTTTTTAGCTGCCAGAAAAGGGGAGTGGGGAAAAACAAGGCATTCTTTAAATGCCTAGGTAATCACCTTGGCAGCCCAAAGTTGTCAGAGCATAAGAAGGTTATTGGAGAGCATAATGGATGACTCTTGGAGATGGATGGGTCCCATTGGAGAAGTCACATCCAGGGGGTGGGGGAAAGACCAGGGTCAAGGGGGAAATGTATGATGTAATTTAATATTGGCTGCACCCAGCCATGTGCCAACATGGCAATTTCTAATAAACCAATTTACTTTTTCTGAGATGTGGCTAGAGACTTTTGATTTGAATGAGGGTGGATTTGTTGGAGCCCTGACACTCTATGGTTCTCAACTCCTACTGTCAAATGATAGATCACTATGTTAAAGAAAATAATCTGTAGGGTTTATTCATATACTTCTCGTAGATACAAAATGGGCCAACCACATTTTATAAATCTTGACATTTGCAATATACAGTGTTGTTGATCAAGACCTTTTTCCAAGATGTTCCATCCTATATAGTCATTTCCTGGTTTCGTAGTTTCCTTTCTCAATTTTAAGAAGCACTTCCTTCCACCTTTCCTAGGTTTTTCTTTTTATATTTTAAATAATTCTCCTAGTCTGTAGTGATAAAGATACAAGAATTGAATATTCAATCCTTTCATGAGACAAAATGCTAGCATGAACCAAGGGACCTTGGGCAGAGAGAAGCTTTGTTAAGACAAACTATCTAATGAGACTTTGCTCTCAGTTTCCTTGAATCAAGGGTAGGTAGTCCTCAATTTATGATAATAGGGACCAGAACTCCTGTCATTTACTATAATGTCATTAAGTAAATCATGCCAGAGGAACATGATGGCTTTCATGGTTACATCACTGGGTTGGAGGTAAGCAAGTCCATGTTTGAGACCCGAATGCTGCTATGGGATGGGGTGAGCTCTCGTCCTTCACTCCAGCTCTTGCCAGGGACATGAAAGGAGCCTCCAGTGCTTCTACCCTTATCCAGCAGGAGCTGGAGCAAAGGACAACAGCTCACCCTTTCCCACAGCAGCACCCGGGTTGTAAATGGGAATGATTCACTTTTGTACTCATGCCAGAAGCACTGAGGCACTTCCAGGTTGAAAAGATTAGTTGCAATTAGGGGGGCAATAGTGTTGTCACTGGCTAATCCTTTCAACCCAGAAATGCCTCAGTGCTTCTGACATGAGTGTAAAAGTTAATCATGTCCATTTACAACTTTTTTTTTGCCACAGTTGTTAAGCAAATCAGATGGTTGTTAAACAAATGTAGGTTTTTCCACTGACTTTGGTTGTTGGAAGCCCTTTGGGAAGGTCACAAATGGCAATTGCATGGCTCCCAGATGTTGCAATTGTTATTTAAAAAAAAACAGGCTGATTGCTAAGCACTCAAATTTTAATCATGTAATCATGGAAATGCTATGAGAGTCATAAGTGAAAGGACCAGTCATAAATCTTTTTTTTTAGCATCGTCATAATCTCAAACAGTCATTAAATAAATGTGTCAGGGTAATGACAATTTAAGAGCTGACCAGCTGCTGTAAGTCTGTAAAACAAGATGATGATATAAGGATGAGTCAGCAGGGTTACTGCCACTTTAAAAAGCTGTCTATATAAAGGCCATGTGAGGGTGTATCTCTCTCCTTGTGTTCTATCTCCATCGTACTTCTCCGTGCAGAACAATGAAGACTGATTGCTTGCCTGACACGTACATTTATGTATATAGCAGTCTTGTATATAAACCACTGTTAAAAGACAAAGCCGCTGTGTGCTGTGTTGTTTCACAATAGTAGTCACACTGCAAACACTCTGACAAAATGGTTGTAAGTTGATTGACTACCAGTAGGTCTTGTACAGACTGGCAATGAGAGACCAGTAAGATAGAGTCACAGTTTCCTATCCGTGTTTCTTTAATGCCTAGATTGCTGTAATTTTTCCTGAGATGCGGTTTTCCTATTATACAAAAGAGATTTATCTACTTTTTTTCTATCATGCTAGGTTTTCCCTAGTGTAGCCCAAAAACTGAATCATATAACCAGAAATGGGCAATCTGCAGGATAACAATATTATTAGTGTGCAAAATTTAATTTAGGCTGGTACAGTTAAAGCTGCAGATATAATCCTGTACCGTGCTAGGCTCAGAGATCCAGAAGGAACAAAACAAATATTACTAAAGTCTCAATTCAGGAATATATGATAAATCCCCCTAACAAACATAAAAATATATAGAGATGGTTAACAGAGGTGTCATAAGTTGCATTTCGATGACATGGAGGAAATTAACTTGCAAACAGTAATGGATAAAGTACAGAAATCGCTTTATTGAAAGAAAATAGTGAATTTACAGCTCAAAACTTTAATGGAGGATCAGAATAGAATCATCTTAATAGATGAAGGGAGTCTCTTTGATTCCCCTGATTATCAGTTGATTCTGTAACTTGATACAATTGTACCAAGTCGTACTTTTCCTTGCCCAAGCCATGAATCTTCTTTAAAAGGAACCACTTTTAGCAAATAGCTCATGTTTCTGTCAAAACAGATGGAGTTTGCATAGTATAGAACAGAACAGAATAGAATAGAATTGGAAGGGACCTTGGAGGTCTTCTAATCAAGCCCCCTGCCAAAGCAGAAGAACCTATAACATTTCAGATAAATGACTGTCCAGTCTCTTCTTAAAAACATCCAGTGATGGAGCACCCATGATTTCTGGTGGCAAGCTGTTCCACTGGTTAATTGTCCTCACTGTTAGGAAATTTCTCCTTAATTCGAGGTTGCTTCTCTCTCTGATTAATTTCCAACCACTGTTTCTTGTCCTGCCCTCTGGTGCTTTGGAGAATAATTTGACCCCCTCTTCTTTGTGGCAGCCCCTCAAACACTGGAATACTGCTATCATGTCATCCCTAATTCTTTTCTTTAGACTAGCCAAACCCAAATCCTGCAGCCGTTCTTCTGTAGCACCAATCAAATCAAGGTTCTTGGGCATACATTTCTAACCATCATCAGCTTAGAACCACCAGCCATGGGAGGACACAGCTAGGACTCAAAATTCACACACACAGTTTTGTATTTTGCCAAACATCATGCAGTAAACTCTTCCTGGTTGCTACAAAGGTTTCAGAGTTAAGGTCATTTAATGGTACACTACTATCAAGACTTAACACCAAATAAGGTAATACTACCTAAATTTCTCAGAGTTTTGTTATGAGTGCACTATGTATTGAATTTATAGCTGAGACTAAAATCTGGTCTTGTTTCTAGAACAACCTGTGGCTTTGCTGCCTGAAATGCTGGCTTAAGTTACTAGTTTTGGTAAATTGCTGATTCTTCTGTGTCGATTTTATATCATGGAAGAATAACCTCCTTATATATCTACAACATCACAGGCCATCAACCCACGACACCACTTGAACCTGAGAATCCCTGGTCTGAAACAAAGTTCCTCAATGTAGATATTCAGAAGGACCCAAGTAAAACATCACCCATAAATGTACAGACCTGCTTGGGAAGCCATTCTTCCATGTTAAAAATTTAGGAAATATTCTCTATCCATTTGTAGAAGACCAAGTACACTCACCTGGTATAAAATGCTACTCTCTGTACTATCTGAAGTTCTTGCATGAGAAAGATTTTGCCTTTGTTTTCTGGAAAAACATGAAAACATGCTTCATGTGATTTTGGGCTGCTCATTCTACACAAAGTGGCATATTAGTTAATAATGCCTCTCTTGGCCACTATTGTTCCATCTTAGGGGAGAAAAATACTATTCAAGTATTTCTAGAACATTTGCTTAAATTTTTGCATTTGCTTTTCCTTAAACACTTAGTTTAGTACAATATTGTATGTAAAGAGTTGTTCAACTTTCTTGATGTATATAGGAAATGTTATTGTTCACTAGAAATATTGTTTTGATCAGTGATCATAAAATATTCATATTTCTTCAGATTAGCTGGTAAATTTCATTTCAGTACTAATCCAACTAAGAATGTGCTTGGAATTACATTGTCTTCCAGAGGAAAATTGCCACACCTAAAAACAGGTGCCTTTTCTTCGCCAACAGCACCTGCTATCTGAGGTATGGTTAGACTAATTCTGAATTATCAGGTAGATCAGATATAACTCATAAACAGGCTCAGTTTACATTTTCCTCTGTATTCCAATAGAAGCAACCCTCATCTTGTCAAATATGCATCTATGATTTGCACTCCTGGTCTTTGCTTCAGATATCCTGCTACTCCCAGGAGTTAAATATCTCTTCTGAAAGAGAAGATTTCCCGAGATTAACATATGATTAGTATTTGGAGCTGATTGTGCTTTGGCGCGTTTCCTCATTATTTTATTTTTAAAGAAAGCAGAGCAAAATAGGAAGGGTAGGGTAATGGAGTTGGAATGAGCAATGACAATTCATCTGCATCTATCTGGAACCATAACAAAGTGAAATAACCCACATGATGAAGCCACTAGACAGATGTACACCAATCACCCATAATGGGAAGAATAAAGCTTCAAAGTCGTGACAGGTTGCAGCACAATCAAATAGCTCATGATGCTAATGAAAACAGCTTCATCGAGAAGCTGATATTTGGACTGCTAGATTGGGTATTATTGAGAGATAGAGCACATATAGAAGATGACAGAAGTTCCGCAAAGCTTCTGAAAAATACAATTAATCCTATTCAGGCTTCATCGCCTCAAAAGTTTCTACTCTTGCAGTCTTGGTTGTTGTCCTCACTGCTTCCAATCAGTTTGTAGGGAAGGATGAGAGCCTCTTGATAATGTGAGGAAGGTGACCTTTCCATGAGAGAAACTACCTAGTGGTGAATACGAGTCAGGATTTCATAACCTGGTTGCCCAAGTTATAACTCTGTCAGAAAAAGAAGGTATTCAATTCTTTTGAAGAAATCAATAAACCATCAAAATTCTTTAATTGACTATTGTAGGAAATCAGGGAAGGCCTCCTTGTCTTTTCCAGCATGGGGAACAGAGGTAGAGAGGGAACATGGAGATAAAAAAAGACAAGATAGTGGCCACAACCACACAACCTGTTTATGTGTGTCACAATGAACATATAAAGAGGTGGGACTTTGATCACTTGCTTGTGGTCATGATTTTTGTTAGCCACTTTTAAAAAGGAGAGTATTTGTAGCTCAGGATTGAAATGTGAGGTCTTTGATGCTCTCTGAGCTTGTTTTTCTTGCAGACATTTCATTACCCAAACTAGGTAACATTATTAGTGTTAGTATGAAATGGAATTTGCTCTCAATTTATATTCTAGTGATTTGCCTTGTTGGTGATGGTGGGAGTAGTCTTGGAGTTGACCGTAAGTCACCTAGAATAGCCTGGAATGGACAGCATAGAAGTCTAGTAATAAAAAATAATTTTGGATGAAAATGCATACATGGTTGGAAAAATGTTAAGGCAGCATATAGACTACTAATCAGAATTATTTTTGTTACACATCATATCAGAAAAATACGATAAGGGGAAAGTATATTTAATATTACATGTTTTGACAGCAGCAAAAATTGTATTTGTGCAATACTGGAAAAATGAGGAAACACCTACAGAATAAGAGATAATTAAAAAACACATTAGACTGTGCAGAAATACACAGATTAACAATGAAGGTAAAAGAAAAAGAAGACACAGAATATTTTCAGACTTGGGATTCATTTTATCAATCGTTGGACAATAGAGGTAGAAATTAAGAGTTTAATATTGTTCTGTAAACAAATTGACCCAGACAGTATGCTGTTCACTAATTGTATACAAAGAGAAAATGAATATTTTTTAAAAAAAAATCTAGTAATAAAACAAAGAATAAAATAACATTTTATTTCAGAGGTTTAACAAAAACTTCCCCAGGAGCATGAAAGTTCTTCTTCTGCTACTTGAATGTGGCTAGAAATGAAGAAAAAAGCTAGAAGGAGGAAGATGACAAGTAGCTAGTAGAAGGAGTAAGGCTGAAAAGCTGGATTTTAATCCAATCAATTGGTTATAAAAAGCCATTTGCCTTCAGAATTTGCCTCTAAGCAAATATTTCCTAAGCTTTGGCAAGGAAGGTAGGGGAAGATCTCCCCCACCATGCATACAGGAGTTCAAAGAATTTAATATGATATGCAAATGTCATCACACACGCATGCATACACATGTAAACAAGTAGCTTATACTCATCAATCACAGCGATTCTTCATCTGCCAAGTCTATTTGTTCTTGCAAACTCAGTTATCCAGATCACAAAGAATAGCTGGGAAAAGCACTTTGACTTTTGAATTCCACAAAACATAGTTTTTACAAAAACCATATCCAAAAAGCAAAGATTTCTCTAAAACAAAATAAGTAAAGCAGTCCCAACCAATCTACCTTTTCTGGGCTTTGGGAAAGAAAAATGAAACAAGGAGCATCGTATTCAAAATAAAATTGAAATCTGTGGTTTCATTCCCTTACCAGATGTAATATGTTTGCTAATAGAGTTCCCCCATCCAATCAATGCTTATCAGTGACAAATTAATTTATCATCTTTAAAATAACAACAGGCATGAAATGCTTGGAAGAGAAATGAACACCAACCTCTAATAACTGTGAAAAGAACGGGGCTTCTCAAAGAAATTATGAATGCTACAGCAAAACAGTTATTGTAACCAATCCCCACAAGCTAAGTGTTTTTAATCTAATAATTGCATTTTGCAATACATCTGTCAACACACCCACCCACAATAAACAGCTTCTACACAGGCGATAAGAGCAACAGATTCTGCATTGTGATCATGTATACCTACAATAGTACATTAGACTTATCAAAAACAGTTATTTTTTTTCTTCGCAATATGTTTGCACAGGCATCATAAACCCAACTACAATTTATTTCAATATACAGTTTGCTTCTTCAGATTGTCAGATGCCAAAGGTGAGATGACAAAAATTATGGATCATTGTATGCCCAGAAAAGCTTTGATGCTTTTCCTCAAGATACAAGCACAAATTACTTTTGAAATCAAAAAGGCTTTTCAAAGGAGTTGTGATAGTATTGTGAGGCAGCTTTCTTTCTTTCTTTTAACAAAGAATCACACTGTTTGTGTCTGAATTCTTAAAGCAAACTCTGAAAAATAAAGGAGAGGAACTAGAGGTGTTTAGGATAGAGGAAAGAAAAGATTCAAAATCTTGAGATGAATTCTAGATGGAATCTGAGGCTATACATGATAAGGAAAGTTGACCTACAAAAGAACCCAAGGAATATTTTTACACACCTGTTATGATGGCCAGATATTCAGTTCACTGTAAAGCTTGGAAAGAGCCAGTTTGGTCTAGTGGTTAAGATACTGCACTAGAAAACAGGAGGCTGTGAGTTCTTGTCCCACCTTAGCTATGAAAGCAGCTGATTTTTGGCCAGTTTGAGGCCTTTTTCGGCCTCCCAAAGGCTTGAGGAAGAAGGCTTCTGCAAGCTTTGCAGACCGAAAACTAGCCCCGTTTCATCACTTCCTGTATTTTCGGAAAAACAGGAAGTGATTAAACGGGGCTAGTTTTCGGCCTGCAAAGCCTGCAGAAGCCTGCAGAACCCTTCCTCAAGTCTCTGGGAGGCCGAAAAAGGCCTCAAACCTGCTGAAAATCAGCTGCGCAGTGAGATAATTTTGCCTTCAGTTCGCATGCCGGCACAAATGGCTCTGCATGCCATAGGTTTGCCATCACAGATATAGGCAATTTAAGATGGTGAAGTTTTGATTCATTTTCTCATGATTTTAGCTGTCAGGGAGAAGGAGAATTCAAAACTGTCTGAAACTATGAATTTGGCAAATCTCTCATTCATTTCTAAAGTTCAGGCTATGGCATATAAAGTCAGATAGGTCTCTTAATGGAGATGGGGAAACAATCACATGCATTTAAGGTACATCCTCAAAGTACAGCATCAATTAGTTCTTATCTCATTAATTAGTGAAGTGACTAATTGAAGGTGGGAAAATAATGTTCTCACCATTCACAAATTTAAAGGCTCTTTCCCCCTGGTTTCTTCTCCCTTCTTTTTCTCAAATTCCCTTCCAGGAATAGATATAAGATTTCCTATAAAGCTCTATGCAAAACTTACAGCAAGTCATTTCTACACCAGCATCCTATAAATTCCTCCTTGAAGTAGGCTATGCATAAATTTACATAACTAATATGCATACATCTGTAGTGTATTACAATTCTAGAAGTTTCACCAGGAATTGCTCAGAGATCTTAGGGTGAGAAGGGTGGAAGAGAGAACTGGACAACCTCAACTTGTCAAAGGCATTTAAAAAAAGGGAAAAGAGAGGATCTTATTTTGAAGATATCATGGAAAACAAAATCTATATGCATGAAATCAGGCCACTAAATAGTGGGGGCTGTTGTCCCCAAAGTGTATTTTTTTTCAGGAGGCAAATGGATTTTCTTGTTTTTCTTGTTTTTTCTGAAGATGTCTTGCTTCTTATCCAAGAAGCTTTTATTTATTTATTATTTTATTTGGTTTGTCAATTTCTTACAAGATAATAGGTATAAGTAAAAACATAGTTATGAATACATGGATACATATAAGAAAAATAAAAGAAACAATAGTGTTGTGAACTAAAGAGTCATTTGCCTAGCAGGATCGTAATCCTGCACTTCCTATTGGCCCATATAATGGCAAGTTACGATTGGTTCATTCCGAGCAATCTGACTGGCTGTTGGCAGGCCGCGCCAAGATTCAAACGCTATAACAATGTCCAACCCTCACCACGTTGCAAATTGAAACCTCAAATCGCCGCCACTAACGGCAAGAGACATCGCTGCCGGCACAAAACGAGACTCTATCCTCGCTAAAGTTCTCAGTTGGGTCGAACGCGGGTGGCCAGTCGAAGAAACCCCGCCATTTTTGCGCCGCTCAAGAACCGGCAAATGGAACTATTCTCCCAAAAGGGCTGCATCCTATGGGGAGATAGAGTCGTCGTGCCAGAGAGACTACAGCGACTCGTGTTGCAAACCCTGCACGAAGGACATCCGGCATCGTCCCGCATGAAGGCTCTCGCTCGAAGCTACGCATGGTGGCCAGGCATCGATAAAAAATTGAAGCCTGGGTTACCACGTGTAGAAACTGCCAAGAAGTCAGCAACGCCCACCGAGAGCAATTCCTACCAAATGGGAAACTCCTCGAGGCCCGTGGTCCCGCATCCTCATTGATTTCGCGGGACCCACGAAAGGACACACTTTTCTCCTAACCGTGGATGCTTACTCCAACTGGCTCAAATCCACAAGATGAAAAGCACAACTACTGACTCTGTTATTAAAAACTACATAGATTATTTGCAACACACGGTTTTCCGGACGTTCTAGTTTCCGACAACGGACCCCAGTTTACTGCTCTCACCTTCGAACAATACTTGGCGGACCAGGGTATCCACCATGCTTTAACCGCCGCTCACCCTGCGGCAAGCGGTAGGGCGGAACGGATGGTCCAATTCCTTAAAAAGACACTCCAAAAAATGGATCCGGGGACATCGACGCTAGATTGAACAAAATACTCTTACTACAACACATTACCCCCCACAGTGTCACCAACAAGACCCCAGCCAAACTTTTAATGGGGCGGAAGCTTCGCTCCCATCTCGACCGACTACACCCGTCTTACTCGCCAGAGAAACCTTGTGGATCCAGCGGAACGATCGCCAATTCAAGGTAGGCGACTTGGTCTACAAAAACCTTTCCGGCGAACCGCTGTGGGTCCCAGCCACCGTAGTCTACCTCACTGGCCCTAGATCTTACCGCCTTAAGACGACAGACGGCAAGATATGGAAACGCCACATAGATCAACTCCGATCTCGCACAAACAAATATCCGCGACCCTCTGACTTCCAAACTCAAGGGGAGGGAATACCGAGGGGAACGAAGGCCGTATAGACGACGACATAATCAAGGACAGATGGCTGCTAAACCAAGTACTCGGACCACCTGAAGAAGGTCCGGGATCGGGGCATCCTCCCCACGGAGGAACACCGTAGTGGAAACGTGCCCGCCCGATCCAGGAATGGACTTAAGGGACCCTGATAGTGCCGAAAACAGCACCACGGAATCAACCCCGGTCAAAGACGAACCTTGCGTTCCACCGAACCGAACTTTAAACAAAAACCGTGGAACAGCGAAGATCAAGTAGGCAGGTAAAACGACCTGCATACCTGCGGGATTACGTCACCACGGCCTTCAAACGAAACCCAAAGGGGAGGGGTGTTGTGAACTAAAGAGTCATTTGCCTAGCAGGATCGTAATCCTGCGCTTCCTATTGGCCCATATAATGGCAAGTTATGATTGGTTCATTCCGAGCAATCTGACTGGCTGTTGGCAGGCCGCACCAAGATTCAAACGCTATAACAATGTCCATTGGTTATCCGGTAGCAGCTTACGCTATAAAAGAGTGACTGCTAGCCGGGTTTTTTGTCTCTGTTATGCTTGTGAATAAAGAGCTGAAGTTCAAGGTTGACAGTCTGGTCTCCGTTCATTATGCCCATGCCTCAAACATAACACTGGCGACGAGGATGGCATACAGAGACAAAAGAGCTGACTAAACCCTACAGAGCACCAACCGAAGCACGTGGCTGAGAGCGCATCTACATCGGCAGAATGTCAGGTGGCGCTATACCACCCGCTCCTTTTGACCTGGAAAAGGAAGACTGGGAGTCATATATGGATCGGTTTCAAATGTTTCTAGAAACCAACAATTTGAATAACGCAACACCAGGAAAGAAGCGGGCGGTGTTCTTGACCCATTGTGGACCAGCCGTTTTTAGATGGCAAAGGCGCCGCAAAACCGGCTGAGGTGAAATCAATGGATTGGGACAACCTCGAACCTATCCAACGGGCTCACTATGCCCCGCCGTACCAATGTTGGTCCGGAGACACAAATTTTATCAACGGGATCAGCGGAAGGGTGAAAGTATTGCAGACTTCATTGCTGACCTTAGAAACCTGGGAGGCCTCTATGGTTTTTCAGACCTAGAAGAAGCTATGCGAGACCGCATAGCACAGTACAGAGCAAGATCATGGCAAAAGGGGACATCGATCTTGCAGATGCCATTGCTGACGCTACTGCAGCAGAGGCAACCAAGAAGTCGGCCGCTCGAATGCGCCGCACCAACGCGCCGCTCGTCAATCTCGCCCACGAGGCCTCGCCTCAACTAGAAAGACACTCAGCAACAGCGCACCATGAGGACCTCGAGTCCCAATCCGAGAGTGATGAAGAAGAGGTTAACAGACTTCGGGCCGAACGAGATCAACAAACTAAAAACTTCAGCGCCCATGTGCGGGTTGTGGAGGAAACCACCCGCGATCCGGTTGTAAATTCCTCGACGCAATCTGCCGCTCCTGTGGGAAGAGAGGCCACATCGCACGGGTCTGCAGAAGTAAGAGGGAATTCAACACAAATAGAAAGGAGAACAACCTCCGCCAAACCACAGGGAACCTCCTGCAAATCGGGATCGTTTGAATAACCAATGGAACAACCATGCCTACGGCAGCAAAACATCTGCTCTTCCAGCACGACGAGAAAAGACACACCAGACTATTATTAACGGCCACGCTTCGTCATTAGACAAACAAAAGATCCGAGTGGAAGTGGCGATCGAGAACAAACCTTGCCTGATGGAAGTCGACCGGATCGTCCCTCTCAATGGTTTCCTGGAAGACCCTTAAACAGATGATCCCTGCCATTCGTCGGCAAGACCTCAGAACACAGAAAATAATCCTCAGAGATTACCAGGGAACACAATCCCAGTCGCCGGAGTGAGTCAAGTCCAAGTATCTTTTAAAGATCGCACCGTGTCACTCCCATTAACCGTTGTTGATGGTGACCGCCCAGCTTACTAGGCCTACAATGGTTCGCCCCACTGGGATCGAGGTGGCCGGCATTCACCAGGCTGGAAGCGACGATTGGGAAGAAAGCATCGTCCAGGAATTCCATGACGTGTTTTCGGACAACTTAGGCAAGTACAAGGGGACCCCTATATCATTTAGCCTCAATCCAGAAGTAGCCCCTATCCGCCTTAAGCCTCGTTGGGTTCCGTCGCCTTAAACCCAAGATTGATGAGCAACTTGATAAGTTAATAGCCCAAGGGGTATTGGAACCTATTGACCATGCCGTTGGGAAACCCCAATCGTAACCCACATCAAACCGGATGGGTTGATCAGAATTTGTGGAGACTACCGCGCCACTCTGAACCACGCACCCAATAGAGCGCTTATCCGGTGCCGGTAGTTCAACATCTTCTCCACTCCTGGGCGGCGGAAGATCTTCGCAAAGTTAGACTCAGCGCAAGCGTATCAACAACTACCCGTTGATGCGGAAACCGCAGAGGCACAGACTATCGTTACACACCGAGGTGCCTTTAAATGCAACAGACTCCAGTTCGGAGTGAGTGTAGCCCCGGGATATTTCAGAGTCTAATGGAGAGACTTTACAGGGAATAAAAGGGGTTGTACCATACTGACAATGTGTTAATTTCTGCCCCAATAGAGAAGAGCTTGAAAGGCGTCTCAGATTGATTCTACATAGAATTAAGGACGCCGGTCTCAAGGTTAAAAAAATAAATGTCAACTATGCACTGAAAGGGTAGAATTTCTGGATACCTCCTCGATAAACACGGTATTCACCCTACCAAAACAAACTCATTATGCCCATGCCTCAAGCATAACAAATAGGACAGGGACAGTAGGCACGTTGGTGTGCTTATGCACGCCCTACAGACCTCTTAGGAAAGGGGTGAGGTCAATAGTAGAAAGTCTAAGGTTAAAGTTTTGGGGAAGAAACCACAGAGTCAGGTAGAGTATTCCAGACATTGACCACTCTGTTGCTGAAGTCGTATTTCCTGCAATCAAGTTTGGTGCGATTAACCTTGAGTTTATATCTATTGTTTGCTCTTGTGTTGTTATGATTGAAGCTGAAGTATTTATTGACAGGTAGGACATTGCAATGTATGATTTTATATACTATACTTAGATTGGACCGAAGGCGGTGTAGTTCTAGGTTTTCTAGGTCTAGAATTTCGAGTCTGGTGGCATAAGGTATTCTTCAACTTCTTCAACTCTGACTGGACGGTGAGATATGGAAGGATTTACAGTATATTCCTTGCAGACAGCAAGGTCATTTGTATTCTTTTAGAGAGTCCTTGAGGGCACTTGGAGGTTTATCTGTGTCCTCAGGATCAATTGAGAAATTGGAGCTATGGTTTCTGCAGGATGTTTTCTCCCCTGTTTCCATTCAGTGTTGAACAAAGGCGCAGTCTGTTGGAGATCTTTCATCTAGTGGAAGATTTCAAGAAGAAATGTTAGATTACTTGAATGAGTTCCTTTAATTCTGGCAATTATCTCCATCTCCAGCTACTAAGACAGTATAGATGTAAATGACCAAATACCTGTCCAATCAAATTAAATTAAAAGGAATGAGAGGTTTTTGTGACGCTGTTGGCTTAGAAGTTACCGGATATTCATTATATTTGAAATAAAAGATAGATTTATTAAGAGATACATGAGGATAGGAAAGCTTCATGTCTGCCTAAACCATGGGTGTTCACCCTTGGCAATTTTAAGACTTGTGAACTTCAGCTCCCAGAATTTCCCAGCCAGCCATGCTTAAAATTGTCAAGATTGGGCATCCCTGACTTAAACCATCTTGAAGAGAGGGAGTCATGAAAGATAGAGAAAAACAATCATAGAATCATGGAGCTGGAAGGGATCTTGGAGATCTTCTAGTTCCTTTGTGTCTGGAACATAGAGGCTTATTTAACTGAGTATAAAACAGGTGAGAAACAGATTCAGAGACAGATTAGGAGGATTGAATGAGAATTAATAAAACAAAATATTGGGGAGGTTTTTGTTTTCTTTTGGTTACAGTACTAGTACAGTTTGTTCCCTCTAAGCCCGTGATGACGAACCTATGGCACGCGTGCCACAGGTGGCACGCAGAACCATTTGTGCCAGCACGCAAACTGCAGGCAAACTTACCTCACTGTGCATGTGCATGCTTCACAGCTGATTTTTGGCCTCTTTGAGGCCTTTTTTGGTCTCCCAGAGGCTTGAGGAAAGCTTCTGCAGGCTTTGCAGGCCAAAAAATAGGCCTGTTTCGTCACTTCTTATATTTCTGGAAATACCAGAAGTGATGAAACAGGCCCATTTTTTCGGCCTGCAAAGCCTGCAGAAGCTTTCCTCAAGCCTCTGGGAAGCCGAAAAAGGCCTCAAATGGGCCAAAAATCAACTGGAAAGTGCAGTGCAGGTAAGGGGGTGGGAATTGTGCATGCATGCGCAGGAGCGTGGGGGGTGCACATTGCCTTCTGGGTGCTGGCACATAAGCATGTGAGTGCAAGCACACGCAATTTTTGGCACAGGAGCCCAAAAAGATTAGCCACCACTGCTCTAAGCTATCTGCATGTGAAATATAGGCAGTATTGCTTTTCACCCTGCACAATAATGTGTATGGATCCTTTTAGAACAAACTCATTCATATCACTCAGATGTGAGAAGGAGACAAATTTCCAACAGGAAATCTGACAAGTAGATATTTCTGACTTTCTCAAGCAATTTGGCACAACTTAGGTAGAGGATTGTACTAGGTTGTTTTTTATTTCTTCTTCTTCTTCTTCCTACTCAATATGAATCCTGATAAACATCCTCTGGCTTTCCTTATCTTAAATTGCACCGTGTAAGCTTGCCAAAGATGAAATCAGAATTTGAACCATTCCAATTTATCAGACGTACAGATTTGCTCCACGTTCACATTCCAATTCCTTCATTTCAGATAAGATTAACCTGCTGCACAGCCCAATTGTGTGAAAGACCTGGGCAGGTTATGTATGTCCCTTTCCTTTATCAGCTGATGAGCTCACTTTGCACAAATAAGAGATTCCTCCAACCAGCCCCAGGTCTTGTCTGAATCACCCATCAATTATTATGTTTATTAACATTTATTAACATGATTTAATAAATTTAATTTGCCCAGCAATTCAAATTCCACTAGCTAACATGTGTCCAAATCAAACAAATGCAGAGGGAACTACTGTATGATGTCCAGGTCCTTGGTAGATGGAATGGTGATTTGATGGATTTCAGCTTTACATAATCTCATAATATTAATCAGTCGTACAAGCAGCTACAATCATATTCATCATTCTTATCTTTCAGCAGAAATAGCATATAAGTAGTTGCATTCTCCAAACATTGAACAATAGACTGTACGTCCAGGACTTTCCTCTCTAAAAAGCCCTTTGAAGTTACCCTGCATACAATTATTTATTAAATATGAGTTTTAAAAACTTAAACTACAGTATAACTTTTTGGCTCCAATATATTCTACCTGCAAAGATGCATTTTTCTTGTTCCTATGACAAATAGCTGGAGATGTATATAGAGATTAGAAGAACTTTATAATACATAAAACATGTAATATTCCTCCACCAGGCACTTCTCCTGTTTTTATTCTTTTCAAGTCTTTCCTTCCACCTCCAAGAGAGTTTTTTCTTAGTAAAATTTCCCCTTAGCTTTGCAGTTACATTTCCAAATTAATAAGGTTTGTGTTGTGCAAATTGTTGTCCATGCATCAACCTGTATGACTGAATCTTATTAAGTTCTCATTGCACTTGTTTGTAAATATTAATAAGGGTACTGAAATTATTTATTGGGAGGGGCAAATAAAAAAACAGATGCTCTGTAGCTTCCCACAAGGTTTGCCTTTCACCTACCTTATCAGTACCAATATTAAACAGAATCACACAAGAAGTACACCAATGTGCCTACCGTCCCTGTCCTATTGTTTCTTTTTTATTCGTATCCATTTCATGTATTTGTAACCATGCTTATACTTATACCTATTATCCAATACTTGCTTGACAAATAAATAAAATAAATAAATAAATATTTTAATTCTTCTTGTCAATTTAAAAGTCACTGCATCTGTATTATAGATAGTTTGTAGAACTTTAACCTGGTTGTTGAATTGACCTTTTTTTTTCCACAATACTGTATAGATTATAACAAAAAAGGATGTTGAGTTCATTCAACATGCCAAGCAACATCAATATCCAGGTTTGGATGTTGGGTAAATGCATCTGCTGGATCTCCAGAAGATTAAGCCTGGCATATAAACACACCCATTTGGAACTGCCCAGGGGCGGCTGCTGGGGGTTCTCAGAGGTTCGGGAGATCTTCTAGCTAAGCTGACTAGGCCATGCCCACCATAGCCATATCCACCCAGCAACCGGGCAGAGAACCAGTTGCTAAATTTTTTGAAAACTACCCCTGGAACTGTCAAATACCTTTAATACATGGAGCTCTTGTATTTTTACTGCACTGTCTGAATTAAGCTCATGAACTTTTTCAGAGCATGTTCAGTAGATGAACTCTCTGGGTTTCAATAGAAAAGAATACTTGTAGCTCAGAGTGTCCTTGGTTGTTTTCTTGCAGATGTTTCATTATTCAACTAGGTAACATTATTAGTGCTAGAAAGGAGTGCGGCTTCCTGTGATGACCCGGAGTGTAACACAAACGCAGCAAAATCCAAAACATAAATAAATGTCCTTTAATGCCTCCAACTTGTCCCCACTGTTCAATAATTCTCAGTTGGAGATAAAACTTATTCAAAAATAGTCTTCAAAAGTAAGCAATACAGTCCAAACTTAATGAGCAGATAGAGGTGAAATAAAAACCCAAAACAAACTACAATGAAGGAAATTCCACAATGGACCAGGATAAGTAATTACCAACTTCAAGGAGATAACAAGGCACAGTCTGTTGGAAGGATGCCAACCAAGATAACTTCAGCCCAAAATAAAACACACTTTGCTTCTGGCAATGCTGTGTTTTAAACGTCTCTCTTATATACTATTCTCCCCAGTTGCAACCAATAGAGGGGGATCATGGCCTCTTCCGCTCTCGTAAGCCAAATTGTTTCCTTCTCCGTTCCTCCCTGTGTGTCCTAGGATGAAGAGGGGAAGGGCCTGGTTCTTCCTTTGACTGCCCAGCTGGCCTCTGCCCTTCCCCAGCCTCCTCAACAACTTCCGGAGCCACACCTCCACTCCCTCCACCACACCTCCACCAACAGCCCTGTCGGCTGTTCCTCCTCTCCCTCAGAGTCCGACTCTAACAAGGGCATGACTCTTCCTCTCTATTTGTATGTAGTGGGTTGACCTATCAGTGTTGGTGGGAGTGCTCTTGGTTCCTTTATTATGTTGTGGTTTATTGTTTGATTGTTTATCTAGTATTAATCTTGGTGTTAATCTCTGCTAGCTCCACTCCCTCCTAGCACTAATGCTGTTATCTAGTTGGGTAATAAAATATCTGAAAGAAAACAACCAAGCTTAAAGAGCAACAAGGATCTCTTGGTTTTGGTAAGTGGATGGAAACACTACAAAACTTTCCAATGTTGTGATTGTTGGTAACTGGGATCAAAAAATCCAAAGAATGTACAAACTAGGGACACTTTCCTTTTAATGGCTTCCAGAAGTTTTTGTAAGCATGTTTACATTTCTAAATCAGATTAAATGGTTGCCTTTAAATGGCCCAGAACACTGCAACCTTCATAAATAAATGTTAATTGCCAAGCACCTGATCATGTGACCATAGGGATGCTGCAACAATTGGATGTGTGAAAAATGGTCATGTCACTTTTTCAGGGCCATCATAATTTGGAACAGTCACTAAAGGAATGCTTGTAAGACAGGAGTGCCAAACTCATTGAGGGTCGCATCAGGATTGTGTTTGACCTTGGATGGCCAGAGATGTGTGGCCGGGGGTGGGCATAGCCAGCTCTACATCACTCGTGTTGGGGGCACCTGTGGTGTCCAAGTGCTAAGGCAGGACTTCCCTGAGACCTTCCCTCACTCCCATTATAATATCCTTCCTTCCTTCCTTCCTTCCTTCCTTCCTTCCTTCCTTCCTTCCTTCCTTCCTTCCTTCCTTCCTTCCTTCCTTCCTTCCTTCTTTCCTTCCTTTCCTTCCCTTTCCTTCCCTCTTCATCCTTTTTTTCTTTCCATCTTTCCTTTTTTTTCTTCCTTGCTCTCTTCTCATCTTTCCTTCTTTGTCTTTTCTCTTTCCCTTTCTCCTTTTTCTGTCTCTTCTTGAATGCTCAAATGGGGAAATATTTCTCCTTTTGTTTTGTTTTTAGTTTGATAGCCCTCTGCCAGTGAAAATGGAGCCCCTATTTTTGGCCACAATGTCTTCCTGCAGCCCTCTGCCAGCAGAAATGAAGCCCAGGTTGGCCTCACATGCCCCCCCCCCGTGTCCCATTTTTGGCCATGATGGTCTCCTGAAACCTTCTGCAGCAAAAATGGGGCATGGGAAGCATGTGTGCCCCCTCCCCCGAGCTCCATTTTTGCTGGCAGAGTGCTGCAGGAGGCTGTCCCAACCAAAAACCGGGCGTGGGGGGCAGTGCATGGCCACCCCGGCTCCATTTTCACTGGCAGAGGCACTGCAGGCCTGTTCTTTTCTGTTTCCAGGCCAGCCCTGTGGGCCAAATCTAAGCACCCCATGGGCCAGATCCAGCCCATAGGCCTTGAGTTTGACACCCCTGTTGTAAGGCGAGTTTTTCTATTTGAAAGAGAAATTCACTAAAATAGTAATTCTAGGGGGAAGTTGCCCTCTATATTTTGTATTTTGGATTCATTCAAATACAAAGCTGATCAGAACTATTGTTAAAACCTTTCCATTCATGTTCTAATGTTGAGAGAAAATAAAAGCTTAAAAAAGCTAAAGCCAAGAGGGTCACATGCATCAGCCTTGGGGAAAAAAAAGTGTCCTGACATTCAGAACCTTAAAGCAAATTATAACATTTGGCAGCAGGTTGGTCTGTTTTGATATAAGCTCATTTGCCTGAGAGATGTCAGTAGTAACAGCTGTTATTTAGTTTGTCTGGATTTGTTAGCAGAAACAACCGAGGCCTGAGAGAATAAAATTTCCAGTAGAAAATGAAGCCAGAATCTTTCTCCAAAAATTTATAGGCTCTTTTTTTTACATGCATCCAATTAGTTGGTGACATTTGCAGAGGGGTCATTATTTATATGTCTGGTATCCATTCAGCAAGGGACTGGCAGTCTCTCTTTTCCACTCTGTGCCAGATGTCAGGAGAAGCCTAGTGAGTAGAGCTACAACAATTATTCATAATTATTCAGCCTTGGCCCAAAGCTTCAATGCTTGCATTTATTTATTTATTTATTTTAGTTCAGGCTTTTTAAAAAAAACAAAAACTGTATATATAAATAAGAATGCTCAAGGTCAAAAATTTTAGTTTGGAACGACAGCAAAGAAATGAGACGAACATAGGATAATTTCCAAATACTAATGAATTATTTACTGTAATGATCAGGTCTTTCCTGATCTTACCTACAGAATCAACCTAATTACCATCTAATCAAGGAGAAACTCAAATTAAAGATGTACCGGCTGAGAAATATTAGTAGGTGCTGGATGTTTGTTAACATCCTCTAATTATAACACAATGAAACTTCAAATGCTTTGCTGGATTCCCCAATTAAAAAAGAGTAAAGATTTCCCCTATCCATCATGTCCAAAGACACTTTCCAGCATGACTATACACCAGTGGTACTATTCTACCGGGTCGGCCCAGTTCTGGCATACTGGTAGCACCGAAGATCAGCCAAGACCAAACTGGTTCTCTCTGATGAGCTGCTGTTGGGCTCACCTGCCAGTCTGGGCTCCCAAACTGATCTTTATTCACTGCTTTTGAAGCGCAGCTTCTTTGCGCGGCACAGCAGATTGCCAGGCGTCAGCTGTCGAAGCTATAGTGATTGCAGGAGGTGAGTAGGAAAGCTTCTGCGCATGCTCAAAGTTTGAGTTTGGCATGCGCATGCAGTGTGTGCATGCGTGCCAAGCGTGCTCACCAAGCCATGCCCACCGAACCAGTGATAAACCTCTTTGAAACCCACCACTGCTATATACCAAGGTTCATGGAATGTTGTTATCTTCCCACCGAAGTGATACCTATTTATCTACTCACATTTGCATACTTTCGAAGTGCTAGGTTGGGAGGAGCTGGGACAAGTAACAGGAGCTCAACCCATCATGTGGTGCTTGGGTCTCGAATCCAGGCCATCAGCTTTCCAGCTGACAAGCTGAGCATCTTTAACTGATATGCCTCTGTTTCTTCCAGAGGGAAGCTGGAAAAAAAAATACCTATCCGAAATTCAGGAGAGCCACGCCCATACAATTGTAACTATACAATAAGGAAATTAGAGCTTTCTAAATCATTTTTTTTCCAGCCAATCTATATTTCTAGGATAGGCAAAATTTTGTGGATGTGGGGCAAATATCACATATATGCTATGCAACAATTGTTCAAAACTTAAAGCAGCTGTTTCATTTCCAGAGATCATAGCAGCCAGTTATATAAAATATAAAATATATAAAATAACCCTCTGTGTGTGTGTGCAGGAATACAAATAAAAGCATTCATGGTCGATGACTGCCTAGTATCCATTTTAATGACTTCAGTGAAGGTGAATCCATCAACTCTATGAATATTTTTACTTACTGTCTGTTTTCCCTAACATTCAAATAGAAACTGGATACTTTGTCAAATGCTTTATAGAAAAGGTGTATTATATCTTACATTTTCAAGATAGGCAAAAGGAAAAAAAAACAGTCCAACTTATCAAAAGCATCACCATAGGAAACAGAATAAGAATGCAAGTCAAAATAGGAAAAAATGATAATCCATTCTAGATGAGTTCAAATCGCCAAGACCAGGTAGATTACTGATGTGATCTCAGAACCACTGAAGAAAGGTTTTCAAAGCTCCTGGACCACCAGGGAAATATCAGAGGACTGGGAAAAAAACATGGTTCCAATTTACAAAAAAAGGGGGGAAGTGGGTCTGGGAAACTAGAAGTCAATCAGCCTGACATCAATAGCTGGACAAAACCTGGAGAAGATAATCAAGCAGCACATTTGTGAGCACCCAGAAACAAACGAAACATTTAAGACCTGTGATGACACAGTGGTTAGAATGCAATACTGCAGGCTACTTCTGCTGACTACCAGCTGCCTGAAGTTTGGCAGTTCAAATCTCACCAGGCTCAAGGCTGACTCAGCCTTCCATCCTTCTGAGGTAGGTAAAATGAGGACCCAGATTGTTGGGGGCAATATGCTCACTCTGTAAAATGCTTACAGAGGGCTGTGAAGCACTGTTAAGCAGTATATAAATCTAAGTGCTTTTGCTTTTGCTATTTCTATTGCTATTACTAGACAGTAAGGCCTCGGTTGTCATGCTAGACAAACCTTATTGCTTTCTTTGACAAAGTAACTAAATTAGTAGATAAGGAAATGCTGTAGATATTACTTACTTAGACTTCAGTAAGGTATTTGACAGAGTAAACTACAGCCTACTTCTTGGTAAGAAAGAACAATGTGGGATAAAAAGGACCACCACTAGATGGATTTGCAACTGGCTGACCAACAGCACTCAACATGTGGTCCTCAGTGGAACTACAGCTGCATGGATGGAAGCACATGTTGTTCTTGACAAATCCATCCATACATCTGGTAATGGCCATATTGTTTTAATAAATGTGTTTGCAAACTCATCTCTTTATTATCTGCTATAGAGTCTTCTCAATGTTAGCCTGACATCTAGTCTATCTCTCGTGTATTAGACCTTTATTGTCCCCAGTCAGATGAACAGCAAATGCCTTTAGTATTTCAGGACTGAATTCAACTGACCCCAGAGTGGTGATGGTGAACCTATGACATCTGTGTCACAGGTGTCACACCTTGCCTTTTTTGTTGACATGCGGAGTTTCCAAGGCCTCTGGATATCATGCTCATGTGATTTTTCAAGGCCTTTGGAGCAGAGTTCTCTTGCATGACTTCCAAAGGGTCTAAAAACAAGATTCTGGAGGACAGGAGAGGAGGTAGAGTGTGAGGCTGAAACATCAGCAAACTCAAAGTAAGCTTTTTTTTTTTTAAATTTTTGACATGTTGAACCCAAAAGATTTGCCATTACTGCCTTAGAGATTTAGACTCATTGAAAATAAATGGTACTCCTTGATCGACCTAACCATATGTCTATCTGTCCATCTGCCTAATTGGCTATCTATCTTCTTGACTCAAGCTTCAGTTTTGTCTATTCAAGTGGAATACTCTGAATTCTTTCATTCTTTGATTCAGTATAAACAGGAAAATATCTGTAATTGCCCTTTAAAAAAACTGTTGTATCTGAACTCCAGAGCAGAGTATTATTTTTAAAAAATATTTTAATCAATATATTCTACTCTGAATTATACATGATGTTTTATTAATGTGTTTATTCGTTTGTTCCCATAGCCTGCATCATGTGTTTTCTGCTACCTATATTGACATTTTACAGCATTTCCTAACAGCTGGACAGAAAAAAAATGAAAATGCCGAGATTGTTGCTTTGCAGTAGAATAGTTAAAAGTTATATATTTTGTACTGTAATATATTTTAGACAACTGCATATCTATGTGTGTTCCTGCAGAGTCATTATTCAGTTTTTATTATGCTTTATCTTAATTTAAGGTCCCTTTCGCAGTCCAAAATACATATGGGATGTCATTGTTATATTGTACCCTTGGGACTGAGTCAGCATTAAATAAAAAGAATGGTATCTTACACAACACAGGGTGTAAAATTTTTCATTAAACCCAGTAGAAAATTTTGGAGAACATTAGCTTTCTTTAAAAAAATGAAATGTCTTCAATCAAAACGTATTGTCTAGGGATGAGTATATGATTTCCCAAAAGCTAACTATCTGATGTATAATCATCTGTGAAAAGATTATCCCTGGACATAAACTAGTCCATCTCCTTCCTCTCTCATCTCAGTTAATTCTTAGCTGCAACAGGAATTCGGACTGATCTTGAGGTATGAGAGAGCCATTAAAGGAAGGAAGAAAAAGAAGTGAGCCAATAAGAACTTGGAAAAAGGATGACACAGTTCTGTGATGAATGGAAACATGAGAGACAAATTCAAAATAGCCAAAATTGTTTAGCATAAAATGAGTCTGGGGGGAACTTGGACAAACACGCAAGATTCTGATTTTCTACCTTATTACAATAAACAATGTTCATGGTATCACTATCACATCTGTTACTTGAACTGGTCTATCTCAAAACACTAGCAATCTGCAACTAGAATAAATCCAGATGTAATGGAGAGAAAGACAACTCTTCTGTCTTCACTAGTGACAAAGAACCTATCAAGGACACAGAAGAGTATGGTATAGCCACTATTGTTAGTATCCTACAACGTTCCACAGAAATATTACAACAGGATGCTAGGATGGTTGGAGTTCAGAGCCTGAAAACTGTAATTAAGAAGGACCTAGAGTATAAATGATAACAATAGTTCATTAAAATAATTTTTCTTTACCTGCCCTAAACTATTAGATTATGGGAGAAAATAATGGACTATATAAACACGACTGCAACAAAAGGTGATTTTTTTTTAGAATATAAAATTAGGATGGCATTTGCTAGACAATTTATTTTGAGATGATTGGTCACACAGATGCTTAGATTGGATTTGGCTTTTTTATCCACCCACCAAGTCCTCCCAAAAATCTGGGATAGGCAGATGTCAATGTTTTATGGTGTTAAGAGGTATTGTTGCAAGATTTAAGCTGTTCTGAATAAAGCTGCCTTCTCTTATTAGTTTTTAATCTATATCTATATCTATATATCTCTATATATTTATATCTATATAAATATATCTACCTATTCATCCATCCATCCATCTATCTATCAATCCATCTATCTGTCTGTCTGTCTGTCTATAATCTATCAATCATCTATCTATCTATCTATCTATCTATCTATCTATCTATCTATCTATCTCAAAGGCAGTGAATTTACCTAATTCAGCACCTTCACCTCTGTACCAAACTGGCTTTTTTTGAAATGCCTTTTTCAAATGCAGAATTAAGTAGACCCAATTCGTCTTTTTAGAAAACAGTCAGGTATGAGCTAAACTAATTAACGAGGGATGATTTGTGTGTGCTTAAGGAGTGCTGTTCATCTTCCAGAAAAGTCAAGTAGAAAGTTCCTTCACATTTTGCTACTCATTGTATGTGGTCCCACATCAGGTTGGTTCAAGACTTAGCATCTACTACATATGCCATTCTTGCTAAGTTTGCTTGCAATGCAACTTGCTGAGTTATATTGCATGAAAGCAGACAAAGTAGGAGATCGATGAAGAAAAGGCAGCACTATTAGGAATCGTGTAGAACCCCATTTGATGCATTTTAAAACACTATTTGAAATTACTATTCAGCTTTAACATGGAGGCTCCCCAATATTCTTGAAAGAGAGAAAATTGTGAATCCAACATGGAACTGACATAGCCGCTTCAAGGATGCGAAGAAAAAGATTGAGCTTGCAGGACACTAATAGGCCATAGCAATTGTATATTATTTGCAGGACTTCCATGCTTATACAGGAAACCACGGGAATGCAGAGAGGGGGGAAAAAATCAAATCAATTCACAAAATGGTGAACACTGTTGTTTAGCAAGTGCCCTGCTTGGAGGAATGTTTGGCCTATTTCCAGAGTGTAGCAAATAGAAAGCAATCCTATCTGAAAGCAGTGTTAGGATTTTATGATGCAGAAATAAGTGGTCTGGTGTATGACGCACCAAGAGCTTAGGGTGAGCTATCAGTTGGAAGAGAAAAGCTGCAATCTATTGGCGGTGGTTCGGCTGAAGTTGCCCCAAGCCCCAAACTGTGACTGTATCAGAAACTGGTCCATCAGTTGCTAGTATGTAAAAGAAATCAATGACTAACAATAGGAAGGCATTAGGAATAATTACCCATTTGCCATTTAATGTTAAGTTGAGATGTAAACTAAAGAAAGCAGCCTGAATATATCAAGGATCCGTGAGAGAAGAAAAAGGATCCATGAGAGAAGAAAAAGTTTTCCATAATTCATAGGATTTTTAATCTATCTGTCTATCTATCTGTCTGTCTGTCTATCATCTATCTATTTATCCATCTATCCATCTATCCATCCATCCATCCATCCATCCATCCATCCATCCATCCATCCATAATAAGAATAGAATAGAATAGAATAGAATAGAATAGAATAGAATAGAATAGAATAGAATAGAATAGAATAGAATAGAATAGAATAGAATAGAAGCTGGAAGGGACCTTGAGGGTCTTTTAGTCCAGCCCCTGCTCAAGCAGGAGAACCTGTGCTATTTCATATTAGTGGCTGTCCAGTCTCTTCTTAAAACCTCCAATGATGGAGCGCCCACGATTTCTGAAGGCAAACTGTTCCACTGGTTAATTATCCTCACTGTTAGGAAGTTTCTTCTTAATTCCAGGTTGCTTCTCTCTTCAGTTAGTTTCCAACTGCTGTTTCTTGTCATGCTCTCTGGTGCTTTGGATAATGATTTGACCCCCTCTTCTTTGTGGCAGCCCCTTAAATGCTGGAATACTGGTATCATGTCACCCCTAATTCTGTTTTGCTTTAGACTAGCCAAACCCAAATCCTGCAGCCGTTCATCATATGTTTTAGTCTTTGATCATCTCAGTTGCTCTTGTCTTAACTTTTTCCAAGGTCTCAACATCTTTTTTGTAGCATGGTGACTAAAATTGGTTGCGGTATTCCAGGTGTGTTCTTACTAGGGTTTTATAAAATGGTATTAATACTTCACTTGATCTTGATTCTGTGCCTCTCTTTATACAACCCAGGATTGTATTAGCTTTTTTGGCTGCTGCTACACACTGTTGGCTCATGTTCAAGTGATCCTCCACTAGGACCTTATCTCAAGGTGTAAAGGTTTGATGAAGGAAGGTGCTATCAATTGTTTGGCCACGTGTCATGTTCAGATGCTGCAGTGATCATCAACTGCTCAAGTCCATTCATTAAGTCATATTTTTTTCCATACTATGGTTCATTGATCACAACAAGGTTCTGTGGACTACAACAAAGAATAAAGTAAGAGATGTTATACAGACTGTCTCTTGTCAAAATCACAGATCTCTGATCCCTTAAATCCACCACCACTACCATTTCCCTATGTTGATTCTCAGTCTAGCAACCCAAACACAAAAGCAATTTAGAGTCTTCCAAATAATCAATTTCTTTCCTACTCCAACAAAGAGCTGTTCTTTCACAACAATGTTCCTAATAGGTTACCTTCAGCAAGATTTCTTAGTCATTCTGTCATAGTTCCTCTCTCCCAGAAATTTCTTTCTGCTCACATAACTAGTGTGATTATCATATCATATCAGAAAGTCAATTTACCATTTAGCTCATTGTAGGAAGATGTTCTTAGGCCTTTTTTTTTCAATAAATAAATTTGAAAAAGAATACCTTTCCTTTCCTATTCTATAAATATTCAGAACTCTCAGCACAACGAAATGTAGACGTACTTAAATCCCATTGACACAAATCAGCGATAAATGTAAAAACACACTGCACACTGCTTTCACTAAACTAAAGCCAGAAAACTTGGTTGACATCAAAGGAACTAAAAGCAACGCATGGAGATGTCTATAACAGCATAACAGCTGTATTGATAGATAAAGCCACAGGCAATCTAGTTCTCTTCAAGAGAGCCAGTTTGATCTAATGGTTAAGGCATCAGCTAGAAATCAGGAGACTATGAGTCATGAAAGGCGGGGTGACTTTTAACCAATCACTCTTTCTCAGTTTATGACTTTAGCTCAGTTCAAAAGCCAGTTGGTCAATTCCTGCTGCAACCAACAGATCAATACTTGGTTGATCCTGAAAAGAGACCCTGAACTTGTGGGAAAATGCCAGGAAAGAAAAAATAAAAAGACTCTAGAATGCTATTCTCTTGCCAATATAGGTTAATCAGATAATTCTAGGAAGCTAAGTGGCATAGAAACAAGAGTACAAGAGTCTACTATCTAATCAATGCAGGGAATTCAAAGGTAGAATGATGCTAACAGGTTATGGCATCATAGGTTTCTCGTAGGTTTCCAATAACAGAAACTGTATTTCATTTCACCTAGAAATTACTTCCATAGCCAAGCGCTTTAACAGACAAGAATTTTGACTTAAGGCCAAAATGAAATTGACCAAACTGTTAGAAATGTGCCCAAGAACATGGAACATATCACCATATATGGTGGTCTTGTAAGAAAACCCAGGAGTTTTGGCATAAAATCCAGGTGTGGTTAGAGGAGATGACTGGACAGAAAATAGATTATAAACTGGAATTATTTTTACTTGGCATTATAACAGAAAGATATAGTAAAGAGGAGATTTATCTAATAGTACACATTATCACAACAGCAAGAATGACTTTTGCCCAAAAATGAAAAGATAGAGAAATTCCTGACAAAAGTAAGGTGATAAAGGAGATATTGATATGTGCTGAAATTGATAGGTTGACTCTGAAATTAAAAAATAAGGACGAGACAGAATACTATAAGATATGAAATAAATTTTATCAATGGTGGGAAAAGAAAGGAGGGACCCAGAATAAAAAAAACCAGCATCTGTAGAATGGGTAGTTACGGATAAAAAATAATTGTACAAATGTATAAATATATATAAAATATGTATTATATGTTATAACTATCCGCTGCCATAGCCAAACCTCTAAGCATAATCTTTGAAAAATCTTTTCAGAACCAGCTCCTTGCCCAACCTATGGTTACAAGCCACAGTCATTCCCATCTTCAAAAGGGAGACCCAAGCCTAGTTGAAAATTACAGACCAATCTCCTTATGCTGCGTCACCTGTAAAGTCATGGAATCAATTATTAACCAATCCATCATCCTCCATTTAGAGACAAACAACCTACTCTCCAATAAACAATTTGGTTTCAGAAAAAAACTATCCTGTAATCTGCAACTCTTACACTGCAAAAACATATGGACTACACAACTCGACCAGGGCAAAGCAATAGACGCAATCTACATAGACTTCTGCAAAGCCTTTGATTCAGTGGTACACGACAAACTACTCCTAAAAATAAAATCTTATGGTATCTCTGGACAACTGAATAACTGGATAGAAGCATTCCTGTCAAACAGACAACAAATGGTCAAAATTGGGAACGCCCTATCAAATCCAGTACCTGTCAATAGTGGTGTTCCCCAAGGCAGTGTTCTAGGACCAACTCTCTTCATAATCTACATAAACGACCTTTGTGATCATATCAAGAGCAATTGCGTTCTCTTCGCTGATGATGTAAAGCTGTTGAATACCACAGACAATACTACTACCCTTCAAAAAGATCTAGACTATGTATCTGAATGGTCTAACATATGGCAACTCCAAATCTCAACAAATAAATGCTCTGTCTTACATATTGGTAAAAAAATCAGAAAATAAAATACAAGCTGAATAGTCAAGATCTTGTTGATGACCCAAGCTCTGTAAAGGACCTGGGAATACTCACCTCTAATGATCTAAGTGCTAGGCTCACTGCAACTACATAGCCAAAAAGGCATTAAGAGTTGTTAACCTAATCCTACGTTGCTTTTTCTCTGGTAATATCTCACTACTAACCAGAGCATACAAAACATTTGCTAGACCAATACTCGAATACAGTTCATCAGTCTGGAATCCTTATCACGTATGTGATATTAACACAATTGAGAAAGTCCAGAAGTATTTCACAAGAAGAGTTCTCCACTCTTCTACCCGTTATAGAATACCTTACGCCACCAGACTCGAAATTCTAAAACTAGAAAACCTCGAATTACGCCGTCTTCGGTCCGACTTAAGCATGGTATATAAAATCATACATTGCAATGTCCTACCTGTCAATGAATACTTCAGCTTTAACCATAACAACACAAGAGCACACAACAGATACAAACTCAAAGTAAACCGCACCAAACTTGATTGCAGGAAATACGACTTCAGCAATAGAGTGGTCAATGTCTGGAATACTCTACCCGACTCTGTAGTCTCTTCCCCAAACCCCAAAAACTTTAACCTTAGACTGTCTACTATTGACCTCACCCCTTTCCTAAGAGGTCTGTAGGGGCGTGCATAAAGCGCACCAACGTGCCTACCGTCCCTGTCCTATTGTTTCTCTTATTCTTTTATTTTTCTTATATGTACCCATTTCATATATTCACAACTATGTATACACTTGTACTTATTATCTTGTAAACAATTGACAAATCAAATAAATAAATAAATAAATAAAATATAATAAAAGGAATATCAGGATGATCATGCCGTGTCCAATGTTTTAATAATGTAATCAATAAAATATGTTTTAAAAAAATGAAATTGACTCATGTAATGTAAGCCTGTTAGATCTAATCCCACCCTCTTGGAACAGAAGAGAAAGGAAACCTGCCCCTTGTGAAACCCCAATGGGTGTCTGAAGCACAATGAGAGGGCATTGTTCCCTTGTGGTTTCTTTGCAGGATCTGGCCACTCAATACAGGTAGCCGTCAATCACTTAGATTGGTAGTCCTCAATCTAATGCCACTCAATACAGGTAGCCGTAGACTTACAAACTATAATTGAGCCCCAACGTATGTTGCTAAGTGAGACAGTTGTCAAGTGAGCTCTGTCTCATTTTACGACCTTTCTTGCCAAAGTTGCTTAGTGAATCACTGCAATTGTTCAGTTAGGAACACAGTTGTTAAGCGAATCTGGTCCCTTCATTGACTTTGCTTATCAGAAAGTCACAAAAGGTGATCAACATGATCCCAGGACACTGGGGTGTCATGAAGCCTTACTAGTACTTTCCTAATACAAAGTTTTATATGATGCTTGACATTTTCCAGGAAATGTAGGAAGTATGCGTATTCTCCAAACAGACTGTATTGTCAGGCAAAAAGAACCAGAACAAGACTGAGAGTTGATCAGAGAAGTATGTTTATTTGCTACTTGCCTATTTACAAGAATCTCATCACTGACTATAGTCAGAACAACCAGATAAGCCAGGAGTGTCAAACTCAATTTCATTGAGGCCACATCAGGGTTGTGTTTGACCTCGGGGGCTGAGGCGAGTGTGGCCAGAGTGGGCATGGCCAGCTTGACGTCACTCTTGTCAGGGGTGCCTGTGGTGGCTCAAGCACTCTGCCAGGGAAAACAGGCTCTCAAGTTCTGGATTTGGCTGCTATGGCCAGGGGTGGTTTGCAGGGGTTTGGAAGAGCCCCTAGCTAAGATTCTGTGCAGTTTGGAAAACCCCCAAATCCCACTCCTGGTTGGCCCCACCCACCTCATCCTACCCCTCCCAGGAGTCCCCATGTGGCCCGTTTTGGATGCAGGTAAGTGCAGGGTGCATGCGAACACTTGGGAAGGGCAAAAAGCAGGCCTCCCGGAAATTCAGGAAGGCCAGAAATGGGCCCGTTTCTGGCTTCCAGAGAGCCTTCGGAGCCCAGGGAGGCCATTTTCGCCCTCCCAGAGGCTCAAGGAAAGCCTTCGGAGCCGGGGGAGGGCAAAACTACCACCACCCCACTGCCATGGTGCAGGAGGCCACATCCACCATGGCCACACCCACCCAGCAGTCCAGCAGAGAACCCTTTGCTAAAAGTTTTGAAGCTCACCCTGGCCACAGCCTTCTGCAACCCTCTGCCAGTGGACCTCTCGAGCTCCATTTTCACTGGCAGAAGGTTTCAGGAGCTCTGGAGCCCATTTTCACTGGCAGAAGCACCTCAAGCTGGTCCTTCACTGTTTCCAGGGCAGCCTCCTGGGCCAGACCTAGTATCCCATGGGCTGAATCTGGCCCCCTTGAGTTTGACACCCCTGAATAAGCACTCTAGGTTTAGAGCAGCTCTTCTCTCTAGTACTTTGTCCCCATTCAAGGATTCCAGGCTAATCAGTCTCTTAACTTCTTCCCTCATTTCAACTGCAGAATCCACCACATATACATGCTGGTAAGGAAATATGGCTGATTTAAGTAGGTTATGGGAACAAGGTCAGCCAGAGACAAAGCAAGAGTTCACTTTTGTTCTTAGTATCTGTAAAAAATAAAGGCTTAAAGAAAAGAGTAGAGAGAGAGTCCAACATATATTTTTTTAAATGTGAGACATCTGGAGATAGAAAGAGTAGAGACATTGATATTTTCATACCATCTATTCCATGTGATAATTGATGGTTATTAAAACAACAATCATGGGAAAAAATACCTATTACATAAATACAAACATACATATTAACTATATGTTCCCATTTCTACTAGCACTTGTAGATGAATGAGGTATGTGTAGTTATTAATAGATTCATGCGTTCTGTCCTTGCTTTGTTTTCTTCTTGGCTGAACCGTACAGACACTGAACTATCAGATGACACAAACAACATTTTCACATCATTATTTTCCAGAGCGCTATATATATAATGATGTGAAAATGTTGTTCCAGTGACTCTTGCCGTGGTGAGCTTGGAATCTGGACCTGCACAATGTGGATGCTTTCTGAGAACCTATTTGGGGGTTTGAATAAAACACCTGTGGAACTTTTGCGGGGTGAAGCACAAGTACTGACCTACACGGCAATGTCTACCTTGAAGGGCTGTCAGGTGTGCATTGCACAGTTGGCCAGCATAGTGCATAAAGACACTGCACTCTTTGAAGTAAGCAACCTCTTGGAAAATGCAAGCAAAACACAAATAGTAAGCAAAAATTAAGAAACAAGCAGACTAACAATCTAATTTTCACCACACTGTTCACTATATTTTAAATATATAGGTAAGTATATATAAATATATAGGTAAGTATATATAGAGGAGGTGGTGTTGCTATCTTCTATAAAAAATCCTTACATCTAAAAAATATCCAAGTTACCCAGGAGCTTGCTCTTCCTGAGACCATCATCTGTGAACTATCCTTAAATATCACAATTCGATTCTTACTATGTTACAGAGCACCTGATTATGACATCGAACATGTAAACAAGCTAAATACATTACTAACATGGGCTGCATCCTGCCCATACCCTTTTATCTTTCTTGGTGATTTCAATCTACCTCATATTGACTGGACCCTAAATGATTGTACAACTGAAATCATACACACAACCTTCTACAATGCTATTACAAATCTGGGACTGGAACAACTAGTAACCAACAACACTAGACTAAACAATTGCCTCGATCTCATCTTCTGCAATAGTTTGAATTTAATTTACGGAATACAAACTAAAGAACCCTTTTCCAGTAGTGACCACAATATGATTGACTTTTGAATCAACATACGTCCACACAAAAATCACCACAATGATGTAATCCCCAATTGTAACTTCAAAAAAGGCAACTATGATCTTATACACAACGATCTCTCATCCCTTGATTGGCAATCTCTATTCACTGGATGCAATACTGTTGAAGACCATTATAACATATTTTTACTTGAAGTCAAAAGAATCATCAAACTATATGTACCAACAACAACTCCCAAAACAAAACAAAAAAGCAGATTACCCATATCAATAAGGAAACTTCAATCCAAAAAGAGATCACTCTGGCGGAAAAACAAATCTGGTCACGTTGCCAATTTCAAAAACCGATACAAAAATTTATGCCACCAGATAAAGACCGAATGCACCAATTATCACATTAAACAAGAGGAAAACCTTCTAAGCACCAATTCCACCCGTGCTTTTTACAATTTTGTAAACAACAAACTAAAAGACTCAAGGTCCATCCCTCCCTTGATAGGACCTGATGGTAAAGACTGCAACGACGACACCATTAAAGCCAACATCTTTAACACATTCTTTGGCTCAGTATTTGTAAACAGCAATGGATCATGCCCAGTATTTCCTAGCCGTACCACAGATAACAACAATGATCTAATACATATCGATTTCACAGAAGACAATGTTGAAAAAGCACTACGCAATCTAAAACCATCTCTATCTATTGGACCGGATGGAATATGTGCCTACTTCTTAAGAAAGCTATCCACTGTCATAGCCAAACCTCTAAGCATAATCTTTGAAAAATCTTTCAGAACCAGCTCCTTGCCTAACCTATGGTCACAAGCCACAGTCATCCCCATCTTCAAAAGGGGAGACCCAAGCCTAGTTGAAAATTACAGGCCAATCTCCTTATGCTGCGTCACCTGTAAAGTCATGGAATCAATTATTAACCAATCCATCATCCTCCACTTAGAGACAAATAACCTACTCTCCAATAAACAATTTGGTTTCAGAAAAAAACTATGCTGTAATCTGCAACTCTTACACTGCAAAAACATATGGACGACACAACTCGACCAGGGCAAAGCAATAGACGCAATCTACATAGACTTCTGTAAAGCCTTTGATTCAGTGGTACACGACAAACTACTCCTAAAAATAAAATCCTATGGTATCTCTGGACAACTGAATAACTGGATAGAAGCATTCCTGTCAAACAGACAACAAATGGTCAAAATCGGGAGTGTCCTATCAAATCCAGTACCTGTCAATAGTGGTGTTTCCCAAGGCAGTGTTCTAGGACCAACTCTCTTCATACTCTACATAAACGACCTCTGTGATCATATTAAGAGCAATTGCGTTCTCTTCGCTGATGATGTAAAGCTGTTCAATACCACAGACAATACTGCTACCCTACAAAAAGATCTTGACTATGTATCAGAATGGTCAAACAAATGGCAACTTCAAATCTCAACAAATAAATGCTCTGTCTTACATATTGGCAAAAAAAATCAGAAAATAAAATACAAGCTGAATAGTCAAGATCTTGTTGATGACCCATGCTCTGTAAAGGACCTTGGAATACTCACCTCTAATGATCTAAGTGCTAGAGCCCACTGCAACTACATAGCCAAAAAGGCAAGAGTTGTTAACCTAATCCTACGTAGCTTTTTCTCTGGTAATATCACACTACTAACCAGAGCATACAAAACATTTGCTAGACCAATACTCGAATACAGTTCATCAGTCTGGAACCCACATTACGTATCTGATATTAGCACAATTGAGAAAGTCCAGAAATATTTCACAAGAAGAGTTCTCCACTCCTCTACTCATTGTAGAATACCTTATGCCACCAGACTTGAAATTCTAGAACTAGAAAACCTTGAATTACGCCGTCTTCGGTCTGACTTAAGCATGGTATATAAAATCATACATTGCAATGTCCTACCTGTCAATGAATACTTCAGCTTCAACCATAACAACACAAGAGCACACAATAGATACAAACTCAAAGTAAACCGCACCAAACTTGATTGCAGGAAATACGACTTCAGCAATAGAGTGGTCAATGTCTGGAATACTCTACCCGACTCTGTAGTTTCTTCCCCAAACCCCAAAAACTTTAACCTTAGACTGTCTACTATTGACCTCACCCCTTTCCTAAGAGGCCTGTAGGGGGCGTGCATAAGCGCACCAACGTGCCTACCGTCCCTGTCCTATTGTTTCTCTTATTCTTTTATTTTTCTTATATGTACCCATTTCATGTATTCACAACTATGTATACATTTATACTTATTATCTTGTAAACAATTGGCAAATCAAATAAATAAATAAATAAAATAAATAAATAAATAAAGTATATGTTCTATATATATAGAACATAGATATATCTATGTTATATCTTTCCTATAACCATGAAATCATTCTTGAATATATTGCATTCATATATCACTTTATACACTTTTGTTCTTTAAGCTTCTTTCATTTCTTTGAGCAGTGTTTCTCAACCTTGGCAATTTTAAGATATGTAGACTTTAATTCCCAGAATTCCCCAGCCAGATATTCACGTGCCTTAAAGTTACTAAGACTAAAAAAAACACTGTTTTTGAGTTACTCATCATTATCCAATCTTGACTTGCTTAGATTTCCTCTTTCTTTTCACCTATTCTCTCTTATTTCATGTACTTGTTTTGTGGTTCAGTTCTCCTTAATACTTTTTACATGACCAAATTAATTATCAATCAATCAATCAATATACTTCTTTTATACTGCTCACTCACTTTTCTATTCAATTTGCAGTCATTTATCACATTCATTCTTGACCTTAACTTTGATATACTTAATGTATTTAAGATGTGTGTGTGAAAGATTACCACATTCAAATGTTTTAAAATCTAATTTTCAATAATTTTTTTTAAAAAAAAAGATGTTTGTGTGGTAGGATTTTACATTAAGTATCCTTGTCCTGGTGTATTTACCATACCTTTGTGGTACTTGTTACATAGTGAGCTCTCACTTCCATATAATAAAGAGAAACAGCCTTCTAAAAGCAGCCATGGGTGCATGATTTTTTTTCTTGTCAAATGTTATAACAAACTATTACTTTTCTACCAACCCTAGGACAATTAAAATGCCTTCATTCATTTTTTTATCTGTAGGGCACATTTTACAAAAATAAAAATAATTCATGTACTTGCACTTTTTTTTTTTTTTTGCAATCTATGCAGGGCTGTCTTAACGCCACGGCCTGATTGGCACTTTCCCCTGGGCCTCACAAGCATAGGGGCTCCATACTAAACTGAGTATGTTAACCCTTCAATGCACCTTGTATCACATAAACACAGCAACTGTATGGCTTATTGAGTATTATTGTGTTTTTCAAGCCTCGTGTATTGTTCAAATGTTTATCATGTTGATTAGTTGTTGCTGCACAGCATGTTTTTAATGTTTCAACAACAAATTTTGTTGGAAGTGCCAATAAAATAAATAGATGTTTAATTTTATCAACCACATTTTTATTCCTGTGAGTTGTTGTCGTAGGGGCCCCAGTACACTGCTTTGCCTGGGGCCCATTATGCTGTTAAGATGGCCCTGAAAGTATGCATAACTTACAAATACATGTCAAAAAGGGCCGTGTAATTTACATTTTCTTTCCTTGTCAAACATGACTCTTTTAGTCATTGATACACTGATTTTCAGGTCCACACTGCTCATTGCAATGTTAGATACAATCTGTGTAACAGTCTCTGTAGATCATTCATATTCTTACTCCACAAAATCAGAATATTTTGATATACCATAACAAAGTAATATGCCCATTTGTAGTATATCCCATACAAAAAGATCTCTAATATCAGCACAAGCACTTGTTATATATTTAACCAAAATTTATCATCTATCATCTATCTTTCTATCTATCTTTATCTTTCTTTCTATATATCTATCTTCATCATATCTATCCATCCATCCATCCATCCATCCATCTATCTGTTTATCTATTTATCTATCTACACACCCACACATATACAAATATATATAGACAGACATACCAATATACCATATTGAAACTTTTCTGTGCAAATCAAATGGATCACAGTGTTTGGGAATGAAATATTCAGGTAGTATTGATAATTTCTATACAGATTAATTTGTTGGATAGACAACATCCAATTGGCACTCCTTGTTTTCTTTTGTTATTCTGTTTTTGAAATAAGACTAGAAACGGAAGAAATTAACTGCTGCTTTCTCATCTATTATTCCATAAATCTTCATTTTTCTTTGACCTTCCTTAGAGTTATGTTAATCTCTGACCTTTTCCCCATCGTACATTTAAGAGCGCAGCAGGTTGACTTAATCTGAACGCCTCTCCACAATGCAACTGAATTGAATTTTCTGTAAATACTGGCAGTAATAAGCATAACCAATTGGATTTGGCCTTTGGGGTTTGAAGGGTATCCATTTCAAGTACATGGTAAGCTGGGGAATGTTCTCTTTTCTTTCCATCTCTCTCCTTCTTTCTAGTCTCAGGCAACTATACAGTTTAATTAAGCTAAAACTCACAGAAATGATAAGTGCAGAACAATCCTTAGACTTCTCTTGGCAAAAGAAAGAAATCCCCAAGATGGCTTTTTTTTTAATACTTGGTGCTTATAATTTAAGTTTTCTATAGCCAGAAATAACATTCTAATCTAGCTGCAAAAACATTTTCAAAAATAAGATCCAAAGGGAAAATGTTTCTTTGGTCTATGGATACCCTCTGAAGTGTGTGGTCCAGTGGGGTTAGCCATCAAACTGGATTGGAGTGATAAGACATAGAAGGTTGCTCACCTGTAGTAAGACAAGAGGTGGTAGATACAGTACCGAGGGTCTACAATTCTTAGTGCCTTGTTCTACCATCTGTATTTTATGCTGTTGGTAATTAGAAATTTGAAGAAGATGGGATGATATGATGAATGGGTATGGGAATTGGGTATGTATAGACTAAGAGGGGGTGACATGATAGCAGTCTTCCAATCTTTGAAGGACTGGTCACAAAGAAGAAAGGGTCAACCTGAGAGGAGGGGAAAAAACCCTCAGCTGAGAGGAGAAAGAAGAGAAAAGTGCAGGATCGGCTCTCCCACCTTTCCCTGTGCTCAGCTGGTATGAAGAAAGCTGTGAGCACGCATTGCTCATGCACACATGCACGATCGCCCAACCAGTAGCGGAACAGGTAGGATCGCACTGCTGGAGTCAACCTATTCTCCAAAGCACCTGAAGGCAGGACAAAAAGTGGAAGCTTATCAAGGAGAGATCCAACCTAGAATTAAAGAGAAATTTCCTGACAGTAAGAATAATTAATCAGTGGAACGACTTGCCTCCAGTGGGTGTTCCATCCCTGGAGATATTTAAGAAGAGAATGGAATTTGTCTGGAATGGTAAAGGATCTCCTGCTTGAACAGGTTGTTGGACTAGAAGGCCTCCAAAGTTCCTTCCCCTCTGTTATTCTGTTATTCTGCATAACTGAATCATTGGATTATGTGGAAGATTTGGCACATGTTTATTGGATGTCTGCATGGAACTGCCTGGTTTTAGGCTGCGTTGAATTTTTATCCCACAATACATCAAAAATGAATAAAACAAATATGCAACAGTAGATGGAAGCAGACCGTCTTTTCATCAATTAATGGCCCCGCCTGGATTTGTTTAATTTGAATACTAAATTCAAATTGGTCTACACTGTGAAGCCAAGCTAATTAGACATTTTAAATAGACAGCATTTCTAATACAGTTTTAAAGTTCAGTTTTATTTATTTGATTTCTGCAGCCACCCATCTCAACAAGTGACTCTGGGTGGCGTACAACAGAACATGTGAAAATAATTAAAACAGTATACAATTAATATATATGGTATCAAGAAAAAAAGATTATTCTGGGTTTCCGGCGGTGATGCCTTGGTGACAGGGTGAAGGGAGAGCAGCCTCCATCTCTGGATCCTGTTTTTTCACTTTTGGGGAACTTTCGGGGCGTGAGGAGCCTGGAGAGCCAAGCGGAGAAGAGGGGAAGCCCAGAAGACAGCGATGCAAAACGCGATCGCCAGCCGGCAAAAAGGGAAACCCCTGAAAACCTGAAGTGAAAGTGTCTGTCATTTTATTATGGCAGACTCGAGGCCATGGCTGAACCGTGAATGAGGAGGAAGTGAGAAGATTATCAACAGAAAGTGTCATTGAAGTTAAAATCCCAAAGAAAAAAGATTATCCTGAATGGTAACACAGCCAACGAGTGGGGCCCTTAACACACTCAGAACTCCAGGCCTGGACTTTGGGGCCTTATAAAAGACCAGTAGAATCGGAATCATTTTGATATTGAAGATAAAATATTTCAGAGGGCAGGGGCTGTGGCAGAGAAGGAACATTTCCTAGTTCCTGCCAACTGATATTTCTTGGGTTGACAGGACCCAAAATATGCCCAGCCTGCCCGACCTTTCTTTTTTAAAAAAAAATCTTTTGGAAGATAATGATTGTAAGCCACCCAGAGTTACCCTGTGGTAAGATGGGCAGCCAATAAATTTTACAAATAAACAAACAAGTAAGTAAATTTTAAAAAAACAGGATAATTATCTCCTTTATCAGGCCAGCAAATAAAAACTGCACCAGCCCCAATTGAGATTTTTTCCTATTTTATTTTATGATTATTTTATTTCTTAAGTTTTTTATTTTATTTATATTTTATTTACAATGTTATTTTACATTTTATTTTATTATTTATTTATATTTTAATTTAATTTAATTGTTTTGTTTTATTTATATTTTATTTGCAATCTTATTTTGCATTTTTTATTTTTTTATTTTATTTATTTATATTTTAATTTAATTGTTTTATTTTGTTTATATTTTAATTTAATTGTTTTATTTTGTTTATATTTTAATTTAATTGTTTTATTTTATCTATATTTTATTTGCAATCTTATTTTACATTTTATTTTATTATTTTATTTATATTTTAATTTAATTTAATTGTTTTATTTTTTTGTTTTAGTGTTTGATTATTTTATTTCATTGATTTTATTTATTATTTTATTATTTTATTTCACCTTGTTGAATGCACCATTCCCTACCCTCTAAATTGTGCAGAATAGAAAATGAAATTAATCATCTGATATCCTGCTTCCCTTTCACTGTTCTGTTGCTGATATGTACACAGAAAGATCAAAGCTGAAATAGCCAAAGCCACCCTCTTTGGGACTGGCCGTGCTCAGCTACCTACAAAGTTGTTTCCAGTGACTCTGGAAAGTTGAACACCTTTTGATCTAGAACTCTCGAGAGATATAAATAATATAAATTCTTGCCTTCTGGAGTTGTTTGTAATGCAGGTCAAGTTGCCCTTCTCCCCAGTTGTCTTAAACCTTACAGCTTTGTTGCCCAATGTGTGATGTAATGTTCCAGTTTGTAACAACACAATAAAAAAAAATTACAAAATAAAAAAAAATTGCTTCTAATAAGGGTAGTCAGAGCTTCCCCTGGGCTCACCCCCCTCTGCCTTCAAGAACTGCCTCAGTGTCTTCATTCAGAGGACCACAAAAAATTCGCCTGATGTTGCTGGGTCTCTCCTCTTCTGCCTTTGTTCCTTTTCCTATAGTGAATTGTTTTGATATTTGCTGATGTTTAATAGACACCAAACTACTTCTTTTTTGGGGTGGCTGAACTGAGTGGCATATGACTTACTCTGAACTGGATAGATGGTGGGTGCAAACTAAATTGGACATGATCCATGGTGATTGTGCAACCCTCTTATTCATACCAGTATTTTTTTTTTTAAAAAAGAATACACTGTTTTGAAAACACACCTGCCAGCTTCATCCCTTGTTCACTTTCTTGCTTTTTCTTTCAAAGACGTTTTGCTTCTCATCCAAGAAGCTTCTGACAGGATAGTGGGGAATGGAAGGATTTATATTCCTTGCAGGTGGCTGGTCATTTGCATCCTTTTAGAAGGTCATTGAAGCACATGGAGGTTTACCTGTGTCTTCACCTGAGTAGTGCTCCTGGTTCCGGTAGTCTACAGTTTCTATAGACTTTTAGGTATACAATTTGGAATGAACACTCTTTGAATGGTGTGGGGATAGGAAATGGATTTCCAGAGGAAAAAAATTGCAGACTACAGGCTCCTGAGGACACAGACAAACCTCCAAGTGGCCTCAACAACCCTCTAAAAAGGATGCAAATGACCAGCTATCTGCAAGGAATATAAATCCTTCCATTCCCCACTATCCTGTCAGAGCTGAAGAAGCTTCTTGGATGAGAAATGTCTTCAAAAAAAAAAAGCAAGAAAGTAGGAGTCCCTTTATCAGCTCCAACTTTGCCCTCAATGTCCTGGTTACCTTCTGGTCTGAGAAAAATTCCCAGGAGCAGCCTTTAGCTGCAGAGATTCAAGTCCAAAATGTTGTCAACAGAAACTTTAACTATAAGTCCAATCAAGGCAAGATGAGGTAATTAATCAGGGCAAGATAAGGAATTCCAGAAGTGAAGGAATGGCAGTAAATCAACCTAGTTGGGAGGATGTCAGGACTGCAGATAACCGCAGTCAACACAAGATAAACTCACATTTGTTCCCAGCAAATGCTGCTCTCAGCTGCCTCTCCTTTAAACTCTCTTCCCAGGTGTGCCTAATGAAGGGAATCAGGGCCTTTTCCTCCCCCGTAAGCCACACAACCCACATTGCTCTCTTCTCCGTTCTTTCCTGTGTGCCCTAAGATGAAGAGGGGGTGGGCCTGAGTCTTCTTCTGAGCCCCTTCTCCCTTGTTCTACCTCTTCTCTGCTCTGCCCAGCTGGATTTTGCCCTTCCAGTTTCCTCCACAGCCAATGGAGTCACACTCCCACTCCCTGTCAGTTGTTCATCTTCCTCCTAAGCAAGACAGTTAAGTGAACTTTGCCCCATTGTATAACCTTTAATGCCACAGTTTTTAAGTCGATCACTGCAGTTGTTAAGCAAGTCACATGTTTGTTAAGGGAATCTGGCTTCCTCTTGACTTTGCTAGTCAGAAAGTCTCGAAAGTTGATTGCATGACCCCCGAGACAATGCAACCATCATAAATATGAGTCAGTTGTCAAGCGTCTGAGTTTTGATCGCATGACCATGGGGATGCTGCAGTAGTCGTAAGTATGAAAAATGTTCATAAGTCACTTTTCTCAATGCCATTGTAACATCGAACAGTCACTAAATGAACTGTTGTAAGTCAAGGGAACTCTGTATGATAAATAAATAGAATACAACATATTAGCATAACAGAGTTGGAAGGGACCTTGGGGGTCTTCTAGTCCAACCCCCTGCTTAGGCAGGAAACCCTACACCACTTCAGATAAATGGTTATCCAATCTCTTCTTAAAAACTTCCAGTTTTGGAGCATTCACAACCTCTGGAGGCAAGATGTTCCACTGGTTAATTGTTCTAACTGCCAGGAAATGTCTCCTTAGTTCTAGGTTGCTTCTCTCGTTGATTAATTTCCACCCATTGCTTCTTGTCCTGCCCTCAGGTGCTTTGGAGAATAGCTTGACTCCCTGTTCTTTGTGGCAGCCCCTGAAATATTGAAACATTACTATCATGTCACCGCTAGTCCTTCTTTTCATCAGAGTAGACATACCCAGTTCGAGCAACCATTCTTTATATGTTTTAGCCTCTAAATAAAACTAGATAAAATAAATCAAGACCGGATATCTTATCGTCCACTTCCTTTTCTCTAGTTTAGCAAGAGGGACAGATACAATGAGATCCGTGTGATCTTTCTAGGGAGTTTAGGTAGTGGTGGGATTCATTTTTTTTTTTTACTACTGGTTCTGTGGGTGTGGCTTGGTGGACGTTGCATGGCTTGGTGGGTGTGGCTTGGTGGGCATGGCAGGGGAAGGATACTGTAAAATCTCCATTCCCTTCCCATCCCACTAACCTGCTTTCCAGCTCCGTTCTCCTGTGCAGGGCAACAAAAGAAGACCCAGCCAATCAGCTGGGACTCGGAAAGCAGAGAATAGATGGGGGCGGGGCCAGTCAGAGGTAGTATTTACTGGTTCTCCGAACTACTCAAAATTTCTGCTACCAGTTCTCCAGAACTGGTCAGAACCTGCTGAATACCCCCTCTGAGTTTAGGTGTCTTTCAAAGCCTTGCATATGTTGACTCAGTCGGAAGATTATAGTCAGGCATTGGGCCAAGAAGGCGAGGAATGTATGTGTAGAGTTTAGAGAAAGCCAGGTGGGTTGCTGAGGAGTGAGGAAACATTTTGACATAGCTGCTCACTGAGAAGCCTCAAAAGGAAAAGAGCCAAAAAAATAAATGCATCCCTGCTGCTCTGCAAACAAATAAAAGGAAAACAGAATAAGGCGATAGACGTGCACTGCGAGATTAAACCATGTCCTGGAGATGTTTATTTTTGAGGTTTCTACTTTCCCTCTTAGGCTTTCCAAATAGATGGCTTTTAAAAAGTTTTTATCAGCTTGCTGTTCCAGGAATTATGTGGGAAATAGGATTTTTCACTCTTGTGTTTATAAGGTTAATCAGTCGGGAGGGAAGGAGCGATAAAGAGCTTTGAAGGAGCTGGATGCAAAGCAGTCTTACTCAGGGGTGGGATTCTACCAGTTTTCACCTATTCGTTAGAACCAGTTGTTAACATTCTAAGTAGTTCAGAGAACTGGTTGTTAGAAGAAATTACCAGCCTAATCCTGTAAGGAAGGCAGGAAGGAAACATTCTGGTTTTGCTTACAGAAACTGCCTCTCCGTTAACCCTTATTGCATTCTTGGCAGGACTAGACTTCCTGTCTCAGGAACATCTCTGGAGTTTTTTCCCCTTCCTTTGCTGGTACTTTGCTTGTGTGGAGTGACCATTCAAAGTTACAATGGCACTGAAAAAAGTGACGTATGACCATTTTTCACACTTATGACTGTTGCAGCATCCCCACAGTCATGAGAGGCCAGGCGAGGAGATGCGTGCCTCGATGTGAGTGATATTGAGTTGGCCACACCCAGCCAATAACTTGACCACCAAGCCACACCCACCAACAAAGCCACGCCCACAGAACCGGTTGTTAAAAATTTGAATCCCACCCCTGGTCTTACTCAAAGGTGCTTTTTTTTTTTTTTTTGCAAGAGGCAACTGGACATTCTGGTTTTTCTTTTGAAGACATTTCACTTCTCATCCAAGAAGCTCCTTCAACTCTGACTGGATGGTAGGGAATGGAAGGATTTAAGCTCCTTGCAGACAGCTGGTCATTTGCATCCTTTTAGCAAGTTGTTAAGGCCACCTGGAGGTTTATCTGTGTTGTGAGGGTTACCTGAGTCTTGCAAATGGGTGTGGAGCCTCCTTGTTAAAAGGAGCTGCTGATTCAGTTCTACAGAGGAATTATTGAGTCTGTCATCTGATTTTTTTTTACTAAACTGACATTTCCATTTGTTTAAATCATGTAACCTATTTTGTAAAGCCTTCTCAGGTGCATATTATATAAGCCTTCACCTCTCCCTGGCACATAAATAATGGGCTCCAGGGGGGAGACAGTATTTAAATCCTTCTCTTTTTTTCAGATCCAAAATCTTCTATATATGCAAAAAAATTTTAAAAAGCATTCACAAATTTAAATAAAAATGAAAGTTGGTTAACTCCCACTCCTTTAACCTCAAACTATCCACTATTGACATCACCCCATTCCTAAGAGGTCTGTAAGGGGCGTGCATAAGTGCACAATCGTGCCTGCTGTCCCTGTCCTATTGCCCCCATTTATTCATACCTATTTCCTGTATCCTTACTCATGTTTATACTTCTACCTATTATCTTGTAAGCGATTGACAAATCAAATAAATAAAATAAATAAATAAAATAAATAAGTGTCTCAGCAGGATGACTTGTTAGTGGAAGCATTAGCCAACTTCTTTAATCTCTAAAAATTTGTGGGTGAATAGATGATGGATTTGAATGGCTTTTTTCTATAAGAAAGGGGAATCATTACACCTAGTTTTATGTCAATCATAGAAGAGGATACAGACAGAAAATTACACTATCATAGTCCTACAGCAATATGAACAAATTCTTACATCTGAAAAAAACTGTAGGATCTGATTTCTAGTAGGATTTTAAATATTCACAAATGTCAGGAAATACCAGGGACAGGCAAATCCCTTTTAGAAGAAAAAAGAGCACAAAGGATCTTACATACATCCCTTATAAATCACTCCTGGAAAGACATTGTTATTCAGTTTAGTTGGATGTTACTGTCAGAACCTCAAGGTAAACCAGATTAGGAAAACAAACTCATCCATGCTAATACTGCTTTTATCATATGGTTATACAGAAGCCAATGTGGTGCAGTAGTTAGAAGGTAGAATTGCAGGCTAACTCTACCTAGAATTGCAGGCTAACAGGATGTCACAACAATAGAACTCAGAAGGTCATCACACAGCCCATTACCCAGGTCGTTACAACACAGGAGGCTGATAGATACACAACCAGTACCTCAACCACACAGGTTCTTACGAAAAAGCCAACCAATCTGCAAATATCAACTCCAATCAAGAAATAACAACACAATCAACCAGCCCGCTTACAACAGAGCCAGCACACTACACCTCCCCACCAGTATTTATAGAGAGACGGCAGCTCCAATCATGCTTTGCTCGCACAAGCATGAAGCTGAAAGCACCAGCCTGAAGATGGCAAGTGGGACCTCATCAAAACGTCACCAAAATACTCTCAATCTTACATGGGAAAAGACCTGAACACGCCAAAACCTGCATACCTGTACCCATGAAAATCTACGAAAACAAATATAGATAGATATATAGATATTTGTTTTCTGAGGTTCTCGTGGGTATTTGTATGTGGATCTTTGGTTATTCGGGTTTTCTCCCGCGTAAGATTGGAAGTATCTAGGCAACGTTTCGATGAAGTCTCATTCATCATCTTCAGGCTTCTGTCTTCAGCTCTGTGCTTCTCAGAGTGATGTGAGCTTGCAGCTGCTTCTTCCTTTTAACTGCTAGTAGGGGTGTGACTTGATTGGGTGGGGGCTTGGCTGTGTTCTGATTGGGTGGGGGTGTGTTCTCATTGGTTGGGGGTTTGGCTGTGTTCTGATTGGTTGGAGGGTTGGCCATGTTCTGATTGGCTGGAGGTGTGTTCTGTTCAGGTGGGGGCTTGGTTGTGCTCAGGTTGGTCTTAGTTACTGGGGGATTTGAGCTGTGATCTTGCTGTTAGGCTTCGAGTTTGTGGTCATGCTGCATCTTCATGGTGGGGGTCAGTTCGCTTCATGTATGGCTCAGGGGGGTTTGAAGTGAGTAGTGATGCATCTGCAGTGCGGCTTCTGGTCTGTGGTCGTGTCTCATCTTCTGTGTGGGTGTGAGTCTGCTTTTTACGTGGAAGTGTGGTGGTTGCATCTTGTGTGGCCCTCGTGGGTGTGGGTCTGGTGTCATTCATCATGTTAGGTACTCGTCTGTTCATGAGGGCGGGTTTCCAAATGGCTGGTAAGCGGGAGGTGTCATCAATTCCGTAGCTGAGACACTCATCTCCAGAACAAAATGCTTAGCTGATGAACAACACCTAAAAACCGAACTAAACACTCTCACCAATGTACTAACAGCCAATGGATTCCAAAGAAAGAAGATTACCCACCTAATCCAAAAAGAAACCCCAACCAAAATCCAAGAGAGAGAACAAGAGAACGGCAAAGCCCTCCTCCCATATATAAAAAGCACTACAGACAAAATCAGCAAGATCCTCCAAAAACACAACATTAAAACAGCATTCTGCACAAACAGAAAAATATCCACCATCCTAAGAAACCCTAAAGACAAAATCGAGTTAGAAAACCAAGGAGTATACGAAATCCCTTGCACTGCCTGCCCCACCACATACATTGGACAAACTAACAGGAGAATAAGTGCACGCGTTGAAGAACATAAGAACTCAATCAAAAAAGAAGAACTGACCTCTTCTCTGGTCCAACACCTCAAAGCCACAGGACATGAGATTGACTTTAAAAATACCAGAACTATCGCCAAAACCGAACACTTCAACAACAGAATAATCAGAGAAGCCATAGAGATAGAAAAACGCCCACACAGCATGAATAAAAGAGATGACACCTCCCGCTTACTAGCCATTTGGAAACCCGCCCTCATGAACAGACGAGTACCTAACACGATGAATGACACCAGACCCACACCCACGAGGGCCACACAAGATGCCACCACCACACTTCCACGTAAAAAGCAGACTCACACCCACACAGAAGATGAGACACGACCACAGACCAGAAGCCGCACTGCAGCTGCATCACTACCCACTTCAAACCCCCCTGAGCCATACATGAAGCGAACTGACCCCCACCATGAAGATGCAGCACGACCACGAACTCGAAGCCAAACAGCAAGATCACAGCTCAAATCTCCCAGTAACTAAGACCAACCTGAGCACAACCAAGCCCCCACCTGAACAGAACACACCTCCAGCCAATCAGAACATGGCCAACCCTCCAACCAATCAGAACACAGCCAAACCCCCAACCAATGAGAACACACCCCAGCCAATCAGAACACAGCCAAGCCCCACCCAATCAAGTCACACCCCACTAGCAGTTAAAAGGAAGAAGCAGCTGCAAGCTCACATCACTCTGAGAAGCACAGAGCTGAAGACAGAAGCCTGAAGATGATGAATGAGACTTCATCGAAACGTTGCCTAGATACTTCCAATCTTACGCGGGAGAAAACCCGAATAACCAAAGATCCAAAGATATAGATATAGATATAGATATAGATATAGATATAGATATAGATATAGATATAGATATAGATATAGATATAGATATAGATATAGATATAGATATAGAGTTTTCTTAAGTTTTCGTGGGTATTTATATGTATGGTATTCAACTTTGTTTGGGTATTTTCCCACGTCATTATAGTTGTGCTTTTAAAGTTGTAGCAACATTTCGACAGAATCTCATCTGCCATCATCAGGCTTGTGTATTGTGTTCGTTTGTGAGTCAGGCTTTCACAGCCGTTTCTGTTTTAAATTTGGTGCTAGCCTACTGCCATGCCAGAATGGTTTTTTCTTCATCCTGATAGGTTGGGAGTCTTGGTCTGTGTTTATTGGTCTTGGAGTTTGCTGCGTTCTGCTTGATTGGTGTTTCTAATATCTTTTGTCTGTTTTGTAGCATTTTTTTGTCTTGATTGGCTGGCAAAATTGTGTTTCCTGTATTGGAGGCTTTTAGTGCAGCTTGACTTTGGGTAAACGGTCTGTTTGTGCCCAGGTGTTTGTTTGGCTTGTGGTGTGGTGTGGAGATTTTTTGTTTGTGAGTGCAGGTTTTCAGATAATTGACAGTCTGGTGGAGTCGCCTCTTCTATTCATGCTTTTAGGTCTTTTTTCAATCTCTATGGCTTCTCTGATAATTCTGTAGCTGGGGTTTTCTAGCTTCCTAATAAATGATAGCCGTTCGTGTGTTATTTGTTTATTAAAATTGTTTTAATTATAATATGGGATAGATTACCCCCCCCCCCCCCAGCAAATTAGATAGTGACTGTTGTAGTACGGATACAAATACCAGAGGTTGTCAAAAATAAACATTGCAAAATTGTGAATATTTTCTGCCAATGAAAACTACCATATCCACATTCAAAAATAATATTTTTCATCACCAACTGTTGAAAAAACAAATGAGAAAATGTTTTGATTCAAATTACTTTTCACTCTGACCATCTCGGTTTCTCTTTCCTCACTTTTGCAATTAAGAAAAGATTATCTGGTCCAGCAGAGTTGATGCTGTCTCAAACAAGCTGTTTCTTCTTCTGTTGTGGAATGTAGTTCATGACACCAATCTAATTAAATCAAACACATTGAATTCATTTGCTGTATGAAGGAAATAATATTTGCATAATATTTGCATAATATGTGAGCTAATCTTGTATTCACGGAATGTGCAAGATTTGTCTTCCTAATGTCCTGGCATTTTTAATTTGCAAGTGTTAAGAATGCGAACTTTGTAAACTAAAGAGAAGACATTATTAAGTATGCAGTTGTACCAGAATGGCTAAAGAGAGGGTTGAATGTCTCTAAACTCTCCTCTCAAAAACCCTTTGTTTCTTCATAGTCTACTGAGAGAGGAGAATATTTGTAGCTCAGGATTGAAATGAGGGATCCCTGGTGGTCTCTCAGCTTGGTTGTTTTCTTGCAGATGTTTCATTACCCAAACTAGATAACATTATGATGATGTCTATTTTGGGTAATGAAAGGTCTGATGCAGTGGTGGGATTCAAATTTTTTTTACCACCAGTTCTGTGGGTGTGGCATGGCTTGGTGGGAGTGGCTTGGTGGGCATGGCAGGGGAAAGATACTGTAAAATCCCCATTCCCTCCCCATCCCACTAACTTGCTTTTCAGCTCTGTTCTCCTATGCAAGGCAACAAAAGAAGACCCAAAAGAAGATCAGCTGGAAGTCGTGAGGCAGAGAATAGGTGGGGGGGGGGGGCAGTCAGAGGTGGTATTCTAAATTACTCAAAATTTCCACTACCAGTTCTCCAGAACTGGTCAGAACCTGCTGAATACCACCTCTGGTCTGATGTTACCTAATTTGGGTAAGGAAACCAGAGGTGGTATTCAGCAGGTTCTGACCAGTTCTGGAGAACCGGTAGCGGAACTCTTGAGTAGTTCAGAGAACCAGCAAATACCACCTCTGACTGGCCCCGCCCCATCTATTCTCTGCCTCCTGAGTCCCAGCTGATTGGCTGGGTCTTCTTTGGTTGCCCTGCAAAAGACAATGGAGTTGAAAAGCAGGTTAGTGGGGTTACTGCCAAGCCCACCAAGCCACACCTACCAAGCCATACTACACCCACCAAGACACGCCCACAGAACCAGTAGTAAAATTTTTGAATCCCACCACTGAATGAAACATCTACAAGAAAACAACCAAGCTCAGAGACCACCAAGGACCCTTCTTGATATTCTATTTACACTTCTTTCTTTGAAGTAACATTGTGATAATTTCTGTAAGTAGCACTTATCTTCCAGGAATATCTCATCTGACATCCACTCTTAAATCTCAGTGTGTGAGAAAGATGGGACAGTTCACCATTAATATTGTGTTTCTGGTGATTAAAAAGTAAAAATACAAAAAATGAAATATTCTTCACTTCAACACTCTTGACTGAGACCAAAAAAACCAACAGCCAGTTGAGTCAAAAGGGAGGCTCGTCTTTGACCTCGTTATAAGTCTTGTGCAACCATATCAGTGTGTAGCTTGTTGGTTTAGTTGGGTGGCATCTGACAGGCATCTGAGAAACATAGAGAAGAAAATTAGAAATGAAAACTGATATTTATCTTTCCACTTCTAGCAGGACTTCCAGAAATTATTGTGGATGAGTAAAATGCAAATCAAAGGCCAAACAGGGAATTATATTAAAACCGGATATAGTCAGAGGATCCATTCCTTGTAGTTAGGGCAAATACATTTCTAAGTCATGGTTGCTTATGTAGTTAGGACCCTGATCTGATAATTGGCAGGCTCGTGTTAGAGACTAGTTTGCTGCCATGTGACAGGGTGAGCTCCCGTCACTATCTCCAGCTCCTGCTGACCCAGCAGTTTGAAAGAGGATGATTGCAAGTAGACAAATGGGTACCACTTTAGGGGGCAACTTAAGAGGGACTTGAAAGGAGCTCCATCCCCCAGGCAACTACCATATTTTTTGCACTATAAGACTCATTCTCCACCCCACCCCAAAGTGGCTGGAAATGTCTGTGCATCTTATAGAAATGTTGGTGAAGCTTTGCCCACCCACCGCCCCCCATCCTTAGGCCTTTGCCTCCCAGCAATTTACCTCCTTGCAGCAAACAGCCTGGTCAGCTTCAGCACAGCCTGATTTAGCACGAGCAGCTGGCTGGCGGTTGGATCAGCCTCCTGGAATACCACCAATCAGCTATTCCAGGCTGCGAGGATTATTGCTGCCCATTGCCACCATCCCTGCTGATTGCTTCCACTGCCTATTGCCACCTCCACACACCCCATTTTCACCCTCTGTGTACGCTATTTTTGGCCACCACCACTACTAATTGCCACCAATCACAGCCACCTGGAACGGGCCAAAAATGGGATGCACAAAGTCCAAAAATGAGGCATGCAGAGGTGGTGATGGTCGGTGGCGATGGGTGGCAGCAGCAGCAATGGGTGGCAGCAATCCCCGCCACCTGGAACAGCTAATTGGTGATATTCCAGGAGGCCGATCCAACTGCCAATCAGCTGCTTGTGATAAATCAAGCTGTGCTGAAGCTGACCAGGCTGGGAAGCAGAGGCAGATTTTTTTTCTTGTTTTCCTTCCCAAAAGCTAGGTGTATCTTATGATCTGGAGCATCTTATAGTGCCATGATGGCGAACCTATGGCACGCATGCCACAGGTGGCATGCAGAGCCATTTGTGCAGGCATGCGAGCCCCAGCCAAATTTACCTGCATTGCGCATGCTGATTTTTGGCCTGTTTGAGGCAGGTTTTGGCCTCCCAGAAGCTTCCCTTGAGCTCCTGGGAGGGCAAAAACAGCCTTCCCTGGGCTCCAGAGGCCCTCCAGAGGCTGAAAATGGGCACTTCCAGTATTTCCAGAAGCCAGTTTTTCACCCTCCCGAGATTGCAAAGGCTTCCCTCGAGCCTCCAGGAGGGAGAAAAGGGTCTCAAACAGGCCAAAAGTCAGCTGGGAAGCACATGCATGTGCAGTGCAGGTAAGGAGGCAGGGGGGTGTATTGCATTGTGGGTGCCAGCACTTGTGCATGCACGCTATTGTATGTGCATGCGCTTTCGGCACACCCACAGTAAAAAGGTTCGCCATCACTATTATACTGCAAAAAATATGGTAATTCTTTCATCCTTTTGGTGCTTCCAACACAAATGTAATAGTAGGCCATTTTTAGCATCTTGTAAAGCAGAAGTCCATATGATCTTCATCTACGCTATGGGGATCCATCCACCAGCTGTGGATGGGTCCAAAAGTAGGCAGGGCTGAAGGGTTTTTTTTTTTTTTTTTTTTTGCCTTGACCTTACTTACTAGCCTGAAAAACAAAGTTGCTCATTCTCTCTTCCATGTAAAAAGAAAAAAAAGCTGACAGCAGGTGTTGTTTTCAGATGCAATGATGGGCAGGTATCCTCCACAGGAACTGAAGCTTGTAGGCTACCATGTGGCATACACAGCTCTGACTTCCAAATGCCAGAGAATGCCCAGCTGTCTCTCATGTTGACTCCCATCGTCTCTTACCTTATGTGACAATTTGTGAGAAGAGGAGACATAAACAATTAAGAGAGAAAGGGCAAGTCATTTGAAAAGCTTCTCTCGTAAACAGGAAGAAACGAAATCTGGCAAGAAGGTTTCAGATCATTCCAAGGAACTCTTCTTACATGAACTCCTTGTGAGAAATTCTTCGTACAGTTTTCTGACATTCTGATTTGACCCAACTAAACATTAATTATTGAAAGCTGTGGTCTTTGCTTTCTTGGTCTTGCCCTGCTGAATGGGAATGGGGAGCTGCAATAATTTGTCCCTCTCTGCTTCAAAGAAAACAAGAGAGGTTGCCATGGTAACTTCAAAGACCAGGAATTCGTCCTTCGCATCAATCTGCAAAATATTTAAGGGACAACCCCAATCTGATGACACTGGAAGATATTTGGGTCCTCTTGCCAATGTCCCAGCCCGGGGACATGACTGAAATGATTAAAACAACAACAACACACACACACAAGGGAGAAAGTTTGTTTTGATTCCAGCTATTGAAAAGATTCATTCTGTACAGTATTTGAAATGATGGGCACATGTTCCTGGCAATTGATAAACCCTCACATAAATTGAACTGTGAAGCCATTCGCAGAAATTTCAATCAGGACTGCTTCTTGATGGCATTTTATGAATAGATGTGTGCCATTCAGGAGCTCTACAAACACTAGGCGAAGACATGATCTTTATAGAGTAGCTATTCATCAGGATGCTAAACGAATGCTAGGTTTTCCGAATGTTGTGATTGAAAATCTATACGTGAGACCTCCTTTCTCTGTGTTAGTGATGTCTTCCTGTTGGAGTTTTTCATTCGGCTACAGAATTGTAAGAAGCAAGGCATATAAACAAATGCACCAGGTGCCAGATTCTATATAAAATAAGCTGAATCCTGTAAAAAGAAGAGCAGAGAATAGGAAGTCGTATTTACAATGAAAACCAAGATTTGCTAAATGGGGCCACAGGGTAGAAAATTATCAGAAAAGAATAATTTATTTTAGTGTCTAATGTTGGAAGCTAGGATGAAGCTGTGGAGATGAACAGTTGACACAGAATTGTTGACATTGAATTATTTATTTATTTTATTTGTTTGTTTGTCAAACATGTATAAGATAGGTATAAGTATAAACATAAACATGAAGTAAATACAGATTAATGGGGACAGTAGGACAGGGATGGTAGGCACACTGGTGCACTTATGCAACTCCCTTTAAGGACCTCTTAGGAATGGGATGAGGTCCACGGTAGACAGTTTAAGATTGAAGGTGTGAGGGGTTGAGGCTGTAACAACGGAGTCTGGTAGGGTGTTCCAGGCATTGACCACTCTGTTGCTGAAGTCATATTTTCTGCAATCGAGTTTGAAGTGGTTTACCTTGAGTTTGTCTTGACTGTTTGCCCATGTATTATTGTGGTTGAAGCTGAAGAAGTCGTTGACAGGCAAGACATTGTAGCAGACAATTTTGTATACTATGCTTAGATCAGACCACAGGCGGCACAATTCCAGATTGACCAGGCCCAGAATTTCAAGCCTGGTGGCATAAAGGATTCTATTGTGAGTAGAGGAATGGAGTACTCTTCTTGTGAAATACCTCTGGACCCACTCAAGGAGTTCTTCCTTGTCTGTCTTTTAATCTGGGAAAATAGGTTGGGCAGACATTAAGATATGGTAGGTACATAGAGAAAGATGTAGCTTTCCTGCATTCTTGTTTTCCATTCTCTTCGTATTTCTTTTGGCTTCTTGTGTGACTGCCCTCTACATCACCCACATGGTTCCAGAAAAAGACAGATCCCAGGTTCTTTTTTAAGAAGTTCAGATAGGTGCTACCTTCACCTAGAAGTTCCTTCTGGAAAGCAAAGCAAATCCAAAGCATTGCATAGCTCTATAATTTTTGCAAATGATTTTCCTTATGCAATGCATTCTTCTCAGATATATCCACCTTCATGCACTGTTTTCCCTTAATACTGTATGTGCATTAGTTTCCTATGCACTTTGCATCAGACCTTTTGAAAGAGCATGGCTATCGATATGCAACTATACTTTGCATAATCTAATTTAAGGATGTACAAACTAGGTTATGAAATCCTGGTGCTTAGAGTAGATTCAATAACAGGAACAGCTCTAAATTGAATCAGATTCTTCCATCCCATTGCCTTCCCCTTGTACAACACCATAACACTCTGTACTAAATTAACTGTGACATATTTATCCGTTCCCATAATTTATTTTATATGTGATAACGTATGCTCTATGTTTATGTTTGTGTGAGAGAGTGGGAAAGACGGAGAGAGAGAGAGCGACTTCAATTTCGTTTCATGTACAAATATTACACAATATTAACCTTCCTCCATGCTTGGAGAAAGTGGGCTCATTTCCTGTAGTTCTTACAAGTGATATCTGCATTATCTAGAGATAAGATTTTCACCGAATTGTGGTTCTGTGAAATGCTTGGGCTTCATAGTCTTCCATTAGCTTAAATTGGATTTAGGTTTACATTGGCTTTATTCAGCCTCTTTAGTCTGAAAAAAGGTGGTAGATCAGACATGCAGAGGAATATAAGGTATCGTATTGTGTTTCATAAGCTTACATTCCAATTACAAGGGAATCAGCATATTAAATAAGAACATCAAATACAAAAAAATCCTTGTGAGTCATCCCAATCACAACAAGGAGACAGATGCATACCTGAGAAGCTGCACCTATCTGTTGCAAGTAGAGGAAACTAATGATTTATGGATATACACAATATAATGTCAGTGTTCCAAGTAATGCACCCATTCAGAACAGAACTGGGAGGCAGGTAGATTTCTCAAAGAACAATGTATTAGATACATCATATTGGCACAACTGGTGAAAACTGACTCTGAAAGTTCCCACGGTTTTCACCTAATTAAAAAGTGAATGTTTTCCCCTTTCCCCAAGTCATCAATCAGGTTGTCCAACAGGGGTGCTGGCCAGTTGCTTGGTCACCCCACTCCTCCTCTCCCAGCCACCTGTTGGAATGGCCTTGGTTCTCACAGGAAAACTTTTTGTTTTTGATGGCAAATCCCCAGCTAACTATTTCCCCCTTCCCTGTCCCCTCTTCTGCCTTGTGGCAACCCTGAAGCCACAAAGATGGCCTAAGCCAGGTTCACTTCAGGGGTGGGATTCAAATTTCTTAACAACCAGTTCTGTGGGCATGGCCTAATTTGTGGGTGTAGCTTGGTAGTCATGTGACTGGGTGGGTGTGGCTTGTATATAAATATTGTAAATATGTGTGTGTGTGTGTGTGTGTGTATGTATGTATGTATATATATTCTTAAGTTTTCGCGGGTATTTACATGTATGGCATTCAGCTTTGTTTGGGTATTTTCCCACATCATAGTAGTTGTGCTTTTTAAAGTTGTAGCGACGTTTCGGCAGAATCTCATCTGCCATCATCAGGCTTCTGTATAGTGTTCATCTGTGAGTCAGGCTTTTACAGTGGTTTCAGATTTGAATTTGGGGCAGCCTATTGCTGTGCCAGAATGGTTTTTTTCTTCGTCCTGATTGGTTGAGAGTCTTGGTCTGTGTTTATTGGTCTTGGAGTTTGCTGTGTTCTGCTTGATTGGTGTTTCTAATATCTTCTGTCTGTTTTTGGCTCTTTTTGTATCTTGATTGGCTGGCAACATTGTGTTACTTTATTGGAGGCTTTTAGTGCAGCTTGGCTCCGGGTAAATGGACGGCTATCATTAGTTAGGAAGCTGGGTTTCATCTGGGTGCCTGGTTGGGGTGTGTTTGAGCTGGAGGTATCAGGGGGATCTGTTTGTGCCCAGGTGTTTGCCTGGCTTGTGGTGTGGAGATTTTTTTGTTTGTGAGAGCAGGCTTCCAAATGATTGACAGTCTGGTGGAATCATCTCTTCTGTTCATGCTTTCTGGTCTTTTTCAATCTCTATGACTTCTCTGATAATTCTGTGGCTGGGGTTTTCTATAGTGGCTAGGGTTTTGGTGCCATTGAAGTTGATGCTATGACCTGTGGCTTCCATGTGTTGGACTAGTGAGGAAGTGTGTTCCAGCTTTTTACTGCATTTTGTGTTCATCAGGCGGGTACTTATTCTTCTATTGGTCTGTCCAATGTATGTGGCCGGGCATGATATTCTCAGGCCACTTCTCCCCCACCCCCCAATCCCCTGAATACCACCCCTGACTGGGCCTCAGGGAAGCCTCCTGGGTGCAGGCAAAGCAGTACAACAGCAATTTAGATTAGCTAAAAAGCAGAAATCCGATGGGGGGCGGGGCAGTCAGTGGCACGATTTGCCAGTTCTCCAAACTGCACAGAATCATAACAACTGGTTCTTTAGAACTGGTCCAAACTGGTAGAATCCCACCCCTGGTTGACATATAATTAATGTTATCCATGAAGTGCTTTGTGCATAGCCTACTTCCTTCCATCAACCATCCACTGCAAGGTTAAAAAAAATTGTCAGCCAGCTATAGAGGTGGAGTGGGAAAACTGCTAAATTGAAAGGGTGTCCCATCTCTGGAGGTCTTCAAGAAAAGATTTGATAAGTATTTGTCCAAGATGGTATGAGGACTCCTGCCTTAAGCAGAGATTCAACTGGAAGACCTTCAAGATCCCTTCCAGCCCTGTGATTCAATGAAAGATGAGAGTAGTCACCAGCTTATATTTCTTTATGCAGCAACTCTTCAAAATGGTACTGGAAAAAAAATGGACATGACCAGGTCCATATTCTGGCTGTTACAGTGTCCCTGCATTCACAATGATGAAAATGCAGCGAAATTGCATCACTTGATCACGATTTGTGACTTTTCCTGCTGGCTTTCCACAAGCAAAATCAATGGGTAGCCCAACAGGGAATATTGCAAGTCACCCCAATAACTTGATCCTGTCCCTTTTTCTCCCAAGGAGCCCACTATGGAGTAGGGATCTCACACTCTATAGCAGCCTCCATCTGCTTGTACTGCATAGCATGTATACCCACCCAGGACCTCAAGCCAGTCCTCCTGTGATCTCCATTCCTGTGTGACCTCTACCAGACTGAGCTCCCTAGTGCCCACCTACAGAAACCCCTTCCCCAATGGCACTCTCCATGATTTTTACCTGAAACTCCCACTTCCTCCCACTTAACAATCCACTCATCCTGAGGTTATGTCGGCAACCTTAGCAGCACTATTGCTAAGCAAGGTGGCTGTGTTTCATCACACTTTATATGATGTCATTTGCTGACAGAAATCCTAGTCCCAGCTGCTATTATAACTCCAAGTTTTCCACTGTGGCCCCTATTCTATGGAACATCCTCCCTTCGGAGACAAGAATGGCCCCAACCCTGTTAGCCTTCCTAGAAGCCTGGCTATGTTCCCAAGACTGGGGCATTGAATGTGTGAAGGGCCCCATTTCCTGACTACATTGCTAACTGGCCAGGTTTCTTGCTCCTATGTATATTTTTAGTGTTTTTTAAAATGTTTTTAGCATATGTAAGTGTAATATATATTTTTGAATTGTAAGCTGCTCAGAGTCATTGACCAAGATGGGCAGCTATACAAATTGAATGAATGAATGAATGAATGAATGAATGAATGAATGAATGAATGAATGGTTGGTTGTTGGTTAGTTGGTTAGTTGATTAGTTGGTTAGTTGGTTAGTTGGTTAGTTGGTTAGTTGGTTAGTTGGTTGGATAGATAGATAGATAGATAGATAGATAGATAGATAGATAGATAGATAGATAGATAGATAGATAGATAGATAGGATAGGATAGGATAGGATAGGATAGGATAGGATAGGATAGGATAGGATAGGATAGGATAGGATAGGATAGGATAGACAGACAGACCCAGGAGAGGACCTTATTAAAGGGAGTCTGTATTAATTTTTCCTTATTAGTGCAGAGTTTGTGCTGAACTAAGTTGAGTGCCTGGGAAGAAGTGAAAATATTTCAACTGGTGGTGCCAATTGCAAATGATGCCAAATTGAGTAAGATAGCTAATAGCCTAGAAGACAGAAATAAAATTCAAAACAGTTTCAATCGTTTGGAGAAAGTGGCTGAAAGTGGCAAATTACCTATAATGGAGAGAAGTGCAAAGTTTTTCAATTAGGAAACAAAAATCAGTTGCACAAGCAAAGGATTTAAAACACTTAGCTTGAAAAAGGTTCTGGAATAGCATAAACAGAGTCTGGGCTGACAACTAAGTGTAGCTGTGAAAAAGGCAAAGGGTGTTTTAGGGTGTATCATCCAAATCAAAGAAAATAACCCTTCCACCTTATTCTGCTTTTCTCAAGATCCTATATCAAGCATTGTGTGCAGTTCTGCATATGAGACTTTTAAAAGGATTCAGAGACAAGTTCCAAGAAGGGCAATCAGGATAATTGCAGGAGGAAAAAATCAAGCTTATTGTTAGAGGTTCATGCAATACTTGACCAATTTCAAGGCTCAAAAGAATCAGACCAGTACTCAAAACTAGCAGAATAGTACTTGAATGAGAGACCATCAAGGAACGATAAGGCTTGTAATGGTATGTGAGAATGGTAAGTGAGAATGACCTTGTGAGATAGGAAGAAAAGCCATAGACTGGACAGCTATCATGCAAAAGGTATCTCAGCCCCCAGAAACAGAAGGGTTGTGAGAAGAATTTCACAGGGATGTTTGTTTCCTAGAGTTCTGGAAAGTAAAATGAAAGGTGAGGAGAAATACTTTCAGGATTGCAAGTCTCTATTATAATGTAATCTTACAATAAAGACAAAACTAGAATTCATTGTTGCATTTCTTATCTGGACTACTTCAAAGGGCCAACAGACTAGACTACACTTCAAAACACAACCTTCCAGGAAAAAGCAATAGCAGGTCAGTTCCTATTGTTGCTAAGATAATATTCTAGAGATATGAATGGTGCCCTCTAAGCTTGGTTGCTCTCTTGTAGATGTTTCATTACCCAAAATCATATATCATCATTAGTGCTAGTAATGAATCGGGTTTGCTCTCGCTTTATAGTCTAGTGACTTGCCATGTTAGTGGGAGTGGTCTTGGAGGTCATTTGTTTGCCTGTAGATATTCCAGGTAGTAACTAAAGTTGAACTTGACTTGAAGGCATCTTGAACCATGGTTGGGCAAGAATGCAGTACTGTAGAGCTAACTCACTGATCACTCCAGGAGTTCAATTCTGAGATGCTCAAGGTTGTCTCAGCCTTCCATCCTTCCAAGGTCAGTAAAATGAGGACCCAGATTGTTGGGAAGCAATGTGTTGATTTTGTCAACCACTTAGAGAGAGTTAAGTGCTATTGCTGTCTTGAACTTTTTCTTCATATTTTTTACAAAATATATTGGATAATATCCTCTGAATGTTTGGGATGTCCCTTCTCAGAATTTCTGATGACTGGCCATGCTATCTCTAGCAGCTCATAATAGTTTAACACTTGTAAGACACCTGGATGCTTCTCTTTGAGGTATGTATAATATTTTGATAAAGGTTGTCAACAAGACAACAGATGATGGGTCAATTTTTTGAAAAGACATTCAAATGCTAGAATGTGACTATATTTAACAAAGATTAGAATATTGCAAGCCATGCAGCGGTTGGTTTCCAAATTTTTTCCTACTGGTTCTTTGCGTGCGTGCAGGGTTCAAAGACCAACCTGTATCAACACTGTGAGCTGAACTTTTTTAGCTCAGCTGAGGCGGGGCAATCAGCTCTGCCACGTGAATCAGCTGACCTAAAAAACAAGGAAATATAGGAGAGGTAACAGCAAGGGCGAGTGGACAGGGCCAGTCAGAGGTGGTATTTGCCAGTTCTCCAAACTGGTCAAAATTTCCGCTACCGATATGCCAGAACCAGTCCAAACTGGCTGAGTACCGCCTCTGAAGCCATGGTATTCCCTGAGATACTCTAAGGAAGCGAAAGTTGGACTTTGAGGAAGCAAGATCAGAAAAGTATTGATGTCTTTGAATTTTGGTGTTGAGAAGACCCCTAGGGATATCATGGTGGGCTAAGAAAGCAAAACAATGGATCATGAAACAAATCAACCGAGAGTTCTTACATGAGCAGGCTCAAATTATTTGACTTTGGACACAGCATGCAAAGACCTAACTCTCTGGAGAAAGTTCCAATGCTGGAAAAGGTGGAAGGACAGAAAAAAAAGAGGATGGCCATCATCAAGATGGATAGGCTCAGTTACAGTGGCAAACAGTGCCCCATTGAAATAGCTGAAAGATCAGGTTTAGGAATAGATCATCAAGGAAACAATTCTCTCTAAGTCAGGGCTGTCAAACTCAAGGCCCAGGGGCTGGGTCATGGGATGCTTAGATCTGGCCCACAGGGCTGCCCTGGAAATAGCGAAGGACTGGCCCATGGTGACTCTGCAAATGGAGCTCATGTGGCCCTCCTGAGCTCCATTTTCACTGGCAAAGGGTTGCAGGAGGCCATCCCAGCTGAAAATGGAGCTCAGGAGTCCATTTTCACTGGCAGAGTGCTTGGGTCACCTCATGTGCCCCCCCAACACAAGTGACATCATTCTGCCATGCCCGCCCTGGCCACGCCCACTCCCCAAAGTCAAACACAAACCTGATGCAACCCTCAATGAAATCGAGTTTGACACCCCTGCTCTAAGTCTTTGCTAAGAGTTGACATGACTTGGTGCCACATAATAAGCATTACCTTTTTGCTTGGAAACCACCACATTGGTTTTGTAAACCCAATCACATAAATCTGATTGTTTAGGGCACGCCAGCCCCCCCCCCCCCCCCGGCCGCCCCCGCCCCCCCGGGCCCCCCCCCCCCCCCCCCGGGGGGGCCCCCGGGCCGCCCCCCCCCCCGCCCCCCCCCCCCCCCCCCCCCCCCCCCCCCCCCCCCCCCCCCCCCCCCCCGCCCCGGCCGGGGGGCGCCACTTCCGTGGACCCGACCCCCCCCCGAAAAAAATCCCCCCCGCCCCTCTTTTTTTGGTCCTCCCTCTTTTTCTTTAAATTAACTTTCCCCTTTCCCCCCCCACTTTTTCCCAAAATCATTCCCCCCCTCCCCCCCCCTTTGTCTTCATATGCGTGTTTGGGTCCTATATGTGAACCTTTCTTGTATCTGACTTGGAAATTTGGGCAAGGGGATTGATAAGACGTAACTACCTTCCCCTGTAGGATCAGCTTTGTTAACAACCTTATCAACTTTTTAAAAAAGCAACAAGGGAAAGGGTCTGGCAAGGCATTAACATGTACAAAGGCCATCCTTTCACACCCTCTGCGCACTGTAATTTGAAATAATTGGAAGCTTTTAGTTTTCAAGCTTTAGGCTTTTGTTCAAGCTCATTAATATCTTACCTTTCTCTCTTCCTGCCCACCCTGCCTCTACCCATTCTTATTTTGGACCATTTTTAAAAATACTTGAACATCGGTTTTATTTCTAAAATGCTAAGGAAAATGCAGCATATATGGATGGCCTATTATGGGTGGTAACAATAGTCCATCCAGCAATACAGAATAAAAAGAAGATATTTGAGGAAATGATACCTTTTTTCTATTACGAGATATTATCCATTATTTTGTGAAAGCTAACTTTAATATGCGCCTAAAGCAATATTTGTGATTCTACTTTTGTTTTTTTCCCCCAAAGATGAAGATTTCTCTCTCTCTCTTTTTTTAAAATGGAATGAAAACTACAGTATTCAATTCTTTGGGGGTGAATTGCTTTCTCTTTCTCCCATATTATCATTAATAATGTCCTCTTGCTGTTCAAATTGCTTCTCTAAAGACAACAGTGAAATAAGCAACATGTTATCAAAGAAGCCAAAGACCACTTTAGTTTAAGATCATATCAGAAAATCACAGAATCTGAATCAAATTTGCACTGTTTTTTGTGCCAGAAAAGGCTTTTATTCCGCTTTTGTAAAAGATAAAATAAATTTGGGGTAAAGTGACTTAGGAAAACTCTGCAAGAGTGGAAATTAAATCCTATGTTGTTCCTTATAAGGGGATGTATGGCTTAGAAGTTAAAGAAGTTCAGCTTGCGAGTTGGAAAGTTGACAGCCTGTGTTCAAGACCCAAGCACTGTATGATTGTGTGAGCTCCTGTTACTTGCTCCAGCTCCTGACCACTTAGCAGTTTGAAAGCATGTAAATGTGAGTAGATAAATAGGTACCACGTCAGCGGGAAGGTAACAGCATTCCACCTCAGCCACATGACCATGGAAATGTCTTCAGACAATGCTGGCTCCTTCGGCCAAGAAACAGAGATGAGCATTGCCCCCTAGAGCTGGACACAACTGGACAGGGGAAATCTTGACCTTTATCTTTTGTTCCTTGTAAATAAAGATAGAACAGAAAGCCAACTGCATGAAATGATATGCGCCTTCAAATCATAGATGAATCCCTGAAGGGTCATCCTTGAAGGTTTACCTTGAAAGTACCCACAATTACAGACTCACCAAGGGATGGAACTCAATATTTTACTTAAAGTCTATGAGGAAAAGAGCTCACTACTAAACATTGCAATTAATTTATTTTGGTTGGAATCGTGACCAGGAATAAAAGACACTTCTTCCCGTAGTTACAGGGCTGCTTAGACTGTAGCTAATAATAAAATACATTATGCTCCAGCAGCTGGTATCGTATCTGTTTCCTTCTTTTTATGTACTCCATGTATATGAAATAGTAGTTCCCATCAGAGAACAATATTTCTATTGCTCTGGGATTCTGTTCCCAAAGAAGCTTTTCAAGCAGGGTCAGCTTCCTTTCAGTATTGCAAAAGCTGATTAAAATTAAATATTTCCCCCTTGCAATTTTTTTTAGCTCAAATGTTCATTTGAAGTAACTCTTTAAAGTTTTACTCTGTTCTATGGAGGAGGAGGAGGGGGGAAGAGGAGGAGGAGGAGGAGGAGGAGGAGGAGGGGGAGGAGGAGGAGGAGGAGGAGGAGGAGGAAGAGAAGGAATAGCAATAGCTCTTACACTTATATGCAATGCTTTACAGCCCTCTCTAAGTGGTTTACAGAGTCAGCATATTGCCCCCAGCAATTTGGCTCCTAATTTTAACCACCTTGGAAGGATGGAAGGTTGAGTCAACTTTGAGCCTGGTAAAATTCGAACTGCCAAATTGCAGGCAGCCAGCTGTCAGTAGAAGTAGCCTGCAGTACCGCACTCTGATCACTGCGCCACCATGGCTCACAGTGGAGAAGGAGGCGGCCATTAAAATGTAGAAGAAGAATTATATTGAAAGCACATTCTCAGACAAAGAAGGGATACCAAAGACTTAACCAAGTTATATAAATGTACTAGTAGGTACCTTTCTTTAAGATCTGTGCTAGGTTAGGATTAAGCTTTGCGAGATTCGTTGATCAATTAGTTTTTGGTTCAGTATATGAAAATCTAGAAAACAGATTAATACCATAACCAAGTTAAGCATGGAAAGTTGTATCATTTCAGCCTTTGATACTCTTTTGGAGAGTTTGAGCTTGAGGCCATCAAGTTCTGACTTGGGTCAAGTATCTCATATCAGAAATTCCAGCTTAATGCCTACTTTATCTTTCCTTCACCAGGGAAAGATTTTCCATTCTCCAGGTTTTTGTTTTTTAAAAAAAGCATTTTAAATGGATCTTTTTATTCTTCTGCTTTACAAGGTGCTTATTTTTATGTACCTCTTATTTTCAATGTAGGCTTTGATGTGTTCTCAAAGCCACCTTAGGAAAACTACTGCGTTTTGAAGGATAGTCAATAAATATTCAGAAATAAGCAAAATTTCTGTTGTCTATATACTAAACAGGTTCTGGAGACATTATGTGTTACCTGAGTCCCACTTATTTGTGGTAGTACCACAAATGGCAGACTGAAGACATTGAATTCAGGACTATTTGGAAGAAGCTACTGTTGGGAAGCACCTGAGATGCAGAATGTGATACACAAGCATGATTCCAGAATTCTACATCAAAAGCCTAATGTCATTAAAGAATAAACCAACTTCTGAATGCTCCTAATATCTTTGAATAGAATAGAGCAGAACAGAATAGAGTAGAGCAGAGCAGAGCAGAGCAGAGCAGAGCAGAGCAGAGCAGAACAGAACAGAACAGAACAGAACAGAACAGAACAGAATAGAATAGAATAGAATAGAATAGAAGTTGGAAGGGACCTTGGAGGTCTTACTAGTCCAACCCCTGCTTAGGCAGGAAACCCTACACCACTTCAGGAAAATGGTTATCCGGTCTCTTCTTAAAAATTTCCATTGTTGGAGCATTTACAACTTCTGGAGGCAAGTTGTTCCACTGATTAATTGTTCTAACTCAGGGGTCGCCAACCTTTTGGACCTCAGGGACCACCAAACTCATAATTTTAAATCCCATGGATGAGAGACCCTGGGGAAAATCCCCAAAAACTCTACAGGAAAATTCCCCACCCCGTTTTCCTACCGATTGTTGATTCTTTATTTGGGACCGCAGGATACCGTCTCCAGCTCCGTTCTCGTGGGAGCGGGGAGAGAGAGAGACTTTTGGCTTCATGCAAGGAAAGCAGCAGAAGCAGCAGAAGTCTTTCTTTCTCTCCCCCAAATTCCGCCACAAATGAGTCTTTGTGGGACTTGTCATGCCAGCGCAGCCTCTTGGAGCAGGATGCCTTGCAGGGTCCCAAAGAGTCATTTCTGGCAGAGTTTGGGGGAGAGAAAGAAAGACTTTTGCTGCTTTCCTTGCATGCAGCCAAAAGCAGAAGAAGAAAGAAGTGGAAAGAAGCAGCCTGGTGGCCAGGCGAGGCACATGGGGTATGTGGGGCAAGTTCCCCCCCTCCGCCCTTTCCCTCCTCCTCTTACTACCTCGCAATGAAAGTGACACAAGTCTTGTGTTCCCACGGGCCATGTGGGCGGCACGCACAGCCTGAATTAATTGTTTTTGGGGGTGCTTCCTCTGCGGACCTCCAAAATTTTCTCACAGACCACCAGTGGTCCCTGACCCAATGGTTGGCAACCACTGTTCTAACTATCAGGAAATTTCTCCTTAGTTCTAGGTTGCTTCTTCCCTTGATTAGTTTCTATTCATTGCTTCTTGTCCTTCTCTCAGGTGCTTTGGACAAAAGCTTGACTCCCTCTTCTTTGTGGTAGCCCCTGAGATATTGGAATACTGACTCAGGAGTAATATACAGCTCAGGAGTAATCATATGAACAGTGTATAAGTTTGATTACATACAAAAGAAATAAAATACTATTCATTTACTTTTCATCCTGGTAGAACCTACTGCTTTTTGGAGAGGAGCCCCCAATGTACTCAAAGCCCATGTAGGATCTTTATATCCCCCTACCAAATCCCATCTAAATGTTTCAAATCCATAAAATGTTAGGTCGAAGAATATTCAATCATTTGAGACCACTCTTGCGGTCTAACATGGTACACCAGGCTAATCTTGGTGATACTCAGTCAGTGGCAACTTGGCCAAGCCACATGGTGACACAATACCAAAGAGTCTTACTCAAGTCATAACTACAGAGAGTTGACTACATCATAGGTGACATTTTAATATTGGACCACTCTTGGTAGTGTTCATTCAAATTCATTTGCTTTAGAATCTTTAAATAATAATACATTCCGTATCACCATAATTCAGTTATCATTCTCAATAGCTAATACATGAATAATCCATTTAAAACAGACATGATATACTATAAAAACATCTGTGGTAAATACAGTAATTATAGAAATAATAAGCCAATTAATGGCATATAACAACATCCATCAATCACTTTTATACACATTATCACTTACATTCAACCCAGATGGTACAGTATTCTCTCAGTCTAGAAGTACTCATTGGAAAAGCTGATCTTTGGCCATTGAAGTATTGTTTTAAATAAAATCAAGGAAGAATATTGTTGAATTTAATGTGAGGAATCTGCTCCAAAGAATGGATACAGCCACTGATATAGTCCCTGCTAGCTTCAGCCCTCTTCACCACATAGAAATGAGATGTTAGCCAGTCTTCTATGTTCTGTGTTTTATGTTCAATTTCTCCTATGAGTCCAGACAAATCTGGTTGAAGGAGGTGGACCTAATGCAATAAAATGAAGCTTATGATGCAGGACAATTTGCAATAAAAAGTTGCAATGTAGAGCAGGGAACTTGCTATTCTTAACCATAACGGTGCCAGAAAACACTATGTACAGAATTGTTTCTCAGCCTTGGCCATTTAAGATGTATGGACTTCAACATCCAGAATTCCCCAGCCAGCTTGAAATCCACACATCTTCAAATGGCCAAGGCTTGGAAACATTGGTGTAAAAAGTAAAGGAGGTGATCTTCTTGAGAAATTTGCAAGAAGAATTATATATGCAAATAATGCTGAAACATTATTTAGGTTCTGAGAAGATAAGGTTCAGAAACAACTCAGACAAAGATATTCCTGGTTCAATGAGATATATGAATGAGCTCAATCAGACTTGCAATATTCTGTTTTTATAGTGTCAGGCCTAAGCCCCAAAACAACACAGCGAGATCCAGTTGAGTCCAATTCTTTATTTTATTACGTCTAATAGATAGAATAAATAGATAGAATAAATAGAATAGACGTGGTGGCTCAGCGGCTAAGATGCTGAGCTTGTCGATCAGAAAGGTCGGCAGTTTGGCAGTTTGAATCCCTAGCACCACATAATGGAGTGAGCTCCCATTACTTGTCCCAGCTTCTGCCAACCTAGCAGTTTGAAAGCATGTAAAAATGCAAGTAATAAAATAGGGACCACTTTGGTGGGAAGGTAAACAGCCATTCCATGCACCCTCAGCATTTAGTCATGCTGGCCACTTGACCATGGAGATGTCTTCGGACAGCACTGGTCCCTAGCACTTAGATCATTAGAGGTGAGTATTCCAAGGTCCTTTACAGAGCTTGGGTCATCAACAAGATCTTGACTATTCAGTTTGTATTTTATTTTCTGATTTTTTTTTGCCAATATGTAAGACAGAGCATTTATTTGTTGAGATTTGAAGTTGCCATTTGTTTGACCATTCTGATCTTTATTTAGGGTAGTCTACAGCTATCACCATCTAACCCAACAGACCCTGGGAGATTCTAGGATGTGGCCAGACTGAATCTTTTCCTTCCTCCCCTATCCAGTTCAGGACCATTGCTGTCTCTTGTTTGGGTCCATCTCTGGAATCTGTTGCCTTTTCCCTGGGAAGCTTGAAGTGATATTGCTGAGATTCTTACAACACAGAGATCTCTCTCTTTCTCTTTCTTTCTCCAGTTGTGCCTTTCATCACATCTACTCAATCTCACTTGAGACAGTTTCAGCCTTTCTGTGGAATTGTTTTCCTGGACTGATCTACCATGTGGAGTTGACACATTGTGAGAATCTTAGCTCCACTCCATATTTTTGTCACAACATCTCATGGAAGGATGTGAGGGGCAAAGTTGGAGTTCCAGTATTGTGATTTACGTTTTCTCACTCTCTGTCCCCACCCCACCCACGATCTACTTTGAGTTGTCTGTGTGAAGTCCCTTTCCAAAATTCCATTCCATGCCTTTTTTCCAACACACACACTTTATTCCCCTATGCACAAGTACCCATCAAAATGATTTTGGAATCTGCCTTATTCCTTTTGAAGAATACATATTTGCAAGTCGTGGGACTGTTATATAGTTCGTTATTTTGCCTGATTGCCTACGGATTGATTACCAGTCATTTATAAAAGAAATGCATAGCCTGTGGCCTTGTGGAAGTCGTATAAGATGTTGTAAATGGAGAATTTTGAGGATATTAGAATTTTGAGAAAAGTAATGCATTTCACCAGCAAGTAAGGAAAGGCAAATAGATGTCCTCCCTACCCCTGCTTCAAATGAGGAGTGGAACATTAGCTTGAGACAAAGTAAAGGCAAGAAAGAAAATACTGAATACATTTAACGAAGCTATGTAAAACCTTGGCACACCCATTCAGACAACATGTCACACTTGATTAGGCTTAACCAGTAAGATTTTAGTATTTAGTATTTATTTGATTTGTCAATCTCTTACAAGATACAGGTATAAGAATAAACATAGTTCTGAATACATGGGATAGATACTTATAAGAAAAATAAAAAGAAACAATAGGACAGGGACCGTAGGCACGATTGGTGCGCTTATGCACGCCCCCTACAGGCATTACTTGGTAATTCAGCTTTTGTGTGGCAAGATCCCAGTTTGTTTCATTCCGATATAGCTCAACATTGTGCAAACCCTGACAGAAATAATTCCAGGAAACCAGGTTTTTATTATTCTTGTTGTGGTTGTTGTGGTTTGTTTATTTATTTATTTTATTTTATTATTTGATTTGTCAATTGCTTACAAGATAATAGGTATAAGGATAAACATAGTTATGAATACAAGAAAGGAGTACATATAAGAAAAATAAAAGAAACAATAGGACAGGGACGGTAGGCACCTTGGTTCGCTTATGCACGCCCCCTACAGACCTCTTAGGAAAGGGTAAGGTCAATAGTAGAAAGTCTAAGGTTAAAGATTTTGGGGTTTGGGGAAGAAACCACAGAGTCAGGTAGAGTATTCCAGACATTGACCACTCTGTTGCTGAAGTCGTATTTCCTGCAATCAAGTTTGGTCCGGTTAACCTTGAGTTTGTATCTGTTGTTTGCTCTTGTATTGTTATGGTTGAAGCTGAAGTATTCATTGACAGGTAGGACATTGTAATGTATGATTTTATACACTATCCTTAGTTCGGACCAAAGACACTGTCGGTAAGTGAATCTGACTTGGCTTATCAGATGTTCCCAAAAGGGGATCACGTGACCTTGGGACACTGCAGCCATCATAATTATGAACCAGTGGTCAAGCATCCAAATATAAGTCCCATGACGATGGGGATGCTGCAATGGTCCTCAGTGTAGAAAACGGTCTTAAGACACTTTTTTTTGTAACTTTGAACTTTGAAGTTTAAAGGAACTTCTTGCTAAGTCAAGGTCTACCTGTTCCTGCTCTGCAAAAAATATAACACAAAAATATAATATCTGCACTGCCAAAATCCATTAACCACTAGTGGGCAGGACAGAGCCAAGGAGTTTTTATTCATCTCTCTGCTGCCATCTCTGGTTCTTGGGTTCTTTGCAGCTATGGAAGCTTTTGTAATCTTCTAACAATACAAACCTCCCCAAATCTGCCCTCCCTCCAAAAAATCCACCTTGGCTAAAGGTTTTCCTTAGGACTCTGCTGAGAGGCGAGCACAGCAGGCTGATAACAATCGTCTAGAGGTGTTCCAGGAAAACGCCTTTCTCTCTGATTTTCCAAGCCGAACCCTCACTTCGCCGTTTCTCTTTCTCTTTTCTTCCGATCTTCGGATTCAGGGCTCCCGGTTGCGCGCTTTGCGGGAGGAGGCGGGGAACAAGGCAGGAAGCCGACCGAAGAATTTCCCTCTAGCAACAGGCTAGAAAGCGGGGGGGGGGGGGGGGGGGAGGCATACCGAATTGAGGCTCGCTTGAGCAGCGCGAGCATTTGCAGTTTCAAGGCTGGCTTGGTTCGGCTCTCCAAGCGCCCGTTGCGCGGAAAAAAGTCAGATCCAGACACGCAGCATGACCCCCCCCCGCCCTTCCATGGTGCCCCCAAACTCTTTCAGACGTTTTCAGCTGGGAGGGTGTGTGTGTGTTTGTGTGCGAATGTCGGTTTTTAAAGAGAGTTAGCAGGGTTAGCGGTCGGGAAAGAGGGACCGGGAGCGCGCGATCAACAGCTGGTGGCGGAGCAGAGAATTTCGCCGTGGTGGAAACTGGGGGTTGGGGGATTGCGCTCAGGTGTTATTCACCCACCCACCCCGTCTCAGCCGCCGCCGCCTTTGCTCCCCCCACCTCCCTGCCGTGCGTTTGTGTGGCTTTTCCAAGAAACGAGGATGGGAGCAGTCTCCGAGGTAGGATCGGCGTGGGGAAAAACAAAGGCGTCTCGGCTTTGCGGGCTCCTGCGAGGTGCGGGCAGGCACGCCAAATGCTATAAGCCCCGCACCCCAGAAAGGGTGGGGGACGCGGAGGGTGGGCGCCGGTCGTGAAATGGATACCGCCGGTAATATTTCGGGAGGTTTGTGGGTTGCGTACGGGACACCCTCCCCCCCCCTCCGTCTTAAGTAGGGTTGCGAGAGCTGGAGGCCGAGGTAGACTCCTAGTGTCCTGGGTCTCCTGGCTTGCCCTCTGGTGGTCAACCAGGGTTCTCCCGCGGGTCCGATGCGGGAACCCTAATCTTGGCCAACTGGGTCGTGGGAAGGCAATGGGGAAGGCAAAGGAAACAGCGGCTTGGGAAGCTTGGTCACACACACTCCATTTCCGAGGGAGTTTGGGGACAGGTCAAAGGTGAGGAGGTCACCTGGAGAAGTTTCTCCTCTCTCAGGGCAACTCCCTTGTTTCTGAGTTTGGGTTGGGAGCTGAAGGTGGAGGAAACTTGTGGGAAAATAGCAAAGGGGGGTGGGATAGGATTGGAGTCGGTTGTGGGTCTTCAGATTCCAGGTGTAGGGCTGATCTACTCCTCACCTGCACTTCTTGTCATATCAACTTGAAATGGTAAAATAGACCTAGGACAAGAATTTGGGGGTATCCTGATGATTTTGCTTGGTGACCAAGTTATTTGGATTACAGTTAGAGGAGGAGAATTTGTGTAATAACCGGTTTTGATCAATGTCCAACTGAAAGGAATGGGATGTGGTAGCTAAAAATACTACATTCACCATCCACCCATCCATTCCTTTCTTTGCCTCTTCTTCTTCCTCACCTTCTTCCTCCATTCAGCCTTGGATAAGAGGCAAGACTTTTAACCATGGTCTTAAGCTCCTTCTGTTTTCATAGTACTTGACTGTTCCCTATCAATCAAAAAAACCTGTCTCTGACCAAACTTTGATAGGAACAGTTTCTCCCTGCAATTGACTGGGTCCAAAGGCATCACAATTTATGGGAAGAAGACAAGCCTAATTTTAGATCAGAACATCACCATCATGGCCCAGAAAATAAGAGATGAAACTCACCTCCCTTCCACACTGAATTTTCAGTGAATCTAACCGTAAATTATTTATGGGGAAAATTTAGTCTTCCACTTAGGTAAATACAGTAGATGATTCCTCCTGCAGGTCAGGGGGTCTTTCCAAATATGTTTTAATCAAAACCTTCTGCCTCTTGGTCTCCCTAGTTGTTCTTTGTGATATTTTTGAGCCACGGCTTCAATGGAGTCACGTTGGAAGTGTGAACTTGCACTATAAAATTGATTTACTGGTTCTCCAGTAAAGAAGGCAGGATCCTGTCTCTTCAAGTTTAAAAAAAAATGATCAGAAAAAAAATGTGGTAGTGCTTGGTGAGTCACCTAGTAAAGGTAGATGATAAAATGGATCCTTAACTACAGATAGTCCTCAACCTATAATCATTTCTTTATAAGTTGTAACCAAAGTTACAACAGCACTGAAAAAAAGTGACTTACAACTGGTCCTCACACCTATGACTGTCATAGCATCTCGCCAGTCAAAATTCAGGTGTTGCAGTGGTTGTAGTGTCTTTGGATCATGTGATCACCATTTCCGACCTTTCCAGGTGGCTTCTGATAGGGAAAGTCGGTGAGCGAAGCCGGATTCTCTTAATAACTGCATGATTCCATGGCAAAAAAATTCATAAACCTGGGTACAATTCACTTATAACAACTGCCTTGCCTAGCAACAGAATATTTGATTCCAATTGTGGTTGTAAGTCCACTTTCTGCCAATGAACTACTTGTACAGCTGTGTGTGTAGTTTCTAAGGTTAGTAGCATAGGTCAAGCATTTCTAACCCGACTTACTCCAGATGTATTGGAAAACAACCATGAGACTGGCTGGGAATTCTGAGTGTTGTAGTCTGAACACATCAGAGGGGCCCTAACCTTAGAAAGACAGATGTAAATGGACAAATTGCATTTTATTTTGATGCCACAGATCCTATAAGGAGCTCATGGGTTGCACCTTGTTTTATCTTCACAAGAACTTCTAAGGTAAGGTGGACTAGATGTTACAACCCATCTAGAATCAACCATTGAAGTTGATAGCTGTGCAAAGGATTCAATCCTGCTGGTAGTTAAGCAGATATTTCTTTGTGTTTTGCAAGTAAGCCAGAATGAAGGAAAGGGCTAATTTGATCTGATTGCCGAGGGTCAGTCTGTGCAAAACAGCACATTCCTTCCCATAAGGTTTGAAACCCATGGTCAACAATGGAGACTGACTTTCCAAATTTCAGTCCTTTTAGTCATTCCTTTTCAAGAAGACACAATGCACTTTGTCAAATTTTGTCCCCCTCGCAACTCTCAAGAGAAATATAAGACAATGAGTTGCTGAACAAAAAAAAGAAGTCAAGCATCTGCATTTTCTATTCAATGCATGATTTTTGCATTAAAAAATGACTGCCCAGCTGTCACAAGCTGGGCTATGTCGCACAATCCATGTTCGTATGGGTCAGCTTCTTTGGAACTGAGGCAGCAAACTTAAATCTTTCCTGTTGTTTATTATTTTTCAGCAAAGGAAAGCAAAAGCAAAAGGGTACTAGAACTTAATAAAGTTAAGGGAGGTGGTAGCACATTCTTAAGACTACTTATAATCTCATCATCCATCTAAATTCAGTATTGTGTGGCAACAATGGGAACATGTCTACTTGATGCCTATTAATTCCTTTCAGCTTCAGACAGCATCTCCATTTACCAAGGATGTTGGATGTTGAAACGTCTTTGGAAAATGTCATCCCACTTCATCTGATTAACAGAATAACAAAGTTGGAAGGGACCTTGGGGATCATCTAGTCCAACCCCCCTACTCAAGCAGGAGACCCCATACTACTTCAGACAAATAGCTTTCCTATCTCTTCTTAAAAACCTCCAGTCATGGAGCACCCACAATTCCTGAAGGCAAGCCGTTCCATTGATTAATTCTCACTATCAGGAAATTTCTCCTTATCTCTAGGTTGGTTCTCTCCTTGGTTAGTCTCCATCCATTGCTTCTTGTTCTGCCTTCAGAGGCTTTGGAGAATAGGTTGTTCCCCTCTTCTTTGTGGCAGCCCCTCAAATATTGTCACCCTAATATGGAGCACTTCATAACTGCCAAGCAATGAGTTGGAGATCTTAGGTGGGAAGATGCCTTGAAAATATTCTCTTCATATGGAAAGGAGGAGTAATCGGGATTGAGATCCAGTGAAAGGGAAAACATCTTTTATTCTGCGAGATACTAAAAATGGGATCTTACCGGAGAATTAATTACTTCATGTGATCCTCAACTTTTGACTAGTCACTTAGCACTGATTGAAGTTCTCACAGACCTGACTTACAACCCAGACTCGAAGTTTTGACAGTGAGGCCCTCCCTGTGGTCATGTGACCACACATTGGTTGCTCAGCAGCTGGGCCACAATTATGGCTATTCGCAGTGTCCCATAGTCACATGACTGCATTTTATAATGGTTTTGCCAGAAATCAGCATTTACTTCCGGTTTGTGAGCAAATCTGTGCCCATTGGTTCACTTAAAGACCATGGTATTTGCTTAACAACCACAGATTTGCTTCACAGCAGTGATTTTCTTCACAACTGCTCCCCAAATTCATAAAATTGGGTTAATCATCTGACCGACTAGTTTTATGACCTTCACAAGTGACAACTGAGATGGGCAGTCTCCCTTATGGTCATAATTCAAGGACTACCTGTATTTACATTGTAGTATAGGATGTGGACAAGCTTTTTTTCTAGTCCAATGAACTGGACCGTAATCCACAAAAGTTTGTGTAGCTATATATTTGTTCATTGATAGGTGTCACGAGACTGTTTGTTGCTTCTTCGGAAATTTTTCCCTTAAACAGGTTGTTTAAGATGAAAAGTTCCCAATTCTGGGTAGCTGGTTAAAAGCATGGCTTTCATCAAAATTTCATTAAGTAAAATATTGCTGTACTAGGACCAATCTTCCATAACTTGATTTCACATGTTGTGACTAATAGATTCTTTAGGAGGAATTTTATTGCACTGGAGTATGCTCGAAGTACAATTTAGAGAACAGTGCAAGAGTGTTGCTGTTACGATGAAATGGAAATATTCATTGTAAGAATAAGTGTCAGGACAACACTATGAACCATAAACATGGTGTGTAAGAACTGTTTTCTTTCAGCTCCATAATTTGTAATGAAGTCAACATGACATATTGGCTCTGTAATTCTGAATCAATTCACAGATTTTCGTAAGCAGCTCACCATAAATGGTACACTGTGGTAAGATTTACAAATGTTATTCTTCCTTGCATCTATTACGTCCGATGGTTGCTTAAAATGCATTGTAATTCTTTAAAATTGAACGTAGACCCACTTGTTGCTTTCGCATCCTCCGTTCCCACTTGTGAGCAGAGCTGTTTATATAACACAAGATGTTAATCATGAAATGTCAACAGTGCAGCTTCAGTCATGAAAACAGAAGGTTGACTGTCAAATGGAAAGCCTCAGACATTGTTTAACTTTGTCTCCTGTAAGGTTTTTTTTTTTCCATTTCATCCTGATAATTTTAGTGTGGCTTACTACAAGCTTTCGGTAGGAGGAAGAGGTTTCAGCTGGGAAAAGAACTGAGAAGGAGGCGATGGGGGAGGCAGCATTCTATAAATAAAGAATCTGGCTGAGAGAGATTCTGTTCCCAAATATTTCATAGCCTTGAGGTTTTATTCTGTTTAAAATTTTGCATATTTGATCAACTGTGGGGTGGGAAGAGATAAGAGACAGGTAAGTGTAAATGCCATCTGGTCTGCTGAAAGAAGGGTAAATGTTTGCTCAGCTCTGGTTTATGCAGATCTATCTGAATCTTTGAGATCTGAAGACGGTCTTGAAAGAGATTTATAGTTGTTTTAATATAGGGAGGGAGAAGAGATAGAGTGTGTTCTTACTCAGCACGTTAGCATCACCTGATGAAATTAATTGGCGTTAGCAGCCGCTAGACAGAAAATCAAAATTTATCCCTGCTAGCATTTCCAGTGACTGATTGAGCACTACCCCCAAATTTCCATTAGGCCCTCAGCCTGCATATCTATATTTCCAGGATGGATATGATTGAGTGCTGCATGCAATAAGGAAAGGGGAGAGCATCAGCAAATGGCGTCTCAGCAGTGGTCCTGAACAGCCATCAAAACAAGCTTCTCTCTCTGTCATTGGCTCTAATACTACCAGGGTCCACTTTGCTAGAGGATGACAAGCTGTCACTCACATCCTCCTCTCCATTGGCCATGCTGGCTGGGTTGCTGGGAATTGTAGTTGCAATATCTGATGGCTCAGAGGGCACCCATTCTTTCCATTCCATGCTGGGTGTTATTGTTTGGTATATCACAAAACTTTGAGGATAGATAGGTAGGTAGGCAGATGATACATAGATGAGAGAGAGATGATGGATGGATGGCGGGGGGTCCCTGGTACTCTCTGAGCTTGCTTTTTTTCTTGCAGACGTTTCATTGCCCAATGAAGTAACATAATCAGTGCTAGTAAGGAGTGCTGAGACCTTTTTGGGTGAAATGTTACTCCCAAGCTCAGAGAGCACCAAGGACCCCTCATTTCAACCCTGAACTGCAAATATTCTCCTTTATAGATAGGTAGATGATAGATAGATGATAGGTAGACAGACAGACAGACAGACAGACAGACAGACAGACAGACAAAATCATTGTACAGTTTCTCTGTTATCACTTGGAAATTATTTGAAATTTCTGGGAATAAATGTGGACATTGTAACCATTCCTGTTTTGTAAATAGCAATCAGATCTTGTTGCCTTGATATGCTTTCCAGAATCCTATTATAGGTAGTCCTTGATTTATTACCACAGGAGAATGTCTATTGCTAAGCAAGTCGTTCCCGATTATTACAACCTTTTTGCCATGGTTGTTAAGTGACTCATGTGGTCATTAAGCGAATCCAGCATTCCACATTAGTTCTGCTTGTTAGACGTTGGCTGGGAACAACACAAACGGGGATCACAAGACCTTGAGACACTGCAACCATCGTTAATACATGCTGGTTGCCAAATTTTGACCATATGGCTGTAGGGATGCTGTGATGGTTGTAAGTATGAGGACTGGCTGTAAGTCACCTCTTTCAGTGTCACTGTAATTTCAAACGGTTTCTAAACAAATGGTTGTAAATCAAGAATTACCTGTACCACAGGACACTGATGGAATTCTGTGCAGGCAAAAGACCTTTATAAAGAGTACGTGGTTGTGTAGAATTGTGCAGCTGTGGAGACATGTAGATGTTGAGGTACTAACTTTAATTGAAACTGTAGCATCTGCAGAGGAAATCTTGGGAGCTTCATCCCTGGAGGCTTTCAAGAAGAGATTGGACTGCCATCTGTCAGAAATGGTGTAGGATCTCCTGCTTGGGTGGGGGGGTTGGACTAGATGACTTTCGAGGTCCCTTTCAACTATGTTATTCTATTCTAAATATGTTTTCCTCTTTGGTTTCTTTTCTGAACTCCTGTTACTGTTAGGATAGAGCTTCACAAAAGGAGACAATCCCTGCCTAAGAGAAGTGCAGTCTAAAATGTGCCATATTGAAGAGAGTACAGCCTTTCTTGATTTTACTCTCTCCCATCTCTGCTAAGCCTATAATCACATTGGCCTGCTCCATTTCTTTGGAAAATTTGCTAGGAAGGCTTGCAAATGGAGGGAGGGGGAGGGAGGGAGGGAGGGAGGGAGAGAGAGAGAGAGAGAGAGAGAAAGAAAGAAAGAAAAGAAAGAAAAGAAAGAGAAAGAAAGAGAAAGAAAGAAAGAAAGAAAGAAAGAAAGAAAGAAAAGAAGAAAGAAAGAAAGAAAGAAAAAGAAAGAAAGAAAGAAAGAAAGAAAGAAAGAAAGAAAGAAAGAAAGAAAGAAAGAAAGAAAGGAAAGAAGAGGGAGGGAGGGAGGGAAGAAGAAGAGTAGGAGAAGAAGATATTACAGAGAAATGTGTAACTTTTTCAGAAATTACAAGACATTCTATCTGCTAGGTTTGAGTGTAAACACCTTTTTCCGATGGTTTCCACAACACTAGTCATCTTCTAGAATCTAGATTGTAAAATGGGGAAAGATAAACTTGTTCTTTTATATGTGTCTTATTTACTTATCGATAGCATGCATCTGTACACCTGGCACTTTGCAGAACAAAAGAGTCTACCGAGGTGGCCTAGAGGTGGAGCTCCTGCTTCATAATCAGGAGGCTGTGAGTTCAATCCTAGGTAGACTCTCCTGTTTGAGCAGGGAGTTGGACCAGATGACCTCCAAGGTCCCTTCCAACTCTGTTATTCTATATGTTCTATAAGCAAGCAAATTCAGCTATCAAAAGTGAGATCAGGAATCCATCAGAAAAAAATCTTGCCATGCAAAATTCAACTTGGGAAAGAAACAAAAGTGGATTCAAGGGTAAACAAGATGGATTTGTTTTTTAAGTTTAAAGGCAGAGATACTTTTGAGATTTATTTCATTTCTGGGCAACTCTATGTAGTTTTGTTGGCAACAGGACAAAACTGTTCCATTTCTGCCTTCTGTTGCCATGTTTTCCAGAAACTGCTATTGGAAATTCTTCATGTTCTTCTGTCCAAGCAATAACCACACCTGATCTGGCTTCACTTTTCAAGAATAGACAAGGTTGATGCTTCCTTGCATACTAAATTGACAAATAAAGAATGAAAGCCAAAACTCAGTCCTTCCAGTCTGCTTCTTTTGCATTGCATAAGATTTAGTTGTTTGTAAATCTACAGATAAGGTGGCTGGGGAAAGTCAACTGATTATTCTATAGTCCTTTTTCCAGAACAGCTGGATTCTGGGTGCCATAATCTCTATTGCCCATGCTGGCTAAAGATAAGGATTTAAATTAAGCACAGATGGGGGGAAATTCTTCACAACTACCCAAATAATTCCAGCTCTTCCTTACCATACTTTCATTGTGTGTAGAGCTTTGCCCAGGCAACAACATTGTTTTGTATTTCATTCAATGCAAAGATGTCCTCTGAAGAAATTTGGGTTTTGAGGAAATATTTGAAGTAAAAGAAATAGGTCCACATGGATCTGAGGTGGTATTCAGCAGGTTCTGACAGGTTCTGGAGAATCGGTAGTGGAAAGTTTGAATAGTTCGGAGAACCGGCAAATCCCACCTCTGACTCATCTATTCTCTGCCTCCCAAGTCTCAGCTGATCGTCTGGGTCTTCTTTTTTCATTTCTTTTTTTTTATTTTAATTATAAGAATACAACATGGTACAGCCGTTCTGGCCTTACAATTGTTATATATATATATATAAATATTTACAGACCACTCACATCCCAGACATAAACTGTTTCAACTCCTTCCCTCAAAACAACGCTATAGAGCACTGCACACCAGAACAACTAGACACAAGGACAGTTTTTTCCCGAAAGCCATCACTCTGCTAAACAAATAATTCCCTCAACACTGTTCAACTATTACAAAGTCTGCACTACTATTATTGTTAATCTTCTCATCACTCCTTATCACCCATCCCCTCCCACTTGTGACTGTAGGACTGTAACTTTGTCGCTTGTATCCTTACAATTTATATTGACTGTTTCCTAGTATGATTTGATTGCTTATTGTACCCTATGACTATCATTAAGTGTTGTACCTTATAATTCTTTACTCTTGACAAATGTATCTTTTCTTTTATGTATACTGAGAGTATGTGCACCAAGACAAATTCCTTGTGTGTCCAACCCCACTTGGCCAATAAAGAATTCTATTCTATTCTAAACGTTACTTCACCATTTACAATCCTCTTGTTTGATAAATTGTTTACTAATTATTCTAATCATCATAACTACTTATGTTCCAACCTTGCCTGCTTCAACCACTGATAGAATTTATTCCACATTTCATAATACTCAGATTCCCCCTTGTTATTTAATTCTAGGGTTAACTTATCTGATTCTGCACAGGCCATAATTTTCCTTATTATCTCTGTTTCTGGCGGTATGCTTTCCGTCTTCCAGTATTGTGCATATATTATTCTAGCCGCCGTCAACACATGTACTATTAGATAAATTAAATCCTTCCTATATCCTTCTGATATTATTCCTAGGAGAAAAAATTCCGGCTTAAATGGAATACACTCTTCCAACATTTGTTCCACCCATGTCTGAATCAGTCTCCAATACTTTTTTGCAGCATTACAAGTCCACCACGTGTGAAAAAATGTGCCTGATACATCTTTGCACTTCCAACAATTTGGAGATAAACTTTTGAACATTTTGGAAAGCCTTGCTGGTGGAAGATGCCACCTGTAAAACATCTTATAAAGGTTTTCCTTGTATGCCGTGGCCAATGTTATTTTCCTATTGGTGGTCCAAAGCTTTTGCCATTTAACCAATTCAATATTATAACTGAAATGTTGCCCTGCACAGGATAATGGAGCTGGAAAGCAGGTTAGTGGAGTGGGGAGGGAATGGGGATTTTACAGTATCCTTCCCCTGCCACGCCCACCAAGCCACACCTACAGAACCGGTAGTAAAAAAAAATTGAATCCCACCACTGACATGGATCTTTTGAAAAATAGCTCCATGGTTGAATAAGAGAGAGGACGAGATGACCTTTAGGTATTAGAGAGTACATATAGTGGAATTAAAGTGTTAGGATGGGATTATTCCTCAAGCTAAGGCCATATAGATGCCATGGGACCACAATGAATTCCTAATCAGTGTGACCAAAGACTTTAACATGACCCAATACATTCAAATAATTTTTAAGGGAGTTTTCAAAGGAAGGCAAACATCTGGTTTTGTTTCCAGGTAGTCCTCAACTTATGTTCACAATTGAGCTCCAAATTTCTGTTGCTAAGTAAGGCAGTTGTTCAATGGGTTTTTCTCCATCTTATGACTTTCTTGCCAAAGTTGTTAAGTGAATCATTATAGCTGTGAAGTGACTCATGTGGTCATTAAGCAAATCTGGCTTCCTCCATTGACTTTGCTTGTCAGAAGCCAGCTGGGAAGATTACAAATGATGATCAGATAACGCTAGGACGGCACAACTGTCATAAACCATTGCTAGTTACCAAGAGCCCAAATTTTGATCAGGTGACCATAGGGATTCTGCAAAAATCTAAGTGTGAAAAATGGTCATGGTTTTGATGCCGTTGTAACTTTGAATGGCCACTAAATAAATGGTTGTAAGCTGAGCACTATGTGTACTTGGAAATCACTTCTAAACTACAGTATATACTTGAGATTAAAAAAAATGTTTTGGGATTTGCTGACTAGATAAGTCTGTTGTTATAGAAATGTATATTAAGTATGTAAAAGTAAAAAGTTATTCCACTCCCCCTTTTTCTCTCTCCCATTTCCTTACTATCTTTTTCATTTGTATTTTATATTATGGAACTTAATAAAAATTAAAGAGTACACACCAATTTTGAAGGGAGTTTTTAAGAGGGCCAGTTTGGTATATAGTAGCTGCAAACTGAGAGTTGGTTCTAGGCCCGCCTTAGGCACAAAGCCAATTGTGTAACTTTGGGCCAGTTTCTCGCTCTCAGCCATTGGAAACGGTGGCAAACTACTTCTAGAAATGCTTCCCAAAAGTCTGCATGGACTTGACCAGGCAGTTGCCACTGATCAAGAATGCATACGCACCAGTGGTGGGATTCAATTTTTTTTTACTACCAGTTCTGTGGGCGTGGATTGGTGGGTGTGGCAGCGGAAGGATACTGTAAAATGTCCAGGCAGAGGTAGTATTTGCTGGTTCTCCGAACTACTCAAAATTTCTGCTACCAGTTCTTCAGAACTGATCAGAACCTGCTGAATACCATCTCTCTCTCTCTCTCTCTCTCTCTCACACACACACACACACACAGAGAGAGAGAGAGAGAGAGAGACGGAGGGAGAGAGAGAGAGATTTAGGCAAGATCTAGGCTGCAATTCTATAGAGGCTTACTTGGGAATAAGCACAGCTATTCAATTGTTCCTGGTCCCAAATTAATGGGTGGAATTGATGAGAGGTATATTTCCTTTATCAGGATAATGATAAAATAACAAAATCAAAACCTAATGAAAATTGTGGGGTCCTTGGAGCTCTGTGAGCTTGGTGGTTTTCTTGCAAATGCTTCATCATCAAACTAGGTAGCATGATCAGTGAAAGAAAGCCACCAAGCTTGGAGAACACCAAAGATTCTGCAGTTTCAATCCTAAACTGGAAATACTCCATTCTGTCTTGCAAAGGCAAGCAAAGTATTACTCTAAATTTGATCCGTAAATCAAGATCACTATTTGCTGCCTATAATTCCAGTCCCAGTTTTGGGTACCATTTCTTGATTGTGATAAAGTAGGGGCAGGTACATTGATCCCCAACCCTTAATGGTAAAGAGCGCAGAAAATCAGGTGGCAATATTGTGGTGCCCATGGACAGGCTTGGGAGTATTTCTGTTTTGAAAAATGTTGGGGTTAATAACAGGTGCATTTGCTTTAGTTTCTGGCTGAAAATGTTGGAAGGAATGCACTTTTGTTATTTGTTGGCTTGCAGCTGAGTTTCAACAGCACAATCTCAGGAAGCTTCAGCAAAAGAGAGAAATACCACCCCCTGGTCTATATACAGTAGATAAGCTGGAAAATTGAATGGTCATATTTATACATTTGTATAAATGTATGATATATATTTTTCCACTCCGCATTTATGTTTTTTTCAAGCAGTCTGCAGGAGGCGTTAAGTATGGGTAGAACAGCAGGAAAGGAACCAAGAATTATTGCTAGAAGTAAATCTGGTTCATTTCCTAGCTCTTCGTTTTTCTTTAGCCTGTATTGCTTAACACCTGTGAAAGATATAGAATAAAATGCTTGTTTTCATTTATATTGGGCAGTGGTTAAGACGCTTGGCTTGTCAACTGGAAAGATGGCAGCCCAGGTTTGAGACCCAAGCGCCATGTGATGGGGTGAGTTCCCATTCTCATCCCAACTCTTGCCAACCTAGCAGTTTAAAAGCATGCAAATGAGAGTAGATAAATAGGTACCACTTTGATGAGAAAGTACCAGCATTCCGTGACATCATGCTGGCCATATGACCACGGAAATGTCTCCGGACAGCATTGACTCAATGCTGAAATGAAGATGAGCACTGCCCCCTATAGTTGGCAATGACTAACAGAGTAAAATCCACAGGAATCCTTTCATTATATAGCAATAATATGATAGCCCATCACAGTATATAATGTACCTTTAACTTCTTTAACTAACACAGAGAAGGCAGCACTGCTTTTTCCAATAGAGTGAGGTAGATGGAGTTAGGTATTTGTAAAGCAATAAAAGGTATCTAAAAAACCCTATTACATTGCTTTACAGGAAAAAAAAACAGCACATTGAAATGTCAAGCTGCTTTAATTTTGTATCTCAAATAAGAAAGATGTTTATACTGCCAGAAGATGGGATGAATTTAAGTTTGATTTATACTTTTTATGACTTACCCTGAAACTAAAAGGTAATGTAAAATTAAATCCTTCCAGCCTGCTTCCTTTAATATACTGTGTAAGGTTAAGTTGTTTATAAATCCATGGATAAAGTGACTGGAGAAATTAATACTCTCAATCGATATCCTACAGCCAAGATGGCGAACCTATGGGACGCATGCCAGAAATGGCCATCGCTCATTGCTTTTCCAGGTTCCGGCGCTGGTCTTTGCATGTGTGGGAGCGCCAGAAACTGGAAGAGCAGCTCCCTGGCACACATGCGCATGCTGGGAAGCTGAGCTTCTGGTTTCCAATGCATGCATACATGCATGCTGGCCAGCGGGTCTTCATGCATGCGTGCATACTAAAAACCAGAAGACCAGGTGGCCAGTGTGTATATAAGTGTTGGAAACCAGAAGGTCAGCTTCCCAGCATGTGCATGCATGCCTGGGAGCTGCTCTTTAGGTTTCTGGTGCTCCCCCACCCACTTGCGCACTCCCGTTTTGGCACCCGGTGCTGAAAATATCTATCCTACAGTATCTTTCCAGAAGAGTTGGGTTCTGGGTGCTATAATCTCCATTGCCCGTGCTGGCGAAAATTAAGAATTGAAATTAAGTGTGACTAGTGAGGAATTTTTCACAACTACCCAATACAGTACCTATCTCTTCTTTACCGAAGTTCCATTGTGGGTACAAGCAAGCTATGCAAAGAACTTTCCTGACACAACAGCATTGTTTCTGCAATAATTTGTGTTTCATCCAATATAAGTGATCTCTTTTTCATTGTTGGTTGGCTTGCATCTCCATGCTTGCCCTGAGGTTTTTAAAAATTAACAGTTCTACATAGCTCATCCTGATTATGTTTTCAATGTAGAACTCTCAGGCTGGACCAGAACAGATGATACCTAACTTTCCTCCATGGGTTCAATTTTAAGCAGGTTGAAACAGCCTTAAATGAATAAAATCAAGATGTTGATTCCCACAATACAGTAGACTACAGTAAAATAATTGTAGATTTTTAACATTATCTCAACATATTGTAGCAAATGGGGCCATCAAATACCTTTTTAGTTTGAACCCACCCTTCATTTTTAAACACTACACAGAGAAGGCCTGCAAAACCTATTATATATGTAGCTGAGTGGGAACTTAGTTTGGTTTCTTTATGTCTCTCTGTGTATGTGACTAAACATAGTCATTGTGTCTGGTTGATTATAATTTATTTGTTTTTCAATGGTTTTTTTAGTGATTTAGAAGTCATCCAGAGTGATAAATTGAATAAATTGTTAGATTATTGTTGTTTTGTTTAGCATGTTGAGTGAACTCTTTAAGAGTTCTGGAAAATCTTCAGAGTCTGGTAGCACCTTTTCAGACTAACGAATTATATTCAAAAGGATAAGTTTTTGTTATATCGTAGATCTGTATGATCTATGATGACTATTTGTCCTTGGCTCCTCATGTGGGTGGGTGCACATGTATACACATATAGTATATTCTTTTTTTGACACAAACTAATGCTCATAAATTTGTTCATCGTGGCAGGTGCTTGGCAGTTAACCTTCTCTGCCTTGTGATATTAGTCATGTGAGGAATGTTTTATTGCCATCTCTCCTTTCCTTTCCTTTCCTTTCCTTTCCTTTCCTTTCCTTTCCTTTCCTTTCCTTTCCTTTCCTTTCCTTTCCTTTCCTTCCCTTCCCTCCTTTCCTTTCCTTCCCTCCTTTCCTTTCCTTTCCTTTCCTTCCTTCTTTCTTCATTTTTAAACCCCAAAGGGTATTCTCTAACCTGCCAATACCTGTTATATATGGCCCGTGCAGGCTGAATTAAATTTCTATTTATATGCACATGTATCAAAACTCGCAGATGCGGTAAATGAAAAAGTAGGAGAAAGAGAGAGGTTTTAAAAGTTTGCCTTGGAGAGAAAGTGAAATGGTGGGATTTACCATTTCCAAGCTCTGCTTCTGACCTACAGCACAACCCATTGCAATTCTTCCTTCTTGCATTTTTCATGGCTTCAGTGCCCCTCAGGAGGGGCACTTAAGTAATGAAAAATGCAAGAAAGAAGAACTAGAGGTGGTGTGGATTTCAGAAGAGCCTCTACTTACTTGAATTTCCCCCCATTAATGGTATACGAGCCCTTAGCAATGTGCCCTTCCCAGAAAGACCAGGAATGGATAGCAGTTAATGTCTCCTGACAAGGATCTTATTTTTTTTATATCTCAGGGTACAGCTACTAAATGAAGCAAGTTATAGTTCACAGGTCCTACAGCCATATTCTTCCCTCAAACTCATTGGCCTCCGTTTAACACACAGTTACACACACAAAAGGAAAGAGAATTGCTCAGACTTCTGACAGGTGGTATCAGCCTCCCTTGCTATTGGGAGGCAGGGAAGAGAAATTTGAATGGGAAAAAAAGCACAAATACGGAAAATGCGTGTCCTATCTACTCTGAATTCCACTGCCCTCATTCTCACCTTCTGTGGCTTTCCCTTGAGGGAAATAAAATGTTATCCACTTCATATTAAAATTACAGATTAACAGAGTTGGAAGGGACCTTGTAGGTTATCTAGTCCAACCTCCCACCCAAGCAGGAGACCCTACACCATTTCTTTTTTTCCTTTTTTTAACAAATACCTTTATTGAACATTAAAAAAAGAATAAATATGAAATACAATACAACTCATTAAAATGAAAAACACTATAAACGTTACAAATCAATTTGAGGGTATATATACCCATTATTGTTCCAGTACCTATTTCATATTCCTGGTTATTTTTCAAGCATTATCCTCTTTAAACTCTTCCTTCCTTATTTATTTACTCGCTTATCTGTATCATTCATCCATTTGTACCAGTTTTCCCAAACTGTATGGTACTTTGAGTCCTCCTTTTCTTTTGATTTTAGAATAAGTTTATCCATTTCAGCGCAATTGTAGATTTTTTTTGATTATTAAATCATTGTTGGCATGAGGTCTTCTTTCCAACATTGCGCGAGCACTAGTCTCACTGCAGTGATTATGTGCAAAATTAAATACTTTTTTCTGTTTTGTGTAATTTCCTTTTATTATCCCCAATAAAAAAGTTTCTGCTTTGAGATCTATTTGAAAGGTTGTAATTTATTTTATCCATGTTTGTGTTTTTATCCAATATTCTTTTTAATTTTCGGGCAAAGCCATCAGACCTGGAAGAAGGGACCCTGTGTCTGCTTACATTTCCAGCAGACCGGGCTTAGGTTGCGGTACATTTTGGCTAATCTCGAAGGGGCCAGATACCACCTATAACACATTTTATACTGATTCTCTTTATATACCGCTGATTTCATTATCGTGTAATTTTTTCCCCAAATTCTTTCCCAATCCTACAAATCAATATTATGTCCCACATTTCTTGCCCATGTTATCATCTTCACTAATTCTTCTAATAAATAATTATATATCTTTGAAATTAATTTATCTTCCATACCCCCCAAAAGTTTATCTACTTGGTTTGGCTCTACTTCAATTCCATATTCCTCCTGGTCCTTTTTATACCTTGTTTTTAATTGGAAGTACGGCCACCAGTCTATGTTCAACCCTTGGTCTCTAAGTGACAAATGGCAGTCCAACCTCTTCTTGAAAGTCTCAAGTGATGAATCTCCCACAACTTCTGATAGGAAGCCGTTCCATTGGTTGATTGTTCTCAAGGCCAGAAAATTTCTCCTTATTTCCTGGTTAAATCTCTCCTTGTTCAGTTTCCATCCATTATTCCTTGTCTGGACTACAGGTGTTTTGGAAAAAGTACTTCAATGTACTTTGTGACTGTATTCACTCATTTAAAAGCCAGTGGCCTGCATGAGCAAAACAAATTAACATCACACTCCCACCAACACAAACAGAGCAAGCTTCTGTACATAAACAAGCAACAAATCTGACACTATCACTGATGATGTCACCTAGTTGGGTAATGAAATGTCCACAAGAATACCTCCAAATTCAAAGAACACCAAAGACCCCACATTTCAACCCTGCAGCTACAAATATTGTCTTCTACTGGCAAAACAAATTAAGATTAGTTTTCATTTCAGTGGGATTATTATTTTTTAAAAAAGTTGTTTAAGGGAAAAGATTAATGTGTGGATCAAACCCAACCCACTTGGTGAGATAAGGGTTCAGTGTATTACGAACACCCAGAAAATAGGTTAAATCGATTAACAAGTAACTAGATTAAAGATGCTATGTGAACTCACCCCAGGACTTCCCATCAACAAGAGTGTATTCAGAGAGCTGTCCTAGTATCTGTCAAAATGCCTTCAAAAACTTAATTTAGCAAAATAAACCCTCAAATAAAAAAATAGTTGGGGTGCTCCAAAGCATGTTATTTCTAAAGGAAACCTGGGAGCTGTTTTGACTAGTCATTCAATTTTCCTATTATCAGATTTCTTTCACACATGAGTTACTGTATGATCATAATTGGGCCCAACATTTCTATTGCTTAAGCAATAGAAGAGCAACTAGGATGATTAGGGGACTGGAGACTAAAACATATGAAGAACGGTTGGTTACAGGAACTGGGCATGGCTAGTCTAGTGAAGAGAAGGACCAGGGGAGATATGATAGCAGTGTTCTGATATTTGAGGGGTGCCACAGAGAGGAAGAGGTCCAGCTATTTTCTAAAGCACCTGTAGGTCAGACAAGGAATAATGGATGGAAACTGAACATGGAGAGATTTAACCTAGAAATAAGGAAAAACTTTCTGACAGTGAGAATAATCAACCAATGGAACAGAAGTTGCCTTCGGAAGTTGTGGGAGCGTCATCACTTGAGACTTTCAAGAAGAGATTGGACTGCCATTTGTCAGAAATGGTGTAGGGTCTCCCGCTTGTGTGGGGGCTTGGACTAGATGACCTACAAGGTCCCTTCCAACTGTGATTATCTGTTATAAGCGAAGCATTTGTTAAATGATATTACTCCATTTTATAACCTTTCTTGCCACTGTTGCTAAGTGAATCACTGCAATTGTAAAGTTAGTAACACCGCTTCTTGAAATCCCCCCTCACAAATTCCCAGGTATTGAATGTGGCAGCCCAGAAGCCTCAAAGAAAAAATGTCTTCCAAGCTGATTCAGCGAATCTGCTTTCCCCATTGATTTTGCTTATAAGAAGGTAGCAAGAGGTGATCACGTGACCCCAGGACAGTGCAGCCATCTTAAATATGAGTCAGTTGCCAAATGTCCAAATTTTAATCATACGACCATAGGGATGCTGTCATAAGTGTGAAAAATGGTCATAAGTCGCTTTTTTTCAGTGCCATTGTAACTTTGAATGGTCACTAAATGAACTATTGTAAGTCAAGGACCACTTGTACTATTTTCTGGAATGATGGACTTACTGGCTGAGTTCACCTAATGCTAGGTAAAAGGTAAAAACCAAGTAGATTACCTTGATTAGGGTTAATCCAATACTTTGTTTAGGGTATTAGTGGATTTCCTTTCTAAAATGATTCCTGTCTGCTGCAATGATAGAAAACATCCTGGAGTATCCCTTATCTTTTGGTACATGGAGGTTTGATGATTGACATGTCAATCCTGGTAGCCATTTTGTGTGTATCCCTACCACATCCTCCCCAAATTTCAGGCATTTCTCCTGGATCACAGATATTGTCTCATGATTCCAACAGAAGAGAATATCTGTAGTTTAGGATTGAAGTGGGTTGTTGGCAGTGGTGGGATTCAAAAAAAAATTACTACCGATTCTGTGGGCATGGCTTGGTGGACATAGCTTGGTGGGGTGGGTATGGCAGGAGAAGGATACTGTAAAATCCCCATTCCCTCCCCACCCCACTAACCTGCTTTCCAGCTCCATTCTCCTGTGCGGGGCAACAAAAGACCCAGCCAATCAGCTGGGACTAGGGAGGCAGAGAATAGATGGGGGCAGAACGAGTCAGAGGTGGTATTTGCTGATTCTCCAAACTACTCAAAATTTCTGCTGGCCAGAACCTGCTGAATACCACCTCTGGTTGTTGGGGCTGAGCTGGGTTGTTTGCTTGCCGATGTTGTATTACCCAATTGGGCATCACCAGTGCACTAAGAACTTTGTGATATTATGATACATTTGGTGTCATGTTATGACAGTGAAGCCATGATTACGCAGTGGTTAAAATGCAATATTGCAAGATGACTCTGCCTACTGCCAGGAGTTTAATCCTGACCTGGCTCAAGGTTGACACAGCCTTCTATCCTTCCCAGGTCAATAAAATGAGGATCTAGATTATTGGAGGCAATATGCTGACTCTGTAAACTGCTTAGAGAGTGCTATAAAGCACTATGAAACGGTATATAAATCTAAATGCTATTGCTATTGCTATAAAACAGGGCTGTCAAACTCCTGGCCCGTGGACCAGATACATCATGCGCTGGCCACGTCCACGCCCAGTTTAACAAAGGGGGGGAAAGTCCCGATAGATCATGTGATGATGCCGTGATGACATGAGTTTGACACCCCTGCTATATGAGCTCCATCTCGTAAGTATTTTATAAGGCCCCTTTCACCCACCACACACTGAGCTTCTCCTGCAAGGCTCAAGTATTTCACCAAACTCAAGCAATTTGAATATATTCTTGGAGATATTACTATGAAGCCACTCAATGGCAGTTCTTTGTGAAAACAATTCCTGCACTAAACCAGTTTGACTTTGCCAAAAGTCCCATGGTTTTGTCTATCTCTGAAAACCTACACTGAAAGAGAAACAGATGAAAACTGGTGGCCTGCAGGCAAGTATCCGATGAACAGAATTTTCACTGGCACTCAAATTGTTGGAAGGAAAACTGTTTCCTTAGCTTTCCTACCTTTTCAGTCTTAAAGCATATTCTTATGGATGAATATAACCCGTTCCTGTCAGAAATCTGCATCAACCCATTTTCTTATTCCCTTAAATTAAAAAGAACAACAAGGCTGGAAGCAATTAAATACCATTACTAATTAAAACAGAGAGGCTTATATTTGCATAAGGGCACAATTGTTACCAGGATCAGTAGAATCCCAACTCCCGTGTTATATATTAATAAGGTTTCTCATTGAAGGGTTCCTGGGTTTCCAAGTTCACCTTTGTTGGTGTCTTTAAGACAGACAACTCAAACCAGTGGCTAGTTCTTGGGGGAAGATTTACCATGTACGCAACTCACTTTCATGCGCGCATCTGTTCCACTGGGATAGAATCAAACTATGACTCACTGCAGTTTGGCGAGGAATCCAGCCTGTTCATTACTTCATGTCTATTTGAAAACAGTGGGTGTTCCCTATCTGAGTTCTATGATAAAATGATCTAGGATAGAAATGACCTTCCAAAGGTTGTTTAATTACAGTTTTGTTTCCTGTTGATCATGTTGGTTGGATCAGTTAAATCTGGAAATGCATGCTCATTAGCACTCTTGTCTAAGGAAATTTTGGAGCTATTCTGACCGGCCTTTCCATTTGCTATTTATTTAGAAGATTTCTTTCACATACTTCTTTCTAGAATGAAGGGACTACTGGCTGAGTTCACCCAATGCTAGATCAAGTAAAGAAAAGCAATGCGATTAGTTTGATTAGGGCTAATACAATACATGTAGTCCTTGATCTACGATCATAATTGAGCCCAAATTTTTTGTTGCTAAGTGAGACAGTTGTTAAGTGAATCTGGCTTCCCCATTGACTTTGCTTGTCAGAAGGTCCTAAAAGGTGATCCCAGAACACTGCAGCTATCCTAAATATGAACCAGTTGCCAAGCATCCAAATTTTGATCACATGTCCAATGGCTGTAAGTGTGAAAAACAGTCCTTCAATGATGTTGTAACTTTGAACAGTCATTAAGTGAACTGTAAGTGGAGCACTAGCTGTATACTTAGGATATATGTGTGTGTATTCATGTCCCTGTTTATAGACATACAGTATATATCTGCATATGTAAAATACAGATATATAACAGTATAAAAGAAATAAGATAGCAAAAATGCATTTTAAAAAAACTCAGAAGTTTTAACCAAAGCACTGAATGTTGGCCACATGGAGTAACATTGATAAATCTTTCCATCCAAAGAGAGGAAGTACATAAGCAGAGAATGAATACTTAATGAGTCTAGTGACAGCACTGTCACTCCATCAAAAAAGAGTAATTTCTTTTGCTGTTTCCCAGGTGCAGTAAATCCTTAGTGTTAGGGCTTTTCCAAGGACCGAATTTGTTTTTCCCATGCAAAATTTGTTTTATTGTACAAAATTAAGTTCCCATTCGTTACTTCTAAACATAATGCCAATTCTGTGCTTGTTTCTATTTTCTGACCTCTTATTTTCTCTTACACGACTATTGCTTTTCTTATTGTATCTATTATCCTATTTTCTCAATGTTGTTTTTCTACATTTCTGTTAGGAATATAACTCACCTAACAGGTATTTGGGTTGGAAATATATAAACCAGGATAGACATTTTAATACTGTCTCTTTAAGAGAATCCTAAAAGTGTAATTGGGTGTGTTTTCTGAAATGGCCATAAGATGGAGCCAGAAACCTGGGCTGTTTTAGTCTTAGTCTCAGAAGAAGTCTCAGTGAGTCTGTTTCTTTCTGTTGGAGAGTATTGCCATCCCTCCATTTTTCCTAATTGACTGCTATTCTTGGATGTGATGTAAGTCTCTTACTGAACTGTTTTTGACACTGGACTTTGTTATTGGATTATCCCTGGACTGAAAACTGACTGATTTAACCTGTAAATGACTTTGGACTGCTTGTTTTAAACTTTGCTTAAACCGTTTCTGAAAATAAAACCCTACATTTACTGTACAGTGTATCTGTGTGCTGTGTGTGTATTATTCAAACACTACCCTCAAATACGTCTCCCTGTATGCGCTCATTCTCCTAATGGGGAATTACCTCAACACTTTCTATTCCTATGTTTGTTTGTAGCAGAGTGTTTTCTTGTCTTAACTATTTCTTAGCTCTTTACATCTTTGCTTTCTCCCAAGTCTTCATCTCTTGTAGCCAATCTTAGCGTATTTGCATGCAAAAAAGAAAAAAAAATTCATTCCTTTATAGACTAGCTAACTGCTTTTCTCTCTTATTCTCTCCCTGCCTGCCACTCATAGTCCTCTGCTTCTGGTTTGTAGCACTCTGGACATGGGTTGCTTTGAGGCTTGGATTTGCTTGCTTGGATTTTCAGATTCCATTCAGGCTCTTTTTCTCCCCCGTCTGTCAGCCATTCTTACAGCAAAAAGAATTGAAGGGTTTTTTTCTTGACGTCTAAATGCTACTGCATTGTTTGCCTTTGCATTGGAGATTTCTGTTTTTCATGTCTATGTCTTTTATTTATTTATACCCACCCTTATTATTTTTTATAAATAACTCAAGGTGGAGAATATACCAAATATTCCTATTTTCTCCTATTTTCCCCATGTCAACAATCTTGTGAGGTAGGTTGGGCTGAAAGAGAGTGACTGGCCCAAAGTCACCTAGCCAGCTTTCATGCCTAAAGACATTGGGACTAGAACTCACAGTCTCCTGGTGATTGGCCTAAAGTCACCCAACCCGGTTTTCATGCCTAAGATAGGACTAGAACACCCAGTCTCCTGGTGATTGGCCTGAAGTCACCCAACCGGCTTTCATGCCTAAAGTGGGATTAGAACTCATAATTTATTTTATTTATTTATTTATTTATTTATTTGATTTGCCAATTGTTTACAAGATAATAAGTATAAATGTATACATAGTTGTGAATACATGAAATGGGTACATATAAGAAAAATAAAAGAATAAGAGAAACAATAGGACAGGGACGGTAGGCACGTTGGTGCGCTTATGCACGCCCTACAGGCCTCTTAGGAAAGGGGTGAGGTCAATAGTAGACAGTCTAAGGTTAAAGTTTTTGGGGTTTGGGAAGAAACTACAGAGTCGGGTAGAGTATTCCAGACATTGACCACTCTATTGCTGAAGTCGTATTTCCTGCAATCAAGTTTGGTGCGGTTTACTTTGAGTTTGTATCTATTGTGTGCTCTTGTGTTGTTATGGTTGAAGCTGAAGTATTCATTGACAGGTAGGACATTGCAATGTATGATTTTATATACCATGCTTAAGTCAGACCGAAGACGGCGTAATTCAAGGTTTTCTAGTTCTAGAAAATAATCTAGTTTTCTAGTTCTAGAAAATAATAGAATAATCTACTGGTGATTGGGCCAAGGTCACCCAGTCAGCTTTCATGCGTAAAATGGGACTAGAACACACAGTCTCCTGGTGATTGGTCCAAAGTCACCCAACTGCCTTTTATGCCTAAAGGAGGGACTAGAACTCACAGTCACCTGCTGATTGGTTCAAAGTCACCCAGCCAGCTTCTAACCAGTCTTGCTGGCTGAATTCCTTTCTTGATACACTAATGCACATGCTTCCTTTCAGGTCTCTTTTTATAAAGCTAACTCTCCAATTAAAGGGAAGATTGGGCTGATTTAACCTTCCTTCCTAGGGAACATGAAAATTTTGTATTCCAAGATGGGAAAAATGTCTGCTAACTCAGGATGATGAGTTTTTCTTTTACACATTAATTTTTAGTGTATTGATAAAGTCCAAATCTTTTGGCATATAATTCAGACTCAGATCCACATCCGTAAAACATTGTACTCTTTTCAAATAATTATTAGTATTAAACCAAAATTAAACAATAGCAACAAAAACCTTTATGAATAACTGTCATCTCCCCCATCTGCCACTTCTGTCACATTGTAATGAACTTGTTAATTATCTTTTTCTAAACGTTCTCTAAAGTGTCCAGTAAATAAGAGAAACATCTTTTCTTGGAAGTGTAATTTTGAGTACAAAACAATTATTACTTTTAAAGTCCCTTAGCCATTGATTTGTTAAAACAGATCATTCCAACTCTTCATTCCACAGTTCTTGCGCATAATTATTATCCGTTTTAACAATACACTTTAACTGTCTGTAAAAAAAAATATTCTGCAGATTTAAAACCTTTCAAAACACATTTCAGTGTTAATAGTAATTCATGAGTTTTAAATGCTGCTAATGGATCTGGAACAAATTGTGACATCAAAAGATGTTTTCATTACATATACTGCCGTTTTACAGTTTTTTACAATCCAGATTCCTCTGGCAATATCTTAAATGTTGAAAAACTTGATTAGCAATAAGCTGGTGCAAAACACTGATATCTCTATAAGCCCATTAATTAAAAAAAAGTGTTCTTCTATTTTCAAACTGGGGTAATTCCAAAGTGATTCAACGGTTCTTGCTTTGCAAAACTTTGCTTTCTCTGCATTGCAATTCTCCATTTCATCCCATCTCCAATCTTTTCAAACATTTCCTCTTTTCATTCAGACAAGAGATTTGGTGAAAGCATTTGGCCCACACACAAAAAATAAAAAATAACACCTATGCATGCTTCCAATTTTATTCTGAATCATAGCAGCTTACAGAAAATTAAAATAGTTCCTGGTACAATGAATGATATAAAACAAACAAAAAGCATCCACACCGTTATAAACATTAGCATGTCCATGGCAAACAGTAGCAAATGAAATATTCACAGTAATATTGCAGACATTATAAGATCATTATATCAAGATACAACAAACTTATAGCCATCCCAGAACAGTTCACAGTAAATAAACCTCATTTTAGCTATCAAAAATCCGGGGAGGGGGGAGTTCAGTTTTTGTTGCTTTCTGGAAGGCAGCTACTATGGAGATAGTCTTAATGTATCTAGAGCTGCTGTTGTATAATTTTGCCTTGAGAAGTTGAGGGTGTTCCATCACTGGAGGTTTTTAAGAAGAGATTGGACAACTGTTTGTCTGAAATGGTATAGGGTTTCCTACTGGAGCAGGGCGTTGGACTAGAACTGTGATGGCAAACCTATGGCATGCATGCCACAGGTGTTTGTGGCTATTTGTGTCGGCATGCGAGCTGCAGGCAAACTTACCTCACTGGGCATGCATGCATCTCACAGCTGATTTTCGGCTGGGTTGAGGCCTTTTTCGGCCTCCCAGAGGCTTCTGGAAGGCTTCTGCAGGCTTTTCAGGACAAAAATTAGGCCCGTTTCATCACTTCCTGTTTTTCCGAAAATACCGGAAGTGACAAAACGGGCCGAGTTTTCAGCCTGCAGAGCCTGCAGAAGCCTTCCTCAAGCCTCTGGGAGGCCGAAAAAGGCCTCAACCCAGCCGAAAATCAGCTGTGAGGCGCAGTGCAGGTAATGGGGCAGCAGGAGGTGGGAGGTGGGGATTGTGCGCACACCTGCGTTGGGGGCATAGGGAGGCACGCATTGCCTTCTGGGTGCTGACACGCGAGCGTGAGCATGCAAGCGCGCACACAATTTTTGACACAGGAACCCAAAAAGGTTAGCCACCAATCGACTAGAAGCTCTTGAAGGTCCCTTCCAATTTGTGATTCTGTTAATGTCTGTACTTTTCAGTAAACCTTATTCCCAGAATTGAGGATACTTTTCCCCTGATGTTTAGGAAGCAAGTTAAAGCTGTGTTATTCCAGTAGGTATGTGAATCCTAGCTTGTCCTTGTATGACTTGTATATTTGTTTGTTTGGACCTCAAACAAATAAATATACAAATTGTGTTGTTTGCTGCCCAGAGTCCTACAATAGGGGTCATCCATAGGGGTGACTTATAAGCACTATAAATAAAATAAAATTGATTCTGTAACTGAAAAATAATGCCTCCGGGCTTAGGGCTACTTATTTTTACAAAAATGGTGGAATATCAGAAGCTTCTCCTATGGTGTCTATTCAGATAGGCCAGTTCTAGTTGAAGGAGGTAGACCTGAAGATAACTTGATGCCAAACCATGTAGATCATTTGTAGGTCTGCATTTTGACCTGGCTTATATTGTAGTCATCTATATACAGGGTGATGAGGTATCCTCAAATTTCAGATAAGGCACTATTTCATAGTAATCCAAATTCTTTCTGTTATTTATAATAAGGATTTACCTAGGAACTCCAGATAACCTTTGGAACAAACAAGGAGCTTCCACAATACCTTTTCCCTTTATTTTCCTGGAATTTCCAAATTAGTGTTAAAAAAGAATTTGAAGAACAAATTGATCTAATCCTTCTTTTTTAGTTTCTCTTTAGTTGATGATGGTTCTTCCTCTTTCTTCCCCCACTCTTGTCTCCTTGCCTGTATGAGATAGAGTTTGCTCTGTTCCATTGACTATCATTAAGCCTTCATTCACCCATTCTAATGCAATGAAAATTATATATAATGAAAATTAGTGTGTTAGAAATAAACCACAAGAAGCAATACAGATGCAAGCTTCAAATATCCAGCTGCTCTTGGCAAATGTTTTGTAGTTACGTCATACATTCCTCCCATATAGAAAATATGTGGGTTTGTGTTAGATAAACCTTCATGCCATCATTTGAAATTCCATTTGCTTCAGTAAAAGAGCCAAAACAATCCAAGCCATATTCCCTGGAAAACATACTTTTCACGCTAAGTGCAACTTAGATATTGCAAAAAGAGCCACCCTTGCATATTGTTGGAAGAAATATCCAGGTCCAGGTTCAATCCTGGAGAAAGGCACTGGAGATAAAATGGAGGCTGATTGGAAAGAGGGCCCATTTGTTGATGAACAGAAGCACATGTTTTTGGTTCTGGTGCAGCTGACTGCATGGCATTGAGAGTGAGAGATTTTTATACCTTCTCTTGGGCTGTGAACTTGAGCTTCCTGTTCCTGTGCAAGAACATGGTTTCTATTGGCTGTTGTCAGACTCCCATGGGGCCATGTAGGGGGTCATAGGTGAGGTTGTCTGAGCTCCCAGGTTTGGTTGAAGTTTGAACTGCTGAGATGATGCCATAAAGAGGCTTGTGTTCTGAAAGGGTGTTGGGCAATTGTGACTGAAGGCTAGTCCTACCTTTGTCCAGTCTTTGCTACAGGGAGTAATGGATTACCAAATCTGCATTTCTAAAGCTGCCCCAACTCAGTATCTGATGGGGGTGAGCAGGGAGCTTGGGGCTCTGAGTTTCTGTCTCTCTTAATATTTTTTATTTCTCTTTTAGGGAAAATATTTTATCCTACCTTTTTAAAATATTCCTCAAGATATTTCATCCTTCTAGGAAAAGGGTGGGTGCTAACTTTCTACACTATGTAGTAAGAACCATGGGCTATGATCTTCCAAAGCTGGGTGTTTAGACCTTATATTACAGTCTTAGCACCCTGCTTCTACTTCTCACCATTGGAGGAAGTTGTCTATGGAGATGCTCAATTATTCAGGTCCTGGTTGTCCCAAAGGTGCTTTTTCCAAAAGGCAACTAGACTTTTATTATTATTTTTCAATTTGAGTAAAAAAAAATAAATCAAAATGTGAGTGTGCCAACAAGTTCCTGATTCAATTGAATATAGTCTACAATTGCAATGGTTACAGGGATGAGCTGCTGGGGATTTGCTGGGGTTCGGGAGATCCTCTAGCTAAGATCCTACACCAGGGTGTCCAGCCTTGGCAACTTTAAGACTTGTGGACTTCAACTCCCAGACCTCAGCCAGCAAAGCTGGCTGAGGAATTCTGGGAGTTGAAGTCCACAAGTCTTAAAGTTGCCAAGGTTGGACACCCTGTCCTACACAGTTCAGAGAACTTCCAAATCCCACTCCTGGCTGACCCTGCCCTGCCCACCCTGCCCCTCCCAGGAGTCCCCACGTGGCCCATTTTGGTTGCAGGTAAGTGCAAGGTACGTGGGGAGGCTCGGGGAGGGTGAAAAACAGGCCGCCCGGAAGTTCAGAAAGGGTGGAAATGGGCCTGTTTCCGGCTTCCAGAGAGCCTCCAGAACCCGGGGAGGGCAAAAACACCTCCCCACGGCTGCGGCACAGGAGGCCGACTAGGCCATGCCCACCATGGCCACGCCCACCCAGTAACAAAGGGCAGAGAACCCTTTGCTAAAATGTTTGAAGCCCACCCCTGCTACAATTTCAATGGTTCAGATTACAATCTATCTCAACCCTTTCCTGGAGAAACGAGCTGAAGCCAAGAATTTCTGCATACAGAATTATAGCTTTGCTTACTAGTCTGATGGGAAAGATATTTCCATATATGTGGTCTATATTATAATCCACCAATATAGGCCAATTTCTTGTACTGCAAAGATAAAAAAGCAAGAGTCCAATATAAGTGTTAAGAGGTTTAAAAAGCCAACAATAAAATACAGTTTTATTAAGGGGCAGCACTTAAGTTGCAACTGAGTACAGTGAGAATGCAGTAAATGTATTCCTATAACTCCTTTAATATGCTTCCACCTTTAATATGCTCCCCCAGTATGGATCGTATCGTTTGCTGCAGAAGTGGATTTACATCTAAATATAATCATGCTTTATTGCACTCATTCCTACATATATATAAAATGGTGTGTAGAACACATTTTCTTTTTATGCATCTTAAACATTTTATTTGTATTTTCAACTGATCAGCAAGAGCAGTTTAATTTCCTATTCTACTGTTTTCCAGTTCAGTTCTAAAACTATTTGATACTTTCAAGTAAAATCAAGTTTCTTCATATGTTTTGCTGATCTCTCGTGTGAACAGCAAGACAAAGCTTTAAAAAAATAGGATTACAGCAATCTGTTGAAATAACAGTATAACCTAATGCCATAAAAGGTGATTAATTTTTAAATCATTAACTTAAACTGTAAAAATCATGATAGCAATACAACCAAAATAATATGCTTAAGATTTTAAATATGAGAGTGAATATGGGGAAAATTTGAAAAGTTTAAGTAAACTTTTAGAGGGATGACTAATAAAAATAGGTAACAGGAAATATAAAATAATTATATCACTAAAAGCTATGAATAACTTCAGTGTTAATATCATTTAATAATAATCAGTATTAATGCTAATATTTTGCTTAAAGGGAATAATAGATTAAAGTAATATATAAAAGAACGATTAGGATTTAAAAGCTAAAAAGTTGTGTCTTTTTTAACTTGCAACAACTAGTTATTCATTTGATTAAAGTTAGCTCTTAATAATAACAATACAATAAAATGGGAATCAATAACCAATAAAAGTACACGCAAGTTTAATGCATAGCTATAGATCAGGGGTCCCCAACCACCGGGCCGCGGACCTGTACCGGTCCGTGGATCATTTTGTACCGGGCCGCAAAGAAAATAAAAAATAAAATAAAAATGGCGGCTTTCTTCTCCTTCGGTGAATGCTGCTGAGATCAGGGATCAAGGATACAAATGAAAGAAGGGGAGGGAGGAAGCAACCAAAGCCTGTCCTACTCTCTGGCTCAGTGGCTTCGGTTTCCTCCTGCCTCGTTCCTCTCTCAGTCGCTCTCGCTCCTCCACCAGCCCAGGAAGAAACTGCTTCAAAGAAGCCGGCAGGGTGGCTTTTCCTGTCGGCGCAGCTCCTCCGAAGCGCCCGTTCACCCCCACCTCGCCGCCGCGGTTCAATCCAGTGCTCCGTTCTGCCTGCCTGCCTTCGTTTCTGGTGGTTTCGGAGCAGCTTCGGCTGAGAAAAAGAGACGAATAGTTATTATTCTCAGCGAAGCTGCTCCGAAACCACCAGAAACGAAGGCAGGCAGGTAGAACGGAGCGCTGGATTGAACCGTGGGCAGCGGGTGGGGGTGAACGGCGCTCGGAGGAGCTGCGCCGACAGGAAAAGCTCACCCTGCCAGCTTCTTTGAAGCAGTTTCTTCCTGGGCTGGTGGAGGAGCGAGAGAGCGACTGAGAGAGGAATGAGGCAGACACCTGAGGGATGAGGCTGAGGGAGGGAGGGAGACACCTGAGGGATGAGGCTGAGGAAGGCAGGGCCGAGAGGCGGGGCTTCTCAGCCATCCTGCAGGGACTTGTCCTGAGCCGCGGAGACAGCCGTGGGCCGCCACCGCCCAGCGCTCAGTTTTGAAGGCGCTCCTCAGCCCAGCGCAGTTGCTGAATCTGCAGCTGAAACCCTCCGTTTTAAATGTCCCAATAGAAGAGAATATCTGTCGCTCAGGGTTGCAATGAGGAGGCATTGGCGCTCCCTGAACTTGGTGAGTTTGCTGGCAGGCGTTTTATTACCCGACTAGGTAACAACATCAGAAGTTACCTAGTCAGGTAATGAAACGTCTGCAAGCAAACCACCAAACTCGACTCCCCTCCGGTCCTTGAAAAAGTGTTTCTGCGTGAAACTGGTCCCTGGTACAAAAAGGTTGGGGACCACTGCTATAGATGATCAATTATATAAGCAAGTACAGATAAATAGAGCCAGGTGGGACATGTCTAAGCACTTTTAGAACAAAAAATTATGTTGTATTGTACAAATAGAAGAACAGCATTCAGCAATATTCAGTGAAGTAGAATTAAATTGGCCTGAAAATAACCACGAGATCAGATCAACTAGAGGGCTTCAATGTAGAATAAGCAATGGAGTTAAATATAATTAGCATTTCAACTGTTGCTCTGCTTCAGGGGCACTGTCTCTGCTCAGTAACTCTTGTTGGGAGGATGTTAAACCTGGCCAAAAATAAGGCCTTTCTGAATTTGGGGACTGTTATACCACTGAGGGTACAATTTAACATGGAGGAGATAAGCAACCTGGCACAAAGAAATGATTTAGAGCCTCGGTGGCACAGTGGTCAGAGTGCAGTACTGCAAGCTATTCTGCTGCAGCCAGCTGCCTGCAATTTGGCAGATCAAATCTCACCAGGCTCAAGTTGACTCAGCCTTCCATCCTTCCAAGGTTGGTAAAATGAGGACCCAAATTGTTGGGGGCAATATGCTGACTCTGTAAACCGCTTAGAGAAGGCTTTAAAGCACTATAAAGCAGTATGTGCTATTGCTATTCTAGTCAGGTCTGACTGGTCACTTTGGAACTCCAAGTCAATAATATGCTGCCTAGGTTTGACTAAAACATGATCATAACCCACCTGGATGATGACATCACACAAAAAAACCCAAATATTTTACAGGCAGTCCCAATTTAAGAACACCATTGGAACCAGAACTTCCATCTCTAAGTGACATGGTCATTAAGTGAGTTGCCCTCAATTTTATGACCTTTTTTGCTGCTGTTGTTTTGTGTGATGGGGTCTGCTGGGCCCATCACACAAAACAACAGAGAACAAAGAGGAGTTGGAACCAGGACCATCCGATGGGGGTGGTATCCAGGGGCTGAGGACAATGCAGTCCCAGGCCTGTCCAACATTGGGAAGGGGTGGCTGATTGGACGGGGACTTGCCTGCAGGAGAGGATCAGCTACAGAGGGCCAGCAGTGATGACGCATCAGATTCCTTCCGTTGACGAACAGCTGCTTCCCCCATCCAATCTGCAGGAATGGAGAGCAGAGCAGAGGGAGGCACAGAGGATGACAGTGAGGTTGCTCATGATGAAGCAGCCCCATCCATCTTCATAAGGAATACCTTGTGTAGGCTGATTTAGCCAGATGCTGTGGGAAGCTGCTTTGTCAGGAATACCTGTTTGCTTCGATGTGCTCCTTCCCGGCTTTCACGGACACAGCTTCCTGAATCTTGGGATCATATTTCTTGGCTCTGAACTTCAGACTTCCCTTGTGGACTTTGGACTTGACTCTCTGACTTCAGACTCCTGGACTGGGATTTGGTTTTTGGAACCCTGGACTTTGTGTTGTGGACTTGATCTTTGTTGGTACAGTGACTTCCCCTTAGCTTTGTGGGTGAGAACAGTAAGTGAAGCTGGCTTCTCTCATTGACCTCAGTTGTCAAAGTCACCGGGAGGGTTGCAAGTGGCAATCAGGTGACCCTGGGATGCTGCAGCTGTTGTAAATGTCTGAGAGTTTCCAAGTGTCCAAAATTTGCTCAGATGACTGCAAGGATGCTGTGACACTCATAAATGCTAAAACCGGCCAGAAGTCACTTTGTTCAGCACAGCTGTAACTTCAAATGGTCATTAAAGAAATGGTCATAAATTGTGAACTACCTGTAATTTCTCCCAATACATCTGGTCCCAAGACGACTTGAAGCTCTCAGCCTCAAACGGTCATTAAACGAAAGGTTATAAATTGAGATCCACCTATAATTTCTCCTGAAGTACATGATTCTAGGAAAAGTTGAAGCTGTCAGCCAGAGTTGGAGAAGACAGACTAAAAGAAATAACCTGTAAGGACCCAAATGAATTCTAAAATGCAGTTGAGCATGACCTTAGCTGAGAAGACTTTAAGCACTGCAGGTATGGACCGTGAAATGAAAGGATTGTGATGCTGAGGGTGATTTCCCAGTGTTTATGATGTTTTCATTCTCCATGAACACAGATGTGGGCTGACACTTAGGTCGCAGTATTATTATTAAGATTTATGGAAGAGTCAATTCTATTGAACTCAAGACTTTCATCTCCACTGATGTACAGATGGGCCAGTCCACACCTAGATAACCACTAGATACGTATTTTTGTGGTCAACTAGTGATTGTCCGGATTTCTGCAGCCCTGACCTGGAAATGCTCTGTGGAGTAGACTGCATTATTTGTAACTCAAAGCAGACTAGGCAGTTTTGCTGCACAACACTTAGCAAAATGTTCTATGTGCTCTCCTCCAGTTTCCATGTATTGCAACTGAGTTTAAAGGGGGGGGGAATCCCTTTATCCTTGCCTTAAGTATTAAAGTTAAATATGTTAAATATTTATTGAGCTTAAATATGCTTAAATATCAACAGAACTTGCAGACAAACAAGATAGCTTTACCAATATGCTCTTTGCAAGATACAGCGAATCTTTAGGGGAGATCTGGAGATCAACCCATAACCCTGGAACACAAGTAGCTTCCAGGCCCTGCTTTGCAAATTCCAGAGCATACCCAGAGGCTGTTACAAACACTGGATGGCCTTTTACATATTTCAATAAACCAACCATCCTACAAATGAAAGCATTCAGTAGCGGGGGGAAAAAATTCCCCCTTGAAAACTGTTTCCAGGAGGCTAAATGTCCCTTATTTTGCACTTAAAATTAATTGAGGTTGATTGGTCCTGACCCCTCGTGGCATTGTTTCACCACCAAACCTTTGGGGCTCTTGGAGAACTAAATAATAATTTTAAAAGGGGATAGAATAGCATATTGTGGGGAAACACCCTCCCCCCCCCCCGAGAATGAAATATTTGGGGGGATATTATAATAGGTAGAAGGTTATATTTCCCCAAATGGAGAAAAACTTCACAAAGGTAGAAAGCAGCCCGTCTTCGTCTCATAGGAAAACAGCTTCAAACTAAGATGTTTAAAGAGGCTGACTGGTTTTAAAGAATGCAGATTTTATATCCATTCAGAAAGACTGGGCTAGTCTATTCATAAACAAAACACCTTCAGACACAGCTCCTCCAAATTCTAAGGACAGGACAGGACCTTTAGGACATAATAGAATTATTAACCCATCACCATTGAAATAGTAAAAGACAGAAGGCTCACTACATTGCACAACCCCCTGGAGCATCTCAATCACAAAACCCCAGAACCTAATAAAGATCCATCCACTCACTCAGCCCTTTTGTCAGCCACCCCAGAAACATGCTGCTGTCACTGAAGTTCCTGGAAAACCGAACAGAGATCTTATTTTCTTGTAGCCAACTTCCATTTTATTTGCAGCAGGTTTTTTTTTCCCCCAGCTTTGAATTGGGCTGGATTTTTCTACCAACAGTATCATAACCAGCTGGTTAAAAAATGTAAACAAAAGTAATCCTGTAGATCAGCGTGTCAAACTCACATTGTCACAGAGGCATCATGTGATGTATCAGGACTTTTTTCCCTTTCACTAAACTGGGCGGGCCAGCACATGATGCATCTAGCTCATGGGCTGGGAGTTTGACAACCCTGCTATAGATGATGAGACTGAATTGCAGCTTTTTCTGGTAACTTCTGGTGGTCACATAAAATATTGATTGAGTTTGGAATTTCTGTTCTATTCATTTACTTTTCATTGTGATAAAAATACACTATTAACACTTCTAACTAACTGATTCAACCTTTAGACATTTTTGGCCTGAATGACTGAGTCTTCATTGACATATAAACATTTCTATTTCTGAAAGCATTCTTAATTTACAGCATTTTTGCACAACTACCTAACACTTTTGCCCAGTGCTGTAGATGCCAATGGACCATTCCAGTAGTTGGTTCCAATATTGCTGAGTTGGCATCATTTGGAGAGCAGGGTGGATTTTTGTTTTTTATATTTATTTTCAGCCTCCAATGGTCACAAAGAGCTAATGGCAAACCCAAAACCAAGAATAACAGATGGTACTTCTCTCAAGCTGAGTTCTTCATTGTTTCACACCAATAGACAAAATCTTGCCAGACTGACGATTCTTCTACCTGCATCTACAGTATACTCTATTAACTATTAAGGAGGGACTGTCTTCACCCTCTTTCTCTTACACTTGATATCTAGGCTAAGTTGTCTCTTATTCCTCTGGAATGCAGTGTCTCCTTCCTTGGAAGCCATCTCCTCACTACATTCCATCACATCTAGCCTGGATATCACAGGAATTGACATTAATTAAAAATTAATTTCAAGATAGTGTGATTACAATTTTGATTATGTGCAAAAAAGTCAGTTATGATCCTTAGCAACCACACATATTTTTGTTTGTTTATTTATCAGATTTAGAGACCATTCATCTCAGTCACAGAACATTTCTGGGAGGTGTACAATTAAATTAGATAAATCTTTTCTAGGATGAGGTTACATAATAAATGTGAGTTAATCCTCCTAGAGATCTAACATACTTTTTTTCTTTTCAAAGGAGAGAAAGGGTCATTTTTCTCTCCAATAGTATGATTTTGCTACCAAATTTCAGCAGTAGGATACGGAAAAGGCTCTCAGAAACCTGGAAGTGGGATGGTGTATCCATACCCATAGTCTCACACTATGTTACTATAGAAAGTTAGCACCCTCCCCTCTCCTAAAAGAATGAAATATTTTGAGAAATATTAAAAAAGCAATATTATATTTCCCTACAGAGAGAAATGGAGAAACATACTCTTGGAAAGCAGCCCCCACCTTTCTTAATAGCTCTCAGCAGATGTTAGCACTTAAGAGATAAAGAGATAGATAGCACTATTCATAAGCAAATACTCTCAGCCAAGGTTCAGAAAGGTAGGATTAACCCTCAGCCACAATAGGAATTACACAATGTCCATTAATTGCATCAACAGTCCAAACTTCAACCAAACTTAGCTCAGACAACCTACAGAGCCAGCTATGACCCCTACATAATCCCTACAACAGCCAATAGAATACATGTTCTTGCACAGGAACAGGAAGTTCAAGAACAAAGCCCAAGAAAAGGTATAAATACCTCTCACTCTCAACTCCATGTGTTCAGCTGAACCAGTACCCAACCCATGTGGTCCTGTTCATCAATAAATGGACCCTTTTTCCAATCAGCCTCCAGCCTCCATTTTGTGTCTAGTGCCTTTCTCATGGCTTGGAACAGAACCATGTGGATATTTCTTCCAACACTACCTTTCCAGAAATTTAAAATATATTTGTTCTGTATTACTTTATTCAAATACGAATGAATTAGCAAGTGACTCAGTGGTTTTTAAGATGCAACTGAAGCCATAAGTCAGTACTAATGACAGCACCAATTAATGGACTGTAGATTCCTTCTGACTCCATTAATATTCAGCTCAGACATGATAAAAGCTAAATCCACCAAGATATGCTGGCACATGATTCAAGATAGTCAGGCCATAAACTTTACCTCTTTCCATCTTTAGAATATACCAGGCTTCAATTTGGAGGATGGGGGTGAATAGAACTGCTCAAAAATAATGGTGCATTAATGAAAAGTGTCCTTCAGTTAAGAAGAAAAATGGGTAGATAGTAGGGAAACATGAACCCAGGGTTAAAATTAATTCAGAGTTAACTTCTCAACTCTCTCTTGTTTCAATTATTGTCTCTCATTTGGGGATTTTATAATATGCAGCAAAACAAAAAAATAAATACTAGCCTTGCGATTCATGTGTTCAACTTTTAGAGATGTATGTTAGTTAGCAAATGGTGAAGACCAGTTGTTTCAAATACAAGTACACATTTGTGTGGAACTTCTATAGAAGTTCTTCTAGTTTCATCGAATAGATTTCCATTCCTTATTTTTTAAAAAACAACAAGCAAATAAACAGTACTAATGGGGAAGTATTAGGATGACTCGAGCTTTGGACCAAGTCTACAAAATGTGTTTCAGAGGGCCATTCTGTCATTCATTAATGGAGATGTCTATTAAGGAAGGAAATGTGGTACAGAGAAGAAGGAAGGAAGGAAAGGAAAGAAGGAAGGAAGGAAGGAAGAAGGAAGGATAGATGGATGATGGATAGATGGATGACCTCCAAGGTCCCTTCCAATTCTGTTATTCTATGAGGATAATAGAGGAGTAATCCAATGTAACTAAATGAATTAATCATATTGGATAAGAAATAAATAGAGGACAAAAAAATGCCTTTTCTTTTCTCATAGCCCTTAGTTCTGCCATATATGGTAGCACACACAAATGTGTTACGCTACACAGAGAGAGGTTTATGGCAGTGTATCTCCAGCATTGGATTTCACTGGAGAAGACAATCCTTTATGAAGAAATCAAGGAAGGTGGGCATCGCACAAGATTTGTGCCATTTTTATATATGTTGTTCTTATTCTATGCTATCCCGGGGAAGGATATTTAAATTCAGGTTTCTCTTTCTCTTAATAAATAAATTTTCTTGTGAAGCAGAAGGTGACTTTCAGGTATCTCTTCAAAATCTAGAGTTTGTAGATTGGAATCTCTTGTCACAAGGATATTTCAATTCATAAACTGACATTTCAGTGATATTTCTTATTTGATGAATGACGCTCAGGGTTGCGGTTGCGTACACAGGAGGGATTGGCATTGTGTGATAAGATTCTCTTCTTCCACATTCTTTACTCCTAGCAATGTTGCGGCAGATGTAATATTGAATAGAATGAGGTGTGACTTTTTCTATTCACAAGGTCATGCTGCAGCAGCATCACTTTTCTATGCACTCTACAAAGGTGGGCTCACTTCCGAAATGTTTTGGAAGATATGCTTCAGACCCTGGGCAAGTATGATCACAGCCCCTTGTCTGCTTTTCATTAAAGTAGCTCCACTTTTTCCAGACTTTAAAAAAAAAAAAGTTGTGACTGCTTTAAGAGGTACATTCATTGTTTTATTTAGTTTCCTAGTATGGTTTATGTTGATCCTTATTTAGTATCCTATGACTGTCACTGAATGTTGTATCTTATGATTTATGATGAATGTATTTTATGATTATAATCATGGTTTGTCACTTGTTGCTTATAATGTACACTGAGAGTTTATAATGTACACTGAGAGACAAATTCCTTGTGTGTCCAATCACACTTGGCCAATAAAGAATATTCTATTCTATTCTATTCTATTCTATTCTATTCTATTCTATTCTATTCTATTCTATTCTAATTCTCTTCTATTCCTTTCTCTTATTCTATTCGATGTCCGTCTTCTCTTCTTAATTCTATTCCTATTCTATTTCTATTCCTATTCTGTTCTATTCTTCATCCCTATATTCTATTCTATGGTATTCTATTCTATTCTGTTTTCTATTCTATTCACTTTCTCCTACACTAATTATATTCTATTCACTCAGTCATTCACCTCTTCTCTTCTTTTCTTTTCTCTTCTCTTCTCTTCTCTTCTCTTCTTCTTTTCTCTTCTCTTCTCTTCTCTTCTCTTCTCCTCTTTCTATTCTATTCTATGTTCTATTCTATTCACTTTCTCCTATTTTAATTCTATTCTATTCTATTCTATTCTATTCTATTCTATTCTATTCTATTCTATTCTATTCTATTCTATTCTATTCTATTCTATTCTATTCTACAGCTGCATTTACCCGATTCAGCCATTCACCTCTTCTCTTTTCTCTTCTCTTCTCTTCTCTTCTCTTCTCTTCTCTTCTCTTTCTATTCTATTCTGTTCTATTCTATTCACTTTCTCCTATTTTAATTCTATTCTATTCTATATTCTATTCAATTCTATATTCTATTTTATTCTATTCTTTATTCCAATATCCTATTTGATTGTTTCCTAGTATGATTTGATTGCATATTCTACCCTATGACTATTATTATTAAGTGTTGGACCTGATGATTCTTGACAAATGTATCTTTTCTTTTATGTACACTGAGAGCATTTGCACCAAAGACAAATTCCTTGTGTGTCCAATCACACTTGGCCAATAAAGAATTCTATTCTATTCTATTCTATTCTATTCTATTCTATTCTATTCTGTTCTGTTCTGTTCTGTTCTGTTCCATTCTTCATTCCAATATTTATTCTATTCTATTTTCTATTCTATCATTCCAATATCTAATCTATTCTATTCTATTTTCTATTCTATTCTATCATTCCAATATCTATTCTATTCTGTTCTGTTCTGTTCTATTCTTCATCCCAATATTCTATTCAATTCTATTTTATTCTATTTTATTCTATTTTATTCTTCATCCCAATATTCTATTCAATTCTATTTTATACTATTTTATCCTACCCTATCCTATCCTATTCTTCATTCCAATACCTATTCTATTCTATTCTATTCTATTCTATTCTATTCTATTCTATTCTATTCTATTCTATTCTATATTCTCTTCTATTCCATTCCATTTCCATATATTCTCTTCTGTCTTGAATTAACTAATTTATGTTTATTTGTTTACTTATTTATTTAATTTGTATAACCACCCATCTGAACAAACGACCCTGGGTGGCTCACAATTCAAAACCATTAGCACTTGAAAAACGTTTCCAAAGAATTAAAAAAAAAAACACAGTGAAAATCATTAAAACAGTAAAAATAAAAAATATTAAAACGTCTAATTCGATGTGTGCCACTCATCTCGCACTACCATTACTATTAATCTTCTCATCACTCCTTATCACCCATCCCCTCCCACTTGTGATTGTAGGACTGTAACTTTGTTGCTTGTATTCTTACGATTTATACTGACTGTTTCCTAGTATGATTTGATTATTGATTGTACCCTATGACTATCATTAAGTGTTATGACTATCAATACGTTATGATTCTTGATTCTTAACAAATGTATCTTTATGTATACTGAGAGTATTTACACCAAGACAAATTCCTTGTGTGTCCAATCACACTTGGCCAATAAAGTATTCTATTCTATTCTATTCTATTCTATTCTATTCTATTCTATTCTATTCTATTCTATTCTATTCTATTCCATTCCATTCCATTCCATTCCATTCCATTCCACTCCACTCCACTCTACTCCACTCCTGTCCTATTCTGTTCTGTTCTGTTCTACTCCACTCCACTCCACTCCTTTCTATTCTATTCTATTCTATTCTATTCTATTCTATTCTATTCTATTCTATTCTATTCTATTCTATTCCATTCCACTCCACTCCACTCCATTCTACTCCACTCCTGTCCTATTCTGTTCTGTTCTGTTCTACTCCACTCCACTCCACTCCTTTCTATTCTATTCTATTCTATTCTATTCTATTCTATTCTATTCTATTCTATTCTATTCTATTCTATTCCATTCCACTCCACTCCACTCCACTCTACTCCACTCCTGTCCTATTCTGTTCTGTTCTGTTCTGTTCTACTCCACTCCACTCCACTCCTTTCTATTCTATTCTATTCTATTCTATTCTATTCCATTCCACTCCACTCCCTCCACTCCACTCCACTCCACTCTACTCCACTCCTGTCCTATTCTGTTCTGTTCTGTTCTACTCCACTCCACTCCACTCCTTTCTATTCTATTCTATTCTATTCTATTCTATTCTATTCTATTCTATTCTATTCTATTCTATTCCATTCCATTCCACTCCACTCCACTCCACTCCACTCCACTCTACTCCACTCCTGTCCTATTCTGTTCTGTTCTACTCCACTCCACTCCACTCCTTTCTATTCTATTCTATTCTATTCTATTCTATTCTATTCTATTCTATTCTATTCTATTCTATTCTATTCTATTCTATTCCATTCCATTCCATTCCATTCCATTCCATTCCTTTCCTATTCTACTCCACTCCACTCCACTCCTTTCCTTTCCTTTCCTTTCCTTTCCTATTCTACTCCTCCACTCCACTCCACTCCTTTCTATTCTATTCTATTCTGTTCTGTTCCGTTCCTTTCCTTTCCTTTCCTTTCCTTTCCTTTCCTTTCCTTTCCTTTCCTTTCCTTTCCTTTCCTTTCCTTTCCTTTCCATTCCATTCCTTTCCTTTCCTTTCCTTTCTTTTCCTTTCCTTTCCTTTCCATTCCATTCCTTTCCATTCCATTCCATTCCTTTCCTTTCCTATTCTACTCCACTCCACTCCACTCCTTTCTACTCTATCCTATCCTAACCTATCCTATCCCATTCCATTCCATTCTGAATTAACTCCTTCAGATCAACGTATTTTTCATGAATGAAGGCAAATATACATGTCCCAGGATAATGTTGCAGGATCCCATCTGGGTCGGTCATTGGGACCAAAGATTTAGTCTTCCAAGCTTTCGGACTCATGCTGGAGCCCATCCTCAGGGAACTTCTCTCTATCAGAATACGTTCAGAAGACTCAGAAGACTAAACTGCTAGTTCTGGCGACCGACCCAGATGGGATCCTGCAAATATAGTGTGGGGGGTTTTTGTACATTCATACAGAAGTCCTATGAATTCATATGTTTTCTCAATATTAACCTCTTCCTCCATTTGGGAAGTCCTGTCAGGCAATGTTTCCTGTAGCGCCTGACTGGTAGGCTAGTCCCATTCTTCTTTAAAACTTCCTGAACAAGAAGGGGAAGGGTATTTTTTTTCTTCTATCACTTGGTCTAGGAGAGGAAAATAAAAGAAATCTTAATTTCATTTATATTTTTTCAAAGGCAACTCCATGTTTCCCTAGTTCACTATTCTGTCAAAGAACTTATTAAAAAAATATAGGTCCACCATTTCAGTATTCTGTCAGTGAACTGTAAAATATAAAACAGTAAAAAAAAAAAAAAAGTTAGGGCCATCGTTTCACTTCAGTAACATTGTAAAAAATAAAACATAAAAGCTCAGCTTTTAGTTATTCCATTGATGAACGTATAAAAACAACAAAATTGGCTATAGAAATAGTTGTGAAAAGGAAAATTACTATGTCATGGGATACAGTGAAGGTAGTCTGTTTTGTGTCTATTTTTGTTTCCATGTTTTCTTTTTTATTTTATTTTCTCTTTTGCACTTCTATATGCTATTTCTCCCTATATTCTGACTTCCTTTCTATTCCCTTTCTTGATTATTAGGATATATAGCATGCCCTTGTACTTCATTTTTTTGCCTCCTGGGTGGCTGTTTTTGCTCCCAGGAGGCTTCCCTGAGGACCAGGAGGCAAAAAATGGAGTGAGGGGGAGTGCAGGTCTCCCCCCACACCCCTTTTTTCCTCCTGGGCCTCAGGGAAGCCTCCTGAGTGAAGCAGTAAGGCAGTGAGAGGGATCCTGGCACAGCTGATTATCGGAACAGCTGATCGTTGGGAGAAAAAAAAGAAATACCGAATCAATAGCTTTTTTTTACTACCGGTTCGACCGAACAGTAACATTTTTTACTACTGGTTTGCCCGAACCAGTCAGAATACCACCACTGGGGAGGGGAGAAATAGATGGGGTTTGTAGCCAAAACAATAAAACTTTCTTGTCGGAACCCAAGGACATTCCCACAGGTGGCTGGCCAGAGGAGAGGTGAAGTAACCAAGCAACCGGCCAGCTCCTGAATTGGACAGCACGACCAGTGACTTGAGGGAAAGGAGAAACTTTACTCCTAATTATGTGAAAGCCACGGGAACTTTCAGAGTCAGCTTTCAATAGTTGTTGCCAATATGATCTACTCAATGAAACTGCTCTTTGAGGTATCTGCCTGCCTCAGAGTTCTAATTTCTATGGGTGCATTACTTGGAATGCTGACATCCTGTTTTTTCAGGCTAGCAATATATCTCTGCTATATAACTATCTCTTAACTTCCCAAAAATTAAGTGTGATGTCGGGGCTGGGGCTGGGGGTTCCAGTTCAATGTGTGAAGGGTGAAGGATGTGTGTTTGTGTTTATTTTCATGGTCATGGTCATGATGTACACTGAAGATGGTGTTTGATTTTGTTGTACAAGGTGCAATGACAATAAAGCAAACTAAACTAAGAACATTCCTGTTAGTGCACTTTAATGTCTTTTCTATGATGGCTTGTGTAGTCCAATATTCTTAAATAAGTCCTGTTTGTTCTAGTGTTTAAAGCTTCAGGTTACAAATCAGGAGATTATGAATTTAAGTCTTACCTTAGCTGTGAAAGCCAGCTTGGTGGCCTTGGACCAGTCCAACTCATCTCACAAAGTGTTGCTGTAGAGAAAATAGGAGAAGGAAGGTGTGTTGGATATAACAATAGCAGAGGTGGGATTCTACCGGTTTGGCCCAGTTCGAGTGAACCAGTAGCTCCAAGGATCAGTGATGAGTGAACCAGTTTACTCCAATGATCATCTCTTGGGCCCACCCACCTGCCCTGGCTCTAGTCTGTGCTTTATATCCTGTTTTTCAAGCTCAGCTGATCTGTGTGGCACAGCAGATTATCAGAGATTGCTGGAGAAGGTCAGTAGCAAATACTCTGTGCGTGTGCTGGCACACTCACCGAACTGGTTGTTACACCAGATGAATCACACCCTGAGCAATAGCAATAGTACTTAGACTTATATACAGCTTCACAGTGCTTTATGGCATGCTCTAAGCTGTTTACAGAATCAGCATATTGCTCCCAGCAGTCTGAGTCCTCATTTTACCGACCTCAGAAGGATGGAAAGCTGAGTCAACTTTAAGCCGGTGAATATCAAACTCACAATGGCAATGAGCAGTGAATTAGCCTGCAGTACTGCATTCTAACCACTGTGCCATCACAGTTCCTAGGTTCACAGCCTTGGGTTATTTGTAAAAATAACGGTGGAATACAAATAAATAAATAGACATTTTTAAAAAAAAAAAATCCCTTATGAGCTCAGTTTGTGCCCTTGTGGAAAAAAGTTTATTGAATCTCTAGTTCGTGTCCGGCTATACTGCATTTTTATAAAGAAGCAAGAGTCTGCTTTATCACTTCTTATTTAACGAAGTACCTGGGGAATTCTGATTTATTTCCTGTGCTGCTGTTATCATCAGCGCAATATGAATCAGTTTCTATGAAGGTGGCCACGTTTTGCTGTGCTATTTGTAAAACAGACACTCTTTGATTGTATCAATGATCTAGCCGTAAGCTTATAGGGTTTCATTTTATTTCATCTTCAGCTGTTAACTCAGTGTCCATAATAAAGAACTGAGACTCTCTATTGCTATTATGGTAGGCTTTGTGGGGAAACATTCAAGACTATCAAAGCTTTATATATTACTTGGATTCTGTTCCAGTTAAAAATTATTATCCCCATGTGCAGATACTTCAAATGTTTATTTGGAATCATTCTCAATATAAATATCCGTGCTTTGATTAGCAACATTTTCTGAAAGTTGCCTCTTCTCTATTGCAAAGCAGTGTACGGGTAGTCCTCAACTTACGACCCACGATTGAGCCCCAAAATTTATGTTGTTACATGAGACATTTGTAAAGTGAGTTTTGTCCCATTTTACGACATTTCTGGCCACAGTTGTTAAGTGAACCACTGCAGTTGATAAGTTAGTAACACAGTGAATCCGGTTTGTCCGTTGACTTTGCCTATCAGAAGGTTGCAAAAGGGTATCGCATGACCTTGGGACAGAGCGACGGTCGTAAGTATGAACACGTTGCCGAGCATCTGAATTTTGATCACATGATCATAGGGAAGCTGCAAAGGTTGTAACTGTGGAAAACAGTCATAAATCACTTAACAGTCATAAATCACCCCTCACATTCCAGACATAAACTGTTTCAACTCCTTCCCTCAAAACGATGCTATAGAGCACTGCACACCAGAACAGACACAAAGACAGTTTTTTCCCGAACATCATCACTCTGCTAAACAAATAATTCCCTCAACACTGTTCAACTATTACAAAGTCTGCACTACTATTACTATTAATCTTCTCATCACTCCTTATCACCCATCCCCTCCCACTTGTGACTGTAATACTGTAACTTTGCCGCTTGTATCCTTACAATTTATATTGACTGTTTCCTAGTATGTTTTGATTGCTTATTGTACCCTATGACTATCATTAAGTGTTGTACCTGATGATTCTTGACTCTTGATGGATGTATCTTTTCTTTTATGTACACTGAGAGTATTTGCACCAAGACAAATTCCTTGTGTGTCCAATCACACTTGGCCAATAAAGAATTCTGTTATACTCTATTTTCAGTGCTGTTGTAATTTTGAACTGTCACTAAATGAACTGTTGTAAGTCAAGGACTACTTGTGTTAAAAATCAAGTTTAAAAAGCAGGACTTTTATATTAAACAGGTGAGATCTTCAAACTCTCCAGTGTTTCCCATTGGGTTAAGCCTGACTTTGATTTAAAAAAAAAAACATTAATATGTTGGACACAGAGGAAATGCACTTGTTTTGAGATTAAAGGTTTGATCTTTGGCATATTTAGAGAGGGTATGCACTGAAATTTACATTCTTGTCATCTGGCCAGTTAGAGATGGCAGATTTTGCACATTCTCTTGCTACTGTATAGCTCTTCTAAGAGTCAGGATTTTTGAAAAATATTTTTTTTTTTAAAAAGGGAAATAACTGCTATTTATCTGTAACAGGGTTGAATATCTAATGATTTAAAAAATCTATATTTGTCCTGGTGGCCCTCCAAGCGAGAAGCAAATATCTTATATGAAATGGGCATAACATGCTGGGATTTAGCTATATTAAAACGTATTAATCAGCTTGATCGTGCTTTAATGCTGATGATGACCAAGCCAAATCAATTCAGTAAGCTTTATAAGCACAGCTACTGTTTGTTGTCTACATTTCAAGAGGGAAATTCAGCCAAATCTTCCAGGGCACAGAATTTGCAAGCCTAAAAATGTATGAGAAGGGACTAATGTCTCCATATTTAGCATCCATACCTCTGATAGTAATTATACATCCATCAGCATTATCTTGATTTGGTGAGAAAGTAGATCCAAACCCTTAGGGAGAAGTTATCTTTTAACTAGACTAGTCTTCAGTCCAGTGGTGCGTTTCAAATATTTTTACCACTGGTTCGGTGGGTGTGGCTTGGTGGGCACGCTTTGCATGTGCGCACACACGTGTGCCAAATGTGCACTTTGTGCAGGCACAGAGGCATTCTGACTCACCTCCTGCACGCCTGCACTCTCCCTGTTCCTTCAGCAGCTGCTGCGTGGCAATCTGCTTGCCGTGCAAAGCAGCTGCGCTTCAAAAGCAGGACATAAAGGTTAGGATGGGACCCCAGGTGCGCCCAACAGCAGAGCATTGGAGAGAACCGGTTCAATCTCTGCTGTTCATCAGCTCTACTGGCTCGGCAGAACCAGTAGAATACCACCACTGCTTCAGTCATTTAAGTTTAACCTAAGTGCATTTTCCCCAATAAATCTAAAAATATCCTAAGCAGTGATGGGATTCAAAAAAATTTACTACCGGTTCTGTGGGCATGGCAGGGGAAGGATACTGTAAAATCTCCAGTCAGAGGTGGCATTTGCCGGTTCTTCGAACTACTCAAAATTTCCGCTACCGGTTCTCCAGAACTGGTCAGAACCTGCTGAATACCACCTATGATCCTAAGCGAACAGTTTGCTCCAACAAATTGTTAAACTTGTGGCTATGTTAAGATCTTGCTTTAAATCTTTTAATTTTAATTGGGCCAGGCACTGATTAAACTCTGTTGTTCTAAGTTCTTCATCTGGGTTGGATTTAAAGTCTGAGGATTAGATAGAATTTAGGATAGAACTTAGTAACTTGAATGCAGTACTGCAGGCTAACTCACTGCTCACTGCCAGGAGTTCGATCCTCACCAGCTCACGGTTGATTCAGCCTTCCATCCTTCCGAGATCAGTGAAATGAGGACCCAGATTGTTGGGGGGCAATATGCTGCCTCTGTCAACTGCTTAGAGAGGGCTGTTAAAGCACTATGAAGAGGTATATAAGTCTAAGTGCTATTGCTGTATATTAATCTACCTTCCACTCTTCTTATTCTAGTTAGGTTACTTGTGGGTTCCTTTTATCTGGACTTCCAGTCCTCTGTGCAAATGAGCAGAGGCCAGAAACACCAGAATGAATGATTAGCCAGCATTGTGCTGCTGCCGCCGAAAAAGCCAATGCAGTCCTAGGTTGCATCAACAGAGGGATAGCATGAAGATCTCAAGAAGTGGTGGTACTGCCCTATACTGTTCAAGTGAGACCACACTTGGAATATTGCATCCAGTTCTGGCCATCAAGATCTAAAAAAGGTGCTGAGGCCTACAAGGAGGGTAGAGAAGAACAAGAAAGATGATAAGGGATCTAGGGATGTCAAACTCAAGGCCTGTGGGCCGAATCTGGCCCATGGGTGCTTAAATCTGCCGTGTGGGGCCAGCCTGGAACTATCAAAGGACTGGCCTGCGGTGCCTCTGGCACTAAAATGGGCCCTGTGCAACCCCCTGCGCCTCATTTTCACCCTTCATGGCCTCCTGAAGCACTCTGCCAGCCAAAAACCAGGCCCAAAATGGGTCAAAAAATGGGCCCAAACAGCCCAAAAATAGGCCTGAAAACAGCCTGAAAATGGGCCACATGACCTGTTTTTTGGCCAGCAGAGTGCTGCAGGAGGCATCCGCCCCGCTCCCCTGCCACCCTAACTGCCCCCCCTTCCCCGCTGCCACCGCTGGAGACCCGCAGAGGAGAATTAAAATGCTGATCTGGCCCTCAAAGAAATCCAGTTGGACACCCCTGGTCTAGGGACTAAACTATATGGTGAATGGTTAAGGGAACTAGGTATGCCTAGCCTAATGCACAGAAGGAGTAGCAGTAATATGATAACATGTCTTCCAGTACTTGAATGTACCTGTCACAGAGAAAAGGGGGGGCAACTTATTTTCCAAAACACTTGTGGGCAGGACAAGAAGCAATGGGTGGAAGCTCATTCAACAGATATCCAAAGTGGAACTAAGGAGAATTTTTTCTGACAGTAATTAATTGATGGACTAGCTTGCATCCTGAAGTTGTGGCTGGAGGTCTTCAAGCAAAGACTGTCCTGGATGGAAAAAGGTCTCCTGTGTTGGTCAGTGGGTTGGACTAGAAGGCCTCTGAAGTCCTTTCCAGCCCTATGGTTCTATGATACTGTGACTATTGAAGATATTGAAGAGCCACACTGACCAAAATATCATTATCTATTGAATATAGGTTTTATCCTAATTTGAGGCGAACATCTCCCACTGTTTTTGTAAACCTCCTTTACGTGTGGAATTTTCCCTCAAGATTTTCTGGGTCCGGGGCCTTCCTGTTTGCAGGGCTTTGGCATCAGGCAGGAATCCGCGATCATGCGCGGTTTCTGCCTGGGCTTGCCGCTGGAGCATCCCGAGCCAGTCTGGCTTCGGGGCTAAGCCACCCCATAGAGGTGGCAAAGAGGGGGGAGATCCCAGCAGGGTCGAGGGAAGCCGCATCTTTCCTCCCCAGCTGGCTAAACTCCCTTTCCCGAAGGCGAACGAGCGGCGGTCAGAAATGGCCGCCTCAAAGAAGCACTCATCTGGAAAAGAAAGTGCAAGAGGAAGTTAAGAAGTGAAAGTTTTGGCTGACCGGGATAAGAAGGGAAAGTTTTTTTTTCTTTCACTCTCCTTCCTTACATTGACAGTGAACAGAGATGAATGAGAAATCGGAAAAACCTGCTTTAGCATCAAGAGGTAATTAAACTGGATAACTAAATGTCAAGGGGACAATAAGGATTTCTGAATATTAAAAAAAAAATTATTTTCTGTAAGTGGGAAGGGAGAGGAAAAGAATAAGAGTAGGATTTGGAAGGAGGAGACTGCCTGGAATGTAAAAGAATCCGATTAAATTCTAACAAGACTTCTAAAAGATGCATCTTAACTGGAACTTTGTAACTAAATAGTAACCCCAGGAAGAGAAAGTGAAAAAAGAAGAAACAGCTTGTTAAAAGAAACAGCTTGTGTGTATTTGAATTGCTTGGTGACTTTGGGACTTTTGGAAATTATATTTGAATGACTAAAAACACTTGAGTGGTTGTTTGAAAAAAACTTTTACAATGGCATCACTTGTGGATGAACTGAAAATGGAATTTAAAAAGTATAAAGAAGAAGAACAAGAAAGGAAGGGCTCTCTTGGCTCCGTTTTTCAATTCTTAGAAATGGCGATTTGTACCTATGAGAAACTACAAGAAAAGACTGCGCAACAAGAAGATTGGGACAAAGAAGAAGCAATATTTGATGAACAAGTAATTTTACTTAGGGAAGAAGGGGGAAAGGGGGAAAAGAGAATGGAGACTTTAAGACCCAAAAAAAACAACAACCAAAAAAGGGGAAAATAAGGTGAAAAGTGGATATAATGTTAGAAAGCAACAGAAAATGGGAACACAGAAGAGGGAAATGGAGGTGGAGAGACAAGGGGGTAAAAAGAGAGAAGAAGCAAAGGAGGAAGGAAGGGAAGAGAAGCTACAAAGGTGTGGAGCAAGATGTAAAGAAACAGGACTTATTTAGAGATAATGGGTAACTGAAAAAGTGATTCTGCAAAGGTACATAAGATTGTATTGTTATATTTGTATTAGAAATAATGTTAGAAAATTGGAAACAATATATGATTAAACAGTGGGATAAAATACTCAGTGTAATTTAGTGAAACTTTTGTGAACAAAATAAATGAAATGAAATAAATGGGAGAATTGAACTAGGAAGGAATGGGAACATTTTAATGATATAATTTTTTAAAATATGACTGAAGTGGGGGGGAAGTAACTATGGAAAGTTTATAAGTGTTCCCATAGAAGTATGATACTTATTTGAAAAGTAATGTGTAAAATGTTTAAGATTTAAATGAATACTAATATTAACAATACATTTGAATTGGTATGGATTGTTGTTTTAATTATATTATATATTTATAATTTTTTCTCTTTTTAAAATATAGTGTGTAACTTTAGAATGTACTAAGCAGAATCCGAATGGAAGTTATGTATTATACTAAGTGTTATAAATTTAGGGGAAAGATATAAAGGCGTCATACTCCAATCAGTGATTACAGGAGAAATTTTATTTAATGAGAAAAGATAATAGACAGCTGGAAACAGGACAGACAAAGAATATAAGTATAATTATCTGAATTAAGATGAAATAAATAAAATAAAATAAAGAAAGTTAAAAGAGGGGAGACGCTATATAGAAAATGAAGAATGGTAGTAAGATATGGAATGGTATATAAAATGAACATGAATTTGAATTTGTGTCTGTACAAAGAGATGTAACCCGGGATCAAGCTGCTTTCAAAAAAGATGTTTTATGTTTTTATGTTTTATGTTTTGTTTGTTTATGTTTGTTTTTAAAAATCAATAAAAAATTTATATATTAAAAAAAAAAAGATTTTCTGGGTCCAAATCCATTGGAATCAATTATCACAATCTGAAGAACCAGTCATTTACATGTATTATTTGTTGTTTTCTCTCTGCAGAGACACTGAAGAGAGTGAACTTTACCAAACCCTGAATAATGAACTGTAAGTGCAAACAGTGGAGGGATAAAAACAATGCTTTGATTTTTGTCTGAAATGTAATACACCATTGGAGGAACTGCCTGCAGGTCATGGAAGACTAGCTTTTCCTAGAGAAAAGAAACTTTTTGGGGGAAGGAATGAACTTCCAGGTATATCTCAGGGGTCAGCAGTATATCCATCATCAATAGAGGTAGTCCTCGACTTACAATTATTTGTTTAGTGTCTGTTCGAAGTTACAGCGGCACTGAAAAAAAGTGACCTGTGATAATTTTTCATATTATTGTGGCAGTGTCCCTATGGTCATGTGATCAAAATTTGGACACTGGGCAACTGGCATATATTCACAGCAGTAGCAATAGCAACAGCACTTAAACTTATATACCGCTCCATATTGCTTTACAACCCTCACTAAGCAGTTTACAGAGTCAGCATATTTGCCCCCGACAATCTGAGTCCTTATTTTACCAACATTGGAAGGATGGAAAGCTGAGTCAACCTTGAGCCAGTCAGGATCGAACTGCTGGCAGTTGGCAGAGTTGGCCTTACAATGCTGCATTCTAACTACTGTGCCACCACAGCTCATATGATGGTTGCAGTATCCTTGGGTCATATAAACAATTTTTGCAACCTTTTGACAAGCAAAGCCAGTTGAGCTAATAAGTGAAATTAACAACTGTGTTACTAACTTAACAACTGCAGTATCCACTTAACAACTGTAGTAAGAAAAATCGCAAAATGGGGCAAAAGTCTCTTAACTTTTGTCTTGTTTAACAATTGTTTAAAATTTTGGGCACAGTTGTGATTGTAAGTCAAGGACTACTTGTACCCTCCCATGACATTCACAGTCTCCCAAATTAAAATTAAATGTACCTTTAGCAAGTAATGCTTGGATCTCATGACATGCTAAGCTTAGATTAGTGAATTCTCATAAAATGCAAGGGTCATATGTTATTTTAAGTGACTGGTTGCCAACCCCTGGTATATCGTGTCATATCAACTGATGTCATGTTTATGCCTCTTTAATTGCTATGCCTTGCTATAATTTATGCTTTTTTAAAAGAACCTGATGATTTTCCATCAGAAATCTCTATGCGTCCCCCAGAATTACAATCAAAAATAACTTGTGTGGTCAAGATATGCAAAAGCTAGTTTCAAATCTCATCCACATAATCTTCATAAATGCATATTCGTATATAGGCTAACTGCTTGCCTATAGGAAGTCCTACCTGTGTTGCATCTATTTATAAAGCTACCATTTGTAAATTACATTTACAAAATAACCACACAAGTTATTTTTGTATTGTCTATTTTTAAGGAATCCATTGTGGGAAGAAATATCCATCTGGGTCAGTTCCAACCCGGGAGAAAGGCACTGGAGACAAAATGGAGGCTAGAGGCTGATTGGAAAGTGGGTCCATTTATTATAAACAGAACCACATGGATTCTGGGCAGCTGACAAAATGGAGTTGAGAAGGGGAGTTATACCTTCTCTGGGCTTTGCATTTGAGTTCCTGTTCCTGTGCAAGAACATGTGTTGTCAGATTCCTATGTGGTCATGTAGTGGTTATGTAGGGGTCATAGCTGGCTCTATAGGCAAAGTACAAATTCTAGCTGTTTGTGCTAAGTTTGGTTGAAATTTGGACTGTTAATGAAGGGTGTTGAACAATTCCTATTGCGGCTTAGTGGCTTTTCCCTGTGTTGGATCGTGAGTGAGGGCTAATCCTACCAATCTACCTTTGTTTCAAAATATCCTGTCTTGAATGGATTACCAAATCTGCATTTCTAAAAGATGGCTTCCTCAGTTTGGTTTCTGAATGGGCTGGCCCAATCTTTCTTAATGGGCACAAAATACCTGCTGGCGCTATTAAGAAAATGGGGTTTGCTTTCTGCCTCTAAAGAAACATGTTTCTCCATTTCTCCCTTAGGGGAAATATAATAATCTGCCCTTTTTAATATTCCTCAAAATATTTCATTCTTCTAGAAGGTGAGGGGGCTTCCCACATCACAATAAGTCTTAGTTGGTAATAGGTTATGTTTTGAAGGGTCCTTGGTGCTCGCTGAGCATGGTTGTTTTCTTGCAGATATTTCGTTACCCAAGCCTCGTGTTATAATTTGGGTAATGAAACATTTGCAAGGAAACAACCAAGTTTGCAGAGAGCACCAAGGATCTCTCATTTCAACTCTGAACTACGAATATTCTCTTTTATGGGCAGCTACTGTTTTATAGGCCGTAGTCTGTTGAAGGCAGTATCTGGGAGAGGTGTAAAAGGCCAATTAACCCACTACAATTCTGGCAGGGAGATGATAACTTTATTGGCTTGATGCAAATAGGTTAAGAAAGTTGCATGCCTGGGGATTCTTATCTCTTATGACTTTGCTGGCCTTGCCTGTAGTAAATTTGTAGGGAAGAAAAGACTGGGAAAAGGGAAGTAATTCAGCAGTTCTTTTATCTGATCTGGCTTTGCTGGGATAGGGTTTCCAAAGAAGTCAGAGAACAGTCCTTTGCATAACAAGCAGGGTACTTAATTTAATTAGCCTGTTAGATTGATTAGCAAAAGCCAGGCAAATTTGAACTTGCAAGCAGCTGAACAAGCAAACAAAGGAAAGGAAAGCTAAACAAAACACCTACCTCTAAGACCACTTAGAGAGCCATATAAATGATCCAAGTATTTCTGCTTTAAATAAATCTTTTGAAGGTATCCAATTAAGAAAGCAATTGATATTTGCAGTCCACATTTGCTTCTGTTCCCACCTCCCCCTTACCTCTATTGTGTTACCCATTCACCTTTATATGTTCTTTTCAGAAATCTATATGAAAATATTTATATGTTTTTCACTTAAAATACAATGGAGACTTCCTCATATGGTTTTTTTTTTCCTAGGGTGGAAAATTATGTTATGTGATCTGAAAAGGTGAATGTGGAAGGACAATTGCCTTTTGAGTTAATGTATATTGGGAAATGCAAGTTAAGGGTATTAAATGCAAAGCCAAGGGTTGTCTCCCTCTTTGAAAAGAGCCAAGTCCAAAAAGAGCCAAGTCCAAAGAGCCAAGGTTATAGTTCTTAATTGGAGACCCCTTTTCATTATGCTGGCAAAGAAACCTGGAAATTTTAGAATCATCAACCATGGCTGTGACATGGCACCAAAGTAAAATTTCAGGAAGCAAAGATGTTTTTTGTTTGTATTGCATTTATGGTACAGGTAGTACTCAACTTAAAATAGCACTTAGCAATAACACTTAAATTTATATACCGCTTCATGGTGCTTTACAGCCCTCTCTAAGTGGTTTACAGAGTCAGCATATTGCTCCGAACAATCCTCATTTTATCAACCTTGGAAGGATATTAACTTAGAACCCATCAGGATCAAACTGTTGGCAGTTGGTAGAATTAGCTTGCAATACTGCATTCCAACCACTGCGCCACTACAAATGTTTAGTGAAGTTACCAATGTTTATTTGCAGTTACCATAACATTGAAAAAAGTGATTTATTGTTGTGGCTGGGGAAGGCTCTGATGGACGCTCTGCATCAGAAGCAGAGATAGAGCCAGGGCCATCCAACATTTCCCAGCTGCCTTCAGAGTCGGAGATAAGTGGGGAAGAAGAACAGCTGGGGCCTGTTCCAGATCCATGTATGTGCAGAGCTGTCAGGAGAGAACAACTGAGGAACAGGAACTGACTCAGGAAGAATGGTATATCATGGTATGTAGGAAAGAGTTTGGGAGACAGAAGGAAGAGCCACAGACTAGACACCAGTCAGATAAATTGCAATTGAAAAACATGGCAAAATATCTCAGAAGGGACCCTTACTAGTTTCTTGTACTGTAAATATGGGAGGGGGCAGAAGTACTTTCAGACTTGTAAAATTCTGTTAATATAACCTTACAATAAAATTAGACCAGTACTTTATATATTTCTTGTCTAAATTACATCACAGGGGTGACAAGAGGAACTTTTAAAACTTGCTTATACAATTATTAAAAGTATGAGGTTGTGGTTTGGGTTTCTTTTTTTGAGGGGGGGGGAGGAAATGGGGGTAGTTTCCAAATTCCTGAAGTCACAGTCTTGAGTCACTGATAATCATGCCAACCAAATTATGGGATGTGTTATATGCTTTTCCTCTGAAATTTTGCAAGGTAGTATTATGCTGAATGGAAAAACAACCCAACCAATCATAAGACAGCTTTCTGTGATCAGGGGCGGGGGAGTAAACTGCATCTTCATTGGGCTATTGTGACGTGTCCAAAAGAATTCTTGGACTGAACTTTTTTACATCCTGATCTTACTGAGTTCCAAAAAGGTGGTTTGTAACTTGAGTGCCTTCTACACTGATCAGAATAGATCAAATAGGAGGGACATCTGAGCTTTTGAGAAAGGACTATATTTCTAAGTTAAAAAGTTACTTTTAAAAATAACAGTGATTGCTCTTGTTTTATCAATGTCTTGTTTTATCAATACATTGATTTGGAACTACAAATCCCATTCTTTACTGACCATTATCTCTATGATCAAAGTGGTAGCTATTCCTGAGATCACTTACAGAATTGGGTGGTCTTTAAATCAATCAACTTTTGGAATAAAGCCTTGATTTGGGCTTCCAGGGATTTAAAAAAAAATGACCCAAAGAATATAAGGTTACCCTCTGGGTTGGATACATCACATTGCTTCACCACAATACTCAATCTGATTATTTTTGCATGATTATCCTTCTCTGTCTTAAAATCCTGTTTTTTCCTTATCTATTTAGCACAACACTTGCAGAAAGAAACTAAGCTCTGCTCAGGATAGTGCTATGATTTAAGTGACTTTAAAATGTAAAACTGCATATGCTGCACTTTTATCTGGAACATAAAATTGTTCAGAAATATAGAAGTAGTTGTAAATTTGGGACAGCCAAGGTTGGGGGCAGAGGAGAAATTTAGTTGGGTGTTTTCACATCTGTGGCAGATCACCATGAATCTTAGCTTTTAAGATGGCCTGTCGCCCCACTCCTGTTTATAACACAGTCCTTTTAGCAGTCGCATCCTTTTGAACTCTGATTCAGGTGACTTTGAGGACACCTATAAACCCCTCAAGTGGCCTCAACAACCCTTTAGACAGCTAACAACCAGATGACTGCAAAGAATATAAACCCTTTCGATTCCCCAATCAGAATGGAAGAAGCTTCTGGGATGAGAAGTGAAACCTTTTCAAGGAAAAAAAACACAAGAAAGTCCAGTTGCTTTTTGGAAAAGCACTTGTCAGGTGGTGCTCCATTCAAAATTCAAGAAAGAAATACTTAGACTCCATAGATTAGAGAAAAGATATCTTTTACTGAAAATGAAGTGGTAGCAACCGTAGAATTCTGAATCTGAGAAATTAGGCGCGCAAATCACATATACAAAGTGATGGAAATGTTCCCACCCCCAATAGTTCAAATGATTCTTCCAATTAAAAGTTGTGAATATGATCATGTGGACATCTTCAGGTGGTGATGAGGCCTATGTCCATTGACCTTGGCATATTTTGATAAAGGTTTGCAGCTGCACAGAGAAAAGAAAGCTAAGCGAGAAATATAAAACTAAACAGGAATTTATACTCCCCCCCTCCTCTTTTTTACAACACTAGAATGTAACACCTCCAGCTCGCTTCCCAGACTTTACCCCCTCCTCTCCCCGTTACTTATGGCAGCCAAAAGATGCAAAACAATAGTAGAAGATCTTGAAGGCTGACAGCACTTCTGAGTGTTGCACCATGCACCAATATATGGTTGAATTGTGGATGGACAACCTGGAACATAGGAGCCACCATCAGCTGCGGAACCAAAGGCAGCCCCATCCTCTTTTCTCAATGACCCCTGTGCCACGTAGGGCAGAAGATACAGATTAACAGAGTTGGAAGAGACCTTGAAGGTCATCTAGTCCAACCCCCCCACCCCGCCCAAGCAGAACACCAAGTAATCTTTTACCAAAAGCCAGTCAGCACCCAAATAGCAATAGCATTTAGACTTATATACCACTTCATAGAGCTTTAAAGCTCTCTCTAAGTGAATTTTTTGCCCCCCAAGAATTTCGGGTCCTCATTTGACTAACCTCAGAAGGATGGAAGGCTGAGTCAACCTTGAGCCTGGTGGGATTTGAGCTGCCAAATTGCAGGCAGCCGACAGTCAGCACCAAGTAGCCTGCAGTACTGCATTCTAACCACTGCACCACCGAGGCTCCTTGGACTGATTTGCCCAAAGTCTGCAATGGGTCACTGGGAGGAAGGAGAAAAACTTGTGGTCTCTTTCTTCTACCCAATAACCTTACTCAGGATTGCATGGAGTGGGGGGTGATGGGACAAATATTTGTGAGAGGTTGCATTTTTCCAAATGAAAGCAACTTCAATGCCTCGATATTGACCCTGATCTCCCAAATGATCAAATTAACTAGTAGGACTCTCCATGCTTTAAAAGGATTCAGAGGTTACTGATCCTGAAAAAAAATAAAATACAGCTATTCCAAGTAACCCATTCAGATTGAGGAGTGAATTGCTTAAAGTAAGTCTATCTGCAGAAGCCTGAAAGATATTGAACTTCTTTAATTCATGAATAGCAAAGAGGGTGTCTAAAATGGCTCTAATTCCCGCCTCTCTGACAATGCTGAAATTCGTCCTGTTTAAGACTCATAAAATGCTCCCCAAATCTTTCACTGATGTAACTGCTGCAGATTTATGGAACATCCTTCATTGGCATTAATTTGCTCTATAACTCTGCAGCCTGTCTTAGCTTGCACTGTAAGGGAGCCAAGGTGGCATGACCTATTATATCCAGAACTTGCTCATCCGTGGGCCAATGGTTTCAAGCTCCCATTTCACAGCGCCTGATGCCTTGGGAGCAGATGTCGGTTGCCAATGAAGCTGAACTGAAATTTCCACCTACCGCTAAGTTAAATCAGCACAGCTTCCAGGAGCTCTTTTATAATCCTGTTTTTTCCAGGTTTGTTTAGGTGTTGTCATTGTCAAGTCAGGGTGTAAAGTTGACTCTGAAAGCAGCGAACAAAAAGGAGGGTCATTTTTATCCCACTTGGTGGACATGTATAAAAGCTAGAAGATGTTGGGTTCAAATACATAAAGTGATTCAAAGGTTTTTCAGTTTCAACTTTCTCATATTTTAAAGGTTAACCTTCAGTTGAAACCAGAAACTTTTCCTCCTGGGACGGACAGATAAAAGAGTTAGAAAAAGAGCCACGGAGCACTATTTTTATACTGTATATGGCAACTTCAGTGAGATTATTGTTTGCACAGAAATGGAAAGATTTGGCAATGCCTTCAGTAGAGGAATGGTTGGCGAAGATGACAGAACTTGCTGATATGGCAAAATTGACTTGTTTGATTTGAGAAAATGCAATATCTACATTTATTGGTGACTGGAAAACCCTTATGATCTTTTTGCATCAAAAAAAATGAACTCAATGATTTATAGTTTTGATGAATAGACAGGATAGATCATAGAAAGAAGAGAGTCATAATATAACTTTAAAGAGAGAGGATAAAATATAATTATACTTACAAAATCTGTGATGATCAGAAACCCCTATTTATCTTTCTTTATATTCTATTTTACCTCTATTTTTTCTTGATGCATGTTAGCGTTTTCTTTTTTCCCTCTCCCTTTCTCTTTTTTCTCTTTCATTCTATTTTTATTTGTAGCAGTTCTTATCACTTTCAGTAAAAATATATCAAAACATAAATTAGACTGGACCACATCTGAATATTTTCACTGGAAAGTCTTTTATATATTTCTTAAGCTGAAAACCAGTCAGGTGACCAAGTAGTTGCCAAGGTGAAATAGAATGTTCTTTTTCACTTTAAGTTTTGTGTGTGGGTGTGCGGGTGTGTGTATGTTTCAGTTGGTTGGGATGCAGCCTATGAGACATCCTTGCTCCATCTCTTGAGGCTACAAATCTATATTTATTTGCAATATTTATCAGACAGCAAATGTACCTTTTATTTTATTTTGTTTTATTTGCATGCACATACTGGGCTCCCAGGTTCAGTTTTTGACATATTTAGTTTTAAATACAATGTGGGAGAGGAAGGGGCTTGCTGAGAACAGGCCATTTAATCATTGCCGATTTGAATAGGGTCTCAATCAGTATGCTATCCAGGTCTGTGTGTTAGAACATAGAATAATAGGGTTGGAAGGAAACTTGGAGGTGTTCTAGTCCAGCCCCCTACTCAAGCAAGAGATCCTACACCATTCTGGACAAATGGCTATCCAGTCTCTTCTTAAAAACCTTCAGTGATGGAACAACCACAACTTCTGGAGGCAAACTGTTCTACTAATTAATTGTTTTTACTGTCAGGAAATGTCTCCTTAGTTCTAGGCTGTCTCTCTCTCTTCCACCCATTATTTTTTGTCCTGCCCTCAGGTATTTTGGAGGATGGATCAACTCTTCTTTTCCATGATAGCCCCTCAAGTACCAGAAGACGGCTATTCATAACATCTCTAGTCCTCCTCTTCATTAGACTAGACATACCTATGATGACTTCCAGAATTCTTAGCAATAGCCAGGGGTGGACTGCTGGGGATTCACAGGGGTTGGGGAGAGCCCCTAGCTAAGATTCTGTGCTGTTCGGAAAACCCCCAAATTCCACTCCTGGCTGTCCCTGTCCACCCTGCCCCACCCCTCCCAGGAGTCCCCACGCGGCCCGTTTTGGATGCAGATAAGTGCAGGGTGCTCATGGAGGCTCGGAAGGGTGAAAAATGGGCCTCTCGGAAGTTCGGGAAGGCTGGAAATGGGCCTATTTCTGGCTTCCAGAGACCTTCTGGAGCCCGAGGAAGCCATTTTTGCTCTCCTGGAGACTCAAGGAAAGCCTCCGGAGCCCGGGGAGGGCAACCCCACCTCCCCACGCCGTGGTGCAGGAGGCTGACTAGGCCATGCCCACCAAGGCCACGCCCACTCAGCAACTGGGTAACCCAAAACCAAAAATGTACTCCATGATACCTAAGGAAATGAAAGAGCTATGGAACTATATAGACACAAACCTAGCCAGAGGTTTCATCCAACCTGCAAAATCCAGATTGACTTCCCCCGTACTATTTAAACTCTATGGCACAGTCAGTGTTTTGATGTGGTGGTAGCACATTGCAGAACCCTTTGCTAAAAATTTTGAAGCTCACTCCTGGCAATAGCCCTAATGGCCAGAGAATTCTGGAAATATAAATCCATACATCTGAAGCGCACCTAGTTGAGAACAGCAGGAATAAGTAATAGGAGCTGCCCTCAATAAGATAGCTCCTCATCTTATTTTATCAAGTTGTATCACACTTCAAGAATATATCATATTTATCTGAAAAGACTACTGGGATTACTTGTAAGTTTATGTTTCTAAACTTTATAGAGTATCCATATTTTTCAGAAAGTCCATAAGTCTTTGTTGATTTACAACCTAAACTTAAATATATAGTCATCTTGCTATGTAAATGGAATTTTTTTCTAAGTTTTCCCTGGGTTGTAACTCAAAGAAAGAGTGATTTCCCCTTAAAAAACAAACTCTGGGACAGTTTTTTGGACATGTGCATATTTTCCTTGACAAATTGCATCTGCAAAGACACAATTACAACTCTACAGTCTCACAATATATACTTAATTTCAAAATCGATCAAAATTATACACATAAATAACATATTCATTAAAAGATGCCTCCTTTTTCTTTTTGACCTCCCTTGTTTATCTCATTAAGTTGGGGAGGGAAAGGATACCCCTTAGCAATGATTTCTTTAAGAGGGTTTTCACTCATCTTAGCTTCTGGCTTAGCCGTGATTTAGAAAGAACAGTTCAGCAATTTTATTATCTGCCTGTCAATATTTCACTGCTATTGTCCTCCCAAACAAACCTTATTTATGCTGATATTTGAACAAGGCTGCGTTCAGCCTGATAGGGCCACTAAATTATTGCTAGGGAGGAAAAGACAGTTACTAAAGAAACAACTAAATAATGGTCTACAACACTTGATCTACTAAGCTGTTGTGGCAAAAAGTGTTGTAGAATATTTCTCAGGAACTTGTGCTCTGTGCCAATTTAAAAAAAATCTCACAGCATTATGGGAAAGCCAATTAAAATTATTATTATGAAAATACATTTTGACATAGTGGTACACTACAGAAAGGTTCATGATTTCAGATAGAAGGAAGGTTAATATATATGAGTAGAAATTCGCTAAGACATTAAAATGAGAAAACGCAATTATTGCTTGAAATTCTAGTACTAAAAAAGCAATTGAATCAAGTAAAATAGAAAGGATTAGATTAAAGCTAAAATAGAACATATGTAGTAGGGTTAAACAGTCAAGGCAGGACAAAATTTGATAGTTACAGTTGCAGCAGTGGTGGTATTCTACCGGTTTGGCCCGGTTCACCCGAACCGGTAGCTCTGAGGATCATCTGTGAGCAAACCGATTCACTCCGATGATCAGCTGCTAGGCCCTCCCATCTGCCCCAGCTTTATACTGACCTTTATTTCCTGGTTTTGAAGCTCAGCTGCTTCACGAGGCACAGCAGATTGCCGCGTGTCAGCTGTTGAAGATGCAGGGAGAGTGGAGGATTGCAGGAGAAGATCAGTAGAAAACCCTCTGCGCGTGTGCAAAGTGTGTGTGCACATGCAAAGCACGCCCACCAAGCCATGCCCACAGAACCGGTGGTCAAAAAATTTGAAACCCACCATTGGGTTGCAGGAATTGGGTATGGCTAGCCTAGAGAAAAGAAGGACTTGGGTGACCTGATACCAGTGTTCCAATATTTGAGGGGCTGCCACGAAGAAGAGGGGATCAATCTATTTTCCAAAGCACCAGAAGGCAAAACAAGAAACAATGGTTGGAAACTAATCAAAAAGAGAAGCAACCTAGAACTAAGGAGAAATTTCCTAACAGTGAGAACAATTAACTAGTGTAATGGCTTTTCTTCAGAAGTTGTAGGTGCTTCATCACTGGAGGATTTTAAGAAGAAACTGGACAGGCAGTTGTCTGACATGGAATAAGATTTCCTGCTTGAGCAAGAGGATGGACTAGAAGACCTCTTCCAAGGTCCCTGCTAACTCTTATTATTACGGATTCTGGGTTTAGATGCATAATAATATAGTTCTATAGAAATCTACTCAGAAGTATGAAGAATTCCATCAGATTTGGAAGTGAATTGCAGCATTTTTTTTTCTACCACTACATCCGCGTCCGGGTGAAAATTAAAAAGAAGACACCATTTGCAGAACAGATGAAGGTTGCATTCACTTTTAAAATATACAAGGACACCAATGGATGCAGTCATACATGTCTGAGCTGAGAAATCCAGACTCTTCAGTTGACATCCAAGAGTTAAGAATTAGCCTTATATCAATTTCAAGGCCATCTGGTCATCTAAATATTTGCAACTCAAGTACCCATTTAATGTAATTATATACTAGGGCTGCTTCAGAGCATGTGGAGTGCAGACATAATAGCAATCGGCTACAAATTAAGCAAAAATACTTTTTTCCCTAGGTCCTTATAACCCAACTTTGCAAAGCCAGTGTGCAACAGCAGAAGAAGCAGCTGCTTTAAAATATTCCCAAAAGCAACTAAGTGTAAACTCATCCGTGCTTCAAGTCACATTTTGCCCCTCAAATAGGGATCTCTTCATAGCCCCGTTTATATACTGTTTCTAATGCCAATATGTTTATAATAAAAGCTGAAATAAAGTAGATAATAAAATGATACATTACAACTCTAATAAATGATATGTATTACAAGTGAGGAGAAAATTCAATGTTCAAGACTAGTAGAGGTTCTGAGCCTTGCCAATAAGAGGATCAGTTAGTAGTTACAGTACTTCCCCACTCAAAACAACAACAACAACAACCCCAAGCAGCAATGTAATACAATTTAAGGTGGTGCATCACCTTCCAATCTTAAATTGGATATTTCTAACTCTTCGTGTGATCTATCATGCAATAACTAAATAGAAGAATGAACGCACAGGCTATCAAAATTATCTGCAACACATTAAATCTACCTGCCTAATATTTTGCAGTAAAACTGACACAGATCAAGATGCTTAAAAATCATTCCCATTGGCGGGATCTGTAGTGACCACTGAAATAAATAACACAGAGACCTGTGTTAGACTGATCTCAGGTTGGAAAACTTTGAACTCCCAAATCGTATTCTGGCTGATTTGACTAAAACCCCTCAAGATCCACGTCTCCAAATTCTCCTTCTCCCTTCAATCATTTAATGCTAGAGCTGAGTTCTTATACACTCAGGTAGAAAATATGTAAATTAAATCTTTGGTAGCTGCTGTCTCTCCAATAATGTCATTCAGTCCATGGAAGGAAAGAGTAGAGTCATTACTTTGAGATGGGTAACTACACTAAAATAAGAAATAAATTTGGTCACGGTGCTCAATTCTGTTTGGCAATCTGCTTTAGGCTACCTGTTCCTCAGCATTTTTTCTGAGGCAAGAAGGTAGCAACATTGAGGGCCCGTGATGATCAAGGATTTTCAGTTTACCCACTTTGAGGATTGCAAGGATTTGAAATCAGTGGAGAAAAATGTGCCACTTGAGCATATTTGGAGTGGAGTATAAATTGAGGTGATGATGGTGGTGATGTCAACAGTGTTAGTTTTGATTATAACTTTACAGAGCAAAACAGAATAACAAAATTGGAAGGGGCCTTAGAGGTCTTCAACCCTCTGCACAAGCAAGAGATCCTATGCCCTTCCAGACTAATAACTATCCAGGCTCTTCTTAAAAGCCTCTAGTGATGCAGCACCTACAACATCTGAAGGCAAGCCATTCCACTGATTAATTGTTCTCGCTGTTAGGAAATGCATCTGTTAGGAATGTAAGTCACCTGACAGCTATTTGGGTTGGAAATATATAAACCAGGATAGACATTTTAATACTGTCTCTTTAAGGGAATGCCAAAAACTGTAATTGGGTGTGGTTTCTCAAGCAGCCATAAGATGGAGCCAGAAACCTGGGTTGTCTTAGTCTTAGTCTCAGAAGAGAGTGTGTCTCAGTGAGTCTCTGTTTGGATTTGATGTAAGTCTGATACTGAACTGTTTTTGACACTGGACTTTGTTATTGGATTATCCCTGGACTGAAAACTGACTGACTTACTAACTGACTTTGGACTGCTGGTTTTTAACTTTGCTTAAACCTTTCTGGAAGTAAAAACCTACATTTACTGTACAGTGTACAGTGTTGTGTGTGTATTATTCCAACACTTCTCTCACTATGTCTCCCTGTATGAGCTCATTCTCCTAACGGGGAATTACCTCAACGCCATCCTTACTTCTAGGTTGCTTCTCTCCTTGATTAGTCTCCATTCATTTTTTCTTGTCATGCCTTCTGGTGCTTTGGAAAATGGGTTGACTCCCTCTTCTTTGTGGCAGCCCCTCAAATATTGGAACACTGCTTTCATATCACCCCTAACCCTTCTTTTTGCTAGACTAGACAAACCCAATTCCTGCAATTGTTCTTCATATGTTTTAACCTCCAGCCCCCTAATCATCTTTGTTGCTCTTTTCTGCCCTCTTTGCAAAGTCTTTACATCTTTTTTTTAATAATAAGGTTACCAAAACTGGATGCAGAAATTACAACTTCCTTGCTATTTCCCTAAATTTGTCTCTTAGGATGAATAGAATGTATTGAAGGAGATTAAGAAGCTGTAACTTAATAAATCCATCAGTTACAGTCAGTGGTGGGATTCAAATAATTTAAAAACCTGTTCTCTGCCCTAATGATTTCTTCCAAGAAACAGTTCACCAAACTGCTCAGAAAGTTAACAACCAGTTCTCCCAAAGTGGTGCGAACTGGCTCAATCCCACCACTGGTTACAGTAATTCAACATTTAGCCCTGTTTATACAAACAATGTTCAGATTTTCTTCCTTTTTGTTTTCCTTCTGCCCCTGCATAACCCAGTTTTGAGAGAACTGGCCTATTAGCATATGTTCTTGTTTTTAAAAGGATCAGGTTGTTCTTATCTTCTCTTTTGCTGCCAGCATGAGATTTAAATCTTATCCCCCCAAAAGGCCAACTTGTTTTGTTTCTTTGAAAGACCAAGCCTATCCTTCTGTGTTCATGATCATTTTTTGAGATGGATGCCAAAATCCACATCTGCCAGCTAAGAACAAATGAAAGCTATTATTATTTGACACAGAATTTGCATTCTCTATAGACCGTTCCCCAAACACACTTAATGCAGCCCAAATCTTATCAGTGGTTCTGACATCACACAATTAAAATGAATCTTAAATTAGATTCTAGAGCAGGGGTTTCCAAACTTGTTGCCAAGAGCCTTTACCTCCTTCCTCTGGAACATCCTACTACGTATCCCAAGATCCTTGCCTCAGGAGAATACTGGCAAGACTTCAGACTGCCTGGGATTATCATAGAGGGGATTGACTTATTCTTCAAAGCACCAGAAGAAAAGCACCAGGGCAAGAAGCAACAGGTGAAAGCTTATCATAGGGATATCAAACCTAGAAGTAGATCAGGGGTGTCAAACTTGAGTCGTCATGGTATCATCATGCTAAACCAGGTGTGGGTATGGTCAGCATGTGACGCATCTGGCCCGCAAGTTGAGAGTTTGACAGCCCTGAAGCAGAGAGAATAATCAATCAATGGAATAGCTTGTCTACTGGAGTTGTAGATGCTCTATTGCTGGAAATTTTCAGAAAATAGATTGGACAACCATTTGACCAGGATGGTATTAAGGTTTCCTGCCTTGAACAGGGAATTGGACTAGAAGATCTCTGAGGCTGCGGAGGCCGCGCGGTGGCTGCGGAGGCCACGCGGCGGCGGCAGAAGAAGCGGAGGCCGCGGCGGCGGCGGCGGAGCGAGGTCCTTTCTAGCCCTATGGTTCTATGTTCTAAAGCTCTAGGGCAGGGGTCTTCAAACTTGACAACTTTAAGATTTGTGGATTTCAACTCCCAGAATTCCTCCTCCAGTCATGTTAGCTCAGGAATTCTGGAAGTTGAATTCCACAAGTCTTAAACTTGCCAAGTTTGAAGACCCTTGCTCTAGGGGGAAACTTGTGGTTTTCTCAAGGTTGATAAACTAGGACTCCTAGGAGTCCTAGTCAGCATGGTTAATAGTGAAGGAAATTGAGAGCTATACTTCAGCATCATCTGAAGAACCCCTGGTTCTTCCCTTCCTTGTTTATAGGAAAAGATGGAAGCAGGATGTGACAGTAAATTTGTAGCTTGGGTCAAAGAACAACAGTTCTTTATTGCTTAGGCAGTAGATCTGATAGCAATTGGGCATTGCCATTCATCCCAACATCCAAGGTTCTTAATAAATATATCAAATAATATAACAACATGATAAATTGTTCTGTGTCCGTAAAGGTTTGTACATCCACTGGCATTCTGTCTGCTTGCCTAGAATCAATTAGAAATGCATTTCTGCCTGCTAATATAGCGATCTGAAACCACTGCAAACTTGTGTATTTCCAATTCAACAACAGCATTACTGTTATAAAGAGCCCAGCTGTATCCAGACATTGTGCTCAACTAAACTATGATAGAAGCAAATTTGGCCCATTGGTGCCCAGTATTCTTCGCTCTCATCTTCTGATTGAGCTCTAAAGAAGATATTAAATAATTGCTACTTCCATGTTTAATTAACTGGTACGTGCAATCTATACTAGAATACCCAATTTGGGCTGCCAAACTCCAAACTATCTTTAGATGGCAGATACAGAAAGCTGTATTGCTCTGTGGTTGTATGAAATTTAAATAAACCATCCATTTTTTCTCTTTTTCTCTGATTTTCATGTTATCTCCACCCCCACCCCCCACCTCTCCCTTTACAATGTTCATTCAATTTTAAATAACTTTAGAAAGTTTCCAGTGATGTGTGATTTGGAAGTCTGAACATCATCTGTTGCAAACAGAAGTAATAAAATCACTTAATGCTGTGTCAGGCATCATTTTATGATGAGAGAGCCACACTTGCATTATAAAATAATAATAATGGGACTTAACAGGACTCCAATAGGATACAGTGATAGTACTGAAAAACTGGAGTCTAAATTTACAGCTGTTTATATTTTCAAATGTTCAGGATTTGGATTGTTTTTCTTCAAACAAATAGTTGTGTTTATTACACCAAATGTTTAATAATAATCTGTTTTGAGCTTTGTTGTGTAAAGAAAGAAAAGCTGCTGACGTTTGGAGACATGTCTTGGAAGATTTCAGGGGCTGTAAAAATTGAATGTTAATTATTAAATAGAATTTTGGAATGAGCTTCTTTATCTCATTTGATCTACAATGTTTACAACACTTCTGGAACAAAGAGGTTTTCTCACATGCAGCTTGTTCTGCCTTCCTGTCTTAAAATATTCTGTTCGTCTATGAGATGCCTCATTTATGGAAGACCTTGGATCATGCTTGTCATGTTAAATGTCAGGCTGGGTTTATGGAATTGTTTTGTCTGGCTTTCCCAAATATATATATTTTATTATTGGGAACAGGATTACTTGTGTAATCCAGTTAAGGTGACTGAAAGCATTCTGAGGAGCATTTTGATGTATGAGATACGTTGGAAGTAGAATAGAAACAACTTTTTGTTGTGTTCAACACGTCATGGACCATAGAATGCCAGGCTCTCCTGTCCTCCACTGTCTCACAGAGTTTGCCCAAATTCATGTCCATTGCATCAATGACACTATCTAATCATCTCATCCTCTGCTTTCCTCTTCTCCTTTTGCCTTTCATCTTTCTCACCATCAGGGTCTTTCCCAATGAGTCCTCTCTTCACATTTGGTGGACAAAGTACTTGTGTTTCAGCTTCAGTATTTAGTCCAAAGACCAGTCAGGGTTGATTTCCTTTAGGACTGACTCATTTGATCTACTTGAAGTCCAAGGGCCTCTCAAGAATCTTCTCCAAAACCACAATTCAAAAGCAGGAAACAAATTTAACTGGTGGATGAGACCCATTTCTTCGATATATATGCAAAATAGACTTCTTGGGGATTCTTCCAAGGAGCAGATGGGGCAGAGCCATGGGATAAGGTGGGTCAAAAAAGTCAAAATGGCAACCATGGCTAGGCAATCAGAATCTTGCTCCTTTTTCATATGTGGATGGAGGAAAAAAAACTGTTTAAATAATACTTTTTCCCCTATAAAAATAATTGTAATTCTTGTATTTCCACATCCTGGGCAGTATTCTTTTTCTAGCTAAGGAATGCTTTTAAATACTTTATAGCACTCCAAGGGAAACAATGCTGCTTTACATGATAATGGGAGGAAAATAACATTATGGGTTTAGTCATTCAACTATGTGCTGAAACAGTACAGTGGCTTAATGCTCTTCATTATGGTTGCAGTACATTTGTAACTTGTACACCGTGTAGACTTTTAATGTTTGTTAAAAAATAATAGCTGTAAAATGCCTGCCTGCCTGCCATTTTAGTGGCCTTTTGCACCCCTACCAATAGAGAAGAATGTTTATAGCTTAGGGTTGAAATGAAGGGTCTTTGGTGCTCTCTGAACTTGGTTGGTTTTTTTTTTGCAGACATTTCATTACCCAACTAGGTAGCATCATCAGTGCTGCTAACCTAGTTTGGGTAATGAAACATCTACAAGAAAAAATAAACCAAGCTGAGAATGCACCAAGGACCCTTCATTTTCCACCAATGTTCTACATGATTTAGTCCTGGTTGAATTTAGATGTCTGGTGCCATAAACCATGATTTACTGAATGTATAACATACTCTGTCCTCTATTTCACATCATTTTATGGTTATTTGTTTAAAGTAACTTTCCATTAATCAGAAAAAGATATCAGGATTTTAGCAGGGTGCCCCTAAAAATAGCTTTGCAGTTTTCCATACAGATGATTACAGATTAGATTCACCTGTCACCCAAGAGGTTGTGTGAATCCAACCACTATGGCTTGGTTGCCAAACTGTGGTTCAGCAAACCATGTGCTTAAACCAATTCTGATTTCAATATGTTAATGAAGAAGTGCGTAGAGCAGCGGGTTCAACCTTGGCAACTTTAAGACTAGTGGACTTCAACTCTCAAAATTCACCAGTCAGCCAATTCTGGGAGTTGAAGTCCACAAGTCTTAAAGTTGCCAAGGTTTGACACCCCTGGTGTAGAGTGAATTTGTACTCACAAGTCAGTGGTGGAATTCAGCTGGTTTGCACTGGTTCATGTGAACTGGTTATTAAATTACCACTCTGCTATCAAAGTAGATCCTGGGTGTTGCACTGTGCTGCAATGGAGAAATGGGCAATGAAGCAGCCAGCATGAGGGAAAAAGAAGGCTGCTTTCTTCTCCCTGCTCCTTCTCCTTCCCTCATTTTTCCATGCAGCACAGCGCAGTGCCTAGGATCCACTTTGATAGCAGGGTGTGTGTAATAATTTGCCTGGCCAAACTAACCCCGCAGTCTCCCCTACATTGGGCCCAGCTTTGATCATGCTTACAACTTAATTCCTCACCCCTCTCACTTTTGCCCACAGACTGACCAACACCCCCTGTATGCAACTCCATGGGGAAAGGGGAGAATCCCTCCCTCCACTTCCCCACCCAATTCTTCACCTTCCCACTTGAGCTTTTGAGAGCATCAACTCTTTGTCTCTATGGTAACTCCCCCCTCTTCATTCCTCAGAAACCTCACCTCCTAAAGGAGCCACATCCAAAAGGCTGAAACAGCCATGAGACCAATGTGCAAACAAGCATCCTCAGAAACAGCCTTTTGCCAAAGAGTGGAAATTTAACAATTGGTTCATCCAGGGTCAGGTTGGCCATCGTGGGAGCAGAGGTGGTATTCAGCAGGTTCTGATCAGTTCTGGAGAACCGGTAGTGGAAATTTTGAGCAGTTTGTAGAACCAGCAAATACCACCTCTGACTGGAGATTTTACGGTATCCTTCCACTGCCAAGCCCACCAAGCCACACCCACAAAACTGGTAATGAAAAAATTTGAATCCCACAACTGCGCAGAAGGCTCATCCTGCATGTGTGATGGAGATGGAGGATGGGAATAGGTTACACCTCCCACAATGACCAACCTGACCCTGGGTGAACCAGTTGTTAAATTATTTGAATCCCACCACTGGTCCAAGTGAATTGTCAGAAATGCAGAAGAACTTTTCTTTTCTAATGTGACATGTTCCAGATGTGTTTGATTTGCAATTCTGGGATATATACGTGATGGTGCTAGCTTGCAAAAGGCTGTTTTAGTATTTTCTTGTTGGTCTTACAACAGCACTGGAAGTCTTGATGATTTGGCTTTCCCTGATGTTCATTTTTATAGAAATAGTGGAAGCTGCCTTGGATAGAAATCAACCATTCAGCCACTTATCTCCATCTAAAAATGTATCTCTCAAATATATGAGAATTGGTAGCTATTCTATTCATGCCACAGTATTCCTCAGTTTGAAATTCATCAACATGATGCAGTTCATCACACCTTGATTACATGACTCTCTGGACTCTTAAATCAGATTTAAATCGAGAATATGAAATTCTTTCTAATTTGTTTTAGCCTGGCTGGCATTTCTTGATAGTTAGCCTTGGGCAGATATTGTACATTTTGCCAAGTTTCATGGAGATCTATATTATTTTAAAGGCAAGGGGGGAGAGGTGTACTTTCAGGCGAGCAAAATTAATTGTAGTAACTTTACAATAAAGTTGGAGCTACTACTTCTGGGACTGCTTTCCTGAATTACATGACAATATTGATACAAGACTATGGAAAGAGTGCAAAAAAGAGCAGCAAAGGTTATTTAGGGGGTGGAGGTTAAAACATATGATGAACCATTTCAGGAATTGGGTATGTCTAGTGAAAAGAAGGACATGATAGCAGTTTTCCAATATTTGAGGGGCTGCCACACACAAAAAAAAGATGGCATCTAAGCACCAAAAGGCAGAACAAGAAGCAACTGATGGCAACTAATCAAGGAGACAACCAAGCTAGAACTTAGGAGAAATTTCCTGACAGTGAGAACAATAAACCAGTCGAACGGATTCCTCCAGAACTTGTGGGTGCTCCATCACAGGAGGTTTTTAAGATGAGACTGGAAAGCCATTGGTCCAGAATGGTATAGGGTCTCCTGCTTGTGCAGGGGGTTGAGCTAGAAGACCTCCAAGATCCCTTTCAACTCCATTATTCTGTATTTTGTAAACTATTATTGTGCATACAATGACTCTTCCTATTGCCATAGGATTGATCTGCCCAAGTTAAACTTTCATTCCCTGGGATACTGACACATGGGATAGTTATATATCCAAAAATTAATCCATGCTTTCAAAAGTAATAATCAAGATGAACAATGGATACATCAAAACACATTTAATCACATTATCTATTAATGCCTCCAGCCACCTTAAGAGAAAATAATGGAAACAATACATTAGATGAGAGCATGGACAAGCAGTGTGCAAAGAAACCATCAATACCAAATAATAACAACAACAACAACAATAATAATAATAATAACAATAATAACAACAACAATAATAATAATAACAATAACAATAATAACAAAAACAATAATAATAATAACAACAACAATAATAATAGGAGGGGAGGGGAGGAAGAAGAGGAGGAGGAAGAAGAAGAAGAAAACATTCCTTTTGAGTTTTGCCTGCAGGAAGCCAAAAAGAAAATTACAGCAGTGGAATTTAAAATAATATTTTCTTTGCAAAAAAGAATGTGCTGGCAGTGAGAAGAAACCAGGTCCTGAAATTGAATAAGGAAATTGTGTTGGCTGGCTCCAACAGTGCTAGTAAAACTATAAAGCAGTGTTTCTCAACCTTGGCAGTTTTAAGATGGGTTGATAACATCAAGAAGAAAACAAAGACAATGACAGCTGCAGAGGACGCCGATTGGAATACAAATCAACAATGAGACCATTGAAACAGTAAAGGAATTCATCTTCATGGGTTCTAAAACCAACCAAAGTGGGGAGGTTAGAAGGCATATAGAACTTGGAAGAATTGCAATGTCTGCCATGAATAACATCTGGAAGAATAAAGACATCAACCTCACAACCAATGCAGATTAGCCAATGCAATAATTTTTCCAATTGCTACTTATGACTGCGAAATGTGGACACCGAAAAAGGCAGATAGAAGACTGGATGCCTTTGAACTGTGGTGACGGAGGTGACTATTATGCATCCGATGGACTGCAAAAATAACAAAGATCCTAGGCCAAAGTTCACCAAAAATATCACTTGAAACCAAGATCGCCAAAGAGAGGTGGCCATACACGAGAGCTGACTCACTCAAAAAGTCAGTCAAAAGTCAGTGATCAGCGGAAAAGGAGGAAGGGGCTGCCCTACAGTCCACTGGCTGGGCACTATAAAGCAGGAGTGTCAAACTGGCAGCCCGTGGGCCAAATGCATCATGTGCAGGCCCACCCCAGCTCCACGAATGGGGGAAAAGGTCACGAAATGTCATGTGATGGCAACGTGACACGGTGAGTTTGGCACTTGTACTATAAAGGATGACACCAGGATGACCATGGCAGATCTGAAGATGCTCTGACCCAGCCTTCACGAGCTCCACTAAAACAGTCTACTTGTGAGGAGAAACCCTTTTTTATTTAGAAAGGGAGGAATACATGGCATTCACTGACAAAGCTCCAGGTCACACATCCTTAGGTGATTTGCAAGCAGTAGCAGTCTCTGAATTCCCCACAGGGAGCCTCAATTAGCACTTCAATCCCAGCACATCGAGTCCTGAACAACCTGGGTAGTGGCAAGGAAATCTTGGCAAGGAATCCGCTGGAGGGAACTCTTCTGGAGCATGAATGGTTGTCTCCGACAACCGCTCCTCCCACACCCCTCCTCCTTATATCCCAGTCAAGGAGGGGCTTGTTAATGTCGCCTCCTTTTCCTGGATAGCTGGTCCTGCATTGCTCTCCTCTCTGCACTTCTCTGCGCATACACACATCTGGGACAGGCCCCAGCTGTTCCTCCCCCTCGCTCAGCTCAGGCCCTGAAAACATCTGTCTCTCCACCTGAGTGTGAGTAGAAGGGCCCTGCTCTGCATCTGGCTCTGAGATCTCCTGGTCCTCAGAGCCTTCAACAGGCCCAGATGGTAACCCAAGCACCCCCTCCATCTCCTCTGACTCATCTGACGAACCACAACAGAAGGAGGCAGTGCAAGACTTGAATGGGATGATGACAGACTTCAACTCCCAGAATTCCCCAGCCACAATGCTGGCTAGAAAATTCTGGGAATTGAAGTTCACCCATCTCAAAGTTGCCAAGGTTGAGGAACACTACTATAGAGAGAAAAATATCTGTCTCCTATCACCAATAGCCCTGGAGTTAGTGACAGTTCCTTTGCTACACTCCATTAGCCAATAATAGCCCAGAGCACTGGATTCCATATCAATTAAGGATGTGGAAGGAATCTGTTCTGGATTCCTTTTCAAGCAAAATAGCGTCATCTGCCAAAATGAAAACTGTCACGGCACTGACAAGCATATAATTCACAGGAACCTCTCGCAACATGCCTAGGCTCATGCTTTTATTTTATTATTTCATTTTTGTTTGTTTGTTTTCCACACTTGACTCCTTATCTCATGCCACACAGTGGTTTCCAAGAAACTGTTAAATGGTGGCATACAGTTCAGATCCAAAGAGGACAGTCACAACAAAAGAATCAATGAATAGATAAATGGAGAATGCTACATACTGTATGTTTGTAGAAGTTGTGTACCAAAACAAAAATGTGCATTTGGTAATATTGTAGGTGAAGCTGAGAGAGATCATATAGAGCAAGTTATAAACAGACAGATAATAATAATGAAATGCCAAATGACATTGTTCATACAGTACATTTAATCAGATCGTGTACAAAGTTAAGGAAAATTGGTTACCATTAAACTTGGTTTTGTTTTTGTGTCAACTTGTAAATCATTCCTTGTCGCCTTGTCGCCATGTCATTGGCACGTAATCCCCTGTTGACTTTTTGTTTGTTTGTTAGCATATGTGCAACATCAGCAGTGGTTGTTCAATGCTTGTGTAACAGCCCAAAACATTTTAAGCATGTTGTGTGAACATCAGTCAAGCTGTACTAAGTGGAAAAGTTACACATGGTAACAGTTGTAAATTGTTAGCTGATTGCATTATTTGCATTAAAAAAGAATGTGCAAGAAAATGAACAAAAGCACCAAAAATGAAAGACAACTGGTGATCTTGGGCCAATCACCAAACAAATGTGAGTCCTGCCTTAAATATGAAAGCTGACTGGATGACTTTGGACCAATCATTGGGAGTGTATGAGCTCTACTCATACCTTAGGCCAGTCATTCTCTCTCAGCTAACCCACCTTACAAGGTTATTGTTGCGAGGAAAATAGGAATATTGATAGGAATGGAATGGGAATGGGAATGAGAATAGAATAGAATAGAATAGAATAGAATAGAATAGAATAGAATAGAATAGAATAGAATAGAATAGAATTCTTTATTGGCCAGGTGTGACTGGGCACACAAGGAATTTGTCTTGGTGCATATGCTCTCAGTGTACATAAAAGAAAAGATACATTCGTCAAGAATCAAGAATCATAAGTACAACACTTAATAATAGTCATAGACTACAATAAGCAATCAAATCATACTAGGAAACAGTCAGTATAAATCATAAGGATACAAGCAACAAAATTACAATCATACAGTCACAAGTGGGAGGAGATGGGTGATAAGGAGTGATGAGAAGATTAATAGTAATAGTAATGCAGACTTTGTAAATAGTTGGTCAGTGTTGAGGGAATTATTTGTTTAGCAGAGTGATGACGTTTGGGAAAAAAACTGTCCTTGCGTCTAGTTGTTCTGGTGTGCGGTGCTCTTTAGCGTTGTTTTGAGGGTAGGAGTTGAAACAGTTTAAGTCTGGGATGCGAGGGGTCTGTAAATATTTTCACGCGCAGTATACAGGTCCTCAATTGAAGGCAGGTTGGTAGTAATTGTGTTTTTTTTTTGTTTAGAATGGAATGGAATGGAATGGAATGGAATAGAATAGAATAGAATAGAATAGAATAGAATAGAATAGAATAGGACCTTGGAGGTCTTCTAGTCCAACCCCCTGCTGTGGTAGAAAACCCTATACCATTTCAGACAAATAGTTGTCCCATCTCTTCTTTAAAATTTCCAGTATTGGAGCATTCACAACTTCTGGATGAACTTCTGTTCATTGAGTTGTTATTTTTTTTAAAGTAATGAAAGTGGGAATGAAAAAAATCTTTAAAATTCTTGGATACTTAATTAAATCTTGAATCTTAATTCATTCAAGCTTAATTTTTTCTCTCTTTGCAATGCAGTAGAATGAGCATTCCCAAGGGAAATTGAGAGAAACAGGAATAATTTACAGGTGCATCGTCTGTATCGTCTTGTCATTTAGTCACTGAAGAAGTATGGATTTGAGAGGTAGCCCTCAGCTTATGACTGTTAGTTCAATAATGACTCAATGTTACAACAGCCTTGGAAAAAGTGACTTATAACCTGCTCTTGCGCTTACCACCATCGCATCACCCCTGTGGTCATGTGATCACAATTCAGGCCCTTTGCTTGGTAATTAATTCACATTTACGACCAATTGCAGCATCCTATGGTCATGTGAGCATGACCTGCATTTTTTTTTTACCTTTTGGGGAAACTGAATTCCCTTAATCACCACATGATTCGTTTAATGGCCATGTAGTTTTATTAAATCAATGATTCACTTAACAACCGCTATAAAAGTTGTCATAAAACCAGATCCAATTCAACTCCAGTGACTTGCAACATAAATTCTGGTCCCAACTGTGGTCATAAGTTGACGATTGTCTCTACATACCTAAACAGGATGAGTAGATATCTTTAGCTACGTACTTCTGCAAAGGAAATAACAAAGTCTATATTTTTGGCCCAAGAAAGCCACTCGTTTCATATATTTTTAAGGCGTTTCAAGAAGGATTACTACATTTGAAACTCCATAGTCTCTTGTACAGGCTCAGATAAGGTAAAAATAAAGGTTCCCCTCGCACATATGTGCTAGTCATTTCTGGCTCATCTCCATTACAAAGCTGAAGAGCCAGCACTGTCCGAAGGCAGTCTCCATGGTCATGTGGCTGACATGACTAAATGCCAAAGGCGCATGGAACGCTGTTACCTTCCCACCAAAGGTGGTCCCTATTTTTCTACTTGCATTTTTACATGCTTTTGAATTGCTAGGTGGGCAGAAGCTGGGACAAGTAACGGGAGCTCACTCCCTTATGCGGCGCTAGGGATTCGAACCACCAAACTGCCGACCTTTCTGATCAACAAGCATTGTCTTAGCCACTGAGCCACCGCGTCCCTCCACACAGGCTCAGATAGTGGGGCATTATTGACAGCTTTTCCTATATGCATATTTGGGGCAGAAGAATATGCTTTAAATTAATTTTTACTGGGTAGTTGAATACTTTGTATTTGATGTGTTAATGACACATGAGTTGGACGTAAAAATATACTTTTTTTTTTAATTTTTGAGAAAGAATGTCTGTTAAATTGTAAATCATGTTACCTTTCTCTTCCCAAAAAACTCAGTATTTTGTTAATTGATACACTGAATCAAAGACAGATGATTCATCAAGCAACCAACTAAACCAATAATTCGTGCTCCATAATTTTTTTTTAAAGTAGTGGTTCTGGGTATGATAAGAGTTAAAAAGAATATATAAAATGAAGCACAAAATAAATATGACTTTAATGATAAAGTTTGATATGTCTCAGATGAATTGCTTTCAATTGGGCAGAATGAAGAGGGGGATTTTTCCGAGAAATTAAAGACTTAATGATACTAAAATGTTTCTTAGATCTTTGCATAGCAATTCATTTCATGCACTAGTTACTGAATGAATGAATTAATAACTACCATAGATATGGAGGATTCATTTAAAAAAAATCTCCATCAGCATTTTGATTAATGTAAATGAGAGAGGAGGGTTTAAGACATCCATCAAAGGGACAAAAATGAAGTGGTAATTTAACCTAAATAAAACCCATTATTTTTCTTAGCAGTTGATATGGGAAGAAATTATTTTCTTATTTCTGACACTGTGCATCAGCAGAGTTCCCCAAATTTTAGAAACAATGACTGGTGTCTGATAATTATATTCAGGCCTACCACTTAAGTTTACCAAGTACAAATTTCAGCTGTCAAAAACCAAAGGAATGAACTGTTAATCAAGAAGATAAGACATACTTGATTTGATTGGCATTTATACTTATAAAAGAACATTTGCTTCAAGTACGATTGACTGAAATGACACAAATGTCAGTTGAGTTGGTTCATTCTGACAGCTCCTGGAATTTGTTTCAACCCAGTTTGATTAAAGCAATTCAAGAGCTAATGAGAAAGTGCTAGAGGGGTTGCAGTGTAATATGCCTATTTTATGCATATTCAGAGTGGTTTAATGTGGATTAGTTCTACCTGTTTAATTTGCTTGATTAAAACATGATTAAGATATTGATGTTGTTTTACTCTTTCATTCTCACCTGCAGATCAGATTGAGAGGCTCTGTTGAGATTTTTAAGAGGCATTGTTACTCCCTTTTTTACACTTGTTTGCAGACTATGAGGAATATGCTTTTATTTGATTTGGTAACTTTAAAATACATAAGAACGGCAGCCCTGGTGGCTTGGAATTCTGGGATTTGCAGTCCTGACATGCATAGAATAGGAATGGTTGTCAAAACGTCTTCCACTCATCTAACCCTGGACAGATTTTGTGTATATTATATATAGCAGGCTTTTGTGAAGTTCAGTTCAGAGATTTGATGGCAGTCCAATTAAAACTCCAAACTGGGTCAATTCTGTGAAATATCTATGGCTTGAGATTGAATTGTTGGATCAGATGGAATTTGAAAATCAATTTCAATTTGATTCAGAAATTTAATTGAGTAAGTTGTCCAGACTTATTTGAAAAGTCTTGTGTGAATCAAAGCAGAATCTGATTATGTATCATATTAATAAAATGGCCCATCCTTGGAGATCCTTTTTATTCACCACTTTTACTTAGATAAAACATCCCAGCCTCACATTGTAAACACATTGGGAGTTGCAGATGATCAGGTTAGTGGTGGGATTCAAAAGTTCCCACCACCGGTTCTGTGGGCGTGGCTTGGTGGGTGTGGCTGCAGGGGTGGGGTTGTGCAACTCACACAACTCGCATGATCGTGTGTGTGTGTGCCAAACACACGCTTTGCACACGTGTTAAAACTAAGCTACTGCGCCTCTCAGCTGTTTAGCACAGCAATCCGCTCTGTTGCACCAAACAGTTGAGAGGTTAAAAAGAACTTAGGAGCAGGGGCGGGCGAGTGAGCCCAACTGCAGAGTGTCAGAGAGGCTTGGAGCAACCCGGTTCTCTGCCAGCTGATCTTCGGCACTACCAGTACACCAGAACCAAGCTGAACTGGTAGAATACCACCACTGGATTAGGTGCAGAGTCAGAATCAGCATTTGGGGAGAACAAGGAAACAGTTTCTTTTATTTCAGTTGAGATGTCTTTTTTCTTCAGAATCTGTTTCTCTGGTTAAGTAAGACAAGGGAGACACAGGTTCAAATTTTTTTTTTTCTTCAGTAAATCCAACAACAAAGCAAGGCTGTTCTACAGTATCCCAAGCCAAGATGCAGCATGAGGCTTAAGAACTAGAAACAGTTTATCATCAAAGCATTTATTATCAGTAGACAAAAGGGACAACGTTCTCAGGAGGAAAACTATTGCTCATAGCTGTGTGCTTAATTAGAATCCTTCCAGGACCCGTGCCGCTTTTCTAAAATATTTGTTATGCAGCCAATTAAAATAAGATATCCATATAATGTTTATTATAAATGCTCTAATAATTTACCATGCACTTAAAATCATCATCTTTTTCAATCCCAGGTAACTGGGCAAATGGTGTATCTTTGCTTTCAGTTGTGTGTTCTTTCTGTAGCCATAAAAAATATTGATCCATTGAATCAACTGTAATGAGATATTTATGACAGCAAAAGGTGTGTATCCAGAGTACAGCACAGAGAGAAGGTTAACTTCTGAAAAAGACTGCATTGGGAAGCAAGATTGGAAACTGGGGGGAAATTCACCAAAAGTTATTATTATTTTAATGCTTTAGGAATTAATTATAGATAGATGGGCCTGTCAGAGACTGGGTCAACATAGAAGTTAATACAGACACATACCGAGAACACTTAAACAAATGAGGGAGTTTATCCTAAACCAAGATACAGATTGCCCTCAACTTGCAACAGTTCATTTAGTGACCATTCGATGTTACAATGACACACAAAAAAGTGACTTACGTGTGTTTTTTATACGTACGACTGTTGCGTATCCCCATGGTCACGTGATCAAAATTAAGATGCTTGGCAACTGACTCATATTTATGACAGTTGCAGAGTTCCCTGGGTGAGGTGATAAACTTTTGCAACCTTCTGATAGGTGAAGTCAATGGGGAAGCCAGATTCACATGTTACTATCTTAACAACTGCAGTGATTCACTTAACAACTGTGGCAAGAAAAGTCATAAAATAGGGCAAAATTCACTGCCTCGCTTAGCAACAGAAATTTGGGGCTCAATTGTGGTTGTAAGTCAAGGAATACCTGTCAGGTCTCTAACAAATCAACCCTCATTCAAATAAAAAATCTCTAGCCGCATCTCAGAGAAAAGTAAATTGATTTATTGGGAGTGCCCATGTTGACATAAGCTGGATGCAGCCAATACTAAATTACATCATATATTTCCCCCTTGACCCTGGTCTTCCCCCACCCCCTGGATGTGACTTCTCCAATGGGACACTTCCATCTCCAAGAGTCATCCATCATGCTCTCCAATAACCTTCTTACGCTCCGACAACTTTGGGCTACCAGGATGATTATCTAGGCAGTTAAGGAATGCTTTGTTTTCTCCCACTCCCTTTTTCTGGCATCTAAAAAGACCAAAGGAGTATTTTTTTAGTGGACAATACCTATATTTATGTTAATACTTATAGTGTGTGTGTGCATGTGTGTGTGTGTGTGTGTGTGTGTATAAACTTAGTATATACCATATGTATGGATGGATGGATAGATGGATAGATGGATGGATGGATGGATAGTAGATGGATCGAGCAAGCAAGTGATCTCTCAATGGATGGATATAACATATGGGTGGATCAATGGATGGATTGATTAATGGATCAGTAGATGGATGGATTGATAGTGTGTGTGTGTGTGTGTGTGTGTGTGTGTCTATAGATAGACAGATAGACAGACAGATCTTAACTCTCTCCTTAACTCTCAACCTCAACTCTCTTTCTCTCAGTTTTGTTTTTGTTGATATTTCAGCTTCTTTTTCCCTACTAATCACAATGTCCCATAATGGAATAAGTAAGTTTTCTTGACTGTCTTGGCACCAAACAAAGCCACTGCCCATTATCTGAAACTGCTTAAACACAACACAGTCCACTCTCCAAAACTCAGTTGTCTAAAATGTCTCTAAAAATGTCTAAAATGTCTCTAAAATGTCTAAAAATGTCTGCTTTTCATTGCATCTAGGGATCCTTCCTCCTGCCTCCTAATATGGATGAGTGTATCCCAGATGAGTTTTCTTTTTGACCATCAACTGACTTTCTAAGCTTCTTGACAACATATCACATATAACTTACCTAATACTTTATAGCCTAGTCTATATTACTCATAGCTAGGAAGTAGGAACATCCAAGCTGATGCCTTGTGATGCCTATGTCACGGCTCTGACAATATACCTCCATTCAAATCATAAGTCTCTGGCGGCATCTCTTAGAGTTAAAAAAAAAAGTGATTTATTGGAGTGACCATGTCGGCATTACCTGGGTGCAGCCGACTCTAAGACACATCATTCATTTCACCCTTGTCCCTGGTCTTCCCTTCACCCCGTGGATGTATATTCTCCAATGGGACACATCCATAACCAAGAGTTATCAATCATGCTCTCCAGTAATAATCTTGCGCACCAACAACTTCAGCTGCCTAGCAATTATCTGAAGCATTTAAGGAATGCACAATTTTTCCCCACTCCCTTTCTGCTGGCAACTAAAAAAACCAAAGAAGAAGTTTTTTTAGTTGACAATATTCCTCTTAAGAAAACACTTTTGGATTGGAGTAATGTTACTGTATAGAATAGACAGAACCAAGTTTCACTTGCTTTTGAAAATAGTTTTCTTGCCCATTATACTTAGAAAACCATGAGCAGCGCGATTTGGTTAAAGCTGAGAAAATGAGGATTTTCTGCCTCGTAAAATCTGAGAAAACCAGAAGTGTTCTATTTACTAGACAAATCTTGCTTGCTTTGCTCTCACTTTGGGAGAGACAGCTAGACAGACAGACAGAAAGAAAGTGGGACCTTTATACAGACTTACTTTTTTTAATAAAAAGAAGTCTGTATCCTTGGCTTGGAATAGACTTATGTTCAACATTCTCTGGAGAACTCATCAGACATTCTGGCATTTTACACATCACAGAAGACTCTCTAATTAGCTGAAATCTCTGGAAAGGGAATAATTTAGCGTATCCAAAAGAACATTACCTTATAACAACTGGGGGTCTTGAAAAAATATTAGTATTCATGAATACTCTTCTTGGGATAGTTGGGAACTTACAGATCAATTTCACATAAATGCTGTTAACTTTTCCATTCCTGTTCTATGCTATGCTCTGAATTGAGCAATAGTGCCACATTTATGAAAGCCTTCCTCCTCAGTTGTCCTTCCAAATTGATTATAATCTTGAGGCAGCATTGCAATTTTGCCTTGAATTTGTTGTTAATCAGCACATTGCTACACAATGGACACCTAGTGTAATGCTAGCAGCCAGCCACAGTGTATATGCAATATCAAAACTGGGCTAGGAAAATGCTATTTCTAAAGTACCCTAATTAAGAAAAATCAAAAACTCTGTAACTTGGCTGTAGAGAAAGCAAATAATTGAAGAAAGATCAGGTACATGTTTGAGTACTTCCCAACAAATAAGTGAACGATGTTTAAAAATAGCATCAAAATTAGAGACAGCAATAATTGTTAATTAGACAAGCTGTGACCCATAGAGGTATCAGGTTGGGAAATAGCATGTATATGTATATGGCTTATCCAGCAGAGTTGTTCTTATATTGTTAACATTAAGATATTGTCATTTTAGTTTTCAGTTCCATAGTAAGTAAGACATATCAAAGAGAAAAGAAGCTAGAATAAAGGGAAGAGAATCCAGCAGAGGTCTGGGAGGATAGGATAGAAATAGCACTTACACCTATTGTGCTATACTCTGTAAAGCTAGTGCTTCACAGCCACTAAGTGGTTTACAGAGTCAGTCTACTATCCTCAACAATCTGGGTCCTCATTTTACTGACCTCGGAAGGATGAAAGGCTGAGTCAACCTCAACCTGATGAGAATTGAACTGCCAAACTGCTGGTAGCTGGCAGAAGTAGCCTGCAGTACTGCATTTTAAACACTGCGCCACCATGGCTCAGTGGTTACCATGGAGAGGGGAGGAGAGGAGAGGAGAGGAGAGAAGTTGGAAGGGATCCTAGAGGTCTTCAACCTCCTACTCAAACAGGAGACCCTATGCCATTTTTATGCCCTGGGATTTAGTGTTTAATCTCCAAGTTAGATGCCCATTTTGGCTCACAGCTGGCTCATAAGCTGTTTTTTTAGCTTGCATAGGATTCTGGAGTCATCCTGAGGGAATATGGAGAAAACTCCGTGAAATTAAATGCTTCCAAATTAAATCCCCTCCCTCACACATACACACACACACATACCCTTAAGTGGATGCCTCTATGTACAGGCCTTGAAAAAAAATTACAAAAGTTGACCGTCCATAAAACAGTTCAGTTTCTTGCTTTGGAATTGACTTGGCTCTTTTCCAAGTAGTTGCTGAGACCTGAAATTTACTATAACTTGCCTCTTCCGATCTGTCCCTTCCTCTCGGAGAACGATGGGAAATTGGACGTCAACAAAGCCGGCATGGGAACAGCGATTCCATGTGTTGGCTCCTGCATCAAAATTGTTTGAGTACTTTTATCAAAGAGCAGGATCAGAGTGTGTGGTTTGCATGCTTGCTCTTGAATCCCTAGTATCTGATCCTTATCACCTGGCTCAGGTTCATACCTATGTAGAAGATAATTGGGTGTGAAAAAAAGATCCATGGCATCACTAGAATTAACAGCCATGAGACAGGCTTCTAGGGTAGACTATAATGGCTTCTCTATTCCCTATTCATCTTTTGAGCAGCCCTCCACCAAGTTCAATTGCCACAGCTGATATCCTTTTGCTCCTGTCACTGTGGGAGACAATTATCTCGAAATCTTTTTAGTGTCCAGTTCTACTCAATTACTTTTTGACTGAGGATAACAAAAGCAATCATCTGCAGCAATCTGCGGGACAAATGTTGGCGAAGGTAATATTTTTAAAGCATTCACACAGCACTTAAGTGGCCTGGGCTCGTTGTACACATTGTCCAATTGCTGTCTTTTGAACAATCATATAAGGCAGCCTTTCCCAGCCAGATGCTAGAATCAGAATAGAGCTGGAAGGGACTTTGGAGGTCTTCTAGTCCAACCCCCTGCTCAAGCAGGAGATCCTATACTATTTCAGACAAGTGACTGTCCGGACTCTTCTTAAAAACCTCCAGTGATGAAGCACTAACAACTTCTGAAGGCAAAGCTGTTCCACTGGTTAATTGTCCTCCCTGTTAGGAAGTTTCTCCTGGATTCCAGATTGCTTCTCTCTTTGTTTAGTTTCTATCCATTGTTTCTTGTCCTGCCCTCTGATACTTTGGAAAATAAATTGAATCCTTTCTCTATGTGGCAGCCTCTCAAATACTGCTATCATGTCCCCACCCCACCCCAAGTCCTTCTTTTCTCTAGACTAGCCAAACCCAAATCCTGCAATTGTTCTTCACATTATCCGGGCCTTTAATCGTCTTAGTTGCTCTTCTTTGCACTTTTTCCAAAGCTTCAACATTTTTTTTTCTAATGTGGTGACCAAAACTGGATGCAGTATTCCATGTGTGATGTTAATAAGTCTTTATAAAGCATTGTGATATCGCCTCCTATATCCTCTAACCATTCAGATCAAATCTTGCTACTTGGAAAAGATGTAGGTTGGGGAGCACTGTAAAGCAATCCATATTGTTCTCCACCATTCTACAGATCGAATTTTATCTAAAGCCACCCAGGATATTTGTACAGTTGTAGGATTGAATGGGAACTTGCAGAACAAGCCTGGTCTAGTGGTTAAGGCACCAGGCTAGAAAGCAAGAGACTGTGAGTTCAACTTCCATCATAGCCATGAATGCCAGCTGGGTGACCATGGGTCAGTCACTTTATCGGCCCACCCACCTCACAGGGTGGTTGTAGTGGGAAAAACAGGAGGAGGAAGGTGTATCAGATATGTTTGTTACCTTAAATTATTTACAAAAATAATAAAGGCAGGATACAAACAATAAATAATAAGAGCCCTGGTGCACAGTGGTTAGAATGCACTATTGCAGGCTAACTCTGCCCACTGCTAGCAGTTCGATCCTGACTCAGCCTTCCATTCTTCTGAGGTCAGTAAAATGAGGACCCAGATTGTTGGGGTTGATATGCTGATTCTTTAAATCACCTAGAGAGGGCTATAAAGCACTATGAAACGGTATATAAATCTAAGTGCTATTGCTATTCTGAATAGCGTCCATCCCAAAAAGTCTGTCTGATGGCACAGCACTCACTCAATGATTTATTTACTTATAGCAGAGGTAGGCTAGGTGAGAATTTCTGGGAATTGCTGTTCTAGTACATTTTAATGGACTTTGTTGGGAAAGGATGAATTAAAATTATCTTATACCACAAAGCTTCTCAGTCTAGAAAAAGGTCTTCCCCCACCCTACCCCTTTGACTCAAGCAATAAATTAATTTCACCTCAAAGATTAATAGGCAAGCCACCTCTGCTACCTCTGAATGAATTCTGCTTTTCATTTGTGAAGCAATATTAGTCTCTTCTTCGGGTCAGAAAAGGTTCCATCCAGTCATCAATAGCATCTGTCTTCTTACTTTCCAAATATCAAGAGATGACAGCATCTCTGCATCACTTTCCATAACATAGGGTTTTAGAAGAAGCTTTGGTGGTCCAGCAAGACTTTTTTTAAGCAGGCAAGCTTTGACACTTAAATATATAAGGACAAACTTTTGCACTGCTTGACTAATTGAGCAACTGGTCCTGCCTCGCTAATTTGCAAGACAAATTAGAGCTCCTATGGGGCTACTTTGGGAGAAGAGCCACACAAAAGCAAAATAAATCATAATAATAATAATTTGAAGGGGTTTTCTGTTTGCCAGTAAATCTCTATTAGGGTGTGGAACAGGAGGAAGAGTACACAAAGATATGATGCTGACTGAGTAATCTCTTCTCCTCCCCCTTCTTCTCCTCCTTCATCTTCTTCATCATCATACACAGCTCCTTGCTCCTTTTAGAACAGGGCTTATTGTTTTATTTGACATAGAACATAGAATAATAGAATTGGAAGGGACATTGGAGGTCTTCTAGTCTAACCCCATGCTCAAGCAGGAGACCCCTATACCATTTCAGACAAATGGCTGTCCAGTCTCTTCTTAAAAGCCTCCAGTGATGGAGTACCCACAACCGCGTAAGGCAAGCCATTCCACTGGTTGATTGTTTCTCCTTAGTTCCAGATTGATTCTCTACTTGTTTGGTTCTCTCCTTGGAATATTGCTTTTGTCCCTAAATCTCCTCAATTGCACTGATGGATACACTAGTGCTTCTTCTAGCTAGCGAAAAACAGGGGGCAAAAAAAGAGGTTTATTCCAACCAGTATTTCCTAGGCACTTCTTGCCAAATGTGGTAAGGAAAATGATAAACTGGCTGTTGTGTTGAGGAACAACAGAGTTTTTCTTCAGAGCAACCAGTTGCAAAAGTTGCATGTTATCTCAGTTCATTCATTTAGCACTGGGGTCAGGCAAATAGAAGATTTCCCTTTAGATATAGGAAACCAACTTTCTTCATGAGAGTTCTTTTAAGCACTTTGGATCATGTGAATTTACCCAAATGCATACTCTTTTCTCTGTGTAACAATATAGAAACCACGAGCATATATTTTCACATTTTCTAAATATATATTGTTATCTTTCACTCCAGATTGAAATAGGATTCAGCTACAGAATTTGTGGAGTAAGAGGAAATCTCCAGATGTCAGATAAAATAAAAGGCACATTTTAGAACAAAAGCATTTGAAAATGTTCACCCAGAAGAAAAAGGCCTTAGTAGAATTTCATCTCTGAGGAAATTTGATCTTTCTCTTTGACCCTAAAACACAGTATGAATGCTAATGCGTTGCTCGTTGCTTTAGTGGTTTATGGTCAGCAAACATTTTCTTGAAAGAGCATTTATTTTATTCTGGATTTACACCTAGGATATGGGATAGGCTTTTCCTCATAGGCTAAGGGGATTTATGATCACTGAAATCATGAGGTTTTAAATGTACCTAATTCTGGCACTGGAAACTTTAATCATAGGTTGTATGGCAGCTGTACAACAGTGAATTAAAAGAAAATGTTAGCTCCAATTACAATACAACAATCATTATTAAGTTCTGTTAAAACTGGAAAAATAGTCTCTTGTCATGAGATTCCATTTCAGATGGAGATCCAGGCCATATGGATCAGGTGTCAAATGGATTTTTATAGATATTTTTGGGATTCCTTGAAAGACATCTGGAAAGTCAATTATCCACAATTATCCATTTTGACTAATCTTTTTATGAGGTCTCTAGGTATCCTTAAATAACCCTTTCTCTCCAAACCCTGGCTCCACATCTAAGATAGCTCAGGTAATACAGATAGTCCTCAACTTACAACAGTTCATTTAGTGACCATTCCAAGTTACAATGGCACTAAAAAAGTGGCTTATGACCGTTTTTCATATTTATGATAGGTTGTGTGGCAGCTGTACAAAAGTGAATTAAAAGAAAATGTTAGCTCCAATAACTATATAGCAATCATTATTGAATTCTGTTAAAACTGGAAATATGGGCTCTCATCATGAGATTCCTCCAGGGTTCTTTCCGATTCTATTATTCTATGTTCTATGTCAAATAAAACAATATGCCATGTTCTAAAAAGGAGCAAGCAGATAGAGGAGGAGGAGGAGGAGGAGGAGGAGGAGGAGGAGGAGGAGGAGGAGGAGGAGGAGGAGGAGATGATTATTCAGCCAGCATAATGTCTTTGGGTACTTCTCCTCTCAGATAGAGATTTGCTGGCAAACAGAAAACCTCTTCAAATTATTATGATTTATTTTGCTTTTGTATGGCTCTTCTCCCAAAGTAGCCCCATAGAAGCTCTAATTTGACTTCTTTTTTTTTTACTTTTTTTTTAAACAAATGCTTGATAGCACAAGCAAGAAAAAAGAAAGAGGAAAAGCAAGAACTAAAGGAACAACAAAACAAAAGAAATGAAAAGAGAGCTATGAAAACGTTATTAAAATATTTTCAAAGGAGTATTAAACTAGCAATAGCACTTAGATTTATATATCACTTCTCAGTGCTTTACATCCCTCTGTAAGTGATTTACAGAACCAGCATATTGCCCCCAACAATCTGAATCCTCATTTTACCAACCTCAGAAGGATGAAAGACTGAGTCAACCTTGAGCCAGTAAGAATCGAACTGCTGGCAGTTGGAAGAATTAGCCTGCAGTACTGCACTCTAACCACTGTGCCATCATGTCTCTTTAACAAAACCAAAGCACCCTTTTGATTCCTAGCGAGCCATTTGCCTTGGCAACAGGGATTAAAATTAAGATCAATCAAGTTTCATCCAAATTACAATTTTCATCCAAATTACAGTGACAGCTGAATTTTAAAGCTTTTAGGCAACTTCTTCAAACTATTTAAACTCAGCATAAGCAAGTGGGGCTATCAGTACTCCTGGGTTCTCTTTTGAGGGACCGGGGAGCTTCCCTTGATGAACACATCGCCTTAGGGGATGCCTTAATAAATGCTTTTTAGTGGGGGTTTTCCCCCTAGTATAGCTTTCATCTAGAGAACAAACATTTTTGACTTTTAAATCAGTGGAAGGCTTTGTACTGTGATCTGCATATCAAACATTTAAAAAAAAAGGTCTTCTCTATTCCAGAGTCAGGACTAGATTTAATGGGCTAAATAAAATTTCAGCTTGAATATTAAGAATCACATCTTTCAGCTTCATGCATGAAAATCAGCTCACAACGTGTTTAACCTTCATATTCACTAGTTAGTTATCTAACTAGCTAAACATTAAACTGGGTTCATCTCAGAGGGACTAGATCAGGGGTCTCCAACCTTGGCAACTTTAAGACTTGTGGACTTCAACTCCCAGAGTTCCTCAGCCAGCTTTGCGGGCTGAGGAACTCTGGGAGTTGAAGTCCACAAGTCTTAAAGTTGCCAAAGTTGGAGACCCCTGGACTAGATCAAACTCAAGGCTCGCGGGCCAGATCCAACCTGTGATGTGGTTGGATCTGGCCTGTGGGGCTGTCCTGGTCTACCCAGTGGGGTGGGAAGAGGGATGATCAGGCCAATGTAGCTTTATCCCGGTCTACTCAATACAAAGAAAAAAGATCAGGCTAGCATGGCTTCGGCCCGGTGTACCCAATGTGAAGAGGAAACATGCCAGCAGTTTTGGGGAGTGGCGTCAAACTGGCCATGCCCACCCAGTTGGCCATGCCCACCCAGTCAGCCTCACCCACTTAGTCAGCCATGCCCACCTGGCCCCCAAGGCCAACCACAGCCCTGATGTGGCCCTCGATGAAATTGAGTTTGACACCCCTGGACTAGATGGACAGATATGTACCTTCTTGGCTGTCCTCAGTTGGGGAAGTTAGGAAACTGCCAGCTAAGCTGGAAGGAGGGGTCAAATGAGGGCCTAGCTTGGAGTCCTTGCACAGCCTCAAGTGGCATAAGCTGTTCTCCCCCGAGATCCATGAGCCTTATCTGGTCATTCCCAGGGGAAAGCAAGCAGCAGCCTAAGAAGATTCTTATAACATAAAAGAACATTATGTTATTGTAAACAGTAAACAGTAAAGTTACTAACTTTCACTATTCACAAGAGGCTGTGGTTGGTTGCTCCTGACAGGCATCTGAAGGTTCAATAAAGTCCAATTCATGACCACAATCATGCAATCAAAGTTTTACAGCACACATAAAGTAGGGCTGGGGTTCCTGCCACCAACCTGACTTTTTAAACCATCCCCTCCATGGATGCCTGTCTCTGTTTTCATTAATAACCAATATTTACAGTCCTGTGTGACAAAGTATTTTGTGATGGATTTTTCACCATCCAGCTTCATTGGATTGCTCATGACCAGAGAGAGAGAAAAAAATTGTTTCCAAGAGGGGTCAAAGAGGTCATCTGTGTCAAAATTGAACAGCCCTCTTTCCACAGAGGGGGAGGGATACGACATCATTTATCTCCAATCTACAACACAGTCCTTTCAGCAGTTCCAAGAAGGCTCCACACCTATTTGCACTACTCAGGTGATCCTGAGGAAGCAGATAAACCTCCAAATGGCCTCAATGACTCTCTAAAAGAATGCAAATGATCAGCTAACTACGAGGAATATAAATCTTTCCATCTTTAAAAAAAAACCACGAAAGTCCAGTTGCCTCTGGAAAAAGCACCTTTGACACAACCATAACCTGATGACTGAGAATCTCCATAGGTATTCTTCATCTCCAACTTACTCTTTTTCTTCCTGTCCTACTTACATTCTTTGGAGGAATTCTTAGTGTGCTCTTTCTTGCAGATGTTTCATTATCCAAACTAGGTAACATCATCAGTACTAGTAGGGAGTGGGATTTGCTCCTAATTTATATTCTAGTGGTTTGCCTTGTCATTGTTGGAGTGAGTGGCTTTCTTTGGTTGGGCCAACTCAAGGTAGGATAACCTCATTCTTGGCATATCAGGAACTGGGTTAATTGATGACTCTGAATGGCCGGCTAAAAGAGATTTACAGGAGGCTTTGGCTGGGAACAGCTTGCAGGACCGAACAGTCAATGAAGAGGAGGAGGAGAAGCTGCCTTCCATGGTGGATCTGAGAGCACACAGAGCAGAGAAAAGACAGCAGCAGCAGAGATCTGCCAGATTACTTGGGAGAAGGCCCTGGCCATCTTGATGGGCTGCACTGAAAACATGGCAGGCAGAGGGAGGCATTGCTGGGAACAATGTGTTTGGTTTATGGTTGTGTATTTGTTCCTCTTGCTTCCTGCTTGATTGTGCTTTGGAGACTGAAATTCTCTTGCCAATAGAGCTCTCATGGGTATATATTCATGAAGGGATGCAGTGGCTCAGTGGCTAAGACACTGAGCTTGTCGATCAGATAGTTCAGTGGTTCGAATCCCTAGCACCCTGTAATGGAGTGAGCTCCCGTTACTTGTCCCAGCTTCTGCCAACCTAGCAGTTTGAAAGCATGTAAAAATGCAAGTAGAAAATAGGGACCACTTTGGTGGGAAAGTAACAGCGTTCCGTGCACCTTTGGCATTTAGTCATGCCAGCCACATGACCACAAAGACATCTTTGGACAGCACTAGCTCTTTGACTTTGTAATGGAGATGAGCATCGCCCCTAGAGCCGGAAACAACTAGCATGTATGTACTAGGGGAATCTTCACCTTTTACCTTATTATATTCATTCTTCCCTGCTTTTTTTGAGCTGAAGTGAAGGGAGCTAAAAGGTTATTACTTCACAGTGGTGATGCTTCAGGCATCCATCTTCTAGTTTGTTGGTTTCTACCCTTACTCCATCTCTACAATATGCTTTATGAGAAGCAGTGACCAGTACTCTATGGGCTTTAGCACCATAGATTTATATCCAGTAAATAAGTTCTCCTATGGCCACCGTTATTTTCTGCTCCCTAAGATTGAATTTACATTATTTTCCTGCCTGTCATTCCCTGTCTTCCAGTTTAACTACAGTGTCTGTTTCCATAGCCAATGAATTTCCCATCCATGACGTTTTAGGATTTTATACTCAGTGTGTTTCCTTTCAAATTTACACTGAGCCTCATTTGCTCATTGACTTACTTTGGGAACAGCTTGTAATCTGTTTTCATTTATCCCTCTGAATAATTTTGGATTCTTCAACATGGTTTGGAGCAAGGACAAGAGAACTACAGCAATCCGTAGAAAGCATCCTCAAATCTTGCTTCTGTATTATCGTTAACATCATCCTCTCTGCCTCATGTGTTTTTTATAGTTTTTAATTGTGAATGTTTAATATACATACCTACAGTTCAAGAATGTCTCCTCAGGAAATTTCACTTTTAACTTACTCTTGATCCTGTCAGGTAGAACTTGTTCCTTTTGCATAACATCTTTTAGACACAATTTCTTCATAGAGGCAGATGTCTTTGTTGGCACTATTAAAATTGACTGTTCAAAAAATATCCTTCAATTTGTCCAACGTTAGAATATTTTTCTTTCAAGGGTCCTTGAAAGCATCTCTGACAGATGACTATTTCTATTTTAGAGTATCTTCCTTAACTGGAATGCCATAAGTGGCAAGCTAGCTTAGGGTTTTATTTATGGCAGTATTTTATTGTGTGTCACAGATCAAGAAAATGAAAATGTAGCACGTTTCAAAAGTCAACACGCATTTTCCTGCTTGCATTAAAAAAAAGGGAGCCTGGAAGAGAATAACAGCTGTTCGGCTTCTTTTGAATCCAATTAATTTTAACTAGCACTTTTATTTTCAGAGCAAAGCAGGGAGCCAATTACACACAGGCATACATATGGACACATACATATGCATAGGACTTCAGGAACATTTAGAAGTATAAGTGGTTTTTTAATGCAAAATCCATTTCTTTCTCTAACGCTTATCCTTAATATCAGAATTAGCATTTATGGACTATAACTCTGCACATGGATTTGTTCATCATCTAAACAATGGGCTTCTCTTTACATAAAGCTTTAAAATCTTAATGGATTTCTCATAACAAGAGTATAATTCGTTCAGATGATTCTTATCATATTGGCTGTATTTGTTAATTATTGAATGTTGATTGTAATGACAATTTCAAAATGTTGAGCTTGTATAAGGTAATTTAACATGCAGTACTAGTTTAAGAGCTAGTTTAGTGGCAGAGTGGTTAGAATGCAATATTACAGGCTAAATCTGCCAACTGCCAGCAGTTCAATTCCCACAGGCTCAAGATTGGCTCAGCCTTCCATCCTTCCGGGGTTGGTAAAATGAGGACCCAGATTGTTGGAGGCAATATGCTGGTTCTGTAAACCTCTTAGAGAGGGCTGTAAAGCACTGTGAAGCGGTATATAAATCTATAAATCTATAAATTAAAAGATATAAAGGTGTCATACTCCAATTAGTAACTACAGGAGAAAATTTGTTTAATGAGAAAAGATAATATGAAATTGAAACAGAACAGACAAAAGTATAAATATAATGATTTGAATTGAGATGAGATAATCAAAATAAAATTGAGAAAATTAAAAGAGGGGAAAAACTATATAGAAAATGTAAAATAGTATAAGATATGGAATAGAATACAAAAAGGAGCATGAAATTGAGTTTTGTGTCTGTATAAAGAAGTTCAACCCGGGACCATGCTATTTTCAAAAAAGATGCTTTACTTGTATTTTGTGTGTGAAAACCCAAATAAAACTTTATTTTTAAAAAAAGAAGTCAAACTGGTAAATAATTAATAAAATATGATTCAATTAGGATTCATTAAATAGTAGCCTTCAAGGATTCTGCTGATTTCTATAGCATTTATGACTCAGAAACTGTATCTGTTTCTGTAGCAACAGCCTTCATTTTGAATGTCATGGAAGGGAAATATAGTCTATCTTACCATCACTGAGAAATACAATTTTGGTAGGACTTTGGAAGTAAACACTTTGGAAAAGATATTCAAATTCTATGCTGTGTCTATGGCACTTATCACTAGCATTAGCATTTAAACATATACCTCTTCATAGTGCTTTACAACCCTCTCTAAGTGATTTACAGAGTCAGCATATTGCTTCCAACCATCTGGGTCCTCATTTTACCAATGTCAGAAGGATGGAAGGCTTGAGCTGGTCAGGATCAAACTCCTAGCAATGGGCAGAATCAGCCTGCAATACTGCATTCTGACCACTCCACCACCATGGCTCTCTTGTGCAAGACATAATATTCCCTATAAAAATCTATAGAAGTGAAAGCTGACTTTGAAGAAGGAGAATAGGAAGAGCATTTTTGAACTTTGGTGTTGGAAAAGATTGGACACATAGAACTCCGGGGTAGTTATGGGACAAGGAAGAAAGGGGATTTAGACTGGAGCCTGATTGTGGGATTTTCTACTGGTAAAAAGTCAGAATGTTCTTTTTTTATACTATAAACTATACTATAAAATTTATAAACTATAAATTTTATAGTTAAGTGCTGTTGAGTCAGATTTGAGTCATAGTGACTCTATGATCAAACACTTGACTTATCTTTAATAATATTGGCAGCTCCCTTTCATCCCATCCTTCCATATTATCTTCCCCCTTCTTCTGCTTCTCTTTGCGGGGTTATCTTGGTACAATGTTTCTCAACTTTGGCATTTTTAAGATACCTGGATCTCAACATCCAGAATTCCCCAGTCAGCCTTTGTAGAGCCCCAGGCTTGCTTATCTGGTCTCTGGAGTATCTTTCGTTTAATTGTCACATCTTGGCTAAGGACTGGTTGTTCAGCATTAAATGCTTAGGCATCTGCTTATGAGATTTGGCAAAGAGAATCCTCTTATTTCCCTAACATTAACGCTTGTAAGATCCCTGACTCCAGGGAAACAGCTGTGTCAGTTGGCAGCAATTCATAACTTGTTTGGGTTGCAGATCCATTTTAGCTGTTGGTCTGCTGAGTTGGTATTTGGTGCTTTATGACTGGTACAATTTTAAGCTTTTAGTTTTATTGACCTTTGGTTGCCTTTGCTTACTTTTTAAAGGGTTATTTAGGTATCAATGTCAATATCTGTGTTATATGAGAATCAGTTTGGTCGCATGTTTCACACATCAGGCTAGAAAACAGGAGAATGTAAGTTCTAGGATCACCTTAGATACAAAGCTAGTTGGGTGACCTTGGTCTGGTCACTTTCTTTCAGCCCTGGAAAGGAGACAATGGCAAACCCCTTTTGAAAATCTTGCCAAGAAAACAATAGGGAGTTGTCCAATCAGTGTCCAAAAATCAGACATGATTGAACAAAAGAAAAATAAATGTGTTTTACATATCTATATCTACATCTACATAGAATTCTTTATTGGCCAAGTATGATTGGACACACAAGGAATTTATCTTAGTGCATATGCTCTCAGTGTACATAAAAGAAAAGATATATTCGTCAAGAATCAAGAATCATAAGGTATAACACCTAATAATAGTCATAGGCAGCGGTGGGATTCAAATGTTTTTATGACCGGTTCTGTGGGTGTGGCTTAGTAGGCATGGCAGGGGAAGGATACTGTAAAATCTCCAGTCAGAGGTGGTATTTGCTGGTCTCTGAACTACTCAAAATTTCTGCTACTGGTTCTCCAGAACTGGACAGAACGTGCTGAATACCACCTCTGGTCATAGGGTACAATAAACAATCAAATCATACTCGGAAACAGTCAATAAAAATAATTAGGATACAAGCAACAAGGTTACAGTCATACAGTTACAAGTGGGAGGAGATGGGTGAAAGAAAGGATGGAAGGATTAATAGTAATGCAGACTTAGTAAATAGTTTGACAGTGTTGAGGGAATTATTTGTTTAGCAAAATGATGGCATTTGGGAAAAAACTGTTCTTGTGTCTAGTTGTTCTGGTGTGCAGTGCTCTATAGTGTCATTTTGAGGGTAGGAGTTGAAACAGTGTATGTCCAGGATGTGAGGGGTCTGTAAATATATTCACAGCCCTTTTTTTTGACTTGTGCAGTATAGAGGTCCTCCATGGAAGGCAGGTTGGTAGTAATTGTTTTTTCTGCCGTCCTAATTACTCTGAAGTCTTTGTCTGTCTTGTTAGGTTGCAGAACCAAACCAGACAGTTACAGAGGTGCAGATGACAGACTCAATAATTCCTATGTACAAACTGTATCAGCAGCTCCTTGGGTAGTTTGAAGTTTCTGAGTTGGCACAGAAAGAACATTCTTTGTTGTGCTTTTTTGATGACGTTTTTGATGTTAGGTGTCCATTTTAGGTCAAATTTGCAGATGATACTAAGCTGGCAGGAATAGCTAATACCCAAGAAGATAGGCTCAAGATCCAGATGGATCTTGACAGACTAGAACACTGGGCCATATCTAACAAAATGAAATTCAATGTAGAGAAAAGTAAAGTCCTACACTTAGGCAAGAAAACCCAAAAGTACACATATAGACTGGGTGAAACCAGGCTCAATAGCAGTAACTGTGAGAGGGATCTTGGAGTCTTAGTGGACAACCAGCTAAATATGAGCCAGCAGTGTGCAGCCGCCGCCAAAAAAGCTAATGCAATCCTAAGTTGTATTAACAGAGGGATACAATCAAGATCAAGGGAGGTACTAATACTACTTTATAAAGCCTTAGTAAGACCACACCTAGAGTACTGCATCCAGTTTTGTTCACCATATTATAAAAAAGATGTTGAGACTCTAGAAAAAGTGCAGAGAAGAGCAACCAGGATGATTAGGGGACTGGAGGCTAAAACATACAATGAACGGTTGCAGGAGCTGAGCTTGGCTAGTCTAGTGGTGAGAAGGACCAGGGGAGACATGATAGCAGTCTTCCAATATTTGAGGGACTGCCACAGGGAGGAAAGGATCAAGCTATTTTCTAAAGTGCCTGTAGGCCAGACAAGGAATAATGGATGGAAACTGAACAAGAAGAGATTTAACCTGGAAATAAGGAGAAACTTTCTGACAGTGAGAACAATCAACCAATGGAACAGCTTGCCCTCGGAAGTTGTGGGAGTGCCATCACTTGAGACTTTCAAGAAGAGATTGGACTGCCATTTGTCAGAAAAGGTGTATGGTCTCCCGCTTGGGCAGGGGGTTGGACTAGATGACCTACAAGGTCCCTTCCAACTCTGATTATCTGTTATCTGAAAATTGACAAAATCAATCTAACAGATTCTTTGGGTTTGCTGGGAATTACTTATTCAGCAGAAAATACTGGGAGATTCTGAGCCTTGATCATTAAATACCACATTTTAGCTTGTTTTAAAGGTCTGAGGAACCATCAGTTCTACTTCAGGAATGATAAACAGCCATTTAAAAGGTTTCTAGTCTCAGCTTGGTTCACCATTTTTTATTAAAAAAAACATAGGATGGAAGAACAGTTAACGTTGCCATCAACAATTACAACCATTACTGGAACTAGTAGCACAAGCGGTAAATGTAGAATGGTGGTCTTATTTACAAATGCAAAGTACATACACACAGGACAGGAAAACATGGGGCATTAATAAAGAGTTAACAATTCTGGATAAGCTTCTGTTAGAGACCGATGATAAATTAATAAAAGTACTGTATAGATATTTATTAGAATACAAACTTGAGAAAAAACATGGCAAAGAAACAATGGTGGCATGTGCAAAAAATTTTTTGGTTATAATATTGAATTGGCTAAATAGCAAAAACTTTGGACCACCAATAAGAAAATAACATTGGCCACGGCATCCAAGGAAAACCTTTATAAGATGTTTTACAGGTGGCATCTTCCGCCAGCAAGACTTTCCAAAATGTTCAAAAGTCTATCTCCAAATTGTTGGAAGTGCAAAGATGTATCAGGCACATTTTTTCACACGTGGTGGACTTGCAATGCTGCAAAAAAGTATTGGAGACTGATTCAGACATGGGTGGAACTAATGGTGGGAGAATGTATTTTCTTTTTTCATGGTGTAATTATTCTTTTTTTTAAAACTAGATTTTTGTGTGTGTACTGATATATCTTAATATAAGTATGGTGCAGAGGTGGTATTCAGCAGGTTCTGACCAGTTCTGAAGAACCAGTAGCAGAAATTTTGAGTAGTTCTGGGGAACTGGCAAATACCACCTCTGACTGGCCCTGCCCCCATCTATTCTCTGCCTCCTGAGTCCCAGCTGATCAGCTGGGTCTTCTTTTGTTGCCCTGCACAGGAGAACGGAGCTGGAAAGCAGGTTAATGGGATAGGAAGGGAATGGGATTTTGTAGTATCCTTCCCCTGCCATGCCCACTAAGCCACGCTCAAGCCAAGCCACACCCACCAAGTCACACCCACAGAACTGGTAGTAAAAAAAAATTGAATCCCACCTCTGGTGTGGTAGTGAGGGTTGTATGTGTCTCTATATATCCATACAGTATCTACTAAAAGTTGGAAAATATTTTTAAAAAGTATAATATCAACTGTATAAATGGAAATATCTATCGATGTAGGAGAGAAATAACTATCAATGTAGGAGAAGAGCAGAGAGACTTGGAGGCAGAATTAAGTGAGTCATCAGCCTAGAATCACTGTGTTCCTATGAACAGTCTATGTCCAACCCCTCTTGTGTTCTGTTGACCCTTATCTGGTACCAATTTAATATTATATATTAGTTGATAGTTATATATTAGTTAATGTTATATATTAGCCAATTCTTGTTTATAGCCTTGAGCAATAAATCTTCTGAACTGGAACTTATGTGTGATCCGATCCTTCACAACTGACAGTCAAGCTGACAGATTTTGTCCCATCTAGATTTCCAACAAAGTCTTGTCCTTATGGTGCAAAGGATGAATTTCTAGGTATGGTTCCACCAAAATTCATAACCAGCAACCAGCTACAAATGGAGCCTTCACGAGCACAAGAAACTACAATGCATGAAAAAATAAAGTGACACCCATTAAAAAAGTAAAGCTTGGAGCCACTTTAGAGCAATACCTTCATTAATAGAACTGAACATCTTTTTAAATTGACTTTGTAAAAATATTGCCTTAAGGATAGGCAATACAATGTTAAAATACCTTCCTGTTTACTGAAAACTAGTTAGATTTCTTGTACCCCAGGGAGATAAACTGATTTATTCAGATGTATTAATTCTCTTGAAAACTATCAAAGATACCTACTTTCGTTTTTGAGAAATGAGAAGCCATTCGGAAAATATTCATCTTGACGAAGTCGGGTGATAAAAATACATTTAATTGCTCAAAATGTCAGTTGATGGTTGAAAATGTAAATGTTAATGAAGGTTTTTAATTTGGGAGGGAGTTGAGTGTCTGTGCATTTATTTTTGATTGATCAACACAACTAGGAGGAAATTAGTCTTAGCTGTGGAAATGGAATCAATCAATTAGTTGTGGCATATACAGTATAATAATTTCCCCCCCAACCTTTGCCATTTCTTTATTACATTTCTTCTTTGGAATGGGAGTTAAAATGCAACGCAGATTATAAAACTGAATTAAATGTCAGGAAGAGCAGAGCCATTTTAGATTTGATGGGAAAGTCAGCTTCTTTAAAATATTCATCAGCCTTTCCTCATTCCTCTCTTCTTGCCTATGAAATATTACTTTTGTTAACTGGCCTTAATGTCCAGTACAGCCAAATTCAGAAAACCATGCTTAGCTTAAACTCTCTTCTACTACTTTAAGCACTATTAAGACAGAAAAAAACAAGACATGAATATTTAAAATAAATAAATAAAACAGACCAACAAGAGGCTAAGATTTCAGATCTTATTCCTTATTCGAGAAACAATTAGGCATGGTTTTCCACATTAAGACCAATTTTTGTTGTAGTTTCAAGCCAGAATCAAATAGTTCCAATTTATTTCTGTGTTATATAGAAGGAAAGGAGGGGAACATTTGCATAAGAAGATTTTCCAATATCCATCCATTGATAGAACAGCATCCACCAGCAGAAAGGGTACATTTTCCACCCTCCACAAATTCCATGCCTCAAATCTGTTCCAGGGAATTGGTAACCTGATGAAAAAGATTTAGAGTTTCTGTGGATAGGTGAAAAGGAAAGAAAAATTTAGCAATTACCCTGTTACAACAAAAGCCTGCTCAGTAGAACATCAGGCTTTTCTAAAAGATCCATTAAATAACCACAATGGATGAAACAAGGACCACACTAAAATGCAGATTATTCTTCCTGTATTTCCCCAGAAGCTGAGCAAACACATTACTGCAAGCAAGAATTAGACAGGGCTGCATAATGAAAACTATAAAAGATTGTGTGTTGCCAAGAGAGCAAACCAACATCTATAAATAAAAGCCAAATTCTGTGATAGCTTTTCCCATGAAGAAAACGCATTAGTTGGATAATACTATAGAGAGATACATGTAGATATTCTCTTGGACAAGTTATGGATTATGGGGAGAGGCCATGATGATGAGTGTGTACATTGCAAGATTTCACGGAAGACCGAGTGACTTCCTGGTCATAATTCCAAACAACATCATATTAGTAATGCATGAGCTGACAGGCCTCTTCTTGTATGAGGCTCATATTGATTTCCAGAGATTATTTTGGCCTCAAGCTACAATATAGCATAGAAGAGGATTTTTTAAAAGAATTGATCTTTGTAAAAAGAGATGCAATGATTTGGAAGACTCAAAGATCCTATCTGGGCTACTGCCCAACTTTTCCATAATCCTCTCTGCACTAAACAATGTGTTAGCCTATATTAGCCTTCTTTTCAACCCAATGCTCTCCTGATGCATTGACTTTCAATTCCTAGAATCCCTAGCCAGCATAGCTAATTCATTCTGGGAGATGATAACTAACATATTAGCAGATTAAGTTGAACTATAGAATGAATTCCCATGATCTGCTTTGCTGGTCCTCTTGCAATATTATTACCTTGGAAATTTAGGAAAGTTTCTTGGGAGCTGTTAACAGAATATCAGAGTATTTTAGCAGAATAACAAGAGTTGTCTGAAATGTTATAGGGTCTCCTGCTTGAGCAAGGGATTGGAGTAAAAGACCCCCAAGGTGTTGTGGTTCGCTGGCAACCTGCGCAGAGGGCAGCTGAATCAGACAATGGGGAAGAACAGGGACCAGTCCGTGAGTCTGGGGAGGACTTGGACAAGGGTCCTGAGTCCAATACAGAAATGGGGCCAGGATCACCTGGGAGTTATCTTGGGGACACAATAAAAAGTCTTCTTGTTAATTCTTTTAGGTGGCAAAAATCAGTTTGGGGGTGGGGGGTTCACCCACTTTTAACTCTTTAAATGCCTTTCATTGTAACACTATGCAAAGTTTTGATGTTAATCGCCAGAGTCACCTTTCTAAATGAACCAGGCTCATGACAACCAAGGGTAGCCATAGTGTTTGCAAGTGGGACAGTCTATGTTCTAGATACTATAAATCTGCCTTCTCAAGAATGAATTTGCCCATCCAATGAGATTGGAAGACTGGCTTTGCTGACTCTGTCTTCTTTGAGGGAATGCCGTGTACAATGATGTTGGAGATGAAACTTCTCAGAGATTTATGAAACAAGACCCTTGGTGGTGCAGGGGTTAGAATGCGGTATCGTTACATGCAAATCAAGATAGTTCAAGCCGTGATGTGTCATAATTGTGATGATTATGGCTTATAGCTCATGGCTATAGCTCATGGAAACCCCAAATCCACAATCTCCGAAAATTAGAATATTATGTGCAATCAAAACAAGGATTGTACGTAGAACAATATCGTACATGCATATGTACTCAGTACTTGGTTTGGGCCCCTTTTGCAGCAATAACTGCCTCAATGAGGCGTGGCATGGAAGCTATCAGCCTGTGGCACTGCTGAGGTGTTATGGAAGACCAGGATGCTTCAATAGCGGCCTTCAGCTCTTCTGCATTGTTCGGTCTCATGTCTCTCATCTTTCTCTTGGCAATGCCCCATAGAGGTCAGGCGAGTTTGCTGGCCAATCAAGCACAGTAATCCCACGGTCATTGAACCAGGTTTTGCTGCTTTTGGCAGTGTGGGTAGGTGCCAAGTCCTGCTGGAAAATGAAGTCAGCATCCCCATAAAGCTCATTTGCGGAAGGAAGCATGAAGTGCTTCAAAATCTCCTGGTAGACGGCTGCATTGACCCTGGACTTAATGAAGCACAGTGGACCAACACCAGCAGATGACATGGTTCCCCAAATCAACACAGACTGTGGAAACTTCACACTGGACTTCAAGCATCTTGTAGTGTGTGCCTCTCTATTCTTCCTCCAGACTCTGGGTCCTTGGTTTCCAAATGAGATGCAAAAGTTGCTCTCATCAGAAAAGAGGATTTTGGACCACTGAGCAACAGACCAGTTCTATTTTTCTTTAGCCCAGGTAAGACGCTTCTGACATTGTTTGTTGTTCAGGAGCAGCTTGACAAGAGGAATACGACATTTGAAGCCCATGTCCAGGATCCGTCTGTGTGGGGTGGCTCTTGATGCACTGACTCCAGCCTCAGTCCACTCCTTGTGAAAGTCCCCAACACTTTTGAATGGCCTAACAATCTTCTCCAGGCTGCAGCCATCCCTGCTGCTTGTGTACCTTTTTCTTCCACACTTTTCCTTCCACATAACTTTCTATTAATGTGCTTTGATACAGCACTTTTGGAACATCTAACTTCTTTTGCAATTATCTTTTGAGGCTTTCCCTCCTTATGGAGGATGTCAATGATGGTTTTCTGCACAACTGTCAGGTCAGCAGTCTTTCCCATGATTGTGATTCCTACTGAACCAGACTGAGAGACCATTTAAAGGCTCAGGAACTCCTTGCAGGTGTTATGGCTTAATTAGCTGATTAGAGTGGGACACTTTGAGCCTAGAATATTTCACCTTTTCACAATATTCTAATTTTCTGAGATTGTGGATTTGGGGTTTTCATGAGCTGTTAGCCATCATCATCTCAATTATGACACATCACACCTTGAACTATCTTGCTTTGCATGTAATGAGTCTATCTCATATATTAGGTTCACCATTTAAGTTGCATTACTGAAATAAATAAACTTTTGCAGGATATTCTAATTTTTTGAGTTTCACCTGTACAAGAGCACACAATAGATACAAACTCAAGGAAAAACAAACCAAACTTGATTGCAGGAAATACGACTTTAGCAACAGAGTGGTCTATGTCTGGAATACTCTGCCTGACTCTGTGGTTTCTTCCCCAAACCCCAAAAACTTTAACCTTAGACTGTCTACTATTGACCTCACCCCTTTCCTAAGAGGTCTGTAGGGGGCATGCATAAGCGCACCAACGTGCCGATTGTCACTGTCCTATTGTTGTTGTTTTTTCTTATTCATATCCATTTCATGTATTCATAACCATGTTTATACTTATACCTGTTATCTAATAATCGCTTGAAAAAATAAAATAAATAAATAAAATAAAATAATGAACTCAAGGCAATCAAGACTCTCTGACAGTTTGCTCAGCTTCAAGAAGCCCAGAGGTGGTATTCAGCAAGTTCTGACCAGTTCTAGAGAACCGGTAGTAGAAATTTTGAGTAGTTTGGAGAACCGGCAAATACCACCTCTGACTGGAGGTATTACAGTATCCTTCCCCTGCCATGCCCACCAAGCCACACTCACAGAACTGGTAGTAAAAAAATTTGAATCCCACCACTGAAGAAGTCCTTTATTGAGTACATCATATTGACATTTAGAAAGGTGACATTCCCATTTTTAGAGATAGTTAAAATAATAGAAATTCTTTATGGCAATTCACCATGGCCAAACTCGCCGCAGGACAATTTACCAATTCAATTTAATTATTTAAAATAAATAAAATATTTTAATTTTTGTCATTCACATTTCATACTGTCCTTCCTTTTGCATCTTTTCTTTAATGATTCTATTCTGCCATTTCTTTGATATTAGTGTAATTCTTGTCCCGCAACGAGTTGGCCTTGGCATGTTGTCCTGCAGTAAATTGGCTGTGGCGAGTTGGCCATGGTGAGTTGGCCATGGTGAGTTGGCCATGGCAAATTGCCATAGACCTTCAAATAAATGTTGGGCAGATATTTGTCTGGAATGGTCTGAGGTCTCCTGGCCTAATCAGGGTGTCAAAGAAGAAGACTTCTCAGGATCTCTTCCAATAAGGTGATATTACGATTGTAATATATATGCACAATAGAAAAAAGGATACACAGATAGTCCTCAACGAATGACCACAACTGGGACTAGAATTTCCATTGCTAAGCAAGGGGATTGTTAAGTGAGTCATGCTTGATTTTATGACCTTTTTTGCCAACGATGTTAAGCCAATCACTGCAGTTGTTAAGTGAATCTGACACTTATTAAGCAAAGCCAGATTCCCGTGTTGAGTTTGCTTATTGGAAGCCAGTTGGGAAGGTGACACATGGTGATCATATGACCCCAGGATAACTCTACCATTGGCCAGTGCCAAAATTTTGATCAAATGACCACGGGGAAGGTTGTAAGTGCAAGAACATAAGTCACTTTTTTCTGGGTCATTGTAACTTCAAATGGTTGCTAAACAAATAGTTGTAACTTGAGGACCACCTGTGTTTATCTGACTGCAGCACTGTCAATAACTACAGGGAATCCTCAACTTACCACCACAATTGAGCCCAAAATTTCTGTTGTTAAGTGAGTTTTGCCCCATTTTACGACATTCCTTGCCACTGTTGTTAAGTGAATCAACAGCAGTTGTTAAGTTAGTAACCCGGTTGTTAAGCAAATCTGGCTTCCCCATTGGCTTTGCTTGTCAGAAGGTCTCAAAAGGGGATCATGTGACCCCGGGACACTGCAAGCATCAAAAATATGAACCAGTTTCCAAACTTCTGAATTTTGATCACATGATCATGGGATGCTCACAGTTTTCGTATTGTAAATTGTAAATTGAAGACTACCTGTATTTAATTTCTGCTCTCTGGGGAATTGAAGTCTGAAGGGTATCAAAACTAGCAACTCATATGACCCGGTATTTGCAAGAGAGACATACTGACATACTGTCAGGTCCCATAGATTCCTATAGGGATGCTGCCATTCTGGTAGGATGGGGGAGGCTTGGGGGGATCTCTGTATGGGTTTTCTGTTTCTATTCCTTGCTTTGCCTTGCTGTAACTTTCAGAGCCTTGGGAGGCCAGGAATGTACCTTGAGCCATCTGCCTTATCTTGTCTCTGGAGAAGAGCTGTAGTGTTGCCTTGGGAACCGGCGTTTATCACTTTCTCAGCCTGAGTTTCTCATAACATCTTTACACCTCAGGATTGGCTTGATAATGGACTGGACTTTGGGAGGGGCTCTGTTTGCAATGGTTTAACCCAATGATTTGAGCGGGAAAACCTTAGTTCCTGCCTACATCTTCTTGCTATCACAGTCTTCCAATAAAAGTTCCTTTTGGAATGGCTTTTGTTTCAAGAATTCTGCTTTCTTGAGAAGACTGGCGAGGCAGGACCTTACAAGAACTAAAATTAAAGGAAGTGCATAACATTTTCTCGCTCCCTCCAGCGTCACTTCAGCAGACATTTAGATCAGTGATGGGATTCAAAAAAATGTACTACCAGTTCGGTGGGTGTGGCTTGGTGAGTGTGGCGTAGCATGATGGATGTGGCTTGGTGGGTGGGGCAGGGGAAGGATACTGTAAAATCCCCATTCCCTCCCCACTCCTGGGGGAAGGCTACTGCAAAATCCCATTCCCTCGCCACCCCACTAACCTGCTTTCCAGCTCCCTGCTCCTATGCAAACCAACCAAAGAAGATCCAGCCAATCAGCTGGGACTCGGGAGGCAGAGAATAAATGGGAGCGGGGCCAGTCAAAGGTGGGATTTGCCAGTTCTCCGAACTACTCAAAATTTCCTCTACCGGTTCTCCAGAACTGGTCAGAACCTGCTGAATACCACCTCTGATTTAGATACTTAGACACACCAATCTCTAGAGACTCAACTCCATGAAAGCCAACACAGTTTCTGTTGCAGGCAATTGATCTGAATTCCTGCATGGAAAGCTGATGTCATTAGACCAAAGATGGTGATAGCAGTGGGATTATCCAATGATCTGGAAAACTACACAGAGTGGGTTTAATGTACCATAGTGTGTGTGTGTCTGTGTCTGTGTCTGTGTCTGTGTCTGTGTCTGTGTGTGTGTGTGTGTGTGTGTGTGTGTGTGTGTGTGTGTGTGTGTGTGAATGGCAAACTCTTACAGAGGCATTCTTTGGGGCAGAGCAAAATTTCTCTGACAGATGGTTTCCATTATTCATGCTTCTCTTCAGTGTTCATGTTTTGCATTCTTGAGAGAAAGTCATCTAGGCATCTTTGACACTAGGAAAAATTGCCATAAAGTATAAAGAGTTTTCACGCTCTGTGCTAACACACTTAGCAGGGTTCTCTGTGACATTTAATGAAATAAAATAAGTCCATTTGTTTGATGTGTCTTGAAAGGATAACTGAAGAGCAAGGAGCAGAGCTGAGTAAGCTTTTCCAAAGGTTTTCCAGAGGAGACGACATTAGTTAAGGTTGCCCTGTTACAGAATTGTATAAATATTAATGTCTGTAAAAAGACCACTATCTCTATGTCAGTTGGCTGCCTATGCTTGTGAAAGTTGGACTTAAAAAAGCAAGTCCGGACTAAAATCATCTCATTTGAGTTGTGGTACTGGAGAAGATTCCTTCGTATTATTGGATAGCAAAAGTGACGAACAAGCAAGTTCTGGAACTGTTCTGACCAGTGGTGGGATTCAATTTTTTTTTACTACCGGTTCTGTGGGCGTGGCCTGGTGGGCGTGGCAGGGGAAGGATACTGTAAAATCTCCAGTCAGAGGTGGTATTTGCTGGTTCTCTGAACTACTCAAAATTTCCACTACCGGTTCTCCAGAACTGGTCAGAACCTGCTAAATACCCACCTCTGGGGTAGGGGTGTCAAACTCAAGGCCCAAGGTCTGGATACGGCCCATAGGGTGTTTACATCTGGCCCACAGGGTTGCCCTGGAAACAGCAAAGGACTGGCCTGTAGTGCCTCTGCCAGCGAATTTTTTTTTTCTTCCATTCAGTCCAATGGGGGGATTCAAATTTTTTTACTACTGGTTCTGTGGGTGTGGCTTGGTGGGCGTGGCAGGGGAAGGATACTGTAAAATCTCCAGTCAGAGGTGGTATTTGTTAGTTCTCTGAACTACTTAAAATTTCCGCTACCGGTTCTCCAGAACTGGTCAGAACCTGCTGAAGACCACCTCTGGTTCTAACCCAGCTCCCCAAACATGACAGGCCCTCTGTACTTAATTACTGATTCCTTTATTAGGAGCGCCAGCAGCTTCGGTAAAAGGTCTCTCACTCACTGCAGGGTAACAAGTCCATCTGGCCAGGAAATGAAAAGTTGTCTGCCACATCTATTCATCTCCGCCCCCTGCCTTTTATCTCCAAAGATAGGACTGGGCTTCCATCCCAAGGATCAGACCACAGATTTCCACTGCTCTCCTCTCCTTTGCCTTCTGTGCATCTGCACATCAGGCACTGGAACCAGCTGTTCCTCCTCTTCCTCATCAGCCACCTCCAGACCTGGAGGCTGGTGATTCTCCATCCGAAGGTTGACGGATGGTCCAGGCTCTGCCTCTGTCTTTCTCTCTCACAGCTCCATTCCTTCTTCCACCTTGGAGCTCTCAGGTTGCCTTGATGCTGATCCTGACTCCCATGCCTCCGCCTCATCGGATTCAGTTGCTGGAGGGGCCAGCGGCCAACAGGCCACAACAGGCACACATAACACCAGACATGTCACTAGATGGAAAAACTATGTCTCACTTATTTTGGCCACATAATATGGAGGAATTCACAGCAATTATGTTTGGAAGAGTTAGCAGTAAAAAAAAAATAAACAGGCCACCAAAGAACTCAGTGGTGGACACCATCAAAGCTGTCACCAACCAGAGCATAGAACAACTCAAAGAAGTAGTGCAAGATCAGAAAATGCAGAGGGACCTGGACCATAGAATCATCAAGAGTTGGACATGACTGAATGGGTAGCATCATCATCATCTAAATCAGGAGTGTCAAACTCGCGATGACATTTTCCATGATCTGTCATCATATGATATATCACAACTTCACTAAATGGGGTGGGCGTAGCCAGCACGTGATGCATCTGGCCTGTGGATTTGATAAAAAAAGAAAAGAAACTTTCTTCTGAAACAAGGGTCTCCAACCTTGGCAACTTTAAGACTTGTTGACTCCCAGAATTCCTCAGCCAGCTTTGGAAAAAAAGTCCCCTAAATTTCTGTTCCTCTTAAGCAATACACATTGTTTTTGCTGGTTATAAACCCATCTTTTAGTTACTATTATTTAAGCAAATCTCCTAAAATATGTTGGATTTGCCACCTTGCAAAAACTTTCACCAAGCACCATGCTAAAAAAGCAAGAACTATAATATTGCACAATTCCTTCTTATTTCCAGCAGTATTTCCTAATCTTGCTACTTAAGAAGTCTGGACTTCAACTCCCAGAACATTTATACTCCAAGACTAGTTTTACACAACTAAACCCTAAGCCTGAATTTGCAAAATTCAATTGTTATTATTGCTAAATCAGTCCGGAATGATTTAATGTGATACCATCATTATGTAATGAATAAGCTGTATTTTCCACAGCATCCTGAATCACAACAATGCCAGTCCTATTTTTAAACCAGACTTGAATATGGTCCCAAAGTAGGAAAAAGAATATCATCCTTGTTTTAAAGGATATCCATTCTTTAATGAGAAAACTAATCCATTTAAATCAACTTAAAATATATTCTTAGTTCTACCATCATTAAGTCCAGAATGTAGAACTTCTTGGAAAACCAAGGCAAATACCCTTCCCCCAATTAAATAGGGGGAGAACAAAAACCTTTGAATGGGTTCTGGAGTTACATCAAAGGTTTTGGAGGACAATACAGGTTCTTATGATCTTAATAAACAAAATCCAATTGGCCCTCAAGAGTCCTGGTTTTTGATTGATTGATTGATTATGTGCCATCAATTACTTTTTGACTCCTAACAACCACATAGATAGATCTTTTTTTTCCCATGATCTGTAGCTAACCTGTTTTCAAGTCTCTGAAAAGTGCACTCATCATCACTGTACTCTATAACTCAGTCCATCCACCTTGCTCCTGGTTGTCTTCTTCTCTTTCCTTCCACCTGTCCCAACATTAGAGCTTTTCCTGAGAACTAGGATTTCACATAATGAGTCTGAAGTACAATGATTAGTCTTCTCATTTATGCCTCAAGTGAAAACTCTAGTGTCAGGCTCAAAGGGTGCTTATGCTGTTGCAACCATTATCACTTCTCAACTTGGCAAAGAACCAGGGTGGAGGGAAGGGTGAGATGGAATGCTGGCTCCAGACTTGAAGAAGACAAGCTGTGAGAACCAAGGACATATCAGCAGGTGTTCGCCAAGACCTGAGACTTTTTCTCATAACAATACAATGACACTCATTTGGGCAATCTGACCTGCACCAATGCAGGGGAGAGAAATCTATACTATAATTATGTGGGTTTCCACAGGAATTAGATAGAGCTGGTTTTGCTTTCATCAGTGTGAAAATGATGTAGTCAATAAAGTTTTGCATTCAGAGATTGGAAGTCTTGAACATGCTTGCTTTGGTTGTGTTCATCAGTCAAAATGTTGTCATCTAGATTTATTTCTTCAGTGGCCAATTGGTTGCTTTCTTGGCTGCCTATGATAGTCTCAGGAGTCTTCTCAACAGCAAAATTAAAATACTCATCCTATCCTCTTTAAAATTCATTTTTCTCAACCATGGCGTGCCACAGCGAATACTGTGTCTTGAATTAGATTAAGAATCCCAAGACATGGAAAATGTGAACTCTTGACTGTGTCTTGAATTAGATTAAGAATCCCAAGACATGGAAAATGTGAACTCTTGACTGTGTGTAGGTGTATTTTAAACAATTGAGAACTCTGATTTGATGAGACAGAAGATTTTGGGATAAACTACTAGAATTCTGCATTGATTTGGATTCCGTTCCACAGAGATGGTCCTCAGCACCAACATTGTTGGTGTGTAGTGGGACCATCTAGTTACCATTCTGAAACTGCTATGATCAGAACAGAGCACAATTCTTGAGGTGGTATCTCATTAACCCAGAGGATTCAAGCATGATCAAAGCAGGGCAATGAGGAAGATCAGGGGTATGGAAACTATGTCCCTCTAAGGAAACATTAAAGGGACTAGGCATATCAAGTTTCTAATTTTCTGGCTGAATATAGAAACAGGCAGTTCAACACTACACAGGCTTCCATACAAAGTTACTTTATTGGATTATATCAGGCATCCTCAAGGTATAACTCACAGTTTTGCTGAGATTCATCTAATGTCCAATCTTTGCACTGTCGTCTTCATAGTATGAAAAGGTAGTTATCTTCATCCCATAACGATACATCAAGGGAAGACTCCAGCATGATGCTGAGGTCCAGTTAAGAATGACCAAAACTCCCCCAGCCCAACCAGAGGTCAATTCAGTGACCAATCAGGATTATAATGTGACCACATGACATGAACTACATGTCCCATGAGGCATTAACTACATTTCCCATGAGGCATTCCCTTAAAGGGACAGCTCCCATTCCCAAACTAACTATGCTGTCTAACCAGCACAAGGCACATTTAGTTCTGAAAATAAATGATTGTGATGAAATATGACAAATGTTTGAATTGATATCACACAAAAGAAGATCAAGACCTATTCTCTAGTCTTCCAGAGTACAGAACACAGAATAATGAATTTAACTTCAAGACTGCCAGAACTGATCTACACTGCATGAGCATCCCAGGAAAGCGGATAGTCGTTCTTTACTCTTACAGTGTATGTTGTGGGAGGTTAGGAGCTAAAAACAGAGGTTTTTTTTGGTGACAATCCCTTTTATTTAATTTGACACCCCAAAGTATTGCAAATCTGGTTGAAACTTTTATGGACAGCATTAGAGGGGATATCACTGTCAGTTTTTCATTTGTTGATTTCATTATGGCATTGTTATAATGTATATTAGTATTTATTGTGGATATTTTATGCTAATTGTCAACCTCTGACAGTCCTTCAACTTTATGGCATGATAGGGAAGGGGAGGGCAGGCAGAAAACAGGAAGGTAGATTCTAATTTCTCATTGTGGTTCTGATTGTGTCCTGCTTGTGGTTACGTTACAAAAACTTTACTAACATTAGAAAGCCATTCCCTATTGGGCTCCTGTGTATTGGATATGGTCTCCCTGAAAAACTTCAAGTTGAATTCCTACCCAAACAAGAGGTTGAATTTGATGCTCTCAATTTGCCCTTCCATCTCTCTGATTCTATGACTCTGTTTCTCTTGTTTATTCTAGCAACCCTGAGTTATGTCCCTTATTAAGATTGTATGCCACACATGATATTTTGAAGGCTAAAATTGCAACTCATCAGTGTTTGTAAAGTTAATACCAATGCAAACCAGTTATATCCAGGTTGATCAGGGTGATTTGCCAAAGAAGCTGCCTGCTTCTCCCCTAAGCTAACTTTCCTTAAAAGATACTCAAAAAAAATAAAAAAATAAAAAAAAAAAGATTTTAAAAAAAAGATACTCAGGTTCCACTGAAGTGTGAAATAGCTGTCGCTTCTTATTGCCATAGATAGTTGTAGCAAAACACCTTGAAGCATTCGACTCTCTCAGAGTCCGCCAACAAAATCCCACTGGAGAAACCCTGTTAGGGATATACACCCTAGCAGAACGTGCAATGGCAGTCTAGCAGACAGGCAGATATGTGAGACAAAACGTTGTAGTAGCTTACACTCAGTAAGACAGATACACTGTGCAAGTTAAATAGTTTTTATTCCAGCAAGAGTTATAGCATAGTCAAATGGTCCATATGTCATACACTAAGTTCAGTCAGTCCGGGGGTTAATCAGTTTGCAAAGTCCAGTGTCGAAAAAGAGTTCATTAAACTTACAATCAATCAGTCCAGTGATATATCTCTTTTGCAGTCAGAGATATGAAGAAAAATCAAACCCCTTTTCTTCTTTCAGCAAACACGCAGTTTATCACCATCAATCCTTCATTGTCAGCATTCCAGTAAAAGCCGAGGTAAACAGTGAGCTCTCTTGCTCCCTCTTATGGTGATTTTACAACCGCACCCAAAAACTTGGTTTACAGTTTAAAGTGATACATACACTTAAACTCACTAACATAGTTTATATATTATTTAACCCAAACTAAGTTAGGTAACCAATGTTATCCCTAACAAACCCTATCAAAGGTGAAAGCAACACAATGCCTTTAAAGGAATTCTTATAACAACTAACTTTGACAGACTTGTTCTTTTAATAGAAAGTGTATCGTTGTCTCTGGAAATGAGAGTGTCCTCCTCGGTAGGTATTTGCAAACATGAAAAGACAAGCTACGTAGATGGATTTGAATCTCAATTTCACAGAAGTCCTGTCAAAGAAGAAGGTCAAGGGAGTTAATTTTTGCTAACGTTTCAAAACTCTATTGACATATTGTTGGATGAGGTGTCTAAAGTACAAATAGTGATTGTATTTCTGATGATGAAGGCAGTATGAAAGAACAAAAGAAAAATAATTGTCTTCTAGCCCATTCTCTAGGACAGCATTCACTATATGGTTATTACAGTGTGGGAAGACAAGTTAATTAATACTCAGTTGCAATTAATTTCCATTGGATGTGTAATTTGTCATGCTAGTAAGCTCTAGCTTGTGGAGATCTGTCATTTAGAACTTTATGTTGCCCTGAAGATCTCTGTGGAACCCATTGTTTGTTTGTTTTTCTCTAACCTTCCTAGGTAAATGTAAGTATTTAGGCTGGTTTCAGCATAGGGCAGCCTTATAGAAGCTAATCATTTCCTATATTGTTGCCAAGAAAACTGCATTAGATCTGGACGGTCACCAAGAGTCAAACTTGATTTGAAAAACATTTAGTTAACAAGATAGTTGTTTCAAGGGATCATGAAAAGGGAACTGCCTGCCCTGAGTTCTGTGGAGGAGAGATTTCCAAAAATAAAAATTACAGATCTTTCCAATAAGATATGAGCTTATCATAAGCTCATAAGCAAAAGCAAGGAACCAGGTCAAATGGTCTAGTCTTGTAATCTTACAAAATTTGGGGATTTTCTATTTGGTCAGCTAGATACTAGATGTCTTATACTTAAGACACTAGTCTTTCTGTGAATTGTTGGAACTTGGCCCATTGTTCCCAAATGCCTTCTGTGATTAAGTAAGAAGTGAGGGATGCTTCTTGATTTACGGTGGAAGTTGGGGTAAATAAAACACATGTAATTTTCTACCATCATTATGTCTTGATAAACCATCCAGCAGCTCTTTGTCAGGTGATGCCGCAGAAGTGAAGAAGCTTCTTGGATGAGAAGTGAAACATTTTCAAACAACCTTCCCACCTCCAGAAAGTCTAGTTGCCTTTGGGAAAGTACCTTTAGGTCTCTCTGAAATAAATGCCACATTTGCTATGGACTTCATTGAGTTTATGGATCATTCGTCCTACTGCAAAATCTGCCAGAATTTGTAAGGAACAGTTTTAGTCATTGTAGCCTGAAGAAGGATAACATGCTTGCCTGAGTGAGACCAGTGATCTGATCTCTAGATCTTTACCTATCATGGCTGCTACGTCTCTGAGGACTCTGAAGTTTTGAAGAACTGCCATACAAACTTATAAATACCCTTTGTAGTAACAAGAGTGATGACCAACATCACTCTTTGCTTAAAAACTTTGTACAACTTTGCTTAAAAGAATCTGATTATTTAAATCTGTTTCAGACTGCCTGACTTGAAGATACCTTTGGTTGCCCTAATATATCTTTATCGGGAGAGAGGCAGAGATGCAATTGTATTGATCCTCCAAGATCTCTCAGAGACAGTCTTGATCAAAGGATATTGCCAGAGCAGCTCAGCACATGGGAAACTGGAAGCTCTGCATTATAACAATGACATTCTGCCTAAAGGCACATTATCAGACCATGGCATGGGGAGATTACAATTTGGACCCGTGGTATTCATGCTAGGAATGCTATTTTTCTTCCCCTGCTCTTCAGCATCTAGTCAATACAGATGGTCAGCAGGAGATTTGAAATACAGTGTGATTTGTATGCTGATGATACTCAATTATCTTCCCTTTCCACTTAAATCAGGAAAGACAATTGCAGATGCTTGACAGTTGCTTAGAGTTGTCTTGACTTAAATGAGAAGCAAAAAAATCCTCAGCAGATGGAGAATCCAGGGATCAGTGATATTCGGTCTTTAGGACATTGTCTTGTTCTGAGCAAAGCAAAGCTATATACTGTACTTTGGAAGTTGTCCTCAATTCTCATCATGATGAGAAGCACAAACACCCTCAAATAACAAGGAAATCTATGCCCACTTTTACATGGTACCTATGCCACACCCTCCCTCGATTAGTAAGCTCACCTAATTGACCGAAGCCAAATAATGTCATGTTTATTATGGTTAATAGCATAAAGTTTCTGGGAGGGCAGCTAACAAGTAGGTTAGTGAGACACTGGTGAGGTGGGCATAGCAGTGCCTGCATTTTGTGTGTAGTATGAGAAGACATAGAAGACTTCCCCTGTCCTTACCAATTTCTATTGAGGGATGATTGAAAGCATTCTGTTGTATTGTATTACTGTTTGGTTTGGAAGAATGTTCGACCGGAAGGCTGTGTAGAGAGTGGTGAGGACAGCAGAAAAAAAATATTGGAAGTTCACTTCCTTCTATCCAGAGAGTGGTGCGGTGGCCTAGAGGTGGAGCTCTCGCCTCACAATCAGGAGACTGTGAATTCGATCCTAGGTAGAGGCAGATATTTCTCTCTCTCTGGGCACGATGAGAATATATCTGCTAAATATAACACTGCATTGGTGAAAGGAAGGGCATCTGGCCAGTAAACACTCAGCTCCATTCAGTTGCCCAGACTCCACCCTGCAAGGGATAATGGGGTCGTTAAAAGTTGATGATCCTTCTATCCAGAACATGGCATATAAGCACTGCTTGACCAGGGTCCCACAGTATTTTCAGGGATGCTGTACACCTTCTCCATGACCAGTTTTCTTTATTGCCTTCTGGTGGGGAGGCTTCACAGTATCCAAAACAGAACAAATACATTCCATGATACCTTTGTATCATATAGTATCATGGACTTAAGATATATATAATAAAAAACCAAGCAAACTACAATGACAAAATTTCCACAGTGGAACAGGAGAAGTATTTACCAAATTCAAGGAGATAACAAGGCACAGTCTGTTGGGAGGACACCAACCAAGATAACTTCAGACTAAAATAAAACATGCTTTGTTTCCAGTGTTTGCCAGTACGCAGGTCCAAACTCTTATGCAGTTGCCACACCTGCATCCCCTGAAGAGGATCAAGGCCCTCTCCTCCTGAGGAGACCATGTCTCTCCCTTATCCTCTTCTCCCTGCATGCCCTAGGATGGATTAAGGATGGGCCTGGGTCCTCCTCTGACTGCTCAGCCGGCCTCTGCCCTTCCCCAGCCTCCTCCACAACCTCCCGAGCCACGCTTCCACTCCCTGTCGGCTGTTCTTCCTCTTCCTCTTCCTCAGTCTCCACCAGGGGCATGGCATGTGTGTGTGTGTGTGTGTGTGTGTGTGTGTGTGTGTGTGTGTGTGTGTGTGTGTGTGTGTGTAAGTATGTGTGTGAATAAACACATATGGATATGTGTATATGTGTGTGCATATGTGTATGTGAGTGTGTGTAGGTATTTCTTCTGAGATCAGGCATCAGAATTTCATTTTTAGTATGTACACAAAAATATGATAAAGGTCTATTAATGTACAAAGCAGCTTGATTTGTATTCGAGAGTATATAATACAGGATATCAAGTGTAACTATGATTGACAAAGATTCAGTTCTAGCCATGCCATGTCAAATTAAATTTCTGGGAAAGTTCAGCCAAATTCTAGGTAGCTGACACTTTTGGCTTCCAGTCAGGAGAGTGTTTTTCTCAGCAGTAGCAACACTCAATTATAGGTAATATAATCAGTGCTCAGACTAGTACTGATGATGTTACCTACTTTGGGTAATGAAATGTCTGCAAGAAAACTACCAAGCTCAGAGAGCATCAAGAGCCCTTCGTTTCAACTCTGAGCTACAAACATTCTCCTTTATTAGTACACTCCCGTTCACCCAGACATTTATACAATTGTTCTCTGAACTGTCTTTTAGATAATATACTTTTCTGAACTAAAAGGAGCCCTATTTTGACATTTTGTATTTATTATTGTTATAGTTCACTGGTTTTATTATGTATCTTCATTTAAGTGTGCTCTTATTCTTTTTCTTATATCACTCTGGAGTCTTCCCAAAAGAAGTGCAAGATAGAAATGCAATACAATAAATTAAAATGCCATAATTACATACTATACCCAACCTCCCCAACAACAAAAGATGCTGCATCAAAAAAATGTAAACAAGAATTAGCAAGGGCACAAAAACCACAGTAAAAAAAGAAGTCACTATTATTTTACTTACACTGCTATTTTACTTACCTTCCAAAGTAGATCATAACAGACCGAAAGAAAATAGATTTTCATAATGAGATCCAGTGCATATATATGTTGTAAATAAAATATGTTGTAAATAAAATGAGAACACAGGAAACGTTCTCTTCTCAATACAGCTGATCTCTCTCTCTCTCTCTCTCTCTCACACACACACACACACACACACACACACACACAAAAACCCGGACACTGAAAAGGCTGCCAAGGAACAGTATATTCAATGCCTTCTCTTTAATCAAGAAACAAGGAATTCCTTAGAATCTTTTTTTTTTCCCCAAGTGGCCCTCTTTAAAAAAAAAAAATGGAGGTAACACTTTCATTCAAAAAGTCTTCCAGTATCTGGAGTCGCTCAGACATATTGAAGTGAGGCAGGAGAGTAAGTGAAATTTGCAATGATCCAGCTACCGCTTTTCTTCCCCTCCCGCCTCGAAGGCCATTATCTCCACGTCAAAATGAACGAGGGGAGGCAAAGAAGCCAAACACGCTAAAAGGATCTCTTTATTTTCCTACACAAGGTCACACCTACTTTTCCGCATTCAAAGGACAACCTCTCCTCACCACCACCACACACACACACACACACACCCCAATACCCGCAAACAATGTTCTGGGCATTAATCACTATTGCTACATTAACATTAAATTTATACCCTGCCTCCCCCAGTGTTGCTTTGACGGCAGGATTTCACACAGCGGGCGCTCGCTCGCTCTCTTCTCCGCTCTCCCACCGTTCGCACATGTTGGAAGCACCGAAACCTGATAACCCACCCGGGGCTCCCCATCCTTAACCTACAGCCGCCCGCATGCAAAACCTGCGTGCAAAAAGAAAAAAGAAAAAGAAAAGTACGCCGCACGTGAGGATCTTCGAATCCTCTCCTCCCACACCGCTAAGGAAGGAAGAGGGGAAAGGTTGCGCAGTGTGTGGCGAGTGACACCCACCACACACACACACACACACACACACACACACACACCGCTCCCCCAGCCTCCTCCCGGCTGCAACTCAAGCTCGAAGTGGGAGTCGGAGTCCTCCCGCGTATAAGACGACCCCCCACTTGGAGGCATGTTTTTCAGGGCAAAAAGTCGTCTTATATGCCGGCAAATACGGTATGTCCAAAATTATATTGGTATTAATGCTTGTATTATATGTGTGTGTGTGTGTATGAGAGTTGTTTATTGATTGATTGATCATGTGCCACCAAGTTGATGTCAAGTCTTAGCAACCATATACATAGATTTTCTCCATAACAGTTTGGCCCTAGATCTTCAGGTCTTCCAATGATATACCCATTGCCACTATAACTTGCTGCTCACCACCCTCTTTTTCTCTTTCCTTCCACTTTTCCCAGCATTGCAGACTTCTCCAGAGAGCTAAGTCTTTACATATTTGTGTCCAATTGTGGAGATTTTAATCTGGTGATTTCTACCTTAAATGAGAACTCTGAGTTGATTTGTTTGATTTGATCTCATTCATTTTGATGAGCCAAGTCTTCTTGACTATCGCTGTCTTCTCCAACATCTAATTTCAAAAACATTAATACTCCTTGAAGCCAGCTTCTTCAAAGTCTATGTTTTGGTTCTATAAGAGGTCAGAGGGCATACCATTGTGTAAACTATTCTGATTTTTGTAGCTATAGACGCATCACAACTTCTGAACATCTTTTCCAAGGCTTTTATGGCTACTAGTCTGTAGGGATTCTCAGTCATCCAGGTATGATTATCCCAAGGGTGCTTTTTCAGGAGGCAACTGGACTTTCTTTGCTTTTCTTTGAAGACATTTCGCTTCTCATCCAAGAAGCTTCTTTTTATGGCTACTCTACCAAGTGCTAGCATATGGCTAGCCTATAGCTGTATTTCTTGACTGTTCACTTATTCTTCATGTTGATCCTAAATAACAGAAAAAAAAGATGATGAAGACTCTGATGTTGGGAAAGATGGAGGGCAAAAAGAGAAGGGGGCAGCAGTGGATAAGATGGTTAGCTGGTGTCATCAACACCAGTGAACATGGGTCGGGCAAACACCAGGAGACAGTAGAGGACAGAAGACCTGACATGACAGAAGACCATCCATGTTTTTTTTCCTCTTTTAATGACCCCATAATCTCTTGCATCAGGGTGGAATTGGGGCAACTGAATGTTTACTGGCCAGATGCCCTTCCTGTTGCCAATGTGGAGTTATTCTCATTGTGCCCAGAGAGAGACATATCTGCCTCTACCTAGGATCAAACTCACAGCCTCCTGATTGAGACGAGAGCTCCACCTCTAGGCCACTGCACCACTCACATGCTATGATCCCTTGGGTCACAAAAAGTTGGATGAGACTTAGCAACTGAACAGCAACAACATTCAAAATTCCTTTTCAAAAGTTATTAAATGAAGCAAAAATTCTCTGCCTAGTTTTTCCCGATCAGTAATGAAACCAGGCTGAGAAAGTACAGTTATATAAATAGAATGCACAAATAGTACCTTTTCCTATTTTTAAAAAAAGTCAGTCTCTTCACTGAAGGGAAAAACTTTTCACTAAAAGGGATATTTATAGAAAGTTGCCTCTCCACTGATATAAATGAGAGAGCCTACACACTCTCCTCTCATCTGTCCGCGTTCACTTGAGATTCAACGTAAAGAATCATCGCTTCCCATACCAAATGGGAATCTGCAATGCTGATTGCAGAATCTGCAATGCTTCTTGGATGAAGATCTGCAGAGCTGCCAAAGGCAAGTGTCCGTGAAGCTCTATACAACCCATGCCTTGTAAATAACAGTAGTCATTCTTCTATTTCACCCATCTATTTCAAGGGTAGAAAAGAGGTTGGAGTTAATGTAGCATCAAATGAATTTTCCATTTTAATAATTAGACATTGGATTTAAAATATAAATAGGTCGTGCAGAGAGTAGCTACATTAAGAATGGACAACCTTGGTGCAAAGCTGTACATGGGAATAGTTTAAATCAATCGTATAGCCCGGCGCTATAAATATGCAAAATTTATCATAGATGAGCAAACATATATTTGATGTGTAACTAATGCTACAGTTGTTGTGGAAGGAACAGTCATTAATGAATTTTGCAGGCCATCAAATAAATTCCCCTCTATCAGGACTCTGCACACTTTATGGAGATGGAGACCCATGTAGGTTTCGAATAGCAGGGATGCAGAAATGATATAAGCAGCATGGTGTGGACAAAACTACAAATAACACTAGGCTGGATTTTAATTAAATTTAATGTAATACAAATTGGAATTTAATTAATACAAGTACTGTGATCAGTCCCAAGATATTTGGGGAGGGGGGTTCCCTACCATCACATGGAAATTTACAGTGAATGGTAAAATTTGGGAAACACTGTTGTGGACTACACACAGTTCCCTGTTTGTTTGGACATGCCTACTATATACAGGGGACACGGTGGTTCAGTGGCTAAGACGTTGAGCTTGTCGATCAGAAAGGTCAGCAGTTTGTTGGTTCGAATCCCCAGCACTGCGTAATGGAGTGAGCTCCCGTTACTTGTCCCAGCTTCTGCCAACCTAGCAGTTCGAAAGCATGTAAAAATGAAAGTAGAAAATTAGGGACTACTTTGGTGGGAAGATAGGAGCGTTCCGTGTGCCTTCGGGTGTTTAGTCATGCTGGCCACATGGCCATGGAGATGTCTTCGGACAGCGCTGGCCCTTCGGCTTTGTAACGGAGATGAGCACCGCCCCCTAGAGCCAGAAACGACTAGCACGTATGTGTGAGGGGAACCTTTACTATATACAGAGGAACTTACAAGTAGTTTTCAACTTACCACAGTTCGTTTAGTGACCATACCATATTACAATGCCAATGAAAAAAGTGACTTATGGCCATTTTTCAGACAACTATTGCAGGATCCCCATGGCCATATGATCAAACTTTAGCAATTGTCTAATGTTTATGATGGTTGCAGTGTCCTGGGGTTAGGTGATCACCTTTTACAACCTTCTGACCAGCAAAGTCAATGGGGAAGGCAAATTTATTTAACAACCACATGACTAACTTAAACAACAGCAGTGATTCACTTAACAACTCTGGCAAGAAAGGTCATAAAATGGGGCAAAACTCACTTAGCAAATGTTTCACTTAACAATGGAAACTTGGGGATCAGTCGTGATCATAAGTCGAGGCCTACCTGTATTTCCGTCCATGGGAAAACCACCAAGGCATTGAAAAGTGCCTCCATTAAATTAAAATTTGGGCATGGGGGAGGAATAGAGGAAAGATTCTCTTTCAAGGCAAGCTAAGAATGTTCTGTAGAAATTGAATGCCAATTGTCAGCTGGGGAGAAGACACAGAAAAGCCATGAAGAATGCGATGGAGTGTTCTGAAAGAGACTGATTGAAAAACGGAAGAGAAAACCCTCCAGGCCTGCAGTATATAAAAGAGAGTGGAAGAAAGGTGTAATCCTTTGAGAGGAGTTTGGAATAAAGGATGCAAAGCTTTCCCAAGAACCACTGCCTCTAAACAACTCAGCAAATATAGAAGTAAACACCTAAGTCATTTAAATTCATTCAAACAGTGTGAAGAAGTAGGGGGGTGGGTTGTATCTTGTTTGCAATTTCATAGCCATTGAATACCAATTGTGTCCAGAAATTGTGGATCCTGCAACACTGGAGATGTTTAAGAACAAGTAGGGTTGAGACTGGACTAGGAGACCTGCAAGTTCCCTTCTGACTCTGTTATTCTATTGTTACTCTGTTAAATGTTCCTCTGACTCCCCTAGACCAGGGCTGTCAAACCTGTGGCCCACCGGCCGGATGCGTCATGCGCTGGCCATGCCCAGTTTAGCAAGGGGGAGAGTCCCGATATGTCATGTGATGCTGCCATGATGATGCAAGTTTGACACCCCTGCTCTAGGCCGGGGTACCCAACAATGGTGGGCTGCAACCGGTTTAACAACTAGTTCTGTGGGCGCACGCTTCACAGCACACGCTGTGAGCACAGCATTCAATAAACACCAGTTTGAACCCCTCCAGCTCATCTTCTAGTCTTTCCCGGTAAGTAGAACAGCTGAGGTGTGGTAATCCACTTTGCCATGCAAATCAGCTGAGCTGCAAAAAAAGGAAATGTAAGACAGGATAGGGCTGGGGTGGGGGACAAGGCCAGCTGATCATTTTTGTACAGGTTTGCTAGAACAGGTTCGAACCGGCAGCAGAACCACCAAGGTTGGGAACTGGTACTCAACCGTGGCAACATTAAGACTTGTGGATTTCCACTCTTAGAGGTCCAATTCTGAAAGTTGAAGTCCACGGACCTTAAAGTGGCCGAGATTGGATACCTCTAGTCTAGACCCTGTACATTTCTCTACATTCTGTGCATCCAAGGTAGTTCTAAGCAACAGGATAATTGTGGCAACTGGCAAGGTGGAATTTGCATCTTGTAGTCATTGCAGGACACTAACAGTGTAAATGAGAGCAATAGATGGAATATAGAAATCGTTTTCCTATCCTCCTACAATGGAACCATTCACATTAGTTCAATTTTCTTTATTGCAGTTTATAAAAATTCTTTAATTAGCTTCCCAGCAGAAGTGCACCAACTTTGTCTGTTTCTCCTGTAATGATGACTCTACTCTTATGGGGCTAAACTGAGCAGATAATAGAACTCATTAAAGTATTCCTCAAAAACTATTTAGCTAATTTCTTGTACCTAGTAATATTATTCAGCAAAGCAGCATCGCATTTCCTACTTATTGATAGGGAAGTGAGATTGTGGCTGTGTTCACCCAACATGCTAGAGGTAAGATCAGTATCTATCATATTGTCCTATCTAGGCAACCTATTGCTAATGAGCACTACTAGAAATTAGAAATAGTGAAGAAACCATGTCAGCCAGGAGAGAGAGAGAGAGAGAGAGAGAGAGAGAGAGAGAGAGAGAGAGAGAGAGAGGAGGAGGAGGAGGAGGAGGAGGAGGAGGAGGAGGAGGAGGAGGAGGAGGAGGAGGAGGAGGAGGAGGAGGAGGAGGAGGGAGGAGGAGGAGGAGGAGGAGATGATTAAAAAAGAATATTTCCCGAGTGTCTATGGAGATTCTCAGTCATCCAGGTCATGGTTGTCCCAAAGATGCTTTTTTCAAGAGGCAACTGGACTTTCTGTTTTTTCTTTGAAGACATTTCGCTTCTCATCCAAGAAGTTTCTGCAGCTCTGAGCTGAATGAAGATGAGAAGTAAAACGTCTTCAAAGAAAAACCTTGAAAAAAAAACATTCCTTTGGAACAATCTTTCCTGAATTTAATCTTATTTTTGAGCCTTTACCTTCATAAGGTCTGCTTTTTAGTTAGCTCTGGGTGGGTAGGACCATCAAGCACTTGCATTCTTTGGATTTGGGCAATGCTACAAGTAGGGCTATCATATCTGGAGTGCAAACTTCAAACCGCTAGATGGCAGCAGAGATGCAGAAAACTCGATTAGATTTTCTGCCATCTAGTGCTTGTCTGAAATTTTGCATCCCAGATGGGATAGCTCACCTTTCACCCAGCAATTCCAGCAAGAAGCCTCCAAGCATACAGACATATTAATTATTCAAAAGGCCCAAGACCACAAGACTCAGAAGCTTATAGCTTATATTAATAACAATGGTGATAGTTCACAAAGATTATTAGGTGCAAATAGAAATATATACTATTTCCATAGCAAGGAAGGTAAAGCAAGAATGGTTAAATTGGTCATTTTATTCAAAGAGGAGAATATATTTGAATACGTTTTTCACTTGGGTGTCACTTCTGGATTTTGTGCTACAATTATAAGAAAAAAAAATGAAACTTTGACTTTGGTTTTGTCGATTAGATAGATTTGTCATTATAGAAATGGCTAGTTACTTATTAATGGGTAAAAGCAAAATGTTGAGTGCTAAAAAGAATCAGAAGTCAACACCTTTTTTTCTTTTTTCTCTGGTACCACACACTTTCTTTTCCCCTCTCTTTTTCCTTCCCCTAATTTCCTATTTCTATTTTTCTTTGTATTTTATATGTTAATAAATAAAATTTAGTAATAGAAACTTATAGAAGCTGTCCTCATCCTTTGGAGGGGACCTGACATTCCCAGCATAACTCAATCCTACATTTGTCTTGTATATGACAGCTAAAAGAATAGAGTGTCCCTAACTCCTATCTAGTACTCATATCATGTATCAGTTTGTCACTTTATCACACACCATCTCTCATACTGCTTAACATTCATCATTAAGCTCTTACTACCTTTCAGCCTCAGATACTTTAATAGGACTTTTTGTCATAGATGGGCAACTTGGCCTTTGGACCACATGCAGCCTTCTTCTCCCCCACCCTGTGCTACAGTCTTCCCACTCCTCCAAACGTTAGCTTGCAACCACCCAATAATAGCAGCACAATTTCCTAGTAGTTTTCTGTAGGAAAGTATGAAGATCCCCAATAGACGTAACGCTCCCTCACCCCCAAAAATAATAAACTCCAAAGAGGGAAAACAGGCCAAATCTTCATCCTGTATCCTTGATGTTGACATCTTAGCCATAAGGCATGAAGGATCAGGACCACATGTTAAGCTCTAGTTAAGCTGATTTATTGGTCATGTCTATACATAAAAAATCTAGTCAGCTAGCAGTCAGCACTAAATTGGTGCTAGATAACAGTCAATGGAACTTAAGCGGGGTGGATTTGTATTGTTTGTGGGACTGTAAGGACTCCAGGCTGATTACTCTCTTGATTCCATCCTCAAGCTCCACCTGTCTACCTCATATAACAGCATCAGTATTCTATCCACTGCAATCTTCAATGGGCAAACTAAAAACTGAAAAAGAAAAAGTACAGTCCCATTAGAAACAGGGATGTTTTATAAAGGCTATAGAGTCAGAAATCTCTATCTAGGCATTAGATTTCACCTCTGCCTTGTGCAAACAGATGATGGCATATGGTCAACCTGGTCACAGAATAGGAACTGAGTATAGTCAGGCTTGGTTAGTGCTATAACCTTGTTGCTTGTATCTTTACGATTTATATTGTATTATTTAGTTTCCTAGTATAATTTTGATTACTTACTTAGTATCCTACAGCTATCACTAAGTGTTGTATCTTATGATTCTTGATGAATGTATTTTTTATGTACATTGAGAGCTTATGCACTGAAGACAAATTACTTGTGTGTCTTATTTTGGAAAAATGAGGAAATACCATCACAGGAGGAGATCATTAAGAAAGTGTTGGAATGTGCTGAAATGAGTAGATTGACATTTGAAATTAGAGAGCAAGAGGATAAAAAAATTTATAAAATTTGGGACCTTTTCTATCAATGGTTAGATACTAAAATACAATAATGAAATATGTAGAATCTTAGGAAATAATAAATATATAAAGATGTATTTTTTTTCTTTTTTACTATATCTATAAAAAAACTTTTAGGATAGATTTGGGAAGATTATATGAATTGTTACAAAATGATACTAAGTAAATTATAGTTATCTTGCAAAATATGAATGAATGAAATTATTGTCAAGTGATTGATTAATAATGATACTAGGGTACTTAATTTCTGATTGAGAATATGAGTTATTATGCAATGTAACTGTAATTGATGACTATGAAATGGATGCACAAAAAACTTGTAAACCAACCGACACACTGCTTGTATACTCATGGAAGAAAGGTTAATGTTTTTATGTTTTGTTTGTTTATGTTTGTCTTTAAAAATCAATAAAAAATTTACAAAAAAAAAAATTACCTGTGTGTCCAAGCACACTTGCCCAATAAAGAATTCTATTCTATTCTATTCTATTCTATTCTATTCTATTCTATTCTATTCTATTCTATTCTATGTAGATGAGACACTGCAAGAAATTGCTGGCCAATAAGTAGACTTGGAAATTGAAAAATGTTAGAGTTTGCAGCAGAAATTCAAGTCCAAAAAACACAGAGATGACTAATTCAGCAGGATCATTAACTTCTTTATAAACATATGGTATTAATAATATGAATAAAGTTTACAATACCATTTGTAGATTCTTTCAATGCAACATAAGCAAAAACACTAGCAGCAGCTCAGAGGGCTCACAACAGAACTAAACCATGCTTATTATTATAAAACAGATTCTCTCTTTAAGTTTCAGCCCCTAATTCAGTTCTCATTGGCTGACTTTGTTACTAAGCTCTATTCCAGTTCATGAATATACTCTGACAAAAAACAAAATGTCATAAGACTCTGACAGAAGAAGATAATGGCAAACTATGTCCATAGTATTGCCAAGAAGACTACATGGGCATGTTCATCAAGTCACTAGGGATTAGGGTGACTTGAAATAGACTTTGCGTACTGACTTATCAGTCCCATTAGAAACAGTTTATACTAGGTTTAGTATAAACCTTGGTCGACCCTAAAGTCAAATTCATCCTGCAAAAAGATGAGGCTGAATTCTAGACCTATCTCAGTGTATTCAGAATGAAGCTAGTGTGTCTTTTTAATATCCTGTACAATACAATGACTTCAGTGCACCTGATGCATTAATAGAACTTTGTTAAGTGTCCTCTATGGTCTACTTGTATACTATGATATTAAAGTAGTTTGCTTTTTGAAACACTGAAAAGGCATGCAAATAATTCTTTTGCAATCACTGTGTTTAGTGGACTGGACCAGAGTATTATTATTATTATTATTATTTTCCTGCTTTCCCTGCTGGTGGTTTTCTCTGTTTGTTTTCCTAGAAAATGCCTGTGGAAATTGGAATATTCTAAACGTTGACGCAATTCAGCCGCCAGGTACAAATAAAAAGGCCATTTTCAGCAAATGAAGAACTCCAGGCAGTTACCTGTTTGCAAAATGTTATTGACATTTCAGTCAAAGATAATTGCTTCATAATGTAAGCTGTTTTATTATGGATGTGAACATGGCAGACAATTCAAGGCATTATATATCATCTTGGATTCAATATTCTGGCTTTTATGATTTCCCACAGTGAAATAAATTAGAGATGAAATGTGATTGCAGTTAATATATGGTATTATGTGTTGCATATTTTAAAAATGGAGTTCATTAAGGGACAGGTTATGGTTAAAGTAAGAAACATCTGCATGTACCCAGAAGGAGGTGGATAAGCCTTAAATTTCATCCCAAATTGTCTTGGTCATTTTATTTTTCTGTCTACCTTCCTATCTGTCTGTCTATCGATTATCTATCTATCTATCATCTATATCTATTATCTACCTATCTAGTATATAGTACATGTCTGCCCATGTCATTAAAAAGTAACTCTAAAATGCACAGAAAGAAAAGGAAAAATAATTTTAGAATACAATTCATTTTAACTTTAAAACAGATTACAATTTGGGAGCATCAGTTTGTGAACCATGCCGGAAATTTCAATTAGGCTAATTTAGGTAAGAGAAACAAAGTTCATTTAAAGTTTCTTTGATACTAGGTTTAGTATAAAAAATAATAATAAGGAATTAGGATACAGAGCCTTGAACTGAATAAGCAATATCCCTGCATTGATTTATAAGTGGGCTCATTAAAATAGAATATCTATGAGTCTTTTTTTCCCCCTGAATACAAACTGAAGGGCTAACTTCTCTTTTCCAAGTTAAGTCTGACACTATAACATCCATCTGTTCTACATTAGTGATGGTTTCAAATGCTTCCTTTTTCTTATTCAACAATTCATTTTAAAACAATCAATAGAAGGGTTTGCCTTCAGACATTGTAGCTGCTCAATCACTGGAAGTTTTTAAGAAGAGATTGGACAACCACTTGTCTGAAATGATATAGAGTCTCCTGTTTGAGCAAAGGGGAGACCTCCAAAATCCCTTCCAACTCTGCTATTCTGTTATTCTGTTTTACACATATATTTAAAAAAATATGTCCTTCAAGTCAACCTTCAGTCTTATGATTTCATAGAAATGCTATCCACTGCCATAGCCAAACCTCTAAGCATAATCTTTGAAAAATCTTTCAGGACCAGCTCCTTGCCTAACCTATGGTCACAAGCCACAGTCACCCCCATCTTCAAAAAGGGAGACCCAAGCCTAGTTGAAAATTACAGACCAATCTCCTTATGCTGCGTCACCTGTAAAGTCATGGAATCAATTATTAACCAATCCATCATCCTCCACTTAGAGACAAACAACCTACTCTCCAATAAACAATTTGGTTTCAGAAAAAAACTATCCTGTAATCTGCAACTCTTACACTGCAAAAACATATGGACGACACAACTCGACCAAGGCAAAGCAATAGACGCAATCTACATAGACTTCTGTAAAGCCTTTGATTCAGTGGTACACGACAAACTACTCCTAAAAATAAAATCCTATGGTATCTCTGGACAACTGAATAACTGGATAGAAGCATTCCTGGCAAACAGACAACAAATGGTCAAAATTGGGAGCGTCCTATCAAATTCTGTACCTGTCAATAGTGGTGTCCCCCAAGGCAGTGTTCTAGGTCCAACTCTCTTCATACTCTACATAAATGACCTCTGTGATCATATTAAGAGCAATTGCGTTCTTTTCGCTGATGATGTAAAGCTGTTCAATACCACAGACAATACTGCTACCCTACAAAAAGATCTTGACTATGTATCAGAATGGTCAAACAAATGGCAACTTCAAATCTCAACAAATAAATGCTCTGTCTTACATATTGGCAAAAAAATCAGAAAATAAAATACAAGCTGAATAGTCAAGATCTTGTTGATGACCCAAGCTCTGTAAAGGACCTTGGAATACTCACCTCTAATGATTTAAGTGCTAGAGCCCACTGCAACTACATAGCCAAAAAGGCATTAAGAGTTGTTAACCTAATCCTACGTAGCTTTTTCTCTGGTAATATCACACTACTAACCAGAGCATACAAAACATTTGCTAGACCAATACTCGAATACAGTTCATCAGTCTGGAACCCACATTACGTATCTGATATTAGCACAATTGAGAAAGTCCAGAAATATTTCACAAGAAGAGTTCTCCACTCCTCTACTCGTTGTAGAATACCTTATGCCACCAGACTTGAAATTCTAGAACTAGAAAACCTTGAATTACGCCGTCTTCAGTCTGATTTAAGCATGGTATATAAAATCATACATTGCAATGTCCTACCTGTCAATGAATACTTCAGCTTCAACCATAACAACACAAGAGCACACAATAGATACAAACTCAAAGTTAACCGCACCAAACTTGATTGCAGGAAATACGACTTCAGCAATAGAGTGATCAATGTCTGGAATACTCTACCCGACTCTGTAGTTTCTTCCCCAAACACCAAAAACTTTAACCTTAGACTGTCTACTATTGACCTCGCCCCTTTCCTAAGAGGTCTGTAGGGGGCGTGCATAAGCGCACCAACGTGCCTACCGTCCCTGTCCTATTGTTTCTCTTATTCTTCTTTTATTTTTCTTATATGTACCCATTTCATGTATTCACAACTATGTATACACTTATACTTATTATCTTGTAAACAATTGGCAAATCAAATAAATAAATAAATAAATAAATAAATAAATAAATAAATAAATAAATAAATAAATAAATAAATTTACTTTTACCATCTTTTGATATGTTTTCACCCTATCAGTCCATCCTACAATCCTGAATTTCCTAGTAGGTTCTCATGCATAAACCAACCAAATCAAATCCTGTTTACTGTTTTTGAGATCAGCCAATGTCTGCTAAGAATCAAGCTCAACTCATAGGCATCTTTGTTTTACAGTCATATGAGAAACTGGCTATTAGGATGTATTAAAGCTATTGCCATGATATGGATTTTTTTTTTTGCCATAATTAAGTCATGTTTAGGTTTGAGATGCCTAATGTCTTGTAGACTAGATAAACCAAAGTCTGATGCAAGATAACATCACTCTTTTCTTCCTAAGTAACTTTGTGCCAGTCATTTTAGCAGTGAGATAAAACCATTTTAATCCATAAATGAAAGACTACTTAATAGCAAAAAAGAAAGAAAGAAAGAATCAGTTGGCTTTGAATAATTAAATGCTTAGTTAAAATCTCTGTTTAATGCTTCTTCTTGGATTTTGCATCCTTATTGCTTCTCTAGCCTTGTACCTGTCCCGTTAGATGGATTCCAAGTGAGTATTTGCAGCATTTAATTTATTTTAGATAAAATTATAAAGGAAGCCTGGACATTAGAACCTTCATCTTATTTCCTGTATTTTTCAGGATCAGTATCTTCCAGTTGTGTGGGCTTGGAAGATCTGATGGGCAGAAAATCTCTAGCAATTCACAAAGCATATCTAATAGTTATGCAGATTGTTGGTTGAGTCTGGAAACTTAAAGGCAAAGCCCAAGGAACCAAGAATGACACAAGGAATTACTTTTGACTAGTTTCTTTATTGTTGTTCACCTACAGACAGAATCTTGCCAGACTCAAGCAATTATCTTCATAGTTATAGATATGCCCTGTGAATTGCTAGGGAGAGTCTGACCTTGCCCTCATTCTGCCCACCAGTCATTCTAAACTCCACTGTCTCTTTGCCTTCTGGGAAAGACTACATTCCACCACCAATTTGGCAGAAACCAAATTAGGAATGCCTGGGGCAAATGTTTCATCCACCAAAGCATGAATCAGCTTGTCTATAGTAAAACAAAACAACAAGCATTTAGTACCTATTTATATCCTGACCCGTAAAGCAGGGGTCCTCAACCACCGGGCCGCGGACCGGTCCCGGTCCGTGGAGCACTCTGTACCGGGCCGCAAAGAAAAAAAAAAAAATGGCGGCTTTCTTCGCCTTCGGTGAATGCTGCTGGGATCGGGGATCAAGGACACAAATGAGAGAAGGGGAGGGAGGAAGCAACCAAAGCCTGTCCTGCTCTCTGGCTCAGCGGCTTCGGTTTCCTCCCGCCTCGTTCCTCTCTCAGTCGCTCTCTCGCTGCTCCACCAGCCCAGGAAGAAACTGCTTCAAAGAAGCCAGGGGGTGGCTTTTCCTGTCGCCGCAGCACCTCCGAAGCGCCTGTTCACCCCCACCCCGCCCGCCCGCGCGCGGTTTAATCCACAGTGCTCCGTTCTGCCTGCCTGCCTGCCTTCTTCGTTTCTGGTGAGAATAATAACTATTCGCCTCTTTTTATCAGCCGAAGCTGCTCCGAAACGAAGAAGGCAGGCAGGCAGGCAGAACGGAGCACTGTGGATTGAACCGCGCTCGGGCGGGCGGGTGGGGGTAAACGGGCGCTCGGAGGAGCTGCGGCGACAGGAAAAGCCACCACCCACCCGCTTCTTTGAAGCAGTTTCTTCCTGGGCTGGTGGAGCAGCAGAGAGCGACTGAGAGAGGAACGAGGCAGACACCTGAGGGAGGGAGGGAGACACCTGAGGGATGGGGCTGAGGGAGGCAGGGCCGAGGCGCTCCTGAACTTGGTGGTTTGCTGGCAGACATGTTTTATTACCCGACTAGGTAACAACATCAGATGTTACCTAGTCAGGTAATGAAACGTCTGCAAGCAAACCACCAAACTCGATTCTTCTCCCCCGGTCCTTGAAAAAGTGTTTGTGCTTGAAACTGGTCTCTGGTACAAAAAAGGTTGGGGACCACTGCCGTAAAGTATTCTTCTTGCAACCTCTTGTATCATTCCTTTACATTTTCCTTGTAGAATTCATGCTGCCTGTTCACTCCTGGCAATTTTTCTATATTTTCAGGTTTTTTTTTCCTATGCCATTGATTAGCACATTAAACATGGCTTGCCTTCTGAGATTTAGCTAAAACATATATATTATTTTTCACCCTAAACATGAATGGAATTTATCACCAGGAACTAATAGGGGAGTCTGACTTTATTGCAGGCATAAAATTTGCCCTCCAGGAGGTCCAATTCATAACAATGTTTGCAAAAGCATTTCTTCGTTGCTCCCTTTAATGTCTCTGCATGCTTATCTGAGACTGATGAGTGGGCACAGGTGGAAAATAAAACAGGGCTGAAGATGTTAATGAATGTGAGAAAAAGAATCTCCTGTTAATAGGGAGGAAATCAAATGCACTTTGAAAGAGAAATGTCCTTTTCAAATGCGAAAGAAATTCCCAAGCGACAGAATCTGAACCAATTGTTTACCATCTAAATGGCACCTGGGATGAACACAGATCTGAGTGTCAGGCATCCAGAAAGTATCCATGATATCATATATACCTTCTATAAATACCATATATAAATAGCCACTGCCACCTTTTGCTATTTTCTCCAAATAGCAACACAATATTCATCTGAAAGAGAAAAGAAGGAGGGAAAAGGGGGAATTGTTCATAAACTCACTATTAAAAGATTTATAAACCATTTTTCCCCCTAGGGAAATTTTAAAAATAAGGACAGGTTTAAATATTCCCTGCTGTTTCCCATATTAATAAATCAGAGTCATTGCTCTATGCCAAGAGCAAAGACCTGGCAATATAAGATTTCCTTTTGGGTATTTTTCCACCCTAACATTTGTTCTCATTTCAAAGTTTGTTTATGCTAGGATTATAATAGCTATTACAGTGAATAATAGCAGGAGAAACATTTTGAGGCCTCCAGAATCTTTGCAAAGGGTCGAAAAACAGTAGGGTGGTCTAATGGTTTTGCCCATTGTGCTCTTTTTATTACTGACTAATATTGCTTTGTTTTGTTTTTAACTCGTATGTATCCTATCAAAGACAACTGAGGTTATTGAGCAATTCAGAAGTATGACAACCAAACAAATTAGCTTCTGATTGGATCCTGTAGCTTTTTCCTGCAGTTTAGAAAGGTTCTTCAGGGCCTCATTCGTTCAGCTGTTTGCTCCAACATATGGTATGTTCAACATGAAATTGTTCATTGCCAACAGTAGTAGATATTATACACAATAGATTTCTTTAGCACAGCCTTCCCTAGCTTAAGCTGGAATAGCATTCCCAATATTTCTGAATCCAGGTAGCCTTTGGCCTGCTTTCAAAGGATGATGCATGAAACAAGGCGTGATGACCCAGAGTGTAACACAAACATAACAAAATCCAAAATGTAAATAAATGTCCTTTAATGCCTCCAACTTGGCCCCACAGTTCAATAATTCTCAGCTGGAGAAAAAACGTACTCAAAAATAGTCTGCAAAAGAAAGCAATACAGTCCGAATTTAATGAGCAGATAGAGGTGAAAATAAAAACCATACAAACTACAATGATGAAATTTCCACAATGGAACAGGAGAAGTATTTACCAAATTCAAGGAGATAACAAGGCACAGTCTGTTGGAAGGACGCCAACCAAGATAACCTCAAACCAAAATAAATCACGCTTTGTCTCCAGCGTTTGCAAGAACATAGGTCCAAACTCTTATGCAGTTCTCACACCTGCAGCCCATGAAGAGGATTAAGGCCCTCTCCTCCCAAGTAGACCATGTCTCTCTGTTATCCTCTCCTACCTGCATGCCCTAGGATGGATAGGGGATGGGCCTGTGTTCTGCCATTTTCTTTTCTTTGGGGCTTCTGTTTCTATCGGGGTTTCTTTTCACATGGCTTCAGGTTGACCCAGCCTGGAATTGAAGGGGGAGGGTAGAGATAGATGGGGTTTTGTAGCCAAAACAAAATAGCTCTCTTATGTGTCAGAGACATTCCAATGGTTGGCTGGCCAGAGGAGGAAGAGAGAAGTCACTAAGCAACCAGCCAGTATCCAAATTGAACAATGTGATTTATTGTTTTGAGAAAACAGGAAATTGTTACTTTTAAGGTGGTGGAAAGAACAGGACCCTTCAGAGTTGGCTTTCCATCAGTTTGTGCCAAGACAATGTCTCGAATTAAAACTGTTCTTTGAGGAACCAACTTGCCTCGGAGTTCTGTTTGCGATGGATGCATTACTTGGAACCCTGACACTACTCTTCATTCAGCACCAAGGACAAGAGCCTTGAGGCAGATGAGGAAAGGTCACCAATCAACACAAATTGTAAGACGCCCTTATTTTAACAATGACACACATCTATCATTTCATATGGGAGCCATCATTCAGAAGTGTGACTGGGGCTCACACAGAGTATATTCAGGCTCAAAGTGATCAGATCATGGATTATTAATTCATTAAGTGAACCAATCACTTAAATATGAGCCAACAGTGTGCTGCAGCAGCCAAAAAAGCCAATGCAATCCTAGGCTGCATTAATAGAGGGATAGAATCAAGATCATGTGAAGTTCTAGTACTACTTTAGAAAGCCTTTCTAAGGCCACACCTGGAATATTGCGTCCAGTTCTGGTCACCACAATATAAAAATAACTTGAGACTCTGGAAAGAGTGCAGAGAAAAGCAACAAAAATTATTAGGGGACTGGAGGGTAAAACATGTGAAGAATGGTTACAGGAATTGGATATGTCTAGTCTAATCAAAAGAAGGACTAGAGGAAACATGATAGCAGTGTTCCAATATTTGAGGGCCTCCTACAAAGACAAGGTGATCAAACTGTTTTCCAAAGTACCAAAAGGCAAGACAAGAAACAGTGGTTGGAAGCCAAGGAGAGAAGTAACCTAGAACTATGGGAAAATTTCCTAACTGTGAAAACAATCAATCAATGAAACAACTTGCCTTCAAAAGTTGTGAGTGCTCCATCACTGGAGGCTTTCAAAAAGAGACTGGACAACCATTTGTTTGAAATGGCATAGGGTCTCCTGCTCCAGCAGAGGTTGGTCTAGAACAGGGGTGTCCAACCTTGGCAACTTTAAGCCTGGAGGACTTCAACTCCCAGAATTCCCCAGCCAGCTTTGGGAGTTGAAGTCCTCCAGGCTTAAAGTTGCCAAGGTTGGACACCCCTGGTCTAGAAGATCTCCAAGGTCCCTTCCAACTCTATTATTCTGTGTTCTATTTTGAATTTTAAGTGCTGACATTGACCTCTAACAGTGTCCAGATCTTGAAGTGCTTATATCTCTCCAGTGGCAATTAAAATGCTTGGCTTATGTTCCAGATCATAAATTCAGTCAAAGGCTTCTTACCAGACAGACCGCATACAAAGGCAAGAGACTTTAATTCAGACAAACACCAGGTCCCAGTTTCAGGACACAGTCCAGTAGCAAAAAAATCTTCAGATCAGCAATTGGCATGAGGCATTCACCACAGTTTTCTTCTGGCAACCCTGCTGTTTAAATCAGCAATTGCCTCTAACTCCATCTTAGCACAACTGGTCCTATTGTTCTCACAGATTTACTTGGCTTGGGCCAGCTGGTTCCTGGTGTATCCAAGCCTTCCTTTGCATTTCCGCCTTCTGTTGTCTCCTTCTCTAATGCTGATGTGTTTGCAAGGCTGGGTCAAAGAGTCTCTTAGTCAAGGTCAAATCTTTGCTGTCTCTTGATTGGTTGCTGACTCTTTCTTCTTGCTGGGCCTTCCAGCAGCAGATCTACCTTTGGCCAAAGTTCCTCTTGTCCTCAGGTGAATTCATGAGACCAAAATTTGGTAAACAGACTACATGGTTTAGAAACAAAGTATCTATCAGTCCCACTAGGTAGACCCAACCAAAAGGTCAACTCCACAGAAAGGCTAAAACTATTCTTACTGAGCTATAATAACTGTGGTGGGGCAGTGGTTAGAATGCTGTATTGCAGGTGAATTCTTCCAACTGCCAGCAGTTCGATTCTCACCAGCTCAAGGTTGAATCAGCCTTCCATTCTTCCAAGGTCAGTAAAATGAAGACCCAAATTGTTGAGACCAATATGCTGACTCTGTAAACCTCTTAGAGAGGGCTGTAAAGCACTGTGACATGGTATATATAAGTCTAAGTGCTAAACTGCTGCTAACCAAATCTTGCAAATCTGATTGTGCAGTATCTCCTTTCTAGTCTTACATTCCTGTGAATTAGAGAGGTATCTGCCTGAGTCATTCTCAATGTTATATTTTTAAAAAGCTTCAGATCCTTCTGCCTAGGCAACTGCTCTTGCACATGTCCATCTCTCTTACTCTCCACAGTATCTCAGGTAGTCATTACATTCATCCATACAAACACATTCATCTATTCCACTGTTCATATTTACAGACCCCTCACATCCAGGACATAAACTGTTTCGACTCCTTCCCTCAAAACGATGCTATAGAGCACTGCACACCAGAACAACTAGACACAAGAACAGTTTTTTCCCGAAAGCCATCACTCTGATAAACAAATAATTCCCTCAACACTGTCCAACATTTACAAAGTCTGCACTACTATTACTATTAATCTTCTCATCACTCCTTATCACCCATCCCCTCCCACTTGTCACTGTATGACTGTAACTTTGTCATTTGTATCCTTATGATTTATATTGATTATTTCCTAGTATGATTTGATTGCTTATTGTACCCTATGACTATCATTAAATGTTGTACCTGATGATTCTTGACTCTTGATGAATTTATCTTTTCTTTTATGTATACTGAGAGCTTTTGCACCAAGACAAATTCCTTGTGTCCAATCACACTTGGCCAATAAAAGAATTCTAATTCTAATCTTCCATCAAAAATGCAGCAAGCAAATATATAATTTTCTAAAAGGTGACAAGGGCCCCAATAATTCTGCTTTTTAAGCTATATTTGAAAATAGTTAAGATGATAACATTAATGATGCCTTGTTTTATAAATCTTCTTGGACATCCTATACATGCTGAAGATCCTCATGTCTTCTAAAGGTCAGTTCTATTGTGTCAAAAATGTTTGTGGAAGATATTTCCTCTTTTGTCCTGGAGTTTCTAAAAATAGAATGATACCTTGGTACTCTTCATTAATTGGTTTCAGGAGGCACAATGAGTACCAAAAATAATGTGTACTGAACACATTTTTCCCATAAGGAATAATATAGTGAGCCACAAGGCAGCCATCACCGACAAATTCTAGCTTATGCATAGAGTATCAAACAACGATGGGTACCAGGACAAAATTTTCATGTCAAATTGCATTGAGTACCAAATTCAATGAATTTCAGACCAGTTGAATGCCAAGATACCACTGCAACGATGTAAGATGAGTTTTTTGCCCACCAAAAAGTTTTGTCCACTAGTGAGTTTTTTGCACCAGTCAATTATATTTGCCTACTTCTGCTGTCTTGCACTTTTTTCCCTTCCCAAATGTGCTAGGGATATGAATCAAGAGTTGACAGTTACCTCTGTGAATTTATGTCATAATCCCAACAAGGATATAGCACAAATCGATTACATCCATGGCAGGAAAAAACATTTCTGACACTAGTGACAGACAAAAAGGCGTAGGAGCCATCATTTGATATATGGAGTATATATACAGAAAAGTACAGTATTTACTTTTTTTCTTACTGCTGGGAGCACATTTGTTTTATATGTCTCAAGCTGACCATGTATCCAAATCTTCTGTAGGGTTACAATGGAGGAAAACAATCAGACAACCACAGCCAGATGCAAGACTCACAAAGTATCAAGCTAGCAACAAAATTTAGATAACTAAAATCACATCCCTAACAGGAATAGGATTCAGACAGGGATGCATATCTGAGATGTCCTTCAACCAAATCAGATATATGGGTCATCTAGACCAATATTTTCTCAATTTAGCACTTTTACGATGCCTGGACTTCCATTCAACTTCAGCTGGAGAATTCTGGGAGTCCAGACATCAAGGTTGAATATATCAGTCTACAGTAGACTATAGAGAAGCCTGAAACTGTAACTCCAAAAATTCCTAACCTAGCAGTAGAATTTCCAAAATTTCTCGATGGCATCTTCAAAGGAAATTGAAGTCACAATAGCAGTTACTACCATTTCATGTATTCATAACTATGTATATACTTATACCTATTATCTTGTAAGCGATTGACAAATCAAATAAATAAATAAAAATAAATAAAATAAATAGCACTTAAACTTAGGTACCGCTTCATAGTGCTTCATAGTGCAAAGTGGTTTACAGAGTCAGCATATTGCCCCAATAATCTGGATCCTCGTTTTACCAACCTCAGAAGGATGGAAGTCTGAGTCAATCTTGAGCCTGGTGATATTCGAACTGCCAAGTTGCAGGCAGCCGGCAGAAGTAGCCTGCAGTACTGCATTCTAACCACTGCGTCACCCTAGCTCTTTAATACAACTGAAGGATGAAAACAAATCCATTCTGATACTGTCCTACCTGCCTTATTGGAGTGGTTTTCAAGGTTTAAGGTAATGTAAACCACATGATCTACCATTCAGTTATAATCCCATATATGCATTTTCTTCTTCCTTGCCTGGTGGAGAGGATATTTGTTAGTGTATATTCACAAATGCAGATACAAATGGCAGATATGTAAGAAAATTAATGATGACGATGTGGTCCATTCAGCCATGTCTGGCTCTTGGCGATTCTACAGGCCAGTTCTCTCCACATCTTCTGATCTTGCACTGCTTGCTTGAGTTTTTCTACAGTCTGACTGGTGTCAGCTTTGATGATGTCCAGCCATTGTGTTCTTTGGTGGCCTGGTTTCCTTTTACTGCTAACTATTTCCAGCATAATTGCTTCCTCAATGAATAGGAAAACTATTAACTGTCTTTTATTTAGTCTGAAGGGTACCTAGTTATTGAAGTTTAAACCAGTCAGCCATTGTAGGTAAAGATTTGGGGCATTATGAATGGAAGTAGTATTTGCTTATCTTTTTTTTTTCTTTCTCATATTTTTTCCCATAAGTGCAAGATTTTCTTTTTTCCTATCCCCCAAAAGTCGATCCATTTGATTGCAACAGAAATTGACTGACCAGCTTGTCCCCTGAGCCTGATGTTGTGGGATGACACTGACTGTCTCCAATTCATCAAACTGGCCTTCATGCCTAAGGCAGGACTCAAACTCACAGTCTACTAGTTTCTTGCCTAGTGTCTTAACCAAGGATGTCAAACTCGATTTCATTGAGGGCTGCATCATGGTTGTGTTTGACCTCAGGGATGTGGGGGACATGTCCCAGTGGGCATGGTCACGGTAGGCATGGCCAGCTCAATGTCACTCATGTTGGGGGCACTGGGCAAGGCTGCTAGTAGTTTGTTTTGCTAGAACTCTGCCAGCAAAAATGGAACTCGGGGGGCCCCACAGGCCCCCAGGATCTGTTTTTGACTGTGAAGGTCTCCTGAAGCCCTCTGCCAGCAAAAAGGCCCACTGCTGCGGCCCTCTCAAGCTCAGGTTTTGCTGGCAGAGGCACCATGAGACAGTCCTTCACTGTTTCCAGGGTGGCCCTGCAGGCCAGATCTAAGCACCCCATTGAGTTTGACATCCCTGCCCTAAACTAAACTTCATTACCATCTATATTATGAGTCTACCGGTTGTACTGTACTTTAAAAAAAAACCTACAATGATGCTTCTGTCAGAAGTGAAACATCTTCAAAAGGAAAGAAAAGAAAGTCCAGTTGCCTCCTGAAAAATCACCTTTGGGACAAACCATGACCTGGTTGAATTGAGAATCTCTACAGACTTGCTGTTATCACAGAGTAAAAATATTGCGAAGCCGGAATTCATTATAGACTTGCTTTCAGCATTACTAATGTACTAGCCCATCCAATACTAAATATGATTTCCAAAAATAATTAAAATAGCTTTCCCATCTGGCCTATATCTGAAGTGGAAAGATAACTTCACACCATTCATACTTTAAAATGAGCTGCTGTCTTCTTCCTTGTGAATACATTTGCTTTTCATTTCTTTTCCATTGTTCCTTTATTAAATGTTGCAATCCACACGTGTATTTCAGGCTAAAAACTTGATGGCTTGGCAAAATGAAAGGTAATATTCTCCAATATTTCAATCACAACTCATCTTACTATGTCTCTGTGAATATGGTGATGGTGGTGGCTTTCTAATAGATATCAAAATCCAGATACAAGATTGGTTTTTAATAGGAATAGTGTGGTATCGATATACACTGATACTTGACCAAATTTAACTTTCCTCACAAAATATTTGAAACAATTCTTAACTTGTGAAAAAATAATTAGAATGCCTTGTACTATTTGCACCTACCTGGATTTGAAGAGCCTATTTGGAATCTTCTATAGATCTTCTTGCCAAGGCAGAGGTGACGCGGCTGGTATCCTGTGTGGCAAACACTTTTGTGAAGACATTCCAGTCCTAGAATTTAATGTCACACCATAAAATGTTAACTTGTCTTTACTATCTTCTCTACATCCCAAAGAAATTAGGAATGCTACACCTGGAATACATCTGCCTAGCTACTACAGGGAGTCTTTGATTTATGTTCATTTAGTGACCATTCAAAGTTACAACAGCACTGAAAAAAGTGACTTATGACCATTTTTCACACTTATGGCTGTTGCAACATCCCCATGGTCCTGTGATCCAAATTCAGACACTTGACAACTGACTCATATTTATGAAGGTTGCAGTATCCTGGGATCACGAGATCCCCTTTTGTGATCTTCTGACAAACAAAGTCAATGGGGAAGCCAGAGTCACTTCACAACTGTGTTAGTAACTTAACAAATTTGGCAAGAAAGGTTGTAAAATTTACTTAACAAATGTCTCACTTAGCAACAGAAATTTTGGGCTCAATTGTGGTCATAAGTCAAGGACTACCTGTACAGTCTGTTACTTTCACACCCTTACAAAACTGGAGAGCAGGGTGTACAAAACTGCATTGTATGGAGAACTAGATTGCTTATTGTACCCTATGACTATCATTTAGTGTCGTACCTTATGATTCTCGACTCTTCACGAATGTATCTTTTCTTTTATGTATACTGAGAGCATTTACACCAAGACAAATTCCTTGTGTGTCCAATCACACTTGGCCAATAAAGAATATTCTATTCTATTCTATTGTATTCTATTCTGTTCTGTTCTGTTCTGTTCTATTCTATTCTATTCTAGACTAGACTAGACTAGACTAGACTAGATGATCGTTGAGAATAGTTCTTACATTACTTCCTGTGATTCTCCAAACTAGTTCAAATCAATGGCCTGTGCAACCAACCAATGGGCTTGTCCAATCCCCTACAGTACCCCTGGCCAGTATGTACGTCCCTTCAGATCTTCCCCATTGGAAAATTAGATGATAAAGTGGTTTTCCTTTATTCCTATCATTCCATGGTAGGTGAGAGTGGAAAGTCGTAATCTTTCTGACTGAAGTGGGATCGAGGACCATGTTCTGAAACTTTTATTCTTTGACTGATGGGTGCACCCAGAGCTGTTATTGTTTCCATAGCAAAATCCGTGCCTTTTTACTCTTTTACCTTTCCTTTATGTGCATCGGCTAGTTGTTATTATACAACAATAAATGACATATAAATAAACAGCAATAAATGAACTTCTCTGCTAGGCTTTCAGGATACACTGCTGGGTCACCTTCCTTTTATGCCAGAGAAAGTTCCAGGTGGGATATCAAATATTCTTTTTAATTTTGTCTGTAAGTGTAATAGGTTCCAAAAATCCAGGCATTCCAGCTCTGTAGTACTGACTATTTTGGGATGTGAGGGGCTTTCGTCCTGCTCAGTCTCTGTCTCAACCTCTTTTGGTTGTTTGAGTGAGTAGCTCATTGTATGGCTCGGTGAAATTGCTCCTTGTATGTATCTGCTGTGTGAGAATGTGTATTTCATATGCATCTAGGGGTTTGCTGTGATTTTATTTTTGGTCCATATATCTAATAAAGGTATCATTGTTTTCCTCTGGAAGGAATTTTGAGCATTAGTCAGAGAGGAGAGGAGAGGAGAGGAGAGGAGAGGAGAGAGAGAGAGAGAGAGAACTTAACTTATTGAGATAAATTATCTCAATAATTCAATTAATTAAGCTCCAGTTCTTGAGTTTTTGATCTTCCATTTCTAGAAGGAGAGGAAGAAAGGAGGGGGAAAGAAACCATGTTGGAGAGTAAAAAAGAGCCTTTGGCTGTTTGATAAATAAATAGAATAGAGTTCTTTATTGGCCAAGTGTGATTGGACACTGGTGTATATGCTCTCAGTGTACATAAAAAGAAAAGATACATTCATTAAGAATCATAAGGTTTTAACATTTAATGATAGTCATAGGGTACAATAAGCAATCAAATCATACTAGGAAACAGTCAATATAACTCGTAAGGATACAAACAACACAGTTACAGTCATACAGTCATAAGTGGGAGAAGATGGGTGAAAGGAAGGATGGGAAGATTAATAGTAATAGTAATGCAGACTTAGTAAATAGTTGGACAGTATTGAGGGAATTATTTGTTTATCAGAGTGATGGCATTTGGGAAAAAAACTATTCTTGTGTCTAGTTGTTCTGATGTGCAGTGCTCTATAGCATCATTTTGAGGGTAGGAGTTGAAACAATTTATGTCCAGGATATGAGGGGTTTTTAAATATTTTCACAGCCCTCTTTTTGACTCATGCAGTATACAGGCAAATGCAAACCTAATGAAATTATCATATGATGGAAATGGTCAATGGAGCATTGTTTCAGCTGGTTACTGAATTAATTCATGTCTTGACCTCACCTAATATGTTATACTATGAAGTAGTCAAATGACTTGGGTTTCATCAAATTCTAAACCATGAAAATTTTAAAAAGGAATCAAAGTTAATACTAACCAGGCTTATGCATACTCACCCATCAGGTCTTTCTCAAACTTGATTAAGTGTGTGAAATGAATGAATCCTGCTTATGACTTTTCTTTCCTCAATAGTGCCGGAGTTCCTCTTTCTCCCAACATGTTCTACAGTGCAGCTCTTAAAGGTACAGGCATACCATCCCAACCTCTGTGTGTGTGTGTGTGTGTGTGTGTGTGTGTGTGAGAGAGAGAGAGAGAGAGAGAGAGAGAGAGAGAGAGAGAGAGAGAGAATTCCTCAGTCTCTTCTACAAGAATTAATTGCTAATACTAATGCCACCTATTTAAAATTATCAGGGTTTTAAACTCCCTTTGAACTAGCCTTATTTGAGAAGACTAAGCAATGACAAAGCAAATATGCAGCCTCAAGGATTCAGTATATAAAAGGCTGTGATTATCCACACAAAAGGGAGATGGCAGCTGGTGTTTTAATTGCCCAGGAAGTGAGTTACTAAGCAAGCTTCTCCTCACCCAATTTGCTATTTCCCCCTGGGGGATGTAGCCACACAATTCACTCTCTGCAGACTGCAATCACTCCTACTCAAAGCCCAGTTCAAAAATATCTTATTATAAACTATTACAATTCCAAATCTGGCAGGGTCCAAGTAATATCATCATCATCATCATCATCATCATCATCATCATCATCATCATCATCATCATCATCACAACAATAATAGCAATTGCTACAACAGGAGCTTTAAGTTGATTATACAATTTACTTTTCCCCAAAATCATTTCCCCTTTAATAGATGGTCTTGTTTTCCCACTAAAATAATAGCTCAAAGCATTGGAGCGTCTCTCAATCACTGTCCTCTAGGCAATCAATACATAATATAATGAGAGGTTGGACATTTGTAAAAATGTACCTAGGTACTATGCTTCATATTTGCTTTAGCTATAAACTGAGCTTTTCTCGTTTGTGTGTGTGTGCAATTCAATAGGAATAGCTAGTTACCAAGGAGACACACACACACATACACCCCGATGATTCAGAGAGACCAACCGTTTTAAGCTTTTGGCATTACTGTATCTTCTTAATTCAAGAGACCATAACATTTTAAATGAAAAGGAGGCGGAGGGAGAAGGGAATATGAGACAAGTCAGAAAGGACGTGCATGCTGCCTTCCAGCACCAAGGACAGCTCCGGTTGTTTAGCCGACGAAAGGAATTAGCCATTAAGAAATATAAGATGTAAATGAATTGAAGTAAGAATTCTGCAGAGCACCCTTGAGTTTGGAATCAGAAGGGAGCAGAGAGAGAATCAAATGGGAAATGCAATGCAAGGGCAACGACAATCCAGATGGAACTGATTAAAGACAAAGCTGAGAAGACTCTATTTGCATCCAGGGGTGAAGAACAAAACCATGAGCCCCTGGAGAGGAGTCTTGGTTACGCTGCATTCTTGGTGCTTCCGTCAAGAAAAGCTGGGTGCCGTTTCTTCCTGCACTTTTCTAGAGAGAGGCAGGCGGGGCTGAGATGTTTTTAAAACAAATTCCTTGTCTCAAGAATTGCTAAGAAAGAAGCAATGCTAATTTGGATTCTGTGTCGGTGCTTATCGGTCTTTCGAAGGATTCCGATTGTTGTTTACAATTCTGGCTCCAAACCTTCCTCTGCTTGCCTGTTGTTTCCACCCCGTTTCAGCAAATGGCAGGTGAATGATGGATTTGGCAAAGGAAACCGAGTAGAATCTGAAGCCTGACCCTCCTTCAACCATAATATCAATGAAACCTAGAAGAGGATCAGCTAACTAAAGAGATATAAACACTGCCAAAGATGAGTGGAATGTTCACAGATATGGCAATCCCTGCAAACTTCACTCAGACAAAGTTTGACTGAGACCAACTCAGCTCTTGTAGAGTCTCCAGTTTCAATGGAGTTTCTTCTCCCAGCAAGTGGATTGGCTTCGTTGCTTTTAAGACAGTTCTTGGACTTTTTGCTGGACCATTTTGCCATATATTTTTCACCCTCTTGATTTAGAAACAAATCTTTCAAGGCAAATTTCTTTGGAACACTGAGAAAAGCACCAGAACATTCAAACATCTGCGTGTGAAGACTTACAAACACTTCCCACTCCCTGAAGTTGAAAACGGCAGAAGTATGTAGATTAAAGGAAATATTAACTTATTTGGCCAGAATCTACTAAAACCTCCATGTTGAAACAGCTGCACCACAGTTTCTAAGGTAACTGATCAATTAAAGATTGTCTAATAAAATATGGGCAACTGGAACTGTACGTCTGAAGGTCTATAAGACCAAGAAATTGTGTTTCAATTGCCTCTAGGAATTCCATTACCAAATCTCTAGATAGCATGATTCTTAAAGTAAGGAAGTTACATTAGTTTATTTTAGAATTGCATTGAGGTTTTTTTTAAAGGCAACTATTTTCAAAAAATATTGTTGTTATGGTTATTCACGTAGCCAGATGTTTAGACTGGATCTGCCATTTTTATATCATCATGATGATCAGCATTGTTTTCTGACATGACTTATTCTTAAACTATCAAGTTGGCATAGCAGTGACCAACTTAAACTAGTAACTAATACTATTGTTCAGACTGTTCTGGCAATAGAACGAAAGGCAATAGGGTAAAGAGTATTTCTGGAAAATAAAAATAGACCCAGTTTACCAGAGCATATAATGAGATAAATTTGGAGGGAGGAATGTACCTCAAAGATCAAAACTAGAAATTGTTGAAACAACATCAGAATATGAAGAAGCTTGGAACACAGAGAGAGGTTAAACCAAACAATAGCTAAAAGCTAATCACTAAATACCCCTGTAATTTTTTTAAAGATATATTATGCCAACTTCTGGAGAGAAATGCAAGATCCAAGTAGAATGTTTTCTTTTATAAGGCATTTTGAGCACCTTCTAATTAAAGAGATATAAACTCAAAATATCCTACTAACTCTTCTGATCTTTGGATTGCAATAATATGCTGAGTTTAGTCCTTCAAACATTTTTATAGACTTCCTTATGATTTTGCTTTAGATAACAATCATGTATTTGTTCCATTTATTTCACTCTCATTTAATGCCTGCAGTGCCATCGTAAGCATTACCACCAAGTCAGAAATAACATGCATTAAATTCACCTGCTCTGAATTCATGCTAAGAAAAGCACATTGAATTTAGTGAGGTCTCCATCCTAGCAAACAGGGTCAGGATTGCTTAGCTTTGATTGACATGCACACTTCATTAGCAATCTTATCAGATAATGTTAATTTAAATAATAGTCACAATTTTCTGACTTAACATTGGCTATAATGTCAATTTAAAAAGCCAATGATATTGATGCCATCTTACATTTAAGTGTAAACTGTGATCAGTTGGATAGGAAGGAATCATCTAAAACTGGCTGCTTTTCTATTTGAATCCAAGGTCATCCAGAAAGGCAAACAACTTGAATTTCAGGGGGAAAAAATCATTTCTAGATTATACGTAATGTTTGAGAGGCCTATTGTCATCATTGGTTTGGGTCAAAAGTTAAAATGCATGGACTTTCTGGAGGATATTTCTATGGCAGGATGAATTTCAAAAATTAAATTGGAATGTTTAAATTCTAATTTGATACCAAATAAATAAGCTTTTTACAGGAGCATCCATCTTCTATTTGATACACTATTTCTGTACAGGAATAGGATCTGGTTTTTTTATTATTATTGCAGGCTTTAAAGATTGATATGATTTTTTGAATCTGTTGTAGGCTTGAATCTACAGTAGGCTCATTTTTATGTTCTGAACTTTGATATGGTGGTCTGTATATAAGTTTTTGAACTTCCACTGACTTTCATGCAAGTTTAGTAAATACTGAAATGTTATTGACTAACCATCCAATTAGTTTGCTAGTTCCTCTGTAAGGAACGCATTACTATTTCAGCAGTGACCTAGCAAGAGCTGGGAAATGATAAAGAGATGGAAGTCTTGGATTTGGCACCATCAATTTTGGAAAGTTCTACTTGGCAACTGACCTAAAGTAAAAATCTGAAGGCCAATCAAGAAATAAGCTCACTGTGTTGTGTGCTCTGAGGATGTTGCATGCTTCCGGGGAATGAAACATGGCCCCAGACCACTCACCCAAAGAGCAACTTGATCCAGAGAGGAAGAGTGAATATGCCCAGCACTTGCTCAAAGATCAGGGTATTATTCCTATGGGTTATTTGAGAAATCAATTGCTAGACTCGTCCCGATGTCTGAAGACGTTATACCAGGAGAAGCTACCCTTGAGGAAAGGGGGAAGTTGCCAAAGCGACTCAACTTACATGACTTTTCTAAACATGGGTAAACCTACATTTCTTTTTCTTTCTTTCTTTCTTTCTTTCTTTCTTTCTTTCTTTCTTTCTTTCTTTCTTTCTTTCTTTCTTTCTTTTTCTTTCTTTCTTTCTTTCTTTCCTTCCATCCTTCCTTCCTTTCTTTTTCTTTCTTTCTTTCTCCCTTCCTTCCTTCCCTTTCTTTCTGTCTTTCTTTTTCTCTTTCTTCTTCTATCCTTTCTTGTTTTTTTTTCTCTTTCTCCCTTTGTCCCTTTCTGTCTCTTTCTCTCTCTCTCTTTCTTCTTCCTGCCTTCCTGTCTTATTTTCTCATTTTAAAAAACCTTCCTAAATCCTGATGTTACACTTCAGGGTTGTGAGAAAAGGGACTCTTTCGTTCATCTGAAAAGTTGTGGCTTGAAGGAGGAAGCAGACCGTTTGAAACCGATTGCCAGTTCTAGCATAAATAGGTTCTGTACAGAAATTTCAGATAAGGACACAAATTAAAATGGCACAAACCAATCAAAACATTTCTTTGTTTATTTGCTTGTTTGTTTAAATGGCCTGTCCTAAGTTTGGTCAGACAGGCTGCTTGTTGTCTTCTGGGAAGGAAGTGATCTTGCCCCACATTTGGAGAACTATGGAAAATTGTTGTTGATCAGACTCTTGAGTCTTGAAAAGATGGGAAGCATATGGAACAAAGTAGCAGGAAGGAGCTGCCCGTTGGCTGGATTTTACATTCTTTAATCTCCTGGGAGTGTGGAAATTTTTTGTCAACCGAGTAACGAAGGGTAAAGGAGAAATAAGTACATTCCAAGCTGATAGAGTTTGTGTGCCAACCTCTAGCATGCAGGATCTTAAGAAATTTGTACTTAATCATGAGCCTGGAAAATGATTTTGCTCAGGGACCAAGAAGCAGTTTAATTCTGGGTGTAGTCTACCTTGTTGGGATATTTAGCATTGTAGAAATAAGATTCAGCAGGATTCTCTACTTTTTGATTACTTAGAACATACTGAGAATAAGCTTCAAGGCTAGAAACAGGTCCTGGATATGACCTCCAATTGGTATCATTTTTTTGTTGCCACAAAAATAAGGAAGTTAAATCATGGCTGAATGTGAAATAATTCATTCTTATCTGATAGCTCTGGAGTGGCGAAAGACTTAAATTTTAAAAAGTGGACAACATGGAATGTACAGTATGGAATAATGGATATAGTTGGTTGTGGTTGAATTTTAAAAAAAAAACCAGCCCAACACTGGGCTAGGAGAAAAAAAACATTTAATAACGCTATAACAACTTGTGCAAAACTTTACAGCTAATATTATTGGCAAGTACTATTCGCTCTTGAGTGCAAGAGAAAGGGATAGTGAATTTTGTTTACCATGTTCGGTCATTTCCCGTTGGCAAACCATCATTTAAAGTTGTAATCTTCGAATGGAAGACAATATCCATTGTGCTGGTTTCTAAATAAGACTATTTTGAGAATTCTCAGATTGGTCACATTTTCATGCTTTATTTTAAAAAGGAAAGTAAGACTCATCAAGATGAAATAAGCCTACAAATGGAAATCCCTTTACAGAACCAGCATACCCTCAAATCCCGCCTTTGGTGGGCACTATTCTTTTTGGTTTATTTTAATTAAAATGCTGGTTTGCTGTGAAGCAAAATATTGAGTAGCATCAGTATGTTAATAAATTCTTAGAAAAATAAGGCTACTTCTTTCTTGCTTAAAAGCATCCCCAGAGATTTAGGAAGTGGTATCATGAAAGACTAAAAGGAGTAGTATGGAACAAACCAGTTTATCTTATGGTAAACTTATGCTTTCCTAGAAATACAGTATCCCTAACTTGGAAAGACCATTCAAACGTTCTGCCCAGAACAAAATTCCAACCCATGTCTAATGGGTGTTTATCAGTTCCATCATCAAATTGCTGTTTCTGGTATTTTTTCTCTAACTTTCCCTCTGGATGGTCAAGATCACAGGATACTTTTATTTACACTCCCTTGCTTAGAAATGTTTTAACTGACTGAGTTTGTCTAGGGTTAGGGTTAGGATTAAGAATCTAGGCTGATTCCTGCTTTTATGTGACTTTTTCTCCTGCTGCTCCCCAGTAGGATTATGTCCTCTGGTGTCTTTCTCAGGGTTACCAATATCATCGTGTTTTTCCAACTTGCATGAAACTTTCCAAAATGTTTCTCTTACTTTAGCCAGTGTGGGTGTAAGCACTGGAAATAATGAATTCATGGGACATGAACCAGTTTCTCCATGCCACTAAGTTCTTCCCCTTGGCTCAGAAACATTGGTGAAGTTGAAGCTGGCAATTGTTTTTCTTCTCTAGTACAAATCTGAAAGTTTGCTAAGGAGATTGACATGTATGGTCCCATAGCTCAACTGAGTGGACCATCAAGAGCAGCAGCTGTAGATCCTCTTTTCATAGTAGAGATACCAAATACATTTTTGTGAAACTCTAAGAAAACTAGTGTCAAAATATGATATCTGAGCTGTGATCTTTAAGTCAGCCCTGAAATGATGACAAAAATACATATAGAAGGGATTATTTGTAACCCAGAATTGAACTGTGGAGTCCTTGGTGCTCTCTGAGTTTGGTTGTTTTCTTGCAGGCATTTCATTACCCAACTAGGTAATATCATCAGTGCTAGAAAGGAAAGGGGTTTGCTCTCTGTTATATACAAGTGTTTTGCCCTGTCACTGTTGGTGGGAGCATTGTTTTCTCCTTGGTAGTTCCTTGATTAGGCTGCTCTTTACTGTTTGATTATGTGTCTGAGTTGGTAGTTCCTTGATTGAGGTATTGTTTACTGTTTGATTATTGGTCTGGTATTAATCCTGGTGTTAACCTCTACTTATCTGGGTGTTGATTGCTCTCTGGGAGGTATTTTAGTATTTTCACTCCACCAACACCAACAGTTGTATATAACAGAAAAGCAAACTCCATTCCCTTTTAGCACTGATGATGTTGCTTAGTTGGGTGATGACTTGTCTGCGAGAAAACAATCAAGCTCAGAGAGCATCAAGGATTCCACAAAGGTATGTATGGAGATTTGGTCAATTATTTTTCAAAATTATAATCATGTAAGCCATAAAGTCTTACTAAGAAATCTAAATTTCAAAATTCAAATTCAGAGAGGAACTTGCTAAAAAATGATAGACAGGGCAGAATTGTCCCTTCCAGCTCTATTCTGATTGATTGATTGATTGATTGATTGATTGATTGATTGATTGATGACTGACTGGCTGGCTGACTGACCTTCCCAATAATCATTTGAGGATGCTGGTATTAATATTGACCAACTCTTCTGGGATATTATAAAAGGGATTGTGATGGTTGCTGAAAGCTTTTTGGATTCATTGTTTGTATTTAGGATAATTAAAATTAAAAACACTTGGATCCAAAGGAAGTTCTTGGCACAGAAGTCACAAAACCTTGGATCACAATTTGTGTTTTCAGATAGCAAGAATTTTTATTATTATTATTGTTTTAGTTTTTTTAAGTTTATATGTCCCTTTTTCTTCATTTCCCTCATTTATTTTTCCCCACAGTAACAATCTTGTGATGAAGGTTTTGTAGAGAGAAAGTATCTGGCCCCAAATTACCCAATGGGCTTCCATGGTTGAAGTTGAACTACAATGTGTGTTTCCTCAGTTCCAGTTCAATACCTTAACAAATTGACCACACTGGCTCTCAATTCAAACTCAAAGGGATGGTTGGATCATAATTGTGTGGGGACAAAAGGCTGGGCAGGCTTGATCCCTAGCAGTCTCTTCTTTTCCGATTCAGCAAGCCCACGGCGGTTTCACAGCGACTAATTCTGGTGATCTGCTTGCTTGATGAGCTCTGATGGGCTCAGTTGAGAAGCAATTTATCAAATCACCAGTGTAAGATTCTGCTCCTCCTTCTCATTTTCGGATCTCTGTATCCAATCCAAAGGACAAAGACAGACAAAGTAGGTAATATAGGTGGGGAGGCTCAAACCAGGATCCCTGGAGAGAGAGAGAGAGAGACAAGAGAGTGAAACAGAAACAGAAAGAAAGAGAGAGGGAGGGAGGGAGAGAAAGAGAGAGAAAAAAAACACAGAGAGAAACACAGAGATAGAGATAGATGATAGTTAGTTAGATGATAGATAGATGATAGATAGATAGATAGATAGATAGATAGATAGATAGATAGATAGATAGATAGATAGATGATAGATAGATAGATAGATAGATAGATAGATAGATAGATAGATAGATAGATAGATAGATAGATATTCCAAAACACATGTTGGATACTGGGGCAGAGCACAGCAAGTTAACAATACTTGTCTAAACTATTGCTTGTTAATAGTTAAATTGTTAAATATGTTCTCCTGAATTATCCTGTCAACTGGCCTCATATTCACACAGCAAAAGATAGGAAAGCACACATCCTAGAGATCAGTATCAATAAAATATTATTTTGAGCCATTATACTAAACTTGCAAATATTGCTTTCCAAAAGCATGCAAGATTGATTGAAGAACAGCTGCTTTACAGAACATCTTCAATGTTGGAAAAGCATTATTTGTCACACCCAGAAATCTCAGCATTTTATTTGGAAGACAGAGTTCAATTGAAAACTTCAATTCTGCATCTACATTTAGACAAAGAAACTTGGTTGAGTTTTTCATCTGCCTCGATAGTTTATTTATGTAAGTGAATTATTTACATCTTATTTTTCAAACCAACTTTTTAAAGTAGCTCAAAGAAGAAACTATAAAAAAAAACATTACTCTATTAACTGATCCAAATTGGAATTGATGCTAGAGGGTAAAAATTTACTCATCTGTTTAACGAATATGAATTCCATGTTTGTACCTAATCCATTAAATATACAGCTACAGGATGTATATACAGAAGGATATAATTCATTTAGTAATGTAATATAATGTATTATTTAATGTAATATAAATAAAAGAAGGAGACAGAGGTTTCTTCAGATATTAATAGATGGGACAGGAGTCATTAAATCTCACTCTTTGGTAAAAGGTGAATGCTCTCAAAATTTAATTTAATTGAGGCTTAATTTATATTCTAAGAGGAATATATCTGGAAAAACATTTTCAAGAAATAAATTCTTTGTTTAGAAAAACTGCTATGGGGTTTTTTGATCCTGAGAATTTCTTTACAGAAAATGCAACCAGTTAATAAGGCAGGATTTTGTTTTCTGAAGCTGGAGTTATATAAACATTCTTATTTATAGTGAAGTATTAATTAAATACAGGAAGCCAACTACTGTGTCAATTTTCCCAATTGTTGTCAATTTGGGCAACTTTGGAATATATATATATTTACAACAACTTTGGATGAATGGACAGAATTAGAATCAAAATAAACTCAATATGGGAAACAGTTTTCAGTTAGTAAGCTATGGAATATAATGTCAAATTAAAGAAGATTTAGCCCTTTTTCGCATACTAAATAGTCATTATAGGAAAATCCAATTTTAAACATTGGGGAAAAGATGGTAATATGGCAAAAAAAAATGAATGGAAGTGAGGATATCAACTCTGGATCAACTGATAGATGATGAAAATCATTTTTTAGCTTATGCTACATTAAGAGATAAATATCATCTATCGGATGATATATATTATTTACAGCTACAATATTTGTAAAGAACATTGTTTGGACCATTAGCATTTTCAATTTCGGAGGCACCTGAGATATTAGAACTGTTTGTTAAATGTTTTAAAACTTTTTTAAAAAACCTATTATTAGTTTTAATAATTTTTTTGGTATCAATAAATCAGTTTGGTATGCAGATACTAAGAAATGAGTGAAATAAAATATTAGAGTTCCCCATATTGTGTAAGACATTAGGAGAGCATCTTAACGCCTGTAGCAAAAATGTCAATGAACTTCACACTACAATTTATACAACAAAACATAATATTTAGAATGTATTGAATTCCACTTTATTGTATCGAAAATGACTAAGGCAGCATTCTGCTGGAGTCGTAATAAGGATAATGATTCTTTAAACACATGTTTTTACAAGGTCCTTTATTTGGCGAATTTGGGGAGAAAATGGTAGATTATATAAATATAAGTGTGCAACAATTGCTAAAATTTTCACAGGATCATATTTTTTTCAATAGCTATGGTTTAGTTAATGTAAACCTGTACTTTAGTTAGGAAACGCTGTAACACCAGTAAAGTAAATGCTTTATATACTGCCGTCATTTGCAAAAGTTTGCAGCAGGTCCACGAAAGCTCTAGCTGTTATATCCACCCAGCATATTAAACTTGATTAGCATAAAACAAATCAGGAGTATTGCATGTTAGATGATATCCAGCATGCTTGCTTCAATACTGAATCAACCAGAAAATGGGTTAGGCAAGTTATGTAAATGCAACCGTAGAGTTCCTAACTGCCAGCACCTCCAGATAGGGTTTAGGAAACCCCTTTGTATTAACAATTAATAAGTATTAATATTATGTTGAGCAAATACTATTATTATATGATTACTACTGATGAACATTATTACTACCCTGTTTGTCCAACAATATGGCCTCCCCCAATAGGAAGTCCCAGCATGTTTTATAGGCATGAAGTGAAATTAAGCCCCTCCCCCCAAATTAAGGCCTATATTAAAACATGCAAAATGGGGGGAATGGTGAGGGGGCTTGCCGTTAGGAAGTACTTTTGTTGCACACCCGGATATGGTGCTGCCTGCGTTGACCCCAATACGAAGTGCCCCACCAATGCCGAGGTCAACATCCAAGCCATCGCCGCCCGCCCACCCGCCCACCCGCCCAAAGATGCAAGGGGGGGGGAATTAAGTCACCCCCGAAAAGATGGCCTAGCCATTTTTTCGGGGCTCAAAAAAAATAAGACCCAGCCTTATTATATGAGAAACACGGTATTATGATGATTGCTCAAATTAACTGTAACCAGACAACACACTGTTTATATAGACATTGAAACGGTTGCTCTTTCTTTATATAGTAAAAATAAAAATTAAAAAAGAAAAGCCCTTTGATTCCTTTCACCAAACTGTCTGAATCTGGGTACTCAATTACAAGCAGTCCTCGACTTACGACCACAATGGAGACCAACATTTCTGTTGCTAAGAAAGGCAGTCCTTAAGTGAGTTTTGCCCCATTTTATGATCTTTCTTGGCACAGTGGTTAAGTGAATCACTTCAGTTGTTGAGTAAATTGTTCGGTCATTAAGCAAATCCAGCTTCCCCATTGACTTTGATTGTCGGAAGTCGGAAGGGAAGGTTACAAATGGTGATCATGTGTACCCCGCGACAGTGCAACTGTCATAAGTACATGCCAGTTGCCAAGCGTTCAAATTTTGATCACATGACCATGTTGCAATGGTCATAAGTGTGGAAAACACTCATGAGTCACTTTTTTCAGTGCTTTTATAACTTTGAATGGTTACTAAACAGATGGTTGTAAGTTGAGGACTACCTATACACCATTTTCTATATTCAAACAAGATGTTGATAAATGGATTGCTGTCTCTAGTCAGCTCTGATTCCTACTGATTGCATGGAAGTCCGTGCAGTTTTCTTTGGCATATTACAGAAGTGGTTTGCTATTGTTTTCCTTGGGAGAAGTTTTTTGATTTCCCAATCTAGAACTGAGAGAGATTGACTGACCCAAAGAAACCCGGCTAATTGCCATGCTTAAGACGAGACTGGAATCTGGTTTTCCTTGTTTCTAGTTCAGCATATCTTAACCACTGTACCATAATGGCTGTCACCCTGTACAAACTAAATGGACTACATTCATTGGCACATTAACCCACACCAAGCAAACCAAGGTTAACATTAACCAAGCTTTGTATCTTGTGTGAATATAGCTGCTAGGTCTTCACTGACCTAGATTATCACATCAGCTGAACCAATATAAGGCAGATCCATAGGGAAGATGTTTTTCAGCTGGATTTCAACTGTAGAAATTTCATCCTAGTTAACTTCATTATTGTCAGGTAGGCAAGAAGGGAAACATGACCAGATGAACTATTTCTATTTTATTGTAAGGCTGCATCAACAGACTCTTGTAAGACTGAAAGTACAAGTCTCCAGCCATCCCTTTTTTACAGCCTGATAAGTTATGGAGATTCCTTTCTTAAGTTTCTTTTTCGGCCCTTTTTGCAGCTGTGGCATTCCTTCCTCTTAATCTGATCATTCCCTACCCAGTTTTTCTTCCTCCACCCCCCAAGGTCATTCCCACGTACCACTCCATTTATCTAAGATGAGGTGGAAGACACTCACAAGTAATTCTTTCCAGCAGAATGATGTTAGAACAAAGAAAAGGGCCATATAGTGCATTCCAGCCTCTAAAAGGTGCTTCAGAGAGCAAACTCAACACCTGTCTTCAGCATTCTATAAAACACCTGCATCATTTCCTGAGATTGCACAGCCAGTGCAGAGGCATCCAGTGTGACTGTTTTAAAATGTTGCAGCCAGGTATTTCATTCACACTCAAAAGTGCCTTTAGGAGGTCAGAACCAAAGCATTGCACGTTCCTTGAGAAGAGGGCTTATTCAACATCTCAAGCATTGTGGGGCAACATTTGCTCTACAGCACACAAATTATTTATAGCCAGAGAAGAGGAGTTATCACTTTGACTGTCTTCTCTGAGATTTCAATGCTCTGCTTCCATTTACATTTCCAACAAGTGGTGGATAAATCAAGAGGAAGAGTTTTCTTTGAATGTGCTTGAGAAGAAATGTGCTATAACACTTCTAGGATTTGTTGCTAAAGGGGGCTACATCAAGATTCTAGAGCTGAGCTAGTCTCTTCCGCTCACTGCTTCTGCATCGTTGCTTGATCCATCTGACTTAACCTATGCTACCGGGGGACAAAGTACATATTGGCTTGACTTTAAAACATAAGGTGCTTTGGAAGAATTCATCTCTTGGGAACGATATTGTCTGGAAAAATTGGATGAGAAATTAGGGGAAGGGTGGTGTCTCCTCTTGACAACAGATTTGGGTAGTATATTTTGATTTATTTTATATGGCAGTCTCTGACATTTGGAGACTAATGCTTTTTGCCTCCCATAATTCAGGCAAAATAATTTTGTCACAAAGATTTATCACAGTCGCCCAAGGAGATGCTGAAATCCTGCAGCTGCTGAGAGCTACAACTCGCCAGCTTTGTTCATTCAGACCATGAATGCCGAGCAATCGAAAGAGAATTCACTGCCACCGATAAAATGTTGAACCATCCTTTGGGATACCTGGATATTAATCTTAGTTTAGCCATGAGGGTGTACAAACTGTATATTGGGTAGCCCTTAGTCCCACAGCTACGTATCACTCTCAGGTTCCTTTTGGTGGCTCTTGGAGACCACAAGTGCTGAGAACTGTGCTAAGGTGACACCATTTCCTTCCATTTTGTGGTGGGATAACCATTCTATGTAACTATTCTATGGAGAGGATCAGAACAGAACAACGGAGTTCGAAGGGACCTTCTAGTCCAACCCCTTGATCAAGCAGGAGGCCCTATACTATATCAGACAAATGATTGTCCAATCTCTTCTTGAAAACCTCCAGTGTTGGAGCACCCAAAATTTCTGGATGAAAGTCTTTCCATTGATTAATTGTTCTCACTGTCAGGAAATTTCTTGCTGTTCTAGGTTGGTTCTCTCCTTGATTGGTTTCCATCCATTGCTTCTTGTCCTACCTTGAGGTTTGCTTTGGAAAATAGAGTGACCCCTTCTTCTTGGTGGCATCTGCTCGAATATTGGAACGCTGCTATCAAGTCACTCCTAGTCTTTCCTTACATTAAACTAAACATAACCAATTCCTACAACCGTTCACCATATGTTTTAGCTTCCAGTCCCCTAATCATCTTTGAGTCAGTTGCCAAGTTTATGACTTTTGATTACATGACCATTGGGATGCAGCAAGGATCATAAGTGTGAAAAATAGTCATGAGTCTCTTTTTTCAGTGCCATTGTAACAGTCACTAAATGAACTGTTGTAAGTTAAGGACTACCTGTACTCTAAGGCACATCAGGTCTCAAGGATGTATTTATATTTGTAGGTAGATTCTGTTAGGTTTTCAGATGATATGCATGAAGGTTGAAGCAGAAAGGAACCAGTAGAAAGGATATCTTCTGTGTTGAGGGAAAGTGTGAAGCCAACATGCAGCAATTTAATGAGGTTGACTCAGTTGCTGAGTAGAATAAACAATAAACCATCCCCATCCATCTTATCTCTGGTCCTTAGAAATAGTGAGCTATGACAAATATCTGTAGCTCGGGTGTAAGATGAGTGTAGAGGCTTGTTCTCCGAGTTTGTGGGTTGGCTTCCAAACATTTCATTTCCAAGGTAGGAAAATCTTCAGCAGAGTTTAGGGAGTGTCAGTGTTCTTTTGGTTATAAAGGCTTTGTGTGGTCAATAGGTCTTGTAATGGTGAGGTCACATCACACCCACAATCAGAGGTGGTATTCAGCAGGTTCTGACCAGTTCTGGAGAACCAGTATTGGGAATTTTGACTAGTTTGGAGAACCGGCAAACACCACCTCTGACTGGCCCCACCCCCATCTATTCGCTGCCTCCTGAGTCCCAGCTGATTGGCTTGGTCTTCTTTGGTTGTCCTGCACAGGAGAACAGAGCTGGAAAGCAGGTTAGTGGGGTAGGGAAGGAATGGGATTTTGCAGTATCCTTCCCCTGCCATGCCCACCAAGCCACATCACACCCATCAAGCCACGCCCAAAGAACCTGTAGTAAAAAGATTTGAATCCCACTACTGATCACGAGGCCCGTCACAAGACCCTCACCTGACATGACACTCCCATCACAAGACCTACTGATCACACGAAGCCTTTATAAGCAGAATAACACCGACACTAACATTCCCTAAATTTGGCTGAAGATGTCACCTAGCCTGGTAACAAAATGTTTGGAAACCAACTCACAAATGTGGAGAATAAACCTCCACCCTCAGAGTAAGCTACAAATACATCAACACTATCATTTCATAAATGTGAAAATGATATGTGAAGCCAGGCAGCCGTATGTGCATTGCCAACATTAACTTGCACCAGCTTTCCAGAAAACTTTGAGGCTCCAACATAGGCCCTGGTGTGGGTCCACTATAGCACATGTTGAGTCACTGTATTTCAATAAATTTTCCAATTTACAATATTCCAAAACAGGGATGTTCATTCTTCTAGCTGAATTCCAATTTCTGGCATTCTTGGATTGGTTCCAGACTTGCTTTGCAAGTGTGTGTGTGTGTGTGTGTGTGTGTGTGTGTGTGTGTGTGTGTGTGTGTGTTTGCATACATGCTATGCTTTTACTTAGTCTTACAGGTGGTCCTCAACCTATGACCACCACTGAGCCCAAAATTTCCATTGCTAAGCAAGACAGTAATTATGTGAATTTTGCCCTATTTTATGACCTTTCTTGCCACAGTTCTTAAGTGAATTGCTGCAGTTGTGAAGTCAGTCACATAATTGTTAAGTAGATCTTAACAAAGTCATTCCCCATAGGCTTCACCTATCAGAAAGAAGGTGCCCCCGGGACACTGGAACTGTCATGAATACAAGCCAGTTGCTAAGTGTCTGAATTTTGATCATGTGACCACAAGGATGCTGCAATGGATGTAAGTGTTGTCATTGCAGTCATAACTTTGAATGGTCACTAAAGAAAGGGTTGTAAGTTAAGGACTATCTGACCTCCACCCCCTGCCTGACAAAATCTTCCCAATGACTGGGGATTCTTCCAGTGTTACTTTCTTTCAGATAAATTTAAAACAAACATTTCTTCAAGCTGTCATTGACTCCTGGCAAGTTTTATATTTGATGTATTAGATAGGGAGAGAGAGAGAGAGAGAAAGAGAGAGAGAGAGAGGGATGGATGATAGATAGATGATAGGTAGATGATAGATAGATAGATAGATAGATAGATAGATAGATAGATAGATAGATAGATAGATAGGCAGGCAGGCAGACAGACAGACAGACAGACAGACAGACAGACAGACAGACAGACAGACAGACAGATGATAGGTGATAGGTGATAGATAGATATAGATAGATATAGATAGTTAGATATATATATAATATAGATATATAGATAGATATACTATATATAGAATATAATTTATATTCTATTCTATATACAGACATGGTTTACTATTGCTTTTTACTAATACAGAGTCTTTGACTTACATCCTCAATGGGAGACCAGAACTGCCATTTCCATCCAGGGTGGCTGTTAAGTGAACCATGTCCAATTTCATGATCTTTCTTGCCATGGTTGTGAAGCGAATCGCTGTCAGGGCTCCAACAAATCTACCCTCATTCAAATCAAAAGTCTCTAGCCGCATCTCAGAGTAAAGAAAATTGATTTATTAAAGGTTGCCATGTTGGCGCATGGCTGGGTGCAGCCAATACTAAATTACATCATACATTTCCCCCATGACCCTGGTCTTTCCCCCACCCCCTGGATGTGTCTTCTCCAATGGGACACATCCATCTCCAAGAGTCATCCATCATGCTCTCCAATAACCTTCTTATGCTCTGACAACTTTGGGCTACTGGGGTGATTATCTAGGCATTTCAAGAATGTCTTGTTTTCCCCCACTCCCCTTTTTCTGGCAGCTAAAAAAACCAAAGGAGTATCTTTTTAGTTGACATTCAGCTCCCCTCACTTCCTGAAGGTGACCTGTACAGTTGTTAAGTGAATTATGCAATTGTTAAGTGAATCCAACTTCCCCCATTGATTTTGTGTGTCAGAAACCAGATGGGAAGGTCACAAATGGTTATCACATGAGCCCTGGATATTGCAACCATTGTAAATGCATCTGGTTGCCAAGCACCCAAATTTTGCTCATCAAAATTGTGGGCATGCTATGACAATTGTTAGTACGAGGACCAGTTGTAAATCACCTTTTTCACTGCCATTATAACTTTGAATGGCCACTAAATGAATGGTTGTAAGTTGAGAACTACTTGTATAGGTGTTGTTGTTTTCTTTCATTTCCCACCTAGTTTACAAATTTGGCCTGTCCCAGTGATCCCTGATCCAAATACTAACCAGGTTTGACCTTACTTTGCTTTAGTGGATTTAAGCTTTGAAGCTGATTCTTTCTGACATGGGAAAGAAACAAGGGAAAGAAAAATAAACAAAGTTTCTTACCTAAAAGCTCTGGCCTTCTAATCTATTAGATTAAAAATAAACAAATTCATTTATTTCTGCCAAGGGAGACTTAAGACTCTAATTTAAGAGAACGAGCTGATGGCAGCTTATTAAAGAAGCGTACTAGGCGTGGTAGCCATAAGAGCGTCTGCTTCTGAAAATCCAAGATTAACCTCTTCCTCATCTGATGCCCAATACAACTGGAATATTAAAACGCCCTAGTTAGATTACAGAATTGGAAGGGGCTTTGTAGGACCTCTAGTCATGCTATTTTCCAAGGCACATGAAGGCCAGACAAGGAATAATGGATGGAAACTGTCCTTTTTGCATCCACTTCTGCAATTATGCTTCATGTCTCTGACCTCTTTGTGAGAGATGTTCTGTTCTACAACTGCTGAATGTCTGATTTGGGAGCTGGGACTAAAGAAACATTAAACATGATCAAGTCTTCCAATGCCTGCTTATTTAGAAGATCACCCATAGAGTGTCTCTATTCTGGCATGGCAGTGGTTGATGAACTAGCTTGTTTTTACAAAGAGAAGGCAAAACCGAATCAATTACATCTGTGGAGAAGGACATAAAGAAAATTTGCTGTGGATTTCTGTCAGAAAGTCTGAGCGATCTTCCAAAACTGACCTCAGCATGGTGTAGACCGGAGCACTGAAAAGAATTCACTAGTAATGTCTGCCTTCTTTTGATCATACATATATGGCGAGGCAGATGTTTGGGGAAAGAAACAACATCTGAAAATCAGCATATATTTCAGAAAGTTGCGCGTGAAAAAGCATGCATTACATGCTTTTAAATTTTTAAAAGCATGTATTACTGGCATTAAAAAAAGCCTACTTTGGAGACATTTACGTTAAAATACCTGCCTTTGAGTGATTTGTGTAAAAGAAAACAGTGGGAAATTCGTACTCTAAAAACATTAGAGGAAATTGCTTTAAAAATTGGGATGTGTTATATTACAAACCAGGTAGTTTAGGAAAACTGCTGTATTTTGTGAATGGCAGGTGTTTGGGGTTTTTTTTAGATAGATATAAAACTACCTTCTGGATTCAAATACAGCAGAGATGGTATTCAGCAGTTCTGACCAGTTCTGGAGAACCAGTAGCGGGAATTTTGAGTAGTTCGGAGAACTGGCAAATACCACCTCTGACTGGCCCCTGCCCCCATCTATTGTCTGCCTTCTGAGTCCCAGCTGATCGGCTGGGTCTTCTTTTGTTGCCCTGCACAGGAGAATGGAGCTGGAAAGCAGGTTAGTGGGGTCAGGAGGGAATGGAGATTTTGCAGTAATCTTCCCCCAGGAGTGGGGAGGGAATGGGGATTTTACAGTATCTTTCCCCTGCCATGCTCACCAAGCCACGTCCACCAAACCACACCCACAGAACCGGTAGTAAAAAAAATTGAATCCCACCATTGAAATACAGCCTTCATAATTCAAATATTAAAACAGAACATTGGTACTATATTATACAGCCATATCTCTAGATCAGCATGTCATCTAGAGCAGGGATCCCCAACCTTTCGACGCGCCGCGGCCCGGTTCCGGCGTCAGCTGGGCGCCGCCCGGTTCAGCGTCAGCTGGGCGCCGCCATCTTTTTGACGAAAAATCACTTCCGTGACGTCACGAAGTGATTTTTCGTCAAAAATAGCGCCAGCGCTTCTGGTGAGCTTTTCGGGTAGAAATGGCTTTCTACCCGGAAAAGCTCACCAGCGCTGGCGCCGCCATCTTTTTGACGAAAAATTGCTTTTTTACCAAAAAGATGGCGGCGCCCAGCAACCAGCGGCCCAGTAAGGCTTGTTCACTGCCGGTACCGGTCCGCGGACCGGCGGTTGGGGACCCCTGATCTAGAGTAAAAGACTTCAATACCTGATCTATGATCTTCTATCAACATATTTATTTTTACCCGGATCTTTTAAATGTCTCTTCTATAAAGGTAACCACAATATTGTTTACAGCATTGTAAGCTGATATTGGTTGCCCACCCATATATTTGGACTGTCGCACCTAGGTTTAACTACACAATCCATAATGGAAGTGCTACTTATTGATTGATTGATTAATTGATTGATGGGTTTGGTTTGGTGTATATAGCTGTCCATCTTACATATGTCATTTTGGATGACTTACAAGATTAAAATACAAGAAATGACCCCCGAAATTTTTTTAAAAAACATGCAAGCATTAAAATATTAATATAGTTAAAATGGTGCCATATTATCAATGGAAAAGCACAAACAATTCAAGAATAATATAAGTATTTATAAGCTCCACACCACCACTAACTGATGGCAGAGCCATATTTTCAGGGTTTTCTGGATGGTCAGCAAGGTTGGGGCCAATCTGACCTCAGGGGAATTGAGACTTGCAAGATTGTTCTCAGCCCTCCAGGGTAGACCAAACTTGGAAGCCAAAAATACCCATGAGGTAATATTAGTGTGATTATAAGATTATAATAACAGAATCTTGTAAGTCTGAACGTTCTTCCCCTTTCTGTCCCTTTACGTTCATGAGGACTAGGAGGGTTAGGTCCAAGATGCTTTCTTAAATTATATTCTAACATATTTCTTTCATGTGACCATTGTTTTAGTTGTGGCTCTTCTCCCTGTTCCTCAAGGTTATGGTTCACCTTGTGAGGAGGTCCAGACAAGAAACACAGCCCAGAGTTCTGGCACTATCTTTATTCTAAGGCTCCATTAACAGAATCTTGCAAGTGTGAAAGTATCCCCTCTCCTCCCTCTCTTTTGCTCTCCTGCAAATGAGGGAAAGTCCTTTCTGAGAACCTTTGCCATCCTTCTTCCTTCAGGCTCAAATTTCATTTGTAAGACTGTTGTCTAGGCTGCAACTCTTCTTCCTGTCTCTCAAGGCCATCCCCACATACCATTACAGGTCTTCCTTCCTATTACATTGGCTTCTGTTCCTTAGATCAGTCGAACTTTCCTGCTTGCCTCAAGAAGACGTAAAGCGGGGGTGTCAAACTCAAAGCCTGTGAGTAGAATCTGGCCTGTGGGTGCTTAGATCTGGCCCATGGGGGTGTCCTGGAAACAGCAAAGGACCAGCCCACAGTGCCTCTGACAGCAAGAACGGAGCTTGATTTTCACTGGCAAAGTGTTTGGGCCAACACAGGTGCCCCCAACACAAATGATGTTGAGCTAGCCATGCCCACCTGGGCCCCCGAGATCAAACACAACCGTGATGCAGCCCTCAATGAAATTGAGTTTGACACGCCTGACATAAAACAATGTTCCAGATACATGTGTGATGCCATCAATTATGGGTTAACCCTGAATGACACCTTATGGGTTCAGCAGGGTAGACTGACACAACAGGTGATAACCATCCCTCTCTAATTGCTGCAACCAGCTGGTCAGCACCATTCTAACTTCTACATGAGTGAGATATTATATCCACTCTTAATATCTTAATATCTGTAGATATTAGATATTAGAAAGGGACGTGGTGGCTCAGTGGCTAAGACGCTGAGCTTGTCAATTAGAAAGGTCAGCAGTTCAGCGGTTCGAATCCCTAGCACCGCGTAATGGAGTGAGCTCCCGTTACTTGTCCCAGCTTCTGCCAACCTAGCAGTTCGAAAGCATGTAAAAATGCAAGTAGAAAAATAGGGACCACTTTGGTGGGAAGGTAACGGCATTCCATGCGCCTTCAGCATTTAGTCATGCCGGCCACATGGCCACGGACAGTGCTGGCTCTTCAGCTTTGTAATGGTGATGAGCACCACCCCCTAGAGCCAGAAACGACTAGCACATATATGTAAGGGGAACCTTTACCTTAATATCTTAGACTTTATGCCTTTCATTGCATGATTTCCTTGGTGCATTTTCTAGCAATTGCTTTTTCAGGCATCCTAGAACTGTTTAAAAATTGAAGCTTTATCGGAAGAGAGTTCTAGAGTGCTTATGATTTGTCTACAGGAAGGTAGTTAAGTGGCCATTCCTACTTGGGCAGCACATCAAGTGTTGTGCATAAGGGCAGCAAACAATAATTAGTGTGCAAACATATGGCCTATCTCTTCCTCTTGCTCTTGAATTGTAGCCTTAAAAAAAAAAGAATAAAGACCATGCTGAGACTTAACATCTGTCTTTTGCTTCAGCTGTTGTGCAAAGGATAGTGAGCAGGAGTCCAAAGACGCTTGCAATGTTTTCGTAGGTCTTCTGTTGCTACGGCAACTGCCTCCCTGTTATCAGTATCTTGTCTTCCTCCGTCACACTTGGGCATTTGCACTCAAAGAGTCGAGCATATGTCAGGTCTTAAGGAGCAAGAAAGAAAAGGAAGTCGTATAAAAATACACCATAAACATAAATCAGACTTCATTCCTTCCTCTCCTGAAACATACAAATTAATTGAAAGTTTTTTTTAAAAAAAATCAACATTTTTCCCCTCATGAAGCAGGCCAACATATTCCAAGGCAGTCTAAATCCTGTTATGGTTTTTTGGCATGACTATTAAAAATGAGGTCTGAGAAAATACCAAACTGCTTTTTATTCTGTCCAGGATTTAACTATATTTCAGCTATCAATATCTATTGCTGTGATGTCAATTTCTGGAATATCATTTTTTTCTCACCAAATAATTGATGTTACTTCCCTAGTAATCTCTTGAACCTGTGAGATTAGGGGGATAGTTTTATTAGCATTGAATTTAATAGAAAGATTATCTTTATCTGACTGGAACTTATTAATTATGTGCAATAAGAGCTTTATCGTTGTCTACTACAAGTTCCAGCTTCACAGATAATCTCATTTTTAAAAGTTACTTTAAAAAACTATTTTGCTTACATAGATACTCTACAAACTGTTAAGTTAACATATGAGATCATGGCAATAACGATTAGAAGAGGTTTTCCAATAAAATAAACATGGAACAATTTTCTAACTGCACAAACTGTGTAAGCTAAAGGGAGTTTTTCTAGGCTAACAATCATTTTATTCATAACCTCCAGAGAAGAACATTTATGGTAATGAGTTGATCTTTTAGTTAATTCTGATTTTAAGAAGCCAGCTATAACTAGCTGCATCACTGAAATGAAGCTTTATATTTCATGTAAATGACAAACTTCTGAATTCATCCAAATCATTCATTGATTGAAGCTTCTACTAAATATGATAAACACCACTGTTATTTAACTTGGCCAATATATTAGTGAACATGAGAGTAAAGATGGAGAAATTGGAGACATCCAGAAACTTAAAGGTTCTGAAAGTAAAACATTGACAGAAATTAAAATGTTGAAATGATACAGGCATTGTTGTTGTTGTTGTTGTTAGTTGCAAAGTCGTGTCCGAACCATTGCGACCCCATGGACAACGTTCCTCCAGGCCTTCCTGTCCTCTACCATCCTCCAGAGTCTATTTAAGCTCACACCGACTGCTTCAGTGACTCCATCCAGCAACCTCATTCTCTGTCATCCCCTTTTTCTTTTGCCCTCAATCGGTCCCAGCATTAGGCTCTTCTCCACTGAGTCCTTCCTTCTCATTAGGTGGCCAAAGTATTTGAGTTCCATCTTCAGGATCTGGCCTTCTAAAGAGCAGTCAGGGTTGATCTCCTCTAGGGCTGACCAGTTTGATCGCCTTGCAGTCCAAGGGACTCGCAGGATTCTTCTCTAGCACCAGAGTTCAAAGGTCTCAATTCTTTGGCACTCAGCCTTTCTTATGGTCCAACGTTCTCAGCCATACATTGCAAATGGGGAAACCGTGGCACTTTTGTTGGCAGGGTGATATCTCTGGTTTTTAGTATGCTGTCTAGATTTGCCATAGCTTTCCTCCCCAGGAGCAAACGTCTTTTGATTTCTTGGCTGCAGTCCCCATCTGCGGTGATATTGGAGCTCAGGAAAATAAAATCTGATGCAGACATACAGTTCTTTAATTATTTTTATAAATGTTTAATTAAATAATTTAAAACATTTATTTAGCCACTCATTTTATACTGAAGTCTGGGTGGCTGTCAATCAATAAACATATCATGGAGACAGAGAAAACTCATATTTCTGTTGGAAAGCTGACAATCAGGTATGGCACTGGCTAGATTCCCTTCCTTCATTAATTTTTTTTTACAAATTCTTTTCCTCAGAATCTCAGTAGGATTAAGACTCAAGATGGCAGGTACACTAGTCTTCTTTATAAAAGGGGGAAAATCTGTAGGGATTCTCAGTCATCCAAGTTATGGTTGTCCCAAAGATGCTTTTCCAAGAGGCAACTGGACTTTCTGGTTTTTCTTTGATTTTTTTTTTCTTTGAATTTTTTTCAAAAGCCATGATGGCACAGTGGTCAGAGTGCAGTACTGCAGGCTACTTCTGCTGACTGCAATTTGGCAGCTCGAATCTCACCAGGCTCAAGGCTGACTCACCCTTCCATCCTTCCAAGGTGAGTAAAATGAAGACCTAGATTGTTGGGGGCAATAGACTGACTCTGTAAACCAGCTAGAGAGGGCTGTAAAGCACTGTCAGGTGGTATATGTCTAAATGCTATTGCTATTGCCTCTTGAAAAAGCGTCTTTGGAACATAAAAAGGGGAAAGTTCTCCTCTTCTAAATGCAGCTATGGTGCTCCAAAGCAGACAGTATGACATAAAGTGATATCTCAGTACTCATCGTTAATCAGTTCCGAAGGTGCGATGAGTACCAAAAATGCCAAACAGTTTTTTCCCCACAAGGATTATTGTAATGAATCATAAGGCAGCTGACACAGACATATTCTAGCTTGTGTATTGAGTACCAAACAAAAAATATACAATGGTGCAATTTCATTTCAACCAATGGGTTTGATCGTTCTTTAAGTTCTCTGCCTATTGGGACTCTGGGTCAGAAGCAAGACTGACTTTGCTTTGAATTTCATTCTTTGTCAGCTTTCAATTTCTTTACTGTGACCACGTCAAATTTTAACTCCTTTTTCTATTTGATTACCTTTATGTAGGAGATGATTAGACTGAGCCTGATGGAGGGGTCAAATGTGTCATCAGTCTCCAGTCCCTTCAGGCCCACATGAGATCTAAGTCCAGCCCTCCTTGAATTCTGTTGATTCTTATCTACTGCTAGGATGCTTTGAGCATTAGTAGTTCAGATTCTTGTAGAGAGTGTTAATATGCATTAGACTTGTATTCATTTGAACCACCTTGACTCCTGATTTCTTGCACCTGACACCTTCCATGCTACTCCTGCCAAAACACCTGGAATTCAATTTGCTTTCAGCACTCTGACTATGGGAGACCACCCTGGCCATATATAGCATTGAATCAAATCTGATTTCAAATTCTGCATAATCAAAACAAATTGAAGGCTCTGGATTATGGTGAACGCATGGCAAGCTAATATTTATAGAGCTGGAAAGGGACCTTGGAGGTCTTCTAGTCCAACCCCCCCCCAGTGATGAAGCACCCACAACTTCTGAATGCAAAGCTGTTCCACTGATTAATTGTCCTCACTGTTAGGAAGTTTCCCCTTAATGCCAAGTTGCTTCTCTCCTTGATTGGTTTCCATCTATTGTTTCTTGTCTCACCTTCTGGTGCTTTGGAAAACAACAAGACATTTTAAAAAAGAGGTGGAAAAATAGAAACTTACTTACTTTAAACCTTACTTTTTAAACAGCTTTAAAATATTTTTAACACTTCTTTTATGAAGCAAGGATCTTGCTTCACTGGTTCAACTTGTGTTTTGGGCTAGATCATTTTGGAGGTCACTACATTGTTTGTCTTTCATTCTCCCCTACCCCCAAACATATTTTTTTTACAAAAGGAATATTTCAAAAGTTCAGTAAAGTCCCTGAAGATATTCTGCTGAAACATGATGCATGATATTATTTAATGGACCTATCATTCTTCCTCTTTTATACCCATTTTATGAAAAAAAAGACCTTCAGGATTGTAATGCTTCTGCATTAAAGCTAATAATTTTTTTTTATTGCATCTCAAAGTGCTTTAAGAGTCAAATTGAATCAGTTTGCCTTCAGATCTTGAATCACAATCTCAAATTGAATCAGGCCTTCATTGCATCTTGAATTTCTTCTTTGAATTAAATAAAAGCTTCTAATAGCCACTCCAGCAACCCTAAAAATTGCACTCACCCATGACTTGGTAGAGTACGTTTTCTGTTTAAGTTCCAGAGAATTCCTGGGGCTTAGTTCATACATCATCCTAACTCATAATGTAACTCCTTTGGTTTGGAGCTTAGCTCAGTCTGTCTGAACTGATCTACTGCTTTTATAAACTATGGTTTTGTCCACAAAATATTGTGTGGAATCTGTGGTAGGGAGAGTGTAGATTGGGGAATCCTTGATTTAGACTGGTTCCAGTTTGCATTGCCAAAATGCAAGAAAGATAACTGGAATTGGAAAGAATGCAATGAAGATTTTAAAAAATGGTTAAACTAAAATGTCATATGGTTGTGACATATAACTCATCAGAATCAATGGTAGGTTAAATCTGTCAATATTGGGGCAGAAGAGGGGGGGAGGGGAGAGAATGCGAGAGCAAGTAGCTTAATTTTTTTTAATCACTGCTTATTTGTTTTGTTGAGAATCTCCTTTAGAAACTGTGTTGCAGGAGAAATAAATTAATGACTGGTGCTCTTGTATAAATTTAATGTGAGGATGTATGTGAATGGTAAGTAGTGTGATGGCCTAGAGGTAGAGCTCTCACCTCAGAGTCAGGAGGCTGTGAGTTCAATCCTAGGTAGAGGCAGATATTTCTCTCTCTGGGCACACTGAGTGTGATGACCCAGAGTGTAACACAAACTTAACAAAATCCAAGACATAAATAAATGTCCTTTAATGCCTCCAACTTGGCCCCACTGTTCAATAATTCTCAGTTGGAGATAAAACGTCTTCAAAAATAGTCTTCAAAAAAAAAGCAATATAGTCCAAACTTAATGAGCAGATAGAGGTGAAATAAAAAACTAAAGCAAACTACAATGAAGGAATTTCCACAACGGACCAGGATAAATAATTACCAACTTCAAGGAGATAACAAGGCACAGTCTGTTAGAAGGACGCCAGCCAATCAGCTCAAAATAACGCACCCTTTGCTTCTGGCAACGCTGTGTTTTAACCATCTCTCTTATATACTACTCTCCCCAGCTGCAAGCAATGTGGGGATCATGGCCGCTTCCTCTCTCGTAAGCCAAGTTGTTTCCTTCTCCGTTCCTCCCTGCGTATCCTAGGATGAAGAGGGGATGGGCCTGGTTCTTCCTCTGACTGCCCAGCTGGCCTCTGCCCATCCCCAGCCTCCTCCACAACCTCCAGAGCCACACCTCCACTCCCTGTCGGCTGTTCCTCCTCTCCCTCAGAGTCTGACTCCAACAAGGGCGTGACACTGAGAATATATCTGCTGAATAAAACTCTGCATTAGCGACAAGGAGGGCATCCGGCCAGTAAACACTCAGCTCCATTCAGTTGCCCAGACTCCACCCCCACAAGGGATTATGGGGTCATTAAAAGAGGGTGATGATGTATGTGAATGGTGTTTTTTCTTTACAGGTAGTCCTCAATGTACAACTATGATTAGTCCAGAATTTCTGTTGCTAAGCAAGGTGGCTGTTAAGTGAGTCACATGTCAGTTTATTATGGTTTTTGCATATATTAAGCAAATCAGTGCAGTTCTTAAGTGAATCATGCAGTGATTAAGCAAAGTCAGCTTTCCCATTGACTTTGCTTGCATGAAGTGAACTGGGAAGGTCACAAATGGAGATCATACGATCTTGAGATGCTGCAACCATCATACATATGTGCCAGTTGCCGAGCATCTAAATTTTGATCACATGACTGAGGGAAATGCTCTGATTTTCATAAGTGCAAGGATTTATCATAAATCACTTTTTTCAGTACTGCTGTAACTTTGAATGGTCACCAAGTGAATAGTTGTAAGTTGAGAACTATCTCTACAATTATCTTTGCTAGGGTATGTGTTTGGCATTTGATTATTCTTCTGGCACAAAGTTTATCATAACTGTCCTTGTCTTTTTGCTGTGGCTCCATCACATGTTTTTTACCTTGTTAGTAGAGGATTGCCAAACCACTCAGAATCTTTGTGAACTGGATACAGACCCTAGCAAATAAATAAGTGAATCCAAGAATTGTACAGTTAAAAAAGGACCTTCGTGATCGTCTTGTCCAAAACCCTGCCTAGGATAGGAATATTGTCCCAGACAAATTATTGTCCAATTTTTGCTTTAAAACTTCCAGCAATGGGGCACCAACAAATTCAGAAGACAAGCTGGAAATTTCTTCCTATGAAAGCTTCCTGTCTTCCTGCATTTCAATTAAATCTTAATATTCCATAGCAATGTTAAATTTTTGTGTGGGGTTTGTTCAATACAGATCAGAGGTGGTATTCAGCAGGCTCTGACTAGTTCTGAAGAACCAAAAGTGCAAATTTTGAGTAGTTTGGAGAACCGGCAAATACCACCTCTGACTGGCCCTATCCCCATCTATTCCCTGCCTCCCGAGTCTCAGCTGATCGGCTGGGTCTTCTTTTGTTGCCTTGCACAGGAGACTAGAGCTGGAAAGCGGGTTAGTGAGGTGGGGAGGGAATGGGGATTTTACAGTATCCTTCCCCCTGGAGTGGGGTGGGAATTGAGACTTTGCAGTATCCTTCCCCTGCCACACAGACCAAGCCACGCCCACAGAACCGGTAGTAAAAAAAATTTGAATCCCACCACTGATACAGATACCAAAAGAGTCTTGCCTCTTGGAAATAGTTGAAGCCAATTGTTGGAGACCGTCCTGGGTCCCAGAGAAATTCAGAGAGATACATTTTTTTCTGCCCACTAATTTGGTGGAGACTCACATATGCCCAGATGTGCTTAGCCCCTTTCCCCACATTTAAGCATCCATATATGATGAATGACAGAAGAGCAACAATGAAGAAATATCATCAATAAACTATTCCTTAACATCCTGACCGTGGCTTCTGAACACTATTGATTGCACAGTCATCCAGGGGTGAATATGTTGAAATTCAACCTCCAGCTTTAGCTTCTTCAACGTTGCATATTTATGTGACGGTGGGATGTGCTACTTTCCAGTTGTATAATGAAATGTAAGATTGGCCAGCAAAACTCTCCCGATGTTCTCAATGAAGCATTTAAATTGCGGTTTCCAGGAGCCAAATGTTGATAATGGTCCTCAGGGGTTTTAAAATGTTGAGCTGTTTCCATTCAGCTCCACTTATCTTGGCCTGATTGCTTGGAAAAGATTATAATCTCTGTTTCCTGATGATTAATGGTGTGGACCTGCTGTAACACCAGAGGATTGAGGATGTTTTGTTGGTCCCTTACTTCCTATTATATATCCATATCAGTCATTAAAATATACCAAATATCGCATATGGATGCTTGAAATAATGAAGATCAGATATATTGATTATTTCTATTTCTTCCATTTCCTCTGCTTTGGCATTCATAAATATTTTAACTCTATTTGCTTTTGTTATGTTGTGTGGTTGTTGTTTTTTTCCTTCATAAGACTGAAAACAAGATCAACAAAGTTTCTGGAATTCTTTTCAGCACCTTTATCGTCAGTGGCCATAGGAGATGCCTCTGATATCTTCTATGGAAAGAAATAATATATTGCTTCTGGGTGTGTTTCTGGTCTCTTCTGATATTGTGTCTGTCTGCATTTTTTTTGTATGGTATATGTAAGTGCATTTTCTGCCCAGGATATGTACTGTACATATGAGTTGTTTGTGTGTGTGTGTGTGTGTGTTTGAGAGAGAGAGAGAGAAATTCTGCTAATCTTGTTACCTTGTTCTTCCATTTGTCTAGTCGTAGGCTGCATTAATAGAGGGATAGAATCAAGATCACGTGAAGTGCTAATACTACTTTATAATGACTTAGTTAAAACCACACTTGGAACATTGTGACCAGTTTTGGTTGCTATAAAGTAAAAAAGATGTTGGGATTCTAGAAAGAGTACAGAGAAGAGCAACAAAGAGGATTAGGGGACTGGAGGCTAAAACATATGAAGAACGGTTGCAGGAACTGGGTATGTCTAGTCTAATGAAAAGAAGGACTAGGGTTGACATGATAGCAAGTGTTCCAATATTCAAGGGGCTGCCACAAAGAAGAGGGAGTCAAGCTTTTCTCCAAAGCACCTGAAGGTTGGACAAGAAGTAATAGATGGTAACTAATCAAGGAGAGAACCAATCTAGAACTAAGAAGACATTTCCTGACAGTTAAAACAATTATTCAGGGGAACAACACCTCCAGAAGTTGTGGGTGCTCCAGCGCTGAAGGTTTTAAAGGAGAGATTAGACAATCATTTGTCTAAAATGGTATGGGGGGGGGTTGGATTAGAAGACCTACAAGATCCCTTCCAACTCTGTTACTGTAATTCTGCTCTCCTATCTTGTCTATAAGTTTTAACTGGAAGGAATAGACAGACCTCATATAGTTTACCTATTCTCCAAATTAGAGTCCACTCTCATATAATCCACTGTACATCACGTGACCAGCAAGGATGGGTGGAGTATGGAGCAGTCATCAGCATTTTGAACCACAAATTCTCCAATAGGGAGAAGCACTGGTTGCATTTTTCTGGAATGTTTTCTTTTTCCACCCAGATCTGGACTAATGTTTAGTTTGATCTTCCATATGCTGGCTTATCCTATGATCTAGATTTGGTCTTACTCAGTTCAGTTTTTTGACAGGATGTCTGATACCCTTTAAGTGATTCCAGAAATCATGTTCTACACTTTACTATTCTTTTCAACCCTATAAAAGTTGGAAAGAATAGCAAAGTGGAATTCTTTCTACCTTCTTAAAAGCAGTTCCACTCTGAGTCACATGTCCAGGAGCGAATGGTCTTACTGTATAATGAAGCTGTTGGCAACATTCTGAGCCCCTGCCCACTTTTTATTCCCATAGGGATAATTTGGTGGGTGCATTCACCTATTCCAAGCTCAAACTTTCTTTTGCCAGCCCCCCCGCCTCCCAAAAAACCCCACACACATACATGTACACACACACACATCTACCAGAGTGGGTTCATTCTGTATTAACAAATGCGTTTTAAAATGAACTCTGGCAACTGGGAAAGCTATGTTGGTGAATGGACAAATATTCAATTTGCGAATCCCTCCCTCAGCTGTTCTAAGGAATGGGCTGCTGAGCCACAAGAAAAAGATTGAGGTCATTCTACTCCATGTTTTTTTTCAATCCCTTCACTTTGGTGAACACAAGACCCTGCCTTTGTTTGCCTTCATGGGGTGTTGATGTTCCAACATATGCAGTTCTGAGAAGAAGATCAGCAGAAAAAGGAGGGAGGGAGGGAGGGAGGGAGGGAAGGAAGGAAGGAAGGAAGGAAGGAAGGAAGGAAGGAAGGAAGGAAGGAAGGAAGGAAGGAAGGAAGGAAGGAAGGAAGGAAGGAAGGAAGGAAGGAAGTTCTACCCCAGGTTTCTTTTGACCTCTTCACTTTAGTAAAAATAACAGTCTATGTTCGTTTGGCTTTATTGGAGATTATGTCTGCAAAATATGCAACTTCAGAAAAGGAGACAGGCAGAAAAATTCCAGATTCTTTTAAGAATTTATTCTTTTGGTAGCCAAGTTCTTCCTTTCTTTTGATCTGCCTGTTCTCCACATCACGTATGGGTCAGGCTGAGGGGGAGGGAAGGGGAGAAAAAAGACTCTCTCAGAATACTCAGCGAAAGTAACAACGTATAAATTGTGAGCTTCTGGTTTTCAACTTTGTGGCATTGTGGCTTCCTCAGAACTCAGTAGCGCCTTTTGTGAGGACGCTTTGAGGACAATGGTGAAGTGTGCGTACAATCTGTATCCACCGGCTGTAGAAGGGCACTGAAGTAACCAGCTGAATTTTGTTCTATCTGGTGATAAACTAAAAACAGAGCAGAACAAACCTCCAAGACTTTGTCTCTTTCCCTTGTTCTTAGCCACGCTCCTGAGTTTTGCACACTGGCCTTTCCTTATATGCACTGCGCATTGGTAAGAAGTAATTCTTTATGATGGTTGTGTTCTCTCTCTCTCCCTCCCTCCCTCCCCCTCCCTCCCTCCCTCCCTCTCTCCCCTCCCCTCTCTTTCTTCTTTCAGTAAGAAAACAGAATCTTTAACCAGTAATCTTTCAGGGGTTGCTGTCCAGGTGAAATCATTGTTAGACAATCTCTGGAGTTGTATTTGCTTTTCCTTCCTTCCTTCCTTCCTTCTTTCTTTCTTTCTTTCTTTCTTTCTTTCTTTCTTTCTTTCTTTCTTTCTTTCTTTCTTTCTTTCTTTCTTTCTTTCTTTCTTTCTTTGATTATGGATTATGAACCCCAAAATTCTGGACACAGAATTAAAGAGTGGAGATTTGAATGTAGGTGTATGTGCATGCATTTTTCCTTCTTGCTAAGGCAAAGGAGAATTTGTGAAGATTTTTTTTTTCTATTCTGACAGCATCCTGGGGTGTTTCTTTGATTGGATCTATCTGAGGTGAATTTCTTTTTCAATTGTTTCATGCCAAAGAGGAGCATGTCAAGACCTGCATTACCGTACTGTATCTGCCAAGTTTCAGTCTCTCCAGGGCCCTAGTGCCAGTCTTTATACCATTTCTTTGTATTTGTGGTACCTGATTATTGTTTCAGAAGCCCACAACTTCTTTCAACCCTGCATGAATGAGGTAGACTTACAATAAGCAAATCAAAGAATAGAGTTCATTTCAGCACCGGATACCTAAGGAACAGGAATCATAAATAGACCAATGTTTCTCCTTCACAATGCCTTATGATTCTTTCCACCATTTTTATGTATAGTATCTTTTTCTTATACATTCTGTGCTATAATGCTTCTCTTAAGTTTACCTCTGTGAATGGGAGCCATAGCAGGTCTTAGCATGAAGCGCGAGACTGTGTGATTATCTGACTGATACATTTAAGATGAAAAGCTAAATTTCATGCAGGATTGTGTTTTATCCATGGACCATGGTTGCATTCTATCAAGTTATTACTGTAGCAGGGAGGAACTGCTTAATTTTACTTTTTGTTTTGTTTTTAGCCATCATATTTGCACTGATGTGATACTCTTAATCTGTATTTGAAAACACCAATGTACTCAATAGAATGGTATAGCTAAAAGTCTGTAGAGATTCTCAGTCATCCAGGTCATGGTTGTCCCAAAGTTGCTTTTTCTGGAGGCAAATGGACTTCTTGTTTTGTTTTGTTTTTTGTTTTGGTTTGGTTTTTTGGAGGGAGGGGTTATTGGATTTTTTTTGGAATGGTGTGGGAGTAGGAATGGATTTCCAGGGGGAAAAAATTGCAGACTACAGGAACCAGAAGCACCACTCAGGTAAATCTCCAAGTGGCCTCAATGACTCTTTAAAAAGATGCAAGTGACCAGCTGTCTGCAAGGAATATAAATCCTTCCATTCCCCACTATCCTGTCAGAGCTGAAGAAGCTTCTTGGATGAGAAGCAAAACATCTTCAGAGAAAAACAAGAAAGTCCAGTTGCCTTCAGTAATAGTACTGTAATTGCTCAATAGAATGTATCTATGTTCTTTTATGGCAGAACATTTCAGACAAAAATGGGCTTCTCTGTCTGAAATTTGTCAGACTTTTCTGATGTTGTAGATCAGAGTGTACAACATATAGCCCCAAAAGTTTTGGATAGAGCTTCAAAGCCTTTCCATCACGTGGCTTTTACAAACTAATTTCTAATGTAACAGAAGGAGCAATGTATTAATTCTATTCATAATATATTGAAATTGTTTGTGTGGATAGCAGAGTTTGTCAAAGACTGGAATATCGTACCTAATTTAGTTGTTTCAGCTACCATCTTTCACAATTTTAATTCTAATTTAACTTCTAGGGACCTCACCCCTATATTTAAGAGGTTAGATACAGATAGAGATTAACAGAGTTGGAAGGGATCTTGTAAGTCATCTAGTCCAACCCTCCCCCACCCCAAGCAGGAGACCCTACACCATTTTTGACAGCCTCTTCTTGAAAGTCCCTGTCACATTTTAAATGTTTTATTTTGCTCACTGAAATTTGTAATTTTTGTTTGACGGATAAACATAAATATAAATATGTCTTAGCGGTAATGGAGTCAAACAGAACTTTTCAAATCTTGAATCAACCAGACGAACTAATTGCTTCCTGCAAAAGCTCACATCCTATTTGCTCCTCTTTTATGTCCCATGGGAGGAGCCAATCATCTCTGAGGTGTGGCTTTACTCCTGAGTTCAACCCTGCTTTCTCAATTGTTCTTGTCTTTTAGCAGCCCTGCGCATGTGCAGGCTGGGAACCGGCTCCCAGAGAAATGCCTCTGGAGCCCGGGGAGGGCAAAAACACTCTCCCCCACTGTAGTGCAGGAGGCTGACTAGGCCACACCTACCATGGCCATGCCCACCCAGCAACTGGGCAGAGAATGCTTTGCTAAATTTTTTGAAGCCCACTCCTGCACTGTAGTTGCAGGAACTGGGCTTGGCTAGTCTAGTAAAGAGAAGGACCATGGGAGACATGATAGCAGTCTTCCAATATTTGAGGGTCTGCCACAGGGAGGAAGGGCTCAAGCTATTTTCCAAGGCACCTGAAGGCCAGACAAGGAATAATGGATGGAAACTGAACAAGAAGAGATTCAACCTGGAAATAAGGAGAAACTTTCTGACAGTGAGAACAATCAACCCATGGAACAGCTTTTGCCTTCGGAAGTTGTGGGAGCGCCATCACTTGAGACTTTCAAGGAGAGATTGGACTGCCATTTGTCAGAAATCGTGTAGGGTCTCCTGCTTGGGTGACAAGGTCCATTCCAACTCTGATTATCTGTTATCTTTTATGTACTTAAGTATATTCTGCAAAGCAGAGTTGAAACAAACTATGGCTTGGAATTATCTGTGAATCTAGCCTAGTCATTAATTAATCTTTAATTAATTAATATATATGTATTCTTATCTGACCAGAATACATATTCAGCGTTTCTCATCTGCATATTTCCTTGCTAGAAATAATCATCATCCACTGCTTGCCCTAAAGATACTCTGAACAAAGCTGGCTGTGGGATGGTAAATTGGAAGAGCAAGACAAGTTAGATGTATTATAAAGCTTGTTCCAAAAAGGCTTTCTTTTCATAAAATGCTACTCATCCGAATCCAATCATCTTGATGTTTGAAGCTGAGCTCTCATTGGGATGCCAGATCAGTGCTAGAGGTGTTCAATTCACATCTGGGGTGTTTCTTTATGCAAAAAAAAAAAAAAAATCCTTGCAGACAGAAAATGTTGCTCAGAAGGTATCTGAGCCAAAGAGCCAGTTATACAATCTGAAATGGGTCTCTAAAGAAGTCAGTTTTTTTTAAATTTGCTATAGTTTTATTATAATATATGAAACTCTCCATAGATTAACCATTAAATTGCATGCTACTTAGTGACTGATCAAGTTGTGCTTTGTTTCTGTATGAATTCACAGCTTCTGTTCAAAGGGGGATTTCCCACCACTGGCTTATTATGCACTTTGTTCATATCACATTCAGTGGTTACCTAGCCCTATTCTCAGAAGAACAGAGTTGGAAGGGATCTTTGTAGGAGACCCTCTACCATTTCAGAAAAATAGCTGTCCAATCTCTTCTTTCAAACATCCAGCGATGGAGCACCCACCACTTCTTGAGGCAAGTTGTTCCTCTGGTTAATTGTTCTCACTGTCAGGAAATTTATTCTTAACTTTTAGGTCAGTTCTCTTCTTGACTGGTTTCCATCTATTGCTTTTGTCCAGCCTTTGGAGAATAGTTGATCACTTTAAGTTCACACCTTTTTCCATTGGCACCTGCCAAGTAGCTTCCCAAAGCTTAGGATCTCCTAGAGCTAAATGTGGCCATGAATAACTATCTCCTTAACAAATTACATTTCTGAGTGCCAGTTATGACAATGATACAATTTCATGGAGAAACCATCCAGCCATTCCAAGCGTACCATCCAGGCCACCTGTAGATTCATCTTTGCCAAAGTATAGCCCATTGGAGTAAAAAGAGGAACGTCATTTTTCTCCTCTCTGATTCATATCTGGGAAGGGAAGGTGTCTGTTGATTCATTTCAAGTATAACAGCCTGTCAAACATCTTATATTAGTTATTTCATTTTAGAAGCCCACCCACCTCAAACACACGATTCTGAATAGCTTCAAAAATTATATAAAAGAACAAAGAGTGCTTTTAAAAAAAAAACATATCAAACCAGGCACCACAATCAGCAGCCCACAACAACAATATCAGAATAACTACTGAACTACTGACTCTACCTTCTGACTCCTCCAAGCCCAAAGATGGAACCGCATCTTTAATGCCTTATGAAAACTCAGCAGGGCTGGGTCCAATCTAATCTCAGGAGGTATGCTTTTTCCAAAGGATGGGGTGCCACCACAGAAAAGGCTTTTCAGAAGTCCTTCCGCTGTCCTTTCATTTAAACTAAAGTAGGTTTTAAACAGTGGTGAGATTAAAAAAAATTTTTACTGCAGGTTCTGTGGCTTGGTGGGCATGGCTATGTGGTCATGTGACCAGGTTGGCATGGCTAGACTCATGTGACTGGGTGGGCGTGGCCAATTAGCGGTCCATTTTGCCAATTTAGCAGTCCATTAAACAATACACAGCAGCCCCCTTTTCTATTCTTCTTTTTAATGCTGCATGAAGTTTTTGCCCTAGGGTTTGTTTGTTTTTACTAGAGGGAAGAGGTTGGCAATGCCTGGGGATTTCTGGGAACTTCTCCTCTGTATTAGAGGCACCAGAATAACCAAGATGATATAAGGTCTCCTGCTGGAGCAGGGGGTTGGACGAGATGACCTCCGAGGTCCCTTCCAGCCCTGGATTGCTGTGCGGTTTCAAAGCATCCTCCGAAGCTGCGTCTAGTGCCCAGGGTTTGTGGTCCTTCCTCTCCTTTTTAGATACAGAGAACAAATCAGGAACGTGAAAGAAAGTCGTGTTTATGTCTGCCTTCATGATGGTGGTCAGGCAATGGTTTGGGGCCCACTTGACTAGCAGAAATAGGGTTCAGATCTTGTGCATGCAAGAGATTTGTCCTTTCCTGTATTCTTAGCTAGAAGGAGAAAAAGAAGAGATGGGGCATCAGAAAGAGAAAGAAAGAAATACAGATTTTAAGCAACTTTGTCCTGTCTCTATTCACAGTGTTGCCTAGTCAGTCTATATCTTCCATCCACCTGCATAAGTAAACCCAAATGTTTGCCAGTGTAAACATTCATAATCCCTAGACACAAACCATAACTGATCTGATGTGTTCTTATTAATACAGTATTGCTGTCCTTGTTGCCAGGCGAGTAAACAGTGGGTAATAAGCAGTAAGGAAGAGTGAGTAAGAGAGAGAAAAGGGAGAAAGGCTTGGCTTGATTTCACAAGTGTTTAATTCCATCTTTCCAAAGCTCTCCCAAACAAGCTTGAAAAATTTCTAGCAAACATTGAGTTACAGACTTTCCAACAAACTCTTTAAAAAAAAGACTTAAAAGTATTTTAGTTATAAGATCTGAAGAACCGCTGGACGGGTGAGATTGGCTTTTACTCAAAAAGTTTCTCAAACTTTATTTTATTTATTGATCGATCAAATTTAAATTGCCACCCATCTCACCAGAGATCAAATCAAATCATAAATCAATAATCAAATAAAACAATAATATAAATACGGCCATTATAAAAGCAATTGTTATAAAATATAGATAAACAATTCTCATTAAAAATCAAAACACATTATTAAAAAAGTAAAATATACAAACCTTAAAATATCACTGGTTTCCTGGAACCCTCCTTCCCACCAAGTCTGATGATATAACCAGATCTTGGAGAATTTCCTAAATATCTATAGAAACGGAGCTAATCTAACTTGGGGGGAGAATGATCCATAAGGTGGGGCCACAGCAGATCAATTTTGGCCTCTCACAGATAGGGCCCATAATATGCCTCTGAAAGGCACTCAAAACTGCCTGCACTGTGCTATTCTGCACAGTTTAAACTTCCAGATATTCTTAATAAGGGTAGCCAGTGGTGGGATTCAAATTTTTTTTACTACCGGTTCTGCGGGCGTGGCTTAGTGGGCGTGGCAGGGGAAGGATACTGTAAAATCTCCAGTCAGAGAGGGTATTTGCAAGTTCTTCAAACTACTTAAAATTTCCACTGCCAGTTCTCCAGAACTGGTCAGAACCTGCTGAATACCACCTCTGAGGGTAGCCCCGTGTAGAGTGTATTGAAGTAATCCAATTTGGAGATGTACATGAGTGTCTGTGAGAAGAATTCCTTATCAAGGAACGAGCACAACTGACACACAGTATGCAGCTGTGCAGAATCCCTCCTTATCAAAATCTTGATTCATCCAATATTATTCAGATAATAGAAGATTAATGAAGAGCTGGAAAGCTAACAGCCTGGGTTTGAGACCTGACCACCACACAGTGGGGTGAGCTCCTGTCACTCATCCCAGCTTCTGCCCAGCTAGCAGTTTGAAAGCATGCAAATGCAAGTAGATAAATAGGTACCACTTCGCTTGGAAGATAACAGCGTTCCATGCATCTCGGTGTATAGACATTCTGTCTATATGACCATGGAAGGGTCTTCAGACAATGTTGTCTCCCTTGACTGAGAAGCAAAAATGAACACTGCTCCCTAGAGTCGGATATGACTGGACAGGGAAAACCTTTACCTTTACCTAATGAAGAGTGCACAATGGTTGGCTACTTTTCATTTTAGTTTAAATAAAAATTTTTTAAAAAAATTCATTTTAGTTCAATAAAAATATTATATTGAGTTATAAGATAAAATAAGATACAAAATACAAAAGTAACTAGAAGAATGGTGGGGAGGAAAAGGGGGAAGAGAAGTGATAAACAGTAGGGAAAAAAGAAAAAGGAACATTGACTTCTGACTCACACTGTTGCAGTAAAATAAGGCATTAACATCAAATAGCAACTTTTTGGTTTTTTCATAATAATACAAACAAGCCATTTCTATAATGATCTATCAATCTAATCGGTAAAACCCAACATCAAAATTTCATTCTTTTCCACTTCAAGAACAAAGTTCAGAAGCAATCTCCATGTGGAAACAAAAGTACCTACATTCTTTTCTTTAATCAAAATAGTCCATTTTGCCATTTCGGCCAACTCCATCAACTTCTGCAACCATTCGTCCATGGTAGGAATCAAAATGTTCTTCCATTTTTGTGCATACAATAGACTTGCTGTTGCTACTTTCATTCATTTTAATATATATGTCCATTCCAAAGACAAGATATCATACACTAATGATATTTTATTCATATCACAATCGGACTTCGACTTATATACCACTTTACAGTGCTTTACAGCCCTCTCTAAGCGGTTTACAGTCAGCCTATTGCCCGCAACAATTTGGATCCTCATTTTACCCACCCCGGAAGGATGGAAGGCTGAGTCAACCTTGAGCCTGGTGAGATTTGAACCGCCAAATTTCAGGCAAGAAGCAGGCAGCAGAAGTAGCCTGAAGTACTGCACTCTAACCATTGCACCACCACGGCTCAAGATATCTTATCTTTCCTCCAGCAGCTCTAGTTTATTTAACTTACTGTCTTTCTTTCATTTTATTCTCACAACCATTACCATGTGAGGGAGACAGGCCAGATATATCTTTCATGTATTGCTCAGATATGATAGGCAAACTTGTATTTTGCCATGTACCAGTCTTCCTTCCTGGATGGAAAATTTCTCCACAAAATTATCCATTGCAAAGTCATTAGGGAAAATTAATTATTTTCATTGCTTAACAACTAGCATTACAGCTCCCCTAAGTAAATGCCATCATGCTGAACATAAAGTTTTTGAAATGCATAACAATATAACTGCAAAGCTTTTGAAGTTTCTGAGACTTCAAGGAATTTACTGATTTATGGTTATTTAAAATGCAGGGCTGCATTCTTTAAAAAGACAGATATCTGAATAAACCCATTACTGTAATGTGAAAATTGCAATATGCATTTATTTCGGATAGGTCTGAAGCCAGATTATTAGCACAAAGGAAACAGAATGCTGCATAATAGGCAAGAAGTAATTAAAATACCAATGTGCCCAGTGACCTGTGGAGAGAGAGAGAATCGAGAGAATATTAAATATGAATTTCCTTCCAGGCCATTTTCAATTTTTTTCCTCACTTCTTTTTTTGTGTGTGTGCATTCTTTAAATTTTAAGGCGCAGGTGTTACAGCCAAAACCCCATACAGGATTTGTCTCAGCTCCTAAAACATCCAAAAGTTGTTGCCAAATTGCTAATGTGACAAAAATGATTACACTCATGGCTGCAAAAATTATCAGTTTAATCCAGTTAAATTTCAATTGACTTTGGATGTTGATAAAATAAAATTAGCTTTGTTGTTTCAAGCTGGCTCTGCTCATTGTTTTTGGGATGGCAGCCTGCAATATAGGTAGTCTTTGAGTTATGACCACGACTGAGTCCAAAATATCTGTAATTAAGCAAGACATTTGTTAAGTGAACTTTGCTCCCATTTTGCAACCTTTAATGCCACAGTTCTTAAGTGAGGAATTAATACCATTCTATAAAGCCGTAGTAAGACCACACCTAGAGTACTGCATCCAGTTTTGGTCATCACACTTTAAAAAAGATGTTGAGACTCTAGAAAGAGTGCAGAGAAGAGCAACCAGGATGACTAGGGGACTGGAGGCTAAAACATAGAATGGTTATAGGAACTGGGCTTGGCTAGTCTAGTGAAGAGAAGGACCAGGGGAGACATGATAGCAGTCTTCCAATATTTGAGGGCCACCACAGAGAGAAGGAGGTCAAGCTATTTTCTAAAGCACCCGAAGGCCAGACAAGCAGAGGTGGTATTCAGCAGGTTCTGACCAGTTCTGGAGAACCGGTAGCGGGAATTTTGAATAGTTCAGGGAACCAGCAAATACCACCTCTGATTTTACAGTATCCTTCCCCTGCCACACCCACCAAGCCACACTCACAGAATCAGTAGTAAAAAAAAATTGAATCCCACCACTGCAGACAAGGAATAATGGATGGAAACTGAACAAGGAGAGATTTAACCTGGAAATACGGGGAAACTTTCTGACAGTGAGAACAATCAACCAATGGAACAGCTTGCCCTCGGAAGTTGTGGGAGCGCCGTCACTTAAGACCTTCAAGAAGAGATTAGACTGCCATCTGTCAAAAATGGTGTAGGACTAGATGACCTACAAGGTCCCTTCCAATATGCTTGTTAAGTGAATCTGGCTTCCCCATTGACTTTGCTTGTCAGAAGGTCACAAAAGGTGATCACATGACCCCAGGATACTTCATAAGTATGAACCAGTGGCCAAGCAACTGAATTTTGATCACTTTACCATGGGGATCATGGTCAAGTGATCAAAATTCACTTGAAAAATGATTGTCAAATCTCTTCTTGAAAACCTCCAGTGATGGAGCACCCACAATTTCTGATGGCAAGCCATTCTACTGGTTGATTGTTCTCACAGACAGGAAATTTCTCCTTAGTTCTAGGTTGCTTCTCTCCTTGATTAGTTTCCATCCATTGCTTCTTGTCCTGCCTTCTGGTGCTTTGGAACCACTGACAGAACCTCATTCTGAACCTCATTGCTACAGAAGAGGCAGGTTTTTCAATAGATGATGTTACTTAATCAAAGGAACTGGAGCAGTGGTGGGATTCAAAATATTTTACTACCGGTTCTGTGAGCGTGACTTGGTGGGCATGGCAGGGGAAGGATACTGCAAAATCCCATTTCCTCCCCACCCCACTAACCTGCTTTCCAGCTCTGTTCTCCTGTGCAGGGCAACAAAAGAAGACCCAGCCAATCATCTGGGACTTGGGAGGCAGAGAATAGATGGGGGTGGGCAGGGGTGGGATTCAAATGTTTTAACAATCAGTTCTGTGGGTGTGGCTTAGTTGGTGGGCTTGGCTAAGTGGTCATGTGACTGGCTGGGTGTGACCAACTCAACATCACTCACATTGAGGCACTCATCTCCTTGCCTGGCCTCTCATAACTGTGGGGATGCTGCAACAGTCGTAAGTGTGAAAAATGGTCATAAGTCACTTTTTTCAGTGCTATTGTAACTTTGAATGGTCACTCCACACAAGCAAAGTACCAGCAAAGGAGAGAAAAAAAACCTCCAGAGAAGTTCCTGAGACAGGAAGTCTAGTCCTGCCAAGAACGTAATAAGGGTTAATGGAGAGGCAATTTCTATAAGCAACACCAGAATGTTTCCTTCCTGCCTTCCTTACAGGATTAGGCCAGTAATTTCTTCTAACAACCAGTTCTCTGAACTTCTTAGAATGTTAACAACTGGTTTTTTATTTATTTATTTAATTAATTAATTAATTTCTTTATTTTTGTCAATTGCTTACAAGATAATAGGTATAAGTAAAAACATAGTTATGAATACATGGATACATATAAGAAAAATAAAAAATAAAAGAAACAATAGGACGGGGACAATAGGCATGTTGGTGTGCTTATGCACGCCCCCTACAGACCTCTTAGGAAAGGGTGAGGTCAATAGTAGATAGTCTAAGGTTAAAGTTTTTGGGGTTTCGGGAAGAAACCACAGAGTCAGGTAGAGTATTCCAGACATTGACCACTCTGTTGTTGAAGTCGTATTTCCTGCAATCAAGTTTGGTGCAATTAACCTTAAGTTTGTATCTATTGTTTGCTCTTGTGTTGTTATGGTTGAAGCTGAAGTATTTATTGACAGGTAGGACATTGCAATGTATGATTTTATATACTATACTTAGATCGGACCGAAGGTGGCATAGTTGTAGGTTTTCTAGGTCTAGAATTTCGAGTCTGGTGGCATAAGGTATTCTGCAATGAGTAGAGGAGTGGAGAACTCTTCTTGTGAAATATTTCTGGACTTTCTCAACTGTGTTAATATCAGATACGTAATGTGTTTTCCAGACTGATTAACTGTATTTGAGTATTGGTCTAGCAAATGTTTTGTATGCTCTAGTTAGTAGTGTAATATTACCAGAGAAAAAGCTACATAAGATTAGGTTAACAACTCTTAACGCCTTTTTGGCTATGTAGTTACAGTGGGTTCTAGCACTTAGATCATTAGAGATGAGTACTCCAAGGTCCTTGACAGAGTTTGGATCATCAACAAGGTCTTGACTATTCAGCCTGTATTTTATTTTCTGATTTTTTTTGCCAATATGTAGGACAGAGCATTTATTTGTTGAGATTTGAAGTTGCCATTTGCTTAACCATTCTGATACATAGTCAGAGGTGGTATTTGCCGGTTCTCCGAACTACTCAAAATTTCCACTCCCGGTTCCCCAGAACTGGTCAGAACCTGCTGAATACCACCTCTGAACTGGAGTATGTCAACCCTGCCAGATTGAATTGGCTGGGCAGATGTAAGGAGAGACAGAAAGTGTCTGAAGTAAGTAGGCCCAGACATATCATGATCATGTGGTCCCCAATGGTGAATCCTCCCCGCTTCCCACCCAAAATGAAAATGTTCCATGTGCCACTAAAAAAATTTTTTTTTCCAACATTTCAGAAATTATTTTGTTGGTGGCATAGGCAAAGTATGAACTTCCCCAAAATGAAAATTTACTAACAAGCCTATGTGGAGAACGGAGAACTGTTTTAAGTAGACAATGAAAAGGTGAATTGTTGGGAAACCATGTAGAACATTAAAAAAGAATACATGGGAAATATATAAAAGGAATTTAAAATAAACAGGTCAAGATCAAGAAAAGGCAATAGCTATCGCTGTCAAGGAGGAAATGGAAGGATTAATTTTTGCCATAAGCTTTACAAATGTGTTGAAATTATGGCTTCACTGTGTTTCAAACAATAGCATATGTAGAGTTGTAAACAAAACAAAACCATGGATTGTGTAATTAGATGCAAAATAATTGTTCAGACTGACTATGAACAATGTCAGGATAGAGTACTGTATGCATTATATCCACTGGCATTTGTGCAAAATTACAATTTTAGAGTTTTTCAAGTGTGGTATCATCTCAGAATTGAAAAAGTTACTTCCAAAGGAGTATATGAAACATTTATGAGATTTTCGCATACAAATTGATCACCATCTGGAATGTGACAGATCAGATTTGAAAATAATTGAAAAGAGTAATTTTTTTATAGGTAGAGCAATACTCAAGGAGAGCAGAATAATAAAGGAATCTAAAAATGGTACAAAGTATAAAATTTAAAGATTTAGATAGTATAGGTTATGGAAAAGAACTTGTAAAGCAGTGACTCCCAACCTTTTGAGCATTAGGGACTGGTTCCATGGAGAGTGGTATTTCCGCAGACCGGAGCAGGTCCGTGGTTTTGTGTGCTGCCTGCATCCTGTAGATGGGGCTTTGCTTGTTTGCACGAACCAGTTTCTGGCTGTCAGTGTTCCAAGTAATGTGTTCTGACCTAGGCTTTCCAAGATCATGAAGTAGACTCCTCATCCTGATAAAAACCCTTTTATTTAAGTTAAAGTAAATTCCTCTCCAGCAAAGTCCCAGCAAACAGTCTTTATGAGATTTCACATCTACAGACCTTTATCAGGCTTGGAGAGTTGCCAGGCTGATATCTTCCAAACGCCACACTGTAGCAGCAATTACTTGGCAAGAAGTCAGAAATAGATCTTCACCCTAATGAATTGAACTAATTGTCACCTGCAAACACCACTTTCCTTTTCGCTCCTCTTTATTCCCTATGGGTGGGACCATTCACCGTCCACCTGTGCCCTTGCTCCCAAGTCAACCTGTCCCCTTCTCCTGGCAGCTCTGGGCATGCACACACTGGGAACAGACTCCAGCTGCTCTTCTGCCCCACTGATCTCCAACTCCAAAAGCAGCTGATAACTGTCAGACAGCCCTGGCCCCATCTCTGCCACCGATGCAGAGCACTCGTCAGAGCCTGGCCCATGTTCCTCTCTAACCTCCTCACTGTCCGAGTCTGCTGCCAGCTCTGCTGGCTGCTGGCGGGCCACAACATAATGCACCTATAGGAACTAGAACTCTGAGGCAGGTAGATTCCTCAAAGAACAATTTATTGGATATATCATATTGGCACAACTGTTGAAAGCCGACTCTGAAACTTCCCGTGGCTTTCACCTAATTAAAAAATAACATTTCCCCTTTCCCCAAAGTCACTGGTCACACTGTCCAATCAAGGTGCTGGCCAGTTGCTTGGTTACATCACTCTGCCCAGCCACCTGTTAAAATGTCCTTGGTTCCCACAGGAAAACTTTTTGTTTTGGCTACAAAACCCCTTCTAGCAATTTCCACCACCCCCTCCCTGTCCCTTCTTCTACTTTGTGGCAACCCTGAAGCCTCAAAGATGGCCTCAACCAGGTTCACTTCATGGTTGATATTCTGGCATGCCACAGCCCGGTGTCAGTCCACACCGGGGATTGGGAATTAAACAACATTATACAATGACCAAATGTTCCAGCTATATCAACTGTGGATTTATAGAAAATGTAAACGCAGAGCACTTATTATATTTTATGAAATTCCTAGGTTAATTCTACATTCCTGGAATTTGAATTTCCAAAGAATATCTGTCAAAACATGGTTCTTTGTGTCTGTTCTTTGTACCGTGTTATTTCTTGATTAATAAAACCATCATAATAATGTCTGCAGCATAGAGCTGTAATAATTGTTCTTTTTCAGTGGGAACTCAATTGTAAATCTTCATTGATTATTATTTATGTATATATTAATTATTTATTATGCATTGCACAAATGACTACGTCTAGATCAGGGGTGTCAAACTCAAGGCCCAGGGGCCACTTCTGGCCATGGGGTGCTTAGATCTAGCCCACAGAGCCACCCTGCAAATAGGGAAGGACCGGCCCGCAGTGCATTGCACCCCCCAGCTCCATTTTCACTGGCAGAGTGCTCGGGCCTATGGCCACCATATGTGCCCCCCCCCGGCACAAGTGATGTCATGCTGGCCATGCCCACCCCAGCCACGCCCACCCCAGCCCCCCAAGGTCAAACACAACCCTGAGGTGGTCCTCAATGAAATCAAGTTTGACACCCCTGGTCTAGATCAACCTTGGCAACTTTTAAGGTCAATTTCCAGAATTTCTCAGTCAATTTTATTATTGTTTTGTGTGTGTGTGTGTGTGTGTCTTTTCAGCTCAGTAGATTATTCATGCACATTCAGAAAACCTCATCAAGAAATAATGTTTTATTCACAGTACTCTTAATAGAATTGAAATTTCTTGGGGAAATATCAACTTCCTCAACTCAGGGTTATGTTCTATTTATTTATTTATTTTTTTTGGCGTGGGCAATAGGTATAAAAAATATAAAAAAAAAAGAAAAAAAAATTAAAAAAAAAAAAAAAAAAAAAAAAAAAAAAAAAAGAGAAAAGGATACTCACTTGTAGCATTTGTGTTCTAGTTTAACAACACCATTGGAGTCCTTAGGGTCAGCCTAGTTAAGTTTGGGGTTTGGAAAACTAGAGTGGGTAGAGTACGAAACCACCATTGTGAAGTCGTATTCCTGCATCGTTTGGTGCGGTAACTTTGTGAGGTTTTTTATTTTTTTTTTGGGTAAGCTGGTTTTGACAGGTGGGCTTGCAGTGTATGATGATACCATGTAGATCAGACCAACCCGTTTTCAGTTCTAAATCATCGGTGGCTAGGTATTTTACACGGAGAGGTGGCGAGAAAGGATACTCACTTCTAGCATTTGTGTTCTAGTTTAAACACCATGGAGTCCTTGGTGCCCTCTGAGTGTAGTTGTTTTCTTGCAGATGTTTCATTACCCAATTAGGTGACATCATCAGTGATGAATGGGAGTGGGACTTGCTCTCTATTTATATATAAGTGGCTTGCTGGTCAGTATAAGCAAGAAAACGACACCCCAACACACACTGACAGGGCAAGCCACTTGCATATAAACACAGCAAACTCCACTTCCTGATCAAGTAAATGAAATATTTGCAAGAAAGCAACGAAGCTCAGAGAGCATTAAGGACTCTGCATTTCAACCTGAGCAACAAATTTTCCCTTCTATTACTTTGAACACTGCTGTCATCTCTCTCATTCACATACATGCAATTTATACAAACCAGGATTCTCTGCATAAAGTGCAAGGTATCACTTGTGGTAAAACATGAATACTCGTCTACGGAATTGGCTACCAAGATTTACCAGAGTTGAGGACTATGAAAGCATATTGGTGCATCCTTATCACACTGTTGAAAACTCCGTTGTCCAATGAGGCATAAACAAGTAAAGAATAATGCAGGTGTTCCTCAACTAACGACCACAATTAAGCCTAATGTTTCTGCTTTAAGTGAGACATTTGCTAAGTGAGCTTTGCCCCATTTTACGACCTTTCTTCCCAGGGTGGTTGAGTGAATCACTGCAGTTGATGAGTTGGTAACAGGGTTTTTCAGTGAAGTTGGCTTCCCCCATTGATTTTGCTCATGCAAAGGTCGCAAAAGGCGATTACATGACCTTGGGATGCAGCAACGGTCATAAGTATGAACCAGCTGCCAAGCACCTCTAATTTGATCACAAGATCATGGGGACTGCTACAAAGGCTTGTAAGTGTGAAAAATGATCAAGCTATAAATGCCTTCCACTTCTGGAAGATGGCTCCTTCCTGTTTTTATCATTTCAGTGAGAAACATTCTGTGTTTTATTTACAGCACACCTTGTAGCACTTGTCAACTAACTTTTATATAAGGTTTTCATTAGTTTATATCTTATTCCCTAAGCAAATTGGCCAACCGCCTCTGCGGTGGTAAAACCTAGCTTTGTAATGTGAGCTTGTCAGCACAAACCATCTATCTCTATCCATCATACTTTGCAGGCCTTAGCTGTGGCATCTGCCAGCTCAACATCCCATTAACTTTTTCCACCCTTTATTTTGCACAGACTCATATGTATTCTTAATCTTTCTTTTCTTGGCGTGTGATTATCTCTCCATGGCGTGGGTGACCTGGTGGCTGTTAAATCTAAGGATGGTTTGGAAGGCATCCAGGTGATAAAAGAATGTAGTTAATAGATTTCAATCCCCAATGTGACCCAAAGAGCAGAGGTTTCTGCTTTCGCTCCCTTCTTAATTCGCACAACTCTGGCGCGGAGTTGGCCTTAAGCAAAAGAAGGTGATTGTTTTCAGCAGGCAGGTTAGACTATCACAACACCATTTTGGTAGTGTTTGTACTGGTAATGATAGCCCAGTCAAGGAACTACCAACTCAGGGAAACAAGCTAACAGTAAACAACAGCCTAATTGATGTATCACCAAGACTATTCCCACCAACACTGACATGGCAAGCCACTAATAGAATAGAATTCTTTATTGGCCAAGTGTGATTTTTACACACAAAGGAATTTGCTTCCAGTGCATAAGCTCTCAATGTACATACAACAATAGTGATAAGCAACAAAGTTATAGTCATAAGAAGATAAGGAGATAGGCAGGGGTGGGATTCTACCAGTCTACCAGTCTCACATGCACCTATTTGCTAGAACCGGTTGTTAACATTCTAAGCAGTTCGGAGAACTGGTTGTTAGAAGAAATTACTGGCCTAATCCTGTAAGGAAGGCAGGAAGGAAACATTCTGGTGTTGCTTACAGAAACTGCCTCTCCATTAACCCTTATTACATTCTTGGCAGGACTAAACTTCCTGTCTCTGGAACTTCTCTGGAGTTTTTCCCCCTCCTTTGCTGGTATTTTGCTTGTGTGGAGTGACCATTCAAAGTTACAATAGCACTGAAAAAAGTGACTTATGACCATTTTTCACACTTACGACTGTTGCAATGTCCCCACAGTCATGAGAGGCTAGACGAGGAGATGCAAGTCTTGATGTGAGTGATATTGAATTGGCCACACCCAGCCAATAATATGACCACCAAGCCACACCCACCACCTAAGCCATGCCCACAGAACCGGTTGTTAAAAAATTTGAATCCCACCCCTGGTTAGTAGTCTTTACTAAGGCTTACAAGCCTGAATTAGTATTCCCTTTGCCAGCCCACTCCCAATAAGTTCAAAAGGATACTCAAAAGAAGCCAGCATTAGCATTATTGAGTTGGCTACACCCAGCCAATAACATGACCACCAAGCCATGTCCACCCAGTTACATGACCACCAAGCCACACCACCGATTAAGACACGCCCACAGAACCGGTTGTTAAAAAATTTGAATCCCACCCCTGGAGATAGGTAATAGGGAAGATGAGAATAATGATGGTAATATTGCCTGTTTAGATATTTTGACAGAGTTGTGGGAATTAGTTGTTTAGCAGAGTGATAGCATGGGGGGAAAACTGTCCTTGTGTCTAGTTGTTCTGAAATGTAGTGCCCTACAGCATCGTTATGAGGGCAGAAGTTGAAACTATTTATGTCTAGGATGCAAGGGATATGTAGATATTTTCACAGCCCTCTTCCTGACTCATGCAGTATACAGGTCCTCAGTGGAAGGCAGGTTGGTAGCAGTTGTTTTTTCTGCAGTCCTAATTAGCCATTGAAGTTTTGCTCGGTTGCAGTGCCAAACCAGACAGTTATAGAGGTGCAGATGACAACTCAATAATTCCTCTGTAAAACTGTATCAGCAGCTCCTTGGGCAGTCTGAGCTTCCCGAGAAAGAACATTCTTTGTTGTGCTTTTTTGATGACATATTTGAGGTTAGGTGTCCATTTTAAGTCTTGAGATATAATAGAACCTAGAAACTTGAAGGTCTCTACTGTTGCTACTGTATTGCCTAGAATTATGAGTGGTGGTATTGTAGGAGGGCTTCTCCTATAATATATAAAAATAAGAGCCAGCCCCTTTCCCTCTAGCATGGATGATGTTACTTAGTTTGGTAATGAAATGACTGCAAGAAATAGCCATGCTCAGAGAGCACCAGGGACCTCACTGATATTGAATACCAATAGCCCTTAAACTTATATACTGCTTCATAGTACTTTATAAACAGTTAACAGAATCAATATATTGCCCCCAACAATCTGGGTCCTCATTTTACCAACCTCGGAAGGATGGAAGGCTGAGTCAACCTTGAGCCTGGTGAGGATCAAACCCCTGGCAGTCGATAGAAATAACCTGCAATGCTGCATTCTAACCACTGTGCCATATTTATTATGCTTTTTTCAATCACAGGTTTTTCCCTAACAAAGAAGTCAGCTGGCCTTATAACATAAGGATTACCCCTTTCCCTACATTGGTGACAGAATGTTCTAATATACCCCATTGTACTTCTGTGTTCTACAGACGGTATAAAAAGTCTGTTAAGATCTATTTTACTGTTAGTGTAATAATTTATCATGCTGGTTAGCTTAACAACATTTGAATTTGACAAAGAGTCCCTTGGGGAAACCGTTAGTGAGAAGGCTATTCATGATTAAACAAACTGGGAAGGACTTTCAATGATATCCACATTAATGTTTAAATTGGTAAACAATCCATTCTTTTTTCATAATACCTCCATGCATGTTTTACATCTGAATTAAGCCTGAACTCTTTTCATTTCTTTTCTTTTTTTTTTTGAAAAAATTTATTGATTTTTAAGAACAAACATACACAAACAAAACATAAAACATAAAAACATAAAACATCTTTTTTGAAAGCAGCTTGATCCTGGGTTACATCTCTTCGTACAGACACAAATTCAAGTTCATGCTCATTTTTATATACCATTCCATATCTCATTACCATTCTACATTTTCTATATAGCCCTCTTTTAACTTTTTTAATTTAATTTCATTTATTTCATCTTGATTCAAATCATTATACTTATATTCTTTGTCTGTCCTGTTTCAGCTGTCTATTATCTTTTCTCATTAAACAAAATTTCTCCTGTAATCACTGATTGGAGTATGACGCCTTTATATCTTTCCCCTAAAATTATAACACTTAATATAATACATAACTTCCGTTCGGATTCTGCTTGGTACATTCTAAAACTACACACTGTATTTTAAAAAAAGAAAAAATTATAAGTATATAATATGATTAAAACAACAATCCATACCAATTCAATTCTGTCGTTAATATTAATATTCATTTAGCTCTTAAACATTTTACACATTTCTTTTCAAATAGGTATCATAGTTCTATGGGAACACTTATAAACTTTCCATAGTTACTTCCCCCCCACTTCACTTATGTTTTATAAAACATTGAATAATTAAAATGTTCCCATTCCTTCCTAGTTCAATTCTCTCATTTATTTCATTTCATTTATTTTGTTCACAAAAGTTTCACTGAATTACACTGACTATTTTATCCCACTTTTTAATCATATGTTGTTTCCAATTTTCTAACATTATTTCTAATACAAATATAACAATACAATCGTATGTACCTTTGCAGAATCACTTTTTCAGTTAAATTTCCACCCATTATCTCTGAATAAGTCCTGTTTCTTTACATCTTGCTCCAAACCTTTGTAACTTCTCTTCCCTTCCTTCCTCCCTTGCTTCTCTCTCCCCTTTTTACCCCCTTGTCTCTCCACCTCCATTTCTAACATTATATCCACTTTTCACATTATTTTTCCCTTTTTTGGTTGTTTTTTTAGGTCTTAAATTCTCCACTCTCTTTCCCTCCTTTCCCCTTTCTTCCCCAGATAAAGTTACTTGTTTGTTCATCAAAGATGGCTTCTTCTTTGTCCCAATCGTCTTGTTGCACAGTCTTTTCTTGTAGCTTCTTGTAGGTACAGATCGCCATTTCTAAAAATTGAAAAACGGAGCCAGAAGAGCCCTTCCCTTCTTGTTCCTCTTCTTTATATTTTTTAAATTTTATTTTTAGTTCATCCACAGTTCATCCACAAGTGGATCGTAGAATTTTTTTGTAGATTTTTTTTAAACAACCACCCAATTGTTTTTAGTCATTCAGATATGATTTCCAAAAGTCCCAAAGTCACCAAGCTATCCAAATACACACAAGCTGTTTCTTTTAGCGCTTTCTTCTTTTTTCACTTTCTCTTCCTGGGGTTACTATTTAGTTGCAAAGTTCCAGTTAAAATGTATCTTTTAGAAGTCTTGTTTAGATTTAACTTTAAGTTCTTTTGAATTCCAGACAGGCTCCTCCTTCCAAATCCTACTCTTATTCTTTTCCTCTCCCTTCCCACTTATAGCAAAAAAAGGATTTTTTAATATTCAGAAATCTTTATTGTCCCCTTGGCATTTAATTATATTTCCAGCTTAATTACCTATTGGTGCCAAAGCGGGTTTTTCCGATTTCTCATTCATCTGTCTTCGCTGTCACCATAAGGAAGGAGAGTGGGGAAAAAAAGCTTTCCCTTTTCACTTTCATTTGCTGCTTCTGAATCTTCTTTGGGAGCAATGTATCTTTTATAAATTTTTAATTCCAGGATACCTTGGTTGTTGCTTCTTATCCTGGTCAGCCAAAACTTTCACTTCTTAACTTCCTCCTGCACTTTCTTTTCCGGATGAGTGCTTCTTTGAGGCGGCCATTTCTGACTGCCGCTCTTGCCGCCTTCAGGAAAGGGAGTTTAGCCAGCTGGGGAGGAAAGATGTGGCTTTCCTCAACCCTGCTGGAATCTCCCCACTCTTCACCAACTCTACGGGGTGGCTTAGCCCCGAAGCCAAACTGGTTCAGGGCGCTCCAGCGGCGGGCCCAGGCAGAGACGGCGCACGATCGCAGATTCCTGCCTGCCGCCGAAGCCCTGCAAACCGGAAGTCTGAACTCTTTTCATTTCTTTACAGTGTGACCAATTATGAGCAGGCCATAAAGGCAGCCTAAGTATTTGCTTCTCCAATTCAGAAAAGTTGACTTTCCTTTATATATATAAAAGCAAAATACCACTCACGCATCATCACAAAATCACCAGAACTGTAAAGCCTACAAACTTGAAATTTGGCACGTATGTTCCTCTTGGCTTCTAGTGCTCACTAAGAAAGGATTTTTTGAAATGACCATCAGAGCATTAGTATTTCGTATATTATTATTAATGCGCTCTGATGCTAAGGAGTTCTACTCCCCCTTCCCACCTGAAAAGAAATCTGTTCCAAATGCAAAACACAAGCAGAGGAGAGGAATTTCCTATTCAGTTTTAGTTTCACAGCAGCAACCAGCTTTAGTACATAACAGTTGAGCTAAGCCACACCCAGGCTCCTTGCTGTCTCCTTCTTGCTCACACAGCAAATACTGTTTCAGTTTCCAAATAGCCCTCAACTGTCTTACACTCTAACAGGATGCTAGCCAGAGGAATACTGATGGATGCTGGTAGGCAGAGGCACATTTTTTCCCCCTTATTTTCCTCCCCACAAGCCCAATCACATAGTTTCATGGTGAAGCATGGGTATAGAGCTAGTCCTTTAATATATCATCCAATCCAACTAACTTCAATCATAAACATTCCTCACGGAGTAGGAGTGTTTGGATGTATTTTATATAGAATGAAAAAAAATGACTAAAGTAGGAAGGTTTTAACATTACAACCTCCCAGTTCTGATAGGTTTTGCAGTACAGCATATAAGCTCCTCCTATGTACTTGTATTTTGCATATCTTTAGGTATTATCATATTTTATTTAGATATTATCACATTTATATCCCAGACTTAGATTACCTTTCTTTGATTTTATGTATGTATCCCAGTCATGGAACTTTAAAAAAGTATTTAAGTTTTAGAGATGAATTATTATTTACTGGCAGGGGTGGGATTCTACCAGTTCGGCCCAGTTCAGGTGAACTGGTATCTCCGAGGATCAGCTGGGAATGAACCAGCTCTGTTTGCTCCAATGATCAGCTGTTGGGCCTATCCGCCTGCCTGGGCTCTAGGCTGTGCTTTATATCCTGTTTTTCAACCTTGGCTGATTCGCGCGACATAGTGGATCGCCGTGCATCAGCTATTTAACGCACAGGGATTGCTGGAGAAGGTCAGTAGCAAACACTCTTCAAGCTCGCCAAGCACGCACTCACCGATCCAGTTGTTACACTGGTTGAATCTCACCCCTGTTTACTGGAGGTTTTTAAGTTAAACTGTTCTAGGTGGTTGTGGCCCACTTTTGGAGATATTTGTTGGACTGGCCTGAGACTGTAGTAAAGGTTGATTATCCACCTAGTTTAAAGTTCTGGACATGAAAGGGAAACCACAGCTATTTACAATAGTTTTATAATCCTATCTCCTCCAGAACAATGGAAAAGATTCTCAACATCAAAAGGATTAACAATGTTAAAGCTTTTCATCAAAGAAGTGGCAATGACGTGGGACTCATTACTGTACTTCAAGGGACAGAAATAGCGTGTGTAGATCAAAGAAGCTATAATGAAGAGTGTGTTATGTTCTGGGACACATCCAAGATTTAGCAGAATAATCATCAAGGGTCAACGAAATGACTGATTTTTCACAAATGAAGGCAAATATACCTTGATTCCTAGGATAATGCTGCAGGATCCAATTTGTGTCAGTCACTAAGACCATATTCTGGTAGAGAGAAGGTCCTTGAGGATGGGCTCCAGCATGAGTCCAAAGACTAAACCTCTGGTCCCGTGGACAAACCCAGATTGGACGCTGACTGATTTTTCTCCATTCTTGGTTATCTGTGTGGGGACAAATGTTTGCCCTTCTTCGGTTTTCAGGCACCATATTAATTTTCCAAGATTATAGTCAACAGCTTTGGTAGGATTTCTGCAAGCTTTCTTCATCATTCTGCGATATACAATAATGTGTCTCGCCTAAGAGAAATTATCTCTTCAACGCTCCTGAGCTGAATTTCCCCCATCCTGACCAGTGGTGGGATTCAGAATTTGTTACTACCATGGCTTGGTGGGTGTGGTGTGGCTTGGTGGGTGTGACTTGGTGGCCGTGGCAGGGGAAGGATACTGTAAAATCTCCATTCCCTCCCCACTCCAGAGGAAGGATACTGCAAAATCTCTATTCCCTCCCCACCCCACTAACCTGCTTTCTAGCTCCGTTCTCCTGTGCAGGGCAACAAAAGAAGACCCAGCCAATCAGCTGGGACTCAGGAGGCACAGAATAGATGGGGGCAGGGCCAGTCAGAGGTGGTATTTGCCGGTTCTCCGAACTACTCAAAATTTCCGCTACCGGTTCTCCAGAACTGGTCAGAACCTTCTGAATACCACCTCTGGACCTGACCCATTTCATCATTTCTGTTAGGAAGAAGACTCTTTCCTCTTTCAAGAGAAGAAAGAAACAAATCAAAGTGAAAAGCATTTCTATCTTCTCCTGTCAATGATTATTATTTCTCTTTTCCCTCTGGCAACTACCTTGACTCTCAGTTGGACATGCCCTCCAAAGTATTCTGGTTATTTCTTCCATTCTTTGCCTACCTCACATCATTTTAAACTGTAGCCTGATCTAACGGTGTGAACTCCTTCAACTACTCCTTTCATGTCCTACACATCCAGTTGTAGCTTTTTAGTTGGTCAGCAGCTCACTACAGTATTCTTCCATACTATACATGCTTCTTAAAGCTTTTCCTATGTTTTTACCTCTAAGTAAGGTTTGTTCTTGTGCTTTCAAGATCTCCTCTACCAATCAAGGACTGATAAATGTTCTTATCAAAAATAGGACTTTGAACATCACTGTGGCTAAACTCCTGGCTCATCGGTGTTTTAGCCGGTTTTCAAAGTTCCATTTTAAAAGTTTTTAGTAATTGGTTAATTTTATCTGCCTGTGAGATTTTGTATCCTCCCCTAGTTCTATCTATCTTTAAACCAAGATATTGTTTGATTTCTCCTAACTATTTTATCTTAAATTGCTTCTCTAACAGTGATATTATTTTAGTAGCTTTTTGTTCAGTTTTGGTGATTAATGCTATGTCATTAGTAAACAATAGCAACAATGAAATTACACCATCACTTTCCCTTTTAAACAAGCATGGATCAGCCATGCCAGCTACAAAACCTATCTTAGTTAATTCTTTAACTATACGCTGGTTCCACTCATATCCTGATTGCTTCAAGCCATAAAGACTCTTTTTCAATCTCCAGCAATCAGTTGTATTATCATTTTTTATACCTAAAGGTTTCCTTAAATAAATAGTGTGTTGCAACGGTGCATGCAGATATGCAGTTTCTACATCTGAATGATTTATAATATATTTCTCCTTAGCTGCCCACACTAATGCTGCCCTTAATGTAGTAGCCTTCAGACTAGGTACAAACACCTCATCATAGTCATTTGCTGTCTGATTGAACCCTTGTGCTACTAACCTGGCTTTATGGGTAACAGTCCCATCAACACCTGTCTTTAGCTTATATATCCATTTACATCCTATGGCTTGTTTACCAGATGGTAACTTGACATTTTCATATACTTCCAATTTTTTTTATAATTCCAGTTCCTTATTCATTGCTTCCTGCCAAGCAGCCTGATCTTTAGCAGATACAGTTTTAGTTCATTATAGTTACCAGGAACTGTATTCACTTGGCATACAATAGTAGCCTGATATCTATCAGGTGGTCGTGTTACACGGGTTGAACGTCTTGGTAATACAGGGCTTACTGGTGGACTCACCTGTTCCACCTGCTCCTGTTCTTCTACCTCCTCCTGTGCCTGTTCTCCTACTTCCTCCTGTGCTTCCTCTTTAATGGCTATTCGTGGTTTATTTATTTCATCTTTAGGGACTATTTGGGTGTCAATAATAATATCATTGCTGGATTCCTGTTCCAGTTTATTCCAGCCAACGTGCTCAAGAAATTTTGCACCACCACTACAGTAAACATAAGCTGTGCCTTGATCCCAGAATCTAAACGATCTATGGTTGGCTTCGCAACCTATGAAAAATAATTTCTTAGCTCTATGTTGCCCTTTCAGTCTTACTTGTGAGGGAATATGCACCCATGCTGGAGCTCCAAATGTGTGTAAATAACTTAAATTTGGCTTTCTGCCATGCCAACGAGTGAATGGCAATTCTCCAGTTGTTGTGTTAACTACATTGTTTAAAACATGGTTACTACACATTATGGCCTCACCCCACAGTGTTTCAGCAAACCTGAACCAGATAACATAGTGCGAGCCATGGCTTGTAACGTTTGCCCTCTTCATTCTACAAACGAGTTATGTTGTGGTCTGTAAGGTGCAGACACCAGCCAATTTCAGCATAGTTTGGAATCTTTTGTTAATAAACTCAGTCCCATTATCAGTAACTAAAGTAATTACTTTACTCCTCATTTTTCTCTCTGCAAACCTTAGCCAGTTAAAGAAATGTTGGAATGTTTCTGTTTTGTTTTTCATGAGATAGCAGAAACCATACCGTGAGTAATGATCCATTATACTCAAAATATAGCAGGCACCTCCCAAACTAGGTTTCTTAGGACCAATTATGTCAGCAAACACAACCTCTAAAGGTTCTTTAGTCTTAAACCCATTAAGTCTGTTTGCTGGAGTAACCTTGCTTTTCTCTTGGCTACAAGCATCACAGTTTAAATACTTGCTACAGGGTTTCAATTTTACTCCCTCTGACAATTCAACAGTTTGTTTGAGCATTTTGAAATTAATGTGCCCTAGACGTCTATGCAGTAAATGTATACATTCATCATGTGGCTTAACATTGTTATAAACCGAGTTAGCCATCTTCAACTGGTCATCATGTATCACATATAAATCATTCTCTAAATTAGCAATATCACTTTTACCTCTTTTTCTATTATACAGTTATCTCCCCTAAAGGTTACTATATGACCAATATTAACTAAAGCCCTTACTGATAATAAATTAAATTTCAGTTTAGGTACATATAACATAGTTAAATGCTCATTTACACAAGAACAATATGCAGTACCTTCACCAGAAGCCTTCATCTTCCATCCATTTGCCAATGATACATGTTGTTTACTCGTAGACATATTTACAAACCTTTTTCTATCTTTAGTAATGCATTGCGATGCTCCACTATCAACAACTCACAAATCATGGTTTACAGTTGAATTGCTAGACATAGCTAAACTAACATTTTTCTTGGCCTTCTGGTGATTACTAGTATTCTGTTGTTTTCATTTCTTACAGAATCTAGCTATATGTCCCCTAGCCCCACAAGAAAAACATTTCCTAACAGTATAGGCAGTTGAAGACAAATCCTCTTCTTATGGTTGTACCTTCCTCAGTTGGTCCCTATCCAGCCATCTTCTTGCTTCTTCTAACAACCTTCCGGTTATGTCAGTCAATGTCAGTTCATCTTTGGTCAGGACTTCCAGTGAAGATACGTAATCATCATAACTTTCATACAATGAGGAAAGAATGATGTAAACTTGATGCAGCTCTGAAAATATCAATTCTTTTTCATGTAGCTCTTGAAAAGTTCTTTTCATGAAGTTTAAATGAGCTAACATATCTCCACCTTTCAGAAGACGTGCTCTAAACAGTTTACGTGTAAGATGTATATGTGCACCTACATTGTCACGAATATAAATCCTCTTCAAATTCTCCCAACGCTTAGCAGCAGATTCTTCTCCATGAATATGGACTAGCTGCTGGTCACTCAGTGTTAGTCCAATTATACAAAGAGCTCGTTCATTGTTCTGTTTAAAGTCAGCTAGCTTCTTGGCATCGTCCTCATTTTCTGGATCCCAAGCATTTACATCCGGTGGATTCTGAACTGCATTCCATAAACCTTTTCTACGCAGAAGTAGACTGCACTTCATAGACCAGAAAACATAGTTTGTTCCATCCAACCGGGTTATCAGTGATAGACTTGTTGAAGTGTCTTGTGCCATCTTTACTAGGATAGTAACCCACAATTAAACAGTAAACAGCTGTCTGTATACAGTACTGTGTATTCACACCAATTCTCAGTTATCTGAGCCTGGTAAGGCCTGGGCCCATAACCAGTGTTCTGGTAATTCCCCGTAAGGAGAATGAGTGCATACAGGGAGACGTAGTGAGAGTAGTGAAGAATAACACACACACAGCACACAGATACACTGTACAGTAAATGTAGGTTTTTACTTCCAGTAAATGGTTCGCAAAGTCCAAGATAAGCAGTCCAAGTCATTCACAGGTAAAGCAATCAGAGTTCAGTCCAGGGGTAATCCAAATATCAACGTCCAGTATCAAAAACAGTTCAGTAACAGACTTACATCAACCATCAGTAACAGTCATTAGGAGGAGCGGCAACACTCTCCAACAGAAGGAACAGATACTCACACTGAGACCTGACAACCCAGGTTTCTAGCTCCATCTTATGGCCATTTGTGGAACCACACCCAATTACAGTTTTAGCATTCTCTTAAAGATATAGTATTAAAATGTCTATCCTAGTTTATATATTTCCAACTCAAATAACTGTTCGGTGACTTACATTCCTAACAGTAATTAAATGAGTTGTCTATATTTTTATACAGTTTTTAGAAAGTTGCACCAGGGAACAATTTCAAACCACTCGATTAAGCCTTTAAATAACAGCCATATGCCATAATTAGAAAACATACAGTAAATGCACTAAACCCTTTAATGAAATTTTTAATATTTTCCCTAAATTTAGTATGGAGGGTTATTCAGCATTCTGGTATGCTTCATTCTCCATCAACTTTAAACACAAAATCTCAAACTGATTCTGGGTGACATCAAGCAAATGATCTTGGCAACAGTGCAGAAATCGATTGCCATTTTCAAGGACTTCTTTTTTTTAAAAAAAATCACTGTCTAATCTACAATCCATAGATTTCTTGGTGGTCTCATCCAAATACCAACCAAGTCTAACTCTGCTAGCTGTTCCAAGATAATCAAGATCAGTTTGGCCTGCCACCTAACTGGATTAATCAAACACAAATATATTAAGTAGAAGTATAATCCTAAATCAAAATGTATTTCAGAGATATTGATTATTGCAGCATCTAACATACTGAATACTATTCCTAACCTTCTTGCCACATTTTCATTCTCACCTTGTTTGCATGTTCCTGAATATGGTGCACCCCAGATGGGTTTGACCCAGTGGTGGGATTCAAAAAATTTTATGACTGGTTCTGTGGGCGTGGTTTGGTGGGTGTGGCTTGGCTTGGTGGGCATGGCAGGGGAAGGATACTGCAAAATCCCATTCCCTCCCCACCCCACTAACCTGCTTTCTAGCTCCGTTCTCCTGTGGAGGGCAACAAAAGAAGACCCAGCCGATGAGGCTCAGGAGGCAGAGAATATATGGGGGCAGGGCCAGTCAGAGGTGGTATTTTCCGGTTCTCTGAACTACTCAAATTTTCCACTACCAGTTCTCCAGAACTGATCAGAACCTGCTGAATACCACCTCTGGTTTGACTATTCTTGTACAGAAGTAGAAAAGCAATGATATGTTTTGGTTGAAATACAAATCTGCTTTATTTCCTTCTAACCATCAAGAGATTCTTAATAATATATACTTGTAATGGGTTTATATTACACTCAATAATATTTCTTCAATATTAGATAAACAGAACCATTTCTTTACCTAGCAGTTTGAAAGCATGCAAATGCAAGTTGATAAATAGGTACCACTTCCATGGGAAGGTAACAGCATTCCGTGCACTTTGGCAAATAATCATGACCACAGAAGTGTCTTCGGACAATGCTGGCTCCCTCAGCTAAGAAATGGAGGTGAGCACTGCCCCCTTAGAGTAAGACACGACTGGACAGGGGAAACTTTTACATTACTATTTTTTTCTTAAGTGGGGCTGAAAAAAGACACACATTTTTTCCCTGCTGCACCCAAAGCTAGTCAGAATGTAACCTGGGGGTAAGAAAACATTGCTCTAGAAACAATTGCGTATAAAACCCATTTACATTGGGGGCTATTCGGTTTGGCTTTTCATAGTCATACATTACGAATCAACCCAGCTTGTGCAGTCAGCTTCTGTTTCCCTTATCCATTCTAATCTAGCAGTGGTTTTCTAAGTTCACTTCCTAGCTGCAATTTATTTAGTTAAGCCGGTCATATGTCACAGCTTATAGATAGTAGCTACAGTACCTAGGACCCAACTCCTCATAATGACTGTGCTTGACCTGGTTAGTAGAGGTTGCCAATTCCATTAGTTTGACTTATCACTTTAGTGTTTCTCCATTTGGAAACAAAATACATCAATTAAGCTCCAAAAATACCTCTGAAACAAGAAATAAAATATACATCAGCTTTTATGGCAAAGGGGTAAAGTGGCCTCCCAGGGACCAAGAATGTATCAGGACTCCATTGTTTGGGCAATTACTAAGTTTCCACACCGCTTTTGTTGATTCCAGCCCATTTGGGGAGCTACTTGGACCCCAATTATTAAATAGATATCTGCTGATGCTTGCGGTCCAACAGAGTAGAGAATTCACTGAAAACAATAATAATGGGAGTTTTCCTCTTACCAATTGCCATAAAAGTTAGCCCCTCAGTGGGATTAAGAATGCTTTGGGGGAGAAATGATGGAAATAAAAAGCAGATTTGGGGTACTTGGTTCTGTGGTTATTTCTCCTAAGAGAGACCAAGGCAATCCCATAAAATCCCACTTAGAGGCTGTTTTGTTCCTATAATTACTAGCTTATTGGATAGACTCCAGATTCTGCCATTATTTTGTCCTAAATCCAGATGTTGTTTCCTTGTTAAAAGCATTGCCAGGGCTTCAGCAAACTTAGAAATCATGACAAAGCATTTAAAAATTCTTGATCATGGGGAGTGTGTTATTAATACAAGCTACTCCAAGAATCCCTATTGCTTGGGAACATTACTTGTTAGAATGTATGCTTCTTTATTTATTGAAGGAAAGCAAGCTGGTGTATCACTTCAGAGTCTATGGAGATTCTCAATCATCCAGGTCATGGATGTCCCAAAAGTGTTGTTGTTTTTTCTTCAAAAGACAGCTGGGCTTTCTTTGTTTTCTTTTTTCTTTGAAAGTGTTCCATTTCTCTTCCAAGAACTGAAGAAGCTTCTTGGATGAGAAGTGAAACATTTTCAAAGAAAAGAAACAAGAAAGTCCAAAAGGTGCCTTTTGGAAAGAGCACCTTTGGGACTAACACTTCCAAAGCACATAAAATAGTATTCTGTGTAGACCGGTCCCATATCTTGTTGGGTGCCATGTTGTTATGTGTATCATGCTTGAAGATGTCTGTATATAACAAGGGTCTTCCAACTTGGCAAGTTTAAGACTTGTGGACTTCAATTCCCAGAATTCCTGAGCTAACATGACTGGAGGAGGAATTCTGGGAGTTGAAGTCCATAAGTTTTCAAGCTGTCAAGTTTGAAGACCCTTGGTAGACAATCTGGAACAGATTCAGAGGCAAGCAACAAGAATGATCAAGAGGATAGAAAGTAAATCCTATGAAAGAACTTGAATGAATTGGATATGTATAGCCTTGAAAAAAAACATAAGAATGGAATGGAATGGAATGGAATGGAATGGAATGGAATGGGAGGGAGATCATATAGGGTAGCACTCTTCAAATACTTTGATGCCAAGTGGAATATAGAACATAGAGTAGGAGGGTGGGAAGGGACTTTGGAGGTCTTCAGAACAAATCCCCTGCTCAAGAAAAGACCCTATATCATTCCAGACAAATAATTATCCAATCATTTCTTAAAAACCTCCAGTGATAGAGCACTTATCACTTCTGGAGGCAAGCAGTTCCACTGATTAATTGTTCTCACTGTCAGGAAATTTCTCCTTAGTTCTAGGTTGGATCTCTCTTTAATGATCTTCTACCCATTACTTCTTGTCCTGCTTTGGAGAATAGGTTGATCCCTTCTTCTCTGTGACAATTCCCCAAGTACTGGAAGACAGCTATCGTATCACCCCTAGTCTTTCTCTTGGTTAGATTAGACATACCTGGAAATTATTCATCATATGGTTTAGCCTCCAGACCTTTGTTGCTTTTCTCTGCTCTTTCGTTCTTCTTGTAGAAGAAGCTCTAGACCTGGTCCTTCCCATCCCAGAATGCAGGACACAGAATAATGGGGCTATGTTGCATATAAACAGATTTCAATTGAATTTTGGAATGGGAAGGACATTCGTAACAACAGGTAAATCTCAGTCTGCAATCATCCAAAGTGGTGGTGAGTTTCCACTCACTGAATGTGTTCAAAACCCAGCAGGCTAGCTAGCTATCAAGGATGTGTTATTGGGGGTTCCAATTTCAATTGTATTTTCCCTCAATCAACAATGTAGATTGCATAAAGCATAATTAAAAAGGAAAAGCAACCTGTTCAGCCTTCCATCAGCTGTTGCTTCATTTTCATTGTGGCTGCACAAAATGTAGCTCCCGTGCAGGTGATTGATGGTTTGATATCTGTCACGTAATAATTATCTCTTCTTCCTGGTATTGATGCAGCAACAGTAAGATATATCTGTTCCGATTGTACTGTGGAAGTTACAGTAGTATATGGTGCACTGTTTCTGTCTCTATAAGGACATGGGTGAACTAGAGGTGTTTTTGGAATACTGGCTCAGAAAAAGTGCAGAAAAAAAGAGAGTTGAGTTCTTGAATTAAGTGCCATTGTACCTTCAAGCAGTTGTTAAATAAATGTTTGTAAGTCAAGGTTTACCTGTAATCATTGATTTAATTCTATGCACTTACTGAAAATTGTTTGGAAATTGTGTTTCTTAGCTCCTATGGATGCAAATATAGCACCTCTCTACCAGTGGTGGGATGCAAAAAATTTTACTACCGGTTCAGTGGGCATGGCTTGGTGGGGGTGGTGTGGCTTGGTGGGCATGGCAGGGGAAAATCCCCATTCCCTCCTCACCCCACTAACCTGCTTTCCAGCTCCGTTCTCCTGTGCAGGGCAACAAAAGAAAACCCAACCAATCAGCTGAGACTCGGGAGGCAGAGAATAGATGGGAGCAGGGCCAGTCAGAGGTGGGATTTGCCGGTTCTCCAAACTACTCTACCTTTCCGCTACCGTTTCTCCAGAACTGGTCAGAACCTGCTGAATACCACCTCTGCTCTCTGCTGTTCATTAAACTGTATGGCCTTTTAATGGCTTTTGCATTCACCTGAAAGAAAAAGAAAAGGATGTTGTTTGAGGAAATCCAAGTATTTAAATTAACCCATCCCAACCATTATGCAATTTCTTGTTCTCCTTGGATTGTCCTGCTGCTTTCTTCCTTCCTCTCTTAGCTGTCCACCTTTACCTCTTTCTCCCCATGCCCCTACTCTCCTCTATTTCCATGTTCATCTCCTTTGAACCTTCTCCTCCATTTGGGCACAGCAATCTCACATTTCCCCAAACATGTCTGCCTGCTCTCTTGCCGCATTGCCCATTGACAAGCCACAGCAGAAAACAACTTCTCCTGGATCCCACCAGCTGAAATTCTTTGGCAGTAGAGTTCCAAAGCCTCTTCTTCTGAAACAAGTGGGACAGGCCAATCTCATAGGGCAAAATGGCTCCTCAGATACCTTAGACCAGGGGTGGGCAACTATGGCCCTTTTATGAATTATGGACTTCAACTCCCAGAATTCCTGAGCAAGCCATGCTTGCTCAGGAATTCTGGGAGTTGAAGTCCATAATTCATAAAAGGGCCATAGTTGCCCACCCCTGCCTTAGACCCATGCCATAAAAGGCTTTAAAGCTGGTAACCAACACTTTGAATTGGATCTGGAAGCAGACAACCAGTGCAGCTCATGTAACAGCAGTGTTACATGTACCACTAAGGGGCCTCCAGAGCTTGTTTTTTTTAAGAATATAGAATAATAGAGCTGGAAGGGACCTTGGAGGTCTTCTAGTCTAATCCCCTGTATAAGCAGGAGACCCTATGCCATTTCAGATAAATGGTTGTCCAGGTCTTTTGAAAGCCTCCAGAGATGGAGTACCCATAATTTCTGAAGACAAATTATTCCATCGGTTGCTTGCTCTCACTGGAGATTTCTTCTTATTTCTCGGTTGATTCTCTCCTTGGCTGGTTTCCATCCATTGTTCCTTGTCTTTCCTATTGGTGTTTTGGAAAATAGTTTGAAACCCTCCCTCATCTTTGTACCAGCCCCTCAAATATTGGAGCATGGCTATCATTTCTCCCCTAGTCTTTCTTTTCATTAGACTAGACATACCCAATTCCTGTAACTGTTCTTCATTGATTTTAGCCTCCAACCCCCTTAATTATTCCTGTTGCTCTTCACTGCACTCTTTCCAGAGTCTCAACATATTTTTATATTGTGGTGACAAGAACTGGATGTAGTATTCCAAGTGTGGACTTACTAAGGCTTTCAAAAGCAATGTTAGAACTTCATGTGATCTTGATTCTATCCCTCTATTAATGAAGCCTAGGATTGCATTGGCTTTTTTGGCTGCTGCCATGCACTGTTGGCTCATATTTAAGTGACTGTCCACTAGGATTCCAAGATCCCACTCACAATTACTGGCATTAAGCCAAATTTCACTTAGCCTTTACCTATACAGTTGGCTTTTCTTGCCTAAGTATAAAACCTTGCTTTTATCTACTTTGAATTTCCCACTGTTTATGCTGCTGCATTCTATACCAGTTGTAGCTTCCAAACACTGTTCATGGGTAGCCCCATGTAGAGCATATTACAACAATCCAACTAAGAGATGACTAAGGCCTGATTGATTGTGTTTCTTTCTGAGTACTTAAGAATTTCTTTTGAATTTTTCTGGATGACATTTGGAAATGCATTTCTTATTGGAGGTGGGTTTTGGGGAGGGGAGGGAGTTCTGCTACTATATACATTCTTGTTTTGATCCTGCTGTCGGGATTCCAGCAATTACCCCAATTAAATCATGAGTCTCGAGCCAAACTTCCAAAACTTCAAAATGATTTATAGGGAGTTAACATGTCTGGCACTGCCTGGGTGTAGCCAACTCTGAGACACATAATTCATTGTCACCCTTTACCCTGGTTTTCCCCCACCCCCTGGGTATATCGTAATTCATATTCTCCAATGAGACACATCCATAGCCAAGAGTCATCAATCATGTTCTCCAGTTAGATATTTGCATGGCAGAAACTTCAGTTACCTAGTTACTATCTTTGAAAACTATTTATGGAATGCACTTTCAATTTCCAAGCTGACACACTGCTCTTTCAAACCCCTTTCCCTCCTCCCTTTCTGTTGGCAACTCTAAAAATACCATAGAAAATTTTTATGAGTTGACTCTTCAGAAGATTATCCAGAAGATCATTGGTTGCCCTCTCCCCTCTTTGGAAGAGCTTTATAACTCCCGCTGCCTTAAGAAAGTTCAAAACATTCTTAAAGATCCATCTCATCCTGGGCACCTTTTTTTTTAACTATTACCATCTGGCAGGCAGTACAGGACAATAAAAACAAGGACAAATAGGCTGAAAAACAGCTTCTATCCCAGGGCAGTAGCTCTGTTGAATTCTACTGTATAGTACAGTGTTGGTGTGGTGTCGGGGTTTTCAATTCAATGTGTGGAGTGTGAAGGATGTGTGTTTGTGTTTATTTTCATGATCATGATGTGCACTGAAAATGGTGTTTGATTTTGTTGTATGAGGTGCAATGACAATAAAGTAAACTAACTCCTTGGCTGCCCACATTGTACAATCTAAAAGGAGGAGTTGATTCATGATAGATTCCTTTTCAGACTTCAGTCTAAAAAGCCAAGACAGCAAGAGTTGTACAGGGAAAGGTAAGACCTTCACATACTATATATCCCCAAGCCAGTTTATCTTGAAACAAGCTCAGGAGCATCCATTCTACCATGAAGATTCCACCCAGTGTATTTTTTTTTCCTTTGAAGTAAACTTCACAAAGGAAATTTCTCTCATCCAATTGAATGAGAATTCATAGAGAAGAAAATGCAGAAGAATCTTTTTGGCACTAATCATTTTCCTGCTTTGAGATGGCAAGAAGAGATTCTAGCTAATGTTTCATTGAAGAAGTGCTCATTTTCCATTCCCCACACACATGTTGTCTTCTGTGGGGAGACTGAAATTTGTTTCGGAGGCTGACTGGTTTATGGAAATGTGCTTAGTAAAGCAAATAAATCATTCCTTTCACATTAACGATAAGATTATGCCCAGTGTATAGCCACCTGTGGGATTTAAGTCACACTTGAGTTTATCCAGACCTGTCGCATAAACCTTCTTCATATTCTAGCAGCTTAAATCATAGACAACAATATCTTCTTTTACACCCAGCTTGGCACACAAGAGGCAGCAGGTTCCAACATTATGCAAAGCTTTGATGTACTGTTGAGTCATCCAGCACTTCATCCAATATTCATCTTTAAGAGCTATCTTGCTCTTTACTGCTGATATCTCTAGATAGGATAAATACAGAATAGAAGAACAGAAGAACAGAGTTGGAATGGATCTTGGAGGTCTTATAGTCCAACCCCCTGCTCAAGCAGGAAACAATTTCAGACAAATGGTTGTCCAATCTCTTCTTTAAAACCTCCAGTGTTGGAGCACCCACAATTCTGGAGGCACATCATTCCGCTGATTAAATGTTCTGTCAGGAAATTTCTCCATAGTTGTAGGTTACTTGTTCTGACCTGTGCCCTTTTCCAACAAATCAAACACAATCCAAATAGAACAGAAACCTTGTAATGCTTTTGCAAAATAATTAGCTGTGATAAGCACAAGCCTTGCCAAGCTGTGCAAGACTTGCCAAAATATAACAGACAAGAAATAATTTTGCAATATAAGAATCTTCAAATACAAACACAGGATACTGGAATGTCCACGAGGCTGGAGTTTCAAAACGTCTTTGCCTTCTGAAAAGTATGTTCGTTGACAGCTGGCTTTTATCTTCTTGAAGGAGAGGCCATTTTCTTGCAGCCTTACTCCCGAGTCGCCCATGCTGTTGTAGCTGCTCTTTCCTCTGAGCAATCCTGCATGCACATGCACTTGGCATAGGCTCCTCGGGAACCTCCTCATCAATGCTGCCAGCCTCCACAATCTCTGAAGGCAGAAGTCTACTCCCTAATGGTCCTGGCCCCTCATCTGAGTCCTTACTCTCCTCAGCTGTCCACACCTGCTGCTGGCTAACCACAACATTATTTCTCTCCTTGATTAGTTGCCATACATTGCTTCTTGTCCTGTCTTCAGGTGCTTTGGAGAATAGACTGACCCTCTCTGACTGCCTCTTAGATATTAGAACACTGCTCTCATGTCACCCTTAGTCCTTCTTTTTATTAAACTAGACATTTATGTGCCTCTCCTTTCGGTTTAGGTCTACCAGCCTTTTTTCAAGTTAGCTGCTTCCTTATCCTTGAAAATAGAAAAAAATACCACTTCACCCATTTCTAATCTTTCTATTTCTCTTCCAGCAAACCAGATTTTCCTAACCTGGGATAACAGTCCAAGATATAACATGACTGTTTCCCTTTTCTTCAGATATCCAATTTTTTTTTTCTCCTGCTCAAGCATGTCTGATTCTCAGAAAGTGCCTGGACAAGTTCCTGCAAGGTTTTTCAGAAGTGGTTTGCCATTGTTTCCTCCCTGGGGCTTTGAGAGGTGACTGGCCCAAGGACAGCTAGCTGGTTTTGTGCCTATGGTGGGACTAGTACTCACAGTTTCCCAGATTCTAGCTTCTTAACCGCTACACCAAACTGGCTTTCAATCCAATAATATAGCTAGAAGCAGGTGGGGATGGCATGATTCAATGATGCCACCACAGTGAAATTTACAAGCTGGTTTTTTGGTCATCATGTTTTTTTGTGTAACCTTTTGAAATAGGTACATTAATGCCCCCAGAGCCTTAAATTAACACATTGCAAAAGGGCACTCTTTTAGAATTTAATTCACCCTGCTAAGAGATCAAAAACAAATTTTGCAGCTAGTTGTCAGCATTCCTACAAGGTAGATGAACTCAGTTACTGTGGCAATGGGTATACTATTGAGATATTCCAATTCTGTTATTCTGTTATTCTGAAATTGAAGGACTGAGGTTGTTTCGGTCGCCATGATGTAGAAAAGATGTTGAAACTCTAAAAAGAGTACAGCAGCAAAAATGATTAGGGGACTGGAGGCTAAAACATATAAAGAATGGTTGCTGGAATTGGGTATGTCTGAAAAGAAGGACTAGGGGAGACATGATAGCAGTGTTTCAATATCTTAGGGGTTGCCATAAAGAAGAGGGAGTCAATCTATTTTCCAAAGCACCTGAAGGCAGGACAAGAAGCAATAGCTGGAAACTAATCAAAGAGTGAAGCAACCTAAAACTAAGGAGAAATGTCCTGACAGTTAGAACAATTAATCAGTGGAACAACTTGCCTCCAGAAGTTGTGGATGCTCTAACACTGGAAGTTTTTAAGGACAACCATTTGTCTGAAATGGTACAGAGTTTTCTGCCACAGTAGGGGTTGGACTAGAAGACCGCCAAGGTCCTTTCCAACTCTTATTCTGTTATTCTGAGATTGAAGGACAAAGTTAGGAACAGATCATCATGGAAAACATCCGTCTAAGTAATTGCTAAAAGTTGACATGGACTTAATGGCACATACTCATGAATCATCAACATTTCAGCCTCCCTGAGGGAAGAAGGCACTAATGACCATGCAGTCTGAAGGGATTTAAGCATCCTGGGCATGACATTTCCTGAGAACATCAATAGAATATCTATAACCTATTTTTACTAAGTAATATGGCTCCAGGGAAATGATCAAAGCTAAGCTGTAAAAAAATATGCTGTTGTGTCCATGTGATTTTTCCCTTACAAAAGATGATTAGGGGTTAAAACCAGGAAAATGACATCCCTAAGTGGCTAGAATTAGTTGACAGTCAGGAGAAAACACTTTTGCCAGGATTTCAGGATAGTTGGCTAGCTAAATGATAATTGCTGTAGCATGTAGAAGAAATTTCAACAAGCCAAATGACATGCTGTATTGTAAGCAAGCATCTCTTAAAGAGGAAACAAAGTGATTAAATTAGCCATATAAGAAAAAAAGCCAATAACAGTAGTGTCCTAACATGGAATATGTTTTGGATTAGCCTGCCAGTTTCCTGGCCAAAATTGTCTTTGTCCCACTGTTAGTTGCTTATTGTGAAATCACAATAAGGAGCACATTTAAGATCAGGTCATCCTTGATTGATTGATTGATTGATTGACTGACTGACTGACTGACTGATTGATTGAATTCTGGGAGTTGAAGTCCACAAGTCTTAAAGTTGCCAAGTTTGGGGACCCCTGTTCTAGACGTTCATATATTTCCTTAACAACATCCAACAAAAAGGTAGAAGTTCAGAGACCAAGCCCTGCAGGCAATAATGACCTGATGCTGTTCCCATTTCTGCCTTCAGTTCAGTACCTTCAATGATATAAGAAAGGCTGTTCCTGTGCTTTTTTTAAGCTGCAAAAATCACACAATTTTGTTAAAATTAACCCCTGCCCAATTCCGAAAAGGGTCTAAAGATTTAGCTGACATCACACTATTACAAGCCTCCAGTAGTCTTCCACCAGGGAGAAAGGCATGATGGAAAAATACGATAGATTGGATAAATTGATTATCTGAGATGGTAGTTCTCAGCAGGAATCTTCCCAGGTTTTATTTTAAGCACCTGGGAATTGACTTGAAAACCATCCCTTGCAAATTATTGTTCATACCCAGAGGTGGTATTTAGCAGGTTCTGACCAGTTATGGAGAACCGGTAGTGGAAATTTCGAGTAGTTCAAAGAACCAGAAAATACCACCCCTGACTGGAGATTTACAGTATCCTTTCCCCTGCCATGCCCACTAAGCCACGCTCAAGGTTGACTCAGCCTTACATCCTTCTGAGGTTGATAAAATAAGGACCCAGGTTATTGAGGGCAATATGCTGACTCTGTAAGCTGCTTACAGATGGCTGTAAAGCACTGTGAAGCAGTATATAAGTCTAAGTGTTATCTCTATTGCTATTGGTCTTGCTATTGCTCATTCACTTGACTGCTAGTAGCTCAGATTCTTGCGGAGAGTTTAAGCTTGCAATAAATCTTTACACTCATTTGAACTACCTGAATCTCTGATTTCCCTGGCCCTTGGCAAACCACTTTGAACCACAACCTTCCACACTGCTTCCTTATTTGGAGCTGAACTACATTGTCTATAGAAGATACTATACACACATGGTGGTGGTGATTTGACGAAGCCACAGGGGGCATTTTCTTCATATTCCAAATTCCTTCAGGCTTCGATAGAATTTATCTATGCTACCAAGACACATATGATGGCACACTTCCATAGTTACTTCTGGAGATGCCTTTTTCCCATTCGGCTTTTTTTTTTTTTTTAGCCAATTTAGACTTACATTTTCATGGAGGAAATGTTTTAGAATAATTTCATGAGACACTGTGTCCACAGCTAAAGCATGTCCACACTCTACCACAATTCTGTAGCTGTCTTTACCCATCTCAGAGTATCATCTGATAATGGATTGTGTTCTTTTTTGCATTCTGTTTATGTACCATATGTTAAAAAAAAAACTCCAAAAAAAACTAAAGAGAAGCAACAATATCCTAATCCCGCCCCCTTCTCCTCCCTGAGATTTCTTGTTTGCCTGTGAATTTCACTTCATTCTAGTTGCTGGCAAATTAACTCAATGTTATAAATGTCTTGTTTTAGGTAAGAAGTCAAAATGTTGTTGTATAAGTTGTTCTTATGTTTGCTTGGCGGTTTGCGGAGCACATAATCTGTATGTGTAAGTTTTGTTAATGATTACGCAAGACAGTGGCTTTTTCAGTGTTGCCTAAATAGGTACTTTCAAGACGTTTTCAAGCCTTCCCTACACTTTCAGTTGCAGTAATGCTTGAAATAAATTGTTGGAATGTCATAAAATAAAGATTCTTTTATTTGTGATGAGTGCATGTGTAACACTTTTAATATAGAAGATAAAGATATCTTGGCAGGAAAAAAATATTTAGAGGATGTAGGTGGTCTTCAGTAAAATGTAAAAATGTCATGAAAATCTCACAAGTTTGATATGGGAAGGAATAGGTCACAAGACACATTACTAGGCATGATTTGCGGGAGAAACCGATGGATGCCTCCTGAATTTTAATATGGGCCAGAGGAGTTTTAGAGGTGGCACAGTGGCTCAGGGGTTAGGATCAGGGGTAGGATTCTACCGGTTCTACCAGTTCTACACAACCAGTTTTTATAATTCTGTGCAGTTCAGAGAAATGGCAAATTGTGCCCCTGGCTGGCACTGCCCGTCTCCACCCACCCTTCCCCTCCCCGCCCAGTCAGTCCTTATTGTGCATGTGCGACATTGCATGCATACCCGACATCACTGACTGCGTTCTCCCCTGCCTAATCTCTCCTTAAGGTATTTCTTTTTTTTCCCTCCCAACGATCAGCTGTTCCAATGATCAGCTGTGCTGGGATTCCCTCGCTGTCTTATTGCTTCACTCAGGAGGCTTCCCTGAGGCCCAGGAGTCAAAAGGGGTCAAAAAGGGGCATTTTTTGCCTTCCTGGGCACAGGGAAGCTTCCTGGGAGCAAACACGCCCCCCAGGAGGGTTCCCTGAGGTCCAGGAGGCCCAAAAAGAAAAAAGAAGAAGCCATGCCCACCCAGTCACATGGCCATGCCCACCTAGCCATGCCCACAGAACCAGTTGTTTAAAAATTTGAATCCCACCCCTGGTTAAGTTGCTGGGTTTGTTGGCTGGAAAGCCAGTGGGCCAGGTTCAAAACCTGAGCACCACATAACAGGGTGAGCTCCCGTCCTTATCCTAGCTCCTGCCAACTTTGCAATTCGAAAGCATGCAAATGTGAGTAGATAAATAGGTACCACTTTGGTGGGAAGGTAAAAGTGCTCCATGGCATCATGCTGGCCACAAGATTATGGAAATATCTTTGGACAACGCTGGCTCTGTGGTCTTGTAATGAACTAGTGGAGTAAACTCTACAGATACCCTTTACCAGAGAGGCTGTAGGTCTGGATTTTCAAGTGGGGATAATCATCCCAAAGATGCTTTTTTGAAAGACAACTGGACTTTCTTTTCTTTTTTTCCCTTGAAGACATTTTGCTTCTTATCCAAATAGCTTCTACAGTTCAGAAGTCCAGAAGGAAAACACAAGAAAGTCTAGCTGCCTTTTGAAAAAGCAGCTTTGGGACAACCATGGCCTGGATGACTTACAAGTGAAAATAATATTTGGGTGGATAAGGGAAGAGTTCCATTTTTCAGGCACATTTAGAAAACGTTGTTAGCCTGCAAAAATTTACATTGCAGCAATATTTAGCCTAAGTCAGCATAAATATTTAAAATGTGTAGAGCATTTCTAGAAGAGGATTCTGCACCAGATGAAAAGCAGTTCTGGATCAGAATCCTAATATTTGGACAAGAAAATTCAGTTGCAGGCTAGCTCTGATGGCAACAGGTTTTCTGTCTGCCAATCTTTGAAAGATTGTTGGAATCCTTCACCCACTGCCTTTAAGTTTCCGAACTTCCCAGGTGAAATTGACAAAATTCTATTAGTGTACCACTTGTCTTCCTGGAGAGACTGGCCAACTTTCCTTCCTTTCTCTTCTTTCTGGAAATGGGCTTAAGGGGATTTGGCTGCAGAATATGAAGAGGTTCTGACAGGGCAATTATTTTTACTCCTTGTACTTCTGAACCAAGAAAAATATAGTTGGTGGAGGACCATTTTAAAGTTACTTTCATAGCATTAGGAAAAATAAAAATTGGTGGTTAGTGGGCCAGAGATTCTGAATCATTTAAATCAACTAGCATTTGTAGCTAGGAAACTGGAAGCAGAAGGTCCATAAAATATTAAGAAATTCAGACAGCATGAATAGTATCAGTGGCCATTGTGATATGAATATTTCCATATTGGTAGCTCATTAAGCTATAAAAATCAACTCTGGGCCATGTGTAGCCACCCTGGCCCAAAAGAGCAAACAGTTATTGTTTTGTGTCCATCATATTGATATTTAAATTTTACAGGTAAGTTTTGAGTCCCACTGCCATGTCAAACATAACAACACAAACATTTCTAGCACTGAACTTTTGAGAATGCTTCATCCTGAAGGCTTTGTCTGGTTAGCTTCTCTTCATGAATGACTATTCTTCTACTGCTAGTTTTGATCGTTACCTGTTCAGATATCAAATCTATGTCTATTTATCATAGTGTCATAGGATTGGAAGGAACCTTGAAGATCTCCTAGTCTATCCCCTGTCCATGACAGGAATCCTCAAACCTTCCAAAACCAATGGATGTCTAATCTTTCTTTGACCATTTCTAGTGATGGAGCACCCACAACAAGAAGAGTACTACAGTCCTGCTCACAACAGAATACCCTACATCACCAGGCTTGAAATTTTGGGCTTCGACAATTTTGAACTACGCCACCTACGGTTGGACTTAAGCATAGTACACAAAATTATCTGCTAGAATGTCCTACCAGTCAATGACTACTTCAGCTTCAACCACAACAATACAAGAGCACACAACAGATACAAACTCAATGTAAACCGCTCCAAACTTGATTGCAGAAAGTACGACTTCAGCAACAGAGTGGTCAATGCCTGGAATGCACTACCTGACTCTGTTGTTACATCCTCTAGCCCCCACGCCTTTACCCTTAAACTATCCACTATAGACCTCACCCCATTCCTAAGAGGTCTGTAAGGGGTGTGCATAAGTGCACCATCGTGCCTCCCATCCCTGTCCTATTGTCCCCATTTATTCGTACCTATTTCCTGTATTCTTACTCATGTTTATATTTATACCTATTATCTTGTAAGCGATTGACAAATAAAATAATTCAGGAGGCAGACTATTCCATTACTTAATAGCTCCTAAGGCCAAGAAATTGGATCTCTACAATTATAGTATCTATAGATCTGTAATGATAGTTATAGTTTATAGATACTATAATTACAAAGACTTGTGGACTTCAACTCCCAGAATTCCTCAGCATTCTGGGAGTTGAAGTCCACAAGTCTTAAAGTTGCCAAGGTTGGAGACCCCTGGTATAGATGAACCTTCCAATCTGTAGTTCCTCTCCTATCCCCAAACACTATGGGGATTAAATCCATACTCTCTTTTGTCCCTTATTCTTTTCCTAGCTGAAATCTACACTGGATTATAACCATTCTTCATAAGATTTGGCCTCCACACCCCTCACTGTCTCTGTTGCTCTTCCTGTACTCTTTCTTCCACATCCTTCTTGTACTCTGACAGCCAAAACTAGGTACAGGTAGTCCTCAACTTACAACAGTTCACTTAGTGACCTTTCAAAGCTACAACAGCACTGAAAAAAAGTGACCAATGACCATTTTTCACGCTTGTGACCGTTGCGGCATCTCCATGGTCACATGCTTTACATTCAGATGGTTGACAACTGACTCACATTTATGACCATTGCAGTGTCCTGGAGTCACGTGATCTTCTTGGGCAACCTTCTGAAGAGCAAAGTCAATGGGATAACCAGATTTACCTCACAACCGTGTTTCTAATTTGAGAACTTCAATGTTTTGCTTAACGAATGTGCTGAGAACAGTTGTAAAACGAGGTGGAATTCACTTAAGAAATTTCTCATTTAGCAGCGTAAATGTTGGGCTCAACTGTGGTCATTAGGATTACCTGTACAGTACTCCAGATGTGATCATCACAGAACCAAACAATCTCTTTTAATTCAATACCTCTGTTGGTCTGGTCCAAAATTGCATTGGCTCTTTTGACAGCTGTACCACATTGATGCCTTATCTAAATCGGTCATTGCCGGGACACCCAATCTCGTCACTAGCAGGGGTGGGCTGCTGGGGGTTCGCAGGGGAGCCCCTAGCTAAGACTCTGTGCAGTTCGGAGAACCCCCAAATCCCACTCCTGGCTAGCCCCACCCACCCCACCCCGCCCCTCCCAGGAGTCCGCATGCAGCCTGTTTTGGATGTAGGTAAGTGCAGGGTATCCACGGAGGCTCAGGGAGGGTGAGAAACGGGCCTCCCAGGAATTCGGGAAGGCTGGAAATGGGCCCGTTTATGGCTTCCAGAGAGCCTCCAGAGCCTGGGGAGCCGTTTTTGCCCTCCCACAGGCTCGAGGAAAGCCTCCGGAGCCTGGGGAGGGCAAAAATACCTGCCACCCCGCTGTGGTGCATGAGGCCGACTAGGCCACGCCCACCATGTTTGTTTACCTTAAATAGTGTGTACATGAGCACTGAAGGCAAATAATGTATTGATTTATTAATTCCACCTGTTAAATGTATTACAGCTGCCTATTCCAAGGGACTCTATGCAGCTCACAAAATACAATACTAAATTAAAACAATTAAAGACACTCAGAAAACAAATCATAGCCGCCCAGGCTAAAAACAACGATTAAAACAAAACACAACAGGGCACATATACACAACCAAACATATCCTGCCTTTAAGAGCTTTTCAGAATCCTAGAAAAGAGGACACCAACCATATTTCTGGAAAGATGCTAGAACAGCAGCTCCCAAGCTTTGGGGCACCAGGTACCAGATCCATGGAAAGAAATTTTTCCATGGACCAGAGGGGGCGTGGTTTCACATGCTGCCTGCATCCTATTGATGGGGGTTCACTTGCTTGCATGGACAAGTTTCTGGCATGCTGTGGCTGGTGCACAGACCATCTGAAAGCAGAACAAGAAACAATGGATGAAAACTAATCAAGGAGAGAAGCAACCTGGAATTCAGGAGAAACTTCATAGCAAAGAGGACAATTAACCAGTGGAACAGCTTTGCCTTCAGAAGTTGTAGGTGCTTCATCGCTGGAGGTTTTTAAGAAGAGATTGGAGGGCCACTTGTCTAAAATGTTATAGAGTCTCTTGCTTGAGCAGGGGGTTGGACTAGAAGACCTCCAAGGTCCCTTCCAGCTCGATTCTGATTCTGTTTTCCAAAGCATCAGAAGGCAAGAAAAGAAGCAACAGAAGGAAACTAATCATGGAGAGAAGCATTTCTAGAACCAAGGAGAAACAGCTTGCCTTCAGAAGCAATCTTCAGAAACAGCTTGCTTCATCACTGTAGGTGTTTAAAAAGAGACTGGACAGTCACTTGTCTGAATTGGTAAAGGAACCCTTGATTTTATACTGAAAATATTAAAAGAGGGACACATGGAGGGACAATTCAAATCCTAAATTTCTGGAAGGGATTCATTCATGTATCTAGGTTATTTTTGGATTGGCATGTTAGAGGGTTTAGATTTAAGGTACGCCAGATAAGAACAGCAACAAGCTCACTATTTCAGCCTATGAGAAGGAAGCACCATTGACAATGACTCATTTGAATGAATGAATTCTTTATTGGCCAAGTGTGATTAGACACGCAAGGAATTTGTCTTTGGTGCATATGCTCTCAGTTTACATTAAAAAAAAGATACATTCATCAAGAATCATAAGATACAATGCTTAATGATAGTCATAGGGTACAAATAAGCAATCAAATCATACTAGGAAACAGTCAATATAAATCGTAAGGATACAAGCAACAAAGTTACAGTCATACAGCCACAAGTGGGAGGAGGTGGATGAAAGGATGGATGGAAGGATTAATAGTAATAGTAATGCAGGCTGAGTAAATAGTTTGACAGTGTTGTGGGAATTATTTGTTTAGCAGAGTGATGGCGTTCGGGGAAAAACTGTCCTTGTGTCTAGTTGTTCTGGTCTGCAGTGCCATATAGCATTGTTTTGAGGGTAGAAGTTGAAATAATTTATGTCCAGGATGTGATGGGTCTGCAAATATTTTCACAGCCCTCTTTTTGATTCGAACAGTATATAGGTCCAAAATAGGAAAGCTGGTTGGTAGCAGTTGTTTTTTTCTGCGGTCCTAATTATCCTCTGAAGTCTGTGTCTGTCTTATTGGGTTGCAGAATTAAAAGTTTCATAGAAAACTATATTTTAATAATGACGCAGGTGGGGTTATGAATCCATCAAGTAGCCAGAGAAAGATGTAAACTGTAACTTCTGAGAGGCGAATGTTTTTGACCCAAAATTAATACTTCACTGTGAAATCAGAAAGTTGCAGCAGCATAAAAAATAAAAAATATGCTTCTGATTTCCTTATATCTTGGGTACCACAAAGCACTTTGAATTAAAATGAAACATCTGACGAGATGTCTAAATGAATAAGCAATAAAGTGCTAGCAATGATAAACCCATATGACATCTGCTCCCATTGTGGAAAACAAACTGAAGGTATACAGTTGAATTAGCCAAGCACTTATTCCTCCTTTGACTCCACCCTAGGATCTGCCACCCCTTCTTCTCTTACCACAACTTTGGATCAGCCATTGGCTGCATTCATGCAAGGTGTTTAATGTGACTACATTGATTCATTTTCTGCCCTTGGCCAACAAATTAATCAAATCAACTGGACTGGATTTATACAATACACTAAAGTATCCAAACAGCAACAACCAAGGTTAAGTAAAAACCCAGGAGTTGTGTGAATGCAGTCCCAACCTCTCAGCCCCCTCTAATTCACGTATTTGTTGCAATGAGGATAAAAATAGAGGAAACACCTTATGTAGCTTCCTCCAAACTCTAATAGGAAAGGCAGGATATAAGTGTAACATCATAATTACCTTCAGCGTAATTATCACCATCATTAATATACCGTGGGAAGTTTACTGCCTTCTTTCCGAAAAGAGATTGGAAGCATGCCCCCTTTTTAATTAACCTCAAATTAGGATTGCACCCAGACCCTTTTGTTGAAATGAGCCAGCATCATAACCAACAATTTTAAGTGGTATCATTTTCACAGGTCATAATTAATCTCAATGTAGAGGCCACCCCAAACGTGGCTAATCAAAAGGTCTAATGCCATCCATGATAGAGGTCAGAAGGGGTCTAGTTGCACCTTTTACAACTAACCAACTTTTTTTAAAAAAAGCATAAAAACGATGCCTTATATTTTTTTTTAATGATCAGTTTCAAAGCGGTAACCAAATTCTTTTTAATTTTTGGATTCTCTAGATTAAGGCAGATCTCTTCTGTCGTGGCGTGGCCAAAACCCAGATCACCTAAAGCAACCAAATCATTTTTTAGACACAACATAATTTTATTTGCATGCCTACAAGCAGTAACACAGGCAAAATTTTGCTGGGATTGGGAATGCCTAATTTAATGAAAAGAAGGATTAGGGATGACATGATAGCAGTGTTCCAATATCTCAGGGGCTGCCACAAAGAAGAGGGAGTCAAGCTATTCTCCAAAGCACCTAAGGGCAGAACAAGAAACAACTTCATTATTCTATATACATTTTGATCCTTTTGAGCAGCCTGTGCAAAAGTAGAACCGAGGCTTATATACCTTTGGCCAACTACATTGCAAGGTGAGACAAAAATAAAAAAAGCAGACATGGTGTGAATTACAGTGTGACTCTGGAACATTTTGGATAACCCATCTCTGTTGTTGTTCAGTCACTAAGTCATTTCCAACTTGTTGCAAGCCCATGGACCATAATAGCAATAGCACTTAGACTTATATACTGCTTTATAATGCTTTCCAGCCCTCTCAAAATGGTTTACAGAGTTAGCATATTGCCCCCAACCATTTGGGTCCTCATTTTACTCACTTTGGAAGGATGGAAGGCTGAGTCAACCTTGAGCCTGGTGGGATTCGATCTGCCAAATTGCAGTGGGAGTAGCTTGCAGTACTGCACTCTAACCACTGAGCCACCGAGGCTCATCCTATAATGCACCAGCCGCCCTTGTCCTCCATTGTCTCTCAGAGTTTGCCTAAATTCCTGTTCAATGCAACAATGATATTATCTAACCGTCTCATCTTCTGCAGTCTTCTTCTCCTTTTGCGCTCCCTCTTTCCCAACATCCAGGTCTTTTTCCGATGAGTCCCCTCTTCTCATTAGGTGGCCAAAGTATTTGACCTTCAGCTGTCCTTTCAAAGGACAATGGGCTGATTTCCTTCAGGGTTGACTGATTTGGTCGCCTTGCAATCCAAGGGACTCTCAAGAGTCTTCTCCAACACCACAATTCAAAAGTATCCATTCTTCGGTGCTCCTTATCCTTTCTTATGGTCCGCCAACTCTCACAACCATACATTTCTTCTAGGAAAACCATAGCTTTGACTTATGTATCCCTTCCTACTAGGTCAGCATGCCTATCTTGGAGACTTTGAGACAATTTGATTTACTACTCTACAAGTTCCTGATTGAGCCTTGTCCGTATGTATGGGGGACTACAACACTTATAGGGTTTCTGCTTGAGCATCTCATCCTCTGCCACCCCCTTCTCCTTTTGCCTTCCTTCTTTCCCAACATCATTCTTGTCCCTGTTGCCACTCAGGATCATTTCAGCTTGCCGTGAATATTTTCTTATCAAGGCATTTTAAGCAGTTCATTTTTACTAGGAGGGAAGATCCCATAAGTTTGGTAGTGAATGCAGTCTACATATGTATGGAGAACTATCACACTTATAGGGTTTCCTGCATGAGCATCTCATCCTCTGGACTAGAAGATCTCCAAAGTCCTTTCTAATTCAGTTATTCTGTTATTCCGATGATGTTGCCTTAGGTAAAAGGTAAAGGTTCCCCTTGCTCATATGTGCAGTCATTTCCAGCTCTAGGGGGCGGTGCTCATCTCTGTTACAAAGCCGAAGAGGCAGCGCTGTCCAAAGACGTCTCCGTGGTCATGTGGCTGGCATGACTAAATGCTGAAGGCGCACGGAACGCTGTTACCTTCCCACCAAAGTGGTCCCTATTTTTCTACTTGCATTTTTACATGCTTTCGAACTGCTAGGTCGGCAGAAGCTGGGACAAGTAATGGGAGCTCATTCCGTTACACGGCACTAGGGATTTGAACTGCTGAACTGCTGATCAACAAGTTCAGCATCTTAGCCACTGAGCCACTGCGTCCCTTATATTACCTTACCTGGTAATAAAAAAAGAACATCAAGAAAGTAACAATTCAACCTTGAGCTTCCTCTTTCTCCATTATGCTTTCTTTTTGTTGGTGGTGAATGCAGTTCAGAATCCTTTGAGGATGGGGTAGATTATATGTGCCATAAACCATCAAAACAAATAAAATTTACGGCACAATTGTGCCATCCACATGGGCAACAACTCAATTATCTGAAGGACCTACAGGTGGTTGGTTTGTGTCCTTGTGTACTTGACCCCATTATTGGGTCCAAGTCATCTGCTTTTACCACTACTAGAAATAGCCATTTCAAAGTTAAAAGCTTTTTCTTACTGACTGTTTAGAATTGACTCCCAGTAGAATTACACTTAGAATCAGATTACTTAAAGTTTATAAAAGCATCTGAGATCTTCTTTTTCATGGTCTCCTGACAACTTTCAGGAAATTCCACTCGGTCTCCTTAGATGACAATGTGATTATATCCCATGGATATAATCGTTTCTATAAAGGGTCTTTATTTTATTTTATACAAAGATATTATAAATATTTGTCATCTATTATTGCATCCATTGTTGTTTCATTCCACGTCTGTATGGCACTGAATCCAGAGGTGGTATTCAGCAGGTTCTGACCAGTTCTAGAGAACCGGTAGCAGAAATTTTGAGTAGTTCAGAGAACCGGCAAATACCACCTCTGACTGGAGATTTTACAGTATCCTTCCCCTGCCATGCCCACCAAGCCACGCCCACAGAACCAGTAGTAAAAAAAATTTGAATCCCACCACTGACTGAATCTATATATATAAAAGTGAAATACTACTCCCGCATCATCACAAAATCTCCAGAACTGTAAAGCCTACAAACTTGAAATTTGGCACGTATGTTCCTCTTGGCTTCTAGGTGCTCACTAACAAAGGATTTTTCGAAATGACCATCAGAGCATTAGTATTTCCTTTATTATTAACACGCTCTGATGCTAAGGAGTTCTACTCCCCCTCCCCACCTGAAAAGAAATCTATTCTAAATGCAAAACACAAGCAGAGGAGAGGAGTTTCCATTTTAGTTTCACAGCAGCAACCAGCTTCAGTACAGAACAGTTGAGCTAAGCCATGCCCAGGCTCCTTGCTGTCTCCTTGCTCACAAAACAAATACTGCTTCAGTTTCCAAACAGCCCTCAACTCTCCCACACACTGACAAACACTAGCCAGATGAATATCAGTGGATGCTGGTAGGCAGAGGCACAATTTTTTTCCCCTTATTTCCTCCCCAAAAACTAAGCCCGATCACATAGTTTCGTAGTGAAGCATGGGTATCGAGCTAATTTAATTATTATAAAAGTGCTGTAATAGGTTATAGGTAGTCCTCAACTCAGGAGTGCAATTGGGAACAGAATTTCTGTTAATAAGGAAATCAGTTGTTAGGTGAATTGTGCCTGATTTTATAACTTTTTTTTCCCATAGTTCTTAAGCGAATCACTGAAGTTATTAAAACAATTGACTGCTTGTTGGAAGTTGGCTGAGAAGATCACAAATGGTGATCACATGAACACAGGATTTTGCAACTGTTGTGAATACACGCTGGTTGCCAAGCACCTGAATTTTGATCATGTGACCATGGAGATGCTGCAACATTTATAAGTGCAAGAACTGGTCATAAGTCACTTTTTTCAGTGCTGTTGTAATGTTGAGTGGTGGCTAAACAAATGGTTATAAGTCAAAGATCGCAGGTCAAATATTATAGCACTTAGACTTATGTACTGCTTCACAGTGTTTTACAGCCCTCTCTAAACGGTTTACGGAGTCAGCATATTGCCCCCAAAAATCTGGGTCCTCATTTGACCAATCTCAGAAGGGTGGAAGGCTGAATCAGCCTTGAACCAGTGAGAATCGAACTGTTGGCAGCCGGCATTCAGCAGAAGTACTAGCTTGTAGCAGCTGATCTACCAGTACCTGCCTTTTATTTTCCCTTCTGTAGTTGCTCTTCTTTTATTTGATCTTCCCAGATGTTTGCCACACAGAGAGACATTTCATATGTTCTGTCCTTTGACACTAACACAAACCATCACTTTTTCTTCCTCTCCTATTGTACTTGCCCTGAAGCTACAATGACCAAAACTAAGACCAAAAATGATTGTTCCTTGTTCCTATATTCCACTCTTGGTCCATAGAAAGAAGAATTGATGCTGCAACTTCTTAGAAGCAATGTATCATCATTCAATGAAACTTCATTGGATTTTTTTTTCCTAATGTCTCCACATGGCAATTAAAAATTACTTTTCTTTAAAAACCAAGATGAAGGAATGAGAACAATTGCAGTAGAGTGGGCCCTGGGAAATAAAATCTGCAGAAACTGAAGGGCACTCACTGTGAGGTTTAAAAATTGTAAAATGCAGGCTAAAGTTTGATCCAAGGGTGGCTTGACAGCGATTTCCCAGCCTCTGTGAAAAAAAAAAAACATGCTTGCAGTCAATCTCTTTATTTGTTTCTTCATTCCTTCATTCAATTTATACAGCTGCCTATCTGACACACGTCACACTGGGCACCTCGCAGAGTTAAAAATGACAAAACAGAATAAGCAAAACTTTTAACTTCTCTCCAGACTAGAGACAGTAGGTTTTTCCCTTTCCTCTCCAGCCTCCTGCCCAAGCTGAGCAACATTTTCCATTGTTAACATTGCTAGAGCAATGGGTTGGTTGAGAGGCTTCCCTTCAGAGGGTGTAGGTGCTCCATCACTGGAGGTGTTCAAGAACAGATTGTCTGGGATGGTACAGGGTCTCCTCCTTCAGCAGCGGGTCGGACTAGAACAGGGGTGTCAAACTGTAGGCCCGTGTGCCACATACCATCTGTGGGATGCTTAAATCTGGTCCATGGGGCTGGGGCTGGAAATAGCCCTCTGCTAGCCAAAATGGGGACAGGGGGTTTGTGCAACCCCCCGGGCTCCATTTTGGCTGGCAGGGTGTTGCAGGAGGCACCTATGACATCTCCCGGCTGGCCCATGGAGGAGAACTACAATGCTGATCTGGCTCTTGAAGAAATCCAGTTTGACAACCCTGGACTAGAAGATCTCCAAGATCCCTTCCAACTCTTTATTATTCTGCTATTCTGTTATTCACTTGAATCAGCAGCTTATAAAGAAAAACTTCCAGGCAGCAACATTGCATCAAACTTCCAAACAAACAGTTGCTAAGGGAGGTGTAACCAGGGGACACAGTCCAACAATATATTTATTAATCACTCCTTCAAAGGAACAGTGAATTGGTCTACACAGGCTTAGTCCTTTAGGGCAGCATTGGTATGATTTAAAAACAAATGAAAGAAGAGATGAAATATGGGGATTGTGCATTATTAAATCAGAAGAATGCTTGAACTTAGGGAGGGGACTAACTAATGAGTGAGGAGAACAGAAAGACCCACCCAAGCAGGGGTGGGCTGCTGGGGGTTTGCAAGGGTTTGGGAGAACCCCTAGCTAAGTTTCTGCACTGTTCAGAGAACCCCCAAATCCCACTCCTGGATGGCCTCACCCACCCCTCCCCTCCCAGAAGTCCCCACGCTGCCCGTTTTGGATTCAGGTAAGTGCAGGTCATGCATGGAGGCTCGGGGAGGGCGAAAAACAGGCCCATTTCTGACTTCCAGAGAGCCTCTGGAGCCCGGGAGGCTATTTTCGCCCTCCCAGAGGCTCAAGGAAAGCCTCCGGAGCCCGGGGAGGGCAAACCCGCCCACACCATGGTGCAGGAGGCCAATTAGTGGTGGGATTCAAATTTTTTTACTACCGGTTCTGTGAGTGTGGCTTGGTGGGAGTGGCAGGGGAAGGATACTGTAAAATCTCCAGTCAGAGGTGGGATTTGCCGGTTCTCCGAACTACTCAAAATTTCCACTACTGGTTCTCCAGAACTGGTCAGAACCTGCTGAATACCACCTCTGGACCACGCCCATCATGGCCATGCCCTTCCAGCAAGAAAACCCCTTCCAAAAAATTTTGAAGCCCACCCCTGCACCCAAGCCATGGTTTCCAACAATGCTTGACTTCCCTGCACAGATGGGAGGACAAGAAACAGTATCAACAATCAGTTCCCACATTGGCCCTAGTCTGAGCTGAGCATTAGTTTGATCTAACTGCCAACTCATTGCAATCTAGACTGGGGTTTCTGAAGTTGGCTTTAAAAAATAGGCCAGGAGCATTATGGGATTGTCAGTGGGGTGAGTTAGATTGTCAGTGGGGTCAGTTAGATCAGTGCTTCTCAACCTTGAGAACGTTAAGGGATGTGGACTTCAACTCCCAGAATTCCCCAACCAACATGCTGGGTGTGTTTAAGATGTGTGGACTTCAACTCCCAGAATACTGGCTGAGGAATTCTGGGAGTTGAAGTCCACACACCTTAAAGTTCTACAGGTTAAGAAACCATGACATAGACATTAGAGGGATTCCAGAAAAAAGGTACTTTCTTCTACGGCAGTGTTTCCTGACCACAGCAACTTCCAGGATTGTGGACTTCAAATCCCAGAATTCCACAGCCAGCATGACCATTGGTGAGAATTTTGAGATTTGAAGTGCATACACCTGAAGTGGCCACAGTTGGGAATTCTTGTTGTAAATAGGGTGTATTAGGACAATCTTGGAAGCCTGTCCTAATCCTTCACTGTCTGTTTATAAGGACAACAACCTCAGGGTGAGTCAGTCCTGAGTCTTTTTCTCATGCTTTCTACTTTGGCAGAGCTGACCGTCCATTTCCTTCTCAAAGCCAGAGCTACATTCCTATGTAAGCATGGGAACTGTTTACAAAGACTGTCTATATCTTAGATATGCCTCTCATTTTAAATGAAGCACTATTTTCAAACAAAGAAAGGAGCAATGATCGTTTGCAGAAGAGCAGTTGTGTGTGTTTCAGGTGGATGCTTATATTTCTCTATATTTTGAAAGGTGAGGAGGAGGAGGTTAGTTGTGGCATTCTAGTTTCTTTTCATTTCTGGGAGAAAGGAAAAGGTGAGGACAATGACTGAGGGAGAATTTCAAAAGCTAGTTGGATTATTATTATTTTCTATTTTTGCCTCAGCGTAGTATTGATAAAAAATGTACCTCCACCTGGGCTCCTACCATGATCTCAACATGATGCCTTTGTCAAGTGCAACAGACCAGGTTCACACATGAAGATTCAATTAAATTGATTTGTTGCTAAAGTCCGCGTACAACTCGACCAATGGTTAGATAAGGTTCAATGGGGGTTGGGCTTAGTTTTCTTGTGCCTAGGTAGGGAATCTGGACTGATCCCCCTTTTCATTCCACTCCCAGGTTCTGCCATCTGTTCTCCTCCATGACCACAAACACAGGTAGGGATGGGAATACAAATTAATTCTGCAGGAAAGTAGCTAATGAGTACACTTCAATATCCCTCATGAATTTAGGGGATACGTAAAGATACAGATAGTCCTTTACTTACAACAGTTTGTTTAGTGACCATTCAAAGTTACAACGGCACTGAAAAAAATGTGACTTATGATCATTTTTCACATGCGACCTTTGTAGCATCCCCATATCACGTGATCAAAATTCAGATACTTGGCAACTGGTTCATATTTATGACTTGTTGCAGTGTCTCAGCGTCCCCTTTTGTGACCTTCTGACAAACAAAGTCAATGGGGAAGCCAGATTTACTCAACAGCTATGTCAACTGTTTTAACGAGCACAGCGATTTCACTTTAGCACGCGTGGCGAGAAAAGTCATAAATGGGGCAAAACTCACTTAACAACATAAATGTGTGCCTCAATTGTGGTTATAAGTCGAGGACTATGTGTACAGCAGAATATGTACTTACTCTTCAGGTAGGAAACTGGGAGGTAAATGCAGCAGACAGGCACAGATTGAAAACTGTAAAAATGATTAGTATTCTGAGATAGCGGTGTTGGACTGTAATGGTGATGTTTGACTTTCATGATGAAGAAGGTCATCTTGGTACATAAAACTACTCCATTTTCACATTGGGTGCTTGTCTTCGGAGGCCTCGGCGGACCTGATGTGGCAAATGCAGCATTCAACCTGTCATACCTTGTGTCAGTGCAAGCTCACTTCTAATTGACAAACATGAAGAGTTTGTTTTCCAAAACATCGACTTGCTGTGAGGTGACAGGTCAATGGCATCTCTGTTATTTGCGGCCTATTTGGAGGGATAAGGATTCCACTTGAGTGCTCCATGCCAGGAGAGTTGATCTCCCACAGAAGACGTCTAGGCCAAACAACAACAAATGGAAGGAGTGTGTGTTTTCACAAGAAATGCTCTGCTGGAGCCCTCCAGACACACATTAAGTTCTGTTCCCACATTTATTTGCTTCACTTATTTATTTATATCCCACTTTTATTATTTTTGTAAATAATTCAAGGCAGTCACCTGGTGATTGTCCAAAGTCACCCAGCTGGTTTCAATGCCTTCGGCAGGACTAGAATTAGCAGTCTTCCAATTAATCCTTTGAGTATGAAATTACCTCTTGGCAATCACAAATCAAGATTGATCACTTGGATGGTCCATAGGAGTCAAAATGTCAATCTTGATCATGTAATGAAACCTCCACCCACTTTATGTAAGCATAAGAGGCAGGGCCTTTTATCACCTGGTCGCAGCCAGTTTCTTGACTCTCATGTGGACATCTGTGTTCTCCTGCATGTAGAATATAGCTAGTCCTCGATTTACAACTGTTCTTTTAGTGACCATTCAAAATTACAGAGAAAAAAGTGACTTATGCCCATTTTTCACATTTATGAACACTGCAGCCTTCTCACGGTTACATGATCAAAATTCAGACATTAGGCAACTGACTCCTATTTATGACGATTGCAGGGTCCCAAGGTCATGTGATACACTTTTGCAGCCTTCTGACAAGCAAAGTCAATGGGGAAGCCAGATTCACTTAACAACCACGTTACTAACTGAACATCTGCACAAGTAAGATCGTAAAATGGGGCAGAACTCATTTGGGCAAATGTCTCACTTGGCAACAGAAATTCTGGCATCAATTTTGGTCATAAGTCAAGGACTGTATATCACTGTCCTTTGTGGTAATGAGTTTGTGCTATGTGTGAAGAAGCACTTCCCTTAGCTCAGCTTGTCTTTCCTGCCTTTCAGCTTTATAAAATAGAATAGAATACCTTTATTGTCATTGCATTCCACCAATACAATGAAATTTGAAAGCTACTTCAGCACAGCGCCCCAAACATCACATCACAATCACACTACAGAATAATAATAATAATAATAATAATAATTATTATTATTATTATTATTATTATTATTATTATTATTATTATTATTATTATTATTATTATTATTATTATTATTTAAAAAATCACAAATGCGCTGTTTGATTCTAGACAATTACTGCCTTGGAAAAGAAACTGTTTCTCAATCTATTAGTCCTCATTTTAAGACACCTATAACACCTCCCTGATGGTAACAGTTCAAAATATGAATGTCCAGGTTGAGAATGGTCTGTGGAGATTTTTAGTGCTCTAGAGAGGAGTCTGGTCTTCGCAATCTCTTCCAAAGAAGGAAGAGAGCAACCGATGATTTTCTGTGCTGTGTTTATAACTCTCTGGAGCATCTTATCCACTGCAGAGCATCCAGAATACCACACCGTTACACAATATGCCAAAATGCTCTCAATGGTAGAACAGTAAAAAGTAACCAGCAACTTCTCACCCAGACTCACTTTTTTTCAGCAACCTCAGAAAGTGCAGGCGCTGTTGGGCCTTCTTTGCAGTGGCCATAGTGTGGACCAACCAAGAAGGTTGTCGGAAATATGAGTTCCTAGAAATTTAAAACTATGAACTCTTTCCACGCAGTTTCCATTGATACATAGTAGGAGAGGCTCTGCTTTGCATCTTCCGAAGTCTATAATCAATTCTTTGGTCTTTTTGATGTTCAGGGTGAGGTTATGACTCTTACACCACAAGACCAATCTTATCTAGCGTTTGTTTAAATGTGCAAATATAGCTCAAATCAAATGTCGTCTTGTTTGGTCCTGCTCAACTGTATAAATATTTAAATAGCCCTATTTTGTTTCATGGGACTTTTTTTTCCAACTGTGTATAGACCTAGGGTTTTGTAAGCTATACATTAACTAAAAAAGAATGTTGTGAAAGAAATGTTCACAGAAGAAATGTTCTTCCACAACATTCTTTTTGGTTTAAAGTATAACTTACAAAACCTACATAAAGCTGAACAAAGGGGGAGCAAGAACTTTTATCAAGATCTCATCAGAATAACTTGAACCATCTTTCTCCTTCCCCTCCTCCTCCTCCTCCTCCTCCTTGTGCATTTATTTATTATTTAATTTTATTAATGTTATTAATTTATTAATTATTTTATTAATTTTATTATTTATGTATTGTTTAATTTTATCTCCCATTTCCCTAGCCCACAAAGCATTCAAAACAGCAATACTGCAGCTCCAAAAAATCATACAAAAATGTGTATTTCATCTATAAACTCCTTCTGTTGTTGGGAAGGTCAAAGAGTGTGATGCAGGAAAAGAGGCACTTACTTTGGGATTCATGTGATGTTGTGATGAGAGAAAAGGGGATGGTTTGTAGTTTGGGACATTGTGGGAAGTCCGGGAAACTTTTAGTTTCTAAATTCCACAGATGTGCCAGGTACTATTCTAATAAAGGTACTTTTGAGATTATGCTTGTCTCGGAGTTACTGATCGGAATGGCGGTTCCCTGGAATGCTGACATATCGCTTTTATAAAATTCCATATCAATCTGAACAGTGTGTTGTCTGGGCATAATTAGTTTTAACTACAAATACAATGTTAATCAACATAAATCATAATAATAATCATAATAAACGTATCAATATTAATCACAAAGTGATAATGCAATTAGTTTATCCATCTTGAAAAGTTATCAATCAGAAAATGTTTATTATTTTTAATCTTTTTGGTTTGTAACCTCTGTTCCTGTTAGTTAGCCATTGGTAAAACAAGTCCCATGTTAAAAAGTATTCTGTTTCTTCCTTGTCTTTTAAGTGTTAATCTGGTAATACTGCAGCTCCACAAAAATCATACAAAAATGTGTATTCATCTATAAATTCCTTCTCCTAGGCAAACGTATGGAGAAATTGCTAAAATTCCCAGAAATATGCACATACGCTTAAGGTTATTTTTCACACGCTTGTACAGTGTAGATTTTCAGACAGATTTTATTCTTTGCAAACTGAAATAACATGAACTTAATTTAAGGTTGTGAGAATCAGAAAAATGAACAAAATTGAACTTGACAAATTTGCCCTTATCAGGTCTCAGCCCATAAAGATTTTATCTACATAATTTATTTATAACTTCCTTTCTTGCCCAGAGAAGGAGGAAAAAATGCAGCCTAGTATTTTCGATTATCAAGCCATTTAGATTGATTTTTTTTAAATGTAGAAAAGGAAAAAGCTTCAGAAATATAGAACAGAAAGCCCCCAGCAGATTTAGAGAACAGTGGCTTATTTGCAGGTATGGATGCTTAATTTGGGGTTATTTACTATTTTACAATGAAATATCACTGTGTTTCATTAATTTTAATGTAGAATTATAAAACATACGTATACCAACGTGCATTATACTTTATCTGGATTTTTATAGAAGTTTTAATGCCCCAAAGAGCAGTTTGATTTCAAAGAGGATACAGCATGTAGCCAACCAGAAATAGCACAAGCACTTAGACTTATATACCACTTCATAGTGCTTTTACAGCCCTCTCTAAGCAGTTCACAGAGTTTGCCTCCAACAATCTGGATCCTTATTTTACCAAACCTCAAAAGGATGGAAGGCCTTGAGCCAGTCAGGATCGGACTACTGGCAATCAGAAGAATTAGCCTGCAATACTGCATTCTAACCACTGCGCACCATGACTCTGGTATACGAAATGGTACAAAAAATGCCTCTTTTATATAAATTACCCAAGTGTGCTTCATCATGACAAGCAAGGAGCCTATCAAGCTTGCCTGTGGGTTGTGGACTTGGCCTTTGAGTATTTTACGACTCCCCGCTACACACAAACAAATTCCACAATCATAAGATTGTAAAATCAGAAGGGAACACTTACCTCATCTAGTCCAACTGCTGCTTTGTGCAGGCAAGCCAATTAAGCCATCTATGATAGGTGACTATCTAATACCTTAAAAATCTCCAGAAAAGGAGATTCCACGGCCTCCAAAAATAGACTATTGCACTGTTGTGTTGAATTTAGGAAGTTGTTACTTGTATTTAAACAAAATTTGAATAGTTACAAATTCTATCCATTATTTCTGGTCTTATTATTTGGTAGCCATGGAAAATAGTTCTTGACTGCCTTCCCTGTACCTTTCCTGCATGTACCCAAACAAGCTAACTTGTCTACCCTAATCCTTCTTTTCTCCAGGTTGAACATTGCCTAACCTTATAGGGCATGTCTTCAGGATTGTTTGATACAAGCAACCAGAATGAATAGTGTCAAGCAGAAGCTTTATTGTTAGTCAACTATATTACAAGAATCTCGCCAGACTGACTACATTTCCTTGGGAACAGTCAGATAAGGCTTCAAGTATTCTGGGGAAAGTTAGTCCGGCTCTGCTTTCTGCAGTGCAAGGATTCTAAGCTTGTCCCCCTCTTAACACCTCCCTCCAGCTTAGTTGGAGATTGTATCACAGGGGTGGTCTCACCATTGCCCAGAAGAAAGAAATAATGGTTTCACTTCTCTTTGAGAATGCACTGCTTCTAATACAGCACAGAACTGTATTATTCCTTTGGGGAGCTGTCTCCCATTACTTAGTGGTGAATGGGATTGGGGGGAAAACTACATTTGATTTGATTTCATTCACACTGAGTTAAAATCAAACATAGAGAACATGATTCGTCTCCAGTTATGTCAATAGCAATTCTTCCCTCCTGTCATTTTAAATAGGATTTGTTTAGTGTCCTGCCAATGAGGAAGAATCTCTAAAGGGTTCTGAAGGGATACCATTCAAAGTTTTCAGAGGTTGCACATAGCCCAGGTGTTGCCAGAGAATGGGCCTCATCCTGTTACAACAGGGAAGTTCAAAAGGGTGGTAAGAATAAGTGGGACGTGTCCTACCCTAAGAATTTTCTGCAACTTTAATCTAGAACAGGAGTTACTAAACTGGAAGGAACCCCAAGCCAAGATTCACAAAGAATTTTTACAGAAGTACAAAATAGCAGGCTGATTTTAGGGACATCTGAGTGAAGCTCCATAAGTATTTTTTAAGATAAAACCCATAAAGGTGGATGAAGGTGAATATCCTGTCTCATATAGGTCCAACATTTTCTCCGAGGTTGCTAACCAGCAAAGGTGTCTGTTTTACTGATTGATATGACCTCTTTTATCTTGATTCCCTTGAAAGAGAACTTGAAGCAAGATGCAAATATTCTATAAAAGGACATCGTTCAAATGCAATGCATGTAACACATTCCATTTTATTTTATTTTTTAAAAAAAGAGCAGCTAGGAACAATTACCCTTCAGTGTAATAGACTGGACATCATTTATATAATTGTGAACTATAGACAGGAGAGAGAGAGAGAGAGAGAGAGGGAGAGAGGGAGGGAGGGAGAGAGAGATCCCGTTTCATTCTATATCGACTCTCACTTATTTTCTTTTATCTTACATCTTATTAAAGGTGACAATTTAATGTACTGAGCAGCATAATAGTTATCATATTGGGTAGCTAGGGGAAAAATCTAAATACAAGTCCTTCCTGGATGACTCTGGAATATTGTCAGAGCCACCACAGATATTCCATTTCTTAATCCTGCCTAACTTAAAGAGCTTTTGTGGTAACAGTAAAATGATTGCCATATTAAATGTCTTAGAGAAAATGCAATCAATACATTGAATGAATAAACTTTTGCAAAGGTCTTTATCAGCATGGCTAAAGTGTTGGGAGCAAAGAGATGAAGCAAAGAAAATATATGCATGGATATTTCCAACCAAAATCTGAAGTCAAGGGTTTTTTTTCTGAGCATATCATCATAGATTATACTTAGAAGTGGGGAAAAAGAGGGGTATTTGGAAGGGAACTCAACTTGTGCCAATCTAACACTGAAAAGAAACACAACAATCAATTGCTGGAGTATTTAATGATCTGTGGAATTATTGTTACAGTTACAGAATAGAGTTGGAAGGCACATTGGAGATATAGTAGACCCTATACTATTTCAGATAGCTGGTTGTGTAGTGTCTTCTTAAAAACCTCCAGTGATGAAGCACCCACAACTTCTGAAGGCAAGTTTTCCACTAATTAATATTCTCACTATCAGGACGTTTCTCCTTAATTCTAGATTGCTTCTTTCCTTGGTTAGTTTCCATCCCTTGTTTCTTATCTTGCCTTCCATTGCTTTAGAAAATAAGTTGACCCCCTCAAATACTGGAACACGGCTGTCAACTCTAGTCCTTCTTTTTTCTAGACTAGTCATATCCAATTCCTACAACCATTCTTCATATGTTTTCATCTCCAGGCCAGTGGTGGGATTCAAAAACATTTACTACTGGTTCTGTGGGCGTGGCTTGGTGGGTGTGGCATGGCTTGATGGCTGTGGCAGGGGAAGAATACTGTGAAATCTCCATTCCCTCCCCATTCCAGGGGAAGGTTACTGCAAAATCCCATTCCCTCGCCACCCCACTAACCTGCTTTCCAGCTCCGTTCTCCTGTACAGGGCAACAAAAGAAGACCCAGCCGATCCACTGAGACTCGGGAGGCAGAGAATAGATGGGGGCAGGGCCAGTCAGAGGTGGTATTTGCCAGTTCTCCATAACTACTCAAAATTTCCGCTACCAGTTCTCCAGAACCGGTCAGAACCTGCTGAAAACCTCTGCTCCAGGCCCTTAATCATCTTAGTTGCTCTGAGGTAGGCAGGTGAAAGATTTTGGAGGACTTTGTTGAGGTAATTCCCCGTTAGGATAATGAGCGCATACAGGGAGACATATTTGAGAGAAGTGTTTGAATAATACACACACAGTACACAGATACACTGTACAGTAAATGTAGGTTTTTACTTCCAGAAAGGTTTAAGCAAAGTCCAAAATAAGCAATCCAAAGTCGTTCACAAGTAAATCAGTCAGTTTTCAATCCAGGGATAATCCAAATATCAAAGTCCAGTGTCAAAAAACAGTTCAGTAACAGGCTTACATTAAATCCAGTAATATCAGTCAATTAGAAGAAATGGAGGAACGGCAATACTTTCCAACAGAAGGAAACAGAGATACACTCACACTCTCTTTTGAGACTCAGACTAAGACAAACCAGGTTTCTGGCTCCATCTTATGGCCGTTTGAGAAACCACACCTAATTACAGTTTTGCATTTTCTTAAAGTTACAGTTTTAAAATGTTTATCCTGGTTTATATATTTCTAACCCAAATAGCTGTTAGGTGACTCATATTCCTAACAGACTTTGCCCAGGGACCCTACTAGTACCAGCTGGAATTTGAACCCAGGTCACCTGCACCAAAGAGCTTAACTCTAACCACTACACTATTCGATGGATGAATGGATGTATTATATTCATTAAGATTTAGACTTGGACCTGCCACTTTCATTGAATTTCACATTAGTAAAAATGTCAACCCCCTTTAGGACTTGCCAGTTAAAGGCCAAATTAAGGGAACCAGGCAGGAGAATTATCGAATTGGTAGGTGCCTCTGTGCAATTCACAAAAACACCTATCAGGATAATTTTGTTAGTTATCATCATGAACCAGGGCAATTGCTGGATGGACCTTAGTGTTTTCTTTTCTAAATAACAATTGAAGTGTAAATCAATTACAACACTGCAGAATGAAAGGCGTAGCTGCAAGTCTGAATGTAATTACTGTTATTACCTTACGCTCATATGTCCCACTGTAACCACGTGTCCTTTTGATATCTGGGCTTGCACAAAAGACAGAGATTATCTAGAAAATGAGCAAATTCAATTCACCTCGATTGATTAGTCCTCCTCCTTTCCTTTCCTTTCCTTTTCTTCCTCCTTGGTCCAGGTCTAACATCTTAACCATTTATGTTACACTAATACTTTTAAAGAGCTTTGCTGATATCTGGTAAGGGAATTGCTTCAATTATTCAAATATACAGCACCCTCTAAGCAGTTTACAGAGTCAGCAATATTACCCCCCAACAATTTGGATCCTCATTTTATTCAGAAGGATGGAAGGCCAAGTCAACCTTGAGCCGGTCAGTATTGAACTCTAGACTGTGGGCAGAGTTTGCCTGCAATACTGTACTCTAACCACTGTTCCATCACACCACCACAGCTTATATGTTCTTTCTTCCTATCTTTTGTGGATTTGCCCAACTAACAGCCTTCAATTAACACTAGGCAAAATAAACACCACTCAGGCACTGAGGGCACCACACAGCTTTTTCCCCTAGCTAACATGACCTTAACTCTTTTATTGCCACACTCTGTCAGCATTCCGAGTAATGCACCCATTGAAAGCAGAACTTCAAGGCAGGTAGATTTCTCAAAGAACATGTTTATTGGATGCATCATATCAGCACACCCAGTGAAAAAAAGCAACTCTAAAACTTCCCGCTGTTTTCATCTAATTAAAAGAGTAAAAATCACCCCTCCCAGGTGTCACTGGTCACATTGTTCAATCAATTTAGCTGGCAGGCTTCTCTCCTCCTTCAACAGCCACCTGTTATAATGACCTTGGTTCCCACAGGAATTTTTTTTTGTTTTGACCATTAGCTGGACTATCTACTTTCCCCCCTCTCAGGCTTCGTGGCATCTATGAGGCAGCACAAGATGGCTTCAGTCAGGTTCACTTCAGAGTTGGCACACTCAACTTTAGTTTTCAAAACTTACTGTGCCTTAAGAGCCGTGGTGGCGCAGTGGTTAGAGTGCAGTATTGCAGGCTACTTCTGCTGACTGACTGCAATTTAGCAGTTCGAATTTCACCAGGCTCAAGGTTGACTCAGCCTTCCATTCTTCCGAGGTCGGTAAAATGAGGGCCCATTTTGTTGGGGGCAATATGCTGACTCTGTAAATCGCTTAGAGAAGGCTTTAAAGCACTGTGAAGTGCTATATAAGTCTTATTGCTATTGTTATTAATGTCTTTTCAGTTAAGGAATGCAAGTACTGAGAGACACCATTGTTGAGTTGTGTTTAGGACATCTGTTGGCCTTCATCTCACCCTGCCAACCAGTTTTGAGGAAAGGCCTCAAAATAAATAATTACAGAGATTGATATTAGAGTTCCCTCTTGCTTCAGAATAAGAAACAAAGATTGTGTGTGGGACCTCTTGAATACCTCATTTGACCTCATTTTCCTTCGTTTGGTCACCAGTATACACCCTTTGTTTTTGACCATTTTAATTCCTTCTCACATCCAAGTTATGGTAATCCTTTTAAACCATGGTCTGAAAACAGACTAGGAGTTGAAAATCAAAATCTAAACCACTTTTTCTCAACAATCAATAAATTCAATAAATAAATAAGACTTTTGCCATTCTTGGAAGGTCAGGTAAAGAGCTTAGAACATGTAGACCAAAGCAACCTACCTACCACTAGACTTTGAAGAGAAACATTGAACTGTTTTTTTAGCCATACCTCAAACCTGAAGCTTTGCTAAGCCTTAGTTCTCCCTTGTCAGCTCAAGGAAATATTTATTTGAGCTTGGGATCATAGACAGTAATGTATTAATGGTCCTTGCAAGAGTAAGGGAAGAAAAATGAGAAATTAAGTGCTTAAACCCAAGATTTTTGGCTGTATTCATAAGAGGAAAACATTATAGTTCCTCTTATGTTTCTATTGTCACATGAAAACAGCCATCCAATCAGGATGGGAAAATGACAGAATGGTTATGGGAGAGTCACTGCCATCACTTTACTGGGAGATTTTCTGGCTCTTTCCTTATCTAAATGTACAGATACAGATAATCAGAGTTGGAAGGGACCTTGTAAGTCATCTAGTCCAACCGCCCAACCAAGCAGGAAACCCTACACCGTTTCTGACAAATGGCAGTCCAGCCTCTTCTTGAAAGTCTCAACCGATGGTGCTCCCACAACTTCTGAAGACAACTTCTGTTCCATTGGTTGATTGTTCTCACTGTCAGAAAATTTCTCCTTATTTCCAGGTTGAATCTCTCCTTGTTCAGTTTCCATCCGTTATTCCTTGTCTGGCCTACAGAAAATAGTTTGACCCCTTCCTCCCTGTGGCAGTCCCTCAAATATTGGAACACTGCTATCACGTCTCCCCTGATCCTTCACTAGACTAGCCATGCCCATTAACCGTTCATTGTAAGTTTTAATCTCCAGTCCCCTAATCATGTTTAATAATGTGTGTGTGAGAGAGAGGGGGGAGAGGGAGAGAGGGAGGGAGGGAGAGAGATGGAGGAGACAGAGAGTTTATCAGAAGGTTGCAAACGCTGATCACATGACTCTAGGACACTGCAACCCTCGTAAATTTGAATTATCTGAATTTTGATCGCACGACCATGGGGATAATGCAATGGTCAGAAGTCACTTTTTATAGGTTTTTTCAGTGCCTTTGTATCTTCAAATGGTCACTAAATAAGCTGTTGTAAGTTGAGGACTACATGCGGGAAGCAGAAGGCTGAACTAGATGGGCTTTTGGTTGCATCTAGTAGAAATCTTCTTCTATTTTGCTTACAGCAGGGAGTTGAGCCAAAAAGAAACCTCCCCAGGGGAATCCCTTGAAAAGACAGCAGGTGAAAGAGACTGTTGTTGAATGCTGCCCAATGTTTAAAGCCACCTCTAAACAGAAAATCAACACAGCCAGCAAAAGGCCACAGTGGAAGCTTTCTCCCTGTGGATCCCATTGTCTCTTTGATTTGTTTCTTTCTGGCACAGAACGAAAAAGCATTCAGAACATCTACTCTGAAATGGTATTGGAGGGAGGGGGGGGAAACTCAGGATAAATTCACTTGATGGACTTAAACTCTTAACTATTTTCTTTATTTCTTGGTGTTCCCCTGGGAACTGAAGTCTTATTAAGAACAGAGACATGAACTGTTAGCCAAAGGCCTGCCTTGAGGTCTCTAGGGCCCACCAAAATCAGATTTTACTCTTGTTCTTTTTTTTCCCCCTGAAAAAATAACAGCTGAAGGTGTATTAAACTTCAAAAAAAGCCCAATTCACATCTATTTAAAAGAAAAGCACTGAAAAGAGGACTGAAGTTTCTGGCTACCACCTTTTTAACAGCAAGTGTCTCCTTATAATCCTCTGAAGAGGAAGAAGAAAATAGGGAGAGGAAATTACAGAATGCTGTATGTCGCTTGTTTCTATCATAGTTTTGTGGTAGCTTAGCCTCTTGGTAAAGGTAACAAGCTCAGCACCTTTAACTGCTGAACATCTTGGCTCAGTGGTTAAAAATGCTGAGCTTGTTAGCCGGAAAGCTGACAGCCTGCGTTCAAGACCAGAGCACTACATAAAGGGTGAACCCTGTTACTTGCCCCAGCTCCTGCCCTCCTGCCCAGTTCAAAAGCATGCAAATGCGAGTAGATAAATAGGTACCACTTCAGTGGGAAGGTAACAGCATTCCATGTGTGCCTCAGCATACAGTCATGCTGGACACATAATCACAGAAGTGTCTTCAGATAATGCTATCTCACTTGGCTAAGATATAGAGATGAACATTATCCCCTAGAGTCAGACATGACTGGATAGTGGAAAACGTTACCTTTTATACAATAGCAATAGCCCTTAGACTTATAAACTGCTTCACGGTGCTTTACAGCCCACTCTAAGTGGTTTACAAAGACAGCCTATTGCCCCCAACAATCTGGGTCCTCATTTTACTGACCTTGGAAGGATGGAAGGCTGAGTCAACCTTGAGCCTGGTGAGGATTGAACCCCTGGCAGTCAACAGAATTAGCCTGCAATACTGCATTCTAACCATTGTGCCACCACCACACTTAATTTATCCTTTTACCCACCCCCTAATTGTAAGAGATTGAGGGGGAGCTGGAAAAAGGAATGGAAATATGTAAACAATCAAAAAATAGTAAGCAACTCATAAACAGCATCCCAGCCCAGGTGCCAAGAAACCTGGGAAGAAGCATTTCAAAGCCTTCATCTCAATGAACTTGCAATAAACAAAGGTGGGAAACTCCTCCCAGGATGCTACATTTGGCTCTAGACTAGCCTAAAATATACTTTGGTGAAATAGATATAGTTTTTCTTTTCTTGATCTTGCTCAGCTAGATGGGACTGGACAATAGTACTGTTCAACAATTACAAATCCACAGTTTATTTCATCATATCTGGAGAGTCCCTAAAAGTACGAAAACTTCTGATGGCTACATACAGAATTTATGATAGTGTTCCTAGTGAGTTTCTCTGTAGAATGTGACCCTGAATTTCAAAGGAACACTGAAGACAAAGTCTCAAGTATCCAAAGTTTAGCCAGGCCTGCAGTGCAGTGGTGTCATTAGTGTTACAATTTTACGCAAGATTAGGTGTGTAATTGCAGGTTAAATGGGAAAAGGTTGCCATGCCTCGGTACTGCTAATGAAGCAGGCAAGGTTAATGATAGCACAGATGGAAAGCTCAAAGGCACAAGTAGTATGAGCAGTTGGGAAGTCTTCTCAGCCAAGGGGACTCTGCTTGTATCATTGTTTTCCACTGATTCACAGTGTACCCATCCCACAGATCCACACAGAATTATGAGTTGAAAAGGTTATTGTGTCCAATTCACTGATTAGTGTAAGAATACAAAGTAGGCTTCCTTGATGCATTTCTGTTCTGCCTCTGTTAGACCATATCTACAGATAGTCCTCAACTTATGATTGAAGTTACAACAGATTGCCCCAGGGCTATGTACGATCTAGATTTGAAGTTCCAACAGCCATCTACTTACCACCCCCATAGTCACATGGTCATATTTTGGGCACTTGGCAACTAGCCTGCATTTATTGCCATTTGCAACATTCTGCAGTCACACAGCCGTGATTTATTATGGCCAGAAACTAGCATTTATTTCCGATTTCTGGCAAAAAAAAACCATGCTCATTGCGGACAGTGGATGTGCTGTTCTGCTCACACACACAAACACACACACACACACTGTGGGTATTAGTAGCAGGGGTGGGATTCTACCAGTTCGCATCTATTCGCTAGAACCGGTTGTTAACATTCTAAGCAGTTCGGAGAACCGGTTGTTAGAAGAAATGACTGGCCTAATCCTGTAAGGAAGGCAGGAAGGAAACATTCTGGTGTTGCTTACAGAAACTGCCTCTCTGTTAACCCTTATTACGTTCTTGGCAGGACTAGACTTCCTGTCTCAGGAACATCTCTGGAGTTTTTTTCCTCTCCTTTGCTGGTACTTTGCTTGTGTGGAGTGACCATTCAAAGTTACAATGGCACTGAAAAAAGTGACTTATGACCATTTTTCACACTTATGACTGTTGCAGCATCCCCAGTCATGAGAGGCCAGGCGAGGAGATGCGTGCCTCAATGTGAGTGATATTGAATTAGCCACACCCAGCCAATAATATGACCACCAAGTCATGTCCACCCAGTCACAAGACCACCAAGCCACACCCACCACCTAAGCCACACCCACAGAACCAGTTGTTAAAAAATTTGAATCCCACCCCTGGTTAGTAGTCTTTACTAAGGCTTACAAGCCTGAATTAGTATTCCCTAGCAATTCCCTTTGCCAGCCCATTCCCAATAAGTTCAAAAGGATACTCAAAAGAAGCTAGCATTAGCCCACAGTGCAAAGACTAGGTAAAGGCAAGTCGCCAAGGCAAAGTCTAGAGTTGCACAATCCAAAGTTCATGGCAAGAATCATGATGGCTGAAGACCACACAGCAAGGAAATGGACACATTGTTCCCAGCATAGTTTCACTCCCCTTGCTGAGCTAAATAATTGCTTCCTGGTGCAGCCTAACAAGAGGGGTGAGGCTGCCTCCTCCCAAGTAGCCTTGCTGACCTTTGTTGTGCCTGTGTTCTCTTAGACCTTCATGGTCTCGTACTGGGAGGAGGAGGCAGTTCTTCTTCAACTCCAATGACCAGCTGTAGCTTTCTGCCCTCTTCATCCGAAGCCTCTGGGCTTCCCAGCTGCAGCTGTGCCTTTCCCGTCTGCAGCTCAGCTGGCTGCTTGTCCGGTTGCTCCCCTCCTCCACTCCTGGCTCATCGCCCTTGGCTGGCTCCCCTCCTGACATGCCCAGGACTGCCTTATCCTCCTTTGAACTAGCATCTGGGGAAGTCATGACAATGGAATTGCTTAATGACCACCACATTTGCTTCATGACCACTACAAAAAAGGTTATAAAATTGGGTGCAGTCATGTGGTTACCCACTTAATGACTGCCGTGGCTTATAGAATTCCAGGCTCAGTTACAGTCACAAGTCGAGGACTGATATTGTATTTAGAGGGAGTCCACTATCTTCATATGAACTGATTCTACTATTTAATTGTTCTCACTGTTTGAAGTTTTATTTCCCCTAACATTCGGCGGAAGACCAGCCTTCTTTGAACTTAAATCCATCGTTTAGTGCCCTTTATCCTGGATTAGTAGAGAACAGTTCTTCTGTGTGACATCTTTTCAGGTGCTTGTAAAGATGCTAAGTTATCTTCTTTTGGTCCTGGCTTCCCAAGGCTAAATTTTGCCCTTCTTTCTTTGTAGCAGAGGTGGTATTCAGCAGGTTCTGACCAATTCTGGAGAACCAGTGGTGGAAATTTTGAGTAGTTTGGAGAACTGGTAAATACCACCTCTGACTGGAGATTTTACAGTATCCTTCCCCTGCCACACCCACCAAGCCACACGCATAGAACCAGTAGTAAAAAAAACTTAAATCCCACCACTGCTTCGTAGGATATATTTTCTAGTTCCATGTTCGTAAGCATCACTTGCATCTAAGCCCATCTAGTTTCTCTGAATTTTTCTTAATGTAATTGCACAGAAAGTTCTCCCAGCCTCTTGAATGTAGGGAAGCAGTCAAAAGCAGTTCCCACCCCACCTGGACGTGCTTTTCTCCTTGGAAAAGTCAGATTAAATAAAAGCCAGCAATTTGAAGAAATAGATTTCTGTCAAGCAGCACGCTGTATAATTCTCTGCCTTGCGCCATCTTCAAAGGATTCTTTCCTAATGGCACAGAACTGAAAAGGTTTTTCTAATGTGTTCTGTAAGCCTTTTGAAGGAGCGATTCTAAATCACTTTTGGCTGCTAGCTATTAGCCATATCCTAGTTTTTTGGATAGAAGCTGGGGAGAAACTGGCCTCTTATACAGAGCTAAAAATGAACAAATTTGTGTGGATAATGGATTCAAGTAGGTTTCGGGCCAGCTTATAGCACAGAGATATTACTCAATAGCAATAGCAATAGTGCTTAGACTTACTTACTGCTTCATAGTGCTTTTACAAGATTCTCTAAACAGTTTACAGAGTCTGAATATTGCCCTCAACAATCTGGATCGTCATTTTTACCAGCCTTGGAAGGATAGAAAGCTGAGTCAACCTTGAACTCAGGATCAAACTCCTGGCAGTGGGCAGAGTCAGTCTGTAATACTGCATTCTAATCACTGTGCCACCACAGCTGTTGCATTTGTGGATGACCTTGGGTGGTTGTTGTGGTCTCCTGGTGGCCTGCGGAGCTGGCAGCAGAGTTGGACAGTGGGAAGGAACATGGGCCAGTCCTGGAGTCTGAGGAGGGCTCGGACGAGGGATCTGCATCTGACACAGAGATGGGGCCAGGGCCATCTGAGAGTTATGTACGGACTCTGGAGCCTCCAGAATCTGACATCAGTGAGGGAGAGGAACAGGGGGAGCCTGTTCCCAGTGTGCGCTTGAGCAGAGCTGCCAGAAGGCAAGAACAGTTAAGACAAAAGGGGCGACTCGGGAGTAAGGCTTGGAGATGATTGGCCCCTTCCATAAGATATAAAGGAAGAACAAAGGGACATGAGCCTTTGCAGGAAGCAACTTTGTTCGTTCTGGTCAGTTTAAAATCTGAAGCTCCATGTTGACGGTGCTCTGTTTGGCCTTGTACAGCTAATTGGCAATTTAGTCGTTGGCAGCATTTCAAGGGAGATAAAGGTGGGTACTTATCAGCCTTATCCTGAAAAGGCTGTGGCAGACTTCTGTTGATCTATTCATAAACTGGGTGGGACTCATTACGGGCTGTGAATGCATATAATTCACAGCTGTTGAAATAAAAAGAAAGTTTTTTCGACTAAGCGTGTGATTGTTACTGTCTCAGGAAGCCTTGGTCAGAACAATGGTGTTGGGATATCAGTGGCATACTTATCCTTGATATTTCAATGCTCTACCCTCCATCCTGGTATTATTCTGAGCTGGTTTAGGAGATTGTGACTGGAGGGTACAGTTTTGCAATGATTCTCCTCCGTCCTCTAAAGCCAATTCCAGACAATGCTGGGGTCAAGGAAGTCTAGCCCTGGGCTTCTCTTTTGCCAGGTGCCTCAAAGCTGAATTCTTTTCTCTGTCTTCTTTAGCATCTACATCAGAAGTGTCAAACTCAAGACCCCGTGGCCAGATCCAGCCCATGGGGTGCTTAGATCTGGCCTGTGAGGCCACTCTGGAAATAGCGAAGGACTGGCTTGCAGTGCCTCTGCCAGTGAAAATGGAGCTCAGGAGGGCTGCATGCAGCCCTTCTGAGCTCCATTTTCACTGGCAGAGGGTTGCAGGAGGCCATCACAGCCAAAAATGGAGCTCATGGGGGCTGCAGGCAGCACTCCCAAGCTCTGTTTTCACTGGCAGGTTGCAGGAGGCCATCGCAGCCGAAAACAGAGCTTGGGAGTGCCATTTTCACTGGCAGAGCAGTCAGGCCACCTCAGGCGCCCCCAATACAAATGACGTTGAGCTGGTCACGTCCACTGGTCACACCCACCCCAGCCCCCCAAGGTGAAGCACAACCCTGATGCGGCCCTCAATGAAATCGAGATTTACACTCCTGATCTACATGAAGCCACTGGCTGAGGTCATTTGTTAGAATAGAATTAAATATCACTATGTTAATGATTCTCAGTTATACATTTCTGTTTTGGGCCCTACAAGTAATGTTATCAAGGTTCTTTCTCAGTGCCTAGAAGCTATGAGGGTCTAGATGAGGAAAAATAGGCATTAAGGGAACCTTGGCAAGACCAAGAAACCATGGGTTGTAGACTGCATGAAGACTACCCTGTAGACTACCCTACATGAATACATCCCATTATTAATTCTGGATAAGCAAAGTTGGACGTCAGTTTAGATTCCTCCTGTACTCAAGCTCTTGCTCAAGGAGTACATATCAGCTATGACCAGGACAGCCTTCAACCAATCATGTGTGTACCAGTTGCTCCTATTTTTGAATTGGGAAGCTCTGCTCTCACCTTACCACTTCCCAGGTGGACTATCTACATGGGGCTGCCTTTGAAAAGTTGCTCTGGGATGCCACAATATGTGAAGTGTTGGAGGTAATAAGCTATGTCCACATAACATTTTGACCATATGCCTTCCAATAGGCTTTCAGGTGCACTACGAGATGCAGATTACTTGTGGGACTGCATGTCTCCAATGGTTTTTGCCTGTCTCACAAAAGCATGCACTGTAGGCATGTTCTATGGCTTTCTGTGAGGCATCCGTTTGGAGGTATGACCTGTCTGTCACCACACCTGCCCTGTGGGATGGCGTGCCCCTTCACTCCAAGATGTAGAAAGTCCCATCTTTGTGGTCTTCCAGAAGGCCCTGATGACCCAACTTTTCCTCAGGCACTGGGACTGGAGCTCTGTATGGGTCTACTGTTCTGTATTATGTGACAGTTTCGCAAGGAGGCTTTTTAATTCTGTGTTGCCATCATGGCTTTTATATTATATTAAGAAAACACATGTTTTGTTAGCCATCCAGCTTTTGAGTGAGATGGTCAGCCATATAAATTCATCCATTAAAGAAATGAATATATCACATGGCAAAAACTTTTTGCTTAGGTCCTTATAGTTCCCGCACTGATGGCATTCTGGAAACCCGTAAAGACCTGAACTAAGATGAATGGGACCCTGGTCAGATATATTTGATGTGTCATTAGCCAGAGTTGTCATATGAGTGGTGTGATAGCCTAGAGGTGGAGCTCTCACCTCACAATCAGGAGGCTGTGAGTTCAATCCTAGGTTGAGACAGTTATTTCTCTCTCTGGGCACACTGAGAACATATCTACTGAACAAAACTCTGCATTGGTGACAGGAAGGGCATCCAGCCATTAAATAACTCTGCTTGCTCTATTCAGTTGCCCAGACTCCATCCCACAAGGGATTATGAGGTCATTAAAAGATGATGATGATGATGATGATGATGATGATGATCTCACTGGCTCAAGGTTGACTTAGCCTTCCCTCCTTCCAAGGTGGGTAAAATGAGGAACCAAATTGTTGGAAGCAATATGCTGGCTCTGTAAACCACTTAGAGAGGGCTGTAAAGCACTGTGAAGTGGTATGTGTCTAATTGCTATTGCTATTAGCCAGAGTTGCCATCTTATATCTTTATTTCTTTGTTTTTTCTCTGTCCAGAGTCCATGTGCCACTGGATGGTGCCTAAACTGAATAAAAAGTCACTGTTATAAAATGAGCGGCCCTATAAATCATTACATTAAATTAAATTGCTGGGCATGTAGAAACAAGATTTCAAAGCTGTGCTGTTTTGCTATCTATTCTTTATATTCCAGCTTGCTTATCTGGAAAAGAAAAACCAAATTAGATCTTACAAAGCGTACACTGTCAACAAACCTGTAAATGTCCTTAACTCTAGTTCCCCAAGCACTCAAGCAGGGGAAATCTAATAGGCTACAAATTTCACAATTTGGAGGCAAAGGACATTCAATGGGCATATTGACCACATATGTGCATTTGTTTTCTTCAGATGATAGCTATTTGGAAGAGGCAGGAAAGCTATTTTATTTTAATGCTCCTTCCCTTTTAGCCTCTGCTATGACTTTCTTTCCATTAAATTAAAAAGACCCTCCTGATGAAGAGAGATATTTTGATAGAAGCTTCAGACACAGGAATACAGAGCTTTAAAAAATGTATCCACATTATATTATTTATACAAACAAATATGACAGGCTTTCCAAACTTAATCTGGTTCTGAAGAAACAGAAAGGAAGATCAACATGTTAGGGTTTTAGAGTATTTTTCTGTAAATAATACAAAATATATTTAGAATATTTTTTTCAGAAAATATACATTCACAAAATGCATTTTGCAAATAACGTTGTGCCGTATATTGATGTAATACATGTCTTTGATTAGATGTAGATCCTTGATCCTTTATACATCAGAATTTGGAAACCTGTTCTGATACCAAGATACTGACTTGGTCATCGATACCATCAAAAGAATTCACATGTTATTTTTACTTTTGCATAGTAGCATAGAGAATTTCAATATTTGTACAGACAATATGCTTATGCAGAGCATATTAAACTCTCACAAGATGTCACCAGTCTATTTGGGGGAAGAGGGGTGGATGCCATTAAAAAGTCTGATACAATCCTTGGTGCTCAAAATAGAGTTGACAAGCTCTATTCTATATTTAGTAATGTTACACATAGAGGTGGTATTCAGCAGGTTCTGACCAGTTCTGGAGAACCGGTAGCAGAAATTTTGAGTAGTTTGGAGAACCAGCAAATCCCTCCTCTGAATGGCCCTGCCCCCATCTATTCTCAGCCTCCCGAGTCCCAGCTGATCAGCTGGGTCTTCTTTGGTTGCCCTGCACAGGAGAACAGAGCTGGAAAGCAGGTTAGTGGGGTGGAGAGGGAATAGGATTTTGCAATATCCTTCCCCCTGAAGTAGGGTGGGAATGGAGATTTTACAGTATCCTTCCCCTGCCATGCCCACCAAGCCATGCCCACAGAACCAGTAGTAAAAAAAATTTGAATCCCACCACTGGTGACACACACCATACACACCATATACTCGTATGTTCTGATGATGTTTCAAGGACTTCCAATATAAATAAAAGAGGCCCGAATGGCAGCTCCTTGAAACACACCCTTTGGATATGGCCAACATTTCATAAGAGTTGAGCTACTATCCCAAGCTGCTTCTGAGTTTGTGGAATCATAGGAATGGAAGGAACCTCAATATCTTCCTTGTCCAATCCCCTTCCCAAGATAAGAGTCCTTATACCATCTGGAGAAATGGTTGTCCAGTGTTTTCTTGAAAACCTTCAGTGTTTGAGCACCCACAATTCCAGGAAGCAAGCGATTCCATTGATTAATCATTCTCCTTAGTTGCATGTTGGATCTCCTCTGACAAAGTTCTGCCCATTGCTTCTTGTTCTGCTCTTGGGTGCTATGGAGAATAAATTGATCCCCTCTTCTCTGTGATATCCCTTTAAGTATTAGAAGATGGTTGTCTAGTCTCCTCTATGCCTAATCCTCATTAGGTTAAACATACATGAATAGTTCCTTTAGCTATTCATTGTATGATTTAGCCTCCAGACCCTTTATCATCTTTGTTCCTCTTTTCTGCACTCATTCTAGAATCTCAACACCTTGTATCGTGGTGGCCAGAACTGGGTGCAACATTCCAAGGTTGGCCTCACTAGTGTAATATAGAACAGTACTATCACTTCCTGCGATTACTATCCCTCTGTTGATGCAGCCCAGAGTTGCATTTTTGACAGCTATAGCGTACCGCTGACTTATACTAAAGGTCATCTGTTATGAGCTATTGAAAGAATAGTGGCAGAAGTAGCAATAGCACTTAGACTTACAAACCACTTTACAGTGCTTTCCAGCCCTCTCTAAGTGGTTTACAGAGTCAGCGTATTGCCCCCAACAATTTGGTTCCTCATTTTACCCACCTCAGAAGGATAGAAGGCTGAGTCAACCTTGAGTCTGGCGAGATTTGAACTGCCAAATTGCAGACAGTCAGCAGTCAGCAGAAGTAGCCTACGATACTGCACTGTAACTACTGCGCCACCGCAGTACCCCTTATCCTTCATATGTATCTATTTCATACCTATTGTAGACCTGCCACAACTTAAATCCCTAATTAGAAATGATCCTTGACTCCATTTGTTGAGAAAGGTATATTTTTATTAGAAGTCAAGTATATTGTAGTAATGCAGAGCCAGAACTGAGAATTGTACACCAAAATCTCTAAGTTCAACTCCTCCCCCCCCGCCACTTAACTGCCTCCCGTCACTAACTCCACCCCCCCATGACCGATCAAGTTCAAGCAAGACATTTTCAGAACAGTCAGTTCAAGCTTAGGTTGGCCTGCAACACCCTTTCTCTCTCAACCAGGTGACCTTGAGGCAGCATCTCAGGGAGATACAGCAATTATTTTTGTTTTCCCCCCAAGCATCTCCCCTCCTACCCTCCTACCCCTCCTGCTCGTGTCAATTTGTCACCACATGGTAGCAAAGGACAAGCAAGCATAACATGACAGCTGACACCTATTCTCAGTATTCTGCTAGGAGAAAAGGCATTTCTTTTTGAACTTATCTGTAGCAGCAGACTTTTGAAATTCGGCTCAAGGCCAGCCGCAGTTTAAGCTAAAGGCATCTGTTCTTCAAGCCTGGCCTCTTTGCTCCACTCATTTAAGAAGGTTTGCATCTTCAGGCATAAATTCTTACATTCATCTCTTGCCTACTCAAGGCAAATGCTTAATACAGATTTTTTTTTTCATCCAGCCGCATGGCAGAGCTGACCCTCCTATAACTCTCAGATATTTTTAGCTTAAAATTAAATAGATGAAAAGATACCAAAAACGGCACTGAACTTTAAAGTACAGCTCTTCTTGTGGGCGATTGCAGGAAGGCAAGGAAAGGGAGAGAATGTTAATCTAAGGAATCGAGTGAAAGGGAGCGAGTCAGTTGGCAACTTATCTCATAAAAGACAAATAATTTTAAAAACCCTCCTTTTTGTGACCATGAAATTCCTTAATTCGGGGTAGAGTCGAGGCGACTGGATGGAGCTGAGTGTTTACTGGCCGGATGCCCTTCCTGAAGCCACACGGAGTTCACAACAGTTATTTTTTTTTCTTTGTGCGCTAGAAGAGAGAAACACCTGCCACTACCTTGGATTGAACTTTCAACCATCCAGGTGGAAAGCAAGAGTCTTCCCTACTAGGCCACCATGCCACTCAAATAAATACATACAGTTCAGATAGATAGACATTTGTGAAAAAGCATCTTTAATAATACTTTAATAAATGAAGGAACTGGAAAATTCCTAATACACTACAAGATTCTGCACTTATTGCAGATGAGCATTGAAGGTACTTACTTACTTACTTAATTTGTATGCTGTCTATCTTTCTATCTACTCTGGCTTACAATACCATAAATAACAGACTAAAAACAATTACAGGATTAAAACATTAAAACATCAGCCATTAAAAGTTAAAACATTAAAATGAATATTTTAATATTAAAATTAATATTAAGACAGATAAAAAGAACCAATATGTAGACAGGGTGGAGGTGGATCTTCTACTAATCTGCTATTGTTTTGTCAGTCGCTAATTCATGTATGACTGTTCATGACCCCATGGATCACAATATGCCATGCCCCCCTGTCCTCCACTGTCTCCCAAAGTTTGCTCAAATTATATTCGTTGCATCAATGACCCTATCTAACCATGTCATCCTCTGCCATCCTCTTCTTCTTTTGCCTTCACTCTTTCCCAACATCAGGGTACTTTTCAATGACTTCTCTCTTCTCATTAGGTGGCCAAAGTAATTTACTAGCCACTTCCCAAATGGGACACCCTCATTGGGGGCCCAAGAGAGTTGGCAGAACTAGGTTTACAAGCTCTTTTGGAAGGCCAAGAGGATTGGGGTGGATCTCACCTTGAGGGGTGTGCATATTCCAAAGGGTTGGAACCACATCAGAAAATGCTCTTCTCCTGGACACTGCCAGCTGCAATTCCTTGGCCGATGAGATCCAGAGCATGCCCATTCTGCCACAGAAAGTCGGGCAAGCCAATCCCATTGGAGTAAGACAGTTCCTCAGGTAATCTGGACCCAGGCCATAAAGGGTAAAAATATCTTAAGGGTATCAGGAAGGCATCTTACAGAAAGCTTTGTAGTTCTTGCTTCCTTGGTCTTGAGTTGCTCAGCTGCATGGGGCTTTACTCTTTTTAAGAAAACTTGCTGTTCTGAGAGCAATTGCCATAAATTGCCTGCCACTGATAAACTGCAACAAAACAGTTGATACAGAAATCATTTGGGGACAAGTGGTCCAAATAGTGTGAAGGACAATGATTATAAGTGAGAGAAGAAGCAACATGCATTCCCAGTTTCTTTACGATTTTTTCTTTCATTTGAATGTTGCTTTCCAACAGATGGAGAATAGGGAAAAGTGGTTGCCTGAGAATAATAGGTACTGTAGACTATCTATTTTCCAAAGCACCTGAAGGCCAGACAAGGAATAATGGATGGAAACAGATCGAGGAGAGGTTCAACCTAGAAATAAGGAGAAAATTTCTGACATTGAGAACAATCAACCAATAGAACAGCTGGCCTTCAAAGGTTGTGGGAGCTTCATCACTGGAAGCTTTTAAGAAGAAACTGGACTGCCATCTGTCAGAAATGGTGTAGGGTCTTCTGCTTGGGTGGGGAGTTGGACCAGATGACCTACAAGGTCCTTTCCGAGGTCCTATTATTCTGTTCAATCTAGAAGATGATAAACTGAGGAAGGCTAAGTTGGGGAATAACTGTGAAAAGAGGGAGGAAAGCATTTACCTAATGTCAACAAATCTCTTTGGTAGTCATGGAGTCATGGATCAAGTTGCCATGGGATCCATGTCACACTCAATCACACGCACGCACGCATGTGCACACACTCACACAGAAACTGCTGCAGAAACACCAATCAGAAATCCACCTGGAAGGTGGACTTTCACCTCCATTTTCATTTAACTGCCAGTTCAGTTAGAGATGAGTTCATACAGCTTCAAGCTATCATCATTGTTGGATATCTCATGGACGCTTAAAGGAAATGACCAAAGAAAGGTTCATATCAAAGACTATCGGGGAGAGAAGAGGCCTGCAAAGATGACTCGAGATGGACAAGAAACTTAGTCAGTTATGAGTAAACTTGCTTTGAACAAAGAACCCATACATTTTAGAAGGCAGCACAGTGGGATTTTCTTAGCTCTGACAGAAAGGGAGAGGAAAACAGGAGGAAAAAGAAATTAAGAAAGATGAGCAGGAAATAATTTAATGTCAAGTGAACCTCCTGGAAGGGAAGAGAAAGGTCATCATCTTGTTTTGCATATCACCTGGAATCATCTAAAAGACACTCTCTATGGAGCAAAGCCTGCAAGGCAATCAAATTTGGCAGTTGGGTTGGTTAAATGTGATGAGGCCCAGCAGGTTTTCAGCATACAGTAATGAAGATTCTCCATTTTCTCCTAGGTCCTGCCATTTTTCCTCCAGGACCTCAACGGTAAGGAGAGGCAGTGGAGACCAATCCTCTAAGATGTTCATTTGGACCAGTGGCCGGAGCTCCACGTCATACAGGCATGATGAGAGAAGGTACGTGGCGTCCACACTGCGTTAGGCAAACGCTGGGCTCCTTGTGCAATAATTTTGACATGCTAACTACTTTTTGACCTAAGATTGTGAATCTTAGTACCATCACAAAATAACTGGATAATTTGTAATAATGGCATTACTGGTCACCAGGAAATATAGGAGAAAGAATTCTATCCGATTGCTTTTCCTTTCTCCAACCACTTACTGTACCCATCATGAACAGATGAGAATTACAGATAGTCCTTCATTTATGACTGCAATTGAGCCCAAAATTTCTGTTGCTAAGTGAGACATTTGTTTAGTGAGTTTTGCCCCCATTTTATGACCTTTCTTTCAGAGTTGTTAAGTGAATCTTTGCAGTTCTTAAGTTAGACCCAGAGGTTGTTAAGGGGATCATGGCTTCCCCATTGACTGTGCTTGTCAGAAGATGGTCACATGATTTCCAAGGACACTACAATCGTCATAAATATGAACCAGTTGCCAAGGGTCTGAATTTTGATCACGTGACCATAGGGATGCAGTTGCAAGTGTCAAAAAAGGACCATAGGTGCCCTTTTTCAGCACCATTGTAACTGCGAATGCTCATTAAATGAATGGTTGTAAGTCGAGGTCTACCTGTATCGGGGGGAAAAGAATGAAGAATAATTCTGAGCGACGTGGAAAGCCAATGACACCCCCCAAACCGTGCTTCCCTATCAGAAAGTTCCACGTTGCCCTAAAATATTATATAATATATTTTGGGAAGTATGAAAGTGTGGGGTTCCACCGGTGTTGTTACTACCGGTTCGGTTATTACATTTTGCGCACACATGCGCGTGTGTTAAAAAACCTTATGCTCTGCCACAGCACAGCTGATAAGCACTGCACGCAGGAGCACAGCGCTTGAAAAGCCACTTTATTCCTGCTTTTTCAACCACAGCTGTGGCCCGCAAAGCAGCTGAGGTTGAAAAAGCAGGAAATAAAGGACAGGTAAGAGCCCCGATGGGCAGGTGGGCCAAACAGCAGCAAACACAGAAGCGGTTCGGTGTCTGCTGCTCTTCAGAGCTATCAGTTCTATAGAGCCGGGCAGAACTGGTAACATCCCACCCCCGGAAGTATGCACCGTCTCTATTATTATGTTATTTAATGTTATATGAAATAGGAGACCCCAAACTCCATTCATCTCCTATGATAGCTGGAATTTCTGGGAGTTATTATGCACAGTGTCATCAGGTTGGGAAAATTTATTCTAATTTTTCTCTGCTCACTTCCATCAATCACAGACAGTCCCCAGGTTAAGAATAAGATCTGTTCCTAAATATACCTTTAAGCTGAATTTTATGTAAGCCGGAACTCATGAACTATTACTAAAAAGAGCAGGCGGCATTCTCCTCCTTTCAGCAGCTCAATGTTTTCATGAACCATTGAAAACAAGCTATATTACAGAGAGTCCCCGACTTACAACAGTTCATTTAATGACTGATCAAAGTTACAACCGGCACTGAAAAAAAATGACTTAGGACCCTTTTTCACACTTACAACCATTGTAGCATCCCCTTGGGCATGTGATCAAAATTCAGACACTTGGCAGCTGACTCATATTACGATGGTTGCAGTGTCCCAGGGTCACATGAACCCCTTTTGTGACCTTCCAACAAGCAAAGTCAATGGGGAAGCCAGATTCATTTAACAAATCATGTTCCCAACTTAAGCCCTTCACTGATTCGCTTAACATCTGTGGCCAAAATAGTCGTAAAAAGGAGCAAAACTCACTTAGCAAACGTCTCGCTTAGCATAGAACTTTTGGGCTCAACTGTAGTCGTGAGTCAAGGGCTACCTTATTTAAAATGTGCGGCTTCAGAGGTTCATGAAAACATGCTTCAGTGGTCCATTGGTTTGAGGAAGGACAACACCCTCTGCCATTTTTAGTGCCCTGTTTCCACAAAAACATGACCTACCCTTAAAGTAAGTCCTAGTTTGATTTTTACCCATGTGCCCAATATAAGCCCTACCCCCCAAAATAAGCCCTAATTAAGATCCCACCCACTCAGGATAAGCTAGGGTGGAGATGTGGGGTGGTGGAGCTGCCCTACTACTTACCTTTGGACAGTTGTAGCCAGGCCGTGAACACCCCAACACCTGCCTTGCCAGCCCATTTCTTCTGCAGCTGGCACGGCTGGCAAGGCTTTTCTGAAGGCCTCTGTATCTGATAACAAAGCTCTGGATCAATCCGGAACTCTGTTGTTGGCTGCAGAGGCCTGCAGGAAAGCCTTGTTGGCTGCAGAAGAAGAAGTTCTCTGACAGCAAAAAGGAGGCCGGGTGTGTGTGTGACATGCACGAGTGTGGTTAGTCAGTGGATGACATCCCCCCCCCAAAAAAAAATAAGATCTGGTGCCTTTTTTGGTGGCAAAAAAATATATGTGACAGGGTCTTATTTTCTGGGAAACACAGTAGTAGGCAGCCCATTTGTACATTCAAGTTGTCTGTAAGTTAGACATTCTTAATTCCAAGGACTGCCCATAATTCTCTAAATTTACCTATGGAATGTGGAGGTAAAGTCAGAATATGCTTTTGTTGTGCTGCATTTTAACTAGGAAACATATACTAGAGAAAAAAATCAGGAAATGTACAAAAGCCGACCACTAGATCTCAAGTACAATGCTCCTTGTTCTAGGTATCCTGGGGCATTAAAAATAAATATTGTTTTTTGCTATGTTGATTCCTCCTGCATAGAAACACACAGGGCTTTTGTTGTTGTTGTTGTCATTGTTAGCGATGCTATAGCCCCCAGAGTACACAGCTGAAATTCAACAGCGTATTAGCAGGGAGGGCCAACAAAGATGCATTTTCAACCCAGCACAAATAAGGAGTACTCCTTGCTGCAAATCATTTGTGTTCTCTGCCAACAACACAGCATTGTCTGCGTGCAAATGCATGTACATGTTAATATCCCCAATCAGCATGTCTCTAATGTCACCACATTCATCTATCCATATATATATGAAACAAACTGGGATGCCTCACCTATTTGTGATTAATCTCTTCTTTGGCATTGAAATCCATGGTGAGTTTTGCTCAATGCATATTTAGAGTGGAACAACATAGAAATGTCAGTGATAAATAAATAATAAATGAAGCAAATGCTTTATTTCCCCTATAAATTGCCATTCTGGCTTCAGCAACCATCATTCAATTCCATAGGCATGCAAAACATTCCAAAACTGATGCCTATTCTCTTTATCATAAGTTTCAACAAGCATTTCTTTCTCATATTTCTATGACAAATCAGTGCCATGAACAATCTGGTCTGTACAATCCCGTGGCATGAAGGTGCCCTGCCCATTCACCATACCCTTTCAATCAAAATTCTGTCAAGTGTTTCCCATTTAATAAACTAAACCCCCACCCTCTCTAATTACCTTTCCTTTTGTTCAGGGAACAATCGTGACATTTTCCCAATCCAAGATGACATGAATGCCTTGTCCCTAAGCAATGTTAAACAAGGCACAGCCCCATTTTAACCTTTCTCCAAGTACATCATCTACACCTGCAGCCTTTTAATTTTTCAACATTTTCACGTGGTAAACATTATTTTCTTGTCGTCCTTTTTTTTTTTTTTTTCAACACTAACATTTTTTAGACCTGGGATGGATTCAGGTAGTTTTATACTTGCTTGCAAGTCTGAGCATCGTGTTAGTGGTGCATATGCTTGGTGTATTTGGTCAGAAGAAGCAGACCATTGCTATTTAGCTTTCCCAATCCATGTCAGCAGGGGTGGGATTCAATCGGTGTTACTACCGGTTTGCTGTAATGTTTTGCATGTGTGTACAAAACGCTTGAGCTGTGCCCTCCGGACAGCTGAAAACCACTGCGCACAGGTGCGCAGCATTTGGAAAGCAGTGTTTTTCCTGCTTTTTCAACCTCAGCTGTGCCACGCAAAGCCGCTGAGGTTGAAAAAGCAGGAAATAAAGCACAGGTAAGAGCCCGGGGAAGTGGGGGGGCAGAGGGCCAAACAGCAGCAGACACAGAACCAGTTCGGTACCCGCTGTTCTTCAGAGCTACCAGTTCTATAGAGCCGGGCAGAACCGGTAGCATCCTCTCCCCTGCATGTCTCCTAAAAGGCAGGCATCAGTTCTGTGACCTGGTGCACCAAATGCTCTTTAAAAGCCATCAGATCGTGTAATTTACCTTCTAAATCGGAGGTGTCAAACTCAAGGCCTGCAGGCCGGATCTGGCCTATGGGGTGCTTAGATCTGGCCCGTAGGGCCACCCTGGAAACAGTGAAGGACCAGCCCGTAATGCTTCTGACAGTGAAAACGGAGGTCAGAAAGGTTGCAAGAGGCTGTAGCAGCCAAAAATGGATCTCAGGAGACCATTTTAGTTGGCAGAGTTGCCCCCAACATGAGTGACCGAGCTGCCCACACCCACCCTGGCCATGCCACCCCAGCCCACCAAGGCCAAACACAAACCCCGATGCGGCCCTCAATAAAATTGAGTTTGATACCCCTGTTCTAAATGCTTCAAAGGGCCTAGGAGAGCAAGTTACAATGAAAGGAAGTCACCCTTGGGCATTGCCTGTTCTTTCGTTATTGTTCAGTAGCCACAGAACACCATCAAATAATTTTTATACACATAAGAATATTTCCACACAAGGCCACAAGTGCTTTGGATTTTCTACTTCTTCTTTTTTTTTTTTTTCCTCCCCAAATCTAAAATCTGATGTGAATATAGAGTTGGAAGTTATGGTATCATATGGGACTCACTCACTTGGTATTCTTCGTGCCACATTTATCTATATTCTTTTCCAAACATAAAACGGAAGCAGTTCCTTCTTCCTTATCCTACCATCAATTGATTTCTCACGCATAGCAGAAAATTCAAAGTGCAAGACAACCGAAATGCTGCAATAACTAGAAAAATTCCAAGTTTTTAAACCTCCCAAAATCAATAGTGCCTTCATTTGGAAAGACGGATATCTCAAGCTGGGTGAGCCTTAACAGCCACAGAGGAAATAATCCTGCACAGCAGAAGAAAAATGGGAGGGGTTGTATTGTTTGCATAACAACTGAGTAAAATACCAAACTATACTTGGCGTGGTTGGGTTCTCAGAAAAGTACATTTCTCACTCTGTGGGTTTACCAGAGTTTAAGTAGCTTTCTATTCCTGCTGGAATTGTTTTAATAAGCTACTGAGAACTTACGTGATCCTTCACAGTAGGCTCTGGTGGTTCAGCCTGTAGAGGAGTCTTAGGAAGATAGATGTATAGTAATGCCCTTTTGTGAGTATATACATAAGTACCCGAGACAGATAAATTCACCTCTCTCTGATGTACCAATAGCTACATAGCTGGATGCCTTAGAAAAGGACAAGAGAACAAATATTCAGAGACAGTCGGTCCCTGGGTCATGAAAACTAATGGTCTTTCTGAGATAACCCATCTACAGGTTTCTTGGTAGAGACTTTACTGAGTTTGGTTTTCTAGAACCAAATTAAACATCCACCGAAACCAGGTGGCCTCTTAACATGCAGCTCAGGCCTTCAGTCATCTTACTGCCTGGGGCTCCTACAACTTATTTGTTTGGTTTAATCTTTTTATTTGTTACCTCTCTTCTGTCCATTTCATGCCTCATAGCCTCCTGTGGAAATGACATGGCCGTCCTTTTCAATTAGCTATCTTATTTCTCAATCGTCCATGTGAATCCCATTTGTGTTCCAGTGCGATATTATTGACTGATTGTGCCATGCCCGTTTTATGTCTGCAGACCGACACAAGTTATGTTGCGTGATGGGATAATGTTCCGGAACAGCATGACAATTGCTGCCGTTCCTGCCTGCTTTTCATTTGGTTACAATGCATCTACCGATAGCGAGCCATTACAGTTAAATACATTTTGATAAATAGCCAGGGCACTTACTTATTTTGTTCACATCTCTTTTTTTCTAAGGGAATGAATGTGATCTCATACATTCTCTTATAAACTGGGGAAGGAAATGATGCTGTTGTTGTTGTGCTGTAGTTTTGGGAGGGGGAAATACAAGGATGAGAAAGATTTATCATGAATTTCATTTGAAGCTGGGAAAGGTTAGCGAGTTTTTCTGGAGTCGGTTCATTTATTGCATGCACTCCAGTAAATCCTTAGCGGTGAACTGGAATAATGCGTGTGGCTTTTCTGCACATAATGGAAGAAGCCGTGTAGTGAAAAATTATGAAAGCAGGAATAAAATAACAATAATACATATCGAGCTAGGATCAGATAAAAGCTGCCAGTAGCAGTGTACTAGCTTAAAAATGAATCAAACCAATCTATTTATTTTCAAGTGATGATGTTCAAACTGGTATGACTGCAGTCCGATGCGTGTCTAAATATATGCAGGCTTGTTTTTTTGAATAAATTGGATCAGGTTGTATAGCCACACAAAGACACAAGCAAAACATTTGTTTTCCTGTTTTCAAACAAGATACACAGATACATGTCTGGCCTTCTCCTGGGAAGCACCACTGTGTAGTGCAATGTTTCTCAACTTGAAGATATACAGACTTCAAATCCCAGAATTCTGGGATGGCTGGGGAATTCTGGGAGTTGAAGTCCACACATCTTCAAATTGCTACGGTTAAGAAACACTGGTGAAGAGATTGCTTTGAAAAATGGCCAGAGTATTTTGAGCGTGAAAAAGCATCTTTACATTATGACAGAGTTATACCTTCACAACAAAATGGACATGCTGTCCAAAACTTCATCTGTGTGTCATCCTCCCTTCCTCCCCCTGATATATTAGTCAGCATTCCATGTCTACCCATAATATCATGCATTTACCCCTTCTTGTTATTATCTACTCCACTGCTTTTTGCTGACTACCATTAGTGAGGGAAAAATAAATCAGAGCTCATTTTACACACCCACTGAGATCCAAATTAAGGAGAAGAAGAAAAGAGAAGCAGATGTAAAGTTGTCCTCAGCCCTGAAAGCCCCACAAGGTTCTCCAGATAAGAAGCATAGCCAGGAACACTAGCTCTATTCTTTTTGTATTCGCATACAGGTAGTCCTCGACTTACGACCACAACTGAGCCCACAATTTATGTTGCTAAGCAAGACACTTGTTCAGTGAGTTTTGCCCCGTTTTGTGACCTTTCTTGCCTACAGTTGTTAAGTCAATCCATGCACTTGTTAAATTAGTAACACGGTTGTTAAGTGAATCTGGCCTTCCCATTGACTTTGCTTGTCAGAAGGTTGGAAAGGGTCAGTCGGTTTCCAAGCGTCTGTATTTTGATCAGATAAGAGTTATACAGATGGAAAATGGTCATACAGTGTTAAGCCTGGATTCCCCAACAGGTGTTAAGGAAAACAAACTAAACAGAACGTGCAGCGAAGTCAGATAGGAAGATAGGTAAATGTGTGAGATAAGCCTTCTCGTTAACACGCAGTAAAAATACAGATACGCTTGTGCTATCAAAATTATAATTTATTCCATTTAAGAATTATAGCATAGTCATTATAAACAGTCCATTAGTCAAATACCAAATTCAGTCAAGTCTTGTCGAGGATACTCTAATTGCAAAGTCCGTGTTGAATAGCCAGTGTCAGTACACATATAATAAATCTGTCCAAAACTTATCTTCTCTCCATTGAGAAATATCTTCAAAGTAATCCAACACTTCTTCTCCTCCCCGATCCAGCAAGAATGCAGTCTTCAATAAGCCAGCCAGTAAGAGCCAGAGAGTGCCTTGCTGCTTATATAGTACTTTTACAGCTGCACCCTTAATTACATTCCTTTAGCTTAAAGTCACATACACTTTATCTGACAAACCATGATTCATCATTTTATTATCTTTACCCAAAACAGTTAGGGTAAAACAATGTTATCCCTAACATACGTCACTTTTTCCAGTGATGTTGCAACTTTGGACGTCCATTAAACAATCTGTTGTAAGCCGAGGACTACTTATAGCAGAGGTCTCATTCTCGCAGCCCGCAGGCCAATTGCGGCCCTCAGGACGATATCCTGTGGCCCCCACCGTGATATGAAAGTATAATATTAGTGCGGCATTTGAGGATATTTTTTTAACAACGTTTTTTGTGGAATCCCTTATGCGGCCCAGCCTCACCCAGTCTCTACCTCCAGCGGCCCCCAGGTAAATTGAGTTTGAGACAGCTGATTTATAGTAACAGAATCTTGTGAGGTTGAAAGTATTTGTCCTTCCTTTCTTTTTACTCTCCAGAAAATTAAGGAGAGTCCCTTCTGAAATGTTTCCCAAGCCCTCTTCTTCAGTGGGCCAAAACATTTTGTCAAAACAGACTTCTAGTCTGTGGCTCTCCCTTCTGCCTCTCAGGATCATTCCCATGTACATTATAAGCCCCTTATTTGCTCCACCTAATTCCAATCATGGGTCTTAGCACAAAATTGACATTGAGCATTGGAACTCAGATTCAGCCTAACACAAGGGTGTCAAACTCAAGGCCCAGGGGCCGGATCCAGCCCATGGGGTGCTTAGATCTGACCTGCAGGACTGCCCTGGAAACAGCAAAGGATCAGCCTGCAGTGCCTCCGCCAGGGAAAATGGAGCTTGGGAGGACTGAATGCTACCCTCCCAAGCTCTGTTTTCTCTGGCAGAGGGTTGCAGGAGGCTATCGCAGCCGAAACGGAGCTTGGGAGCCCGTTTTCACTGCCAGAGCACTCGGGCCACCACAGGCACCTGTGACACAAGTGATGTCAAACTGGCCATGCCCAACCCAGCCATGCCCACCCCAGCCTCCACAGGTCAAACATGACCCTGATGTAGCCCTCAATTAATTCGAGTTTAAAACCCCTGGCCGAGCATCTTCAGCTTAATACACAATCGAATGGAGCAAGCACATGCCTTAACATTCCTTCTACTCTGTTCCTTTTCTATACATGCAAACACTTGATTTTGGAAAGAAAACCAGGAATCTGTCCTGCTGCGAAGCAAAGCAGGATCATTTGGCATTCTTGTTATGTGCAGCACATCCTGGAGCAGCCATTTCCCCTTCTGGTACATCGATGTTTGATGACTGGCCAGGCTCACCATGGGAACCATTTTGTAAATAAACAACTGTCCTAACTTATCAAAATTCCAAATGTGTCCCTCACGCCTCCCAAATTGCTAATCTCTGCAATAAGTGGTGATGGGAAAATATAAAACTCACTAGAGTATATGGAGCAGAAAATATATGTCTGCTCATGTGCTACCCTTAAACACCATAAAAATGTTTGATTTGAATGTGGGATTTCTCAGGATGGGAACTGTGGCAAGTCAAACTGTAACTCATTTGAGAGAGAGAGAGAGGATAGATATCAGTAGAAGGGAATATCTAGCTCAGGGTTGAACTGTGGGGTCCTTGATGCTTAGTTGTTTGCTTACAGATGTTTTATTCCCCAATTAGATAACATCTATGCAAATCGGTGGTGAAATGCTACCGGTTTGGCCCAGTTCAACCGAACTGGTAGCAAAAATTGCTACCAGTTCATCAAAGGGTAGTAAAAAAAAAACTCTGGTGAGAGGATAAAGAAGAGAAAAGTGCAGGATTGGCCTTCCCACCTGCCTCTGCTCTTTTCTTTATCCTCTCAGCTGATTGGTGCAGCAGAGCCTCAGCTGGTGTTTGGAAAGCTGCACACACACACACACACACACACACACACACACAAAGTGCACAAACACCGAACCGGTAGGGAAACTGTTAGAATCCCACCACTGATGCCAATGGGTGTGTGATTTTGCTTCCAATTTATATATAGTAGCTTGCCTTGCCAGTTTTGGTGGGGTTGTAGTTTTCTCCTTGGAGGTTCCTTGATATAGTGTTGTTTTTGTGCCTCCTTGTGTGTCTGGTGCTGATCTTTATTTATCTGAATGATGGCTGCTAGTGGGGAAGATATCTTCTATTTTTTGTTTCCTCCCTGGGTTTTATAGTGTCTCTTTTGAATAGTGTGTAAATGTGTCTATTGATGACTGATTTGTATGAACACATTAGAACATTCCAATTAACGTATTACCAAGTTAAAAAAAAACCATACCCCCACCAAAACTGGCAGAGCATCTACTATATATAAACAGGCAGCAAACCCCACACTCACTCACATTGATGATGTTACCCAGTTGGGTAATGAAATGTCTGCAAGTAAACAACCAGGATCAGAAAGTACCAAGAACTCCATATAATAGATAATAGATAGACCACCATTTTTAAGTTAACAAAAACCCAGAACACCATGAAGTAAGCTAGAAGTAAGTGGGCACCAATGATGTTGATCAACTGATCACATTATGGAGGCCATCAATGTGAGGAAATATCTCTGAAAATGAGAACAAAAAAAGATGTTTGTAGTAAGTTAATGCAGACGGAAAGTCTACAAAATACTATGTACTACTAAAAATACTATAATAGAATAACAGAAAATAGAATAACACAATTGGAAAGAACCTTGCAGGTCTTCTAGTCCAATGCCGTGCTCATGCAGGAAATCTTATTTCAGACAAATGATTGTCCAATCTCTTCTTTAAAACTTCCAGTGTTGGAGAATTCACAACTTCTGGAGGCAAGTTGTTCCACTGGTTAATTGTTCTAACTGTCAGGAGATTTCTAGGTTGCTTCTCTCCTTAATTAATTTCCACCCATTGTTTCTTGTCGTGCCCTCAGGTGCTTTGGAGAATAGCTTGATTCCCTCTTCTTTGTGGCAACCCCTGAGATATTGGAACACTGCTAGTCCTTCTTTTCATCAAACTAGACATACCCAGTTCCTGCAACCGTTCTTCATATGTTTTTGCTTCCAGTTCCCTAATCATCTTTGTTGCTCTTCTCTGCACTTTTTCAAGAGTCTCAACATCATTTTTACATCATGGTGACCAGAAGTGAATGCAGTATTCCAAGTGTGGCCTTACAATGAATAATAAATACCATAATATTATAAAAGATAAAGTATATTCAGGTAGCCTTTGACACATGGCCATAATGGACCTGCCCATTACAGCCACAAGTCATGACAGTCATTAAGCAAGGAGACTACATGATTACCTGGCTTAATGACCTCCATCCCTGCTGTCTCAAATGCAATTGTTAAAAACCACACAGGTCATTAAGCAGAGGCTGGGGTACCTTAGGATATGGAAGGCCCTGGGAGGCCTAGCATAGGTCCACGTCCCTACTCCCTAAGACACCCCATGTTCTACTTTGCATCCTCAGGGTCCTCACAGGCCCTTGGGCTTGATTCCTACCCTTTAGGACCCCATACCTTCCTCCTTATCCCGCGTTGAGGTAATTCCCCGTTAGGAGAATGAGCGCATACAGGGAGACGTATTTGAGAGTAGTGTTTGAATAATACACATAGAGCACACAGATACACTGTACACTAAATGTAGGTTTTTACTTCCAGAAACGTTAAGCAAAGTCCAAAACAAGCAATCCAAAGTCATTCACAGGTAAATCAGTCAGTTTTTTCAATCCAGGAATAATCCAATTAGAAAGTCCAGTGTCAAAAACAGTTCAGTATTAGACTTACATCAAATCCAGTAATATCAGTCAATTAGAAGAAATGGAGGAACAGCAATATTTTCCAACAGAAGGAAACAAAGATATACTCACACTCTCTTCTGAGACTAAGGCTAAAACAAACCAGGTTTCTGGCTCCATCTTATGGCAGTTTGAGAAACCACATCCAATTGCATGCTCTTGCATTCCCTTAGAGAGACAGTATTAAAATGTCTATCCTGGTTTATATATTTCTAACCCAAATACGTGTTAGGTTACTTACATTCCTAACATCCCGCATCAGCATCTCAACTGGTCGTAAGTCAAGGACTACCTGTAAAACAGTAATCATTTTAGAATTCAAATGTAGAGTTTTAGAAGTTGGTAGAACTATGATAGATCTTACTTTTCACAGGAAAAATTAGAGTTAACCTATATGCCTAAATCAGCCTATTGTCCTGTCTGGGTCAGTTAAGTGTCCAGAGTATCTAAGAACTCTAAATTGCTGAAATGACCAGGAAATAAAGCAGGGAATAACACATCTTTGACAATTCTTTCTTCAGTCACATCACACATTTTTCTGGGGATTCCAAAGAATTCCTCTGGTGTGAATGATCTAAGATTTGTTGTCAAAGATTCATTTCATCTTTTGCAAAGCACCTTCCTGAAAATTGAAAAACAGAGGCAGGAGGGGGGAAAGGGAGCTTTGAAATCATTCCACAGATGAGAAAGCCTTTTGTGTGTTTTGGATGCCGGTGACTCTTCTTTTCCCTACCAGGTGCAAAAAGTTTAGAAAACATCGAATGCGGTAATCTTAAAGCTGTGATCTCCCCTGAGGCAGGCCTTGGAAATGGAGCAAACAGTCCTTTTAGAGGGTTTATTGATTAAAGTGTGAACTCCACATAAGAATATATTGTTTTCAACCTCAGAAATATTTACCAAAAAATCAGGGATCATGATCTACTGGACAAAAGGAAAACAGTCACCGCTCTCAAAGCAGGAGAGGACCGGGCCATACTCCTGGGACTGACCATGATGGTGTGCTCCATTATGATGTACTTCCTCCTGGGCATCACCCTGCTGAGATCATACATGCAAAGGTAAATTCTTTGTGTTTCTTCTAATAACATTCTAAGATCCAAAAACAGAGGACATAAAACATAGAATAATAGAGTTGGAAGGAATCTTGGAGCTCAAGCTGGAGACTGTTTAGACAAATGGTTGTCCAATCTGTTTTTGAAAGCCTCCAGTGATGGAGCACCCACAACTTTTGAAGGCAAGCTGTTCATGGGTTGATTGATCTCACTATTAGGAAAGTTCTCCTTAATTCTAGGTTACTTCTCTCCTTGGTTAATTTGCAACCATTGTTTCTTGCCTTGCCTTTTGGTGCTTTGGAAAATAGTTTGATCCCCTTGTCTTTGTAGGAGCCCCTCAAATATTGGAACAGGGCTATCATGTCACTTTTAGTCCTTCTTTTCATTAGATATACCCAATTCCTGTAACTGTTCTTTGTATGTTTTAGCCTCCAGTCCCCTAATAATTTTTGTTGTTCTTCTCTGCACTCTTTCCAGAGTCTTTCCAGACATACAAGAGGCAAATGTAGAGTTTAGCCTTGGACTATATCAGCCTTCCATAGCCTGATGCCTGTGCAATGTGTTAGGATGATGGACCTTATTATTCTCCACCAATGTGGCCATGCTGATATAGCTTTCTAGGAACTGTATTGCAATGTCCAAAAATTGGGGAAGGTTGGACTAACAAATAAGAAAGAAAGGTGCAAGAAATATTTGTTCATCTCATTATTCAATTTGCTTTCATTATTCAAATCCTGATACCTTCCAGTATTACTATCCATGTATTTCCAAGATTCACATTGGACATATTTCTTTCTTTCTTTGCTTATTTCTTTGTTCATTTCTTCTCTAGGTCTGCCCACTCATTCACAAGTTGCTTTCATTTTTTTTTTTCAATTTTTATGAAAGGGAAGGAATTGGAATTGATTTTTCCAACCATCTTCAGGCAGTTATCATTTTATTTCCAGAAAATGCTGCAGATGCTACATTGTTCTCCATTTTTTATTTGTCTGTTTTCAGAATAACCTTAAAAGAGTCCCTAAAGCCCAGAGAAAAGTACATAGCGCAAGGGGGAAATTGTTATTTTTAAAAAGAGTTTCTCCCAAGCTTCAAACTTGCAAACTTTTACATATTTAGAAAGCAAATGATATTGTAGCATTACTACCGGTAGTAAAATAAGAGAATAACAGAGTTGGAAAGGAATTGAATTGAATTGAATTCTTTATTGTCATTGTACATATATACACAATATACATACAACAAAATTCATATAACCCCCAGAGACCAGACTCAACATGCACACACACATGACAATCCTCAAACACCTCCTCACCCACCAAAATTCCCTGCCTCCTAAAAACACACAAGCATCCACACAACAGACCAAGTAATACTGTCCACTGATGGTGGTCCTTAAATTCATTGTTAAGTGCAATTATAGCTCTGGGATGAAAACTATTCAGAAACCGTGTGGTCCGAGTTTTAATTGTTCCTTCTGCCAGAAGGAATTGTTTTAATTGTTATCTTCTGCCAGAAGGCAAGAGTTCATTAAGATTGTAAGCAGGATGGGAAGAGTCTCTAAGAATGTTGTGCAACTTCCTCAAACAGCGAGATGCAAAGATGTCATCCAGGGCTGGTAGCTGGAGTCCAATGATATTCTGGGCAGTTTTAATTATTCTCTGCTCCCATACCATACAAGAGTGCCGTATGTCAGGACATTCTCAATGATGCTGCAGTAGTAGGACAGAAGTAGATACTGAGACAGATTTATCTTCCTGAGCATTCTCAGGAAGTACAGCCTCTAGTCTAGTCCAGCCCCTATTCAGATAGGTAATCCTACCATTTTGACAAAGTAGTTGTCCAATCTATTCTTTAAAACTTCCAGTGTTGGAGCACCCACAATTTCTGGAGGCAAGTTGTTCCACTGATTAATTGTTCTAGCTCTCAGGAAATTTCTTCTTAGTTCTAGGTTGCTTCTTTTCTTGATTAGTTTCCATCCTGCTTCTTGCCCAGGATAACCACTGACACAGTTGAAGGAGTATTCTTTCTTTTGTGAAGTAAACACAACTATGTGACTAGACTTTCACAAAATACAGTTCTTCTATGAGAAGGGAAATAATATATAAAAACACAGCAGAAAAAAATGTACCCAGGGATCTCAATTGCAATGAAAGGAGGTGAATACAGAGTGATGTTCTCCACCTCTTTCTTTCAAAAAATAGTTTCTGGTCCATTCAGATGATGAGACAAATAGGCAAGGCAGATAAGCTCTCAGACTCTCAAGTATTTTTGTGTAATTCTAGCAAAGCAAAAAAATAATGCTGGAATTGTCTAGGACTTATCAAAAACATGTTGTTCTGCTAATTCCAACCTTAATCTTGGCATGGTCACATAAATGTCAAAAGCATCTATAAGCCCCAGTCAATGTTCAGGGCAAACTATATGTCTAAGCTTGGTTTGCTGAATTTCTTAGGTCACATTCAACTACTGATAACTCGAAAGACATGTCCCAAAGGTGCTTTTTTGAAGAGGCAACTGGACTTTCTTTCTTGTTTTTCTTTGAAGACGTTTTGCTTCTCATCCGAGAAGCTTCTTCAGCTCTTGGATGAGAAGCGAAACGTCTTCAAAAAAAAAACAAAAAAAACAAGAAAGTCCAGTTGCCTTTTGAAAAAAGCACCTTTGGGGCAACCATGCCTTGGATGACTGAGAATCTCCATAGACTTCTAAAGGCATGTGCAAACCAACTCCAACTTTTCCAAGGCATTCCAGTCTTCCTTTCCACCATCTTCCTCCTTCCTTTTTTTTTTAAAACAAGTTTTATTAAAAGTTTCAACAACAAACAAATCATTACATATTAAATCTTTCCCTGTCTTTCTACAATAATTTCCCCAATATTCTCATAAAACACAAACAAACACAAACAAACATAAAAAAATCTTTTAGTAAAGTACCTTGGCCCCAGTTACCTCTCTTTGCATGGGCTAAAATAATAGCACATATCACTCTTCACATTTCTATCTTATTTAATCCATCTTAATTAAATCATTAAATTTGTATCTTTTGCCCATTCATTTATCCTCTATCTCTTCTTATAATAAAAAAAAAAAATTTCTCCTGAAATCACTAATCAGAGTATGATGCCTTTCTATCCTCCCCTAAGTTAGTAAAATTAACATTCAGCATAACAAATACCCAATTTGGTTCTGCTTGGTACATTCTATCCACCAAAAATGTTTAAATACATTGTATCCTCCTTTCCTTCGATATTTTATTACATTTTAAAAATCAATCATTATTAAAAACTTCAACATTTTAATTTCTTATTAAATCTTAAACCATTCTAATTTACTATTTCAAATATAAATGTTACAATACCATCTTCTGTACCTTAGCAGAATCTTTCTTACAGAAAATTATATTTCATCCTTTGTCTCTAAAAAAAATCCCTCTTCTCCCATCCAATTTTAAAGCTTTAAGGCTTTTCTCCGCCTTTCCCCTTTCTTTCTTCCCCCACCAATTCTTCCTACCCCCACTTCTTCTTCCAACCTCTGCCTTGCTGGGATCCCTTCTCTGTTGTGTTCCCTTTTTTCTCTTGTTTGTTATCATTACATTTACTTTGCATCATATTTTCTCTTTCTCAAATGTTTTTAGATCTTAAGTCCTTCATTTTCCTTGCTCTCTTCCTTCCTTCTTCCTTAGATAAGTTTTGGGATTCAATGAAGATGGCGTCTTCGTCTCTTCCTTGTTGTTCTTCTTCCGTTTCCATCTGTTCCATTGTCTGTTGGTAATTGACCAGCGCCATTTCTAGAAATAGAAAAGCTTTTTCCATGCCATCTTTGCAGGCTGCTTTTGTTTGCTCATATTCATCCCTCAGGTCTTCAAAAAGGAAAGCCATTATAAATAAATCTTTTCTTTTCTTTATTCCTCTTTCCTCTTACACCAACCAAATATTCGAGAGAAAGGCAAAGCAATCCCAAAATCCACAATCCTCAACAAATCCAAGCAAGCCAAAATTCCCCTTCCTCTTCCAGGGTGGTATCAAACAAATAAAAAAAAGAATCCAAGTCTATATTTTAAAGCCTTATTAAGATTGTATTTCTGTCCTCAAGTCTTCAAGGCATCTCCTCCAACAAGATCCAAATTTATATATTTTCTTTATCCTCTCCTTCCGGCTTAATTCCGTCGGGAGGGAGAGTAAACTTTCCCTTCAGCACCTCAAAATAGCCGCTTTTTTTCTCTTGTGGAAGAAATCATCAGAAAACCATCTTTTCCAGGAATTAAATTAGTTAAATCTCAAAGCCCTGGGTCGACCAAGAAGAACTTTCACTTTCAATAACTTCTCTCTTCTTCCTCCCGCATACTTGCCCGGCTGTCAACTTCTTTGTGGCGGCCATTGCGGACCGCCGCTGCACCGTCCTGGTAACAGGGGGTTCTGCCGGCCAGGGAGGGGTCTGCAACACCCCCAAACCCTTCCTCCGGATCCCCTTACCTTCAGCTACCCCTGCAGGGCAGCCTTGCTCCGCACCCGTCCGGGTCGGAGCCCCAAAAGCGGCTAGCGCGGCAGGGATCGCGCAGCCGCGAATCCCCTACCGCTCGCGAAGCCGACAAACCGGAAACTCCCCATCTTCCCCTTCCTATGCTTCCCTCCAGGGGTGGGATTCAAATTTTTTAACAACCGGTTCTGTGGGCATGGCTAGGTGAGCGTGGCCATGTGACTGGGTGGGCGTGGCTTCTTCTTTTTTTGCAGCACCCCCTCCAGGTTTTTTGCGCCCAGGAAGGCAAAAAAAGCAGAGCACAGCCCCCCTCCCCACGCACCTCTTTTTGCCTCCTGGGCCTCAGGGAAGCTCTCTAGGAGCAAAAACGCCTCCCCAAGAAGCTTCCCTGAGACCCAGAAGGAAAAAAGGGCCGAAGCAGTAAGATAGCGAGGGGGATCCCGGCACAGCTGATCGTCAGAACAGCTGATCGTCAGGAGGGGAAAAAATACAAAACGCAGTCAGCAATATCGTGCATGCACGATAAGGACTGACTGGACGTGGAGGGGAGGGGAGGATGGAGAGGGGTTGGGCCAACCAGGGGCACGATTTGCCGGTTCTCCGAACTGCACAGAATCATAACAACCGGTTCTATAGAACCTGTCCGAACTAGTAGAATCCCACCTCTGCTTCCCTCAGTCTTTATCAAATCAAAGTCTCACAGCAAAGCATAGCCGTGTCGTTCATAACTTATATGTGTTATAATCAAATAACACAACAGGGTCACAACAAGGCAGTTTATCTGCACTGTGTACATGTCCTATTGACTCAAGACCTTTTTAAAACTCTGAAAAATCCTGAGGCAAAATATGTGTCCCCTCTCTATGTATTTTTTTCTCATTGCCTCTTCGAGTAGTGTCTTCTTTTTTCTATTTGAAAAGAAATGCCAAGGACATACACTATATGCTCATCTTAAAAACCATCCATACTTTCATCCAAATGAACTGAGCACAATATTGAAATTGCTCACCATAAAACTGAAAAGTATAGGAGTTCTAAAAATAATCACCATTTTCATATGGCATAAATTGATTTAAAGCAAGCTTAGACATAATGACAGTGCATTCTTTGCTGGCTAATCAACATATTAGATTAAAAATAGAAGTTCTCCATGGGCCTAAATTCTGGCAACTTCTAGCTCTCTTTTTTTCTGTACTGCTTAAGAATTACAAGTGGTCCTCGACATACAACCGTTCATTTAGTCACCAAAGTTACAACCACAGTGGAAAAAGTGACTTACGACCATTTTTCATACTTATGACCATTGCAGCATCCCCATAGTCAGGTGATCAAAATTCAGCATCCCCACAGTCAGATGATCAAATTTGGCAACAGGTTCATATTTATGACAGTTGCAATGTCCCAGGGTCTCATTTTGCGATCTTGTGACAAGCAAAGTCAATGAGGAAGCCAGATTCACTTAAGAACCGTGTTACTAACTTAACAACTGCAGTGATTCACTTAATAACTGTGGCAAGAAAGATCGTAAAATGGGGCAAATCTCGCTTAATAAATGTTTCACTTAGCAATTTAAATTTTGGGCTCAAATGTAGTCATAACTCGAAGACTACCTGTACCAAACTGGGAAATTTGCATATTGTCCTGTGATTTATTTATTTTTTTAATGTAGGTCCCAGTATTGTCTAAATTTTTGCTTCATTCTGGTTATTTCTGGCTTTGTCTTCTTTCGCCTGCTTGTCTTAGCAACAAATTCAATACGAGACTGTCAAAGGATAATTTTCTTGGAAGAAATTCCTCACGGTCTATGAACAGTAGCTATTACTGATGGTCAGTGCCGGGCGATGGATTTATTTGTAAACAAAAATAGTTGGAGATCACTCTTTCTCCCTCACAGTTCGAAATGGGCAGAGCTACACAGATAGAAAAATAGAGCAATCTCTGGGGGGGAAAAACCAGTCAATTCTTTATTGTCTTCAAAAGGTTGTAAATTGCCCTCAAAATGCTGTGTATTGTCTCTTAGAGCCATCTCATTCACCTGGGTTATCTATGAAGAGCTTGAAATATTTACATTCTAAGGAAAAAGTCATTTCACACAAAAGCATCCTTACTAAAGTTCCCTGACTCAAAGCCCCAGTTGAGTCTTGACAAGAAACCAAATAAATTTACAATTTTATATAAGCAGAGGAACACTTCTCCAATTCAATTTGGAATCATCTTGATATAACATCACATGCTTCCACCCTGAACTTGTCTCTTTCGTTTTAGCCCACGCTCATTTTTATTTCCATCTGAGAAAATTGATTTATGCCTTGGTGGAGTTGATCTGTCGGGCGACTATGTGATTTTTCATGTGCGGGCTCATTTTCTTTGCTTCTCCCTCAATCAATTTTTAAAGCAGTTATGCATCTCACAAGCAAAAGTGATAATGGAAGAAGGTGAGATTCCTTGCCTCACAAAACAAGGCTTGGTTGTTATAGAATTTTATTAACAGGAACTAATTTGTGAATGTATGGACCCAAATACTGCCACAATAGCTAACACAGTGAATAGAATAGAATAGAATAGCGTAGAATAGAATAGAATAGAATAGAATAGAATAGAATAGAATAGAATAGAATAGAATAGAATAGAATAGAATAGAATGTCAGGGCTCTGGTAATCACCTCCATTTAACATGACTCTCTAGCCAGTTCCTTCAGACAGCTTAAAGAAAATTTATTAGGAGTTAACATGCCGGTACTACTTGGGTGCAGCTGACTCTGAGACACATCATTCATTTCACGCTTGACCCTGGTCTTCCCCCACCTCCTGGATATATCATAATTCATATTCTCCAATGGGACACATCCATAGCCAAGAGTCATCTATTATGTCCTCCAGTAATAATCTTGCGCGCCAGAAGCTTCGGTCGCCTATAAATTATCTATGAAAATATTTAAGGAATGCATTACTTCCCCCACTCCCTTTTTGCTGGCAACTCTAAAAGACCAGAGAAATATTTTTGAGTTGACACAGAATGGAATAACACAGTTGGAAGGGATCTTGGAGGTCTTCTAGTCCAACCCCCTGCCTAGGCAGGAAACTCTACACCAGTTCAGACAAATGTTTATCCAACATCTTTTTAAAAGGTTGGAGCATTCACAACTTCTGGAGGCAAGTTTAATTGATTAATTGTTCTAACTGTCAGGAAATTTCTCCTTAGTTCTAAGTTGCTTCTCTCCTTGATTAGTTTCCACCCGTTGCTTCTTGTCCTGCCCTCAGGATGCTTTGGAGAATAGCTTGACTCCCTCTTCTTTGTGGCAGTCCCTGAGACATTGGAACACTGCTAATATGTTACCCCTAGACTTTCTTTTCATCAAACTAGACATACCCAATTCCAACAACCATTCTTTATATCTTTTATCTTTTGGAAGGGACCTTGTAGGTCATCTAATCCAACAACAACACCAAGCAGGAGGCCCTGCACCATTTCTAACAGATGGCAGAGCCATTTCAAATGTCTTCAGCCTTTTTATCAGAATTTACCTGTGATTTCACCCCACCTGTTCTTTGAAGTAACTCATAATCTATATCAAAATATAAACATAATAGTACCATATTTTAGAGTTTTCTTAGGGAAAAATTGATACCAGTAGTCCTTGACTTACAATCACATTGGAGCCCAAACTTTCCATTGTTGAGCGAGAGATTTGTTAAGTGAGTTTTACCTTTTTTCCCCCCAACCTTTCTTGCCACCATTGTTAAGTTAACCATCACAATTGTTAAGCTAGTAACTCAGTTGTTAAGTGAGGCTGGCTTCCGCATTGAATTTGCTTGTCAGGAGGTCACAAAAAGTGATCTCATGACCTTGGGATGCTGCAACCATTATAAATATGAAGATAGTGTCAAGCATCCAAATGTTGACCACAGGGGTGCTGCTGCAATGGTCATAAGTGTGAAAAACAGTCATAAGTCACTTTTGTCAGTGCTGTTGTAACTTCAAAGGGTCAATAATTGAATGGTTGTAAGTTGAGGACTACCTGTAGTGGGTTTTTTCATGGATGTTTTGGACCATTCTTCAATAGCCTTTTTTGAGTTCCGTTCATGGATACAATAGATGTAGGACAGGAGTGTCAAACTCAAGGCCCGTGGGCCGAATCTGGCCCATGAGGTGCTTAGATCTGGCCCAAAGGGCCACTCTGGAAACAACAAAGGACCGGCCCACAGTGCCTCTGCCAGAAAAACAGAGCTCACGAGGGCCGCACACAGCTCCCCCAAGCTCTGTTTTGGCTAACAGAGAGTTGCAGGAGGCCGTCACTGCCAAAAACAGAGCTCGGGAACCTATTTTACCGGCAGAGCACTCTGGCCATCACAGGTGGCAACATCAGTGATGTTGAGCTGGCCCCACCCACCCCAGCCATGCCCTTCCAACACCCCCACCCCCCGGTCAACCACAACCCTGATGAGGCCCTTAATGAAATTGAGTTTGACACCCAGATGTAGGAGAAAAGCAGGCAAAATTGAAGGGCTGAGTTAAGTGCATCATCAGCTTAGAGTCATTGTCTTCCCACAAGCAATCCAAATCCAACCCCTTCTGAATTCTATTGACTATTTATTTATTTATTTGTCAATCAAGTATTAGATAACAGGTATAAATATAAGCATGGATATGAATAAAAAAAGAAACAATAGGACAGGGATGGTAGGCACATTGGTGCACTTATGCATGCCCCCTACATCCCTCTTAGGAAAGGGGTGAGGTCAATAGTAGACAGTCTAAGGTTAAAGTTTTTGGGGTTTGGGGAAGAAACCACAGAGTCAGGTAGAGTATTCCAAACATTGACTACTCAGTTGCTGAAGTCGTATTTCCTGCAATCAAGTTTGGTGCAGTTCACCTTGAGTTTGTATCTATTGTGTGTTCTTGTATTGTTATGATTGAAGCTGAAGTATTCATTTGCAGGTAGGACATTGCAATGTATGATTTTATATACTATATTTAGATCGGACCAAAAGCGGCGTAGTTCTCGGTTTTCTAGGTCTAGAGTTTCAAGTCTAGTAGCATAAGGTATTCTGCAATGAGTAGAGGAGCAGAGAACTCTTCTTGTGAAATATTTCTGGACTTTTTCAATTGTGTTAATATCAGATACATGATATGGGTTCCAGACTGATGAACTGTATTCAAGTATTGGTCTAGCAAATGTTTTGTATGCTCTAGTTAGTAGTGTAATATTACCAGAGAAAAAGCTATGCAGGATTAGGTTAACAACTCTTAATGCCTTTTTGGCTATGTAGTTACAGTGGGCTCTAGCACTTAGATTATTAGAGATGAGTAATCCAAAGTCCTTGACATAGTTGGGGTTATAAACAAGGTCTTGACTATTCAGCTTGTATTTTATTTTCTGATTTTTTTTGCCAATATGTAAGACAGTGCATTTGTTTGTTGACATTTGAAGTTGCCATTTGTTTGACCATTCTGACACATAGTCAATGTCATTTTGAAGGGTATCAGTATTGTCAGTGGTGTTGAATAGCTTTCATCATCAGCAAAAAGAATGCAGTCGCTCTTAATATAATCACAGAGGTCATTTATGTAGAGTATAAAGAGAGTTGGTCCTAGAATGCTGCCTTGGGGGATACCACTGTTGGTGTACAGGATTTGATAGGACGTTCCCTATTTTGGCCCTTATCTGGAGTCAATTTATTGTTGAACTTTAGTAGACTAGATTGTTGTGTATACAGTAGGCTTGAATAAATCTTCTATTCTGCAATCTAACAGATGATCCTGATTCTTTGAGCCTAACGTTAATCTAATCAACTAAAATTCACAAGGGGGTTGGACTTGGACCACTTGTGGGAACATAACGACTCTAAGCTAAAGACATACTTAATTCCTCCCTCCAGCTCTTCCTGCTCTTCTCCTGTAATAAGTGCTGGATAGGCTCACCTCAAAAAACTTTATTTCAAAAAGGCAATTATTCTGCTAAAAAAAAAAAAAAGAACAAACTGTCCCTAATGCTAGCCAGCAATATTCCTTGCCATTTTTCTTTGGAAGAATGCTGATTGCAATTTCACACCAGTTTTCCTCACTAAGAAAGCCCCAGAAATTAATTAAATTTAATTAATCATGCTCAAATGGTCACATTATTCAAATTTGCACTATTCAAAGTGATATTTTCTATGGAAAATATGTATTGGTCCCAGCTCAATGGAAATAGGCAATGAAAAATTTGAAGCATATTTTTTTATAGGTACATTAATGAAGTATTAACAATAAATAATAAAAAGAATATACTTATAATTTAAATTTATGGTTAATGGAGACACAGAGCTCTTAGAAAAAGCAAAATTAAAAACAAAAATATGCTATCGTAAAGTCAAGCCTTCCACCTTCCATCCTATTTTAGCATGGCCCTGACCACATTCATGTGGTTCAAAACCATCAAAGTTGTGTTGGAACAAAACAATAACAAAGCTCTTGTTTTTAAAACTTGTATCGTATTCCTTACATGAAGATTATTAGCAGCATCAAAAACCCCAATCACCATTGTGTATGCTGTAGTCTCAATTTGTTTAATGTATTTATTAAAGTTATAGGTTGCCCAACTTGTCTTGCAATGACTCTAAGAAGCTTACAATCAATAAAAACAACAATATGAAACATTAAAACAATACAGGTAGTCCTTGACTTACCGTTTAGTGACCGTTCAAAGTTGCAACGGCACTTTAAAAATTGATGTTTTTCACACTTACGACGGTTGTCACATTCCCATGGTCACATCATCAAAATTCAGATGCTTGGCAATTGGTTCATATTTATGACCTTTGCTGTGTCCCAGGATAATGTGATCCCCTGTTGAAACCTTTTGATCAAGCAAAGTCAATGGGGAAGCCAGATTCACTTAACAACTGCGTTGCTAAGTTATCAGCTGCAGTGATTCACTTAACAACTGTGGCAAGAAAGGTCGTAAAATGGAACAAGTCTCACTTAATAAATGTCTCACTTAACAGCAGAAATGTTGGGGTCAATTGAGATCGTAACTCGAGGACTACCTGTACAGCATATCTGTTGTGGCCTGTCGGCTGCCAGCCCCTCCAACAGCCAAATAGGAGGAGGAGGAGGAGGAGGAGGAGGAGGAAGAGGAGGAGGAGGAGGCAGCGTGGGAGTCAGGGTCAGCATCAGGGCAACCTGCGAGCTCCTAGGGGGAAGAGGGAATGGAGCTGGCAGAGGGACAGAGATGGAGCCTGGGCCATCTGTCAGCCCTCAGAGGGAGAGTCAACAAACAGCCCCCAGGTCTGGAGGTGGCTGATGAGGAAGAGGGGGAACAGTTGGGTCCAGTTAATCGTCTTAGTTGCTCTTCTCTGCACTTTTTCCAAAGTCTCTTTTGTTAATGTGGTAACCAAAACTGGATGCAGTATTCCAGATGTGGCCTTACCAAGGCTTTGTAAAGCAGTATTTATTCTCCTGCTCTTTCATTTTGTTTACTGAGGCGCTATTAAAAGGGATGTACCACAAATCTTGCATGAGAGACATCAGATGTAAAAATCAACAGTAATGGAAAAATACTGAGCTTCCTTAATCTCCTAAATGATTTTCATACAAGCTTCGTTCTCTGTTACCTCAATCATCTTATTGCAAATCTCGAAGGAAATGTTGACCCGTTCTTTGGCTTCTTTTATTTTCCCGATGGCTTGAGAACTGCTCATAAAATGAATTACATTCGGTAGTGAAATCTATTGATCCAAAGGAAATACCAGTGAAAGCAACCCCAAAGTCCGATTCTCTTTAGCAATATTCTCTGGGGTTGTTGTTGTTTTTAAAGCAGGCCATAATTTTTGATACTGGATACTATTTTCTTGCTCTTTGATTTCTTTCCCTTTGTACCCATCTGAAAATCCTCCTTTCACCAGCGAACATGGTGTGGACGAATGGCAAAGCAGGAAATATTTCATCTGTGTATAAAATGTACTAGACACTTTGCACATGTGTTCTTCAACTTATGAACACAATCGAGCCCAATATTTCTGTAGCTAAGTGTTGTGGTTCGCCGGCAGCCTGTGCAGACAGCAGTGGAATCAGACAGTAGGGAAGAAAGTCTGGGAATCTGGAGAGGACTCGGACGAGGGTCCTGCGTCCGATGCAGAGATGGGGCCAGGACCATCTGGGAGTGGGGTGTTGCCTCCGGAGCCTCTGGAGTCTGGCAGCAGCGAGGCAGAGGACCCAGGGGAGCCTGTTCCCAGTGTGCGTGTGCACAGAGCTGCTAGAAGGCGAGAACAGCTGAAACAAAAGGGGCAACTTGGGAGTAAGGCTGGGAGGTGATTGCCACTCCCATAAAATATAAAGGACAGGCAAAGATGATGAAACCTTTGCAGGAAGCAAAATCGTTTGTTTGGTTCAGATTCATTCTTGAAGCTCTTTGTACTTCGGTTGGTGTGCGTAATTACGGTCTCGGAAGCCTTGGTCAAAACACTAAGTGAGACATTTGTTAAGTGAGTTTTGCCCCATTTTACAACCTTTCTTGCCACCGTTCTTAAGAGAATCACTACAGTTGTCAAGTTGGTAACCCGGTCGTTAAGTGAATCAGGCTTCTCCATTGCCATTGCTTGTCAGAAGGTTGCAAAAGTGTCAACATGACTCCGGGACACCGCAACCATCATAAACATGAGCCAGATGCCAAGCATCCAAATTCTGTTCATGTGACCGTGGGGATGCTGCAGCGGTTGTAATTGTGAAAAAAAACGGTCATAAGTCACTCTATTCAGTGCCATTCTAACTCTGAATGGTCGCTAAACAAACGGTTGAAAGTCGAAGACCACCTGTGTTATGTGTCTATTTGTTTTATAATGTTCGTATGAACACTGAATTTCGATAGCCTCAAATTTCCGTCAGTATTCTTGAAACGTTCAAAAATCTTCCAAAATCTATACATTGAATTCTTTTAATGGTTTCTGAATGCGTTTGGCAGAAATTTTCATATGGAACACCATATTCTGTGGAATATGGGCGGGGTGGGATTCAAATTTTTTAACAACCGATTCTGTGGGTGTGTCTAGATGGGTGTGCCATGTGACTGAGTGGACATGGCTTCATTGTTGTTTTTTTGCAGCAGCACCCCCCCATATTTTTGCCTTCTGGGCCTCATACAAGCCTCTTGGAGGAGTGTTTTTGCTCCCAGAATGCTTCCCTGGGTCCCAAAAAACAGAAGACGAGGGGCACGCAGCACCCACTCACCCCACTCACCTGCCCTTTTTTCCTCCTGGGCCTCAGGGAAGCCTCCTGGGCAAAGCAGTAAGACAGCGAGGGGGATCTCAGCACAGCTGATCATTGGAACAGCTGATTGTCAGGAGGGAGGAAAAAAGAAATACCTTAAGGAGTGACTAGGTGTGGGAGAACGCAGTCAGCAATGTCACGCTTGCATGATAAGGACTAACTGGGAGGGGAGGGGAGGGGCTGGTGGAGAGGGGCAGAGCCAGCCAGGGGCATGATTTGCCGGTTCTCCGAACTGTGCAGAATCATCACAACCGGTTCTATAGAACCTGTCCGAACTGGTAGAATCTCACCCCTGAATATGGCTCATAGATTTCAGATTTAGTGATTCCTGGACTAGAAGGACAGATTTAGTTTTGTTAGATGACTCACTGTTGTGGAGCCGTGGTGACATGGTGGATAGAATGCAGCATTGAAGGCTGACTCTGTTCACTGCCAGCAGTTCAATCCTGACTGGTTCAAGGTTGACTCAGCCTTCCGTCCTTCCAAGGTTGTCAAAATGAGGACCCAGATTGTTGGGGGCAATATGCTGACTCTGTAAACCACTTAGAGAGGGCTGTAAGGCACTGTGAAACGCTATATAAGTCAAAGTGCTATTGCTATTGTGGAGTTTTGTTGTCTTCTTCTGGATCTGGTGATATGTCTTCTGAAACTGGCAAGCAAAAGTGTGGTATAGGTTTTAGGTTCTTTTTGATGGCTTCTTCCTTACGTCTCTTTTAGTTTCAGTTGGCTTCTTTACCTATCATACAGTCATTATGGATTATATGCGACATCTATTTACCCCTTTTGGAATCTGTTGGTTTCCTTGATGTGTTATGCCCAAATAGGTGGCGACCTTGACCAATCTCGGAAGATCAACAAAATTGGCCCTGATTAGGTCTTAGAAGCCACCTAGGAAGTCCAAGGTTGTTAACTACATTTGGAAGTAAAAAAGAAAAGAGAAGCCATAGAATCAGTTGTTGAGATGGACAGTTATAGAATTCGAATGAATGAATGAATGAGTGAATGTCATTTTCAAGAAAATTGCATGGATGAATCCCTTACAAGATCAGGAATCAAGCTCAATCTGAAAACCTTCAGGTTTTTAATTGCCTTAATATAGTGGCTGATAATAAAGTTTGCTACTGCATAACATATTTTTAAATAAAACTTAATTCATCAGCCACAATAGCAAGACAAGTAGTAAATCTACGAGGTCCAAATAGACTAACCGGAATCAATATTAATATTTGTTCTTCTTCTTGAAAAAAATTATTTGCCATTCTCCTATTGCCCAATGCAAGAAAAGCAGAGTGAGTTGACCAATCAGATGCCAAACATAATCTTCCAACCGGCAAGAAAAACAGTAGAAAATTTTGGGCACCTTAACAATGAAAATATTTGCTACAGCAAGAGCTTCCCTGAACTAAAAGTCATTTCATGATTTTTCATCTAATAGTGAGCGTGTCAGAAGATATTGGAAACAGAGATAATTACAGGGTTGTCATCACTCCGATTCCATAGCCTAGTTTTTATTTGGATGACAAGAAATGTGTGAGATGTTGTGAGATGAAACAACCAGTTATTATTTTGGTTGCTAATTTACTGGAATAATTAATTTCATTTCATTTGATATGGGGGGAGGGATTACCAACTGTGGGAGTAGCCTATATACCCTCCAAAGCACAATGTCTACCCAAAATGGGCCTGCCAGGACCCACAAATTGGGTTTCTATGGTGTGCTTCATGGAAGGTCCTCAACTTACAAGCACAATTGGGACCAAAATTTCTGTTACTAAGCAAGACAATTGTTAAATGAGTTTTGCCCCATCTTATAACATGCCTTGCCACAGTTCTTCAGTGAATTACTGCAGTTATTAGTGATTTGTGGTGGCACAGTGGTTAGAATGCAGTACTGCAGGCTTCTTCTGCTGACTGCCAGCTGCCAGCAGTTCGGCAGTTCGATTCTGCGTGGCTCAAGGTTGACTTTGCCTTCCATCCTTCCAAGGTTAGTAAAATGAGAATAACCCAGATTGTTGGGGGCAATACGCTGACTCTGTAAACCACTTAGAGAGGGCTGTAAAGCACTGTGAAGCGGTATATCAGTCCAAGTGCTATTAAGTTGTTAACTGAATCTGTTGTTAACTGAATCTGGCTTCCCTACTGACTTTGTTTGTCAGAAGCTTGCAAAAGGTGATCCCATGATAGCAATAGCAATAGCACTTAGACTTATATACCACTTTACAGTGATTTACAGCCCTCTCTAATCAGTTTACAGAATCAGCATATTCCCCCAACAATCTGGGTCCTCCTCCTTTTACCCACCTTGGAAGGATGGAAGGCTGAGTCAACCTTGAGCCTGGTGAGATTCAAACTCCCAAATTGCAGTCAGCCAGCAGTCAGCAGAAATAGCCTGCAATACTGCATTCTAACCACTGCGCCACCGCGGCCCAGAACACTGCCACCATCATAAATATGTACCAATTGCCAAGCATGCGAATTTTGGTCATGTGATCATGGAGATGCTGTTAATGGTTGTAAGTACAGGAGCTGGTCATAAGTCACTTTTTTCAGTGCTGATGTAACTTCCTGTATTCTAATGCAAGGGGTCAGTGCTTTGGTCAGTGGTTTTCAAATTGTACATTCATGTTATTTGGAAAGGAGAGAAGTAGCTCACACTCCTATCCAGAGTTTTAGCTCAGTCAACATGAAAACGTTCTTGGGGAAGACAAAGAACATCGATTCAACTGTCACATTCTCCAACTAGGCAAACTGAAACAAGGCAGTGACTTAATGGGCCATGCGTTGATTACATTTGCAAATCAAACAACAGGACTAATGGCTCAGTAAATGAAGTGTATGGGAAAACCCATAGTAAAGTTTCTGCCAATTGACTTTGAGCACTGGTTATTTCACAGAGACCTTCATATAGGCAAGAATATGAAAGTAGATTGCATCGCCTTTTCCCAAGATAGTTTGCTAATTTCCCACTCGGCTCCACAGCCCTTGGATTTTCTAGTGATCTCCTTCCGGCAAAGTCAGTTAGGTAATCATGGGATCCTTGATCCTATGGTTTTAATTGGATAACTTCACTATCATGAGTAAACAGAATTAATCTTGTCATATCAAATACTGCATCATACTTTGAATGGGAGGGGATCTCAAATATAGAGATCAGGAAGATGTTCCCAAAAGTTCCTGTATTGTTGTTGTTCAGTCACTAAGTTATGTCCAACTCTCTGCAACCCCATGGACCACAGCATGCCAGGTGCCCTGTCTTCCACTATCTCCCAGAGTTTGCCCAAATTCATGTTCATTGCATCTATGATATTATCTTATTATCTTCTGTTGTCCTCTTCTCCTTTTGCCTTCAACCTTTCCCAGCATCAGGGTATTTTCCAATGACTCCTCTCATCTCATTAGGTGGCCAAAATGTTTCAGCTTCAGCTTCAGTGTCTGTCCTTCCAAAAAACAGTCAGAGTTTATTTCCCTTAGGATTGACTGATTTGACTGACTCCTTGCAGTCCAAAGACCTCTCAACAATCTTGTCCAACACCACAATTTGAAACCATCAATTCTTTGGTGCTCAGCCTTTCTTATACTCCAACTCTCTATGGTTAATGAATTCTAAGCAATGTAACTCAGTTGTAAATCCCATTCAGTTCAAAGGCTTTAATTCCTGATAAGTTGCCTATGCCCTGTTACCTGGAAAAAACTCCTGTTAAAATGAGTGAGATTTATGCCTCAAGAATACATTGAAGCACAAAAAAGCCTACCTCATTTCAAACAAATTTGGCATAATAAATTAATCCAATCCATCTAAGCTTGAGGAATAAAGCTGTATTTGACATTTATTGAGTCACCAAATGTCAGGTGTGAAGAATTAGGACCACACATTAAAATTTAATTAAGCTGATTTATTGCTCATGCCTACATACAATAATAACACTTATATACCACTTCATAGGGCTTTACAGACATCTCTAAGCAGTTCACATAGTCATATTGCCCCTAACAATCTGGGTCCTCATTTTACCAATCTTGGAAAGATAGAAGGCTGAGTCAACCTTGAGCCACTCAGAATCGAACTCCTGGAGTCAGCAGTGAGTTAGTCCTGCAGTACTGCATTTTAACCACTGTGCCACCATGGCTCTAGAATAGTGGCTCAACATGAGTAACTGTAAGAGGGATGTAAGAGTCCTAGGGAACAGTCACTTTCATATGAGCCAGCAATGTGCTTCTGCTGCCAAAAAAAGCCACTGCAGTTCTAGATTGAATTAAGAGAGGAATAGTATCAAGATCACTTGAAGCATTAGTACCTCTATATACTGCACTGGTGAAACTACTCTTAGAATATTTCATACAGTTCTGGTCAACACCAGAAAAAAAAGGTGTTGACACTCTAGAAAGGGTGCAGACAAGAACAATAAAGATGATTAGGCGGCTAAAGGCTATGAGGAATGACTGCAGGAACTGGATATATCTAGTCTAACAAAGAGAAAGATGGGGGTGACATGATAGCAGTCTTCCAATATTTGAGGGGCTGCCACAAAGAAGAGGGTGTCGTCTTATTGTCCAAAGCATCTGAGGGCAAGACAAGAAGGAATAGATGGAAACTTATCAGAGAAATCCAACCTAGAACCAAGGAGAAATTTCCTGACAGCGAGAACAATTAATGAGTTGAACGCCTTGCCTTCAGAAGTTGTGGGTGCTCCATCACTGTAGAGATTTTGCAGCAATTTGTCTAGAATGATATATGGTCTTCTGCTTGGGCAGGGGTTTGGGCTAAAAGACCTCCAAGGTCCCTTCCAATTCTGTTATTCTGTTAATAATAACTGTTATCCCAAAGGTGCTTTTTCAAAAGGCAACTGGGCTTTGTTTTTCCTTGATGACATTTCGCTTTTCACCCAAGAAGCTTCTTCAGCTCTGATGGATGAGAAGCAAAACGTCTTCAAAGAAAGACAAAGTCAAGTTGCCTTTTGAAAAAGCAATTTTGGGACAACCATGACCTGTATGAGTGAGAATCTCCATAAACATTTAATAACAGTTACTTTTTCCTGACTAGGTTGGAGGCCTGCTCATACAAACAAGCTTCATTATAGTTTCATTACATGACTGTGGGCTGCAGCTACCCAACAAAACGTTTGCAGCTTCTCTTCCATGATTCCACTGTTTCTTCTGCCAGGGTGTCCCCTCAGCATCATTTTGTGACCTGCTCTGATTTTTAAACACCCCCACCACCCTGACAAAATCCTGAGAGAACATATAAGCTGGAAACACAGGGAACAACAACCTTATGTTGAAAATCACCATTCCACATCCCAAAATGGAGGCATGAGCTTCTGTCCTTTACCCTCCAGTCCCCTGATCTGAGAAACACAGTAACTTCTACAGTCATCACTGTGAGACTTTATCTCATATTGCTCATTGTTTGTAGATAAAATCCCATTAAAAAGCCATCTAACCCCCAGCATTTTTATTTCAAAATCACCCTATTCTCAGGCATCTTTAATTATTCATCCCTGCCAATTAAAGTTATGATCAGTTTCCACTCACATTGCAACCAAATAATAATCTACATTCTATGCTTTGCATCAAAACACTGTAGTAACCTAATATTGTACTAGACAATACTCCATTATGGTAAAATGCTGGAAGTTATGTTGTTTTATTAATAAGGAAGGATAGAGAAAGAACAAACAAGTCAATACAAATCAAATGAAGATAAATATACTGTATATGACTTGGGATAATGTTGCAGATCCAATCTGGGTCGGTCACCAGGACTAGAGGCTTTGTCTTCTGAGCTTTCAGACTCATGCTGGAGCCCATCTTCAGGGAATTTTTCCCTCATCAGAATGTATAATACAAATATACAAAAAAAAAAGTATTCATGTCATAAGCAGTAGCAACAACACTTAGCAATAGCACTTAGACTCTTTACAATGCTTTACAGCCCCTTCTAAGCAGTTTACTGTCAGCATATTGCCCCCAACAATCTGGGTCCTCACTTTATAGACCTCGGAAGGAAGGAAGGCTAAGTCAACCTTGGGCCTGGTGAGATTTGAACTGACAATTGCAGGCAACTGGCAGGCAGCAGAAGTAGCCTGCAGTACTGTACTCTAACCACTGCACCACCGTGGCTCATACAAATTATATAGACAAATAACTTGTGATTAGCTGGCAGCAGGTGCAGATGGCTGAGGAGAATGAGGACTCAGATGAGGGGCCAGGACCATTAGGGAGTGGACTGCTGCCTTCAGAGATCGTGGGGGCTGGCATCAACAATGAGGAGGTTCCCAAGGAGCCTGTGCCAAGTGCGCATGCGCACAGGATTGCTCACAGGAAAGAGCAACAACAGCATGGGCAACTCGGGAGTAAGGCTGCAAGGTAATGGTCCCTCCTTCAAGAAGATAAAAGCCAGCTGTGAAGTGAACGTTCTTTGTAGGAAGCAAAGATGTTTTGAAACTCAGCCTCGTGGACATTACAGTATCTTAAGTTGGTATTTGAAGACTCTTGTGTTGTGAAATATTTCTTATCTGTGATTCTTGGCATTCTCATACAGTTTTGGCAAGGTTTGTGTTTATCAAAGTTAATGAGTTTGCAGCAGCCTTTTAACCGGGGATTCGTAAGATTCATTAAAAAGTTTCCGTTCCCTTTGGTTATTGTTTGTCTTATTGGAAAAGGGTTTGGGTCAGAACAATAACAGTCAACATTGAGCAAGTAAAATAGGTACAAAATAGATCATAAAATATGTAAAATAAGTAGGATTAAACTAAATGACATTTGTCCGGTATCGGGCCGCAACAACAGCATTTTCTTTCACCAATATGTGGTCTCCACACATGTTGTAGGACGTCGTATGCAACCTAGCATATGTGAGGCAGGTTGTTCTTCTCCATATTCACACACAAAATTGATGCTCAATACAATGATATTTATAGTTAATATAAATATCACTGTATTTAACTGTCATTTTTGCAAAGTGTTTTCAAAGGCTGCTCCACGTCTGTGATAAATGGCATTATTTGGAGTGGCCCAACTTACTATAAATTTATCAGGTGGGGTTCTTGTTGAGAACAGGCCATTCTAAAGTGGTTTATTCTAAATTTTTCACAAAATTGCCATTTTAGCAATTTGAGTGGTATTAGCTGAACTCTAGGATTATTCCATTACAGGGAGATCATACTCAATGATGGAAACATGTGACCAAGTACCTGGATCTTGTCATAAATATTACAATGCCCTTACCCAGATTTATGCTTGTTGCTACTACAAACTTTATGTTTTACTGTTCAATCAATCAATCAAACTTTTATTGTCAATGCACAACATGTGTACAATGAAATTGAAAATTGTTAAAAGATACTGTATTTTTTCTAGTCAAAGTATAGTCAGCCAAGAAATGTGTAGTTTTTTCTCATTTTATTAAAGACTGGGTAACTTATTGTTTTCATGGCCTGTTCAGTTTTCCAATGAGCAAATAAAGTTTATTCCCAATTAAAGGTGTTTTGCAATCAGGTCAGCTGCAGAAAATTCCATGCTATTCTTGTTGTGGTGTCGGTGATAAGATTCAGATGGCTTCATGGTTGAAAACTGCACCCCCCCTGGGCATATTTGTCCTTTCATCTGATTTGGCCAACCATTTGTTTTCTCTCCGTAACTTGTCAAGTTTCCATATTTGTGACACCTAAAATGATTGCAGAAGAACATTTTGAGATTCAAGGCATCTTTAAAAAGCAAGACTGTCAAACTATCACTGTGCATCCAGGGTCAAAAATGACCTGTTGTCCATCCCTCTTTCTTTGCCAGTGTTTGGACAGAAGAGACTCAGTGCACACTCCTCAACATCTCCATCACGGAAACCTTTAACTGCTCGTTCAGCTGTGGCCCGGAGTGCTCGAAAAACTCTCAATACCCCTGCTTACAAGTCTATGTCAATGTTTCCTCTTCAGGGCAAAAGTACCTACTTTACCACACAGAAGAGACCATCAAGATTAATTCTGAGGTAAGAACATCATCCATATGGGAGGGATGAGATTTGGGGTGTTTCATATATTTTTTTGAGCCATTGCTGTCCAGATTCATGATTGTCCTATATGCAATTTAATCCCTAGCACTGTTTATTTTATTTCCGATTGAAAGTTCTAGTCCTCTTGGCTTTATACACCATGAAAGATAGAGAAAGCATATAATATCTGGGCTGCAAAACCCCAATCAACCATTGAACGACACCAGTATTAGAGCTTTCTGTATTCCTTTGTGGTGATTTGGTGGTTTCCCCAAAGGGTAGCATTAAATATCTTGGTGTTCTCTGAAGCTTGGATGTTTTCTTGTGGACATTTCATTGTGATGATATTACCTAGTCAGGTAATGAAATGTCCACAAGAAATATACACAATACAGAAGCCTGATGATGGCAGATGAGATTCTGCCGAAACGTTGCTACAACTTTAAAAGCACAATGACGTGGGAAAATACCCGAACAAAGCTGAATATCATACATGTAAGTACCCACGAAAACTTAAGAAAAATATATATATATATATATATATATATATATATATATATATATATATATATATATATATATATATATATATATATATATATGGGAGGAGGGAATGGGATTTTGCAGTAACCTTTCCCTGCCACACCCATCAAGCCACGCCATGCCCACCAAGCCATGCCCACAGAACCGGTAGTAAAAAAAAATTGAATCCCACCACTGATACATACATTGTACCACTGAACTCTTTAACCCATCTTTTCCTGGGCTCACACTACTTTTGATTCAAGGAAGTACCCAGAGAAATCATCTTTTCATCTTTAAATCACATGCCAGCCCTAATATAACATACCCTAATAATATAGGCTTGTTCATTTTTTAAAAAAATCCAAAAATAAAAAACTGTCTTCTATAATCACTTACATAACCTTGCAGCAAAGTCCCCCTCTTTGCAAACCCAGACAGGGGCACATGCATCACACTAAATTATTAATACTTCATTAGATTTCAGCTTCATGTATTTTGTGAAACAAGTCCATTATAGTTTATAAACCATAAGTAACCTAGATTGATGTATGGGCAGAGCCACTGTGGTTTATTCCACAAAGCATGATTAAGCAAACCGTTAGAATGAGGCATGAAAGGAAGGCTAAGCCGATTCAAATAAATTTGGTAAATGCTTTACACAAAGTCAGATCAATGCCTTGTCCAGCTCATAAGTGCCTTTAGGTGGACTGGCAACACTTCAGCAGTGCTGATGTCCATTCAAGGATGCTAGATGCAGGCTAAGAACTTTTTTAACTCAAAAAAACAGCCTTGAAAATAGGGGCTACAGCTCCTCTTCCTTTTATGCTGAAAATATAATGGAAGTGACAAATGCAGAATTTCACACTTTCAATGGACTGCTATGTAATATTATTCTGCACGTCACACTTCCAGTCTGGTATTTGCCGTTTTTCCTCCAGATGGCCATTTGTCTTTTTGTGCATGTGTAAAGGGGCACTGGAGGTCCTTTGATTTTGCATGGATGGCATTCAGCTAAACTATCTGTTCATTATCTGCTTTCAGTCACACAATGATGCAAAAAGTCCTTGCTACATAGACAGTTAATTGCCTGAGATGGGGCAAAATCAGAAGCCCGGTCCCTGTGATCGTCAGCAGATGTATAATTGCTGCTGCCAAGCATAACAGATTTGTGCGTCGGTCTGGTGCTGTTTTGTTTCTTTGTGAGACATTGTTGGCATACACAAAAAGAGACCAGTTCTAGTTCAGCAATCACTCTGTGAGCTGGGAAATGCTGATAGCTTTCGAATTCGAATTTCTTAACAACCGATTCTGTGGCCGTGGACTAATTTGTGGGTGTGGCTTGGTGGTCATGTGACTGGCTGGGTGTGGCTTGCATGTAAATATTGTAAATATATATGTAAAGATTGAATTTTTTATTTTAAAAAAAGAGCAACTTTTACCCAAAATCAGGCAAAGCAGGCAGGCAGATTGAGCCGCTTGCAGAATCACAGCTTCACTCCCAGATCTACTTTTCTGCAATCTGCTGCCTGAGTCTGCACTGTAAAATAGAAGCTTCAATCCTAAGAAAGGTTCAGCTCTGCTCTCAGGCCACTTCTCCTTCCCCCAACCCCCTGAATACCACCCCTGACTGGGCCTCAGGGAAGCCTCCTGGGCCGGCGGGTGGGGAGGGGGGAGCCAGCCAGTGGTGCGATTTGCCGGTTCTCCGAACTGCACAGAATCGTAACAACCGGTTCTATAGAACTGGTCCAAACTGGTAGAAACCCACCCCTGGGCTTATGGTCCAAGTACACCAGGGTTCTCAGTGCCTCTGGCCATGTGGTGTTATGGTCATGGCTGTCTTCTCCACATAGTGCTCTTCTAATGAGTTGTATTACAATCTCTACCATTCTTGACCAGCCTAGGCTGATGAATCGCAGAAGTTATAGGCCTAGCATGGTGCTTCTCAACCTCAGCGACTTTAAGATATGTGGACTTCAAGTCCCCAAATTCCCCTGGCCAGCATGGTGGTGACGCACACTTAGGAGGCCCTAAGAGAATTTGAGAAATTTCTGCTGTCCTTTCCATCGCCCCCAGCTTCTGCTGCTGACCCTCCACATGCCCAATGCTTCTGTCTAGTTGTAAGACAGATCCAAATTCTCCATGAGAACTAAAAGAAAGAATGAAGTTAAATTCTAGAAATGGCAGGTAGTGTGGAGAAAGCTAGACCAACCTTTAGTAGCACAATACAGGGGTGGGATTCTACCAGTTCCCACCTATTCGCTAGAACCGGTTGTTAACATTCTAAGCAGTTCGGAGAACCGGTTGTTGGAAGAAATGACTAGCCTAATCCTGTAAGGAAGGCAGGAAGGAAACATTCTGGTGTTGCTTACAGAAACTGCCTCTCCGTTAACCCTTATTACGTTCTTGGCAGGACTAGACTTCCTGCCTCAGGAACATCTCTGGGGGGTTTTTTTCCCCTCCTTTGCTGGTACTTTGCTTGTGTGGAGTGACCATTTAAAGTTACATTGACACTGAAAAAACTGAGTTATGACCATTTTTCACACTTACAACTGTTGCAGCATCCCCACAGTCATGAGAGGCCAGGCGAGGAGATGCGTGCCTCAATGTGAGTGATATTGAGTTGGCCACGCCCAGCCAATAACATGACCACCAAGCTAAGCCACACCCACAGAACTGGTTTGTCAAAAAAATTGAATCCCACTCCTGGAACAATAGGTTACTGTTCTGATCCAATTTTCCAAACACGCTAAACCTTCTGAAGTGAACTCAAAGATTCTTTTAATTAGGAGTGCCAGCAGTGCCCCACAAAAAGTGTCTCTCTCACCACAGGGTAACAACAAGTCCATCTGATTAGGAAATGAACAGTTGTCTGCCTCATCTATTCATCTCCGTCCCCTGCCTTTTTATCCCCAGAGATAGGGTGGGGATTCACTCGCAGCGGTGGGTCTTTCATCCCAAGGATTGGCACACAGATTTCCACTGCTCTCCTCTCCTCTGCCCTCTTTCGCATCTGCGGATCAGGCACTGGACCCAGCTGTTCCTCCTCTTCCTCATTAGCCACCTCCAGCCCTGGGGGCTGTTGACTCTCCATCTGAGGGCTGACGGAGGGCCCAGTTCCACCTCTCTCTCTCTCTCTCTCTCTCTCTCTCTCTGCCAGCTCCACTCCAGGGGTGGGATTCAAATTTTTTAACAACCAGTCCTGTGGGCGTGGCTAGGTGGGCATAACCATGTGACTGAGTGGGTGTGGCTTCTCCTTTTTTTGCAGCACCCTCCCGTTTTTTGTTTTTTGTTTGTCTCCTGCGCTTCAAGGAAGCCTCCTGGGGGGGTGGTGCTCCCAGGAAGCTTTCCTGGGGCCCAGGAAGGCAAAAAAAAAACCAGAGCACTGTGGGAGGGGGGCACAGCCCCCCACACACACACACCCCTTTTTGCCTCCTGGGCCTCAGGGAAGCTCTCTAGGAACAAAAACGCCTCCCCAGGAGGCTTCCCTGAGGCCCAGGAGGCAAAAAGGGGCGAAGCAATAAGATAGCGAGGGGGATCCCAGCACAGCTGATCATTAGAACAGCTGATCGTTGGGAGGGGAAAAAATACAAAACGCAGTCAGCAATATCGTGCATGCACGATAAGGACTGACTGGGTGGGGAGGGGAGGGGAGGGTGGAGAGGGGTTGGGCCAACCAGGGGCACGATTTGCCGGTTGTCCGAACTGCACAGAATCATAACAACCGGTTCTATAGAACCTCTCCGAACTGGTAGAATCCCACCCCTGCTCCACTCCCTCTTCCCCCTCAGAGCTCCCAGATCGCCCTGATGCTGACCCTAACTCCCATGCCTCTTCATCCTCCTCTGATTCGGCTGCTGGAGGGGCCAGTAGCCAATGGGCCACAACAGTGACAGCCTCTTGCTAAAAATACAACGTGCCAGGAAGACATAGACAATAGAGGATTGGTTATGGACGAATTGTTGGCCACTGTTGAGAAGCATCATTTCTTTGCTACAGACAAGCATGAACATTCTGGTTCAAGAAAAGCAAATATTATTGCTGGATGAATGGCCTGATCCAAAGGAAGAAAACTTATGGCTTCCAAATGCTTTTTAAAAAAAAACATATTTATATCATGGTCAGTCATAAGTGGAAAACTATTTACTGTGTTGGCAACTTCAACTGAAAAAAAAAAAACCTGATGGCTGGGAAACTCCATCATGCTGCCAGTTTTACAGGCAGCTTCCTAGTTAGGGCTATTTAAGAGAAAAACTACACCTGGTTGCCCATACTATCTAACCAGGCCCTTAGCTATTCAGCTACATCAGCTGTACAAATCTCAAATCAGTTTTGGCTCTTTGTATTCGCAATTTAATCCTCCCAGTAGTCACTTCCTTTGAATCTAGTACAGGTATAGTTATTTTGCCTTCAGCGTAAGGTGGTTTTATCGATTATGCTTGCATTGCTAAGATTTTTCTTCTTCTTCCCTTTTTCCTTTCTTTATTTGACATATCGTCGTACAAACTGAATTGCAAATCAGTGTTACTAATGCAGTGTCCCTTGATGGTAATATTTTCCTTTTAGTCTTTGGATGGAATTAAAATATTCGTTGCTTTCATATTACTAACACAAATCAGCTCCAAGATGGAATTGCTCCATACAATAGGAGACAACCCAAGGAGAGGGAGGGAGGGAGGGAGGGAGGGAGGAGGAGGAGTGGGGGAGGAAGAAATGGTTAGCAGCAACCTGGGTGTACTAATGATGTTCCTAGGTTAAATTCTTTCAGGCACTACTAACCAATTTTCAGAGTTGAAAGATGCATGGGACTAGCTCTCCATTAACTAGAGTCTAATACACAACTTACCTTCCCTTACAAAGTGGGGTTACAGATGTTATATTTTGTCGTGCCTCCCTATACTGAATTTTAAATGATTTCCATCACCACCCCCAGCAGGAAGCCTCTTTCAAGGGGGCTTGAAGTAAATGTAATTTCCATCTCTCTCTGACAGCTTAAGGGAAGGTGAACCGTATATATCATCCAGATAGATTCTATACATCGGTTCTATCCGGAAATCAGGAGTCAAGGCAGTTCAAATGAATGCAGGTTTATTGCAAGCACGCAAATGCTCTCTACAAGAATCTGAGCTACTAACAATCAAAGCAAATTGGCAGTAGATAAGCATCAATGGAATTCAAGATGGGCGGGACTTAAATCTCTTGTGGGTGTGAAGGGACTCGTGATCGATGATGTGTTCAACCTCTCCCTTGGGGTCAGCCTGGTCATCTTCTACATGTTCCTGCAGTGCTGGTGAGCAGCAGAATCAGGATTGCTCCTATAGTTAATGTACTGTGTCTATGGTACAAGGAACTGTGTGTTAATCCCTGTTAGAGTGTGTGAACCCCATAGGATAGCATCAGTCTGAAGATTTCTAGTAAGAATGGAGCCAATCAGATAGAGCCTCCATGGTCGATGTTACTATTAAGGTAAAGGTTCCCCTTGCACATACGTGCTAGTCGTTTCTGGCTCTAGGGGGAGTGCTCATCTCCGTTACAAAGCCGAAGAGTTAGCGCTGTCTGAAGACATCTCCGTGGTCATGTGGCCAGCGCATGGAATGCTGTTACCTTCCCACCAAAGGTGGTCCCTATTTTTCTACTTGCATTTTTACATGCTTTCCAACTGCTCGGTTGGCAGAAGCTGGGACAAGTAACAGGAGCTCACTCCATTACACAGCACTAGGGATTCGAACCGCCGAACTGCCAACCTTTCTGATCGACAAGCTCAGCGTCTTAGCCACAGAGCCACCACCTCCCTAATGTTACTAATTAGGCAGAGTGAAATTGATGCTTAGCTAGCTAATTTAAGAAGTCACAAAAAAAGTATTTCTTCATGTGTTTTGGTGTTTTAACCCTCGAGGAACATGGCCATGCGATACCATGCCCATTAAATCATGCAGGGGAGGGGTCCCCAACCACCGGTCCGCAGACCGGTACCGGTCCGCGGAACAAGTCCTACCGGGCCGCTGGTTGCTGGGTGCCGCCATCTTTTTTTGATGAAAAAGTGCTTCCGGTGAGCTTTTCCGGGTAGAAAGCTCACCGGAAGCACTTTTTCATCAAAAAAAGATGGCAGCGCCTAGCTGATGCCGGTACCGGGCCGCGCATAAAAAAGGTTGGGGATCACTGATGTAGGGGACACCCCCTACAGTTCTGTCTTGAGGGAAAGAACATTTGAGACAATCTGGGGGGGCTTCGCACAATGCTCTATTATGATTGCAAGTATATCCCACTCTAACCATAAATCTATACTTGTGTTCTTGTAGTTCTCTATCAACTTGCTGCATGCAGGGGAATTCATTCAGAATGGCGACTCGGGGAAGAGTTGTGAAAAAATAAAATGACAATTCTGTGCAGCGTCGGGCAGGGCTGACCCAGTGCACTCAGATATATAATATCTTAGAGCAGGGGTGTCGAACTCGATTTTATTGAGGGCTGCATCAGGGTTGTGTTTGACCTTGGGGGGCCGGGGTGGGCGTGGCCAGGGTAGGTGTGGCCAGTTCAACATCAGTCATGTCAGGTGTGCCTGTGGTGGCCCGAGCACTCTTCCAGCAAAAATGGGCTCCTGAGCTCTGTTTTTTGGTTGCAACGGCCTCCTGCAACCCTCTGCCAGCAAAAACAGAGCTCGGGAGGGCAGCACGCAGCCCTCCCAAGCTCTGTTTTCACTGGCAGGACACTGCAGGCCGGTCCTTCGCTGTTTCAAGGACGGCCCCGCAGGCCAGATCTAAGCACCCCACGGCCCTGGGCCTTGATTTGACAACCCTGTCTTAGAGGATATTAAAAAAGTAAAAAGTAAAAAATAAATAAAGATACCCATCTCTGCTCTGGAGGGAAGTCCAGGGATAATTAACCATGTTGTCCATCATGCTGAGAAACATGCCACCATCCACTTCAACTTTTGCAACTTTCTCTAACCGCAGTGCTGACAACACTGCAAACGAACTAATTTATTTTTATTCGTTTATTTATATCCCGCCTTTATTACTTTTACAAATAACTCAAAGCAGCAAACATAGAACACACCTTCCTCCTCCTATTTGCCCACCACAACAACCCTGAGAGTTGTTGTTTTTGTGGCTAATAGAGAGTGTCTGGCCCAAGATCACCCAGCTGGCTTTCATGACCATGGTGGGATTAGAACTCACAATCTCTCGGTTTCTAGCTTACTGCCCTAACCCCTAGACCAAACTGGCATTGTAGATGAACCAAAACTATGCACAGATGTCCAAATATGTTCAAAGGTGAAACCAAGTTGGACCTTTTCCCAAATACTTCTGTTTGTACTGGAATAGGATAGGATAGGATAGGATAGAGTAGGGTAGGGTAGGGTAGGGTAGAATAGAATAGAATGGCATGGCATGGCATGGCATGGCATAGCATAGCATAGAATAGAATAGAATAGAATAGAATAGAATAGAATAGAATAGAATAGAATAGAATAGAATAGAATAGAATAGAATTAGAAGGGACCTTGGAGGTCTTCTAGTCCAATCCTCTACATCCAGTTCAGACAAATGGTTATTCAACATCTTAAAGGGTTGGAGCATTCACAATTTTTGGAGGCAAACTGTTCCACTGATTAATTGTTCAAACTGTCAGGAAATTTTTCCTTAGTCCTAAGTTGCTTCTCTCCTTGATTAGTTTCCATCCATTGCTGCTTGTCCTGCTTTCAGGTGCTTTGCAGAATAGGTTGACCCCATCTTCTTTGTGGCAGCTCCTGAGATATTGGAACACTGCTATCATGTCTCCCCTCTTCTTTTCATTAAACCAGACATATCCAGTTCCTGCAACCGTTCTTCATATGTTTTTGCCTTTAGTCCCCTGCTCTGTTAAGGAATGGGCCTATTGCTCTTCCCTGTGCTGTTAGAAGATTTGTCAAAGAGCTCTGGTTTTTTTCCTAATACCAGAAATTTTCTCAAGACCTTGGGATGGGTCTGATATTTTTATCCAATTTGAAAAAAAATGGGAATCAATGGGACTTTTAAAACACACATTCACACAAGAGCCCTAAACTCACAGGTGTTGAGGCTCCCTTGGTATAAATATAAGAGTAGCTAGAAGGAACATCAATTCCATTAAACCAATTGCCATCCTTTCCACATTCAACCTAGGAAGAAAGACACTCCTATCTCCGATTGTTCCTTTATTCCCAATTTTAAAGAAAATTCAGAGCCAGTGATGTCACTGACATTATTGGAGAAATAGTGATACATCCCCAAATATTAGTACCCGCAATCCACAAAAGTCAACATGAAGTATTTTCTGCTCATTGATCACACCATCTTCAGGTGCCTCAGTGCTGAACACTACAGCGGATTTTTGCCTCTTGCAGTCACACTTGCAGGAGAATGCATTTTGACCTACATGAATGAAGAAGTGAGCTTTTAAGACCTGCTAATCTAATGGGACTCTTCTTCCTTTAGCCAGAGCGTCATTTTTTTTGCAAGAAATTCACTCATTCATACCAAAATATATCTCTTACAGATATATTCTTATACTCTTCTATATAGTCTTCTGTTGGTTTATGCTTGGCACAGTGGTGGGATTCAAAAAAATTTACTACTGGTTCTGTGGGTGTGGCTTGATGGGCATGGCGTGGCTTGGTGGGCATGGCACAGGGAAGGATACTGTCAAATCTCCATTCCCTCTCTACCCCACTAACCTGCTTTCCAGCTCTGTTCTCCTGTGCAGGGCAACAAAAGAAGACCCAGCCGATCAGCTGAGACTCGGGAGGCAGCGAATAGATGGGGGCAGGGCTAACCAGAAGTGGTATTTACCGGTTCTTCGTACTGCTCAAAATTTCCTCTACCAGTTCTCCAAAACCTGTCAGAACTGGCTGAATACCACCTCTGGCTTGACATCAGAGTGGAATAAATCTTTGCTTTGCTATTGCTTTGGAAAAAAGACTGTTGTAACTGGTTCTTCCGTTGTTTTATATTCTTCTCCAGATTCTTCTCAGAATTTGTTGTGGTTTTTGATTTAAGTGTCCAAAAGTGTCTCATTAGCTGGAGAATGCACTTGATTGATTAAAATTCGAGGAGACAAAATTGCATTTGGTTTACTTACAGTCTCTAAATCCAGTTTGTTCCTCAAACACAGTATGAGAGTGAATATGAATAAATAATACTTCCTGTTTTCATATGCTTTCTGTGACTCTGAAAAGGCATTAATATAGTCAACACTCTAAATTGGGGTAGGATGTATCCCTCAGACATACTCCTTGCATTATCACAATTCTTCCCTCGCCTGATTTGCATGAGGGATTATTTTTTGAATCTAGAAAATAGAATCATACGGAAGAAAGGTCTCTGAGGCAGAGATGGCATTCAGCAGGTTCTGACCAGTTCTGGAGAACCAGTAGTGGAAATTTTGAGCAGTTCGGAGAACCGGCAAATCCCACCTCTGACTGACCCCGCCCCCATCTGTTCTCTGCCTCCCAAGTCCCAGCTGATCGGCTGGGTCTTCTTTTGTTGTCCTGCACAGGAGAACAGAGCTAGAAAGCAGGTTAGTGGAGTAGAGAGGGAATGGAGATTTTACAGTAGACTTCCCCTGCCACACCCACCAAGCCATACCCACCAAGTCATACCACGCCCACCAAGCCAAGCTCACAGAACCAGTAGTAAAAAAAATGGAATGCCACCACTGCTCTGAGGTCTTCCAGTCTAACCCCCCCTGTTCAAGGCAAGTTACACCATTCCAGTCAAATGGTCGTCCAGTCTATTCTTGAAAACTTCCAGTGATAGAGCATTCACAACCCCAAGAGGCAATCTATTCCACTGATAAATTGTTCTCACTGTCAGAAAATGAATCCTTCCTTCTCGGTTGGATCTCTCTTTACCAAGCTTCTACCTATAACTCCTTGGCCTGCCCTCTTCTCTATGTGACTGCCCCTCAGGTACTAAAAGACAGTTAACTTGTCCCCCCCCCCATCCAATAGTGGTATGCTACCGGTTCGGCCAAACCAGTGGTGGGATTCAAGTTTTTTTACTCCAGGTTCTGTGGGTGTGGCTTGGTGATTGTGGCAGGGGAAGGATACTGTAAAATCTCCAGTCAGAGGCAGTTCTCCAGTTTGGAGGTTCTCCGAACTACTCAAAATTTCTGCTACCAGTTCTCCAGAATTGGTCAGGTGCTGAATACCACCTCTGCTGCGAAGAAAGAAGGGCAAAATTTAGTCTTGGGAAGCCAGGACCAAAAGGGGATAACTTAGCATCTTTACAAGCACCTGAAAAAATGTCACACAGAAGAACTTTTCTCTACTAATCCAGGGTAAAGGGCACTAAATGATGGATTTAAGGTAAAAGAAGGCTGGTCTTCAGCCAAATGTTAGGGGAAATAAAACTTCAAACAGTGAGAACAATTAAATAGTAGAATCAGTTCATATGAAGATAGTGGACTCCCTCTAAATACAGTATCAGTCCTCAACTTGTGAATGTAACTGAGCCTGGAATTATATGAGTTATGACAGCCATTAAGTGGGTCACTACGTGACTGCACCCAATTTTATAACCTTTTTTTGCAGTGGTCATGAAGCAAATGTGATGGTCATTAAGCAATTCCATTGTCATGACTTCCCCAGATGCTAGTTCAAAGGAGGATAAGGCAGTCCTGGGCATGTCAGGAGGGGAAGCAGCCAAGGGCAATGAGCCAGGAGAGGAGGGGGTGAGCACAGGGGAGTGACCGGACAAGCAGCCAGCTGAGCTAGAGATGGGAAAGGCACAGGTGCAGGAGGCCGAAAAATTCCAGAAATACCAGAAGTGCTGAAATGGGCCCGCTTTCAGGCTCCCAAGGCTACAGAGGCTTCCCTCGAGCCTCCAGGAGGGTGAAAATAGCCTCCCTTGGGCTCCAGAGGCCCTCCAGAGGCTGAAAACAGGCACTTCCGGTATTTCCAGAAAGCCCGTTTTTCGGCCTCCCAAGGCTGCAGAGGCTTACCTCGAGCCTCCAAGAAGGTGAAAATGGCCTCCCTTGGGCTCCAGAGGCCCTCCAGAGGCTGAAAACAGGCACTTCCGGTATTTCCAGAAAGCCCATTTTTCGGCCTCCCAAGGCTGCAGAGGCTTACCTCGAGCCTCCAAGAAGGTGAAAATGGCCTCCCTTGGGCTCCAGAGGCCCTCCAGAGGCTGAAAACAGGCACTTCCGGTATTTCCAGAAAGCCCGTTTTTCGGCCTCCCAAGGCTGCAGAGGCTTACCTCGAGCCTCCAAGAAGGTGAAAATGGCCTCCTGGGCTCCAGAGGCCCTCCAGAGGCTGAAAACAGGCACTTCCGGTATTTCCAGAAAGCCCATTTTTCGGCCTCCCGAGGCTGGGTACTTTGAAGAAGGAAGATGTATGGGCAGCAAAACTCTAATACCCTTTTTGGTCAATCTTAGTAAATTAAGAATTGTGTTATGTAAGTAATGTGCTTTCAGTTTCTATATATAATATATCATTAGAACTGCCAACGTTTTGCACTATTGCCTTGATGACTCCGAAAGTACAGATAAAAGGTGCGTCTACCACCAAAATCACTCCCTGAAATGAAATGTGTACATGGGAAATGTTCTGTGTGCGGTTCCCACATTGGATAGTCATGATGTCTAATGACTATAGAAAGTATAGTCCAACACATTATGAGGCTAATTCTTAGGAAAGGAGATATTAGCAAATCTTCATAACAGTATCATTTTGAGAAAAACTAAAACAATAATATTTAGTTTTAACTATAGTTAAAATGACAGGTGTGATTGTTGTGGCAGCCTTGAAGTGAAGACACTCACCTCCTATTCGGAAGGTTGAGAGTTCAATCCTAGGTGGTGACATTTATTTCACTCCCAGGGGCAAAGAAAAAAAAATGACCATGCTGTAAACTCCATATGGTGTCAGGAAGGGTACCCGGCCAGTAAATTCTCAGCTCCACCCAGTCACCACAACTCTACCCCAAATTAAGGTATTACAGGGTCATAAAAAGGGAATTGAAATGAGAGGTATCAGTTAACATTGTGCTTGAAATGAAACATTCAGAGCTTTTGTTCATCTCAGAATGCACTATCTTTCCCTTTTTTCAATTGTCTTTTTCCATCCCTACAGTGTTCTTATATACCCAAGTGTGGAAAGAACTTTGAAGAGTCTTTGTCCCTTGTGAATGTCGTCATGGAAAACTTCAAGAAGTATCAACACTTTACGTGTTTCTGTGACCCAGAAGGCATTCAAAAGAATGTGTTGCTTACCAAACTTTACAGTTCCAATGTGCTGTTCCACTCACTCTTTTGGCCAACATGTATGATGATAGGTGGACTTGTCATTGTTGCCATGGTCAAGTTGACCCAATACTTGTCTCTTCTTTGTGAAAGGATCCAACGGATCAACAGATAGGAGCAACCACTAGCTTCTAGGATTTGACTTACCGCTGAAATACTGTTGTTGTTTTTTCCATTCTTCACCAAAGAACCTTAAGTTTGTAATGTTTCTGTTCTAAGTTCCTTATATATTTATGAAGTAGAGCAATAACGAAAAAGGCTGTTCCATATGCAACTGTGATGATACTCTTATGCAGACAATGAGAGAGGGAATTATGGTTTGTGTTGGCCATTGTTATGATCTTGATTCATGCTGCAACTTAGCTATTTTTCTTCTTCTCTTCTTCTTCTTCGTCCTCTTTTTCCTTTTTTCTACAGCCAAAACAGGGCTCAGTGTGACCCTTTGCCAAGCCTTGTTAATGATTGAATCATCATCTCAGCACAAATCTGTTTTGAAAGGTTCTCCAGCCTGGTCACATGTCTTCGTGTGGACCATTTAAGTTCCACTTAGGCATTGGGAAGGGGATGAAAAGATTGGAGTGGGAGGGGTGGATGGTAAAAGGTAAGAACTCAATTTGTTTACTGGAACTGAAAATAAGATGGACGATTTGACCCAGAAATTTGTTGCAGGTATAGAATTTTACAAACACAGGGGAAAGCCAAAGACACACATTGCTGAATACCCAGGCCCAAATCCAATGGAGCATAAATAATCTCACTTAAATTCCACTGAAATAGATGAGATGTTTTTGTAATGAATTATTTTATTGGGATATGAGCCCAACTTTGACTTGTGGGAGGATTCAAATTTTTGGTTAAGGCAATAGCATTTATGTTGACTTCATACTCAGGGTTAAGCTTTCCTTTCTGGCATTTGACATACCCACTGAAAGGTTTATTAATTTGCAGTACCTTTTACTCATGGATTATTATCTACCAAAGCTATCACCAAAAAGAGGGGTGTGGGGAATCCAAGATCTATAAAACTTGTCAACTATTTTTCATTTTCTATTCCAGCCTGAGCCCTGTTGGCAGAGATGGGACCAGATAACCTCTTGCATTCAAATTTATTATGCATATTTTTCTTGCATTTTCTACCATATCACTGTAAAGAAAAATTTAAAAGAAAGAAAATCACACAGGTTTTTTTTTTCATTTTTTACTTCCAACTGTTTTTTTTTTTTTTTTTTGAGACATTTCAAAAAAAATACTAGACAACAAGATAAAAATATATTCTATCTAGTGGTGTATTGTAGTATGGCTATGTTATATTTTATTATTTCCTTTATTAACTGGAAAGTGAGCAGTACTCTTCTTGTATTTCACAGTGTCCAAATCTGGATATAACCATCACAAAGAAAAGATTTGAAGAGATGGCTTAGATGCAATTGAAGAGGGGCACTGCAGTTTGAATAAGCTTAGATGGTATTGTATTTAGCTTGGGGGGAAATTCCTCTAGCCTTGAGAGTCCATGAAAAAGGTATGTGCAGTAGGATAATGCTACTCCTGGTAAAGATTATTTCTTCTTAGTCATTTCAGAACAAATTTCCCCCAATAGCATTTTGAAAAAAATATATTTTAAACAAATTTCTATACACTGAAGTGTAACCAAATTAGAATCATGCATAGGCCAGCCTTATATTGTGGAGAAGTTTGTGTTATTCTCCAGAAGATAATACCTGTAAGGCAGTCTACTTAGGATGAGAGATTGCAAGTGGTCATGTTTTCTTTTCTTTTCAAAGTCCGTATTTTGTTAGTCTGTTTGATGATATGTGTCCCACTTTTCTGCTCTGGCAAGACCTCAAGATGCATTGAGCCCCATAGTTGATTACTATTTAAGTATAGCAAAGAGGTCAAGAAATATTGGACAGCTTGCAGGAAGAATTAATATTCTTGCAGAGAATATTAAAGCAAGTGTAGGAGGAAAGAGAATAAACCTGACCTGAGTAAAACGTGAGTAATATATGAGTAAGAACCATTGCATTAATACTTGGTTGAACAAAAATGTACAGTGGAATGAAGATAGATTAGTGGAACAGAAGTTATTCTGTGTATAGTGGTACCTTGGTACTCAACTGCCTCAAAATTCATCAAATTTGGTACTCAACATATTTTGACACAAAAATGTCCTGATACTCAGTGTTTATTTGGTATTCAATGTGATACAAAAGGAAGTAAGGGACAGTCAAAGAAGGTGGACAGGAAGTAGGCCATGCTAGGAAAATCATTGACATAGAAAAAGGGACAGATTGGGAGTCCTTCCCAGCTGAAAAAAAAGGGTCATGTGGTAAGTCACATGGTTTGTTTGGTACTCATCCTTTCTAGTATTCATCGTGCCTTCTGGAACTAATTAAGGACGAATACTGAGGTACCACTGTAATTTGAAAACGATAAGGTAAAGAAAAGGTTTATTTTGGATCCAGTAGATCACCATGAGGATTTAAAAGGTTGAGGCTACAAAGAGCACAAATATATTTTTCTATCCATCTCTCCTCTGCCTAATTACCAAAATCATAGTTCACTTAAATTGTATCTATAAGGACGGTCTTAGCAGTTTCTGATATTGAATTCAGCCCCAAGGGTGAAATATAAAGTATTTGTTGATCACTCTCTAGCATTCTACAGATTTTTAACAAGCAAAACAACTATTTAAAAAGGTTTTGAAAGCATAATTGTTTCCTTTGTTTTTTCAAAAGGAGAAAGCACACTGGATTTGCCAAGTTCATCCATTAGCTGAGTAATTCTTTATTCCCCGTTATGTAATGTCAACAACTTTTATGGTGTTACAAGATTCCATGAAATGTGCGCGTGTTGTCTGAGCTATAAAAGTCTGCAGCAGTGAAACTAATCTTTGATCTTGTAACCCATAATGCAACATTTTTTCCTCAGGCAAATAAATTCCTGGGTGTGTAATCAGGACTTCAAAACAGTGTGATTTGGTACTCAATTAAACCTTTGCTATTTCAATCCGCTTGGCTCTCAGTAATGGCTTCTTCTCCCCAAAAATATCCTATTTGATCAGATTTGTTTTCAGTTTCTTTAAAATACAAACACACACACACACACACCACAAATTAATCTTCCACCACAGCATATTAACCTGGTTACTGAATTTATTATTCAAGTTTTACATAAATCATTGAACATGAACCAAATGGAATCTGTCCACACAATATAGTGAACCCCAAAATTAGCCAATACTTATGGTGCGAATGCACCTGCTAATTCTTCAATTCTGTCTCATTCATATCTAGAAACTCTGATGTGAAAGATTTTTAAACAAGGGACAAATGATTTCAGATCCTCAATAGATAGCCAGCAACTACACTTCCAATTGTTTTTCCACTAAGGATGTACTTACTAAGATAGGTGAAATGGCTCAGCGGTTATAGGCACTGAGCTTGTCAACTGGAAAGCTGATAGCCTGGGTTCAAGACCCAAGCACTGCATGACAGGATGAGTTCCTGTTACTTGCTCCAGCTCAGCAGTTGGTAGCCATCATGCATCTGATTAACAGGCCCAAGCCCAGAAACAAGACAATGAGCTCCAGTTGAGTTCAATATTTGCTTGCACATAATGGACAGAATCTTGCCGGACTAAAGCTATAACTTTCTAAAGTGTTAGATGTATCCTAAGGGGTTCTAGGATGTGGTTACCTTAAATCCCTTCCTCCTGTCTCATCCAATTTGGAACTGTGCATTCTCATAATCCGGCCCTCTTTCTGGGAAGGCTCTGGATTGTCAAAAATCTTCCCCCTTCACTTTTGCAGGTGTACATTCCATCACCCTGACTCAGACCATCAAGGACCTGACATGAAGAGGAGGTTCAACATGTTAAATCTTTTTTCTTGGGGGGGGGGGGTAGTGATGTGATGTGGAGTTCAAGGTTAACATCAGTCTCTTGTCATGATATGTCACTCTTTGATTACTACATGGAGGGAGGACCTGTTTAATTAGAGCACCCAGCATCTGATGAACCAGTTAGGTTTCAGAAGGAGCTTGGGGTTGTTCCTTTGGTTATGATGTACAGTTTGATTGCTTGACACTTGGAATACGAGAGTACCAGAAAATGAGATTGTACTTATATAGGACCTCTCCACCTAAGAAGCCCGGAAAGCCCTTTAATTTTCAGTGGAGCTAGGTGGTTTAACAGCCGATGTAACTCCTGGAGTGTAATTGCAGGAAAAGAATTGCTTTGTGATAACAACAGCAACAAAACATAATTACTTTTCTACTCTTTTCCTGACTATGTGACTGGCTGGCAGCCCTGTTCTAGATGTTATGATTCCTCTTGGGGAGGAGTGAGGCAATATCTGCAGGGCATATATCATAAGCACTGGGATATCCTCATGCAAATTATGTAAACATATGATTAAATTTCATAGTTCACATCATTTACTCAATGGCAATTGGAATGTGTAACATAGTAATAGCAATTAGCACTTAGACTTATATACTGCTCCACAGTGCTTTACAGCCCTCTTTAAGTGGTTTACAGCAGGGGTCTCCAACCTTGGCAACTTTAAGCCTGGAAGACTTCAACTCCCAGAATTCCCCAGCCAGCAAAGCTGGCTGGGGAATTCTGGGAGTTGAAGTCCTCCAGGCTTAAAGTTGCCAGGGTTGGAGACCCCTGGTTTACAGAGTCAACATATTGCAGCCAAACAATCTGGGTCCTCATGTTACCAATCTCAGAAGGAAAGAAAGCTGAGTCAACCTTGAGCTATTTGGAATTGAACTCCTGGCAGTCAGCAGAATTAGCCTGTAATATTGCATTCTAACCACTGTGCCATCACGGCTCCTAGGGACATCCCTTATCTCCCTTCTCCTATTCCGTCCAAGCATCATGTTGAGTATCAATATTTTGGATACGCATTTTGGCTCTAAAAGCTACCCAAAGACCAGAACCTTGGCATGAAATGGTCCTTCACTATCAACCCTAACAGCATGATTGACTTGACTCTTGGCGCATGTATCTTTTCTTTTATGTACACTAAGAGCATTTGCACCAAGACAAATTCCTTGTGTGTCTAATCACACTTGGCCAATAAAGAATTTTATTCTATTCTATGATCTTTGAAAGAGAAATATGATGGCTCTGGGCATAGAGTTCTTGTGCTTATTAATATAGAATAGAATAGAATAGAATAGAATAGAATAGAATAGAATAGAATAGAATAGAATAGAATAGAATACAATACTTTATTGGCCAAGTGTGATTGGACACACAAGGAATTTGTCTTGGTGTAAATACTCTCAGTATACTTAAAGAAAAGGTACATTCATTTAGAATCAAGAATCATAACGTACAACACTTAATGATAGTCATAGGGTACAATCAACAATCAAATCATACTAGGAAACAGTCAAGTGGGAGGGGATGGGTGATAAGGAGTGGTGAGAAGATTAACATAGTAATAGTAGTGTACACTTTGTAAATAGTTGAACAGTGTTGAGGGAATTATTTGTTTAGCAGAGCGATGGCTTTTGGGAAAAAACTGTTCTTGTGTCAAGTTGTTCTGGTGTGCAGTGCTCTATAGCGTTGTTTTGAGGGAAGGAGTTGAAACAGTTTATGTCTGGGATGTGAGGGGTCTGTAAATATTTTCACAGCCCTCTTTTTGACTCATGCAGTATACAGGTCCTCGATTGAAGTCAGGTGGGTAGTAATTGTTTTTTCTGCAGTCCTAATTATCCTCTGAAGTCTGTGTCTGTCCTGTTGGGTTGCAGAACCAAACCAGACAGTTATAGAGGTGCAGATGATAGACTCAATAATTCCTCTGTAGAACTGTATCAGCAGCTCCTTGGGCAGTTTGAACTTTCTGAGTTGGCGCAGAAAGAACATTCTTTGTTGTGCTTTTTTGATGATATTTTTGATGTTAGGTGTCAATTTTAGGTCATGTGATATAGTAGAACCTAGAAATTTGAAGGTCTCTACTGTTGATACTGTGTTGTCTAGTATTGTAAGAGGTGGTAGTACAGGAGGGTTTCTTCTAAAGTCTACCACCATTTCTACGGTTTTGAGTGCGTTCAGTTCCAGATTGTTCTGGTTACACCACGAGGCAAGTTGTATAACCTCCTGTCTGTATGCAGATTCATCGTTGTCTCAAATGAGACCAATCACTGTTGTGTCATCAGCAAACTTCAGTATTTTAACAGATGGATCGTTTGAGATGCAGTCATTGGTATATAGGGAGAAGAGAAGTGGAGATAGCACACAGCCTTGGGGGGGTGGGGGCTGTGCTGATTGTACAGGTATTGGATGTGATTCCACCTAGCTTCAGCTGCTGCTTCCTGTCTGTTAGGAAGCTTATGATCCACTTATAAGTGTGTTCAGGTACTGCTAGTTGGTTTAATTTACTTAGAAGGGTGTCTGGAATGATGGTATTGAATGCTGAACTGAAGTCTACAGAGAGGACCCTTGCGTAGGAATTTGGAGATTCAAGGTATTGTTGGATGTAATGCAGAGCCATGTTAACAGCATCAACTGTCAATCTATTTGCTCGGTATGCAAACTACATGGGATCTAACAGCGGATCCGTGATGGTTTTCAGATGGAACAGCACAAGCCTTTCAAAGATTTATATAACTACAGATGTTAGAGCAACTGGTCTGTAGTCATTCAGTTCCTTGATGGAGGGCTTCTTTGGCACTGGGATGATATATATAATAAAGGTGGGAGACTCACCCTTGAAAAGCAAAAATAGATTCGTTTAAACTATTGTTTATTATTGAACAAAGCATAGCAATGAATTCTGCAGAATTCTGGAGGTACATACAATCCTCTCCCCATTTTCACTCATAACCCAAGTTGGTTCCCAAGGCCATTGTCAGGGTTCCGACCGATGCCCTTGATCCTCGAGCCAAACTTCAAAAGAAATCCAGTTATTTATTAGGAGCTTCATGTCACCATGTTCCAAATGAAGCCAACTTTAACTCTGTTTCCGCCCTCCCCCCAAGGTGTTTCATTGGTCACATTCTCCAATGAAGCAATTTTGCGGGTTGTAGAGATCACTTCCCTCCAGCCACTGAGTGTAGCCCCAGAGACAGTCTTTAAAGAGATATGGCTGGAATTTGCTTTGGTTTTAAGTGAGGTGCTGCCTCACTGCAGCTGCAAGTTCATTTTCCCATTCCCCTTGCCTATGGCAACTCGAGAGCAGGCCAGGGATGCTTTGTGAGTTGACAGCTATATCTTCTCCATTCTCACCCCTGGATGCAGCAACTATAGTCGCTTCCTCTTTCTTGTCTGGAAAGGTCAACATCATCATCTCCTTTTAATGACCTGATAATCTCTTGTGAGGTGGAATCTGGCCAACTGAATGGAGCTGATGTTTACTGGCCAGATGCCCTTCCTATTGCCAATGAGGTTTATTCAGCAGATATATTCTCATTGTGCCCAGAGAGAAATATCTGCTTCTACCTGGGATTGAACTCACAGCCTCCTGATTGTGAGGTAAGAGCTCCACCTCTAGGCCACCACAAAACTCAAGTTCAACATGTGACTTTTCAAAGGTTGTTGCCTGCTGTAGAACCACAGTGTATATCTCTCCAAAGAGAAAGATGCAAAGTTGTGTGAAAGCCATACACATAAAGACATTGCTTCTCCAGGCAGTCATATTCAACAAATGGATGCTTGTAACAACAGATGGCTTCATCAAAGACACTTCAGCAGGAGGTGACCAGAAGATCCAGCCACCTACTAAACATTTCAGCTAACAAATGCATGAACAGGACTCAGATGAAGTAACTCTTGTGGATACATATACAAGCAAACTTAAAGAAATTGCTTTTTCCAGTCCTTACACAACACTTCCATACAACTATGGAATTTGTTGTCCTTGGAGATAGTCCCCGGCAGCAATTTCATGGAAGACTATGGGCTATCAAAAGCTATTCCTCTTGATGATGGTTGCTAAATCTTGAGCCAGAGCTATTAGAAATGTGGATTATTATAGCTGGGCTGCAAATATCCACTCAACCACTAGATGAAGGGAACTAGCTAAAGTTGTATCTCTTTGGTGCTCTCTAATAGAAGAGAGCTATCATTCTTCTCCCCATATTTTTGAACTTTCAGAACTTCATTTAGCCATGACACAGGGAAATAAGATTATATTCATGCTCTGGAACAGGGATGTCAAACTCTATTTTATTGAGGGTTGCATCAGGATTGTATTTGACCTTGTGGGGGCAGGGGGGGGTCAGCTCGATGTTATTCATTGAGGCATCCTGCAGCCCTCTGCCAGTGAAAACGGAGCTTGAGAGGGCTACATGAGGTCACCCCGAGCTCCATTTTCTCTGGCAAAGGCACCGTGGGCCAGTCCTTCATTGTTCCTGTGGGCCAGATCTAAGTATCCCACGGGCTGGATCCAGCCCCCGGTCCTTGAGTTTGCCACCCCTACTCTGGAAGAAAATCAGAAGGATGTGGTTTCAGATTAGGAGTCTCTTTAAAAAAGAGAGAGAGATGATAAGAGTGATTAAAAAAGGAAGAGAATCCATAATTCTTTCCCTAAAGCCCATTGCTCCTTGGCGTTTATAGGTTACAAGGTTGCTGAAAAGTCAATGACATTGAATTCACACTTCCAGCATGAGTAACTTCACACAAATCTTTTTAAGCAAAGACAGAAGACTTATTCTAAAAATTCTTATTGTGTCCTCCCTTTCATTAATGCCAAAATAGGGATCTATATATCATCATTTTTCCTCTTTTCTTTTCCAAAGTGAATTCTTAATTTCCTCCTGCAAACATCTGAACACCTTAATTTTCTCCTGCAAACATCTGAACATCTTAATTTCCTCTTGCAAACATCTTCAGGGTCCGCAGTTTCAAGGGGGAAAAAGTGACAGAGAAAGGGAGCAGAATGTAAATAATAACAAACACTAGTCAGGCTTGGTTCCAAGTAGAGAACTGAGCAAACAGCTAAAGAGGGAAGGGAATGGAGGAGAGAGAACAATTTGGCACAATTGTTTTATGAGTTGGAACAACAATGGATAGAGAAAGCATAAAAACCTAATCTCATCTCTGCTGTTGAAGCTATTCCTTTGGGTTGAGGGGGAGGAAGCTAATAATGCGCTAAATGTATGTGAGCATGAGTGTATATAACAATATTGATTTTACTGTACCATAACAATAGCTATTGATTCACTGTAACAGTAATTATACCACTACCACTTTAGCAGAGATTCTAGTTTGTTCGTCAGTGCAGAAGAACAATAACTATATGGCTGCCCAAAACTGTTCATTAGGGACCAAAGGCCTGTTGAAAGGGAAGGCATTTAAACTTAATTTAATTAATTCAGATCTCAGGGTTGTTTGCTTGCTTGCTTGCTTTAAGCAACAACAACACATATTCTCTGCAATTTGGAAAACCTTAATTTTCTGGTAAGGTGTTACAGTTCTCTTGAGTGTTGAGGTTTCATCTTCTGGATCTTCAAGAAACAGGACAAGAACTGCAAGAGAGAAGTTTATCTAATTGATTGCATTCTTAGGTCTCCTCACGTGGGGAAGGACAAAACATTCTAGGAAATAAGTCTTGCATATGTTTGGCTGCCCTTTATCAAGCCTTTATCATTTTTATGAACTCTTTGTTGCGATCCTTACTTATAGACAATAATTAAATGTGGTTACATCTCTGTTATAAATGATTTGGTAACAGGAAAGTGAAGACAATGGTTCAAGCTCATTTCAACTTTACTGGAAATAAAACAAGAAAACCTACAGCCTATAGTTGTTTCTCTTGAATTCTTGGAGTTCTGCCCAAGTACTTGTTTACCTAGAAGTGTAAAAAGTGATATATTTGGAGGAAAGGGGAAAATGGGGTTTATAATGAAAAATAACTCACCTGTTCTTACCAGAAATAATGGGTTTTCCACAAGGTCACAACACTTCCTTCAATCTCAACAGAAGCTGAAATTCTAGTCAGGATGACTGGAGTGAGTGAAATGGAAGCGTTAACGTTTCCTATCAGCCTGGAAAATCAGTTTAAATTGTTCCAGCTTAAATTAATCCTTTTACTCCAAGTTATTTTGATGTTCCTTCATTCTTTCCACTAATGGGAAAAAAATGATCACATTTTGTAACTACATCTAAAATGGTTCATCCACAAAAGCACACAGCTCAAAATATTTATGGGCCAACATATTGAAAACAACATTTGATGTGTAAATGTCAAGCATAATCAACTCTCCTGTCACTAGCCAGCAAAGAATGGAAAAAATATGCAGCTGCTAAAATGTCATTTAAGAGACTTTAAAAGCTACGTTTGTGTCAGCCCCATAAATCCTTGAGCAATTGGGCAGTGATTTTGTCAATCAGGTCCTGGTGGGTTGAATCTGATTAGTACTGTTCCCTGCTTGCTTTTTCTTTCTTAATGGATTGTAGAAATCTGATAAGAATTCCGGATGAATGTTAAGAGAATTCCATTAGGAAGTCTGCAGAAGTGAATTTGATGCTCTAATGCACTGTTATATTACGAACAAACGCTCTGCTAAACTATCCAAATCCAGCTATCTACACTGTGGCGAGAGAGAAGGATTGCATTCATTCCAGGATTTACCAATGCAGCATATGAGGGGAGGGGGAGTTGTAACTTTGTTTATTATGTGTAGTTGCTGAAAATCTTCATTGGCACCCCTGCTTTGTGGAATGTGAGTGTAATCTGCAATGGTGTATTACCTTTCTGAAACTATGAAGCATTCTTGAAATCAGTGTTCTTGGAGAAGAGGTCTACAACATTTCCATGAAAAATATTTTTCAGGTCCTCGTAAAAAGCGAGCCCTGAACCATGGTTGAAACTTCTGTCAATGAGGTGCCTATCTCTGCATTGCCCTATTGCAGTGTTTCTCAACCTTGGCAACTTTAAGATGTGTGGACTTCGGCTGCCAGAATTTCCCAGACATCCCTGTGGAACATATTAGAATTGCCAAGGTTGGGGGGAAAAATGAACTAGAAGGCATCACATCATCTTCAATAGTTCCTATTGCTGATTGCATCTCAAGTTGTCAAGAAAAGAAACCAAGTTGATGTTGGCTGGCTATGGGAATTCTGGGAGTTGAAGTCCATGCATCTTAAGGTTACCTAGATCAAGAACCACTATCCTAAAGGTTCTGCAGTGGACAAGGTATAATAGCAAACAACAAATATCACTCATCACAAAGTATACATTCAACAGACACATACAGATAAACCATATCTACTTACTACTTGAGACAATCAAAAAGGCCAAAAGGAAACAAAAAGTCCAAAACAACTCCTCTCCAGCAAACAACACCCATATGAGCAGAGATTAACATCAAAATTAGCATTGGACCAGGGGTCAGCAACCCGCAGCTCTGGAGCCACATGTGGCTCTTTCATCCCTCTGCTGCCTATCTGCCTATCTGCTTATATGCCTATTGCTGGTCAGTAAAAGGAAAAAGGACACTGCACTAGGAGGAGACTCTAAGGTGGGAGGGCCAAACTTCCAGTCAGCTCCAGAATTGAATGGGGGGCTTCCAGTTAGGACCTTTGTGGCTCTTTGAGTGTTTAAGGTTGCCAACCCCTGCACTAGGTCTACAATCAAAAAGTAAACAATAACCCAATCAAGGAACTACCAATGCAAGCAAACAAGCTAAGAGTAAACAACAGCCTACTCAAGGAAACACCAAGAACACTCCCACCAAAACTGACAGGGCAAGCCACTGCTATATAAGAGCAAAGACCACTCCCTTCTAACACTGATGACATTATCTAGTTTGGTAACAAAATGTCTGCAAGGAAACCACCAAGTTCAGAGAGCACCAATGACCCCACAGTATACATTCAGCCAGCCTATGTCACATCCACATACATAGCTGCTTTGTGATCTATCTAATGATGTGCCAGACATTATGAAATCACATATTATCAAGTTGTTCAGAAAAAAAGAGAGAAGAGCCATTGCTAATTTGCTTTCTATGACTAGGTTTCATCTCAGCATGATGTTTTCTGATCATAAACTTTACTTAGGAACATTATAAAAGTGTCAAGAGTTGGCACTGCAATGCCAGGTTCACCATCTGGCTCATTTTCTGATACTTCCACACCCCCATAGATACTGCCATATATGTTCATGAGAAGAATATAGTGGATGGTTCATAAAATAGCTTTCTTGAAGAGATCATAAGGTAACCTCATGCATTTCTAATTAAGCATTGTTTAAACTAATAAATAAAGCATATGTTTCTCCATAAACACCTTGACTGCTGTTAGAAGATTCAGTGCGCCTGGTCAAACATGGTAAGAGCCCATATTAAGGATGACATTGTGACAATAAGGGGCAGGAATCAGGGGTGGGATTCAATCGGTGATTACATTTTTCCCACTTTAGCATAAATGTATTCCTTCACTCCTCTCCCAAATCATCTACCAACTTACTCAGACTGAAGAAGTTACTTGGATAAACAGTGAAATGTTTCAAATCCAAAAGAAAAGAAGTCTAATTTCCATGACTCATCTTCGCGGCCCGGTAGGACTTGTTCCACGGACCGGTACCGGTCCGTGGACCGATGGTTGGGGACCCCTGTTCTAGACAACAGTCCCTCAAGTAAGCAGAATCTATGCTACGAAGGCTTGTCTACTTCTTCAGAGTCATCAGTTCAGCTACTTGAATAAGCAGTGAAATATTTTAATTTTTAAACCAGAAGGAAGTCCAGATGCTTTGACTCAACTCTCAGTCAATTCTACCTGAATGACTGAAAAACATCATCAATTTATTGAGGGACTGTTGCATCTATCTGGCTGATTTGAACCAACAAAGTTAGCATGCTCCAGGTGCCTTCAAAGAATGTCATCTATCTGGGCCCTGAAAGCACACCTTCCCTGTGTCAGGATTCCGGCAGTTACCCCAATTAAATCATGAGTCTTGAGCCACATTCCCAAAATTTCAAAGGATTTACTGGAAGTCAACATGTCGGCATAACCTGGGCGTAGCCAACTCTGAGACATGTAATTGACTGTCACCCTTGACCCTGTTTTTCTCCCCACCCCTCTGGGTGTATCATCCAATGAAACACGTCCATAGCTAAGAGTCATCAATCATGCTCTCCAATTAAATTTTTGCGCAGCAGTTTCAGTCATCTAATCAGTCTCTGAAGAAAATATGAATGGAATGTACTTTCAATTCCACACTGCTGCCTGCACTTTGAAACTCCCCCCTTCTTTCTGTTGACAACTATAAAATGTGTATAGAAAATGTTTTATGAGTTGACATCTGTTGTAGTGACTGCCCTTTAGAATCAGGGTCCCCTTAAGTTCCCGTCCTGGTTCCAATCGTGATGATCTTCAGTGGGCCTTCAATACATGGCTTTTCTCCCAAGCTCTTGACTAGGATAGAGTGTGGAATATTATTTATGTTCTTGGCCAGGTTCCCTAGCTTGTTTAATGATTCCTATTTAGATTGTACATTTTTATCTTGTACTTGTATTGTGAGCTGCCCAGAGGTGGTCTGAAGTTGGGTGGCACCCAAAATAAATACATAAATAAATAGAAATAGACATCCCAAAGCTCTAGGGCCTCATGTACCCCCAATACAAAAATATCTACATTTTAATGTATCAAAAGGAGGGGAAATTAAATATGTAACTGGAAATATAAGTCTATTAGCTATATTGGATTATAATTCAATATTAAAGAACTGAAATCAAGCTCAGTTTTTTCCCCTTCTGTTTCCACCATTAGTTTCTGCAGTGTGTCTCCTAGCCAGCCAGTCAAAATCCAAGAGCTATTTTCAATTCAGAAAATCTGCATGATACCTTAATGCTCGGTTGCACTTTCCACCAACTCATCTATTTCTGTATCCATCCATCCATTATATTTTCATAACTTCCTTCTCCTCAGGACTCCAGGCAGTTTATGTAATAAAAATGAAACACCCTAACACATTTTTTCCAATCTAAAAGCCCATTGGAACAAAATGGTTTCCATGGCTTTACAAATGCAAGGAAGGTGAGAACTCCTGCTACCTGAGGGGACAGAGATAGATAGTTTAGCGCAGTGGTTCCCAACTTTTTTTTCGCCCCGCACCCCTAAAGAAATTTCACTCGAACCTCGCACCCCCTGAAATTTAGACTTTAGGAACTACTGAACGCGTTAAATATATGGTAGGATCGAATCTTTTCAGCTATGTATGTGACGGCCACTAAATAACGATACTTAACTCTAAAATGAAAACAAAGTTAATCCATTGCATAATAAATAAAAATGCCAACATATAGCCAATATCCTATTATTTACCTGGACTTTTCTCGCACCCCCTGGAATATCATCTCGCACCCCCAGGTTGGGAACCCCTGGTTTAGTGATTGATTAGTCTTTTGACCAGGTCAGAAAACAAAAGAAAAGTAAAGTAAAACACAGGATCTAATTCCAGGGTAAAGGAAAGACATGAGATTCTATAACCAGAGGGCTGCCCTACTCATAAAGACCCATTTCCAATCCCCCACCTTCTTAACCTCAATAGTGATAGAGACCTGGAACAAACTCTTCCCTCCTGATCAATCCATGTGGCAAGATAATCATGGAAAGGAACTTATCTAACTGGCCCTGCAAGAACTTATTGCAAATGTTTATTTTCCAGGAGCAAAGGAATTTTTCTTTGGGGAATTCTGAGTGTTTTCTAGATAAAAAGAGGGCTGTGAAAATATCTACAGACCCCTCACATCCTGGACATAAACTGTTTCAACTCCTACCCTCAAAATGATGCTATAGAGCACTACACACCAGAACTAGACACAAGGACAGTTTTTTCCCGAGCGCCATCACTCTGCTAAACAAATAATTCCCTCAACATTGTCCAAGTATTTACAAAGGCTGCATTACTATTACTATTAATCTTCTCATCATTCCTTATCTCCCATCCCCTCCCACTTGTGACTGTATGACTGTAACTTTGTCGCTTGTATCCTTACAATTTATATTGACTGTTTCCTAGTATGATTTGATTTCTTATTGTACCCTATGACTATTATTAAGTGTTGTACCTTGACGAATGTATCTTTTCTTTTATGTACACTGAGAGTATTTCCACCAAGACAAATTTCTTGTGTGTCCAATCACACTTGGCCAATAAATAATTCTATTCTATATCTGCATAAGCTAAACTTGCAGCTCTTTACTTGTGGTGCAGTTAAGTATCTAGGACATCCTGTGATTAACTGAAGGACTTCAATATTCCTCCATACTGTCCAATCTTTCAAGGCCTCCTATGTATTCATCACTGCATTATGTTACTGAATGGTTGGTCAAGTCATAGCCAACTCCTTATGGGTCCCTGGATCAAAGTTCTCCAAGCTATTCTATCATAACATTACAGCATTCTTGCAAGGTCTATGACAGGGTTGTCAAACTCACATTGTCACAGCAGCATCACATGACATATCGGGACGTTTTTCCCCTTTGCTGAACGGTGTGGGCGTGGCCAGCACATGACACATCTGGCCCACTGGCTGGGAGTTTGACAGCCCTGGTCTATGACAATTCTTCATGGCCAACTCACTTCAGCCAAGTTCCTATGGCCAACTCACCACAAAATAATTTGCCACAGAACAACTCACCACTGGCCAACTTGCCATGGAACAAGAGTTACACTAATATACTTTTTTTCTCCAAGCTGTCAACTTAGACAAAAGGACAGTTTTTTTCCCAAATGCCATCACTCTGCTAAACAAATAATTCCCTCAACACTGTCCAACTACTTACAAAGTCTGCACTACTATTACTATTAATCTTCTCATCACTCCTTATCACCCATCCCCTCCCACTTGTGACTCTATGACTGTAACTTTGTCGCTTGTATCCCTACGATTTTTATTGACTGTTTCCTAGTATGATTTGATTGCTTATTGTACCCTATGACTATCATTAAGTGTTGTACCTTATGATTCTTGACTCTTGACGAATGTATCTTTTCTTTTATGTACACTGAGAGCACATGCACCAAGGCAAATTCCTTGTGTGTCCAATCACACTTGGCCAATAAAGAATTCTATTCTATTTTTATGTTTTAATAATTGAAATTACTATAGAACATGTCAATTCCAAAAAGTGCGTGAAACTCGCAATGCACAAGAAGTCAAAATAGAAACTGTTCCAAATTTAGTTATACAAGATATATTAGGAACACAAGTTCTACAGCTGTAGAAAAATGCTTTTACACACTAGTAGTTGGAAAAATAAAAGAAAACCAAAATGGTGCCTGGAAACCAGTGTCAGCTTGTAAAAAAAGATCTCTTTTCTGTGACCATCATAGAATTTTGGCAGGTTATAGTCTTGATAGTGGACACCTTGTTTTCTCCTCCTTCCAGTTCCTCCACTCCAGTCTGGGTCACAAGATCTGCAATGTTCTTCTCCAGGTCATCAATGCAGCAGCTCAAGTCATCAATCCTGCCAATGATTTGGTCAGACATGGTGTGGAACTTGTCCTGCATTTCTTGCAGGAGGGTTTGCACCATGATAGTGAGGTCCTGCTCAGCCTTAAATACATGGCTTTTCTCCCAAGCTCTGGACTTGGATGGTTGTGAGTGTGGAATATTATTTGAGTTCTTTGGCCAGGTTCCCTAACTCAGTGGCTGCCAATTGGTGATCTGCAGACCATTGGTGGTCTGCAAGAAAATTTTGGTGGTCTGCAGAGAAATCCCCCCCCCAAAGCACCCCCTCCAAAGCAATTAATCCAGGCTGTGCAGGAACACAATGCTGCGCTGCCCACATGGCCCACCCACCCGCTGGCCCCCACCCTTCAGCCGAGTGCAAACCTAACCTTGAGTAGAGCCACACAAGCTGGAACTGGAAGGTAAGACCAACGGCAGGGGAGGGAAATCCGCCCCGGGGTGGCTTGCTGATGTTGGTGGGAAAGTTGGTCCCATATTCCAGAGCTGCAATAGTCACAGGACTGGCCCTTTGGTCATCCCGGATCAGCTCATCCAATCCATGGCAGGCCGGTGCACCCGGGTGTAGAAGCAGCTGCTCCAGGATGACCAAAGGGCCAGTCCTGTGACTACTGCAGTTCTGGAATATGGGACCGACTTTCCCACCAACGTCAGCAAGCCACCGTCAGTCAAAATTCATATTAGTGGTCTGTGGAATTTAAAATTATGAGTTTGGTGGCCCCTGAGCCCCAAAAGGTTAGCGACCCCTGCCCTAGCTTGTTTTTTTTTTTTTTAAACAAGTTTTATTAATTTTTAAAACACACAAATTATCATTATTCATTACATGTTTAAACCTTTTTCCCTTGTAAATTTAACAAGTCAGATAAATTATGATTCTGTTTTAAACCATTTCCATATAATATACCAAAACCTCTTATTCAATTTCTCTTTACTTCTCTTTACTCTTATTCAATATCATTATTATTATTTCATCTGTTTCTTTCTGACTTAGTTACCATTATTCTCATTCTATATTTCTACAAGTTTTTACCAATTCTCCCCCAAAAAGACATATACACACAGCACACAAAACATAAAAAAATATCTTTTGGAAAGTAACTTGGACCCAGGTGTCTCTCTCTTCATGGACTTCAATTATATTCATGCTCATCTTACATATCATTACTTATTTTATTTACCATTCTAAGCCTTCTATATTAACTTCCCTAGCTTGTTTTTTGATTTCTATATAAATTGTACATTATTATCTTGTATTGTGAGCTGCCCAGAGGTGGTCTGATTCAATATTGGGGGGGGGGGGGTGTTTATAAAATAACTGTTACTGTTAATACTGTTATTGTAACTCTTACAAATTAAGCCAGTGGTGTAGTGGTTAAGGAACTGGCCTAAAACCAGGAGAGTAGGAGTTCTAGTCTCGCTACAGTCATGAAAGCTGACTGAGGAACTTTTAGCCAATCAGTATGAAACTATGAATTCTGGTCCTGCTGTAGGCATGAAAGCTACCTTTGAACCAGTCATTCCGTCTCAGTCCAACCCACCACATAGAATTGTGATTGTGGGGAAAATAGGAGGAAGAACGAATATTATGTATGTTCACTATCTAGAGTTATTTATAAAATAATAAAGACAGGATTTAAAAAAATCTAATAAAAAATAAATGAAGAATGGGGCCTTTAAACTTGCTGGTTCACACAATTCTTCAAGGAAGCATTAGCCATTCCTACTACTTACTCAATCAGTCCATGCCTCTTAGATGTTATAAACACATACATGTCATGTGAGTCCCTGCAGATTTTACTCCACAATTACTTTTTTTTACTTTACAGTGCTCATCTCCATTTCAAGGTCATGGAGCCAGCACTGTCAAAGACATTTCTGGGGTCATGTGGCCAGCATGACATCACAGAACACTGTTACCTTCCCACTAGGTGGAAACCAGAGGTGGTATTCAGCAGGTTCTGACCAGTTCTGAAGAATCGGTAGTGGAAATTTTGAGTAGTTCAGAGAACTGGCAAATACCACCTCTAACTGGAGATTTTACAGTATCCTTCCCCTGCCATGCCCTCCAAGCCATGCCCACAGAACCGGTAGTAAAAAAAAAAATTGAATCCCACCACTGGATGGTACCTATTTATCTACTCACTTTTGCATGCTTTCAAACGGCTAGGTTGGCAGGAGCTGGGACAAATGATGGGAGTTCACCCCATTGCGTGGCGCTCAGGTCTCGAACCTGGGCTGCCTGCTTTCCAGCTGACAAACCCAGCTTTTTAACTGCTGAGACACCACACCACCCTGTCGTACACCATACCTATCCAAAATTCCTGGCCACATGTAGAGGTGGTACTCAGCAGGTTCTGCCCAGTTCTGGAGAACCAATAGCGGAAATTTTGAGTAGTTTGGAGAACCGGCAAATGCCACCTCTGATTGGCCCCGCCCCCATCTATTCTTTCCCTCCCAAGTCCCAACTGATTGGCTGGGTCTTCTTTTGTTGCCCTGCACAGGGGAACAGAGCTGGAAAGTAGGTTAGTGGGGCGCGAAGGGAATGGGATTTTACAGTATCCTTCCCCTGCCACACCCACCAAGCTAAGCCACGGCCCCCAAGCTATGCCCACAGAACCAGTAGTAAAAAATTTTGAATCCCACCACTGGCCACATGATTAATTGGTGAAAAGATTTTCAGGTAATAAACAATAGTACCTAACATTTGACAAAATATTTGCCAAATTAAATTGGCAAAATACCGCCAAATATTCTATCCTATAGTACATTTCACATTAATTTGCTTTTACTTCTATGGGTTCCACATTCAGAATACTACAACTTTTAGGACGTTTTGTTTTCCCCTAATGTTCTATTTAGATTTATCTTCCTCTGGCTTCAAACCATTGTTCTGTGTTCTGAACCATGGAATGGGAGGCCTTCTTCTCATCTTTTTCTGTGGCGCCTCCTAAGTGGAAGCACCCTATAGCACCATCTCATTTCATCTAGGCAGGGCCACCTGAGAATGCAGATCAGAATGATGATAACAAATCATGCAAGAGCAGGGTATCATTTTATTTTGCTTGATGTTAAAATGCGATGAGCAATTCCTTTGTTCTGGCGATATTCTCAGTAGGCTCAGCTAGGCATGCTGAATAAAAGAAAGTGCTGGCTACCTCTAGGGAATGGGCTAGTGTGTGTGAGTGTGTGTGTGTGTGTGTGTAAGAAACATCTTTTCTCTCTTCCTGTAGACTCTTTTTTTTTTTTTGCTGCAGTATGCAATCGGCGACAGATTAGCTGCGTCACTGCACACCAGCACAAAGTCCTTCATGGAGAAAATGAAATCAGTGCTCCTCAGGCAAATTCTCCAAATGTGCTTAAACGTTTCATTCATTAGCAATGGGGGGAGGGGTTTACAAAGAAAGGCTCTCGTGAAGTTCATGGCAATAGGGGCTATCATGAGTTTTCAACTCCCCCATTTTAAAAACTTTGGAAGAATTGTTGAAGGCAAAATACCCCTTGATTCGAGAATTCTTGATTAGAGTGTGGAAGTGCAGTTCACCCTACAGTCGTGAGATTGCTAGAACAAAGAGGCAAGACAACAGAATAACAGAGTTGGAAGGGACCTTGGAGATCTTCTAGTCCAACCCTCTGTTCACATAGAAAACCTTGTACCATCTCAGACAAAATGGTAGTCCAATCTCCCCTTAAAAATATCCAGTGTTGGAGGCAAGTCATTCCACAGATTAATTGTTCTCACTATAAGGAAATTTCTCCTTAGTTCTAGGTTTATTTTCTCCTGGATGAGTTTTCATCCATTGCTTCTCATCTGCCTTCAGATGCTTTGGAGATTAGGAAAAAAGGTGGGGGGGGAGAAGAGGAAGAAGAAGAGGAGGAGGAGGAAGAAGAGGAGGAGGAGTTATTGTTTCCCAACCTTGGCAACTTTGAGATGGATGGACTTCAATTCCTAGAATTCTTAGCAATGTTTGGGAATCCTGGGAGATGAAGTCCACATGCCTTAAAGTTGCTGAGATTGGGAAACACTGCTCTAATAGATTCTCTTTCCCCCAGCGGTGTCTGTGAGGTATAATCTAAAAAGTCAAAAGTAGCAGCCATGATGGTGTGATCAAAGCTCTATATGTCACATGTGTTTTGATCACTGCCACCATGTTCTCAGATCTCTTCCTCTCATCTTCCATCCTTCTGGCTGCTTGAAAACTAAGAACACACATAAAAATGAAGGCAAAGAAAAGTACTATCTTGTTTTTGAGGTGTCCATATCAAGACTGGGCATACTTGGCTACTCTAAAGATCATGTCCAACAGAGGGACCATTTGTTGATAGCTCATGTTGTATGCTGCAGTTTCTGTCCATTGCTGCTATTGTTTTGGAGCTTCTTGAGACACCAAGTAGCTACACCCTATATCTCCCTCAGTGGAATATTGGGGCCCAGAAGATGATGAGGACAAGTTTTGGGTGGCATCAAAAACAATGTTGAGATCTGCCCCGGGGTAGAATTTAAAAATCCCAGTAACCGATTTGCTGCCCGATTGCTGGTTGGGCATGGCCATGGTGGGCTGGGCCTACTGGAACTTCTGAGAGGACCGTTTTTCACCTTCCCCGGGGTCCAGAGGCTTCCCTCAGGTCTCTGGGAGGGCGAAAACAGGCTCCAGAGGGTTTCTGTAAGCTGGAAACAGGTCCATTTCCAAACTTCCAGAACTTCTGTTTCGGCCCATTTTTCACCCTCCCAGAGCCTCCCCACAGACCTTTCACTTACCTGCATCCAAAACAGGCCACGTGGAGACTCCTGGGAGGGCAGGGTGGAGTGGGCAAAGCCAGCTGGTTGGTTCTACTACCGGTTTGGCAAACCAGATGTAAATTTAACATCCAATTCACCTGAACTGGTCCAAACCAGTAGAATCCCATCCCTGAATGTGCCCACAGAAGCTAAGTGTGTTTGCCACATGAATACTAGTGCAATGTATTGTTTCTTTCCTTCCTTCTCGTTTATAGTTCAGTCATGGGGATATCAGCTTTGTGTAAGACAGATAGCAGCTTTACCAAAAGATTGATTTTCTGATAGAAGAGAATATTAGTAGCTCAGGACTAGCACGGATGATGTTATCTAGTTTGGTAGTGCAACATCTGTGAGAAAACCACCAAACCTAGACAGCAGCAAAGACCCCAAGGATTGACTTTCACATAGGCCCATCAGATAAATCCTTTTACAGAATCCAATCTGAGTCGCTCAGTGCTGGAGCCCATCCTCTGGGAATTTGTCTCTCTCTCTCTCCAAAAAGTGTCTGAAAGCTTGGAAGACTGCCATGGTGGCTCAAGTGGTTAGAATGCAGTACTGCAGGCTACTTCTGTTGACTGACAGCAGTTCGAATTTTATCCGCTCAAGGTTGACTGAGCCTTTCATCCTTCTGAGGTTGGTAAAATGAGGACCCAGATTGTTGGGGGCCATATGCTGATTCTGTAAAGTGCTCAGAGAGGTTTGTAAAGCGGTATATAAGTCTAAGCGCTATTGCTATTGCTCTGGTCCTGGTGACCAACTCAGATTGGATCCTGCAACATTATCCTGAGACACACATATTTGGGACACACAAATCCTTTTACATTCCTCCGTATCTGCCTGATCAATTTTATCTATTTTTATCAATTTGCCTCCTCTGACTTGCCATTACATGTTGTTCACAGGAAGAGTTCCTTCCATTACAGCCCAGCTCAGTGGATTGTAAACCCCACACACACACAAATATTCTCTTCTATTGGATTGTAACCTCACCTATTACTATTGGTACTACCCTTGCTTGCCTTTACCATAGTTGTTCTATTTCTATTTGTAGGTCTTCGTATTTTGTTATCTTCTCTAGTTGTTGTTATTATTATTATTAGTAGTAGTAGTAGTAGTAGTTGTAGTAATAATAGTAGTATCACTATTGATATCTTTATCAACTGCAGTTGATTCTTCATTTCGTTTATAAAAATCTCCAGTCTTGGATGTCATTCAGAAAGGGGTTTGAGAGAAGAAAGACCAAATTGCAAAATTGTGGTTTTCATTTCCTGAATCTTTGCACATCAGTTGCCTTGCCAGGAAGTGGGGAGGAGATTTTTAGAGAGAGGGAGGGAGGGAGGGAGAGAGAGAGAGAGAGATTTACTCCCTGATTCCCTCTGCTTGCAGTGTAATAACAAAAAGGTCATTCTCAGATTCTAGCAACAGTCAAGGTGATGCATGGTGTCAGAGCAAATGGTTTTTTTTTTAGTGGTGATGGAAAATATCTTCTCATCCATCTCCACTCTATTGTATTTTGGGGGGGGGCAGCCTTGCTTTCTAAGATAACCAAGGCACACACATTATGCAAAGCAAACAGCAATGAAATTAAAAGCACAGCTGTAGCTGGGACATCATGTGATCTTGGAAAAAAATCAAACATCCTTCCTCTGTTATATCAAAGGCTATAATTACTCTCTGATAGCTTTTTATGCTTTTCTTAAAATAAATATCCCAGCTTCCACTCAAATGAACTATTTCAGGGTGGAGAAGTTTAGCCCCAGCCATCTAGAGGCAAAAACATGGTTAGCAGAGAGACCAATGTAACTTTCCATGCAATACGAACATTAGCTGTGCCATGGTTTACTGAATTAACCCAGTTGTGTTTGTGCTTGCAATACACTGAAATGTGAAATAACTACTGAGTTGGGTTCACAAAATATATGAGACCATAATAAGTTTGGCTAGTGTATGGATTAGTGTGTCTTGAGAACTTAATCAATGGATAGGCACAGTGGTGGGTTTCCAAATTGTTTCCTACTGGTTCTATGCACAGTTCTATGCATGCACACTTTGTGTGTGCACGGAGAACTCAAAGACTGACCTCTATCAATGCTGGTAAGCTGAGCTTTATGCATGCACATCTAACACATGATTCATGCATGAACAGAGAGCTCAAAGACCGACCTCTGTCAACACTAGTAAGCTGAGTTGTTTTTTAGCTCAGCTGAGGTGCAGCAATGCGTTATGCCGTGCAAATCAGCTGAGCTAAAAAAACAAGGGAATATAGGAGAGGTAATGGTGGGGACAGGTGGGGGCGGCCAACCAGAGGTGGTATTTGCTGGTTCTCCAAACTATGCAAAATTTCCACTACTGGTATGCCAGAACCAGTCCAAACTGGCTGAATACCACCTCTGGATAGGTACCATTTAGGTAAGGGTTCTAGCTTTCTAGAACTGGATTGAATCTTCTTGTGTTACCTGGACTTCCTTGTAGGAACTCTTGTTGCTTTATGTCTGTGGAGATTCTCAGTCATCTAAGTCATGGTTGTCCCAAAGGTGCTTTTTCAAAAGGCAACTGGACTTTCCTCTTTTTCTCTGAAGATATTTCACTTCTCATCCATAAAACTTCAAAGCTGAAGAAGCTTCTTGGATGAGAAGTAAAACATCTTCAAAGAAAAACAAAAAAGTCCAGTTGCTTCCTGAAAAAGCACATTTGGGGTGGTCTTGTTGCTTTATTCAGATAACTAATTGAGCATTCTAAGTAAGCATTAGAAAATTACACTAGTTCAGTGGCCTCCAACCTTTTGAGCATAGAGACCAATTCCACGGAGAAAGGTTTTTCTGTGGACTGGAAGAAGCATGGTTTTGCATGTCAACTTCCCAATGGCCAACTCACTGCGGGACAAGAGTTACACCAATATCAAGGAAATAATGGAACAATCATTAAAGAAAGGATGCAAAAGGAGGGATAGAATGAAATGTGAATTGCAAAAATTAAAATATTTTTCTATTTATTTTAAATCATTAGATAGAATTGTTCAATTGTCTGGCAGCAAGTTGTCTCACAGAGAGATGGCTATGGTGAGTTGTCTTGCAGCAAGGTGGCTGTAGCGAGTTTTCCATGATAAGTTGGTCATGATGAGTTGGCCATAACAAGTTGGCCGTGATGAATTGGCCATGACAAGTTGGCCGTGATGAGTTGGCCATGACAAGTTGGCCTTGATGAGTGGGCCATGACAAGTTGGCCATGATAAGTTGGTTATGATGAGTTGGCCATGGCAAGTTGGCCCCAGCTAGTTGGCTGTGGCAAGTGGTCCCATTCTGGACTGAGCAAGTCCAGAGACAGGCAACAAAAATGGTGTAAGGTCTCTGAGACATATAAGGAGAGATTGGAGGAATTGAATATGTACAGAGGGGGAAGGATAGAAGGAAAAGGGGGACATGACTCAAACCTTTAAATATATTAAGTATGTAAATAAGGCAGTATTTTCAATATTAAGCAAAAATCAAGAACAGGGGGGAATAACCTGAAATTGAAAAGAGGGAAGTTCAAAAGGTAAAGTTAGAAAGTATGACTTCACAGAAAGAGTAGTGGGAGCTTGGAATCCAACAGAGGTAGTGGGTCAATTGTCAGTAACTGAGTTTAAATTTAATTGGGATAAACACATCTCCATCATCCGAAATAAATAAAAATAATAATTAAAAAATAATAAATACATAAATTAAAAAGAAAATAAAAAAAACTTCAAAGGACAGAGTCAATGGACTGCTATGTCTTTTTCTGTTGTCAATTTTCTATGTTTCTTAATAGAAAATTGAAAGATAAAATACAAATTCAATATAAAAAAAGTATCAGAGGATAAATATAATTTCCAACAGAATGAATGGAAAATAGATGCAAGAAAAAAAAATTGTAGAGCTGCTTGCAACGGAGTGATAAGAATTATGTTACAGTACAAAAGTATTCAGAATTATGTTAATAGGAATCATGAAACAGAATGCATAGTGAGATGATAAATAAGAGAAAAATGCCGACAAAAGACATTGCTGGAAAAAAAATGAGCATCTGCAAAAGTTATGGAAAAATATGTATACCGAGAAGAGAGTTGCAAAGAAAATAGTAAACAACTTAATGTTCTTTGCTCTATTCATGCATGCATGCATTCATTCATTCCAAAGAAAAGGTACAGTGATTTTGATAGAAATTGGAAGTTGGTAAACAGGACTTAAAAGTACTTCCAGACGTATGAATGGAATTAAAAATCAAAGGGATGGAATGATTTGAGATGAAACTAAAGGGAGAATTGCTTGAAGGAATGTTTTATTTAATTTTTGAATCCAGACAAGCTCATCCAACTACCGCCACTTGTAAACAAATTGTTTATCCTAAAAGATTGTCCAAAATAAAACAGATTCAGTTTGTAGTCAGCCCTGGAATTTTCCATCATCTAAATAAGTTTTATTTAATTTTTGAGTCCAGACAAGCTCATCCAAATACCGCCACTTGTAAACAAATTGTTTATCCTAAAAGATTGTCCAAAATAAAACAGATTCAGTTTGTAGTCAGCCCTGGAATTTTCCATCATCTAAATAAAATGGTGTTTCTCAACTTTGCAAACTCTAAGGAGTGTGGACTACAACTCCCAGAATTCTGAGAGCTGAAGTCTATTCTTGGAATGGCCAAGGTTGAGAAATACTGAACTAGAAGGAGCAACATCATCTTCAATATTTACTACTGCTGGTTGAATTCCAAGTTGTCAACAAGAGGAACCAAGCTGATGTTTCCAATTTAGGTATTTAGTCTTTTCTTTCCTTGCTTGCCTTTACTCTAAATCTTTGGTGTTATTTCTGACAAGAAAATCCTGGAAAAGAGGATTAAGAGGCATCTCATCAATAACCTCTCATGCAGCAAAAGAAAACAAACCAGTGTCTTCAACCTCCATACAAGATGCTTATAAACCAGCAGGGTTATACATTGCCTGTTCACAACAGAGTAAGCGGTTTGCAAGATTGCCTTTTAATACCAAAAAATAAAATAAGTAATTGCCCAGAATTGTTCTCTATGAGCTGGGTGGCAAATAAATCCAATAAATAAATAAATAGAAATAAATCAAGTCAAACAATGTGGGAAGGCAGCATATGAAAATTGTAAAATGTGTCTACCTGATGAGAAGATCTGAATTCTCCATAAAGTAATTTAAAAATACTTTCAGAGACTCTATAACAGGGGTGTCAATTTCATTGAGGATCGCATCAGGGTTGTGTTTGACCTTGGGGGAGGTGTGGTCAGGGGGATAGGGACAGCTCAACATCATTCGTGTTGGGGAGGTCACCTGTGGGGGCCAAATGCCAAGGCAGGACTTCCCTCAGACCCTCCCTCATCTCATTATAATCTCCTTCCTTCCTTCCTTCTTTTTCCTTCCCTCTTCATTTTCCTTTCTTCTTCCTTCCCCTCTTTCCTTATTTTTCCTTCCTTGCTCTCCTCCCATCTTCCCATCTTTTTCTTCATCTTTCCTTTTTCCTTTCCTCCATTCCTGTCCCTTCTTGGATGCTCAAATGCAAAGGGGGAAACATTTCTCCTTTTGTTTTGTTTTTAGTTCGCTTTGCTCACCCTCTGCCAGAAAAAAACGGAGCTCTGGAGGGCCATGTGCAGTTGCCACAGGCCCCATTTTTGGCTGCAATGGCCTCCTATAGCCCTCTGCCAGCAAATGCAGAGCCTCCTGAGCTCCGGTTTTGTTGGCAGAGGCACCGCGGGCCAGTCCTTTGCTATTTCCAGAGAGGCCCTGCAGCCAGATCTAAGCACCCCGTGGGCCGGATGTGGCCCACAAGCCTTGAGTTTGACACCCTATTCTATAAAAACAACGTGTTATTCCTGTTCTCATCACGAACTTCCTTTTCTTTGTCCTCCACAAGGACCTTCTACCGGATTTTCAGAGCTAATCCCAGAAACTTTCATTATCCTTGTTTAAGCAAGTCTCATTATCTCCTTTTAGGAGACTGTAGTTTCTTTTTAACAACGTAGCTTGAATGACAATTACATTATACTAGCGTGTGATGATGTAAGAGTAGCAGTTTTATTTTAAGAAAAACAAAGGTGTTCTTTAAAGATCAGCACATTGTGAAATAGCTGGTCTTAAATTATATGTCTTTTTGCCAAGATCATTACTAATTTCATGCAATTCTAGGAGTGACACAAAAATATTCCTTTATGGAAATATAAACATTGGGTTAGATTTTTAGCAGTAGAGGCAACAAAAAAAGTTGTGGAACAGAAAGAGAGAACATTAAAAGTTGACCTGCTAGTTATCTTAGGAACAAATGAGGGGGGGAAAAACCCATCTTTTTATCTCAAGATTTAGTAAGGTTTTTTTCTACATTCTATAGCCTCCATTCAGTTTTTATAGTCACCCGCTGATCTAAAGATGCATTCAATATAAATAAGTATGTCACACATAAATTAAGGAACGGGTGTCAAACTCGCGGTGTCATGTTATGTTGCCGTCACATGACATTTTGCAGCATTCTGCCCTTCGCGGAGCTGGGATAGGTGCATGAGACATCCAGCCTATAATGCTGCCAATTTGACACCCTTGGATTAAGGCAGGGTGGGCTGCCAGGGGTTCGTAGGGGTTCTGGAGAGGCTCTAGCTAAGATTCTGTGCAGTTCGGAGAAACCCCTCTCCTGGCTGGCCCTGCCACCCTGCCCGCCTCTCCCAGGAGTCCCCACGCAGCCCGTTTTGGATGCAGGTAAGAACAGAGCATGCAAGGAGGAGCGAGGAAAGTGAAAAATGGGCCTTCTGGAAGTTTGAGAAGGCCGGAAATGGGCTGTTTCCGGCTTCCAGAGAGCCTCCAGAGCCTGGGGAGGCCGTTTTCGTCCTCCTGGAGGCTCAGGGCAAAAACGCCCCTCCCGCTGCTGTGGTGCAGGAGGTCGACTAGGCCACGCCCACCATGACCACGCCCACCCAGCAACCAGGCAAAGAACCCCTTGCTAAAAATTTTGAAGTCTACCCCTGGATTAAGGAAATGAGATTGCAAGCACTGGAAATTTAATTTCTTGACTTTTAAAAAGTATACAATTGCAGCTGTCAGATTCAAATTTCTTAAATTACACTGAAAGACTCAATTCCTAGCACAGCCATATTCAGATCTAATTGATAATCAATGAAACAAATCAGGCCAAACTCATTCTATTAATTCCCAGAGTGTTAAGCGTGCTTAATTTTTTGTAGGCCAAACCAAACTAGTTCAATTCAACTGCATTAGAGAGGACCATGGCATTCACTATCAGGACTTATAACAAATTATTACTAAAATCTGATAAAAACAATTTAAAATGGAATTGGATAAAATACCACTTAAAATGAAATTGGAATAAAACACAATTTAAAATAAAATTGGAATAAAATACGGTTTAAAATGAAATTAAAATACAATACAATAATTTAATATCTAAATAAAATATGGTAAAATTATATTTCAATGTCACACCTACAATCTACCCCAATCAGTCCCACATATGCCGAGATATGTGTTTCTACTCGTCCGATTCAATCCAGCAGATTGGATATGATGATTGGATCCTGTCACGCGGGGAATTGATTTGTGGGGACTGGAAGATGGGCCTTTTCTGCAGAAACCCCTTTTCTGTGGAATTTCCTCCCCTTGGAGAGTAGAATGATCTCAATCTTGTCGATCTTTTGTAAGGCTTTTAAAAACCTGGCTATGTTCCCAAGCTTGGGGTACTGAATGTAGTAAGGGTCACTGTCATGCCCCTATCGGACTCTGAATCTGAGGAGGAAGATGAACAGCTGACGGAGCGGGAGTGTGGCTCCATTGGCTGTAGAGGAAATTGGGGAGGGCAAAGTTCATCTGGGCAGAGCAGGAAAGAGGTAGAACAAGGGAGAGGGAGTTCAGAGGAAGACCCAGGCCCACCCCCTCTTCATCCTAGGGCACGCAGGGAAGAATGGAGAAAAAAACAACATGATTGTGTGGTTTACAGGGGAGGCCTTCACATCTGGAATTCTTCTCTTGCCCTGCCGGATTGATTACCTCATCTTGCCTTGATTGGACTTATAAAGTTTTTGTTGACAACATTTTGGACTTGAATCTCTGCAGCCAAAGGCTGTTTTTGGGAGAGTTTTTCTCCAGACCAGAAGGTAACCAGGACATTGGGGGCAAAGTTGGAGCTAATAAAGGAACTCCTACTTATTATCTGACAGTGTTGCCTTTTTGCCACGCCCCGGGTCATCACAGCCGGTTTGCTTGGCTTTATTGTTAAGTGGCTGAGTATCTCAAATGCTGGTTTTTAATTCTTTTTAAATGCTTCTGTTTTTATTCTCTTCTTAGTTTTGGAATTGTGAAAATCACTGAGATGGGCAGCTCTAGAAATTGAATAAGTAAATAATTGCATAAGCTTAAAGAGTTAAAAAACAAAGTACAGAATCAAAATATAAAAGACAAAGTGAAAAATAGAGCATAAGGGGGGGAAAACCAATCTGAAGAAAGTTTGGTGATGCATTTGCCTAGAATTATAGGCCTGGAAAGGAACCTGGAAGTCTTTCAGTCCAAATCTCTGCCCAAGGCAAGAGAACTTATACAATCCCAGACAAATAGTTGTCCAATCTTTTCTCGAAGACCTCCAGCGATGGAGCACCCACAACTCTGGGAGGCAAGCTATTCAATTGATTAATTGTTTTCACTGTTAGAAAATTTCTCCTCAGTTCCAGGTTGGCTCTCTCTTTAATAAGCTTCCATCCAATTACTTCTTGTCCTACCCTCAGGTGCTTTTGGAGAATAAATGACTGACCTCTTTACTTTGATTTTTCCCCCAATCACCAGCCACTACTTCAATCTTTATGCTATACTTTAAATATTAAACATAGATGTTGGCTTATACATGTTCAAGTTGTTCTATGCATGTGTTGAAGTGAATGGTGGTGCACATATCCACGTGCAGAGACAGCTGAGGGTAACACCTAAAGATGTTATATGAACAGCTAAAGGATATGGCTGCTTGAATTATTCATAAGCAGATGTTTAGCATGCATCCCTGCACCTTGCAATGCATTTTAGAATTTCACCACCCTAATAAGGAACATTTCCATGACCTTTCTAACTGCAGCTCCCCAAACAGACCTTACTAAACCTAGTCCCCATTCATTTTTATTATCTCCAGCCGAGCATTCAGACTAAGGCAAACCAGAGAAAATTTACTTTAATATACACGTTCCACGCACATACCGGAATTACTGACTGTGGAGCCATTTCTGAGCAGAATTTCCTCTGAACTTGGTGAAGAACATTAATCTTAATTCAAATCCACATCTGTTACGTTCAGGGTATAATTGTCAAATGGAATTTGCCTTTGAGGTTTTCCTTGGAAAGAGTTAGAAAAACTTGCGGATTTTTGCATAGGAGAGGAAGGAACACAGCACCTGCCCGAGCAGTCACTTTTACTGTCCCTGTTAAATAGTATTAAATAGTATTAAATAGTATTATTGTTTATTAATTTGGTTGGCCACAGAATCAGCCAGATGTTTTTACTAGAGTTGGCATTTTTGTCATCGAGTCCTTCCCAAGGAAATGGGATAGGCAGATATTGTCATTCAATAGTGTTAAAGGTAACGCTGCAGGATGTAACCTGTCCCAAGTAAAGCTGCCTTTTGCAATTACTATTACAGGTAATCCTTGACTTATAACGGTTCACTTACTGACCATTCAAAGTTATAAATGTACTGAAAAAAGTGACTTACGACATTTTTCACATACGACCTTTGTAGCATCCCTATAATCATGTGGTCAAAATTAAGATGCTCCACAACTAGTTCATAGTTATGACCATTACTGTGTCCCAAGGTCATTTTGTGGTCTTTTGACAAGCAGAGTCAGTGAGGAAGTTCGATTCGCTTCCCAACCAAGTTACTAACTTATCAACTGCATGATTCACTTAACAACTGTGGCAAGAAATGTTGTAAACTGGGGCAAAACTCACTAAACAAATGTTTCACTTAACAACCGAATTTGGGGGCTCAACTGCGGTCGTAAGTTGAGGACTACACGTATTACTGATATTATATATTAACATTACACATATTGTTTCTCTGAATTGATTATGCTTTATTCTTTACTGTTTTATTTCTGCTGCATACCTTCAGCTGTTCTTTTGGTCCTCTTGAATTCTCGACCCAGATAAAAGGCTTTAATGTCAATCATTTAAAGGAGTTAAAAGCATTTTGCACCCAAGGCTCAGGGGGTGCAAAAAATTTCCTACACAACATCTTGCTTTGACATCCATAGAGAATTTAGCTGCGGAGAGAAATTTTATAGGAAAAAAGCTAAGGCCCCCTCCAAAACACTCAAACATTCGAACACACAACCACATTTTAGTTAAATCGGCATGTTGGTTGAATTCAAATAGTTTGGTAGGTTTATGGTTCACTATTGTTTTAATTAAGAACATTGGGACAACCCACAACCTTCCATGACTAAGCAGCATGCCAAAAAGTTGTGTGCTTGAGTGGTAACTGGTACAGGAATTGCATACAAGTAGCAATAGCACTTAGACTTATATGCCACTTCATAGTGCTTTACAGCCCTCTCTAAGAGTCAGCATATTGCCCCCAACAATCTGGGTCCTCATTTTAACCTCAGAAGGCTGAGTCAACCTTGAGCCAATAAGGTAGTCCTCAACTTACAACTACAACTGAGCTCAATGGTGTTGCTAAACAAGACAGCTGGTGAGTTTTATCCATTTTATAACCTTTCTTGCCACCATTATTAAGTGAATGGTTGCCGTTAAGTTAGAAACATGGTTGTTAAGTGAATCTGGCTTCCCCATTGCCTTTGTTTGTCAGAGGGTCACAAAAGGTGATCACATGACCCCAGGACACTGCTACTTAGATATGTGGCTGCTGTGTAGTCAGTGGAACTTCTATGTCATTGCACACAGAATTGTGACCTTTGTCTAATCTCGCACTTTCCAGGATATACAATAGGAGAATATTCTTTCCAACAGATTCTGCAGCTATCAAAAAAGGTAATTTAGGGCCAGTCGTTCTTTGCCCAACTTACCTTGCAGGATTGTAGTTGTGGGAAAAATTAGGGAGAGAGAGCAACAGGTACATCACCTTGAACAACAGATGAGATAAAATCTTTCTGGTCTTCATCTTTGTTTAGCTGGTAGGAGACAGACTGGAGATATGGAGATATGATTGTGACAGCTTGTTCTCCATTCAGGATCACATATAAGGAAGCAATTAAGGTAAACTTGAGAAGCTGCAAAGCAATGGACATAAAACTAAATTGGGAAATAGCCCCACTTCATCTATTGACTGGTTTGTAAAACTAAGTCATACTACCAGTATCTTAGGTTTGGTTTTAACTTAGTTGGAAGTATTAATCCAATAGTTGTGATTCATTCCCTGCAATTTGTGGTTTAACATTGTGTGAATGGAGTTGTGCATACAGTAAATCAAGGTTTCCTTAATATGACAACCCTATATTAAACCATGATTGATAGGATTCATAATTCACACATGATTTATAAGCTACAAGCTAAAACCAGCCAATTTGACTCAGGAAACTGAACTTTGCTCAAGAAACCAAACCATGATTTATCATTATGAATTGATTCAGGCAATAAGATCAAATGAAGATGCCTTGAATTAGGCTACAAATAGTTCACACAACAACACACTCTAGCTGCAGAATTTGACTATAACCTGATTGGTAGTCAGAACACGTCTGGCTAAGAACATCCATGAACATAAGTAGCAGAGCGTGAACAATATTTTCAGAGCTCTTTTGATAAGCTGAGGCAAGGCTGTGCTATGGTGTCTTTCCTGATTTCAGTGAAAAGCCACCTACCTCTGAATGAGGTCAAGCACAAATACTGAGGGCAGTATCACTGAGAGCAGGAACTGAAGATTTTGTTGTGTGTATTTTGTTGCTGTTGATTCTCTCTAACTTTGGATCAACTCAGAATAACAATTGGTGTCATGCCCCTGATGGAGACTGACTCCGAGGAAGAGGAGAAACAGCCGACAGGGAGTGGAAGTGTGGCTCTGGAGGTTGTGGAGGAGGCTGGGGAAGGGCAGAGGCCGGCTGGGCAGTCAAAGGAGGACCCAGACCCATCCCCTCTCCATCCTAGGGCATGCAGAGAGGAGAGGAGAAGGGAGAGGCGTGGTCTACTGGGGAGGAGAGAGCCTTGATCCTCTTCATAGGCTGCAGCTGTGACAACTGGATAAGAGGACGGACATGCATACAGGCAAGTGCTGGAAACAAAGCGTGGAAATATCTCTAGTTTATTGTTCCTCTCTGAGTTTGGCGTCCTTCCCAGTGTGTGTTCTGATATCTGTGGACGTCTTCAAGCCCTTATCTTGCCTGGTTTGTGTTGTTTTTTACTCTTTATCATTTAAACGGCATTTCCTCCTTCTTGTAACTGCTTGGGTGGGAGTTTTTTGTCTCCAGTCAAGGATATTCAGAGCTTGGAAGCAAAGTGAAGGAATAAAAGGGGCTTCACCTGTTTTTTGTGACTGTACTTTGTATCCCATCCTGGGTCATCACAATTGGAAAGGACCTTGAGGTCTTCTAGTCCAACACCCTGCTGAAGAAACCCCCAGCTCAGGAAACCCTATACCATATCAGACAAATCGTTGTCCAATCTCTTTTTAAAAACCTCCAGTATTGGAGCACCCACAATTTCTGGAGGCAAATCATTCTACTCATTAATTGTCCAAGCTGTCAGGAAATTTCTCCTTAGTTCTAGGTATCAGAGGCAATGAACGTGCCCTTCAATACAAGTTGTAACAGAGTAACAGAGTGGGAAGGGACCTTGGAGGTCTTCTAGTCCAAACCTGCCCTCTACTCAAGCAGGAGACCCTACATCAGTGATGGCGAACCTTTTTTTTTGTGGTGTGCCGAAAGCATGTGCGCATGCTGGCACCCACAATGCAATGCGCTCCGCCCCCCTGCACATGCATGTCAACACCCCCCTCCCACCCCCTTACCTGCACTGCGCATGCACACACCTCCCAGCTGATTTTCGGCCTTCCAGAGGCTCGAGGGAAGCCTCTGCAGCCTCGGGAGGCTGAAAAACGGGCCTTCCGGAAATACCAGAAGTTCCCGTTTTCAGCCTCTGGAGAGCCTCTGGAGCCCACGAGAGGCTGTTTTCGCCCTCCCGGGGGATTGAGAGAAGCCTCTGCAGCCTCGGGAGGCTAAAAATGGGCCCATTTTGGCACTTTCGGTATTTCCGGAAGGCCCATTTTTCAGCCTCCAGCGGCTGCAGAGGCTTCCCTCAGAGCCTCTGAGTGGCCAGAAAAGGCCTCAAACAGAACGAAAATAGCTGGGAGGGACGCACATGCACAGTGCAGGTAAGTTTGGCTGGGGCTCACAAGCCCACACAAATGGCTCTGGGTGCCACCTGTGGCTCACGTGCCATAGGTTCACCATCACGGCCCTATACCATTTCAAACGAATGGCTATCCAGTCCCTTCTTAAAAATCTCCACTGATGGAATACCCACAAATTTTGGAAGCAAACTGTTCTGTTAATTGTTCTGACTGTCTGGAAATTTTTCTTTAGTTCTAGATGGGTTCTCTGCTTGAATAGTTTCCAAAAGTTACTTATGGCATTTTGGATTAGAACAAGTCCACCCTTTGACATGAGAGTTTACTGAGTTTACTTGGTCGAGCCCAACATACTTCATAGAATTGTAACTGCGAGAGGAAATTGAAGAGGGAGACCTAGGGGCCCTGCCATAAACTTCTGGAGAACATATAGCAGTGGTGGGATTCAAAAATATTTACTACCGGTTCTGTGGGCATGGCTTGGTGGGCGTTGCATGGCTTGGTGGGCATGGCAGGGGAAGGTTACTGCAAACTCCCATTCCCTGCCCACTCCTGGGGAAAGATACTGTAAAATCCCCATTCCCTCCCCACCCCACTAATCTGCTTTCCAGCTCTGTTCTCCCATGCAGGACAATAAAAGAAGACCCAGCCGATCAAGTGGGACTCGGGAGGCAGAGAAGCTGGGGGCAGGGCCAGTCAGAGGTGGTATTTGCCGGTTCTCCGAACTACTCAAAATTTCCACTACTGGTTCTCCAGAACCTGCTGAATACCACCTCTGCTTCTAGGCAGTGGTGGGATTCAAAATTCTTTACTACCGGTTCTGTGGGCATTGCTTGGTGGGCATGGTGTTGCTTGGTGGGCATTGCTTGGTGGGCGTGGCAGGGCAAGGTTACTGCAAAATCCCATTCCCTCCCCACTCTACTAACCTGCTTTCCAGCTTCATTCTCCCGTACAGGGCAACAAAAAAAAGACCCAGCTCATCAGCTGGGACTCGGCAGAGAATAAATAGATGGTGGTGGGGCCAGTCAGAGGTGGTATTTGCCGGTTCTCCGAGCTACTTAAAATTTCCACTATTGATTCTCAAAAACTGGTCAGCACCTGCTGAATGCCACCTCTGACATATGGGACATGAATAAAGAATAAGTCAGAAGCATCTCATTGTGAACACAAAACAGTAGGCTAAAGAATCTTCATCAGATCCTGCATTCTGTGTTTTTTCTACGGTGGGACCAATCTATCAGAGGAACCTGGACTACCCAATTATGGTACAGAGCATGCTGCTTCCGTTTCTGCCTTTCAGCATCAATCCAGGAGCCTTCGCAGGCAGTTGCTCTCGCAACAAACTATTTTTGTGTTAAATTTAAGTTTTACTGACAAAAAAATAAAGGAGCTCTGAATTGTGGCTGAAAGCCAAAAACAGAAGCAGTATGCTCCCTACCATAATTGGATGGACCAGGTTGCCCTGACAGACCAGTGCCACCAGAGGAAAAAACATTTTCTCCCCTTGTATAGCTAACAAAGCAAGAAGAACCCATAGCTTACAGGTTAATACATCTACCTAGTAAGCAGCCTGGGTTTGAATCCCAGAAGGGTAAAGCTAGTTGATGAGAGTTAAATAGCTTGAAATAGACCTATATAAACTGCTGATCCAGTTCTACAGAGGAATTATTGAGTCTATCATCTGCACCTCTGTAACTGTCTGGTTTGGCTCTGCAACCCAACAAGACAGACACAAACTTCAGAGAGTAATTAGGACTGCAGGAAAAACAATTACTACTAACCTACCTTCCATCGAGGACCTGTATACTGCATGAGTCAAAAAGAGGGCTGTGAAAATATTTACAGACTCCCTCACATCCTGGACATAAATTGTTTCAACTCCTACCCTCAAAACGATGCTATAGAGCAGGGGTCCCCAACCACCGGTCCGCGGACTGGTACCGGTCCGCATGAACAACTCCTACCGGGCCGCTGGCTTGCTGGGCGCCGCCATCTTTTTGATGAAAAAGTGCTTCCGGTGAGCTTTTCCGGTAGAAAGCTCACCGGAAGCACGTTTTCATCAAAAGATGGCGGCAGCCAGCGCTTCCGTGAGCTTTTCTCGGGAAAGCTCACCGGAAGTTTCATCAAAAAGATGGCGGCGCCAGCGCTTCGGTGAGCTTTTCCGGGTAGAAAGCCATTTCTACCCGGAAAAGCTCACCGAGTGCTGAGCGCCGCCATCTTTGATGAAAAAGTGCTTCCAGTGAGGTCACTGGAAGCACTTTTTCATCAAAAAGATGGCGGCGCCCAGCTGATGCGGTACCGGGCCGTGGTGCCCAGCTGATGCCGGTACCGGGCGCGGCGTAAAAGGTTGGGGATCACTGCTATAGAGCACTGCACACCAGAACAACAAGCCACAAGGACAGTTTTTTCCCAAACACCATCACTCTGCTAAGCAAATAATTCCCTCAACTCTGTCAAACTATTTATTAAATCTGCACTACTATTACTATTAATCCTCCCTTCCTTCCTTTCATACAGTCATGACTGTATGACTGTAAGTTTGTTGCTTGTATCCTTAAGATTTTTATTGACTGTTTCTTAGTATGATTTGATTGCTTATTGTACCCTATGACTACCTTTAAGTGGTGTACCTTATGATTCTTCGCTCTTGACGAATGTATCTTTTCTTTTATGTACACTAAGAGAATATGCACCAAGACAAATTCCTTGTGTGTCCAATCACACTTGGCCAATAAAAGAATTCTAATTCTAATTCTATATTAGTCTCCCTTTATTTCTTTGTTGGTAAAACTTAAATTTAACATCCTGCACTCTGCTTCTTTTATGTTCTGATGACAAAAAAAATGTTGCAACGTTACGTAAAATGTGCTTGTTCCCCCCATTGGGCACTGTGACATGCAAATATCACTGATTGGATAATGTGTGGGTGTATTTATCATGCTTTTTTTTTAACCACCCATAATGGGTGGCCAGATGGGTCTTTAGCCCAGACAGAAAAGGCAAGCTGCCAAGGCAGACAATCCATTATAAAGGCTGTTTGCTAAACAATCAATCTTACAGAGGAAAATAAGACTGCTGATGCCATGCACAGCTGGCAGGTAAGCTCAAACATTAGGCACTTCAATCCACATCGGTTGGCTGAAAGTACAGAAGACTAATGTAAATAAAATAGGGAGCTATTGACTAGTAAGGGCTTTGGTGTGGACACAGCTGCAGCACAGATCGAATCTACCTCATTCTGACAGACTAAAAGGGTGGCATGAATCATCCTTAATTCTAACATGGCATGCTCTGGAGCATTCACAAATTGTGATCTATGACAAGTAATATCAGCAAAGGAATTGAATTTTGTGCAAGACAAGAGTCGGAGACATTATAGATTTGGGAAGGATTTTTGTTTTATGGTACCGAGAGATGCTCTCAACCAAACCACATGGGTGATTATTCAGAAGTCAACCCCATTGTCCTCTGTACAGTTGATAGGTCCTGTAAATATGCATAGACTGATTTTAATTTACATCTTGATTTATCTCTGGGAAGCTAGAGGCAATATAATTGTTCCCATTGCCCCTATTTTTGTTCTGATGAAAAACTTGGGGAAGAGATAAAACTGAGAAAGTGTGATTGGCTTGAGGTCCACCTAGCAAGACTTAGTGGTTGAGTTAAAATTTCCACCTCTTTTTTCCCAGCCCTACCAAACTGGGCTGTAGATGCTAATGCCAAATGTCCAGATGCATAAACTAAAAAAACTGTGGATTTTCCTAGTTTAGAAAGATTTAAAAGAGCAGAAGAGTAGAAAAAACCCTTGTTTCCTCCTTATCATTAAATTAATAAAACTATTCACACATCTGTGTCGAGGTACATTTTAGATTAAATTCCAGGGAGGGCTGTGAAAATAATTTTGATACTCCAATTTTGAGTTTGCCAAATACAGGTAATCCTCAAGTTATGAACACAATTGAGCCCGAAATTTCTGTTGCTAAGGGAGACATTTGTGAATTTTGCCCCACTGTGCGACCTTTCTTGCCACCATTGTTAAGTGAATCACTGCAGTTGTTAAATTAGTAACATGGCTGTTAATCTGGCTTCCTCATTGAATCAGGCTTCCCCATTGACTTTCCTTGTCAAAAGGTTGAAAAAGGTGATCACATAATCCTGGAACACTGCAACCGTCATAAATATGAGTCAGTTGCCAAGTATCTGAATTTTGATCATGTGACCATGGGGATGCTGCAACCAGTCATAAGTGTAAAAAAATGGTCGCATTACTTTTTTCAGTGCTTTTGTAAATTTAAACTAAATGAACCTCAAAGAAGGAACCTCAAGCTGACCAATTCACACTTGACTGAGATGATCAGATGTTTTCCAAGTGCTTCCAATGCAAACTTAGCATAATAAGTCTATATCCTAGGGGAATTCAGCCTATGATGTAGATACAATGTACACTGTGCCCATAGTCTTTAAAAATTGTTTTAACAAGTGGTAGAGAAGGATGTTATCCATTTCCAACTTCATGTGACATGGTTGTCTCTGATTGACTTTCACTTTTAGCCACCTGTTAGTGTCTTCCCACCAGAAGCCCATGTCCTGCAGTACATAAACAAATACCTTTCTGGAATCCAAGGAGGTGAATCTGAGAAAAAATTTAAGTTGTCAAGAGATTTAGCATAGGGAGCCATTTTCTGGCTAGAAGAAGAGGCTGTTGGTTGGGAGACCATGCAATGACTTGGAAATATTTGGATAGAAAGCAAGGGAGAGGTCACAAAGCCTTAAAAGCAAGCACCACGTGGCATACAAGATGTTTGAAGGAAGAAGAGAATTAAGTGATGAATTAGGTGAGCTGTAAAAGTGTAAGTGATATACATGAGACAGGACTGGAGAAACTGTAAGTGGCAACCCACCAGATGAAACATCTTAGGAATTCCAGAAGAAAGTTGACCTGGGAAAGAAGATTGGAGATGCAGGCAATTTTGCTGTTTCCCCCAATCCATTAATTAGAATTAGAATTAGAAGAATTATTTATTTTATTAAAAGGGAAGACTAAGAGAGGAGAAAATGACATTGGAAGAGCAACTGCTATCCTAATATTGCGAACAACCAACCTCAATCCCAGATATTTGGAATTTGGAATCCCAGAAATGGAAAGAAGCATGACAAGTTATTCTAAGGAAAGAAAAGATAAGGAGGAGAGATTGTAAAACTAAAGAAGTCTAACAGCTGAGTTGTAAAACAATAAAAGAGTCAAGATTATCAAGGAGTTAGATAATCAAGGAGAAGTAATTTATTTTTTATTTGTCAATTGCTTACAAGATAATAGGTATAAGTAAAAACATAGTTATGAATACATGGATACATATAAGAAAAATAAAAGAAACAATAGGACAGGGATGGTAGGCATGTTGGTGCACTTATACATGCCCCCTACAGACCTCTTAGGAAAGGGGTGAGGTCAATAGTAGACAGTCTAAGGTTAAAGTTTTTGGGGTTTGGGGAAGAAATCACAGAGTCAGGTAGAGTATTCCAGACATTGACCACTCTGTTGTTGAAGTCATATTTCCTGCAATCAAGTTTGGTGCGATTAACCTTGAGTTTGTATCTATTGTTTGCTCTAGTGTTGTTATGGTTGAAGCTGGAGTATTCATTGACTGGTAGGAGATTGCAATGTATGATTTTATATACTATACTTAGATCGGACTGAAGGCGGCGTAGTTTTAGGTTTTGTAGGTCTAGAATTTCGAGTCTGGTGGCATAAGGTATTCTGCAACGAGTAGAGGAGTGGAGAACTCTTCTTGTGAAATATTTCTGGATTTTCTCAACTGTGTTAATATCAGATACGTAATGTGGGTTCCAGACTGATGAGCTGTATTCCAGTATTGGTCTAGCAAATGTTTTGTATGCTCTAGTTATTAGTGTAATATTACCAGAGAAAAAGCTACATAAGATTAGGTTAACAACTCTTAATGCCTTTTTGGCTATGTAGTTACAGTGGGCTCTAGCACTTAGATCATTAGAGATGAGTATTCCAAGATCCTTGACAGAGTTTGGATCATCAACAAGGTCTTGACTATTCAGCCTGTATTTTATTTTCTGATTTTTTTTTTGCCAATATGTAAGACAGAGCATTTATTTGTTGAGATTTGAAGTTGCCATTTGTTTGACCATTCTGATATATAGTCAAGGTCTTTTTGAAGGGTAGCAGTATTGTCTGTGGTGTTGAATAGCTTTACATCAGGGGTGTCCAACCTTGGCAAGTTTAAGGCTTGCGGACTTTAATTCCCAAAATTCCTCAGTCAACATGGCTGGCTGGGGAATTCTGGGAGTTGAAGTCCGCAAGTCTTAAAGTTGCCAAGGTTGGACACCCCTACTTTACATCATCAGTGAAGAGAACGAAGAAAGGTTTGTTAAGTACAGACACAGTTTGTGTCATAGGTTAGGACTCAGACTAGATCTCAGATGCTAAGATAAAATCTGTGGAATATCAGACTTAGGACACAAAATCATGAATCGCCTAATTGAACAGAGGCAGCACCATCTGAACAGTTGGCGCAATCAGATGATGATGAAGTCAGGTCTCCCAGCCCCCACACCTGCTGAACAGAGTGAAGAGCAAAGACATTATGTGAGACTACTTGCCAAATAAGGGAGTAAATCCCTTGATTAATAGAAGTTAGCTGCAGCCTCATTTAAGATGCAGCCCTGAACCATGACCCCTCATTGGAATCAACCATATGGTCTCTGGCTGTTGTGTGATGTTCATAGTGATTCTGTCTTTGAAATTTTGACATTTGGACTGGCTGACAACCCTGAACTGGATCTTGGAACTCTGGACTGGATTTGGATTATTCTGCATGCTCCAGCTAAAACTATTCAAGCAAAATTCTTTCAGAGACTCTGATCTGATTTACATTCCTCATCTGCTGTTATGTCTTGACCTGCAGTAAATTGCTAAATTCCATAGCAACTATGGGTGTGAGTATACAATTGAAAGCAGAAGCAGGACGGTTTGAGGGTTAAAACCGAAATCAAACAAATAGGATACAACTTAAAATAAGATATAAAAAAGAACAAACTCTTAGAAATATAAATAAATAAACATGTGGGAAATGCTCTCTTGAATATAGGGGAAACCCACAGTGTCTTATATAATAAAATCTGATAGGAATTAAAGCCTACCCTTTGGTTGCCACCATCTCTGATAATTAAAATGAGCTGTGATAGTGTGAGTAGATTAAAGGAACTCAAACATTTACAAGCACTGATGCCTATCCAAGAAGCAGCAAGGGAGATGTAGAGAGAATCATCAAAGGACTGACAATCATACCTTTATTTTGTGTCCTAATATACAGTTATTTTGAACCATTTATTCCTGAAATTAATATGATCCGTCATGTGCATTCACAAATGAGTTACCAAAGTTAATTTTTATATTTTGGCAATCGACCAGATTGAATAATCAACAGTTCCTTTTCATTTGACAGGTTTTCTTTCCAGCCTAATGACATTTCTTCTGGCAGACTTACTAGCTTTTGACGGAAGCTGCTTCAGTGTGTGCTTCTGAACATTCCTGAAAGTGGGTGTTTTATCTGAGCAAGGACTAGTAAAGCAGATTTACAACTGTGATTTTAGAATATTGTTAGAGAAAGGAGATTTATTTCCAAGAAATAGTTATAGGGAAGGCAAGCAATAAGTAAGCCCAACACAAAGCCAGCTGCATCCTACAAGGAAATCAAAGAATAACCAATCTCTCTCTGTGTGTGTGTGTATGCCCTAGAAGGTAGAGAGATGTGATCTCAAAGTAACAATGTCTTAAACAAGGAGCAGGTAGAATGATAGACAAAGAGGGGACAAAGAGTAAACTCCTAGCTTTCTATTCATGATGATGATGATGATGTTATCCATGTTTAACTCTTGGCAATTCTATGGGCCAGGTCCCTTTACATCTTCTGATCTTGCATTGCTTCTTTGACTTTTCCTATGGTTTGACTGGTATCAGCTTTGATGATTCCCGGCCATCATGTCCTTTCGTGGCCTGGTTTCCTTTTACTACTAACTTCCCAAAATAATTGCTTTTTCCAGGGAATTTCCTCTGATGACACGGCCAAAATTAGCAAGACACAGTTTTGTGATTTTTCCTTCAAGTGACATGTTTGGTGTTATACACTCCAGTAGTTGCTTGTTGGTCCCTTTTCCTGTCCAAAGATCTTTATTCATACCTTAACCCAACTAATCATCCCAAAGTTAATTTTTCAAGAGGCAACTGAGCTTTCTTGTTCTTCTTTGAAGATGTTTCACTTCTCATCCAGGAAGCTTCTCCAGAAACAATGAGAAGCAAAACATCTTCAAAGAAAAACAAAGAAGTCCAGCTGCCTCTTGAAAAAGCACCCTTGTGACAACTATGATCTGGATGGCCATAGACATTTATCCCTGCTGATATTCTATAATACTATGGTCAGTAGGTCATAAGATGTTGAGGAGTCAGAACCACTGGATTTGAGTCTCCAACTATTTCAAGAATACAAGAATTGTCTGCTTCCTAATTGATGGGCAGTCATGTTTTATATGGTTAGCCTTGTTGCTTGCATCCTAACAATTTTTATTGACTGTTTCCTAGTATGATTTGATTGCTTATTGTGCCTAAGACTGTTATTAAGTGTTGTACTTTATGATTCTTGACTCTTGACGAATGTATCTTTTCTTTTATGTACACTGAGAGCATATGCATCAAGACAAATTCCTTGTGTGTCCAATCATTGTTGGCCAATAAAGAATTATATCTTCCATCTTGCTATATTTTTTGTTCTGTGTTACTGATTTTTGATTATATCTTCCATCTTGCTATATTTTTTGTTCTGTGTTACTGATTTTTGATGGCATTCACTACATTAGAAATACAGATAGTCATCAAGTTATGACCACAACTGAGCCCAAAATTTCGAGTCCTAGCACTGTGGAGCAGGGTGAGCTCCCGTCACCTGCAACAGCTTCTGCCCACCTAGCAGTTTGAAAACATGTTCTATGTGAGCAGATAAATAGGCACCACTTTGGTGGGAGGTCAAGCTGGTGCTTCATGTGGATGGTTAGAATCCTGCTGGCACTGTACCTTCCTGGTTGCAACCCCACTAGTGAGGTGGCTTAAGTGGAGGGAGAAGGCCCTGGATGACACTGCAGAAAGATGCTCATCTTTCTTTCTGGTGCAAAGCTAGCTCATCTCATGTGGCGCATTTTAGAAAGCGCACAAGAGTGAACCAAGTAGGGCTAGCAGTGTTAGATAATACTCTGCATTAGCCTTGTAGTCTCCTGACTAATGTCACATTGCAAGAAAGAAAGAAAGAAAGAAAGAAAGAAAGAAAGAAAGAAAGAAAGAAAGAAAGAAAGAAAGAAAGAAAGAAAGAAAGAAAGAAAGAAAGAAAGAAAGAAGGAAGGAAGGAAGGAAGGAAGGAAGGAAGGAAGGAAGGAAGGAAGGAAGGAAGGAAGGAAGGAGAGGGAGGGAGGGAGGAAGGAAGGAAGGAAGGAAGGAAGGGAGGGGGAGGGAGGGAGGGAGGGAGGAAGGAAGGAAGGAAGGAAGGAAGGAAGGAAGGAAGGAAGGAAGGAAGGAAGGAAGGAAGGAAGGAAGGAAGGAAGGAAGGAAGGAAGGAAGGAAAGAAAGTCTAGCCCTCTTCTTTTCAAGGTCAGACAGAGCCAACTGAGGGCTGCCACCCTAGCAAGACAGATAAATATAAAATATTCTGTACTTCCAAGATGCTAAAATACAGAATGCTTTTTTCTCAGAATGGGTTTCTTCATTGACTTCAAGATTTATTTTTGTTTGGGCATAAAACAGTCAGTGAGAGCATACGGTACTAAGAAAAAAAGGCCATGAAATGTCCTTCAACTTCACAACTAACTTGAAGCTTCCTTCAATCTTTGGACTGTGTGTAAGCTCTGGTTCCACGTTTCTCCTTAATGACTCTTTCATACTTTCCCCAAGGTCAGCTCTAAATTTGTCGAGAAAAATGATGCCCCATGAGCTGCAAAGCACACATCCATCAGCCTCAAAGGAGACTTGGTCAGGGCATGTGGAAAGAAGTCTAGCAAAACCTAGACTCAACCTGATAGAAGTGAAGTAACACAAATTGAGGAATATGCTTCATAATGTCAGTGGACCCCTGCCATCTCCAGCTGTTTAAGCTGTGGGTTATCGAATGTCAATGAAAGGCTTGAAGTTCAACACACTTATTTATTTATGTATTTATTAATTTTTTATGCCACTCATCATCCCTACTCTGGGTGGCTTATATATTATAAAAAGATAAATAGAAAAGTAGTTGAAATAGTAAAACTATGCTAATTAAAATGTTAAAACTATACAAAAGTAGGCCTAAGCGATGTCTGAGATGATCTTACCCCAACAACCACCTCCAGTGGTGAGTTCCCCACCCCCTTGGGGCCCCAAGCCAACTAGCAAAACCAAAATTTTAATAGCCTTCTGGATGGCCAAAAGGGAAGGAGAAATTTTCACCTCTGGTAGTAGAGTGTTCCACAGGAATGGGGCCACCACAGAAAAGGCTCTTTTCTTTGACCCCTACCCATTGGAATTCCTTGGCAGATGAGATCCATGGCAGGCCTCTTCTGCTGGTAAGAGTGGGGCAGGCTATTTCCATTGAAGAGAGACAATATCTTTCATTTTTTCCCTTTATTCTAGAGAAAATGTACAATGATCTGATTCAGTTTAGGATCATTATGCATAGGAAGTGGAAACTTAGTCTTCAGAAGAAAAGTTGAGGATGGTAATTATGAAGTCCAAGAAAAGATACATCAACATTTTCAAGGGGGTGCAATGAAAATCAAGACTTGTTCTCTATTATTCCAGAGTTTGGGGCATGAAATAATGAATTAATTTAGGGAAAAGCAGATTCCACTCAAAAATTTCCTAAGAACTAGCACAGTTTGACAATGCAACCAGTTCTACAAACTTGTGGTACAGTCCTCTTCCCTATATGCATTCAATTGAAGGATAGGCATACATATATCAGGAATGCTTTTATTTACATTTATTTATGATGTGCTTGGGATTCTCTCAAAAGATGATGGCGTGAAGAAAAAAGCAGTAACAAAGTATTTCCCCATTTTTGAAAATGCAAAATCCAACCATTGGTTCAAAATCCAACCGTTGTATCCCTGGCAGAGTAAAAACAGAAGGGAGCCAAAGCGTGTACATTTTGTTGTAATTGTGTTAATATAATTTTTTATATCAGTGTTTCTCAATCACAGTAACTTTAAGATGTGTGGTCTTCGATCCCAAGAATTTTCCCATTCTACCTGAGAAATTTTGGGAGTTGAAGTCCATGTATCTTAAAATTACCAACGTTAAGAAACACTGCTTTATATGACACTAATTATATTAACAACATGAAAAAAGGTGGAATGCTAAGTGAATGATTAAAACTGTGGGTTCTTATACTGATCTTTTCAAAAAGAGATCAAATTTTAAGTTTAAAGTGTTGCAACAATCAAGCACATTTAATTTTGCATCGTTCTTTCACATAAATACACACGCCCAGGCAGAGACAACAGTATGAGTAAGGCATAATTTTCATGGGTAACCTTCTCAGCAGCTGCCGTTTCTGCTAATGATCCAATTCTTAATCGAACTCCCAACCATTTTCCTTGTATCTCGTGGGATCAAACTGTCCCTTCCCTTGATTGTATTTTTAATTAAAATGGAAAAAAGCTCATTTTCGAAAGATAATCCGCTGCCATCTGAAATACTTCAGCGCTCTGGAAAGGACCAAAATCAAACTAGAATTATTTAAGATGCTAATTAAACTGAAACAGTTCTTGGAAGACTGGGTTATTTTTATTCACCCACTAAAGGAGAAAACAAATTATTTTGGAGGAACAGCCATTTAGTTCAGTAGAAAGCAATTCAGAATGAATGTTTCCATAAATTGTTGAGTGAGATCTGAAGGTGTTTAATATTTGTTTTAAAAAAATAGGTTCATCTAGATACAGTATATTGATGAATCCATCAACAATGAAAGGGTAAAAAGGTCAGTGATTTTGTCTTACTGCCCAGGTGACTTCCTTGGAAAAAAGTGGGATATACTGAATAACAGGGTTGGAAGGGACCTTGGAGGTCTTCTAGTCCAACCCCCTGCTCAAGCAGGAGACCCTGGCTTATACCATTTCAGACAAATGGTTGTCCAATCTCTTCTTAAAAACTTCCAGTGATGGAGCACCCACAGCATCCAGAACAATTAACCAGTGGAACAGCTTGCCTCCAGAAGTTCTGGTTGCTCCATCACTGGAGGCTTTTAAGAAGAGATTGGACAACCATTTGTCTGGAGTGACATAGGGTCTCCCATTTGAGCAATGGGTTGGACTAGAAGACCTCCAAGATCCCTTCCAACTCTGTTATTCTGTTAAAATATCTGACAAGCATAAATGTGAAATTTGAAGTCAAGCCATTCCACTGATTAACTGACGAAATTTCTTCATGCCTAATTAATATTGGAGTCATGCAGCCCTGGGATCTAAGCAGTTGGATATCAAATACACCCATCCTGTCCCTATTCTGGGTTTTCCTGTTTCTGTATTGTATTTTGAAGCTACTGGTTGGTTAACTGATTAACAGAATTGTGCTTTTTATCTTCTTTGCTTTCAAACAAGAAATGTTTTTTTTAGCTGACCCCAATAACACTAATTAAGCCAGAGTGATTATGTTCGAGTTGGTTAATGCCTTATTTGATTCATTTAAAGTCTGTTTATGTAGGAGGAAAACAAAATGCTCTAATTTCTAAAATCTCTAAAAAAGATGTGGTAGAATTAAGTCTGGGGGGGTGGGAATTAGTGAAAGCGAATGATTTTTAAGCTTTCTAAGCTTTCAAATTTAGCCAGTACTTCTAAATGTGTAGTTAAAAGTCCATTAAAACAGCAATGGAAATTATCCTTAGATTGGGAAAACTCATACAGGTGGTCCCCAGTTAATGACCATTTTTTCCAGTGACGGTTTGCGGTTTTGCTCCGCATTTGGAAGGCTGCCCACTGGGTGGCCGAATGCATCAAGAAAGACACTAACGCAAGTTCTATCTTGGGTGAGCTGCCCCGATCAGGGTTTGGGGAACTCCTTTTATTGGGAACACACAAAGGGGGTGAGTTTATCCAATCATTATGTTACATGCGTAGGAATGTTAGTGGATGCATCGCATCTTCCAATAACCATGCCATGGTAAATTTAAACTAGCAAACCAAACTGCATTCCAGTTAACTGCCCTTGTGACGTGTTTTATGGTCTTGTTCCTGGTGTCTGTTTTCAGCCTACGTGAGACCTAGCATGCACCGGAACCATTGAGGTTGCTCACGTGAGGCTTGGCACACAATGGATTTGGCCCATTACAGCATCTCCTCTGTTTTAGTTTTATATGGAGGAATTTCTTCTGGATCTTCATCACTACCCATGCAAAAACTTGTGCGGCGCACGCATCAGGGTCTTCTGAGGGTATGACTTTGTACAGAGGTTCTTTTTCCCAGAGGGCATTAACCTGTGCAATGGCACGCTTTTCAGCTAATAAAGTCAGACTATTGGAGATGGTACGAACAAATATTGGTAATACACATGGAAGAATAACGCATCCTGCAGCAATCATACCTATGAGAGCTACTATGGCTTGTAATCCTGGTAGTTTAGGGAACCAAGAACTAAAAATATTCTTAAAATCAATACCTTGCCATACTTGATTAGGATTGTAGGTTAATTGTCGCATCTCAGTTGTTAATTGTGCTACTACTTTGCCAACTTTGTCAATTTGAAGACAACAGTTCGTAAGATTGAACCTACCACATACCCCTCCTTCTTTGGCTAGTATGTAGTCTAAAGCTAAACGATTTTGGTAGACAGCTGTGCGTAATTTGTCCGTAGCAGTTGCTAGAGTGTTTAGAGCCTTGTCTATACGTTGTCCTGCTAAATCTAAAACAGCTTGTAAACGCATAATTCTATTAATCATGTATATGGGGGTTCTGTACCCCCCAGGAGCCGTCTTGGGCCCAACTAGCAATGCTGAAGGTGCAGACGATTCTTTCTGAGGTCCAGGTGTCCCCTTCATATTCTGATTGACAGGGGAAACCTGCAAAGGTATTATCGGTGTCTCTTTTCTTGTGGGATAATGTATCATACACAGGGATGCCCAGTTCTTGCTTGATGGAGATCGGTAGGAGGAAAAGGAAGGTCTTATCCACCCCAATACACATGACCCTTGCCAATCTGCTGGAAGGGACGGATAGGCTAGGTTACCACAAATCCAATACATGTTATTTGGAGCTGTCCAAATTTGAGAGGATGTTGTGTCATAGAGATAAGGTAGGAGAGAGGTGTTGAATTTGGCAGGTGTGGTGGTAGCATTGTCAGGTGCTGTCCAAGTCTGGTAGGAGTTATCCCATGTACCTAAGCAAAGGAGGTGTCCTACTGGAGTGGATCCATTTCGGGAAAAACAGTTTCTACCAATTAAGTTAGTGGTAATTGTCCAGATAAGTGGATCGGAAGCTATTCTAGCTGTTATGTTTCCTACAGAAGACATGTTATTAAACAGAGATGGCGAGGCTTCTAAGGCTTGCCATGGCCATTGTTCTCCTGTGGTAATTCCCCACAGACAAAACAATTGGTTACTGCAAGTTGTTTTGCAATTTTTTCTGCCATATCCATGAACAAGTTTTTGCAATAATGCTGGTATCAGGGCTTTTTCTAATTTCCTTAAATTATTATATACTGACCAGCCTAATGATGTTTCCTCGCCTTCATAAATTATTTCAGTTTTTATGGTAATGTAAGTATTTGGGTCTGTTCCTGTGCCATCAATCCCTATACCATAAGTTTCCAAGGCAGGGTGTTGCCTGGAGATAGTGATTTCTACCTTATTGTCTGTGGTAGACCCTGATATTCGTTTGAAATGTGACAGATGATTGCAACCTGAGTACCCTCCCCCGGTATAATCACAGACACAAGACCAACCCGAGCACTCAACGGAACCTCCACAAGGGGTCCAGTGGTTGGGGTTCCCCATGGCCCAGTTAATGGGTGTATGACACAAGTATTTATGATTGTGAGCGTACGTTGATTTCCAGTCATCCAACCCACATGAATGTCCCCCTGGTTTAGAACAAGCAACACAAACATCAAAGATTAAAACAATTGGGTTAGTACCGTCCTTGAGCACGGTGGTGTGGTTTAGGTAATAAAGTTTTCCTTCCCTTCAGGATCGGATCTGCCAGAGGTTTTGGAAGTCCTGCCCATAAGGTGACGTTGAGACGTACAGCTGCCTTGGGATCGTAGCAAATGGTTTTTGAGTTCATCTTGCATAGATGGTACATGGTCCCATTGTTTTGGCAAGTTTTTCCCGTAGGAAGGCACTTCTGCGGTTGTTGGGTATGGTAGATGAGAGTTATTTGAGTGGATCCTGCCTGCGTGGTTTTGGTCAGGCAGGGGGTGCAACCATCTGATGCGCTGGCAGAGTTCTGCGATCTCTTAATTCGATGTAGAAAAGGGGTGGCCTGAGCATAAATGTCAGGCTGACTTGCGAATTGTCTGTGATAATGACGAGATGAACGGGGTCTAAGGACTGTCCAGGATTCATAAATGTTGCTTATGGAATCATAGAGGCGTCGACCGGAGCAATAATAGGTGGTGGCAGTGGGGCGAAGTATGAGGAGTGTAGTTCGGGGGGGATGTTCAAAAGTGTTGATCTGGAAGGAAGCATTGCTGGAGATGTGGGGCCACGGCTTAGGGAGCGTTGACCATCTGAGGTAAGGGGGAAAGATGTCCCCAGATGCAGTGCAGGTCAGCAAGAGGGGAGTACCTGGCGTGAAGTATGTCACTCGATATGGAATGGAGACCTTGGAGGCATGTGCAGCAAGAAAGAGGAAGAGGGTTGGCAAGGCAACGAGACGAATCATGTTGATATGTCTGCAGGTGGTGACTTTTCTACTTTGGGGTGGTATGGTCTGATGTGCCGTCCAGGAACCCACAGGACACGATCTGGAAGCTGGATAGCTGCGTAGCCACGACCCCAGGTGAGGAGAGCAGCAGGACCCTTCCAAGTAGGGTCTGGCAATTGGCGGTAGTATACCTGTGGTTTGGGAGAATCAGGGGGGGGGGGAGGAAAAATGCCGCTCCGCTGCTGTCATAGCAGGGTTGCCAGAGAGGTTGAGGAAGTTGAGGGTATAAAGACAGAGATTAAGAGTGTCTTGCATCGCCGGGAGGCCAAGGGTTCTTTTCCCTTTGATCAAATTTCGTTCTAACGCTGTTTTTAGCGTTAAGTTAGCCCTCTCTAGTGTATGCAGTATCTGTTTTTATTTCATTTGGGCGTCCCAACGATGCAAAAGTGCGAATGCAATGATTGATGACATGTTTGGAGGCTTCTCCTCTTTGCGGAGTTGCCATTATGAACCCTGAATAAGTATCAATTGTAACATGCAGATACTTCCAGGGGCAAATGAAGGAAATTGAGTAACATCCATTTGCCATATTTCGCAGGCTTTCAACCCGCGGGGATTTACCCCTAAGGGAATGGAATGGGCTTGTTGACCACAGGTGGGGCATTGTTGCCTAATGGCTGAGGCTTCTGCCATCGTGAGGTTGAAATGTTTCATGAGAGCTTTGGTGTTTTGATGGAAATAAGAATGACTCTCCCAAGGAGTCAATGTGTGTGATGTCATGATGCCTGCAGCTGCTTGATCCGCCACATCATTGCCTTCCTGGAGGATTCCTGGGAAGGGTTGGTGGCTACGAATGTGTGCTACAAAGAAAGGATGTTGACGCTGTGCAACAAGGTGTTGTAATGTAACAAAAAGAGAGAGGAGGTTTTTATCAATTGCAGGAGAGAGGTAAGAGTCATGGATAGTAGAGACTATTTGAGTAACATATAGGCTGTCTAAGATCAAGTTGATGGGTTCGTTAAAATTCTGGAAGACTAATATGGTTGCAGCAAGTTCAGCTCTTTGTGGTGATGTATTGCTTGAAGCTTAGGTTGCTGCAAGGATATTGTGTCAGCAGGCTTTTCCCCCCCAAGTAAGGGCTTCAAACAATGGAGAAAGAATATCAGTGGTTAAAGACAGGAAAGATTTATGGTACCAGTTTATGGTACCCAGATAGTTGAACCAAGGTGGGTTGAGAAGGTAGAGACAAAGAGGGAAGTGAAGGATAGGCAGTAGCAGAAAGCATTTTATAGCCCAGATATGCGTATGGAGTTAGTACTCGGTGAAATCAATCTGTGTTCTCTGGAAAGGCCAGCCCACTAGGGGTTGCCCTCCCATTTCTTTTTCCTTGCTGCTTTCTTGTTTACTTTCAAACATATAGTCCGGAGAGGGAAGCCCCCGCAGATAGAGGCTGTAGAATCCTCTTGCAATCCTCATTAGCATTTTCAACAGCCAGTTTTAACAGAAGCTTCTTCATTAGAGATTTGCCTATGAATGGCTTTCTGAAGCTTCTCTACGAACTCGGCATCAAAGGGACAGAGAGAGACCTCCTCTAGAGTAAGAGAGCCTTCTCTGCGTCCCTGCACCATGGCTTGTGCGAATGCTCCCATGGGTGTTTGATCCTTCGCTGAATTTAAGTTAGGAGAACTCAGGGGTTCAGGAGCAGTGGGGGGAGTTTTTAATGGGAAAGCGTCCTTTGTCTTGGTTTCAGCTGCATAGGGAGGAGGAGGATCCCCAGGGGGGGGCTTTAGTCAGCGCTGAGCCATGGATTGTTAAGCATTCCATGACTGTCCTCCACGTGGTCAGAATTTTTGGTGGAGCCCTGGGGTTATCATGAAAATAATCACCCAAACGTTGCCATGTGGAGACTTTCAAGGACCCTTTATCCGGATAAGCCGGATATTGTATGTAAATGTAAGTCAAAAGGGTGATAAGGTCCTTTTTAGTTGGAATCAGGAGCATTTTGCCCTGACTCCCAAAATACGAATTGAACTCTTCGTTAATTCTTCCAATTCCTGCAAACGTGCCATCTGCTCTTTGGAGAATTTTCCGCCCATACTCACCTGAAAGGAGGATGTCTTCTTTGATGAAGATTCCTGGGGAGGGATCCGTGACACGAGACGGCTTCCCTGAGTTGCAACTGGCTCGCCCGGCCGGGTGAGATAGGCAGTCGAAGAGAGACGCACCCGTTCCTTTTAGTGGATCACGTCGGGGTCACCAATTGCGGTTTTGCTCCGCATTTGGAAGGCTGCCCACTGGGTGGCCGAATGCATCAAGAAAGACACTAACGCAAGTTCTATCTTGGGTGAGCTGCCCCGATCAGGGTTTGGGGAACTCCTTTTATTGGGAACACACAAAGGGGGTGAGTTTATCCAATCATTATGTTACATGCGTAGGAATGTTAGTGGATGCATCGCATCTTCCAATAACCATGCCATGGTAAATTTAAACTAGCAAACCAAACTGCATTCCAGTTAACTGCCCTTGTGACGTGTTTTATGGTCTTGTTCCTGGTGTCTGTTTTCAGCCTACGTGAGACCTAGCATGCACCGGAACCATTGAGGTTGCTCACGTGAGGCTTGGCACACAATGGATTTGGCCCATTACAGCAACGGTTTGAAATTATGACAGCATTGAACAAAGGGGGCATACAATCAGTGCCAAGATGTACAGTCATTTCAGCATCTTTGCAGTCACGTGATTGCAATCTGAGTGCTTGGCAACTTGTTTGCACTAATGATAGGTTTGTAAAGCACCCCATGGCTTAGAATAACTTTATTGTCCCTTTAAATGCACACTAATCGGCATACATTAAAATGAAATTTTGTTGCATACAGCTCTCAAAGGGTCACCACCTCCAATATGCACTACATAAACATGACTAAAAAATATATGCATATACTCACATATATATTCTATGACACAGAGAAATAACACCGTCTAGTTTGCAAATATACATGTACATGGCAAGATAATTGAATCTTGCGAGTTTACCAGATGGACGGCCTAGGGAACAAAGCTGTTACAGAATCTGGTAGTCCTGCTAGAAATACTTCAAAACCTCCTCCCAGTAGGGGAGCAACAGAAACAGACTGGTGTGTGGGTCCTTAACAATGCTTTGAGTTCTAAGCACGTAGCGCTTATAAGCAGTATCCTGAATAATGGGAAGCGAGCTTCCTATAATCTTCTCGGCTGTCCTTACCGCTCTCTGTATGGACTTTCTATCTGAGGTGCTGCTGTCCCCAAACCAAACAGGCATGCAGTTTGTCAAAACACTCTCAATCGTGCCTCTGTAAAAAGTGACCAGGAAAGAAGGAGGAAGATGTGCTCTCCTCATCCAATGCAGGAAATGCAGGTGTTGGTTTGCACGCTTCACTAAGGATGCCATGTTGAGAAACCAGTTCAGATTGTTAGTTATCTGCACCCCCAGATACTTAATACTGTTGACCACCTCTACAGCTGCATCCTTGATGCTGAGTGGAGTATAACTATGAACTAAAATCTACAGTGATCTCCATTTACAGTCTTCCTGGCTGACTTCCCCAGAAAGTCAACAAGGTAGGCAGCAGGGAAAGTCACAAGCTATTGCTGCTGGCTAGTTTTTAGGGACTGTCCTGTCTTGAAATCCAAGTATGAATCACTTGAAATCCAAACTTGAAGATGTAGACTGTCTTCAGCCAGCTTCCTTGAGACCAAAACCACCATATTCTGGAGAGATTCTTCCCAGTGCCAGGATGCAGTTGTAAAGTCAACTCATCATCCGGTGATCCGTTCTATGATTGCCAACAACTTACAACTGTAATTGTTGGCTCAATTACAGTTATAAATTGAGAATTACCTATAGAATATCCATTCGACAGACAATAATCTGGTCGAGGTGTACATAAGAACCTAAGCAGTGCCCTGCTGGACTGGGCCAGGGGTGGGTGGCTGGGGGTTCACAGGGGTTCGGGAGAGCCTCTAGTTAAGATTCTGTGCAGTTCAGAGAACCCCCAAATCCCACTCCTGGCTGGCCCTGCCCACCCCGCCCCACCCTGTCCCTCCCAGGAGTCCCCACAAGGCCCGTTTTGAATGCAGGTAAGTTCAAGCGCATGGAGGCTCAGGAAGGGCAAAGAACGGGCCTCCCAGAAATTTGGGAAGGCAGGCAATGGGCCTGTTTCCAGCTTCTAGAAAGCCTCTGGAGCCCAGGGAGGCCATTTTCACCCTCCCGGAGGCTCAAAGAAAACCTCTGGAGCCCAGGGAGGGTAAAAACGCTCTCCCACCATGGTGCAGGAAGCCGACTAGGCCTCACACACCATGGCCACGCCCACCCAGCAACTAGGCAGAGAACCCTTTGCTAAAATTTTTGAAGCTCACCCCTGGAGTGGGCCTCTGCTTCTGTTCTCACATGGTCAACCAACTCCGCAAGGAAATCCACTTGTCTCCAAACAAATGGACTTCAGAAGTAGTCCCTTTATTATCAAGGTAAATAACCAATGATCCTTTAATACTGGTGCCATATTTTTCTATGCAGCATGGTTGGAGAACCTGTGGACCTGTAGGTATTGCTGAAATATATCTCCGAGAATCCCTCACCATGGTGCCTCTACACGAGGGCTGTCAAACTCGCAGCCCGCGAGCCAGGTGTGTCATGTGATGGCCACACCCAGTTTAGCGAAGGGGAAAAAAAGCTGCCATGATGACGCAAGTTTGACACCCCTGCTCTACACCTTCAAACAGGGTTGTCTCTGGGCAGCTTCCTAGACCTGTCCCTGCAGTTTTCTTGGTAATATTTATAGAATGCCATTTGTCATTGCCTTCATCTTATTTATTTATTTATTTATTTTAAAACTTGCTAAGGTTGAGAGAGAGTGCCTGGCCCAAAGTCACCCAGTCAGTTTTTATGCCTACGGAGGGACTAGAACCCACAGTCTCCTGGTTTCTAGTCTGATGCTTTAACCACTACACCAAACTGGCTCTTTTCAAGTTAAGATTCACCAAGTATCAGTTGACCTTAATCCACCCTGTGTATGCATGTGATGAGTTGAGCAGACATTCAATGTATTGTGCAAAACCAGAAAAATGGGCTAGAATAGTTACCAGGTTAAGTGTACTGTGGGCAAGATGACCACTGAATGCAACTTAACTTGAATACAAATCCAGTAACTGTTTGTATGGTAGCTTCTGCAGTGTTGCCAAGTTATGTATTTAAGCCTGGATGGACTCTCTCATGACCAAAGAAAGAATTGTGAATGAGGGGTTAGACAGACAGACAGACAGACAGACAGACAGACAGACAGACAGACAGAGGGATGGAGGGATAATAGATAGATGATAGATGATAAATGATAGATGATAGACAGACAGATATAGATAATAGATAGATAGATAGATAGATAGATAGATAGATAGATAGATAGATAGATAGATAGATAGATAGATAGATAGATAGTGTTATGTCTTACCTGTACAAAAGAGGTGAGAAGTCCAAATCTCCAACTGAATACAAACAAGCAAACCAATCCAGAAATTATAGAGTTAAATTCCTTGAGCCGATAAAGTTCTTGGCAGTCTCACACACGCTGTCTGCCAAGTCTGACAAGAAAGCAGGAATATAAATCACACAGGATACTTCGAAGCTCCTCTGAATAATTGACATGTTGTCCCGAATGAAGAACCCAGAGCGAACACACCCACTTTTGCCTGCGACGGTGCCTCGCATCAAGCCAGCATTCCTCTGCTCGATTCTCAGTCAGAGACTCTGATACGCCCTCCTCCTTTTCCTGATTAGCTTCAGGTCTTCCCTCCCGGTTATCTGCCGACACCTGAGGCACAATCAGGGAGGAAGGCATTGCCGAAGAGGAAGGTCCTGGGGAGGAAGGCATTTCCAAAACCTCCTCTTCCCCATTGTCCGAGTCTTCGTCCTCTTAACAAAGCAGGCTCAAACCTCAGAGCCACAATAGATAGATAGATAGATAGATAGATAGATAGATAGATAGATAGATAGATAGATAGATAGATAGATGGATAGATGGATAGATAGATAGATAGATAGATAGATAGATAGATAGATAGATATAGATAGACAGACAGACAGACAGATGGATGAGAGAGTGAGAGAGAGAAAGAGGCTGGGATTGCACACTCTCTAAACAAAAGCCCAACAAATCACGTTAGGGGGTTCAGAAGAGTATATTTTACTAACTGTGGTTTATTTAAACCATGTGCAAACAAGGTCAGTTACCTGCTGCATACTTATTAGAGAAAATGAATGTTTTCCACAGCATATGAATTACAATGAACCCAGAATGGTAACTAATTTTCTTCTCTTGCTTTCTGAACAATTTCAGAATTGCACTTCGTTTGTGTGGTGTAATTGCAGAAATTATGGGCCAGTTGTCCCGAATTATGGACAATTGGGACCATTTTATGGTTGTTTCATTTCCACACCTTTTATGTGTCTAAGTCAGAATGCCTTCAGTTTAACACTGCATTTTTAATTTATAAGATTGGTGCAAAGGTGGTATTCAACAGGTTCTGACCAGTTCTGGAGAATGGGTAGCGGAAATTTTGAGTAGTTTGAAGAACTGGCAAATCCCACCTCTGACTGGAGCTTTTATAGTATCCTTCCCCAGCCATGCCCACCAAGCCATTCCCACAGAACCAGTAGTAAAAAAAATTGAATCCCACCACTGGGTTGGTGGGAAGGGAGATGAGAACTGGCCAAAAGAAAAAGGGAAGCAAACAAAATAAAATTTACTAAACTGTGCAATACTGAGCCATATGTAGTATAACAGAATCATACAGTTCCAAAATTCAGTGCAATTTTTAAAAAAGAAAATAATAAGAGGATAAATAGAATAGAAATAATAGAATTCTTTATTACCAAGTATGTAATCATACATAGAATAGAATAGAATTCTTTATTAGCCAAGTGTGATTGAACTCACAAGGAATTTGTTTTTATACATATGCTCTCAAGATACATACAACAAGAATCATAGATATAACACTTAGAAGTAGTCATAAGGATAAAAGCAACAAAGTTACATTCATACAGTCCTAAGTGGGAGGAGATGGGTGAAAGGAAGATAAGAAGATTAATAGTAATAGTAATTTATACTTAGTAAATAGTTTGACAGTGTTGAGGGAATTATTTGTTTAGCAGAGTGATGGCGTTCAGGAAAAACTCTTCTTGTTTCTGGTTGTTCTGGTGTGCATGGGTGGATTTCTACTGGTTCTGTCCACCTCTGTAGAACCGGTAGCTCTGAAGAGCAACAGACGTAGAACCGGTTCTATGTCTGCTGATGTTTTTGCCCACCTGCCCGCCCGGGCTCTTACCTGACCTTTATTTCCTTCTTTTTCAACTTTAGCTGCCGTGCAAGGCACAGCTGCAGTTTAAAAACCAGGAAAAAAGTGCTTTTTGAAAGGCTGCTTCTCTGCACGCAGCGTGCTGATGATGATTTACAGGCGCACACAGCATGCAGGGAAGCACATCGTAAATCACCGAACCTCATGAATCACCAAACTGGTAGTTAACCCTGTCGGATCCCACCCCTGCTGGTATGTAATGCTCTAGCATCGTTTTGAGGGTAGGAATTGAAACAGTTTATGTCCAGGATGTGAGGGGGGGGGAAATATTTTCACAGCCCTTTTTTTGACTCGTGCAATATACAGGTTCTCAATGGAAGGCAGGTTGGTAGCAATTATTTTTTCTGTAGTTCTAATTATCCATTGAAGTCTGTGCCTATCTTGTTGGGTTGCAGAACCAAAACACACAGTTATAGAGGTGCAGATGACAGACTCAATAATTCCTCTGTAGAACTGTATCAGCAGCTCCTTGGGCAGTTTGAGTTTTCTGAGTTGGCGTAGAAAGAACATTCTTTGTTGTGCTTTTTTGATGATGTTTTTGATGTTAGGTGTCCATTTTAGGTCTTGAGATATGATAGAACCTAGAAATTTGAAGGTCTCTACTATTGATACTGTGTTGTCTAGTATTGTAAGAGGTGGTAGTATGGGAGGGTTTCTCCTAAAGTCTACCACCATTTCACCACGGTTTTGAGTGTCACCCTCATGAATAAAGTAATAAAGTAATCTAATCAGCAATGCATTTCCTTAAACTAAAGAAATGACTTTCCCCTTCAACAAGACAAATACAAAGAATTTCAATGGTTTATTGTTTAACATTTCAACCTAAAATCTCTTGATACTATATCTCAAAGTTGATCTATAATAATAAAGCCTCATCATTCAACCTTAATCAGCAAAAGTCCATTAAGAACAACCAAAAATAACTACACATAAATAAATCAGGTTCATATTTACTTTATTTACTCTATTCCATAACTTATCATTTTCTGTGAAAATATAAGAAACTCTCTTCTCATATCTTATCTCATATCTATTAAAAAAAATCTTTAAAGTCTCAGCTTTCAAAGTTAATCAGAAAAAAAAAATCATCAAGAGCTATCAGAAATATGGAAATTTAATCCCTTCAAATAATGTTTCACAAATTAATTCCTTATCATTTTCTCCTAATCTCCTATCAGAAACTCCTTCACAGATTTAACACTTTCCTTCAGTTTTAACATGGTAGCTTATCACTTTCTCAAAAAGTACAATAACAACTGCTTAGCAGTTGTGGCATAAATCAAGGTCACCCTGTATTTTGATATTATTCTAGATATTAAAGATTGACTTTTGGAAATGTGTAACTTCTCCATTTTGGAAAATATAATAAATAATCAGAAAACAAAGCCAAAAATGGAACAGACTTTACAGTTCATACAACAATAGAGTCATTATCTTAGGTATTTTTAAATTATTTCTATTATTTGGTATCAGGATACTATTTATAGGGCATGTACCGTGTTTCTCACAAAATAAGGTTGGGCCTTATTTTTTTTGACCCCTGAAAAAATGGCTAGGCCGTCTTTTCAGGGGTGACTTAATTCCCCCCCCTTACATCGTCGGGCCGGCGGGCAGCGACGGCTTAGATGTTGACCTCGGCATTGGTGGGGCACTTCGTATTGGGAGACCTTCCTCACAGTTGCTTTCCCTTCTCCCGTGGTGCTGCGGTGTTTAGAGCAATGCCGTGTCGTTTGGCGTAGCTACACGTGGCCAGCCAGGGCTCCTCCCTGCAACCAGAGTCCGGCGGAGACATTCGGCTTCAGGCGCTCCTGTCGCCGCCTTCCCTTCACCTTTGAAGGCAAAGCCAATTCTTTTAAAAACGATGCCCTACTACCGGTACGACAAAGCCTCCCCTGCCCGAGAGGGCAGCCCAACCCCACGTGGGGAGGCGAATCTCCTGGGGCCGCAGCGCAGGATCGGCCCACCCCGGGAGAAGCACCCAGCCGCCATCCTTGCCTGGCGCCGGGCAGAGCGCGAAGAGCTTCTCCTGTGGTGCCCAGCGCAGCTGACAGGTGGGCCCTCCTGCCTGGAGGGCAGAGCTCTCGCCAAGGCAGCGAACGCCTCCCCGCCGGGCCCTCCGCCCATCCCACCATGGCCGCACCAGAGCCATGCAGGCTGGGCAGAGCTGGGAAAGCGAGCCGTTGGTGCACACCTGCCTGCCAAGCGAAAGAGCCGGGCCGACCCGAGCTTGGCTTCCTTCCCAAGTCCCTCCAGCCTGAACCTGAAGGGGCCACCAGGAGAGGCCGCCCGAGGCAGTGATAGCGCCTACCCATCCGTGGAAAGGAAGCAAGGCAATGGCCTGCGCTGTGTATTCCTCCGAGCTGAGCCCTGCCAAGTGAGCGCCTCTGCCCAATGTCCATGCCGCTGCAGCGTTTGGAGCTGCCTGCGCATTTGGAGATGCGTGGGGACAGGGACGGGCTGGACGAGGGGTGGAAAGAACGGGAGGCTTCGGGCTCTCTCCGCCGGATCCACCAGCCAGGGAAGCAGCACTGCCATTACCTCGCCTCCCTGTTCGCAGGCGGGCGGGCGCTATCACTCCCTCGGGTGGCCTCTCCAGGTGGCCTCTGCAGGTTCGGGCTGGAAGGACTTGGGAAGGAAGCCAAGCTCGGGTCGGCCCGGTTCTTTCGCTTGGCAGGCAGGCGCGCACCCGCGGCTCGCTTTCCCGGCTCTGCCCAGCCCTCACGGCTCTGGCGTGGCCCTGGCGGGATGAGCGGAGGGCCCGGCGGGGAGGCACTCGCTGCCTTGGCGAGAGCTCCGCCACCAGGCAGGAGGGCCCACTTGTCAGCTCCGCTGGGCACCCCAGGCGAAGCTCTTCATGCTCTGCCTGGCGCCAGGCAGGGATGGTGGCTGGGCACTTCTCCCAGGGTGGGCCAATTTTGCGCTGCAGCCCCGGGAGATTCGCCTCCCCATGTGGGGTTGGGCTGCCCTCTCGGGCAGGAGAGGCTTTGTTGTACCGGTAGTAGGGTGTCGTTTTTAAAAGAATTGGCTTTGCCTTCAAAGGGAAGGTGGCAACAGGAGCGCCTGAAGCCGAGTGTCTCTGCCGGGCTCCGGTTGCAGGGAGGAGCCCTGGCTGGCCGTGCGTGGCTGTGCCAAATGCCGCAGCATTGCTCTAAATGCTGCAGCAGCACGGGGAGAAGGGAAAGCAACGGTGGCGGAAGGTCTCCCGATACGAAGTGCCCCACCAACGCCGAGGTCAATGCAGGCAGCACCATATCCGGGTATGCAACAAAAGTACTTCCTAACTGCAACTGCCCCCCTTTTCGCATGTTTAACATAGGCCTTAATTTGGGGGGAGGGGCTTAATTTGATTTTATGCCTATAAAACATGCTGGGACTTCAACTCCCATAATTTCTCCTCCAGGCTTGTTAGCTCAGGAATTCTTGGAGTTGAAATCCACAAGTCTTAAACTTGCCAAGTCTGAAGACCCTTGGTGTACAACCTATATCCTCAGGGTTGTATGCAGACTATCCAAAACCATCGTCTTCCAAAAAAGTCAACATGTTTTTTTTTTTTAATATGACAGAATTCTTGCAAACGGGGACAATAATTAAGTGCTCTTAAATTATTAGGCTAATAATCTTAACCATTTAAGTGTTCTTAAACAATTAGGGCCACACTTGGAATACTGCACCCAGTTCTGGTCAATATAAAAAAAAGATGTTGAGACTCTGGAAAGAATGCAGAAAAGAGCAACAAGAATTATTAGGAGGAGACTAAAAGTATTAGCTGGAGGTTAAAACATACGAAGAACAGTTACAAGCATTGAGTATGTTTTGCCTAATGAAAAGAAGGACTAAGGAAGACATGATAGCAGTGTTCCAATATTTGAGGGGTTCCTACAAAGATGAGGAGGTCAAACTATTTTCCAAAGCACCAAAAGGCAAGAACAATGAATGGAAACTAATCAAGCAGAGATCCAGTTTAGAATAAGGAGAAATATCCTAATATTGAGAGCAATCAACCAATGGAACAGCTTGCCTTCAGAAGTTGTGGGTGCTCCATTACTGGAAGTTTTCCAAAAGAGACTGGACAACCATTTGTCTGAAATGGTATAGGGTCTCCTGCTTGAACAGGGGATTGGACTAGAAGACCTTCAAGGTCCCTTCCAACTCTATTATTCTATGTCAGTGGCCCCCAACCTTTTCGGCACCAGGGACCGGTTGCGTGGAGAGAGGTTTTTCTGTGGACCAGAGGAGACGTGATTTCCCATACTACCTGTTTGTGTGGCCCAGTTTTTGGCATGCTGCAGCCCGGTGCCAGTCCATAGATTGGGGGCTGGGACAATTTGTGGGTAAGGAGAAAGGAATTTATTGTTTGTACAGAATTTGTAGGACATACTAATCTTTGAAAAGAATACACTGTGTACCTTTATCTAATCTCATAAATGTTGCTTGAGCCTAAAGCTGCACCTAGGAACAAAGGGATGAGAGTGTATCATCCCTTAGTCCCCTAGTATGTTCAAAATGGGTTTTTAGCTAGAATTTGCTGGCCTGGTGGTTGACTTCAGATAAAACCCCCAGAAACCAATAGTTATTGAAGATAAATTGTAAATAAAGAGCAGGGAATAATGTATTCACTTCAGGTGGTCTCAGATAGATTGTGATGGCCTGAGTACTCAGCCAATGAGGAAAAGGTGGGAGGTAAACATGGACAATGATAAGGAATATAGAGACAATATACTGGTGGCTTAAGCTTTAAGGTGTATCCATTGTACCTGTGAGCACGTGATACATCTCTTTGCAAAGTAGTAAAATAAAGATTACCATTGTTTTCTTTTATAAGTTTTGTCTTGCAATCATTTTAAACTAGAGAATGAATGGCACACCCCTGTTCTATGTTATATTATTTGAAATAAAATTAAGTCAAATGTACATTTAGGCCCAGGCCTGTCCACTTACTGAAGGATTTTACCAAATAGGACGTCCTGATTCTCCACTTTTGCTTCAGATAATCTAAAGAAGTTGGTCTTCAGAGAAGGGAGGGTGCCTGCTGATTGTTGAAATGTATGTAACCTGTGACACATTTTAACACAACACACCATTTAATATTCATCACCATCCAAACAGTATATTTTATTAGAAGGCTGTGTAAAGTCTGTAAATGCTGCGTATTGATCTTGTCAGTGGCTTTGCGGGGCTGAAGTTCCACAGTGAGGCATCACGAGACATAAAGACTGAAATTGCCATGTTTAAGATTTTGAAAAGGAAAGGAAAAAAATGAAGGGCCTAAAGCCATGTTTCTGGCATAGAAACCAAAAGACAGAGACAGTAGATCCTCAAAGCCATAAAAAAAATAAATGGCAACCGCTAATGCTGTTATTTCCTAAAGTTTTCTGCAATATGTCACAGTTTACAACCCACATAAAAGGATGTCTCTTAATACAAAAAGTTCCAACTGAACCCAGAAATACATTTTACACATTTACATTTCCAACCAAACTCTCAACAGGCAGATTTCTTCCCTCTCTTTTTAGTAATAATGGATGTATTTATGTGGATACTCTTGCATTGCACAACTCAATAAGTATATTAAGCCGTGGACATCTCTGTGGAAAGCAGTGGCTGGAATCACATAAAAAAAACCATACTTAAACCACATATGGTTTCAATGTTGACTCAGCCATAACAGTTGAGTTTATACCTGATGCTAAGCCACAAATGGTTCACAAACCACAGTGGTTGGATTCACATATTACACTATGCCAGCAGTCCTCAAAATTTGCAGTACCATGACACTCAAAACAATATGTGAGTTTCTCCCCAGCCTAAACTCCAACAAAAGTTTCTTTGGTGGTAGACTTAGATAAGAAATAAATCTGACAGTGATAATTATATATCAATGTAGGTGTCAATCATTGTCCACTAGGACTAAGCCCAAAATGAGCTTTTGCAGCACTGCTACTCTGCCTGTCAACACTGATCAGTTTTTGTTTAAGTTGTGACCTATGTAGTTTAAGATCCTTCACCTCAGCAGGTTCTGACTGAATTTAAGAACGGCTTCCCTAAGCTAAAACCACCAGGGCTCTCCAACCTTGGCAACTTTAAGACTTGTGGACTTCAACTCCCAGAATTTCTCAGCAGGCCATGCTGAGTTCTGAATTCTGGGAATTGAAGTCCACAAGTCTTAAAGTTGCCAAGGTTGGAGGACTTTGAATAAACCACATGATCTGGGCTTCTATGAAGGTAACTTTCATAAGCTCTAAGCAGCTCAGAGTATACCAAACATAGGTTCAAGCATATCTTTGCCCCAATACATTGAATAATAAACCTGGCAAAATGTCTAGTAAGTAAATCTACTTCTTACTGAGCCATGGTGGTGCAGTGGTTAGAATGCAGTACTCCCGGCTACTTCTGCTGCCTGCCATTTGGCAGTTCGAATCTCACCAGGTTCAAGTTGACTCAGCCTTCCATCCTTCCGAGGTCAGTAAAATGAGGACCCAAAAAATGTTGGGGCAAAAGGTTGACACTGTAAACCATTTAGAGAGGGCTGTTAAGCACTGTGAAGTGGTATATAAGTCTAAGGGCCATTGCTATTGCTAATGCTACTGAAATGAATCGCTTTCAGGGTTAGCTTGCAATCTCCTTTAAGCCAGAATGTGAAACTCGAAACTAAACATTGCTGAACAGATTGGATAGTGACTTCTGTGAGAGATATGAGGTTCCATCCTGGGTAGGGCGTTGTAGAAGACCTCCAAGCTCTTCTGGATGGGTCTATGAATTTGGAGCAAGAGAACAGAGAAAGATAAAAAAAAAGTCCTACATCCTTTCCATGCTTTCAAAACAACTCCACATTACTGCCTGCTTAGCATTCAAGAACAAAAATTTGTATGCAAAAGTAATACAAGTCATACAGTACTTGTAAGTCAAACTGATACGATGCTTTAGAATGGGACAATCTCGAGCAGAGATTGAGAAAAAAATGTAATTAAATCTCCTTTCCTCATTTTGGAAAGAATCAGATAATCACTGCACAAATGATCTCTTTATCAGAGCACACATGTCCACCCCTCACAGCAATTTTTCCTGATGGCAATTTTACATGAAGGAAATGAAAACTGCCTCAAATTTTATATCTAGGCAATGTCTACTAATGCCAGCCAGTAATTTGCGCTTTTTAATCTTTAACAATAATAAAATAGCAAAAAAGGGGCTTCTTCTTTCTTTTTTAACAAAAATTGTTGAGGTTTTTATCCTAAATCATGTAGCTAAATTTAACAATTATTATGGAAGCACAAAATACCATATTAAGAGAGAATTATCAGTATCCGTTGTTGGGAGATAAATTTAAATTCCTGTTTCCACTCTTATCTTAAAAGAAAGAATATGTCACAGACAGAATCTTTATTATTGTGCAGTAAAAAAAAGAAAAAGATAAGAACCAATGAACCTTTTCAATTGAACCGGGTGTTCCTGAATGCCTTAATTGAACTGGCTATTTTTCTGGGCCCTGGATTAAAGTGGTTGGGGCCTCTGTCAGATTTATTTTGGGGTGTGGGTGTTGTTAGACAGACTTGCCATCTAGTTCCTGTTCTCTTTTATGGTTTTATTGTATTATACTTTCTATTTTGGAGTCAGGTGGTGCTTAGATTCAATAATTTAAATTAATTTAACCTGATCTCTCTACAGATGAGCATTAACAACATTAGTAAGGATCGCTGGGGCACTCAGATCTCTAAGACAGCCCCTACAAGCGTCAATGCCATCAAGTTGATCTAATAATAACGAAGAAGAGCCAAGTAAAAACTAAGCGAGTTCGGACATTCAAATGTTCTATAATAGGGGTGTCAAACTCGATTTCATTGAGGGCCGTATCAGAGTTGTGTTTGACCTGGGGGGGGGCTGGAGGTAGGTAGCCAGGGTGGGTGTGGCCAGCTAGACATTACTCATGTAGCGGCCTGAACGTTCTGTCAGAGAAAACGGAGCTCGGGTGGGCTGCATGTGGCTCTCCCAAGCTCCGTTTTTCCTGGCAGAGGCACCGTGGGCCAGTCCGTTGTTTCAGGGCGGCCCCGTGGGCCAGATCTTAGCACCCTGTGGGCCGGATTCAGCCCGCGGGCCTCGAGTTTGACACCCCTGTTCTATAATTTTGTGGCCAAATGCTCGATGTGTGTTATTGCAATGACAAAATAGGCTTACCAACTCAAGCTGAACCTACTGCTTAAGCAGTGGGAACAAAACGCTGGTTGCAGGTAGCCTTGAGGATGCCGTGTTAAGTATTGACAAGTACTGACTTCCAGACACGTGGAAGCTGCAGAATTCTCCCTTCTGAAGAATGGTTAACTAAATTGTAGGAGTAGGCCTCCCACAGTGTTTAGAGTAGCATTATAACGATAGTCCTCAACTTACAACAGCTCATTTAGTGACTGTTGGAAGTTACAACGATGCTGAAAAATGTGACATATGACAATTTTTCACACTTGCATGGTCCCCATAGTCGTGTGATCAAAATTCAGGCGCTTGGGAACTGACTCACATTTATGATGGTTGCAGTGATCCAGGGTCATGTAGATCCCCTTTTGGGACCTTCTGACAAACGAAGTCAATGGGAAAACCGGATTCACTTAACAACCATGTGGCTAATTTAACGACTGCAGCAATTCACTCCAAACAACTGTGGCAAGAAAGGCTGTAAAATGGAGCAAAAATTCACTTAACAAATGTCTCACTTAAGCAACAGAAATTTTGGGCTGAATTGAGGTCGTAAGTCAAGGACTACCTGTATAGAAACTTAATTCTTATTGAAAACCATTTCAGTGTAGGACCACATTATTATTAATGTATCACGATCATTATTATGATCATGCCACATCCACATTTTTTAGGATTCCTATCCTAACGCAGAGGTCTCCAAACTTGACAACTTTTAAGACTTGTGGACTTCAACTCCCAGAATTCTCCAGATGGCTGGAGAATTCTGGGAGTTGAAGTCCACAAGCCTTAAAGTGGCCAAGTTTGAGGACCCCTGTCCTAATGTGATAAAAAGTTTATAGCAGTGTCTCTCAATTTCAGCAAATTTAAGATGTGTGGATATGTGGATGCATGTCTGGTTGGATAATTCTAGGAGTTGAAATCCACACATCTTAAAGTTGCTGAAGTTGAGAGACACTGGTTTACCAGGTTGATTTAATGTATTCTCAAAGGTGCTTTTCATTTTTTAAAAGGCAACTAGACTTTTTTTTATTTAAAAAAAAATAAAAAATAAAAAGCACTTTTGAGACAACCTGGATGACCTGGATATCTGAGAATCTGCATGGAGATTTAATGTATTATTTACTATCTATACTTTTTTAATGACTTGAACTAAATTTACCAAGCTTTGGCTTAAAAGTTTAATAGAGGCATGGCAATTTTGTTTAGAAAATAGATATGAAGTATCTTGCAGTGCTTTAAGTTTCTAATGATGTAATTAGACTATACTAGCCATCTGTTTCAGATCAGGTGCCTATCTGCCTGCATTTTACTACCTGCGTCATCTATTTCCTACATTCTTTCAAAAATGTATAATAATAAAATGAGGAAAAATAGATGTGTTGAACTCCTCCTAAACTGTTACAAGGAAGGGCCCAGCCTCAGGTCCTGCTGCAACGTTTTCCTTAGTTTAGTCCAGGGGTCTCCAATCTTAGCAACTTTAAGACTTGTGGACTTCAACTCCGAGAATTCCTCAGCCAGCAAAGGTGGCTAAGGAATTCTGGCAATTGAAGTCCACAAGTCTTAAAGTTCCCAAGGTTGGAGACCCCTGGTTTAGTCCTCATCCATTCTAAGTCCCTTGAAAAAATGCAGGATGACTTGTGTAAGCATCCTGCAAAAGATGCTACTTCTATTCTGGAGATCAACCAAGAAGACAAAGAAGACGATAAAAAAACCTTATAAGAATGGAGATTAGAAATTCATTCATTCATTCTATAGCAAAGTTTGATTTTATTTCACTGCAGGCAACATGATTGAGAGGGATGCTAAAGCTGGGCAGATGTCACACAATAACGTAGGGCAGCAGCTTCTTCCCTATTTGGGTACATTAAAACCCAATGTGTATATTCATTTCCACCAATCAAAAGTACATTAAATTAAACTTGACATATTTAAGTTCTACTTAGGCTTAAGCACTTTGGTTGACATCATCTTTCTATAAAGAAACATGGCAAGATCTAGTTTAGGAGTATCCAACTTTGGCAATTTTAAGACTTGTGGGCTTCAACTCCTAGAATTCCTCAGGCTGAAATTCTGGCTGGTTGACAAATTCCAGAAGTTGAAGTTTACAAGTCTTAAAAGTTGCCAAGGTTGAATGCCCCCAATCTAGATTATATGTCTGATCAGGTAACAAGCTATACAGAAATATTGGTCATCTTGGGAAGAAATTTTAACTCAAGATTAGGTCTTAATGATTTGACCCTTTATTTAAAATACCATAACTATCCTCCAGAAAACCACCACCCACTGCCATTCTTAGACCAACTGTCTTGGTTTGTAAACCATAATTGTTTGGCTTAGTATGAAATATAAATTCAGTTGTGGGTTATTAATAAAACATGGTGTAGTGTCATATGTGAGCCAGGTTGGATAGACCCATGAGAAAATGGCAATGTTGCAATAAAAATAATGCTCCAATGTTCTACAGAGACAAAGCTACAGATCCTAAATAACATCACAGTCATAAAACAAACAAAGATTGATGTTACCGCATAGTATTTGGTTGGCCACTCAATTCCAATGATTGGATCCTATAGGGATCATTTAAGAACAAAACACACATGGAAAGGTCAAAAGGAAACACATTTCTAGAAACATAATAAATAACTTTTCAAAAAGTAATGATATGGGTGTTTTCAAAGTTAACAAAGCGAACAAGAATAAAATAAAACCCATCAGATAACACCTTAAATATTTTCAGCATGATCAAAATAAATACAAAAATATACAGATCAGTAGCAGCACACATACAAAAAAAAACCCAACCTACTGGCCAGTGAGACTTGATAAATATTTCATTTCCTTTGTTTCCCCTTTCCAATTGTCACCTCTTAGGGTCTATAATCATTCATTAAGTCTACAAACTTCCGAACAGGCTGAAGATTTATGCCAAAAAGATACCAATCCTTTACCTTCAGGAGCTGATGTGAAGTCTTTGATGCTCTCTGAACTTGTTTTCTTGCATCATCAATGCTAGAAGGGAGTGGGGTTTGCTCTCAGTTGATGTTAGTACTGATGATGTTATCTTGTTGAGTAATGAAAGGTCTGCAAGAAGCTCAGAGAGGTCACCGAGCTCAGAGAGACCCAAGGACTCCACAGTCACCCTGAGCTAAAGATATTCTCTTCTATCAGTAAGAGCTAATGTGCCCTTCATAATCCCCTTGGATTTTTGATAGATCTGTACTATTCGCAGCTGAGTTTTGGGACGAATAGTAATTAGGCACTCCTCCATCTCAACTCCTGTCTGAAGTAAGTATCTCAGTTTTTTATTTTGTTGCATGGATATGTTCTTTACCTTCAAATCTAGTCTTTTCTTCCCCTTTAAATGAAATCTCTAACAAAAGGATGGAACCTAGCAAAGGATTAAACCCTTTGTTAGTGCCTCCAGGTGTGCCAACTTTATGACTTTCATAGGTGGCAGTGGAATTATGGGAACTGAAGTCCAGCCCATCTGGATAGCACAGGGCTGGGGTAGAGAGCTGTAGCATCTATCTCTAAAGACTAAGATTAGGAGAACTGGAAAGGCAACTCTCCAAAAGTTTAAAACTCTGAAGGTTACAAATGAAAAGTTAAAAACCAAAGGTACCCCTGAGGAAGAGATGTTTGCTCACGTTGGTGTTGTGCATTGTTGTCACCTGAACACCACAAGAACATAGTATATTAAAAAGAGAGAGAGAACTCTTAATTCCTTTAACCGTTGAGATTGCAAGGAAATGTGATTCCTGCAAGCATGCCCAAGATAGGACTTAGTGGCCATCTCTACCAGGTCAACCTCCAGAGAAGGGCAGAGACTTCTAATGAGAACGGTTTCACTTGATTTGGGTTAGAAGTTCACAAAGACATCATACATATTGCTGCATAGTACCTATGCATTTGTCCAGGATAAGGGTGAGCAACTATGGCGGCTTTACAACCTCTGGACTTCCAACTCCCAGAATTCCTGAGCCAGGAATTCTGGGAGTTGAAGTCTGCTAGTCTTAAAGGAGCCATAGCTGCTCATCCCAGTCTAGGTCTAGGATGTGCTTTAAAGGAAGCACTTGCGTCAGAAAGCAGAATTTTAGAGATTTGGAGGCTACTAGTCTCCATCGCTAGATCTAACTGAAACGATACAGCACAGCACAAATTTAAAAAAAAAAAATCATTTTCAGGTTTTTGTCCTCAAATCAAGAATGCCAGGACTGATTGTGGATGTTTTGCCCAAAATGGGAAGCATTAAAAAAAAAAAAAATTAATGGTAGAAAGTATGAAGACAGGAAAAGATACCAGCTACTTCAAAATAATTTGAGAACTGTTTTTCCTATTTCGTTTAAAGTACGCAAGTCAACATCATCTTAGAGGCAATTCCAACAGATAAAAAGACCCAAATTAGGGAAAGGAAATTCTCTCATTCATTCTAACGTACTGCACCCAGGCATACGTGAATTTGCTTTCATTGGATCTTCCCTCCCAAATAATGATTATTTTGCAGGGAGCTACAGCCACTCGAGTACGTAGAGCAGGAGTGACAAATTCGAGGGCCGCATTAGGGTTGTGTTTGACCTCGGGGGAGTGGCCAGGATGGGAGTGGCCATCTCGATGTCATCTCGTGTCGGGGGTGCCTGTGGTGACCTGAGCGCTCTGCCAGAGAAAATGGGCTCCCGAGAACCGTTTTTGCTAACAGAAGTGACGTGGGCCAGTCCTTCATTGTTTCCAGAGCGTCCCCGTAGGCCAGATCTAAGCACCCCACGAGCCCAGGGGTGGAATTCTACCGGTTCAAACCGGTTCGGGTGAACCGGTAGCTCCAAGGATTAGCTGGGGGCGAACCAGTTTGGTTTGCTCTGACAATCAGCTATTGGGCCCACCCACCCACCCAGGCTCTAGGCTGTACTTTATAGCCTGTTTTCCAAGTTCAACTGATTTGCGCAGCACAAGCGGATTGCCACACGCCAGCTGTTTAACACACAGGGATTGCTGGAGAAGGTCAGTAGCAAACTGTTATACCGGTCGAATTGCACCCTTACACGGGCCAGATCCAGTCCGTGGGTCTTGAGTTTGACACCCCTGATGTAGAGGAACCGGATGCTACCAAATTGAAGCCGGAAGCTTTTTCCAGTTTTTTCTATTTTGAAAATGTTTCAGACCTCACCTGACCTCATCAGTTTGCTATTTATTAAAACAACACATCTTTCTCTTGGCTTCTGGATGGGCCTAAAAAACAACAACATTGATTTAAAAAGAATTTAATCCCAAGACTCTCTCTTTCCAAGACTCACTCAAGCAGTCGGTCAGTCAGTGCACTACATTTTTCCTTTTTTTTTTGCTTATTTTTTTTTAATAGCAGCTGAGTCCCTACTGGTTCAATTCACCCAGTTCTTATCATTCTGACTAGCCACAGAGGCCTCTCCTGTCTCTGCTTCACACACACACACACCCCTCAAACCGATATACAACTAGAGATTGTGGGACTTAACCAGGGAGGAGGAATTGGAAGTGTTCCCCGGACAGGTGGCACCTTAAGCTGGCCCTTTGTCGTTTGTTTCACCAAGTCGCCTTATGCAAAAGTGGCACAATGCACAGCAAAGAAAAAAAAAAAGGGTGTGTGTGTGTGTGTGAACCCTTCACACTACTTTCTCAAGCAAAGCTCACTCATGCAAAGGGAAGGGAAGGGGGACCAGTGAGAGGGGCAGGTTCTGCCTCGAAGGCAGCTAATGGACCGAACACATCCACATTACAGTATCCTGTGGCACGCATTCCTGCCAATTGGGAGCGTGACCCCGCTTCTCTTTGTCTTCTGACTGAAATCCATCGACTTCACAGATAGGTTGGCGAGTTTTTGAGAAGCACGGAGAGAGCTGGGGAGCAGGCCTCCTAAGGCACAGAGCACAGATGCAGGGCACGTGGCAGGCAAGCAAGCAGAAGCTGCTCCCTACATAGGGAAAAGTCCCAAAAAAAAAGAAGAAGAAGAAGAAGAGCGGCTTATCACGGCTCGAGTCTCATTAGACGTAGCCGAGGTTCTCCATCTCGTTCTTATACCGCTGTTCGGAGACTTTGCTTTTATGTTGCTTGCTCTCCAAATGCTGCCGGAACTCCACTTCCTCGCTGGCCCCGGCGTTACACATGGAGCAGTAGAACTGGCCACTGGGGGTGACGCACATGGCGAGGTCACGAGGTATCCGCTGACGGGAGCGTGGGTTGAAATAAGGGCCTGGAGGAAAGCAAGCAAGCGAGACATTTTGGGGATACAGCCAACCAGGAAGAATTTCCCGAGAAGGTGACATTCATCAGAACTCAGCTGGTTCCACCCTCAAAGCACATCAACAACTCACGAGAACCAGTACTTTTTCTTGAATGCAAACAGTCCTGGACTTACAACGGTATAGTAACCATTTAAACTTACAACAGCACTGGAAAAAAGTGACTTACAACCATTGAGACGTGGTGGCGCAGTGGTTAGAGTGCAGTACTGCAGGCTACTTCTGCTGACTGCTGGCTGACTGCAATTTGGCAGTTCGATTCTCACCAGGCTCAAGGTTGGCTCAGCCTCCCAGCCTTCCGAGTTGGGTAAAAGGAGGAGTCAGATTGTTGCTGACTCTGTAAACTGCTTAGAGAGGGCTGTCAAGCACTGTGAAGTGGTAGATAACTCTAAGTGCTATTGTTATTGACACAACCCTGTAGTCACATGATCAAAATTCAGGCACTTGGCAAGCGGCATGACGGTTTCAGTGCCCGGAGGTCATGTGATCACCTTTTGCAACTTTCTGATGAGCAAAGCCAATGGGGAAGACAGATTCATTTAACAACCATGTTGCTAAGTTAACAACCACAATGATACACTTGATAATTGTGGCAAGAAAGGTGGTTAAAATGGGGCAAAACTCATCTAAGAGCTGTGGAAATTTTGCAGTGGAAATTTTGGACTCCCTCACGCTCATAAATCAAAGACCACCCGTATTAAGACGACTTAAGCTACAGCACTAAGAGTGGGATTGGGGTTGCACAACATGACAGCCTTGTGTGGGAGAGTGCATGAGTTCCAGAGGAGCTTCAGGGAATAGGATAAGTGGAGTTTTTGATACTCAGTTCTGCACCTTTATAAAAAGGAACTGGGGCTGAAACATAGGTGTTTCCTTGGCTTAGAACAGGGCACTCAAAACTCATCAGCTTTAAGATTTGTGGATTTCAACTCCCAGAATTCCCCAGCCAGCAGAATTGCAGAGTTTGGAGTCTTAGAGTGAGAGAAAGTTCTGGTTTTTATCCTACTCCATTTAAACAAAACAAAATTTAAGAAAAAAAACCCAAAATCCCACCAAATTGTTGTTACCAAAGACTCTTGCCGTTCTTTGACCGTACCTGTGTTATTTTGCACAGCATAAACATTCCTTCTGTTCTGCATCATCTTGAATTCATTCCCTTCTTTTCGCGCTTTTCTTTTGCTGGCCACTTCGGGCGACTCTCTGTGATTGACGATACGAAAACACAAATTAATTGCAGGGAAGCGAGGAAGATTTTACAGGCATCAGCAGGAAAAGTTAGCAGAACTTTGGCTGGAGCTGTTTACCACTGGTGAGCATTTTAATAATACCTACAAGAACGAGTTGTTCTGTGCCTCGGCCAGGCGCAGCCTCTTGGCATGATTTTTGCCCTGGTAGTGAGCCTGGGCCACCGCTGGTGAAGAAAACGACGCATCACACAGTTTGCAATAATCGTTCTCCGTGGCCAAGATCACTCGTCCTCCTGGTTTCGTGGAGGACCCCTGGGCAAAACAGGAAAATAGATTCAGATATATCAAAACAGTTGCTGTTTTTTCCAAACAAAAGTTCTGAATGAGACCCACCCACCCAAAACTGTCAATACAGTATATTAGGACCCGGTGTTACAGGTTTGGTTTTTGCTGCCAACCCTGTAGCTGACCTGGCCAAAGCCATTTTGAGGCTTCAGGGTTGCCACACTGGAGCTAAGGGATAGGGAGGAGGGAATTGAGATAGCTGGGGTTTGGTAGCCAAAACAAAATACTTTATCCTGGGAGCGAAGGACATTTCCACAGGTGGTTGAAGAGAGGAGGAGAGAAGTTACCAGGCAACCGGATGGCACCTTGATTGGACCATGTAACTGATTGTTTGGGAAAAGGGAGAAAACTTTTACTTTTAATTAGGTGAAAACTGTGAGAACATTCAGAGTTGGTTTTCACCAGCTTGTGCCAATATGATATATACCAATAAAACTATTCTTTGAGGAACCTGTTTGCCTCGGTGTTCTGTTTGCTATGGGTGTATTACTTGGAACCCTGACATTTGCCATATTTGCCTACATGACTTCATAAGCAGTCCGAAAGACTTTGGATGACTCCACCTTATGAAATGCAGTGCATGACAGCTGAAAGATATTTTCTTTTTCCCTTGTTCCCCAATTCTCAATTTTCTACAGGGAAACTCATTTAGTGTCTATAGACTATTTTCATGTGTGAATTAAAGGCAAGGTTATAGGTTGCTTGATCCAGATTTCTGGAGTGCAGAAAACCACCAATTGGAAAACCATCAGAGCTCTAAAGAAACTGCTCCATTGTTTAACACAAGGGGTTTGAGTCTTGGCAACTTTAAAGACTGGTGGGCTTCATTTCCCAGAATTCCCCAGCATGGGCTGGCTGGGAAATTCTGGAAGTTGAAATCGACAGCTCTTAAATTTATTTATATACTAGCTCTATACCCATGCTTTGCTACAAAATTATGTGATCGGGCTTAGTTTTAGGGGAGGAAAATAAGGGGGGAAAATTGTGCCTCTGCCTACCAGCATCCATCAGTATTCATCTGTCCTGTCAGTGTGTGAGACAGTTGAGGGCTGTTTGGAAACTGAAGTAATATTTGCTGTGTGAGCAAGAAGGAGACAGCTAGGAGCCTGGGCGTGGCTTAGCTCAACTGTTCTGTACTAACTGCTTGGTGCTGTGAAACGAAAACTGAATCTGAAACTCCTCTCCTCTGCTTGGGCTTTGCATTTGGAACAGATTTCTTTTCAGGGGGAGGAGGAGAAGAACTCCTTAACATCAAAATGTGTAAATAATAATTTAAACAAAATACTAATGCTCTGATGGTCATTTTGAAAAATCCTTTCTTAGTGAGCACCTAGAAGTAAAGAGGAACATACATGCCAAATTTCAAGTTGTAGGCTTTATGGTTCTGGAGATTTTTGTGATGATACATGAGTGGTATTTCACTTTATATGTGTGTGTGTGTGTGTGTGTGTGTGTGTGTGTGTGTGTGTGTGTATTCAGCTTTGTTCGGGTATTTTCCCACGTCATTATAGTTGTGCTTTTAATGTTGTAGCAACGTTTCGGCAGAATGTCATCTGCCTTCATCAGGCTTCGTCTGTGAGTCAGACTTTCACAGCCGTTTCTGTTTTAAATTTGGTGCTAGCCTACTGCTGTGCCAGAATGGTTATTTCTTCATCCTGATTGGTTGGGAGTCTTGGTCTGTGTTTATTGGTCTTGGAGTTTGCTGTGTTCTGCTTGATTGGTGTTTCTAATATCTTCTGTCTTTTTTGTAGCTTTTTTTGTCTTGATTGGCTGGCAACATTGTGTTTCCTGTATTGGAGGCTTTTAGTGCGGCTTAGCTCTGAGTAAACAGATGGCTATCCTTTATTAGGAAGCTAGGTTTCATCTGGGTGCCTGGTAGGGGTGTGTTTGAGCTGGAGGTATCGGGGGGGGGGGAGGTCTGTTTGTGCCCAGGTGTTTGCCTGGCTTGTGGTGTGGAGATTTTTTTGTTTGAGAGTGCAATCCCTCCCTTAATATATATATGTATATATTAAAAAGGGCAGTGAGCCACCATGACTCTTTTTTGCTTAAGTTCCTCTATAGCTTTTAGCATGTTGATTTCCAAGCATCAAGATCACGATGTAACACAATTCAATGCATGATTGCGTTGACCTTTTTATAGTTCCTCCAGCATTTTACGTGTCCACATTCAGATGATGGTCTCCTAGAACTCTCCGATCCTTTTCAAAAGCAATGCCATGAAGCCAGGTCCTCTTATCCAGAAACAGGATCGTCTACTTGTGATAGATGAACATCATCTTGTTGTATCTGACCCCCATACTCAAAGCCTGCCAAGGTCATTTTGAATTGTGATTTTGTACTCTTCGATATTAGGCAATTCAACAAGCTTGGTGACATCTGCAAATCGGGTAAACATCTGTTCCCTTCCATCTCAAGGTCATTTCTAACAAACATTTGACATTTCCCTCCAGGATAATATGGAACTATTTACAAGTATCATCCAGATATAATTCTTCAAACAGCTGTAAATCCATCACAGGACAGTCCTTTCTACCCCACGTTTATTCAAACTATCTTAGGCCTTTTATTATTTCCTATTGTTCATTACCTTTATTTTCATTTGATATTTTTAAAGTGGGTACCATTGCCCCATAAAAAGATACTTTAAGTAGTTAATCTTCTTTCTGGCTTATATTTCAAGGATTACAATTGCGTGTTACTGTTTTTGCAAATTACTCCCAAAATTCTGTGCTTCAGCAGCCTATCAACTTTAAAGTTTATCCTTGGAATATTTAAAGTTTATCCTTAGAATATAGAATATTTACATTTCTACTTTCTTAGCAAATTCAACATGTTTCAATTTTCATTTTCCTATTCATCTGTCCATTTTTTTTGCCAACAGTCTTTAGGCTGAGATATTGACTGGTTCACTGTTACTAGTACATTTTTGATGAGTCTCCTTTTCAAACTACTTTGTAAAATCATAGTATCATAGATGGCTTCACTGGAAATTATTCCCAAAACAGCACATTTACTTTTATGAGGGTAAATATTGTGAAAGGACATTTTAGATTTTTAAAGAAGCTCCTTTTTTTTTAATCTAAGAAGCTGCCTCCCCCCAGTGGCCATCCTTATGAATTTACACTTGAATTGAGGGAATATAATTAATTCCTTTAATTAAGGGATCTGAGCTACACTGAAAGAGATATAAGAAAGTCAATTTTCTCTGTGTTTCTTCTATAATACAGAAGAAACTCTAATAAAAGGTAAGTTTGGGGAAATGCCTGTCTCGGAGTTTATTGGGTTAGAGTTTGTTAGCTGGAACGCTGACACATTTATTTTACAGTTCCCCAATCCTTTCAGACTTATGGATACATCTGAATGTAGCTTAAGGGTTGCCTTCTCCACCTGGCAGCCAGAGATTCAGTTTCTCAGGAAATAAACTGATGAAGATGCCAGTTTCTCAGGAAATAAATTGATGAAGATTCCATTAAAATAACTGGTACATGAATCCGAATTTTAGCAGAGGGCAGGAACTAGTTATAAAATACATAGGCAACATGAAATCCAGGCATCGAATGTCATAATACCTATTTATTCCCATGATCCACACCAAAATGTCACTTTTATACATATCATCACTCAACTTACAACCACAACTAAACCCAAAATTTCCATTGCTAAGTGAGACAGTTGTGAAATGAGTTCTGCCCCATTTTATGACCTTTCTTACCAGTGATGTTAAGTGAATAGATAGATAGAATAGATAGAATTCTTTATTGGCCAAGTGTGGTTGAACACACAAGGAATTTGTCTTGGTGCAAATACTCTCAGTATACATAAAAGAAAAGATACATTCGTCAAGAGTCAAGAACGATAGTCATAGGGTACAATAAGCAATCAAATCATACTAGGAAACAGTCAATATAGATCGTAAGGGTACAAGCGACAAAGTTACAGTCATACGGTCACAAGTGGGAGGGGATGGGTGATAAGGAGTGATGAGAAGATTAACAGTAATAATAGTGCAGACTTTGTAATAGTTGAACAGTGTTGAAGTAATTATTTGTTTAGCAGAGTGATGGCTTTCAGGAAAAAACTGTTCTCCTGTCTAGTTGTTCTGGTGTGAAATGCTCTATAGCGTCGTCATAGCAAATAGCTGCAGCTGCTAAGTTAGTAAAATGGTTAAGTGAATTTGGCTTCCCCCTTGACTTTACAAAAGTCAAGGTCGCAAAAGGGGATCACATCCGTGATGCTATTCTACCGGTTCTGGCGTACCGGTAGTGCCGAAGATCAGCTGAGACCGAACCCGTTCTCTCTGACAAGCTGCTGTTGGACCCACCCGCCCGCCTGGGCTCCCAAACTGACCTTTATTCCCTGCTTTTGAAGCGCAGCTGCTTTGCGCGGCACACCAGATTGCCGCACGTCAACTGTTGAAGCTGCAGGGATTGCAGGAGGCAAGTAAGAAACCCTCTGTGCATGCACAAAGTGTGCGTTTGGCACCCGTGCGTGCAAACTGTGTGCGGGTGCGTAAAGCGCCCCCACCAAGCCACACCCACCAAAACGGTGGTAAACCTCTTTGAAACCCACCTGGATCACATGATCCCAGGACAGTGCAACCATCATAAACACATGCCAGCTGCCAAGCATCCAAATTTTGATCTTACGACCATGGGGATGCCACAACAGTCATAAGTATGAAAACCTGGTCATAAGTCACTTTTTTCAGCGCTGTTGTGACTTTTAATGATCACTAAATGAATGGTTATAGCTTGAGGACTATCTGTAACAGATAAATGGAGATAGCTTTATCTGTAACAGATAAATGCATTATTTTTATAGAACTCAAAGAAGTGGGCGAGTAAAAAAACTTGATGGGCGACAAGGAATATCTGCAGGCACAGAGACTGATGATCGCATACTTACTAGTCTTCTTCACATGATACATCATGAGGAAGGAAGAAGCACTTTGTTCAAATTCCAAGCCTGAATTTATTCCACCCAGCCAATATATTTAAAGGAAGTCTCTGGATGACTTATTACTTGCGACAGCCAAGAAAACAAAGCGATGGATCATCGAACAAATCAACCCAGAGTTGTCACTCAAGGCACACATGCCCAAATTATTCTACTTGGAAACATTATGCAAAGAGGAGAAGGCTGTAATGCTGGGAAAGGGGGAAGGAACGAGAAGAAGTGAACAGCCAGCAGCAAGATGGATGGACTTAAGTTACAGGCACGGTAAGCACATCATTGGAAGAGCTGAAAGAATAGTTGAGGATAGATTGTCATGGTGAAAAATCTACCTATGGGGCCCTAAGAGTGGAAAACAACTTGATGTCAATTAATCAATCAATCAACTGACTGAAAAGGGGAACTGTTGGGTCATTTCTGTCATTGTCAACTCTGAAGCAAACCTGACTGGAGCCATTTTGGAGGCTTCAGGGTGGCCACAATGCGAAGATGAGGTAGGGAGGGGGAACATAGTTAGATGAGGGGTTTGTAGCCAAAACGAAATAGTTTCCTGTGGGAACCAAGGACATTCCAACAGGTGGCTGGAGAGAGGAGGAGTCCAGTTACCATGCAACCAGCCAGCACCTTGATTAGACAATGTGACTGATTGTTTGGGGAAAGGGGAACTTTCACTTTTTAATCAGGTGAAAACCACGGGAACTTTCAGACTCGGTTTTCACTACTTTGTGCCAATATGATATCATCAATAAAATTGTTCTTTGAGGAATGTGCCTGCCTCGGAGTTCTGCTTTCTAGTTATTATTTAGAACGGTGACAGTCATACAAACAGGGATCTTCTCAATTGTGCTCTCAACTAATGACAATTGAGCCCAAAATTTCTGCTGCTAAGCAAGGAAGTTAAGAGAATTGTGTCTCTTTTGTGACCTTTTTGCCATGGTTGTTCAGCATCACTACAGTTATTAAATGAATCGTGAAGTTAAGAGAAGTGGGCTTCCTCCATTGACTTCGCTTGTCCGAAGCTCACTAGGTGGGTTCCAAATGACAAACACAGGACTCTGGTACGCTGGAACCATCATAAATACATGCCGGTTGAAAAGCACCCATCGTCTGATCCAGAAGTTCTGATAGCGGAAATTTTGAGTAGTTCGGAGAACCGGTAAATACCACCTCTGTTTGGCCCCACCATCTATTCTCTGCCTCCCGAGTCCCAGCTGATCGGAATCCCAGCTGATCGGCTGGGTCTTCTTTTGTTACCCTGCACAGGAGAATGGAGCTGGAAAGCAGGTTAGTGGGGTGGGGAGGGAATGGAGATTTTGCAGTATTGTTTCCCTGGAGTGGGGTGAAAATGGGGATTTTGCAGTATATCCTTTCCCTGGAGTGGGTGAAAATGGGGATCTTACAGTATCCTTCCCCTGCCACGCCCACCAAGCCACGCCCACCAAGCCACGCCACACCCACCAAGCCACGCCCACAGAACCGGTAGTAAAAAAAATTGAATACCACCACTGGTCTGACCATGTGACTGCTGCAATGGTCATATGTGTGAGAACTGGTGCTAGGTCTCTTTTTTTAGTGCCGTTATAACTCTGAACAGTCATTAAATGAATGAAGACTTGTCATATAGTCAGTCAAAGTCTAACTGTATGCTGTCTGCATCACTGGCTGATCTCACAAAACAACACATAATTCTATAGTTCTGGGGACAGGAAGGAGCATGAAAACTTGAATGCCGTTCTGTTTCCAGGCCACGTATTTATGCCAAGGTGCACACTCAGCTCCTGCTTTGTCATCTTATGGAACCCAGAAGGTGCTCTTTTTATGCCCTGTGAAACAGCCTCCCCTCTCTCAGGTTTAGATGGTCCCAACTCTTTTAGTCTTTGGGAAGGCCTTAAAAATGGGCCTTCTCTCAGGCTTTAGGGAAATTGGAAGCCTGTTTTTGACGCTACTGATGAAGCTACTTTTGATTGCGGCCCTCAATGAAATTACGTTTGACACCCCTGATCTAGGCAATATACTGAATAATATCTGGTCGTTTACATTTAAACCAGTGGTTCCCATTGTGGGGCCCATGTGGCTGGCATGACTCAACGCCTTCCAAGGTGCATGGAGCACCGTTCCCTTCCCACCAAAGGGGTCCCTATTTTCCAACTTGCATTTTTTACGTGCTTTCGAACTGCTAGGTTGGCAGAAGCTGCTGGGACAAGGAACGGGAGTTCACTCCGTGATGCGGTGCTAGGGATTTGAACCACCAAACTGCCGACCTTTTCTGATCGACAAGCTCAGCATCTTAGCCACTGAGCCACCTTATACTTGTACCTTTGGTTTTTTTTTTTCCCTTTGACTCTTTGCAACAGAGGCCCAGCCCATTTGATTTCAGGATCCAGAAGACTGTTATGGTTTGCCGGCAGCCGATACAGACAGCAGTGGAGTCAGACAGCGAGGAAGAATGGGGACCAGTCCGGGAAACTGGAGAGGACTCGGACGAGGGTCCTGCGTCCAGAGATGGGGCCAGGACCATCTGGGAGTGCAATTTGATTTTTAATGGGGGCAATTCAAAAATAAGCTATTAACTGAATTTTTGAAAGCCCGTTAATTGTTCTTATATATTTGTGATGAAACAGCTGTGTTTCCTTTACTTATAACAATAAGTAAATATAACAATTTGTTGTCATAATTTAATTTCATTTACTTATAACAATAACAAATATAACAATTTGTTAAAGTGCATTTCCTAGGGCCTGCTCTGTAAAGGCTATCCCAGCTGGGAGGAGGAGGGAGCAACTGCCAGCTAATCAGATGTGTTCCCACTAAGGATCATGGGACTGCCAAGAGTCTCTCTCTCTCTCTCTCTTGTGGGCTTTGCTGCTGGATGGTTGGAGTGGGAAGCCCAGCAGTGAGGATACAAAACCAGAACCCGAATTTAAGCAAGAAATTGTTAGATTGATAGTTATTTTTAGTCTGTATTTTCCCAGGCCATGTTTTACAACAGTGGCCCCCCACCTTTTTTGTACCACGGACCGGTACCGGCATCACAAAATGATCCACGGACCGGTACCGGCATCGGCACGCACGACCAAGGCAAGGCAAGCCGAGCGACCGGCTAGCCAGCCGTCCCCCGCTTCTCCCCGCCACCTTCAACTCCTCCTTTGTACCTTCTCGTGGTCGATGGGCTTTTCGGGCTCTTTCTTAATCTCCTCCTGAGTAACGCGAGACTCCACCGCCATCGGGACAGCTCTTCGTTCGAAGCCGCCCCCCCCCACTTCAACGAAACTAAGGCGAGGATTCCTTCAGCACCCAAATGCCACTTTCCATCCAACCGACGACCGACAAGCTCACCCGGAAGCACTTTCTCAAGCGCCGTCGAAACAAGATGGCGGCGGCCAAGCAAAGTAGGCGGCCCGGTACAAAATGATCCACGGACCGGTACAGGTCCGGGGCCTGGTGGTTGAGGACCACTGTTTTACAAGACTTTTCCTCTCAGAACAATCTGGGGCTGGGCCTCACACATGTGATTGTGTGTGATTCACCACCACCTACTGAACTACCAAAGCATTTCCCCACTAAACTTCAGGTTCAAACTGAGTGGTGTCATAGGTTACAACCCCTTTTTGTTCATGACAATCTTATTGTGCATAAATTAAGCTAAGAATGTTTTTTTTAATTTCCCTTTTTCTTTTTAAATTTTCCTGGGAGTAAGCCCCATAGAAGACGATAGTACTTACTTCTGAGTAGACATGCATAGGATTGTGTTGTAAATATGATCTTGAGGTGAGCTTAAATTGTATTTTGTATTTGTTAGGGACCTTTATTTTAATGTGTATAGTAATTAATATGATCAAAGCATTACAGAAAAAGCTTTCATTAAAATTATTTTATATTTATGCATTTCAGTCCTCTATTATATGTTTTGAAACTTTATTTGCTGTTTTATATATCCCTTCATACTATTATTTTTTAAGTTCCTCGGTACTTCTAGTGTCTTTCGTTCTTTTATTTTTCTCTTTCATGGATGCCATGTTCTTTGGAACCTTGTTTAAACCAAGTTAATGGCCTTTTAGGCTTCCTCCATGGGAGTAGGAGTTCACTTTTTGAATAGTAAGAATTGTATGTGGGGCAAGATAGGCATCAGGATTTTAGAGATGCGTAGGTGGGGCATGGCCAAAAAAAGGTGGGAACCACTGATTTAAACAATAACAATCCACAGAGAAAGGAAAGAATTAGAACATTCAAGGAAAAGCTTCTTAAACCTGCAGAGAGACTGCAGCTTTGGAGAGAAACAGATTGAAACGCTGGGGGCAATGAAACTTCCTGAGTTCCTGTTTAAAGAATAAAACCCCAACTTTATAAAACAAACACATGTTTAGTACCTCTAAATCTACCTTGCCTTAAAGTTGAATATTCACTCTCTGCTTTTCAACAAGCCAACTCAGCAGTTTGTAAGAAAACAGAATTAAAACTTAAGATTTAAAAGAAAACACGGACATCAGAACAGAACAAAACAATATCCTTTGTCTTCTTGGAAGAACACACGCTACTGATTCATTAATACAGCACTGCTATCTATACATCCTTACCTGGGGTGCAAGAGACACCATCGGATGAGTAGCTGGCTCAAGAGAGTTACTCACTCGGGCAGGAGCTGGGCAGCTGCTGGCAGCATAGTAGTTCCGAAGTTTCTTACTGTGGTTTTTACCCTGGAAAACCAAATTTCTGTTATTAGCCTAGGAAAAAAAGTGCACCAAAGCTATCAGTGACCTATCACCATTCCTTCTTTAAGCCTTTATCAATACTAAGTGGTGGAATTAAATCTTCAGAGTGTCCTTTTCTGATTTATTTTTTTGGGGGTTTCCATGAGGGGTAGATGGGGGTTAGATTAAATAGGGAAATTAGTGCTTTAAGTCTTGCAGGGGTTGAAGGACCTTTTTTACCCCTTAGAACAGAGGTCACCAACCTTTTGGACCTCAGGGACCACCAAACTCATAATTTTAAATCCCAGGGACCACTAACCTGTTCTGTGGGTGTGGCCTAATTTGTGGGTGTGGCTTGGTGGCCATGTGATTGGCTGAGCATGGCTTCTTTGTAAATATTATAAATATTTATATAAATATTGATTTTTTAAAATAAAAAAACAACTTTTATCCAAAATCAGGTAAAGCAGGCAGGCAGATTGAGTTGCTCACAGAATCACAGATTCATTCAGAGATCTATCTGCCATTGGCTAGGTCAGTCTGTCACATAAAATTTGCTTGCAAGCAAACTCATAAAATTTGCTAGCAAGCAAACTCACAAAAGTAACTCACAACACACCATGTATCTAAATATTGAATTTTTTTATTAAAAAAGAGCAACTTTTACCCAAAATCAGGCAAAGCAGGTAGGCAGATTGAGTTGCTCACAGAATCATTCAGTGACATATCTATCTGCCATCAGCTAGCTCAGTCTGTCACATAAAATTTGCTTGCCGTGAGTCTGCACTGAATAATAGAACCTTCAGTTCTAAGAAAAGCGGAGCTGAAGATCTAAAAACTAGCTAGAAAGCAAGAAATGCAACCATTTCCTGCTTTCTAGCTAATCTAAATCTCCAGGCACAGCAGAATAGCTGATAGTTGGAAAAAGGCAAAATAGCAACTTAGCAGGCAAGTTTGCCGGGTAAGGAGTGAGTGGGCAGGGAGGGTTCCTGCGGGCCATGTGGGCGGCGCAGTCTTGTGTTTCTGCGCAGCCTGCATTAATTGCTTTGGGGGTGACATTTCTCTGCAGCACACCAAAATTTTCTCGAGGCCCACCAGTGGGCCAGGGCCCACCGGTTGGCTACCGCTGCCTTAGAATGCCTGAAAATTGCTCCCTACCAAAAAGTCTTGAACACATACACGCAGGAGTAGAGTTCCAATGGGACATTCAATCTAAAATAGCTCTTGAAAAGAGAGACAAGTTGGTTGCTCCTGCCTGTACCAAGAAACAGGTCTTTGCAATCAGACTAGGAAAGCGGGGGGAAAAAAACCATAATCTCCCTATCTTTACAACCATTTAAATTTACTTACAATCATTCGTTTAGCGACCATAAGTTACAACAGCACTGAAAAAAGCAACTTATGACTGTTTTTTACACTCATGACCGTTGCAGCCTCCCCATGGTCACATAATCAAAATTTGGAGGCTTGGCAACTGGCATATACTTATGACAGTTGCACTGTCCTGAAGTCACATGATTACCATTTATAACCTTCCCCGCTGGCTTCTGGCAAGCAAAATCAATGGAGGAAGCCAGATTTGCTTTAACAACCATAGGATTCACTTAACAACTACAGTGATTCACTTTAACAACTGTGACAAAAATAATGTCCGGCAGAAACCTATTCTGTTCTGTTCTGTTCTGTTCTGTTCTGCTCTGCTCTGCTCTGCTCTGCTCTACTCTACTCTACTCTACTCTACTCTACTCTACTCTACTCTACTCTACTCTATGGCTTTATAGAGTGGTATTAGTACCTCACATGTTCTTGATTGAATCCCTCTGTTTGGGGATTGCCTTGATGTTGGCTTACGCATGGCCCTGGGGAAGAAGCCGAGGTCTCCTGAGATGCAGAGTGTGGATGGGATGGCCGTGCAAACCCTAAGGGGATCTGAATACAGTTGACGATCTATGGCAGTTTCCTTTAACCAATTGGCCTAGCAGGACAGAAGGAGTATGGATGCTTTTGAACTTTGGTGTTGGAGAAAATTCTGAAGACATCATGGACAACCAAGAAACAAACGATGGATTATCAGACAAACAGGCCTTGATCTTCAGCTGTGATTGAATTTGCAGATGGTAGTTGTGGCAATGTTTACTGTAATGACCCTTCAGATATAATCCTTCCTGAATTAGTTTGATTTGGCAGTTTTAGTTTGGTTACCCCCAACCTTAATTACACAAATGTGTTCGATGTGCGGCTACTCTCGGAAGACTTCTAGAAGTTGCAATTGGTGTAAAATACGACAACCAGGCTACCTTCTTTTTTTGACGTAAATACTGGTTTAATAGATTAAAATGTGATTCACACAGTCTAACTATTGTTACAAAGTCTCCAGCAGACCCTCCCTTATAATAATAGAATAGAATAGAATAGAATAGAATAGAATAGAATAGAATAGAATAGAATAGAATAGAACAGAATAGCTGTTCCACTGGTTAATTGTCCTCACTTTTAGGAAATTTCTCCTTAATTCCAAGTTGCTTCTCTGATTAGTTTACAACCATTATTTCTTGTCCTACTCTCTGGAGTTTCGAGAATAATTTGACCCCCTCTTCTTTGTGGCAGACCCTCAAATACTGAAATACCACTATCATGGCACCCCTAATTCTTCTTGTCTTTTCAAGCCTCTAATTTTTATTTCATTTGGTCCACTATTATTCTTTTATTATCCATTATCCATTCCAATTAGTTATACCTTGTTTTTCAAAAGAGAAACCCTTCCAAACTAGCTTATAAATCATAAGCCACAATCACAGGACAAAAAAATAGCAGGCTTTTTTTGAAAAGGAGATGTTTCATTTACAATATCTATATTGCACACATATGGCAAAGACATGGTGCAGGGGTGGGATTCCAATTTTTTAACAACCAGTTCTGTGGGCGTGGCTAAGTTGGTGGGTGTGGTTTGGTGGTCATGTTATTGGCTGGGTGTGGCCAACTCAATATCACTCACATCGAGGCATGCATCTCCTCCCCCGGCCTCTCATGACAGTGGGGATGCTGCAACAGTCGTAAGTGTGAAAAATGGTCATAAGTCACTTTTTTCAGTGCCATTGTAACTTTGAATGGTCACTCCACACAAGCAAAGTACCAGCAAAGGAGGGGGAAAAAACCCCAGAGAAGTTCCAGAGACAGGAAGTCTAGTCCTGCCAAGAATGTAATAAGGGTTAACGGAGAGACAGTTTCTGTAAGCAACACCAGAATGTTTCCTTCCTGCCTTCCTTACAGGATTAGGTCAGTAATTTCTTCTAACAACCGGTTCTCCAAACTGCTTAGAATGTTAACAACCGGTTCTAGCGAATAGGTGCAAACTGGTAGAATCCCACCCCTGACATTGTGTGAACCACGACTCCTGATTTATAATTCAGTTTTCAATTCAATATCAGGAGCTGCCGAAAGATGGCCACAAGCACTGTGTGCCTTCATTTTACCGAGCTCATAAGTATAGAAAGCTGAGTCAACCGCGAGCATGTCAGGATCGAACTCTGGGCCGTGAGCAGAGTTAAGCCTGCAGTTTATATGCTGACATCTCCAATTATGACCACAAGCGAGACCAAAATTTCTATTGCTAATTGAAACATTTGTTAAGTGAGTTTGCCCCAGTTTATGACCTTTCTTACCACCACTGCTAAGTGAATCAGTGCAGTTGCTAAATGAGTCAAACTAATTTTTGCTTGTCGGAAGATTGCAAAAGGGGATCACGTGACTCTGGGACCCTGCAACCGTCATAAATATGAGTCAATTGCCAAGCATCTGAATTTTGACCATGGGGTGCTACATGGGAAGTAAGTATGAAAACGGGTGGTAAGTCACTTTTTCTTTCCAGTGCTGCTTTAACTTCGAAAAGTCACTAAATGAACTGTTGTAAGTTAAGGTTGCAGGAACTGGGTTGCAGGAACTGGATATGTCTAGTTTAATGAAAAGAAGGATTAGGGTGACATCATAGCCGTGTTCCAATATCTCTCAGGTGCTGTAACAAAGGACCTGAGGGTAGGACGAAGAAGTAACGGGTGGAAACTAATCAAGGAGAGAAGCAACTTAGAACTAAGGAGAAATTTCCTGACAGTTAGAACAATTAACCAATGGAACTACTTGCCTCCAGAAATTGTGAATGCTCCAACACTGGAAGTTTTTAAAAAGATGTTGGATAACCATTTGTCTGAAGTGGTGTAGGGTTTCCTGCCTAGGCAGAGGGTTGGACTAGAAGACTTCCAAAGTCCCTTTCAACTCTGTTATTCTATTCTATTCAAGGACTACCTGTATGTATCACCTTGGAAAACAAGGGGAAACATTTTTTAGCTGTGAAAGACTCAACTCAATGCCGAAAGAGTCACACGGCAGTTTGGACATGCAGGCATAGTATCCTCACCTGGTAGTGCGCCTGGGCTTGTTGGGCAGAGTTTAGGGTGACATTGCAAAGCCTGCAGCACAATGGCTTGCAGAGTTCCTCCAGCAAGGGGTCCTGCTCCCCCCTCGTGGCGAGTTCCTCATCTTGTGCAAGTGGCAAGGATGGCCCCGGTCCCAGTGGCTTCGGTGGAGAAAGTCGCAAGGTGGCTGTGGGCCTGGTGGCCACTGACATAGGAAGAGATGGGGGCGTTTCTGGAAGAGGAGGAAACCCAGCTCGCTGCAGAAGAATCATTGGCTGACAGGCCTTCTAGCATTCTTTCTTCGGGAACCCAAAGGCGGCTTCAGATTGTGGCTGAAAAGCAAGAAGGAAATCCAACTCAAACAGGGGGCCTCCAACCACGAATGTCAAAATTGGGTTGGGTGATATACACCAACAGGGCAAGATTTGGTTCAACTCATTCAGCTGTATTCCATCCACTAAGGATTTTTTATTATTATTATAAAGTCTCCTAAGTCACAATTGGCTTGAAATATTGAACAGCCCTCTCCCAACAGAGGGAAAGGGATACAACGTCATCCATCTCCAGTCTACAACACAGTCCTTTCAACAATACCAAGAAGGCTCCGTGGTATTTGCACTACTCAGTTGATCCTGAAGACACAGGTAAACCTCCAAGTGGCCTCAATGACCCTCTAAAACAGAGGTGTCAAACTCCAGCCTGCAGGGTGCTTAGATCTGGCCTGTGGGACTACCTTGGAAACAGCGAATGACTGGTGCCTCTCTGCCAGTGAAAACGGAACTCAGGAGGGTCCATTTTCACTGGCAGAGGGTTGCAGGAGGCAGTCACAGCCAAAAACGGAGCTCAGGAGCCCGTATTCGCTGGCAGAGCGCTCGGGCCCCCACAGGCGCCCCCAACACAAGTGACATCGAGCTGGCCATGCCCAGCCCACCCACACCCACCCCCCAGGCTCCCCCGAGGTCAAACAAAAATCCTGATGGGGCCCTCAATTAAATCGAGTTTGATATCCCTGCTCTAAAAAAATGCAAATGACCAGCTGTCTGCAAGGAGTGTAAATCCGTCCGTTCCCCAACATCCAGTCAGAGCTGGAAAAAAAAACAAGAAAAATTCAGTTGCCTCTTGAAAAACAAGCACCTAGAATTAATGTGTTTGTTTCTCTCCTTACGGAAAATTTGGAATGGAAAAGGAAATAATAGAATTATGTATGTATATATGAATGTATAATTGCTGTCATATTTGTATGTAAAGGTGATGACCTGGAAATATGTTGTCCACTAAAAAGAAATTTTTGTTTTTAATGTGAAAAACTGAATAAAAATTTGTTTAGAAAAGAAAAAAGAAAAAAAGCACCTTTGGGTCAGAACTGGCTTAATAATAAACTGTGGTTTGTAGTCCACGCAATAAAGGCTATGCCAAAGGCCAGAAAATCACATTTTAGCCTACCACAGATGTGCAAAAATGTGAGATTCAGAGGCTATTTGAGACGCACCAACATTCGCTCCATAATTCAGCCCCCTACAGGGGAGACAGTAGGACCCAAAATTTGAAATATTAGGGTTCTTTGTCGGATGTGGGGAGCTATAAAGGTCAAAATGATTGACCTGCTGCACAACTACCCAAATTCTGCTTCCAAAATGGGGATATATAAGTTCAGAGGTTTTGGGAATATAGCCCTTGACATGTAGCCTAATGTGATTCTCAATGAAATTTTTAAGTCTCTGGTTTAGCGTAGGATACAGGTAGCCTGTGATGTACAACCACAATTGAGCCCAAAATCTAGCCGCTAAGTGAGGCAGTTGTTAAGTGAATTCTGTCCCGTTTTATTATCTTTCTTGCCACAGTTGTTAAGTGAATCACTGCAGTTGTTAAGCTAGGAACACGGTTGTTAAATGAATCAGATTTCCCCACTGACTTTGCTTGCCAGAAGGCTGCAGAAAGTGATCTGGGTTACTAATGATTCACTTAACAACTGAGACAAGAAAGGTCGTAAAATGGTGCAAAATTCACTGAACAAATGTCTCACTGAACAGCAGAAATGTTTGGGCTCAATTGTGGTTGTAACTCGAGGACTACCTGTAGAGTAGACAGAAGAGAGATTCAGGAGATACCTGAAGCTTCAGGTATCTTCTGGCATTCTATGCAAACCTTGCCAAGGGACACACTTGTAGCTAGACAACACTATTTACATTTGTCTAAACTTATTTCCTATTATTATATTTTCCCTGTTCTCCCCAAAAATTGAAGTCAACATGTAGTAATACTAGGCGCTCTAAGTGATGTATATATACAAGACAGGCAGGATATAATTTTTGCTAGATGCAATGTACACACACAGACACACAAAATTGAACTCATATTTGTGCTTTCTACTTTTAGTGAAGGGAGGAAAACAGTCTCCCCCTTTCACTTTATTCTAACAATTCTGCAAAGTAAGTTGAGAAACAGGGATTGATGAAGGTCGTGCAGTGAAATTCATTGCTTAGAGGAACCTGAATAAAATCCCATCTTTTAAACGCTTCACTATTACGATGATTGATTTGACTGAGCTGAATGAAATTTGCTTTTAATCTGCAATACATTTTCTAATTCTTCCTTTTCCCAGAGAAGGGAAAACGCGGTTCAGCAATATTTCTTTCATGTAACCTCATCTGATAGATCTTTCCCATTTAAATCCACCCCATCTGAACATTTCAGTCAGTTCAAACTCCATAAAACAAGATAAAACACGAGACCTTCGCAAAAATCCCTGCAGATGGAAAATTGGTGTACAGGAGGGGAGGAACTCATCCTTAAATTTAGACACAGATGCTCTCAGACGTCCCAGCAGTCCCAAAGGCATTTTTTTTTCCAAAAGGCAACTGGACTTTCTTCGTTTTTTTCTTTGAAAATGTTTTGCTTTTCATCTGCACTGAAATGAAGAAGCAAAAACATTTTCAAACCAAAAACAAAAACAAAAACCAAAAAAGTCCAGTAGCCTTTTGGAAAAAGCACCTTTGGGACAACCATGACCTGGATGATTGCAACTCTCTAGACATTCAGAGATCTGAGCAGGGCATCTGTTGTTCATGTGGCATCTTAACAAGAACAGGTATGCATTCTCCCTACGTTGTTGTGACTTTTCCTGGAGATGTATTACTGCCAGGGGTGGGCTGCTGGGAGTTCGCAGGAGTTCAGGAGATCCTCTAGCTAAGATTCTTGCGCAGTTTGGAGAACCCCAAATCCCACTCCTGGCTGGCCCTCGCCACCCCACCCCGCCCATCCCAGCAATCCCCACACGGCCCGTTTTGGATGCAGGTAAGCGCAGGGCACAAAGGGAGGCTCAGGGAGGGTGAAAAACCGGCCTCCCGGAAGTTCGGGGAGGCCGGAAATGGGCCCATTTCTGGCTTCCAGAGAGCCTCTGCAGCCCAAGGAGGCTGTTCTTGAGGAAAGCCTCCGGAGCCCTGGGAGGGCAAAAACACCCCCCTGCCATGGTGCAGGAGGCTGACTAGGCCACACCCACCATGGCCACGCCCACCAGCAACTAGGCAGAGAACCCGTTGCTAAAAAATTTGAAGCCCACTCCTGGTGACTGCCATTGCACTGCTCTCAGTGCCCAGGTTTTGCAATGCTTCATTATGGCAAATAAAAGTGGACCATCAAGAGAGATCTTTACACATAACTGAATACATAGCTGAAAAAAACTGGACAGATTTTTCCAGAAAGAACAAACAAGCTTCATTCTGCAGTTGAAAAGCTAGAGCAAACTCATCCAGGAATGAAAGTGGATCACTCCGTGCTTGATTCCGCCTTCATGAAATGGAAAGGGGCACTCTGGGATGGCCTATTAAAATAGGAGCACTTGATTCCTCATGCAGCAAATTCACAACACCGAATGAGATATTTTTCTTTTTTTACCACATACTTTCCACACACACCCCCTAAAAGGGAACAGATTCAGCACAGCTGAGGACGAGGCTTAGAGAATCTCCTTGTATGGCTGAGATTGCAGAGGAGGCCTCTCCTCTGATTAATTTAAGCATCACAGGTAGTCCTCAACTTACAGCAGTTCATTTAGCGACCCTTCCAAGTTACAACGGCGCTGAAAAAAGTGAGCTGGGGCCGTTTTTCACACGTACGACCGTTGTCGCATCCCCGTGGTCATGTGATCAAAAAAAATCCGGTGCCTTGGCAACTGACTCATAGTTATGACGGTCCCAGGGTCATGCAATCGGCCTTTTGGGACCTTCTGACAAGCAAAGTCAATGGGGAAGGCCCGATTCACTTTACAACTGTGTCACTCACTTAACAACCACAGGGATTGGCATCACAACGGTGGCAGGAAAGGTCGTAAAATGGGGCAGAACTCACCTAACAAATGTCTCACTTTAGCAAGATAAATTTTGGGCTCCCTCGGGATCGTAAGTTGAGGACTACTCGTATATATTTTTCTTTCTCACTTGCCCCAATATTCTAAGGAATCTCACCATATATGGATTGCTAAATTGTCCCACAGGAGGCAACTTGTTTTTTTCTTTTGAAGATGCTTCACTTCTCATCCAAATGAAGCGAAACGTATTCAAAAGGAAAAGGAAAGTCAAGTTGCCACCTGAAAAAAGCATCCTTGGGACAACCATGGCCTGGATGACTGAGAATCTCTACAAACTTTTAACGATACAATTTGAGATGAACACCCTTTGAACGGTATGGGAGTTGGAATGGATGTCCAGAGAGGGGGGAAATTGAAGACTATAGGAGCCAGGAGCTGCTCAGGTGTCCCTGAGGACACAGATAAACCTCCAAGTGGTTCAACGACCCTCTAAAAGGATGCAAATGACCAGCTGTCTGCAAGGATTATAAATCCTTCCATTCAACACCATCCAGTCAGAGCTGAAGAAGCTTTTTGGATGAGAAGCAAAATATCTTCAAAAGAAAAAGCCAGAAAGTCCAGTTGCTACCTGAAAAAAGTACCTTTGGGACAAGCTAGAAAAAAGTGGAATAGATAGCACCACCACCAGATGGACTCGCAACTGGCTGACAAACCGTAGTCAACGAGTAGTCCTTAATGGGTCTAAGTCTACATGGAGGGAAGTAAGCAGTGGGGTGCCACGAGGTTCCGACTTAGGCCCAGTACTCTTCAATATCTTCATTAACGACTTAGATGAGGGAATAGAAGGGGAACTTACCAAATTTGCAGATGATACTAAGCTGGCAGGAATAGCTAACACCCAAGAAGATAGGCTCAAGATCAAGATGGATCTTGACAGACTAGAACACCAGAGTATCTAAAAGTACTAAAAGTACCAAAAGTACACATATAGACTGGGTGAAACCAGGCTCAAAAGCAGTAATTGTGAGAGGGATCTTGGAGTCTTAGTGGACAACCAGCTAAATATGAGCCAGCAGTGTGCAGCAGCCACCCCAAAAGCTAATGCAATCCTAAGTTGTATTAACAGAGGGATACAGTCAAGATCAAGGGAAGTACTAATACCACTCTATAAAGCCTTAGTAAGACCATATCTAGAGTACTGCATCCAGTTTTGGTCATCACATTATAAAAAAGATGTTGAGACTCGAGAAAAAGTACAGAGGACAACCAGGATGATTAGGGGACTGGAGACTAAAACATACAACGAACGGTTGCAGGAACTGGGCTTGGCTACTCTAATGAAGAGAAGGACCAGCGGAGACATGATAGAGGTCTTCCAATATTTGAGGGGCTGCCACAGAAAGGAAGGAGTCAAGCTATTTTGTAAAGCGCCTGTAGGCCAGACAAGGAATAATGGATGGAAACTGAACAAGGAGAGATTCAACCTGGAAATAAGGAGAAACTTTCTGACAGGGAGAACAATCAACCAATGGAACAGCTTGCCCCTCGGAAGTTGTGGGAGCGCCATCACTTGAGACTTTCAAGAAGAGATTGGACTGCCATTTGTCAGAAATGGTGTAGGGTCTCCCGCTTGGGCGGGTGGTGGGGTTGGACTAGATGACCTACAAGGTCCCTTCCAACTCTGATTATCTGTTATCTGTTAACCATGACCTGGATGACTGAGAATCTCTACAGACTTTTTAGGTATACAATTTGGGATGAACACCCTTTGAATGGTATGGGAGTAGGAATGGCTTTCCAGAGAAAGAATTGCAGACTACAGAAACCAGGAGCTACTCAGGTGACACAGATAAACCTCCAAGTGGCCTCAACTACTCTCTAAAAAGGATGCAAATGACCAGCAAGGAGATCCTTCCATTTCCCACTATCCTGTAAGAGCTGAAGAAGCTTCTTAGAAGAGAAGGAAAATGTTTTCAAAGAAAAAAACACAAAAAACAAGAAAGCCCAGTTGCCACCTGGAAAAAAAAAAAAAACAACCTTTGGGGCAACCGTGACCTGGATGGCTGAGCATCTCTACAGGCCGATCACTAATTTGCAAGGAATTGATGCCCTCATCATCATCATCATCATCCTGGCCATCCTCATCACCATCATGAGTTTCCTTCCTCCCTCCCTCGCCTCCTCCCCCCAAACCAAGCAACGGCTGCAAACAGAGGCGCCACAAAGCCCCGAAAAAGGCAGGATCGGAGCCTCCCGTTTCCACGCCGGGAATTCCCGCAGTGGAGGCGTCCTCGCCCCGCGTGGCCCCCCCAAAATCCAGGTGCCGGCTGGCGGCTCTCCCACGCCAAATTCTCCGGAAGAGAAAGGAAGGCAGGCAGGCAGGGAGGGAGGGAAGAAAGACGGCACGGACTTACCGGCTTTCCGCGAGCTGGAAGCGGAGAGTGCGAGGGCGTCAGGCTCGGCTCGGCTCGGCTCAGCGGCACCGCCGGCTCTTTCTTCCCATCTCCCCAGCCCCTTTGCCCGTGTAGCCGAGGAGAGAGGCTGAGCCCGGGGCGGGGGAAGGCGTCGCATAACCGGACACAGATGCGAACAGCTGCAGGAAGTGACCGCAGAGCCGAGCTGGAGGGGAGGAGACTCGGGGGGAAAAAAACTACCCTGCCACGTCTCTCCCAGGGCTCAGGGATCTTTCCCAGGTGCCGCCGAATCGCCTTTCGCCCGTGCGGCCTTCCCCAGCCGGAGAACCACCGGGCGCGCTGGACTACAACTCCCAGGGTGCGCCGAGCGATACCCAGCACCGAAGCCCAGTATTTGATATAATATGATATACAATGGAAAGGGAAGGGAAGGGAAGGAAGAAAGGGAGGAGGAAGGAAGGAAAGAAGGAGATGGGAAGGAAAGGGAAAGAAGAAGAAAAGGGGAAATGGGAAGGGAAGGAAGGAGGAGGGAAGGGAAGGGAATGGGAAGGAAAAGAAAAGAGAAGGAAAGAGAAAGAGAAGGAAGGGGGAATGGAAAGAAAGGGAAAGGGAAGGAAGGGGAGGGGAAGGGAAATGGGAAGGAAAGGGAGAGAAGGAAAGAGAAAAGGGAAGGAAGGGGAGGGAAATGAGAGAAGGAAAGAGAAAGAGAAGGAAGGGGAGGGGAATGGAAAGGAAAGGGAAAGAGAAGAAAAGGGGAAAGGTAAGGGAGGGGAGAAGGGGAGAGGGAAGGGGGAAGGGAAAGGGGAGGGAAGGAAAGGGAGAGAAGGAAAGAGAAAAGGGAAGGAAAGGAAGGGAAGGGAGGGAAATGAGAAGGAAGAGAAGGGAAGGAAAGAAAAAGGGAGGGGAAGGGAAATGAGAAGGAAAGGAAATGGAATGGAATGGAATTTATTGGCCAAGGGTGGTTGGACACACAAGGAATTTGTCTCCGGTGCATAAGCTCTCAGTGTACATACAAGCATTAAGTGGGAAATCCTAGTGCAGGTGGAGAAACCACTGCAGGGATGCCTCGATTTGCAGACCCAGTTCGGGGTTCCCCATTTCTGCTGGATCTGGCCGATGCTAAACCCCAAGTCGTGGTGTACAAAACAGAGCGAACAGGTTGCCACAGGGCGTTAACCCATATCAAAGTGTTGACGGTATAATGAAGCACAGCACGTGCCCCTAACTTCTTGTTAAAAGACTTTCCAGATGGCTGCTTCACCCACCCACAGTAAAGTAACAGAGTAAAGTCACGTAGCTACGGAAGAAATAAGACTTTTACGCTGTCACGTAATTCTATAACTGGAGTAATGCCTTTTTAAAAAAAAAGAATCAGAGTTGAGCAGGGCCATTTAGGATTTTGAATTCCATCTCCCTCTTGTTGTATGGAGTGATGGAAACAAAAACATCCACCTAGGTCCTACCGAATAACCCAAGGTGATCGCATGCAGGCTGCAAAAATCTAAATGGCCACTAGGTGGCACTGAATGTTCAGACTCTCAGCTGCCATCCAAGGTTGCTTGCCCTGAAGTTTACAGTCCAAACAAGGGATAAACACTGGAGATGTGAAGTGCCCCCATCTTCCCATTAATACTAATTAAAAGTGGGTGTTTTTTTTCTGAATTACATCATAACCTTATGCAGTCAGCATTGTCTCTCTCTCCTTCCCTCCCTCCTCTCCCTCTCCCACCCTCTTCCCCTCCCTCCCTCTCTCTGTAAGTCATGATATATAGCTTATGGAATTACACACTTAACAAACTGTGATTCACTAAATAAGGCTTGGCATGTTTAAACGCAAGCTAGCTTATTTAGCAACAGCTCCCTGATAACAGATTAATTGGCTTTATGGATCTAATCATTGCCTGCAACACAATTAGATTATTCCTTTTCTGTATATAACATACTACCAAAATGCTATTTTTTTAGCCATCAATCCTCCAGTTGCTTCACATTAAGCTTTCTGAAAGTTAAAAAAAATCACACCACAGGGTTTTTTTAAATTAATATTTCCATTCAGTTGTGTCCAGTTTTTGGAGACCGCCTGGACAATTCCTGCAGTTTTCTTGGGCAGGTTTTCCAGAAGTGGTTTTACATTGCCTCCTTCCTAAGGCTAAGAGCAAATGACTGTCCGAAGATTACTCACATGGCTTTGTAGCCAAAGTGGGTCCAGAATTCACAGGCTGCCAAAACCAAGAACATCGTCAGATAGCAGCAAAGGATACAAGCCATGCTACCCTGCTCCCAATCTAGTCGGCTTCTAGATATTTGCAGCCCAGATCTCATCTTGCTTCAAGAGATCAAGAATCTGTAAAAATAAAAAGGCAAGGAAAAAAGGTTTACTCTGTCCACTCAGGTCCAATTCTAGAGAGCAGTGCTTATTTCCATTTCTTAGCTGAGGGAGCCTGCATTGTCCAAAGACACTTTCCTGGTCACGTGGCCAGCATGACTGTATGCCAAGGTACACAGAACGCTGTTAACTTTCCATCGAGGGGGTACCTATTTATAAACTGGCAATTGCATGCTTTCGAACTGCAAGGTGGGCAGGAGCTGAGGCAAGTGATGGGAGCTCACTCCGTTGCATGGCGCTCAGCTCTTGAACCCCGGCTGCCAGTTGACAAGCTCAGCGCCTTTACCTGCTGAGTAATTGCACCCCGCTCCCCTGTAAAAATGCATATGGTAATTCGAATATTTACACAAATATTTACCATTTTACAGTGGTTACAGACATGGAAAATACTGAAACTTGTTCTTATTTCTACATATCACATTAATAGTAATTATCCAGGAACAAAAAGCATGTGTCAAGATGTATGGCTAGTCTAGTGAAGAAAAGGACCAGGGGGGACATGATAGCAGTGTTCCAATATTTGAGGGGCTGCCACAGAGAGGAGGAAGGGGTGAAGCTATTTTTCAAAGCATCTGGAGGCCAGACAAGGAATAATGGATAGAAACTGATCAAGGAGGGATTCAACCTGGAAATAAGGACAAATTTTCTGACAGTGAGGACAATCAACCCATGGAATAGCTTGCCTTCAGAAGTTGTGGGAGCTTCATCACTGGAAGCTTTCAAGAAGAAACTGGACTGCCACCTGTCATAAATGGTGTAGAGCCTCCTGCTTGGGGGGGCGGTTTGGACTAGATGAACTATAAGGTCCCTTCTGTTAATCTGTTAAAGATGCAACAGCTTTGCTTTGTGATTGTGATGTATCATGATTTAGACTTTCTTTTGAAATGAATAAACAGTTGAAGCTAACACTCTTTTTAAAGAAGCCTGATGTGAATTAGAATATTCAATTGCAACCGGTACTGTCAGCAGTGATATTTATTAAAATATACTAAATGCAAATGAAAATAGTCTTACTAACATTTCAACAAGACACTTGAGTAAGTTTTGCCCCATTTTATGACCCTTCTTGCCTCAGTTATTAAGTGAATCAGTGCAGTTAAGTTAGTAACACGGTTAAGTGAATCTGACTTCCCCATTGGTTTTCACAAAAGGTGATCACAGGAAACCAAGACTTTGCAACCATCATAAATATATGCCAGTTTCCAAGTGTCCAAATATTGATCACGTGACTGTGGGGATGTTTTTCAGGGCCACTGTAATGAATGGTTTAAGTTGAGGACTACATGTATAACTAAGAATATATGTATGTTTCATATGCAACAGGTCATATTAATTATTCTATTAATTATTCAAATGAAGCCCCAAAGGTTGCACTAATAGGGCAAATGGAAACCACATGAATTAATATTTCATTTCCTTAATTGCATCTCCAGCAGGAAGGCAAATGCAATCAACCCTTATTCAATATTCGCTGAGACATGAAATACACAAAGCACTATTGTTCCTGCCATCTGTTGGAGCCACTCTCCCAGCTGAGGAGTCACAACCCCAAGTGCTCCTGCTGCCATTGGTATCACTTTTTGCCTTTAATTTCCACATTCCCTCTAGTACCTCCTTCAGGCCCAGATACTCTTCCAGCATCTCATATTTCTCCTTCTCCCAGATGTTGCTATCACTTAGTACCGCTGTATCCATCGCCATCATGTCTTCTAGCTTTTGACTTCTACCACAATGTCTGGTTGATTAAGGTTGACTCAGCCTTCCATCCTGCCGAGGTCCATAAAATGAGGACCCACATTGTTGGGGACAATATGCTTTCTCTGTAAACCGCTTAGAGAGGGCTGTGAAGCATTATGAAGTGGTGTCTAAGTCCGCTATTGATTAGCCAGTACCTGCCTTGTCCATCGGGATCCAGAAGTTCCACAGGACCTTAGACCTCTTAATTCTCCATGACCTTCTGTGGAAATCATCATCTGGACTTGGGAGGATCTAGTCCACACACCATGCAGATGTTCCTGTATATAGGAAGGTGCAGCTAGTTGGTTGTGCAGTCTGCACCTTGGGTCCTGTGTGTATGTGTGTGCTTGTTTACTGGACCCAAGGACCCCAACAGATAGATATAGACAGACAGATATAAATATGGATGTAGTCCTCCATGTTCACAAATATACAATTTGTATAATGTACATTGTATATTGTCCAACTGCTAACAACTCTGGGCTATTTTTCCTTAATTAGGAACTATTTTTTTAAAAAAGCTTCAGAGTCTGGATTTTAAGATGCATTATTTTGGACAATATCCCTAGTTGATTGTAATTACTTTGTGCTTCTATTTGCTCCTGAGTAAGCTTGTCTTAAGGTCTCTAAATGTTTGGAAACACTGCTTGGTCCTTCCCTAATGGCACAACCTGGAAAAAGGTAATCTAGAACAACAAAGCCATTATTATGGAACTGTTGGCTTTAGAATAGAGTAGAGTAGAGTAGAGTAGAGTAGAGTAGAATAGAATAGAATAGAATAGAATAGAATAGAGTAGAATAGAATAGAATAGAATAGGAATAGGAATAGGAATAGGAATAGGAATAGAATTATTTAGTTGTCCAATAAATTAGATTAGATGTGAAATCACATATTAGGAGTCCTTAGGCTTTAAATATAATTATAGAGAATAAGTCTGATACTGCTAGCCCATTAAATAATGTTCACGTTATTACACAGCACAGCTGCAATGGAATTTCTATAATTAAAATGGATCACACTGAGCTGGTCTGGTCTAGTGGTTAAGTGGCTGGACTAGCTTTCCTTTAAGCACAGGAGCCAATTGGATGATTTCAGGCTGGTCACTTTCTCTCAGCTCTCAGACAAATACTTCTGACGTTGTTGCCTGAATAACTGCATGGCCTGGCCCCTGTAGTCTCCAGGAACCAAGTATGACTCAAAGGCAAAACAGAAAAACAAACAAGCCTCTTATTGGTAAATGATGTAGACTAACTATAACTTTCACATGATGCCTCAGAAACATTTGACTGGCCAGTCCCTTTCTTCCTTGTTTAATGATTCATGACAATGTAGTAACAGCCATATTAGTCCCAGTCTAGTCCAATTATTTCTAGACTTAATTGCAAATCTTTGTTTAAGCCCTAAGCTAACGATTCCACAAACTACCTTTTTCAAAATGACCCTTGTTAATTATTAGAGTCAGGCACTATAATTCCTAGTTAACTCCTTGCAAGGCATAAATTAGAAAGGGCTTTCTATTCTATATTACTATTTTATATTATTACTATATTACTATACTATATTAATTGCTATAAAGTATTAATACTCTATAGTGTTCCAATTTCTAAGGGGCTGTCACAAAGGAGATGGGATCAACTTAATTCTCCAAAGGACCTGAAGGCAGGGCAAGAAGCAATGGATGGAAACTAATTAAGGAGAGAAGCAACCGAGAACTAAGGAGAAATTTCCTGACTGTGAGAACAATCATCCAGTAGAATGGCTTGCCATCAGAAGTTGTGGGTGCTCCAACACAGGAGGTTTTCAAGGAGAGATTTGACAACAAAGAACATAGAATAATAAAGTTTGAAGGGACTCTGTTTAAGATGTTTCAATGGAAGCATGTATATACTTTTGAAGTAAAAAAAAGATGAAGACACCTTTCAAATTTAGGTTTTCCCTATTTTTTTTTAAATAGTGGCTTAAACTAATATTTTCATATTGTTACAATTCACCCAGATGGCATTTCAGTAGAAATGCAATGTAAAAACATTACCAAGCAAAGATTTTTAAAGGTGATATCAAGAAGCGTTCATAAATAAATCATATTGAAATTTTTATAGCTTATATATTTCTTCCATCCTTGTGTATGTGTGTGTGTGTGTGTATGATTTAACCAGTTGATGGAATTCATCAATCCTCTTAATAGCTGCATCCAGCATGATACCATGTTCATAATTTCTGACAAAAAAATTTTTAGGAAGTCCAATTATTCCAAGTTATTTCATAATAAGTACTTGTTTTCTAACACTTGGCATTTTGGACTTTCCAGAATTAGGTACCCATTTGTACACCGATGAGTAACCATTGTACATTCTACTAGCTGACAATATCAATCATCAGGTCATGACTAATTGCAAATGACTGCATCCCTGCCCTTCCAAAACATGGCTCCACCAGGCACCCCTCAAAAATCCTTAAGGAATCACAGGGAGTAACCCATGATTCAGTACAGAATTACTAACTATATCCTTTTTATATTTGTATGCTACAAGAGCTGTCCGTTAGCATTCTTGCCACCTGTGATAAGAGGAAATGTGTTAAGAACAATATTTAGGGACTCCTTCCTTTCAGGTGGGGCGGGGGAGCAACTTTCACCCAGCAGAAAACTTCACCACCTGTAGCTTTCACCCAGCAACTCTAACAAATATACACACATTACCACACATTTCCATACTAACCAGCTGCTCTATTTAACAGCCCAACTAAGGGATCTCTCCAAGACTTCCACCCACACTGACAGAGCAAACCATTAGAATATAAAATGAGAGCAAACACTACTTCCTACTAGCATTAATGTTACTTAGTTTGGGTAATGAAATGTCTGCAAGAAAACAACCAAGCTCAGAATACCAAGGACTCCGCATTTCTAATCCCTGAACTATACATTTTCCTCATGTAGAGAGAAAAAGAAAGAAAGGAAGAAAGAAGAAAGAAAGAAAGAAAGAAAGAAAGAAAGAAAGAAAGAAAGAAAGAAAGAAAAGAAAGAAAGAAAGAAAGAAAGAAAGAAGAAAGAAAGAAGAAAGAAAGAAAGAAAGAAAGAAAGAGAGAGGAGAGGAGAAAAAGAAAGAAAGAAAGAAAGAAAGAAAGAAAGAAAGAAAGAAAGAAAGAAAGAAAGAAAGAAAGAAAGAAAGAAAGAGAGAAAGAAAGAATTAATTAATTATTGGCCAAATGTGATTGGACACACAAGGAATTTGTTTTGGTGCAATTTGTATTTGATTACACACCACGAAGTTAGCAGTGAGACACTTAGTCAACATACTGATATATAGCCAGTTTCCTGCGGTAGGTGAAGGTGAGTTTTAGATCTATCTCCCCTATGTATGAAACCAGCTGGGTGACTTTGGGCCAGTCACTCTGTCTCTTAGCCAGACCCACCTCATAGGGTTGTTGTTGTGGGGGGAAAGAGCCAGGTGTGTCAGGTTTGCACATCAAAAATCAAAAAGCCACGTTCCAAGTTGGCCTGTTCAGTGACTGTAGCTTCAGGGATCTGTTAATCCCTGGCATATGGCTTAGCGCTCTGTGCTATTCCCTATAGATTGTGTCTTGTTGAATACAGGTAGTCCTCAACTTAACTACAGTTTGTTTACTGACCGTTCAAAGTTACAGCACTGAAAAAAGTGAATGATGACCCTTTTTCAGAGTTACCATCTTTCTAGCATCCCCAATGATCAGATGCTTGGCAACGGGTTCATATTTACGACCATTGCTGTCCCAAGATCCCCTTTTGACAAGCAAAATCAACGGGGAAGCCCGGTTCACTTAACGACCGGGTTTCTAAGTTGTCAACTGTGGTGATTCACTTAACAACTGTGGCTAGAACGGTCGTAAAATGGGGCAAGACTCACTTAACAAATGTCTCACTGAACAACAGAAATTTTGGGGGCTCAATTGAGGTCGTAAGTCAAGGACTACCAAGTCCTGCAGAGCAGGACTTATTACAATGTGGGACACCTCTCAAAACAGCGCGCTTGCGTCACTGAGAGACGCATGCGCTTTGGAACCCGATCGGTGCCTGTGATTGGATTTCCTCCCCCAAAAAAAAACCTCCCTGCGCGCGGCTCTCTTTTTCCCAACGGCCGCTCCTGGGTCTGCATCCGGGGTCGCTTCCTTTCGCTTCCTGTTCGGAGGAAGGGAGGGGCGTAGGTGGATGTTTTTGTTTGTTTGTAAGGTGGACCGAAGGCGGAAGGAAGAAAAGCAGGGAAAAGGGGAGGGGAGGCGGGAAGACAAGAAAGAAAAGGAAGAGAAAAGCTCCAATGGAAAAGCGAGGCCCCGGCGCTGGTGCGCGTGCGCGGCCGCAGGGCCCCGTCCGCTGAAAGGAGAGCGGGAGCGCGCGAGCGGCTCTGTCAAACAACCAGGGCGGCGATAGAGACAGAGAGAGCGAGAGCGCGCACCGCCGGCCCGCCCCCCACGGACCCGCTGGAACCTTCGGAGGAGCGGGCGACCACGGGCCGCGTCTGAGGGAAGTGGGGTGAGGGACTCGCCCCCGGACGCCTCGGCTCCGGTCCACGCGAGGCCGGCCAAGGTGAGTAAACCGGCGAAGTGATGAGGGTCCGCAGCCGGGAATCGAGGTGAGGGGTAGGTTGGCGGGAGGAGACGTCCGCAGTGGCGGAAAGGGGTTTTACGTGGGCTGCCGGGTTCCCCTTCTTCGGCTTGGTGGGAGAACCGGCGGCGCTCTAAACCCGGAGCTTTGGGCGACGAATGGCGGGGAGGGTCCGAGGGGAAGCCCAGGCAGGGAGCCCCGGTGGGTCGCCTCCTCCCCTCGGTTAAACTACGGCGGGCTCCAACCTCCCTCGCTTAATTCACCACATAAAACCTCGGGGCTTCGTCCACCTCACCTCCCTTCATCTTATTGCCCTCCTTTCGCACCTGCTGAAAAAACGAAAGCTATTTTCAGCCTTTAAAACAAATCTGCATACAGCGCCCAAAAGAGTTACAGGTACTCCTCGACTTACAACACCACCTTTGGTGGTTCGAAGTTATGGCGGCACCTGGAAGGGGGAAGTGACTTATGACCATGTTTCACACTTTATGACCGTTGCCGCATCCCCAGGGTCACGCGATTTATGTTCAGATGCTTGACAGCGGACTCACATTTATGACGGTGGCGGTGTCCCGGGGTCATGTCGATCCCCTTTTGCGACCTTCGGATGAGCAAAGTCAACGGGGAAGCTGGATTCACTTAACAGCCATGTTGCTGATTTAAGTACTATGGTGATTCGCTTAGCAAATGTGGTGAGAAAAGTTCATAAAATGGGGAAGAACTCAACACATTTCTCACTTAACCACATAAATGTGGTTTGTGGTCGTAAGTTGAGGACTACCTGTACATAGCTGTGGCTGGGAAATCTCATCTGCACCCCCGCACTGGAACTGTTGTCCCCAGCTCATCCTTTGTATATTTTAATACGTTTTCATTCCATCCTGATTTCAAGATGCTCAGGGTCTTCTTCCTGGCCTTCTTGCAACATTTCTCTGAAATAGACCTTTCCCACGGACTTGTTTGAAAAGGTCGGTAAAAAGGAGCTAGGCTGAGGCTTTCCAAACTTTGTAATACACTACGGTGTCTCCCGAAAACAGCAAACAAGTTTGTGTGACGCTCCTATGAATATTAATGATTTTATTGACTTGATGTTCAGCAAGAAGCAAACATGCCATTTATTTTTAGGAGTGGTTTTATTTATTGTGTTTCAGTCAATTTATATGGCTGTCCATCTCACGAGAGCAACTCTAGCTGGCTAATATAAAATTAAAATTCAATAGAGAAAGAGCAATAACAATAAATATACAAAGAGTGGTAGCTGAGGGCAACAACAGTCACCATAATAGCATCGATCTCACAGACCTCTATACTTCAATAAAAGTAGATACAGCAGTGCAACTTTCTAAAAAAAAAAAAAGAATAAAAATACTGAACTTCATTATCACATTCCTACAACCACTGCAAATAATATTTGTTAGAATAGTTGGTTCCAATTTTGCTGGCTGATGACAATAGATCATCAAAAACTGAAAATGTGTAAACATATGCTTTTGGCCATTTCATTTACATTAATAATCTCTCTCTGTGAAATACTTTAAAACTGTCATAACCCTTAATTTGAGAATTCTTGGGTTATCTATGTTTCTTTTGTCTGGTTTTTGAAACTCGCCACCAATAATTCTGCATTTCTAGTAATAATATCTATAGTAGAATTTCATGCTGTTATTTTTTCTTCTTCTTTTGCTTTCTTTTTTCTTTTGCTTTCTTTCCATATCACTATTTCCCTCTTTGAACAATATTAGAGACCATTTCTATAAGAAAGCCAAAAGGGTGGTGGAAACTTCTAAGGTAAATAAGTTTATAATGCAGTGTTTTCAGCCTTCCCTAAACTGATCCCTTCAAGATAAGTTAACCTTTCAACTCTGATAATACCTGGGTAATATGCCTGCAAACTGAGAATTATGAGAGTTGATCCAGTCACATCCAGAGTATCACATTAAAAAAGACTGTTCTATTTGGGATTACAAAATGTCAGTGGAAGATTATGATCCAGTAAACATGTAGTAGTCAAATTGTAGACACGTTAACTCAAGAGCACAGCTTAGTTTTGTATAGGGCTAATACATACTGTGGACATGCCTTCCTTTTGGTTATTCCTCCATGCTCTTTCATATCAGATTTTTGATGTTTATTTGTATTCTGCCTTTATTGTTTTTACAAACAACTCAAGGCAGCAAACATATCCAACACACTTTCCTCCTCCTATTTACCAATATGAACGCATTTTCCTCCTCTCCAAATGTGATTGGGGGCAGCGAGGTTGTCAGTCCCTATTTCTTTACCTACACTCTGCCATGTGATGGCCTCCTTGTTTTCCTGTTTCCTGGATCTTCTATTTCTATGGGCTGTTCCTCCCCAATCCTGTTTTTGTACCTTTTCCCCTTCTCTCGGGATTGTCATGTTTATATCCTTTACAATCTCTCTTTCCTTTTTACAAAAGCAGTTGTAGATGAATAGAATTCCCCCCCATTTTTTTAGCTATGTAGAATACCTGGCTGCCTAGCTAATATGGTTGGGGAAAACAGTAAAAACTGGAACATTGCAAATATTGTTTATTTATAAGTACAGTTTTCAATAACAACAATCTGTCCCTTGCCATTTAGAGTGTTTCCATTTGCGTAAACAAACCTGAATAATCTCAGTCAGACTAGTAAGACAAAAATGTAGTTGATTACACCTTGCTCCATTTATTATTGCAGCAGTCTGGAATTCACTCTTGTGATTAACATAAGATGAGAGGAATATGGTTTCCATAAACACTGAGAGCTGCTTCTTATTGAAACATTGACTTGAAAAAACACATTTAGAAAGGCTTTAAAAAGAAGATATGGTATCAAAGGCAAACCTTATCAATGAATGTATTTATAAATATCTCAGAACCACATTCATTCCCATTCTTAAATTATATCATTAAATATATTCAAGCTACCTGAAAAAAAACAAATTATTGTAAGAGCCATGGTGGTGCAGTGGTTAGAATGCAGTATTGCAAGCTAACTCTGCCCACTGCCTGGAGTTTGATCCTAACTGCTCAAAGTTGACTCAGCCATCTATCCTTCTGAGGTCGGTAAAATGAGGACCCAGATTATTGGGGGCAGTGTGCTGATTGTGTAAACCACTTAGAGAGGGTCTGTAAAGCACTATAAAGTGGTATATAAATCTAAGTGCTATTGCTATTGTATAATGAATATTTCCTATTGTTGCCTAACTCAGAACCTGGCACTGGAGGAAAATCTCTTTACAGTTGTTTTATAGACCTACTTTATATTTTAACAAAGCATGATTTGTATGTAGATTATATACTTTATCAGTATATTGTGTGCACATTTATTTTCATCTTCAAGTGGAAGACTTATAATCAAAATCTCACTCATTTAATACTGCTGCTGTTATCCATATAATACAAGTACAAAATGCTGCGTTCCCATAATATATAAACTGGTATTGTTTGGCTTAACTGTCTTTTTAATGCATATTAATTGTAGATAATATTTTACTTAATAGAGCTAATTCATAGATGTAAATATTTAATTAACTTCAGGTTGTCCTTGACTTACAATCAGTTGTTTTGTGACAGTTCAAAGTTATGATGTCTCACCCCCTCCTCCCCCAAAGATACTTATGACCTGGTTTTGGATTTCTGACTGCTACTATCCCATGATCATATGAATGCAATTCAGGCATTTGGAAGCCAGCCTGTGTTTACAGCTGTTAGCAGTGTGCCACAGTCATGTGACTGATTTACAATGTTTTTGCCAATAACTGATATTTATTTCTGCTTTTCAGCAAAAACGCACCATGGCGAGCAGTGGGTTTATTTAATGGCTACAGTTTTGCTTAACAATCTTGCTGATTCACTTAACAACTGCTGCAACAAAGTTGTAAAATTGGATCAGTCACTTAGGTAACCAGCTTTAGGACCATCACAACTTACAACCATAATGTAAGTCAACGACTATTTGATGACAATACTATTAAAGTATCTAGTATAAAAACATAGGATAAATGAGCTATCTAACCCCAAGCTGAATAGAGAATAGCAAAGAATACACTGTGGGACTTCAAAAAATGTAAATTCATATGACTAATTCCAACCCTTCCACATTGCAATTTCCATTAATTTGGAAAGCAGCCTTGCAATCATTTTTACTGGTACCACCCTTGGAATACTGAGAACATATAGATGTCTCTTTGAATCCATGTTTACTTCAGCTGACCAATATAATGGCACAAAGTTGTCATTTGGTCAGTGCCCTATCTTTTAAGTTACCTCAGCCCTTCCCTTAATAATAATCTCATTATCAGCATTTAACACAGAAAAGAAAATATATTGCAGATTTATTTGTTTTCAACTAGACTTGTTCTATAGGTTTTAGGTTTTTTTAAAAATAATGTTTTACCAATTTGCTTGGAATCATTGTGACCAGATCATAATTTCTCAGATCTTCCCAGGTCCCTTTTTAAACAGGGATGGAACATTGATTACCCTCTGGTACTGAGCCCTGTTTGAGTACAAATTGCACATTTTTTCTGTGATGCTAGTGAGTTCACATTTGAATTCTTTTAAAAATTCAGGACTCTATGATTGATTGTTATGGTTGATTGCCCCGAGATCTAAAACATAGATGGAATAATTTGGTACACTGAAAAAAAGAATTAATACTGTAGTAAAATATATCTGATTATCAGTAAAGAAAGTCTGAGCACAGTTATGATATTCTACAAATATCTTTCTCTAGCAGTGTAAGTGAGAGAACTGTATGGTAGTAATGTATATTTTGAGCATCAGTGCTAGTTACTTGATACTCATAAATTTATTTCTTAACAGAAAATGTTTTCTTTATTATATATTTCCTGAAACAAGACAAATTTCAGTGTTACACTCTCATACTCATGTTCACTCTGGTGTGATAATACTCTGAAATGTTTAATACATAAGCTCTAAGTATATTTCCATCTTAATAATATGTATATTCCATACACTTTTCTCATTGTGTTAAGGGATAATACATTTTATTGCATTGCCTTACTTGTACACAATATTTAGATTAATACTGGATACCAGATAGAAGTCTTTGAATTGTAACAATAAAGTTGGCCCTGACAATACAGAAATTTGGGACTGTTGGTGCAGAGACCAAAACAATATTGCAGTGATTTGGTAATTCTATAGACATTTGTGCAAAGCTAGGTATCTGCCCTCCAAATACCAAACCGTCTAAGATTTATTCAGTTCCAATTTCATCAGTATTTCAGAAAGTTCTTAAAAATCTTTTCAAAACCCGTGGTCTGAAGATTGGGCAAACCCCTCCATGTGATTCTGTTAATATTATTCTACATCATATCCTAAAATCACCACCCTGAATCACAGTTACAAGATGCTGCTACATAAATTAGTATAATAAATAAACAAACCAAAGAATTGTTCCTTACATTTTTAAAGCTGGAAAAATTGTGAGCCTGGGGATTATCTTTCTTCCTTTTAGCAAATGTTAAATTGCTTATTTTAAGAACAGCTGTCCTTTCATAAAAGGAACTATAGTTCAGTAAGAGATTAAATAACAGAGTAACGTAGTAACAAATTATTCTTACGTTTGTTTCATCTAGGCATACTAACAGAAACTTTCTGTTTCAATGTTTAATGTCATTACCAAAAGGTAAAACTGGTTCCAAAGTAGAAATTAATCTTTTTAAAGCACTTTTCAGAGGAATTCTATAAAGATGAAAAACAGACTACAAAACAGCTCTATCCCTACCTGCAAACTGAATATTATAGGTCCAATTCAAAAGGGAAGTATAGGGGAAAAAGACAAACTCTTCTTAAAACTGAAGGGTCAGATAAAGGTTTTTATTCAACACAGGTATAAATGTAGAGGTCATCCTGTCCAGAAACCTTTTTATTAAAAAAATAGACAAGATGCAGACTCAGGAATATATTCTAAATGAAATCAATAGCTCTTATTTTTAAAGTGAAATTGCATTTGAGACTTAATAAAAAATAGAGCAGAATTTGTTGCCAATATGTTTTATTTCAATTCCATGACTGATTTTGTGAGTTTTTTGTGGCAGTTAAGTAATTCATCACAGTTGTTAAGTAAACACAATGGATATCAAGCAAATGCAGCAGTCAAGCGAATACCTGCAGTGGGTATTTTTTCCTGGATAATGGAAGTAAATGCCAGTTTCCGGCAGAAAATATTGTAAATTGAACTGACGGTGGGACGTTGCAAATGGCCATAGATACGGGCCATTTGCCAATCACCCAAAATGCAATCACATGACCACGGGAACTTTGAATCCAGGTCATAAGTAGCTAAGGAACTCCATCATAACTTCAAACAGTTGCTAAGTGACTGGTCATAAGTTGGGGGTTATCTGTAATGTATTAATATTGTTCATTGACAATTTGAGTATAATTACAAATCTACATTTGATCTAGGCATAAAGATCGCCAAATAGAAAAAAAAATCAGTTGTTTAACATTGGATGACTTAATTATTCAGAAGTAATATCAAGTTACTTTCACAGGGGTAAAAAATGCTTGCCTATGTAAAACATCTGCTTCATATGCCAAAGATTCCAAAGCCAAAAGAACAAAATGTTTTCATCTTTTTCTTGAGCATCGTAGTCCAAAACACAGTGGAAGAACTGGCAGGGTTGCTAATCTGCTCACTTTGTGGCTTTGCTAATCTGTTGCATTGTAACAGTGGCACTATTAGAATCTGGATGTTCCAAACCATAAAAAGAACTGCATGTTAAAATACCAATAATTCTACAACTAAATCACAATCATTATTTCTAAAAATGTACAAGAAATGCCTGTAAACGTGTTTCAGTAAATATGAGACAAGATGTAAAATAGTAAAATGGAGTTGAGAACTCCATGTTTACTCAGCATGTGGTAGATTTACATTACATTACATACCAAATACAGATGTCTAGTCACCTGGAAGCCTAAAGGGCAGATAACAGTGATGATAATACATCTGAACAATGACCAATTGAATTGTCTTTTAGTTTTTGTATTTTTTTAATTGTTGACTTATTAAGTCGTCCCCCCCCAACAAATTAAAATAAGCTTTTCCAGAAGGAAAAATACATCTTTAAAAATCTAGATTTGAATAAGCTACATTGGCATTCTTAGGGGAAGATAAAGCTAATTTGGGATTAATAATGATAGTGTTATAGAAAATTTATTTATTTTCAAACTTCTCTAATCTGAAATTTTGTGAAATGTCCTGTGTTGAACTGCTGTTTCTACACTTTGGAAGTCTTTTGTACTTGCAAAGCAACCATAATGGGCTTTGAAATATCTTGAGAAGAATTATTTTACACTCAAAATTGTAGCTTTGTACTGCTTGAAATTCCATGCTTAAATCATTTTGAAAAATGATGTTGAAGGGGTTTTTTAGGGGGGAGGTAGAGACTAAAATTAGTGGCAAGGAGCAACTGTACCAGTTTTTGTCAATATTGTTTGGTTCCTAATCATATCGTCAAGGCTGCCAGTTTTTCAAAACATCAGACATGACCCTAGCTCAAAAAAGTTGAGGACCACTGCTTGAGACAATTTCTTGCAGTGGCAGAGGTGGCTCTAGATAGAAATACAGTGCAGAAGCTTCCTTTTATGAATTTTTGTAAGGAATTACATTGCATTATACAAAGAAAAAGAGATTGGGAATGTTGAGGTTGTATGAACAAAGTTCTTGAGTACCAGCAGCAGTGTCAAAGAGGTATCAGAATCTATCAGATCAGAGCTGGACTGGCAGCTTGCTACTGGGTAGGAGCCAGGATTTTGGATTCTCATTGAAACTGAAGTGTCTGTAGCTCCTGCAGCAATGTTGGTAACAAACCTTTCTCCCTCAGAGGTGGAGAACATGGTGGGTGAAGCAGTGAGGGTTTTGCAGATTTATTTACCAAGCATTTTGGGTGAGTTGGTGTACTGGGAGTGCTAGCAGTAGAAGTTTGTGTAGATGTGTTGGCTTGGAGCAGTTTGAACAATAGGAGCAGGTCTGGGATAATATCAGCCCAAGACTTGTAGCTGTCCTGATGGTGGATGTCAGTTTATATTGCCACCATAATTTCTCACTTGTAGTCTGTTAGAGAAGAGGACAAATGGACATTGGCCATTTGGAACATCAACAATGGAATGAGATCTGATTTGATGCTACCTGAAAAAATCAGTTTGGACTGCACAACCATAAGACTAAGTACAATTTGTCTTTATTGGTAGAGTTGGAGTGGTGGGGGAAGTGGACAATTTCTCTCCCAAGTGAAGGAGTAAACTCCATCCCTTTTCTTTAGTATTGGAATTTGCCAAATGGAACAGATGCAATATAATCTGAGAACAGGGGACGTTAAGATCTGTCTTTTGTTATGGTCAGTCCCATTGCTGCAGAGCCTCTCTTCCAGAAGTACAGACCCAACTGATCTGCCTATTCTAGGGATCTGATACATCTGCTTGGTTTCCAGAGAGCATCTGGTTTGTTTCATTAGCAACTGATGACAGTATGACCTGGAATTGCAATTTTCCTAAACATATCCTACAACTTGACATTGCTGACATAATCAAGGGCTTTTCTGTAATCAAAAGTCAGAAGCATATCCTGACTTTTACTTCGTACTCTTTGACTTTCTCAGTTTGTCAGTTGGCATCATCAGTAACACTGCTTGTTCCTCAAGCCAGTTTGAACATTTGGCGTTTTATTTGTTTGTTTATATTTCATACTTCTTAAGCACCCATCTCCCTCAGAGTGGAGCTCTAAGTGGTATACAATCTTACTTTCCATACATTTTTAAGTTCGTTTTAGAGGTCATAATATTTATTGGCTATTGCTTCTCTTCTTAACAATTTCTGCCATTTGATCTGTGATTTATTTTGCATTCTTGTGTCTCTGTATCTTTTTTTTTCATATTCATCCCTAACAACTTATTTCATTTCATTCCACAGTTCTCTGGTTGCCTGTCAATGGACTTTAAAACAATTCCTAATGTTCTCCTTGAACATGCTAGGTATGCAGTGAAATTCATATCATGAAAACTGGTTGGTTTTCTTCTTCCACTTTAGTTGACCTGGAACTTGCACATGAACTGTTCCACTGCCAAATCCTGGTAACCTCTTTGCTGTAAAACTCTGCTTTTCTATTCCATTGTACAGTATAATACAGCCAAATTGATTTCTCAATATTTTTCTGGTGATGGTACATGTAGAAGACTGGAAATGTTGTTGAAGACTATATTAGGAACGAAGAAATAACTGGATTGGCAGAATTTAAGTTATTCCCGTTTCATTTCCAATATCATGCAATCCAACTATGTTTTCCTGTTCATATTTTCAGCTTTGGCATCCCGATCTTCAACCACAAGCAGCACAACCTGCTTGAAAGTTCTGTTGAACATGATTGAACTTGAAAATCATCAACCTGTTTTTTTCTTCTGCACCAGCAATTGAATTGAACTTGGATAATCAACATATTAATGGGTTTTCCAACAGGTCAACTGATAATATTCATTCGTTGACTGCATTGTGTCCAAGTACTGTCTTGCTTTATCTTTCCTGCTATAAAAGCAGTCCTCTTCTTCCTTTTATGTGTATGTGTGTGTGTGTGTGTTCTAAGTAATAAATAGTTCTTTCAGTAATTTACTTATCAAACGTGTCCAGTTCCAGTCCTTTTCAATTTACTGATGCCTGTCAAAATGTGGCCAGTTCATTTCATTTTTCATTATGTTAAGCTTTCCCATGTTCATACTTCTTATTTTCCATGTTTCCACTAAAAATCTGTTTTTGTACCTTTGAAACTTTTTTTCCTGCATTGCAACAGCAGCAGCCAGAGGCCCTGAAGGCTTTAAACTAACAATTCTGAAAGATTGTCTGCTGTTCCTCAATAGTATGTCCAACCTGTGGAGTTCATTGTCCACTATATCTGCAATCACTTTATATTGTTGATCCATATAATTTTCTTGATAAAATCCCAGATTGGATTACTGATAATCCTGATTTAGCTATCACAATTAGGATCAGGAATTTGCTCACTGAGTGAAGCGGTTGCTGAGTGAAACTATGATTATGCTTTATGATCTTTCTCAGTTTTCCTTTGTTTTACAAACCTGCGAAGATTGTAAATGTGATTTGTTATAAAGTTATTTTTTTCATCACAGCCATTTTCACTAAAATGATTTTCCAACTCCAACTTTCTATATGCTTGCTTTATCTAAACAGCTGGGGTGACTTTAGCATCTTGGGTAATCCTGTTGGGATTATATAAAATTCCCAACATTTTTCACTTATCCCTCTCAGGAATTTCTCCCCACCTCCACAATAAGTCCAGACAGTGGAAGGGATGTTTTTACATAGAAAAAGACCTGGTATTTTCAGTAAATCCTGAAACAGTCTAATTACAATCCCACCTATGATAGCTGTCCTGTACATTGCATGTTCTGTGTTTCTGTATCTACTGATGTGGGTTATTATATTTTTCGTTATAGTCTAATTTCTGAATCCTTTTCTGAGCTTCACATAATGTTGCTTAATCAAAAAATAATATATTTTACATGTGCATAGTTTGTATTTTGTAACATATTTCATTAAGTAATTTAATGTAAAAATATAAATTCATACATATCAAATTAGTCTTATATGTCACTACAGAAGAGGCAATAAGGAAGGGATTACAAATTTTAGGGAAATGTGAAAGAAAGATGAAAGTCAGCTCAGTCTCTGAAGTTTTTTTTTTTTAAGGAACTTCAGAAAACAGAAGTGACAGGTTACTAAGTACCTTGTAAATGTATATTGACATGTATTGATTGATTGGATTCTTAAGGCTGGCCAACTCCCAGAAGACACTTTCTATATTTAGGATATCAGCTTTAATCAATAACTAATAAATTGGAACAAAAATTAATGCTATGCTATGAGGCATAAAACGGAATCTAAGGTTACAAAGAAAAAAAAAATCTCTGCCTTAAAATCCCTTCCCTATTTTATAGTATATAATATTTGAATGCAGTACTGCAGGGTAATTCAGCTTACTGCCAGGAGTTCAATCCTCACCGACTCAAAGTTGACTCAGCCTTCCATCCTTCTGAGGTCAGTAAAATTACCCAGATTGTTGGGGATGATATGCCAACTCTGAAAACCACTTAGAAAGAGCCGTAAAGCACTATGAAACAGTATATAAGTCTAAGTGCTATTGCTATTACTATCTGAGTCCTTCTGTCTGTGTAGCATTCCATGATATTACTTGTTGAAATAATTCTTTTTTCTCTGTCTGTCTCTCTTTTCTAGGGTAGTTATATGACTTGGACTTTTACCCTTCAATAGCTATGCTGAATTTAATTATAAGTTTAGTGTTTTCAGTAAAAATTCAAACAGTATGATGTCCAAGAGTTGAGAAGAAGTTCATATAAAGATTGTAGAATGTTTCTGGATGATAGAAAAAATCCATTCCTATATTGTAACAATTGGATAACAGAGAACTTTCCAATAATGTGACCATCATGTGAAGTAGGGAGCTGTGTGGGATCTCCCTGTTCAAAAATAATACTTGCAGGTACGTTTTTTTTTTATTTGCTTGTTTATTTCTCTTCCAAACCCACCAGTCTGCAAGTACTGTGATTTTGTTTAGGGACAATGAGAAAGTCAGCAGAAACAAATAAGATATGTGACAAACATTCAAATGCTGCTGTACCTTAATTCCAAGCATAATAAAAAAAAAGCTTTAGGATTTAAAAAAAAACTGTTTCTAGGGAATCTTTTGAAGAGTTGATATCCTGACGAACAAAAAGATTGTGGCTGAAGTTTGTATGTGACTTTATTGGAGTAAACACAATTTTTTCAACTGGAGATATTAATTGGGGACAGTCCGAAAATAAATTAGACTTTGCCTTTGTTGAATTCAAAATACACTGCTCAAAAAAATAAAGGGAACACAAAAATAAGACATCCTAGATCTGAATGAATGAAATATTCTTATTAAATACTTTGTTTATTACATAGTTGAATGTGCTGACAAAATCACACAAAAATTATCAATGGAAATCAAATTTAGCAACCTATGGAGGTCTGGATTTGGAGTTACACTCAAAATTAAAGTGGAAAAAAACACTACAGGCTGATCCAACTTTGATGTAATGTCCTTAAAACAAGTCAAAATGAGGCTCACTAGTGTGTGTGGCCTCCACGTGCCTGTATGACCTCCCTACAATGGCTGGGCATGCTCCTGATGAGGTGGCGGATGGTCTCCTGAGGGATCTCCTCCCACACCTAGATTAAAGCATCCCCCAACTCCTGGACAGTCTGTGGTGCAACATGGTGTTGGTGGATGGAGTGAGACATGATGTCCCAGATGTGCTCAATTGAATTCAGGTCTGGGGAACGGGCAGGCCAGTCCATAGCATCAATGCCTTCCTCTTGCAGGAACTGCTGACAAAACTCCAGCCACATGAGGTCTAGCATTGTCTTGCATTAGGAGGAACCCAGGGCCAACCGCACCAGCATATGGTCTCACAAGGGGTCTGAGGATCTCATCTCGGTACCTAATGGCAGTCAGGCTACCTCTGGCGAGCACATGGAGGGCTGTGTGACCCCCTAAAGAAATGCCACCCCACACCATTACTGACCCCCTGCCAAACCGGTCATGCTGGAGGATGTTGCAGGCAGCAGAACGTTCTCCATGGCGTCTCCAGACTCTGTCACGTCTGTCACATGTGCTCTGTGAACCTGCTTTCATCTGTGAAGAGCACAGGGTGCCAGTGGTGAATTTGCCAATCTTGCTGTTCTCTGGCAAATGCCAAACATCCTGCACGGTGTTGGGCTATAAGCTGTGGAAGTTTCTGACCATTTGAGCAGCCACCTGCACATTTGTGGCCCACTGGAGGTCATTTTGCAGAGCTCTGGCAGTGCTCCTCCTGTCCCTCCTTGCACAAAGGTGGAGGTAGTGGTCCTGATACTTGGTTGTTGCCCTCCTACGGCCTCCTCCACATCTCCTGATGTACTGGCCTGTCTCCTGGTAGCGCCTCCATGCTCTGGACACTACACTGACAGACACAGCAAACCTTCTTGCCACAGCTCGCATTGATGTGCCATCCTGGATGAGCTGCACTACCTGAGCCACTTGTGTGGGTTGTAGACTCTGTCTCATGCTACCACTAGAGTGAAAGCACCGCCAGCATTCAAAAGTGACCAAACCATCAGCCAGAAAGCATAGGAACTGAGAAGTGGTCTGTGGTCACCACCTGCAGAACCACTCCTTTATTGGGGATGTCTTGCTAACTGTCTATGCTTTCCACCTCTTGTCCATTCCATTTGCACAACAGCATGTGAAATTGATTGTCAATCAGTGTTGCTACCTAAGTGGACAGTTTGATTTCACAGAAGTGTGATTGACTTGGAGTTACTTTGTGTTGTTTTAGTGTTCCCTTTATTTTTTTGAGCAGTGTATTTCAATCCTTTGCATTTTTAAAGAAGATCCACTTTCAGTTTATATTAATCTTACGAACTTTTATTGGTTAGTGCAGAAATTCTCAAACCTGAATTACCTTGAGATCTGCTCTGCAAAATGTGCTAGAGTGATCAAGGTCTAACTTGAGAGACTTCAATTTAAAAATTCCATGAAGGAGGTCTGTTAAAGTGGGTATGCATGTGAACTATATGTGTGAGAACTATCCCATGTGCATATAGCACAAACAAATTCTCTCACAGAACAAAAAACTATATGAGTTTAAGAACATATGTGCTTACCACATGCAAATCTATTAGTTTCCTTATTACTTTATTAAAAATATAATCCAGAGGAACTACTAAGAACTGCATTTACCCTTGCATTTTGAATGGGTTTCTTTTTAGTAAAATAAGGGATTTACTTTATTCAAATATGGATATTCTTATAATTATAGCAAAATAATTAGAAACTGAAAACATACTACATTTCTATCCAGTGAGTCAGGTTGCTGATTAAGCTATCATTGGAGGAGGTATTGGATAGGGAGGGGAGAATCTTATCCACTGCAACAAAAGTATGTCATGGTAAACTGGCTGGACTCTAACTTTTGCTCCAAAATCTGTTTATGGCCAGAACTGTATTGCTTTTAACTTCTGATAGAATAGCTGTATACCTCTTTCAGCCTACAGGAAAAGCCTTAAAATCTGCCTATGCTGACTGGCATGGGGTCCACCTCTCCCTTCCAACTCCTTGTTGTTTGAGATTGTTTCAATTTTGTAATTTTAATCCATTTTTATAATTGTTGGATTTTGCTTTATCTCAATGTAAGCCACAAAAGTTGCCTGAACCATTGGGGGAGGGTTAATTTTAATTAATTATATAACTAATTAATTAATTAATTAGTTAATGCCTACTTGCTCTACTTTTTTGTTCTGTTAAACTCTGTTTGGAAAATGTGTTTGTTGCCATTTCTGTTTCCTACTTTCTAGTTGGGTGGGTTTTTAGGTCCCTGTTAGGCAGGGTGAAATACTTTGTCATTGCAAACATGCTCCTAGTCAAACATGGTTTGCAATATTATTAATTTTCCAATGAGCCATAGGTGGTACAATTAACCCAATTATGAAGACTGGAAGGAAAACTGTTGATAAATCTTGCATTCATTGTTGCAGTGCATAGTTCTGAAGGTGTGATATGAGATAAATTGTGATTGTAAAACATACATAAACCTATTTTTCTTTACCTAGTCTTTCCTACAGGAATCTACAATCATATTTTTTTGGATAATATTCAAAGAAGAGGCCTAACAAAATGCCTCCACGACCATCATCCGGTGAATTATGGGGCATGCACTTAATGCCACCAAAAATCCTAGTAGAATGTCTTCTACCTAATGGTATGATAGTGACTTTAGAATGCCTCCGTGAGGCCACCTTGTTAAATATTAAACATGAACTCTTTAAAGAAGCTAGAAAATACCCTCTCTATCAGCTCCTCCAAGACGAGTCATCTTACATTTTTGTAAGTGTTACCCAAGAAGCAGAAAGAGAAGAATTCTTTGATGAAACCCGGCGATTGTGTGATCTGCGACTCTTCCAGCCTTTTTTAAAAGTGATAGAGCCAGTGGGCAACAGAGAAGAGAAAATTCTGAATCGAGAAATTGGTGAGGCTTGCTCTCTTAATTTATTGCAACTATACATATGATTTACTGTTTACTGCACCTATATATGATTTATTGCATGCAATTTAAAATATTTACTGTATAAAGAAAGGTGTTTCACTTCCCTCCAGCCTCAGGGAGAGAAGATTCATATGATAGGCACTGTTAGTTTTCAGGAAATGTAATTGAATGACCTTTCACCTGATTTTAATTGGGTGAGGAGATACATTCTCTGTGTATACAAAATAATAATTTAGTTCTTGTCTGAATGCTTCATCAACTGTGTTGACTGCCAGTCTTATAGCACAATCTAGATGGGGGTGCTAATCTTTAAATTACTTGGGGCAAGAATATTTCAAGGAAGATTTCCTTTCATATGGAACTGTCTGTGCATTTACTCTGGGTATTTGCAGTCTTAAGTGGCGGGCACTTTTAGAATAACTCAAATGAAATGGTGATTTCTTCCATTCTATTAAGATAAATAAAGGATTAACTGGAAAGGAAAAAGACAGGGCAGGGAAAGTTGATGCCTCTCAGGACAAAGAAGACTATAGGTAGTCCTTAACTTAGGACCATATTTGGGACTGGATTTTTGTTTGTAAGTCATTGCAGTTATAAGTCGGGATGCCCACATGTCTAGACCCAATATTCTCACCATATTTACAGTGGTGATTAAATGAATTGCATGGTTATAGGTCTGAATTACACATTAAGTAAATCATGTGGTCACTAAGTAGATCCATTGTCCCAAATAGGCATTTTTGCTGCACACTGGGAGGGGGGGGGAATGCAAATTGTGATCATGTGATTTCTAGATATGGCAACCAGTCATAAAAGCAAGCTGCTTGTCAAGCCTCCAAAATGTGGTCATGTGGTAGAGATGTGATGCTTTATGAGCACCTTTTTCATGACTGTTATAACTTTCAACAGTCATTAATGACAGTTGTAAGTCAAGGACTACCTGCATAAATCTGTAAATAAGCATGATGTCCTGTGTTTCCAAACAGAAACAATTTACCTTTGTTTTCTACATAATAGCAGGATCCAAATACTATTAGATTCTCTGAGTAATTCTAAGTTCTCTCTGACAATTCTAAGTTCCTATGTTAGGGAAAGATTTGCTGATAAGAGAAAAGATAAAACCACCAGAAGAACAGAACTGAAGAAGCTTCTTGGATGAGAAGCAAAATGTCTTCAAAGAAAAAAAAAAACAAGAAAGTCCAGTTGTCTTTTGAAAAAGCACCTTTGGGAAACCATGACTTAGATGACTGAGAATTTCCATAAACAGTAAAAGAACACCAAATGTATCATATCGGAGTAGTGGCATCAAGACTTTAAAACTATTTCTTTATGCTCAAAATAGAACAAATTACTCCTTTTGACAACCTGCTGTCACTGCAGTCCTGGAGCCATCCCATATTGAAGGGCAATGTGGTTGGCTTTTGGCTTTTAACAAGATGTGTGATTCTGGCTCTCACTGTATTCTAAGCTATGTTTATGGTGTAGCATTTTGTTTCACCCAGGCTTCTGTTGTTTGTTTAACACATCTTGCTTAAAATACCTGGATTAGCACGACGGGGGGACACATTTCACATCTAGCTTGGACTGAAGAAACACCCCCACCACACCCCAGTTTCACCCCCTGGGGATAGTTGCAGCATGCTTGATATTCAAGCCCAGAGCTTGAGACCAGTGGCGGAGCCTTGCACTCTGGTGCAGTATCAAAGGAGGTGTTTTTCTTTTTAGGTTTTGCTATTGGAATGCCCGTTTGTGAATTTGACTTGGTGAAGGATCCAGAAGTTCAGGATTTCAGACGAAACATTCTTAATGTGTGCAAAGAAGCAGTAGAACTACGAGCTGCTAATGCCCCCCACAGCAGAGCCTTGTACGTCTGTCCCCCAAACATAGAATCATCTGACCTACCAAAGCATATATACAATAAACTTGATAAAGGTAAAGAAGGTGCATTAATTAATTGTTTCAGCATTCAGAAAATTGGGGTGATACTTTATGAATTTGTACCATAGATTGTAATGCAAACTTTGGAGTGCACACCATGCTGGTCTGTGTCCGTCATAGATTTTATTTGATGTACACTGTCCACACATCAGAGTAATCTATTCAGTACAAATAGTTTATTTTAAAGATATAATTTATCTTTAATTGTTTGGTGTAACCATTTCTTTTCAACATAAATAACAATCACGAAGTTTCCAGAAGTTTTTGTTATTGATTGTATAGTAAATCACCAATGAATTCAGCTGTTGTTTCCTAAGTGGAATTTAAATGTTGTAGCAAGATGGTAGATATCCTTCCCCTTTGCCTTTCTCCCCTCTCCCCATACCTCCCACCTTCCAGTTTTGCCTTTTAGATTCATTTGGTACAATTTTAAACAAAAGGAGAAACTTGACTTGATACAATCAGTTCCCCTTCCTGTACAAACTGACTCTTTCTGTTCTGCAACAGCAATTTCACTTTCCCTCTCCCCTCCTTCCTTGTGCTACCTTCAGTTTGTTCTAGAACCAGAAAAGGTGCAGCACCTCTGGGTCCTAGGATCCTCCATCTCATCTGCCTCCTGCCGAATCTATCTTCTTACCCTGCTACAGTATACCAGTGTGCCAATTTATAATCCTGTTGCCTTTTTACTCGTGTTTCTAAAATTGTTACCATTATGGCAGAAAAAGATGCATAATATTTAGTGCTTTGGGTCTGTTCATTTTTTTTTTTGTTTTAATTTTAGGATATGTTGAAACAGTAACATAAAAGGGGCAGAGCTGTTCCCTTCTGTCTGCTGTTGCATGGTATGATGCCTAATGCAATCTGAACCAAATTGCTTTTTTTTTTTTTTTCAGGTCAAATAATAGTAGTGATTTGGGTTATAGTCTCCCCCAACAATGACAAACAGAAGTACACCTTAAAAATCAATCATGATTATGTGCCGGAACAAGTAATTGCTGAAGCAATCAGGAAAAAAACACGTAGTATGTTGCTATCGTCAGAACAGCTGAAACTTTGTGTGTTGGAGTACCAGGGCAAATATATTTTAAAAGTATGTGGCTGTGATGAGTATTTGTTGGAAAAGCACCCACTGAGTCAGTATAAGGTAAGTAATATCAAGTATATTTTCAGAATGTCATTCATCTAAGCTGGAGTCAAGGAATTATGGGAAAACAGACCTGTGTACATAAAAAAAATGCAACTGATATTTGCATCAGGTGTAAAAATATGCTCTGAAACTATTGTTATGTGTGTGTTATTTAACAGGTTTCCTGGGAAATTTCAGTTTCAAATATTACTTCATATAATGTATTGTTATATAGTAGAAATCAGTCTTATTGACTCCAGCACCTGACAGGTCAACTGTTCAAAATAGAACGGTAACACTTTGTTTAATTTTAGCCTGAGTCATGCATGTTAGCTTCATTAGATGCTGATGTGTTGCCTTCTTGGCCCTAAATAGCAAAATCTTAGCAGTGCTGATATTGTGAACTTTCTAGCTAAGTAAAGATGATTCAGAAGAAGTATGTCCAGGACAGTCATTGTGCTTTTGTTTTGCTCTGCTTACCTATTTCAGTATATTCGGAGCTGTATCATGCTTGGCCGAATGCCCAATTTGATGCTGATGACTAAAGAGAGTCTCTATGCCCAGCTGCCATTGGATACGTTTGCAATGCCATCTTATTCTAGGCGTATTTCTACAGCTACTCCTTACATGAATGGGGAAGCTTCTGCCAAATCTCTCTGGGCTATTAACAGTCATCTGAGAATTAAGATTCTCTGTGCTACTTACGTAAATGTAAATATTCGGGACATTGACAAGGTAGGAGAATTCTGGATGTGTGAGTATGATCGTTGTGTTCTCAATTAGCGACATTAAAATATGTCTGATTCTGAATTATCTGTGAATTATCTAACAAAAACAATCCAATCAGAAATGGAAGTTGATTAGTAAATGTTTTGATGAGGGTGGCATGTGTACTTCTTATTGAAATTTATGTGTTTTAGTTCACCACTTCTTAAAACGCATCATCTTAAAACACATTTTGTTACAAACTTGTTTTTCCTTTGGATACTCATCCAAGTTTGAACTATATCAGAAATTTGGTAAACTTTTACACATGGTCTTGATTTTATTCTGCAGAGTTTTAATGCTTGCATTTACTCTTAAATGTGGTGGGTTTCCAATATAAAATAAAACTAATATTGGTAAGTTCTTGTGTTAAAAATAACTTTTTATTGGCCTGTACTTGCTAATTCTATTTAATTTGGGAGTTGCCCTTAATCGCCCTGAGTTATTTATAAAAAATATTACAAGCAGGAAATACAAATAAATAAAATAACCATAAAAAATAATCAACCAATTGATTGATTTTCTGTGTACATTTTGCTTTTCTCGAATCAGAGTCAATTTTTAGTGCCTTTATGATTATGTTTATACTTCTTTCAGATTTATGTCCGAACTGGTATCTATCATGGAGGAGAGCCTTTATGTGATAATGTAAATACTCAAAGAGTACCTTGCTCTAATCCCAGGTAAATGATACAAATGAAATAAAGAAAAACAAACTAACCCTTTGTATTAACGGAGGATATCATGAAGATGAAATTCATGGATGTGTTTACTTACATCCAAGTGTAGAAGGATGGATGGCATATTGTGGTATACTACTTTTTCACTTAAGAGTTGTGTCAACTAAAATTTGTGCTTAGTTTGATATTGTTTATATGAGCAAATTCAGATGATTAGATTCAAATTTTCTCTGTCAGAGTATGCTTAAGTAATTTATTCCCTTGTTCATAAAAAAGAATGAATTTGTCTCATGACATTGCACTTTACAATCGCATCACTTAGCAATAGAAATTCCCGTCCCAACTGAGGGCAAAAGTTAAAGAATATCTCTGGCTAGCACTAACAGCTGCATTCAAAATGGAATGTTCAGAATAGCCATTCCTGCAAATTTTCAGAAATTAAGTTAAAATTTGCCTAGGTTTTTAATAGCAGGATTAGCTCTTGTTGAAGTCAGCCCCTAAGCCAGAGGTGTCAAATTCGTGACCCATGGGCCGGATGCATCATGTGCTGGCCACGCCCACACCCGGTTTAGCGAAGGGGGGGAAAGTCGCAATATGTCACGTGATGACGTCATGACGCAATGACGTGAGTTTGACACCTCTGCCAGCTTACCACTGATTGTGCTGTATTTGCCCCATTAAAATTCTAAATAAGCTGCTTCAGTTCTACACAGAACGTAATCAGTAACAGCTAAAAGTCTTCGTTATCAATTTTTGATTTACCATGTCATTGAAAAATATTTGGCAATAAACTTATATCTCTTTCAGATGGAATGAATGGCTGCAGTATGAGATGCTTGTTCATGATCTTCCACGCGCTGCTCGGCTTTGCCTATCTATCTGCTCTGTTAAAGGCAGAAAGGGGGCAAAGGAGGTAAGATCCTTCTCATCGACTGTTAGAAATGAAATAGGGCGAACTGTTGTTTTAAAAATATTCTCAACATTTATACTGTTTGAATGATAAAAGTAGTATTGTAACTTATGTTTCCTCATTTATTTTTTTTAAAACTGAGCTTGCAATATCTTACTAATAGAGGAGACTAAACACTGATTGTTTGCTCTTTTGAAGGAGCACTGCCCATTGGCGTGGGGAAATATTAACATGTTTGATTACACAGACACTCTTGTTTCTGGCAAAATGGCTCTGAATCTGTGGCCTGTCCCCCATGGGTTAGAAGACCTTCTTAATCCCATTGGAGTCACTGGATCCAACCCAAATAAGGTAAATAATAATAGATAGATAGATAAAAACACCAAACTCAGTCCGAGCGTTTGACTATGCAGCCAACCATAATAATAAAACCAGGGGAGAGTAGAGTCGAAGACAAAGAAAAAAGTACCAAGATCTGAAAATCAAAGCTGAAAGACTATGGTATAACTGGAGAGAAGTTTAGTCTAGTGGTTAAGGCAGCAGGCTAGAAAGTCATGAGTTCAAGTCCCACCTTAGGCATGAAAACCAGCTGGATGACTTTCTCTTTCTCAGACCAACCCATCTTAGAGAGTTGTTGTGGAGAAAACAGGGGGAGGAAGGAATGTTCACCACCTTGAGTTACTTATAAAAATAATAAGGGCAGGATACAAATAAACAGGTGGCCATTGTGGTCCCAATACTAGGTTATACCAAAACATATTGGATGGCACTTAGAAAATGTGTGCATTGAAAGAAAATTGCATCTGTCAATTATAAAAGGTCAAACTACTTGGCTCTGCACTTAAACTATTCCAATACATAATAGCATTCAAAATTCTTGGAAATAATTCAATGCATCGGAAGGCTAATACCTGCTAATGAATTGGCAGCTGTGATTTCACATTCTTGTGTTTTATAATAATATATTTCAAGCCAATTCCTAGCATACTTCATTGTCTTAAATCAGGCTTTGAACGTAATTCCTAATAATTGTCTGTAAAATATCCCATCAAAAATTCAAACCCTTTGAAAGATTTGGTTGGCCTCATTTCTTTTCAAGTTAGGCAAACATTCAAGTTAGGCAATCATTTTTAAAGTTACAGAAGAGAGAAATTATTAAACACCTGCAGAATAATATTAATTGTATTTAGTTTTAATTAATTTTAAAATCTGCTTAAATTACATTTTATTTTTGTCCATGCTTCATTTACTTTCATTAGCATATCATTCTGCTTTTTACAATAATAATGATGTAAGATATTATTTTGGGCCTAGTTATGATTTACATGACTCTTCCATGTAACGCTCAAATAAACAACAACTAACTTGTAGAAAAGTATTGGGTAGAAATCCGTTTCAGCTTTCAACAGATGCAGTCATTTTTTCTGTATAGGATTACATGCAAGAAACAGTACTTACGATGTAAGGCAATTAAACATTTTAGTTATTTTAAATTTTGTATTTTCATGCTATTTCTGTCTATAAATGAAAGAACATGTTTTCTCTTTAGGAAACTCCATGTTTGGAACTGGAATTTGATTGGTTTAGCAGTCCTGTCAAGTTTCCTGACATGTCAGTAATAGAAGAACATGCCAACTGGATTATTTCTCGAGAACAAGGATTTAACTACAACCATGCAGGGCTGGTGAGGACATTTTTCCCCCTAGGTTTCTTGGGGCTAAGAACAATGACCCACAGCAAACTCTTAGGTCCTTTGTGTATAGAAATATAGCTATCAACCTCCTCTTTAGGTACTAAACTAAAATAGCAATTGCTTTACATCTTCAAAATGTAAAATTCAAAATTATATAGTACTAATAGTATGAGTTCAGTGTTGTGACTTGACCTAACAATAAAACTATCTCTATTTACTTGTTGGAGAAAACAAGTAAACTACTGTTTACCTGAGTCCTCACCTGACTGAAAACTCCAAACAGGCTGATTAATATTATTGCATCCTTTGGATATATTCCATATTAAGTCATTGAATAGCTTTTATTTTAAATAAACATTTTGTTAAAAAATTAATATGTGAAAGATGATTGATTTATGGGGGGGGGACCACAGATTTTAGTTCATCAAATTATATCATAGTGGGGGGGAAATGATAAATCATCCATGTTTATGTCTATAATGCTGTATTTTTAAACCATTTCAAGAAGCATCAAAACCTATTTGAAGATCTCTAGAACTTCATGTGCATTCTTTAGTGCTGAACAAAGAAACACTTTTTCCATTACAAACCTTTAAGATATGTAACAGAAATATTCCCAAGCACAGTTTTCCGTCAGCTGGTTCAGAAGATAAAATAAGTCTTTTTGAGCACTTTTGGTGATAACAATATTTGAACAAGGTGCTCGTTATATGAATGATGCTATGTATTCCTTTCTTCCACAGAGTAACAGAATAGCTAGAGATAATGAGTTAAGAGACAACGACAAAGAGCAGCTTCGGGCAATCTGTACTAGAGACCCCTTATCTGAAATAACTGAACAAGAAAAAGACTTCCTTTGGAGCCACAGGTATAAAAGCCAGCTTTTCAGTGTGTAAATGATATTACAGAGCATAGCTGTGTCTATGGTCCTTAGATATGATCCAGCTGCCCCAAACTTGGGTAGAGATTTATTGAGTTTTTTTAATATGGAGTTTTATTTCTGTAAGCTGCCCAGAGTCACTATGAGTGAATTAGGCAGCCATAAAAATTGTCTTAATAAATAAAGAAACCTCCTAGTCTATACTGAAGGTAGGAACTTTAAAAAAAAGTCTACCAGGAAGTAGCTTGTGCCATCTGCATTTGTTTAAGCAACATATTAGTCCTCTAAATATATAAGGTTCAGTTCCAGGTTCAATTCAGCACGGGAGATTATTCCTAAAGTATTAAATGTGTTAGGTGATCTAAATCTGTTTTACTTAAAGCCACCACGGTCTTTTGAAATTATATTGGTGACACTGATTTTTTTATATCTTTTCAGGAGTATGGGCCCATGTCTTGCCTTAAGACTCACAGGATATTCTTTTCATAGCCATTCTGCTAAAATTTATGAATGTTCTTTTCAAACAAACTTTATTATTTTTTTAAAGAATACTATCCTTATGTTAATATATTATTTCTTGTTTCATATGGATTTCATACAGTAGTAATACATAGAATTATTTGTGCAATATACTTCTCTTTGTCTCCTTTTTCAGGCACTACTGTGTATCTATGCCAGAAATCCTACCCAAACTTCTTTTGTCTGTTAAATGGAATTCCAGGGATGAAGTGGCCCAGGTAACAACTCTATTGCTGAACAAATGCCTTAAAAACTTATTTATTAAGCAGGACTTTTAATGTTTCATTATAGTAGAATGCTATAATATTATATCTAATGCAACATGAGATAATATGATAAGCTTCTCTGGGGCTACTGGACCTATTGAATAGATAGTATATCCATATTCAGAGATGGAGCACCATTAGCTACCAAGTACCATGGACTAAAAAGCAGCCATTATTTTATGTCCTCTTTCTGCCTTTCTAAAAATATGTTTGTCCACTGTTGGAAGCAGCGTATTAGCCTGAGAAGAATTTGGTCTGACTCAGAAGGTTGTTTTCATGACTGTAGTCAAGATTTTGCTCTCTTACTGTATTTCACACAGATGTACTGCTTGATAAAAGATTGGCCTCAAATCAGGCCTGAGCAAGCAATGGAACTTTTGGACTGCAATTATCCAGATCCAATGGTGCGAGCCTTTGCAATCCGGTGTTTGGAAAAATACTTGACAGATGACAAACTCTCTCAGTACTTGATTCAGCTGGTGCAGGTACTGCGTTCTGTTTGAATTAACCGTGCTCCTATCATATGTAAAGGCATTCAAAAATTACATACTTCGATGGAATTTCCCAAGGACAGTATGACAGAATTTTCCTTGTGAAATTTTAAAAGTGATTCAGAATTACTGAGATGAGAACAAGGAAAGAATATAATTGAAAATAACTGTTTTATTGGCAGCTATGTATATGAAAAGTTACCGTTGCACAAGATGCAAGCATCTATAGTTCATAATTAAGCATCATAAAGAAATGAGATAAATTGTTAGATCCTAAATCATTAGCCTGCCCAATAACCAAACCCCAACATGTGCTTGAGAGGTAGTCAGAAAACATAGTACAGGATATCTTCTTTGAATGACCGCTTGTTCGTGGTGCTAAATGAGTGGGACTTATGTCGGGTCTTCGTAGTTGTTGCCATCGCAGTGTTCCCACTTCCATGTGTTTGTCATTCAGACACTTTACAACAGGCTCAGAGTTACGTTGTTGCAGCTGGTCCCAATTAGTATCATTAAACAAATATCTACTACCTGTACACAAATAGCTATGCTGATGTCATCAGGAGTGGTCCATCCTTGAAAATACTGATAATGCCAATCACAATTAAGTTTCATTGTTATCTCTAGGTTCTGAAGTATGAACAGTACTTAGATAACCTCTTGGTAAGATTTTTACTCAAGAAGGCACTGACTAATCAGAGAATAGGACACTTCTTCTTTTGGCATTTAAAGTAAGTTTAGATTATTATTATTATTTTCAACTTTCTGAACCATCCATCTCCCTTAAAGAGTATTACATTATAATATCTTGTATTATAAAGCAAGGAATCTAAGCTTAACTATCTTGTGACTAAGAAGCTTTTAAAAAAAATATTTAAAAAAAATAATGTTTAAAAAAATTAATGTTTCATATGGCTGAAATATACTTCATAAACAAGATATTCCAGTAACTCTTTTGGCTCAAAAATAAATGCCAAAAAGTTGATGATATTAAACCATTATTATGACATAAAATGAATATGTTTATGAACAACTTTAGCATAAAATTGACTATGTTTATGAACATCTTTAGTTTATGAACATCTGTACCATTACTTAAGCTAAGATATTCCTATATATAGGTCTGAAATGCACAATAAAAATGTAAGCCAGAGGTTTGGTCTGCTCTTGGATTCCTACTGCCGAGCTTGTGGAATGTACCTAAAACATCTGAGTCGGCAAGTGGAAGCTATGGAAAAATTGATTAACCTCACAGATATCCTTAAACAGGAGAAAAAGGATGAAACACAAAAGGTAAAATTATGCATAAGCAAAACAAGGTTTAATATTGTGGTATGTTTTATATTTTTATTTTATTATTAGATTTTAACACCACATTTATTACATTAATAAGTAGCTCAAAGTGGCCAACATACGTAATTCTCCTTCCTCCTATTTTCCCCACAACCTGTAAGGTGACTAAAAGAGAGTGACTGGGCCAAGGTCACCCAGCCTGCTTTTATGCCTAAGGTGGGACTAGAACTCACCAATGCCTGGCTTCAGCACCTTAGCCATTATATCAAACTGGCTCTAACTATATGTATTTAGAAAGCAGCATTTGTAGAATTTGCTATATTTTTTTCTCGTTGAAATGCTTCAAATACCATGCTGGTATTCATGCTAAAAGCAAAACTTTTGAAATATATGAGACTATCATTAAGTATTCAGTGCTGTCATTAAACAGGTACAGATGAAATTCCTTGTGGAGCAGATGAGGCGGCCAGACTTCATGGATGCTCTTCAAGGCTTCATATCTCCTCTCAATCCTGCTCATCAGCTTGGAACTCTGAGGTATCATTTCCTTTCCAGAAATTATTAGAGGTGGGAGTATATATGAAATATGAATAATGGATGCTGAGAATGATATGAAACTTTGACTTCTTAAAGAATGAGTTCACTTTGTCTCCTTCGTTCTGATTTGATCCTGTAACTTGTGGGATAAAGTCTGTTGAATTAAGATGGCCCAAGAAAAATTTAAATTTGTTGGCATCAAGAAACCAGTGAGAAACCTTAGAAAAATGATAACATGATGTAATAACAAGTAACTGTTATTTTGTAGAATCAGAGCATAATAAATGAATAAAAATTATGTGATAAAATAAATAAAACAATTGAAATATCTTTATTATTTATTTCAAACAATGAAATAATACCATGAGAGAGATGGTATAAATAAGACTTCCAGTTTAAAAAAAGTAATCCGTGTGCTGCTTAGCACCTAGGAAGAAGTAGTTTCCCATTTTTCAGTCAGCATAGATGTCTTAGTGACCGAGAAAAGATATTTAATGATCTGTTGGCCACCCTGTTTCTGGTATCACACTCAGATTTCACTTTTCATTCCATCACTAGAGTTCGTTGGTTGTAGTTAAATCCTAGGATCTACCATTTGAAACTGAAACTAAACTGAGGTCATTCAACCAATCATTGTTGATTTCTTTGAACCTATAATTCTTAATTAGCTTTCTTGCATCTTTTCTTACTAACTTATAAATTTGTCCAACACAGTTGTTTGGTTTTGATTAAAAGTATTTCAAAATTGGAGTGTTTCAAATTTGGAAAAAATAAAGTCAAAATAATCTGTTGCAAGCTCAAAACATTTTGCACACATATATTGTACCTAAATAACATGCCTTATTTGAATTATCTACATTCAATTTTTAAAAAAGGTGCAAAAAGCACCTTTGGGACAACCATGACTTGGATGACTGAGAATCTTCACAGACACTAATTTCAATTGATATATATTGTCATTGATACATACAAAATTGATCAAAGTTGAAGCCAGATCAAGTTAAACTTGTGCCTTTATGTTCTGTATTCTGTAAAACTATTTCACTGTAGCAGAGTATAGCATTGTAATATTGCAGTAAATACAGTTATATAAAATTAAATTTATCAAAGCATTAGCAATGTATGATATTCCCTTTATAACTGTTTTATAAGTTCTGTAAAGTTCCAATAAATTCCAAATCGCTCCAAAATCAAATTGGAAGTCAATCTCATGGTTTTATTTGTTTATTTTAATTAAGGAGAACCTATTCCTTCAAAAAAACATCTCTTAAATTATTGTCCAACAAATGTTTCCATAGACTTCAATTAAGATTGGCTTTTTAATGCAGTTTTTGGTTCATGCCATGAACAGTGACACTGCTGCTTTATACTGGATATGTTTTGTGGTTAAAACTAATTCATTGTGAAACATTTTCATTAGAAATCATAATTAGATCATTAGAAGTGAAAAGTTAATCTACTTCTAAAGGACCTACAGAAATCTAATAATTTATGTCTATTGGAATAAAACTTCATTAAAGAATTATCTATTTTTTTGTAGGCTTGAGGAATGCAGGATTATGTCTTCTGCCAAAAGGCCGTTATGGCTTAATTGGGAAAATCCAGATATTATGTCTGAGCTGCTATTTCAGAACAATGAGATCATCTTTAAAAATGGGGATGGTAAAGAAAACTATTTTATTATAATTTCTGCATTGTGGTTTTCATTATCCTGCCTGAAACTCCAGGGTTTCTATCCCAGCATAAATATTCATTTCACATTCAGGTCCTTTGAACGCTGACACAGTTGTATCCCTATACACCCCAGGATATATATCTGAAATTATTTTCTGAAAGTATTTCTTGCTCTTCTAAATCCAAATTTATTCATACTTGTTGAACATAATGGTATCAGGTGAAGGTTTCACACAGATTAGGAGGGTATTCTTTTCTATCAAACAGTTTATATGTATTTCATCCTATGTGAGAGATCTCTTTTCATTTTGAAAATAATATTGTGGCAATGCTCAACTGATTTTTTTTCCAGGCCAATTTTTTTTCTTTCTTTCTCTTTTTTTAAAGAAGACATTTGGTACTTCATATTTGTATGAAAACTTCTGGCAAAAACTCACATTGTTTGGCAATTGGTTTACAGAGCATTGGAGACAGGATGAGAAATAGGTGGAGGGGAGGACTTACAGCCTAGTGAACAACGCTGCTATCATAGTTGAACTTCCTCCTAAATATTTGGGGATCCTACAGTGTTCTTGATGAAGCACTGCGTGGAATAGATAGACACTTTGTTCAACAGAGAAGCCATTGCAGGGACAGTGCTGCTTTTTCCTGTTCTCTTTTACTCTGATTTAATAGTATCACAAAATAATTACCTTTACCTGGCCACAGAGTATACAGGGACATGCAGCAACTGCTATAGGTATATTCTCTTTTGACCAAGAAATGAAGTTATTTTGTTGAAATGGAGAACTGACCATAACATTTGGTCATCTCTGCCTCTGTCCCCCATAACAACAATCACAAAGTTTATAAAAGTTATTCCTAAACTCAACATCTCTGGATTAAAACTGGATTTTAACATCAGATGTTTTAACAGTCTTTAAAGTAACCTTAATTTTAAAAAATACCATAAATTTGATTATATTATTAAAAAAAACATAACGTTTTAAAAACTATATTCAGTTTGCCAAAATTCATTCCTTACATAATGCATTTTTTTACCAGACCTACGCCAGGATATGCTCACGCTTCAAATAATTCGAATTATGGAGAATATCTGGCAAAATCAAGGCCTTGATCTTAGGCAAGTATTCCTAAATTCTGCCAATAGTTATATTTGTGTTTTTCCTTTCCGCTTCTGTCTAATAAAGAATATGATCTTGATCAAGAGTTTGCAGCAAACTTTACATCATCACTTATCATGGCTTTATCAATTTTACAAATGTTTCAGATTTGTTTGCAGCCTCTTTTCTTTGTGCAGAGTAACTTTGCATTTTGTTTCATTTTGCTCAGGAAAGTACCACTTTGTCCTAATGTTTTGTGTATCTCCACGGTACACATTTGCCAAGATTCAAAAAAGCCCTTTCAGGCATTTACGGTGGAATATTTCATAAGAAAGAACAAATCTTGCCCTATACCACGAAACTTTCTTCATTTCAGACATGACTCGGATCGCTCATGTTTGAAATACATATGTATATATGTATGGGGCCCTTGGAACTATTTGCACAATTGTTTAAAATCTCTTCTTAATGACAGTATAGCTCAATGATAGGTGTGAGGTTAATTAGATTCTATTAGAAAATCCAAACCTAGTTATTGCAGTCTAGGGTTGCATAGCTGTGCATTTTGTTCGATTGACATATTCATATTTTGACAACTGTATTGGAAAACAAAAGTATCGTGTTCCTTTTTTAGGATGCTACCTTATGGATGCTTATCCATTGGTGACTGTGTGGGGCTTATTGAAGTTGTAAGAAATTCACATACAATCATGCAGATCCAGTGCAAAGGTGGCCTTAAAGGTGCACTGCAATTCAACAGCCACACATTACACCAGTGGCTCAAAGACAAGAACAAAGGGGAAATGTGAGTTGTATAACTAAGCTTTTTTATTTATTTATTTATTTTAATCATCTGTTTTTGATGAAGGCTAATCATCTTGGCTTTTCCTCTACTAAAGAGTATTGTGCTCACAACCCAAGGACATTAAGCACACCAATGAGTATAGAACCCAGTAGGTGATTGGCTCTGGTCATCCAGCTTCTTTGATTGTGGCTGTGATGTGGCATTAGGGTGATGTAACAGCATGCACAACTTGTATCTTCTGAAAAAGCCTTCCTTCCACACCACATAGTTAAGGTTTTCCAAACAAACGTCTAATAAATGCCAGAGTTCTCTGTAAATGTTACAGAAGCTTAGTTGCATTTATGTGATAGACAGTATATTAATGGTGGATGTTGGCAGCTGGAAAATGCCAAAATACTGTAAAAGTTGTAGTTTTGGAGGACAGCTCAAAACAGCTGGCACTGGAAATCTGATGTAATGATCTAAATATAATAAAGTTCATTATTTCATCACAAAATTATTGGACAGCAGGGTTCCTCGGAAGTTTGTCAGTGTTGGGAGATGCTGGACCAGTATAAGTGCAGAAGGGATTTTTTTTTTCTGTTAGTCTATAAGAAATTTGTGTGATATCTTGGCTGGGTTTTCGTAAGTAAAGCAAATTTTCTCTTTTTTCCTTTGATAATGGGCATAGGTCTACGTACAATTTTTCACTGTCTATATTTTGTTAACTTAGACATTATGCTATTAATACTACAATTAAGAATGAATTGAAAATCTTTAAAAATAAAAATAAAAACTTTCTCTTCTGCAAAAATGTTTGTAAGATTATTACAAGATGGCTACAAGAATTAATAATTATTCTACATTATTTGACATGTCCAAAATAACAAAGTAGTCTTTACCCAAACTAACATTTTTTAATCTTTCCTAGGTATGATCCAGCTATCGATTTGTTTACTCGTTCATGTGCTGGCTATTGTGTAGCTACTTTTATATTGGGAATTGGTGATCGTCACAATAGCAACATTATGGTAAAAGATGATGGGCAGGTAAAAATATTTGAAATATCTTCTCTTTCAGTATCTTTATTTAAGGGGGAAATTGTCATATTTTCTATCTTGGAGATAATATGTTGTGCATCTGTTGAGGATACTATAGATATGTGTCCCATGTTCTCTGTGCATTGTAGGAACCTTTAGCTCTAGCAACATTCACATGGGACACAAGCAAAGAAACGTAGACCTTAGCACTACAAATGTGACCTGAGAATATTCTTTAGAATTCACCCAGTGTTTTCCATTTCATTGGAAACTTGGTTGTTTTGTGGATACCTCCCCACCGCCATTGCATAATTAAGGTTTTTCAGACAAACTTCTAATAAATGTCAGAGTTCTCTAGTATATTTTGAAGAGCGCTAATGTTATAGAATTGTACTCTGGCATATGGATTGAAATACCAGAGCAGGTATAACAGAATAACAGAGTTGGAAGGGACCTTGGAGGTCTTCTAGTCCTGTTCAGGCAGGACGTCCTATACCATTTCAGATAAATGATTATCCAATTTCTTCTTTAAAATTCCAGTGTTGGAGCATTCACAACTTCTGGAAGCAAGTTGTTCCACTGATTAATTGTTCTGTCAAGAAATTTCTCCTTAGTTCTAGGTTGCTTCTCTCCTTGATTAGTTTCCATCCATTGCTTCTTATTCAGCCTTAAGATGCTTTGGAGAATAGATTGCCCCCTCCCTTCTTTGTGGTAGCCCCTCAGATATTGAAACACTGCCATCATGTCTCCCCTAGTCCTTCTTTTCATTGAAGGAGACATACCCAATTCCAGAAACCATTGTTTCTATGTTTTAGTCTCCAGTCCCATCTTTCTTGCTCTTCTCTGCAAATTAACATTTGCTCTTTCTTCATATTAATAACAATCTGAAATATATTCTCCATAGCTGTTTCACATTGATTTTGGACACTTTTTGGATCATAAAAAGAAGAAGTTTGGTTACAAACGGGAGCGCGTGCCATTTGTCTTAACACAAGATTTCTTGATAGTGATTAGTAAAGGAGCACAAGAATGTACCAAAACAAGAGAATTTGAAAGGTGGGTAAGCTGGAATAGAAATGCTATTTGGTCTGACCAAATTTCTGTTGCATTACATTACGTCTTATAGAGAAAATGGTATTTGGGTTACCTTGAGTGTTATCCTGAATAAAACCTTGTGCATTAGGTAGCAGCAACAACTCAGGCCCAATTCTCAGTTACACTTTCTAGAAAATAATTACATATGCCCGTGAGGTACTGTTGTTACTGTAATAGAAAAAATCAGGTTAGAAGCCAAAGGGCAACATGATCTCAGAGTGATTTCCACAAAAATATGTTACCAAATACTGAAGGTGCTGACTCACATTCTTATCTTTCAGTTAAACTATTGCATGTGGCTGTCCTTGAAGAGAATTCAAAAGTTTACCTACCACAAGAATATTTGGCATAATACAGTTGCACTTACTTTGTGGGAGATGCACATAATTGAAGCTCTTGGTGATTTATGGCTTAGGTCCTTTGTATTTTTAGGGTCATCTCCAAGTAGAACCTGCTGATTCTAGATAGTCTAGCTAGGAGAGGAGTATTTATAGTGCAGGTACCCACTCCTCAAGGGGGCCCAGAAGGTGACTTCCTCTCCGCCCCTTCAATGTAGAACAGCTTCCTCCCTGAAAACAGATCAGCCACTATCTTCTTATCCTTTAGAAAATAGTAAAAATAGTTCTGTGGTGCATTGTTTTTGAAAGCAACGATTTTTAATTTGGCACAGCAACTGAGATATTTTCATATCTGTTACATGTCATTTTAATATTGTAGCCCACCTAGTCAACATAGAAATTATCAAAATAATGGTGGTGGTAATTATGATAGTGATGAACCAGTCTGGCATCAGCTTTATAAGCCTTCCTCCATAAATAACTTAGACGATGCAAGTAGAAAACTTGCAAAGACATATCTTGGCCTTATTATCTCTACACTGAAAATTGCAAATGAATTTGGCACCACCCTTAAGCCTCATATTTAAAAAGCTGTATTTTCTTTTGTCTTCCTGTGTGGATTTACATGATAACTATGATTAATTGCTGAATATGGAGGTTGTTGATTGTGACTATTGTCAAAAGTATTCAGAATTGAATAATGTAAAGCTCTTTTAGGAGTAATGTTTGTTACTCTTACATTTAAAGAAACTATTTCTCGAGAGGTATCCCTTGGAAATTATATATTTTTTGGCAATTAATATGTCTCCAGATGTGTTGGAATACACCTACAGTTTTAAGCTCACATGATCTGATTGCGTGATCCAAAACATTTGGATTACAACAAGTTGTAATCCAAAACATCTGAAGGGTCCTAGATTGAGTGAGTCTGTATTGTAGAATTGTTTTCCTTAACACTCAAAACATTTTGTTTTCAGCCAGATAATCTTTCTAAACAGAAGGATGCCTATGTTTTTGTTGGCCTGATCACAAGTATGTTGTTAATCTGATTGGACTTCAATGGGGTGTTTTTCTTTTTTCAAGGTTCCAAGAAATGTGTTACAAAGCCTACCTAGCAATTCGACAACATGCCAACCTCTTCATAAACCTCTTTTCCATGATGCTTGGTTCAGGGATGCCAGAATTACAATCTTTTGATGACATTGCATATATACGCAAGACTCTTGCATTAGACAAAACTGAACAAGAAGCACTTGAGTATTTCATGAAACAGATGAATGATGCTCATCATGGTGGTTGGACAACAAAAATGGACTGGATCTTCCACACAATCAAGCAGCATGCCTTGAACTAAAGTAAAGATAATGAAAAACTTGATAAGCCTAGTTTTTTGGCTGTTCCACTGCACTGTTGTCTCAACAACTTAAAAAAAAACCTTGTTGCATCACAGTTGCACAAACCAAGGACAGTGTTTGAATTTACAACAAGGTTAAAATGCAAAGTTATTTAAATAAAACACTTGTAGTGTTTTGAACACTATAAATCATGCATTTCAACATGTAACTTTCCTGTATGTGTAGTTGTGTTACGGCTTAAGTGTAAGAAGGTAAACTTGGAAGTTTGTTCATCTTGGTTTATTTAATTGGGAATTTATGCCAGCATAACAACCCAATCTTTCACATGTCCAGTCTTTCACGTAATGAAAAAAAGGATTCAGATAAGTTACAGAATAATGAAAAGAAGGAAATTGTAGCAATTTTATTCATTGTTTCTAAAAGAGCTTTCTTCTCCCATGAACTGTACTCAGTTAAAAAAAAATAGAGGGGATGGTGCCTTTATAATGTCAGATAAATTTGTGGATTTAAGACTGGTGATTTTTCTTAGGTTTTGGAGTTTGGATTTTATTTTTTTTCTAAACCTCAAAACATTTTTCATGCATGCTTTCCAGAGCCTAAAAAAAGAGGTGAGTTATTAGAATTAAAGATTATTTTTATAAAGGTTATTTATATAACAGAAACTTATTAATACCGTGTTTCTCATATAATAAGGCCGGGTCTTATTTTTTTTTTGAGCCCCGAAAAAATGGCTAGGCCGTCTTTTCGGGGGTGACTTAATTCCCCCCCCCTTGCATCTTCGGGCAGGCGGCGACAGCTTGGATGTTGATCTCGGCATTGGTGGGCCAATTCGTATCGGGGTCAACGCAGGCAGCACCATATCCGGGTGTGCAACAAAAGTACTTCCTAATGGCAAGCCCCCCCCCCCCACCATTCCCCCCATTTTGCATGTTTTAATATAGGCCTTAATTTGGGGGGAGGGGCTTAATTTCATTTCATGCCTATAAAACATGCTGGGACTTCCTATTGGGGGAGGCCATATTGTTGGAGAAACAGGGTATATATTTCTTTATGTTGATTTTCTGTCATTTTAATTTTACATACCACTTCCTTGTCTAACAGATTTACAGGTGAAACTCGGAAAATTAGAATATCGTGCAAAAGTTCATTTATTTCAGTAATGCAACTTAAAAGGTGAAACTAATATATGAGATAGACTTATTACATGCAAAGCAAGATAGCTCAAGCCATGATTTGTCATAATTGTGATGATTATGGCTTACAGCTCATGAAAACCCCAAATCCACAATCTCAGAAAATTAGAATATTACATGCAATCAATAAAACAAGGACTGTACATAGAACAATATCAGACCTCTGAAAAGTATAAGCATGCATATGTACTCAGTACTTGGTTTGGGCCCCTTTTGCAGCAATAACTGCCTCAATGTGGCATGGCATGGAAGCTATCAGCCTGTGGCACTGCTGAGGTGTTATGGAAGACCAGGATGCTTCAATAGCGGCCTTCAGCTCTTCTGCATTGTTCGGTCTCATGTCTCTCATTTTTCTCTTGGCAATGCCCCATAGATTCTCTATGGGGTTCAGGTCAGGCAAGTTTGCTGGCCAATCAAGCACAGTAATCCCATGGTCATTGAACCAGGTTTTGGTGCTTTTGGCAGTATGGGCAGGTGCCAAGTCATGCTGGAAAATGAAGTCAGCATCCCCATAAAAGCTCATCTGCAGAAGGAAGTATGAAGTGCTCCAAAATCTCCTGGTAGACGGTTGCGTTGACCCTGGACTTAATGAAGTACATTGGACCAACACCAGCAGATGACATGGCTCCCCAAATCAACACAGACTGTGGAAATGTCACACTGGACTTCAAGCATCTTGTAGTGTGTGCCTCTCCATTCTTCCTCCAGACTCTGGGTCCTTAGTTTCCAAATTAGATGCAAAAGTTGCTCTCATCAGAAAAGAGGACTTTTGGACCACTGAACAACAGACCCAGTTCTATTTTTCTTTAGCCCAGGTAAGACGCTTCTGACGTTGTTTGTTGTTCAAGAGCAGCTTGACAAGAGGAATACGACATTTGAAGCCCATGTCCAGGATCCGTCTGTGTATGGTGGCTCTTGATGCACTGACTCCAGTCTCAGTCCATTCCTTGTGAAAGTCCCCAACACTTGAATGGCCTTTTCCTGACAATCCTCTCCAGGCTGCGGTCATCCCTGCTGCTTGTGCACTTTTTTCTTCCACACTTTTCCCTTCCACATAACTTTCTATTAATGTGCTTTGATACAGCACTTTGGGGACATCCAACTTCTTTTGCAATTACCTTTCGAGGCTTTCCCTCCTTATGGAGGGTGTCAGTGATGGCTTTCTGCACAACTGTCAGGTCAGCAGTCTTTCCCATGATTGTGCTTCCTACTGAACCAGACTGAGAGACCATTTAAAGGCTCGGGAACCCTTTGCAGGTGTTATGGCTTAATTAGCTGATTAGAGTGGGACACTTTGAGCCTAGAATATTGAACCTTTTCACAATATTCTAATTTCCTGAGATTGTGGATTTGGGGTTTGCATGAGCTATAAGCCATAATCATCTCAATTATGACACATCACGGCTTGAACTATCTTGCTTTGCATGTAATGAGTCTATCTCATATATTAGTTTTACCTTTTAAGTTGCATTACTGAAATAAATGAACTTTTGCACAATATTCTAATTTTTCGAGTTTCACCTGTATATAAACCACTAGACTGATGCAGTGACTTGTAGGATCAGATTTAAAGAATCCTGTGCTGTTCGAGGCATGGCTTCTCTGTATGTACCAAGATCTGACTTTAGAACCAGCTCAAATGCACTGCATGGGCACTGCAGGGCATACTTTTAACTTAGATCCAGAGATTTGTTCAGCGCTTGCTGAGTAGATTTTGAGAACTCTATGTGACAAATTGAACAAAGCTGAATATGTATGCCTACAGTTCATATATTCAGAAGGCTGCTTAGGTTCGGCAGCTACCCAGAGTTTGTACTTGCATTAAGACTCCAGGATGAGGTCAGGGCCTGTAAGTCCTTATCTGTGCCATCACAAAGGGGAAGGGGGGAATCTTTGGAAACTGGTAACACTTGCTTCCAAATAAATATGACTTGTGATCAGAATGTTCAATTTCTGTTGTCTACAACTGCCTTTTCTATCTTTCCACCTGCCAAATCGATTGGGCTACAGCTGCTGTCATCTCTATCCAGTAGAACTAATCGCTTTGTGGTGGGAGTTATACCCTGACATATCTGGAGAGTGCCGAAATGGTCAGTAATAAACATGTTTAAATGCTGAAGTTGAATCGGAACTCAAGCACATTTGCTGAAGTTCAGATGATAAAGTTAAGCTAAGTGGAATCTAGGAATCTTTTGACTTCTTTTAAGCTTACCCAAAAGGGAACTTCATATATTTATAACATTCTTATAAAAGTTTGGAGCTCTTTGAATAAATCCTTATACTTGTGGTTAAAATAGACAGAAAATAATCTTGAATACGGTGAGAAACAATTGGACGAAAAGGGGAGAACTTGTGTCTTCAGCTTCCTGACCAAAGTAATACTACAAAGTTTGTTTCCATTGGTAACTATTTGAATGTTCTATAAGAAGATCCATCTATGGAAGTAGAAACTGATTCTTTATGCTAGTTTTGGTGCATTAGAATGACATGAGATCTTTCAGGTCTTCCTAAAAATAATCTCAAGCAATGCTCTTTAAAAGATATTTGGGGTATCTTGATCATTTTTAACTTGCCTTCCACCTCTTCCTTGGCCTTCCTTCCTAGATTGCTGAAAAGGAATTGCTTAATTAGAATAACCAACAAACCAGAAATAATAATATAAATCTCACTAAACAGTCTTCAGACTGCTACATAATTCGTAGCATGTAGAACTAACTAGCCAATATTTTATACATATGTTTGTGCCTGTGTATGCCGTATGTCTTTATTGCAATATGAAACTGATTGCAATATGAAAATTGGCATCAACCAGCATAGTGGCTGGCACAAATTGTTCCATAAATATTTTTTATAATATTGTGTATTCTGAGCCGAAAAACCTAAGGTGCCATTTCTTTTACACTAATGTTGTCTCACCAAGTTCATAGGATTTGAAAATGTTCCTGAAATCTGGATATTTGATCGCATTTGCCTTTTTCCCCCTCAGATAGATATTATTCAGAGTGCAATAGAATTTGAATATGGTGTGCTGACAGTAGCTAGTAGAATATAACAAATAAATTTGTATAGAATGTAAACGGTTAAGAGACTATATTTCTTGAACAATGTAAACATTCGCTATTTGTTTGTTGGTAATTGCATCCTAAATTTATGTTTTATAGATCCAGATAATGTATAAAAATAGCCATGACAATTATGCACAGTTCTTTGCAAAAATCATAAATCCACGCATCATGAAAGCTAATGTTGGTACAGATGATACCATAGGGCAGGAAAGGGGAATCGGCAATCTTCCTAATTTTGATTAACTATAATACCAACATTTATTCATTATTTATTTTACTCTTTATGTATTTAAACAATTTACATGTTTGCTTAAAATATCCCTTATCATTGATCATTTGAGGTTGGGTTGCTTAGGAACCATAATTTTACAATAAATACCTGCACAGTCATTAGATCCCTCAACCTGCCTATATGATTGTGGAAACCTGGAAGTGGAGTAAAAATATTTCTTGAGTTACTCAACCACCCCCTACAAAAAAGTACCACTAATTCTGTGAATTTTATTTGTATTCTTCCCTCCCCCCCAAAATCCCTTCATGCTATATGGTAAATTGAATGTGAAAACAAATACGTCAAAAACATCTCAGAAATTACCAACTAACGATTGCAATCACAAAACATCCTAAGTAAACCAAAAGATCCAACAGCCCCCGGGAGAAAAAGCAGGAGTCATCCACAGTGTACAATGTAAGGACTGCCACAGCCATTATATAGGACAAACAGGCAGAAGGCTAGTAAAGTGCATCCATGAACACCAACCATCAGTCAGAAGACATGATGAAAATTCCTTAATTTTGCAACATATGGATAGACTTGACTGTAGTTTCAATTGGGACACTGACCATCATAGATCAAGCCAAGTCCAAAACCGCAAGAGAATTCTTGGAAGCCTAGAAGACAAATCAGCCATCAATAGGCACATCTCTATATCATTCAAAAGAGACAATCAACAAGCCAAAAAAAACAGACCAGAATACCTCCCCATCAGCAATCAACACCCAGATGAGCAGAGATTAACACCATGATTATCATTAGAGACCAACAATCAAGAAACAAACATTACCCCAATCAAGGAACTGCCAAACAAGCTAACAGCCTGACCAAAGAACCACCAAGATTTCTCCCAACAACAGAGCAAGTTACTGTAAAATGAGAACAAACCTCATTCCCTAGTAGCAGTGATGATATTACCTACCGTATTTGCCGGCGTATAAGACGACTTTTTTGCCCTGAAAAAGATGCCTCCAATTGGGGGTCGTCTTATATGCCGGGTCGTCTTATACGCCGGCAAATAGTAATTGGGAAGCACTGCGGCTGCCGCGGCTGAGGCACTTTGCGCACCGTGGAAATGAATCCGTGAAGCCAAAGGAGCAGCCAGCCTTCTCCCAGCTCCCAAGGAAGCGAGGCTCGCACCGCCGAGCTCCGCTGAGGTATCGGCTGGGGCTGTCAGGAGTTGTTACGCTGGCGCGGCTCCAGTCGCGTTGCCTCGGGAAGGGAAAGGCAAAACCAGGAGCCGCTGCTGCCATTGCAAAGCGCCGCCGCGGCTCTTCCTTTTTGCCTTTCCCTTCCCGAGGCAACGCGGGACTGGAGCCGCGCCGCGCCGCGCCAGCGGTAACAACTCCTGACAGCCCCAGCCGGATACCTCAGCGGAGCCCGGGCGGTGCGAGCCTCATTTCCTTGGAAGCTGGGAGAAGGCTGGCTGCTCCTTTCAGCTTCACGGGATTCGCTTCCACGGTAGACAAAAGTGCCTCAAAAAAAAAAAAAAGTGAAAAAGTGGAAGGCGTGCGGAAGAGGGGGCGAGTATATAACAAACTATATTTTGAGTGGAAATGTTGGGGGTTGTCTTATACGCCGGGTCGTCTTATACGCCGGCATATACGGTAGTTTGGGTAATGAAACATCTGCAAGAAACAACCAAGCTCGGAGAGGATCAAGAACCCCTCAAAATGAATTGACTTTCAAAAGCAAATTTTAATATGGTGTTCTAGACTAGGAAGGTGGTTAATCTATTTTTAGGTATCTAAAATTACAACTTTTGTTTCTCAGTGTCTCCAAAAGAAAAGATCCTCATTTTGCATTGCTGTTCAGTTGTGTTTTTCATTTCTTAAATACTAATACAAACTGTCTTTAGGAATTATTTATTTAAATGCCATGATGTGCTGGTGCCTACAAAGACAAGAATCATGCTAATCATATTCCCTGTGATATTCTGTGGAAGCAAAAGTTGGATAGGAAGATGGGCAGCCTTAAAAATTGGTGTTGAAGACTGCTGGAAATACCATGGACAGCCAAAAAAAGAAAGAAATGGATCAACAAACCAACCCAGAGTTATGTATAGAGGCACAAAAGACCAGGTTCACATTATCCTTCCAACACATGTTGAGATCTAACTCACTGACCAGGACAAGGTGAATAGACTGAGTAGGAATGAGTACTCTGTTGGAAGAGCTGAAAGGCCAGGTTAAGGCCAGATTATCACGAAGAAACTCCCATGTGGTTGCTAAGAGAAGACTTGACCCATAAATCTAATGTGGCATGTATTTGTTTTATAGGAAAAAGGGAAAATACCTTATACCAAACAAGATATTTGATGTGCTTAATTCAGTATTTTTTTTATTGGTAAACCAGATCTATCCAGGATTCTTTCCATCCTTTATCTAGAAACACCAGGAATTGAACCTGTGAATTTTCTACAGGTCATTGCAGCTGTGCTGAACTAGAGCTCCTTCTGATCATAATGTATTTGTATCTAACATAACAGTTGTATTCTACTTTTGTACACTGATTGCCAGCATTTTTTACTTAGGAAATAATACATAAGTACTTGAAAATATAGCTCTCCAATATTAAATGATCAGTTATAACCTATAACTTGCTTTCTGGTGAAGGATTATTTTGGATAAAATATATAATATCTACTGAAAATCATTCTAAACCTGGTCAGACCTCCAATTTCCTATTTGTTGTTCCAGTGAACAGAAGTACTTTATGGGAACTCTTATTTTAAAGCGCAATTTAAAATTTGACATTATTGTGATATAGTGTCATATTACAATTCTCAGGTTTGGCAATTATAATGATCAAAAATTCAGGTTCAGATTTTAAGAAGCACAAAGTCAAACAAGTTTTAAGCTTTAAATGACTTGTCAGCAACTTTTTTTTTTCTTGGATACATGGAAAAGTAAGGAACTTTGCTCCTGTTTATGATCTTTGCTTTTCTGTTGCTCTGTCAAAGATTTCTGGAATTGTTCTTGCTAGCAGCTAGATTCTCAGCCTCCATCCTCTAAGACAGGGCTGTCAAACTCCCAGCCCTTGGGCCAGATGCATCACGTGCTGGCCATGCCCACACCTGGTTTAGTGAAGGAAAAAGTCCCGATGTGTCACATGACGACATGAGTTTGATACTCCTGCTCTAAGATGTTTAGAACCCAATATTGTTGCTGTGAATATGACTAGCCAGATCATATACCTGCACTGGCAACTACTGTAGATACACAAGCAGCAAAACACTTTGCTTTTGATCTGGAATCCTTCACTAGTTCACAGTTCTGCATGATTTGTCTGTCTTTGGTATAGTTTATTGCATGAATGCTTATATTCATAAAAGAATTTGAAAAACATCTTAGCAACATTAAATTGTATTGATTTGAAATCACATGAGAAAATTAGAACTCAAATACAAAGGAAATGAGATGGTTTGCTCGTCTCTTTGGCTTTTTTTTTTTTTTTTAATGACTGGTCATTGCAAGTTTTTTAACATTCTTTTTTTTTCACTTTATTTTACAATATGTATGTTAATTCCCCATTTTCTGTATAAGCTTACCCCTTTTTAACTGCCTGCCAGGTTTCAGACTAAAACTGGATCCTTTTCGGGAAAAACAAAAATACCTGTATGTGAAATAGTTTTGTGTTGAACAAAATATCCACTGGCTTTTAAAAGTTTTTACAGATTTTTAGTTAACGCCTATTTTGTGCAGTGCTGTGTAGACTGTGCAAAGGCAAAAAAATATATAAATGAAGCAGTTATGTCTCTAGGCTGTGTGGCAGTCCCACAAAAGCAGCTACTATTTTAATGCACCCGCAAGGAATTGCGAGCCCGCTGAGAATAATGGCCGCTTCCAGGAGGCAGTCATGTATCCCAGGGGACATATAGCCTGACTTCCTTCCCCAACATGAGGTCCAGACATCTTCAAAAGTTAAGTGTGTGATGGGTGACAGGTATGAGTAGGCACAAGGCTTGTGGGGTCCTGGTGGGGTGGAATGAGGGGGGAGAGGTAGGGGTGCTGCAGCAGCTGTAACTTCAAAATAGGGTCCTAAGTAGCTTTGAGGAGGGGAAGCCTGTTGTAAGATTGAATGGCTGTTAAGTGACCAATCAATCTTCAGATCTACCTGTACAGGTTATCCTTGACTTAACGACCACAATTGAGCCCCAAGATTTCTGTTGTTAAGTGAGACATTTCTTAAGTGAGCGTTGCCCCATTTTGCAACCTTTGTTGCCGCAGTTGTTAAGTGAATCACTGCAGATGATAAGTTAGTAACCCAGTTGTTTAGTGAATCTGGCTTCCCCCCATTGCCCTTTGCAAAAGGTGACCCCATGGCCTTGGGACACAGCAATGGTCATGAATATGAACCAGTTGCCAAGCGTCTGATGACCATGGGGATGCTGCAAAAGTCGTAACTGTCATAAGTCACATTTTTCAGTGCTCTTGTAACTTTGAATGGTCACTAAACGAATTGTGTAAGTCGAGGACTACCTATATTTCCTCCTTATCTCAGTTTTGAATTTTGTATATCTTAAGTGACTTAGTTGCTCTGACCTTAAATTTCTTCACCCCCTTCTTCCCGGGGTATGAAGAGCTAGGCTTTTTCATACTAAAAGGCTTTTTTCAAATCAAAGTTGACGCCAAGTGAGGTTCCATGAAGTTTTCTTGGCAACAATACAGAAATTGTTTGCTACTGTTTTCTTCATGGATGGATGGATGGATGATGGATGGATGGTCTCCAGTCTTGGAATCCCTGAGTCTTTCCATTAAGCTTTAAACAGGCCTGGCCCTGCTTAGCAAGCCCAGACAAGAACATCCTGGTGCTGCCACCTGTTGAGACTTTTTTGTATTGGTGTAAACAATTTCAAAATTAAAGAACACACAGAGAAAATTTGGAGGGAATAATCTGAATTTTAAATGATGTTCCAGGGATGGTGAGATCTTGCACATTACTGGAGATCTGTAAAGAAAAGTGACAGAAAAACATGAATCTTTAAGTTGGTTACTGATAAAATTGAAAGTTTAGGAAAGAAAAATTATTCTGTTAAGGCAACTGTGCAAACTGAAGCTTCCAGACTTCTACGTAGTAACGTCAATCCTGACAGCCCTTTGATATCCAGAAATACTATGAAATATTAATAATAAATTACCTTGTAATATAGACTGCTAAGAAGCACGCTAGAGAACCAATTTAGTGTAGTGGTTAAGGCCTCAGGCTAGAAACCAGGAGGTTCTAGTCTTACCTTAGGCACAAAGCCATGGGGTGACCCTGGGCTGGTCACTTTCCCTCAGCCCTAGAAAGGAGACAATGCCAAACCACTTCTGAAAACTCTTGCCTAGAAACCTGCGGGGACTTGTCTGGGTAGTCTCCAATAATCAGACATGATTGAAAGGAAGAAAAAAACCACAGGGAAGTGTATGTAACTAAGTGCTTGTTTAAAAATATCGTTTCCCCCAAAATATGATCTACCCTGAAAATAAGTCCTAGCTTGATTTTTACACATGCACTCAATATCAGCCCTACCCCCCAAAATAAGCCCTAATTAAGATCCCGCCCACTTGAGTGCAAAAATTAAGCTAGGGTGGGGATGCGGGGGGTGGAGCTGCCCTACTACTTACTTTTGGACAGTTGTAGCCAGGCCTCACACACCCCACAGCTGCTTTGCCGGCCTATTTCTTCTGCAGCTGGCAAGGCTGGCATAGCTTTCCTGAAGGCCTCTGTAGCTGAAAACAAAGCTCCAGATCGATCTGGAGTTCTGTTATCGGCTGCAGAAGTCTTCAGGAAAGCCTTGCTGGTGGCAGAAGAAATTCCTGAAGGCCTCTAACAGCAAAAAGGAGGCCAGGGGCGACGCGCACAAGTGAGGTTAGTCAGTGAATGACATCCCCCCAAAATAAGACCTGGTGCCTTTTTTGGTGGCAAAAAAATATATAAGACAGGGTCTTATTTTTGGGGAAACATGGTAACCGAATCAAGGGCCTGATCCACATAGATTTTGGTCTGTAGTTGGGTAATAAATCAGGAGTGAAGAAGGACAAGACAGCAGTTTCCAAAGCAAAGAGATGCTGCAGTGGAGGTGAATGTGGCAGAGTAGAATCATGAAGTCCTTGCTGAATGACAGTGTGGTCCCGCTTTAATGACTATCAGAACTGCTAGAACTAAGCAGTGTGTCCGCAAGATGTTTTGCCTAATGACTGCTTTGCTTAGCAATGGGCATTCTGGACCCAGTTAGGGCCATTAAGTGAGGATGACCTGTAAGAGATTAATTTTAATAATTATAGCCATTAAAGGGAATAAAAGACAGTATCCAAGACCACTCAACACCAGATTTGTTCTTTGAGAAAAGCCAAGGAGAAAAGGCTGACTTTTTTTTCTAGACAGGGGAATTAGGAAGGAGAGGGGGTCAACTTTTCCTTCAGGGTAGGATATCCTTCCTGATAAAGCTGATTTGGGTATTCTTACCAGAGCCAATTCCTCAGATGAGAAAAGTCTAAACATATTATCAATATCAACAGCACTTAAGACTTATATGCCACTTCACCATGCCTCACCGGCTCAAGGTTGACTCAATCTTCCATCCTTCCGAGGTTGGTAAAATGAGGATCTAGATTGGAGGGGCCATATGCTGACTCTAAACCTCTTAGAGAGTGTTGTAAAGCCTTGTGAAGTGGTATATAAGTCTAAGTACTATTGTTATTTATAGACCTCTCTATACATAAGTTTACAGAGTCAATATATTACCCCCCAAAAATCTGAGTCTTCATTTGACTGACCACAGAAGGATAGAAGGCTGAGTCAACCTTGAGCTGTTAAGAATTGAACTGCTGAACTACTGGCAGTCAGCAGAATTAGCTTGCAGTACTGCATTCTACCCACCATGTGCCACCATGGCTCATGTCAGCTGTTCTTCAGTATCTGGGACATAAAGTCTCCAAAGCTACAATGACAACAGTCAGCACTATAGCACTAAGGAAACTTTCTTTTCTGTACTACAGGATCAGGTGAGTTATCCAAGTTTCCCAAATATATTCCCTCTGAACACACAGGAAAGGTATAGGTAGTCCTTGACTTACGACAGTTCATTTATTGACTGTTCGAAGATACAATGGCACTGGAAAAGGGTGATTTATGACACTTATGACCATTATAGTATTATATTATAGCATTTCATCACACAAGATGGTGCTTGTTGATCCAAAAAGCAGACCCTGCACCTGTGGGGAAAATGCTAGAATGATGATGAACGTACTCATTGTCATACAAGAACATAGGGCTGGAAGGGTCCAACCCTCTATTCAAGGTAGGAGACCTTATCCTCCCAATCAAATGGTTGTCTAGTCTATTTTTGAAAACTTCCAGTGATAGATCCCTTGAAGCAGTGGTGGTATTTGACTGGTTCTGCCCAGTTCTGGAGAGCCGGTAGCGGCGATGAGCAGTGGAGACCGAACCGGTTCTCTTCACTGCTCTGTGGTTGGCCCACCCACCTGCCCGGGCTCCCATACTCATTTTTATGGCCAGAATTCAAAGTGCAGCTGCTTTGCGCGGCACAGAATAGCACAGCGCGGCAGCTGCTGCAGCGACCACTATCGTGCAGGCTTGCAGGAAGCAAGTTAGAATGCCTCTGCACCTGCGCAAAGTGTGTGTTTGGCACGTGCGTGCATGCAAAGTGTATGCATGTGCGCAAAGCGCGGCCACCAAGCCACACCCACCAAACCAGTGGCAACTTGATTTGAATACCACTGCCTTGAAGATACTATAGGTACCCACAAATATCATTACTTTTGAACCCAATTGCCCAGGTCGCAGCATTTGCATGCTACCATTCTCTCTCCACCACAAACGCTCACACACACTATGATTTGCAAGGAAAGCTAAGGTAAGGACTTCAAAAGCCCAGATTCTGATCCACCTTCAGCCATGAACACTCACTGGATTTTAGGCCACTCTCTCTTGAAATTCAACCGTCTCACAACAATGGGGGGTTTTTTGGGGGGGTGGGGGGGAGGAGGGAATAGGGAAACAAAACTTACATATACTATCTTGAACTTCTGGATATAAATCTAATGAATACTCCTATATCTCAGCTCCCCCAAAGAAGAGGGAGTCAAGCTATTCTCCAAAGCACCTGAGGGCAAGGACAAGAAGCAATGGGTGGAAACTAATCAAGGAGGGAAGTAATCTAGAACTAAGGAGACATTTCCTGACAATTAGAACAATTAATCAGTAGACAACTTGCCTCCAGAAGTTGTGAATGCTCCAACACTGGAAGTTTTTAAAAAGATGTTGGATAACCGTTTGTTATCCATAAATGGTGTAGGGTTTCCTGCTTAAGCAGGGGGTCGGACCAGAAGACCTCCAAGGTCCCTTCCAACTCTTGTTATTCTATTCTATTTTATTTTTTAATTGGCTCTGACAGAGTATGATGTCTGAACTAGCCACTTCATCTACTGCCTTGAATCTTTCAAAATAGGCATGGCCCAAGTGTGTGGATGGTTTATTTTATTTCTTCTACTGCACAGAATTATTTCTCAGCTTCTTTCTCATCCAAATACCTAAAATTGAGCACTTGCTCTCTACATGTTCTATCTCCTTCACTTGTGTTAATATAAACATGATTTTATTTATATCTTGCCTTCATTATTTCTACAGATAAATCAAAGTGTTGAAAATATCCACCGTATTCTCCTCCTTATTTTCTTCACTACAACTCTGTGAAATAGGTTGGGTTGAGAGAGACTGTCTGGTCCAAGGTCACCCAACTGGTATTCATGGCTAAGTCGAGACTTTTCCTGGTTCCTAGCCTGATGCTTAAACCAATAGACCCAATAGGAATATGAATTCCTTTTTTTAATAAGTACCAAATTTGCTTGATATTGTGGGGCCTTGATGCTTCTCTGAGCTTGGTTTGTGTGTGGGTGTGGGTGTGGGTGTGTGTGTGTGCGTGCACGCGTGCATATGTTCTATTATACCCAGCAAGGTAACACCATCAGTTCTAGAAGCAAATGGTTGCTTGACATTGCCTTGGCATGTTGTATATCAGGGGTGTCTAATTTGATTTCATTGAGGGCCTCATCAGGGCTGTGTTTGACCTAGGAGGGCCATGGTTGGCATGGCCAGCTCGACATCATTCATGTTGGGGGCACCTGTGGTGGCCAAGTGTTAAGGCAGGACTTCCCTGAGACCCTCCCTCGCTCTCATTATAATCTTCCTTCCTTCCTTTTCTTCTTTTTCCTTCCCTCTTTATTCTCCTTTCTTCTTCCTTCCCCTCTTTCCTTATTTTTCCTTCCTTGCTCTCTTCCCATCTTCCTTTCTTTTTCTTTGTCTTTCCTCTTTCCCTTTCTCCTTTCCTGTCCCTTCTTGCATGCTCAAATGCAAAAGGGGAAACATTTATTCATTTTGTTTTGTTCTTTGTTTTGCTAGCCCTCTGCCAGTAAAAATGGAGCCCTCAACCAACCATTGTTCAAGCAAACTTCAGCTCAGTATAATGTGAGACCCAAAGGCCCTCTGCTATTCCAGGCCTTTGAGCTTACCTCATGTGATCAGAGTGGTCATCAGTAGTGCCCATTCAGAACTTCAGGGCTGCTCGAATTGCTTGACAAGCTGCTCTCTTGACTTCTAAAGCTCTTTCGGGTTGGCCTGACTGATAGACTGCTACCTGGACTTGAACTTCTGGTTCTGTCCCATCATGGTCTAACAACAAATCACAGCAAAAGAACCCATCAAGCAAGCATCTCAGCCAGCGCCGTGCCCGGGCCTCCTGCTCTGCATCCAATCCTGGGTCTGGGTCCACCTGCACAATGACTCCCACTAAGGCCACGGGGTTGTAATAGATGCAGTTCTTCAGCTTGTGTAGCATTTCAGCCAGTCGATCCAGTTGGTCCCAAGATTTAAGGAAAGGGGCTCTGCACAGGAAGAAGATGAGCTGGGAGTAGATTCTTTCTTGTTGTCTGGAACAGCCATTTTCATTCAGGAGCTGAGACCTTTCAGGCCACTGGCTGACAGTTTGATCGCAACAGATTACGGAGCTGGTCACATGGAAAGCTGGTATAGGAAATTTTGCAAACACTTCCTGTCGGAAGTTTTCCACCACGGCCTGGCTTTGCAATTCCCCAAGCAAATGCACATTGCCTCCCATCATAAACTGAAGGGTCACAAATTCCAACTCCAACTTTTCCTCAAGTGGAAGGTCAGACCTGGTGACAACTGCCAACAGGTCTCTGACTAGCTTTAGGCCGGCCTCTTGGCCTTGGTGGTCTTCTTCTGCCGTCCGGCTCTGTCCTGTTCCCACTCTCTCTGTGACTTCTCCCCAGGACCTCCCAGCCTGCCTCAAGATCTTCTTGTGAGTTACTACTGAAAACTCTTTGAACAAATCTTGGCCTGCCCCAATTGATTCTTCGTTCCTCATTAGGATTTCATCCGATGGTTCTGAATATTCTTCCTGTCCTCCTTGAACTTGCTCTTTGATCTTTGGGCGAGCTCCAGCCACAAACTCACAGTCCCTTCCATTCTCCTCTAGGATGTCTCCATTCAGCTCTGTGCTATCTTCAGGAATTCCTTCTTCTTGCTCTGGAGTATTCTCCTGGTTGCTTATCTCCAGTTTTGTAATCTGCTCCTGAACTCTTTCATTCAGCCCCCAACTCTTCACTGCAGCGTTTGTCTCTTGGTCTAAATCCACTTGGATTCCTTCTCCCTGCTCCATAACCCTTAGCTTCCTTCCTCCCCCTGATCATTTCTCCAGACCCTCCCAGGTCTGACTGACTCCTTGTTGCCTAGACCCACTGGCTGCCTTGTGTCACAATAAGTGCTGACCCACTCATTCATTGGATAACTGACTTTGACCGGCTTCATCTTGTGAAACTTATGTTGCCCTTTTCAAACAGCAAACTAATTATTTTTTAATATAATAAAGGGGGGAATAAGTCCACCAGAGCTTTTCATGCTGCATTTATCAACATGCGTTATTTTAAAGCAAAGGCCAACTGGAGCAAAGTACAGATATGAGGCTAATGGAGTGGATTGTTTCTGGCTTGATCTGTCATGGGAAAGCAGCAGAGGTGGTATTCGGCCAGTTCTGACAGGTTCTGGAGAACCGGTAGCAGAAATTGTGAGCAGTTCAGAGAACCGGTAGCAGAAATTGTGAGTAGTTCGAAGAACCGGTAAATACCACTTCTGGTTCGCCCCACCCTCATCTATTCTCTGCCTCCCGAGTCCCAGCTGATCGGAATCCCAGCGGATCGGCTGGGTCTTCTTTTGTTGCCTTGCACAGGAGAACGGAGCTGGAAAGCAGGTTAGTGGGGTGGGGAGGGAATGGGGATTTTACAGTATCCTTCCCCCGCCACGTCTACCAAGCCACGCCCACAAAGCCACACTACGCCCACCAAGCCACACCCAAAGAACTGGTAGTAAAAAAAAATGAATAACACCATTGGAATGCAGCCGTCAAATAATATGGATTAGGCCGTTTTCTACAATTCTCAACATTCTGAAAGATTCTGTCTTCTCCCATGTAGAATCCTGGCATGTATGGACATTTCCCCACCGTCACCACATGAAAAAAAAATGGACTGTAGCCCTATGCCAAGTTTAACTTTCAAATGATTCTGCCTATGTTATGCTATGAGAGCTTCAGAAATATTCTTAGAAATAAAGAAGCCAAGTAAAGTAGAAATCCCAGAAAGTGCCAGATGACATGTCCATGGGCGCATGGATCTCTCTTGGGAACGTAGTGGCATCATCCTCTGTGATCCTCTGCCATTCATTTAACAAAAAAAAAAAAAATGGTTTTGGATATACAAAAAAGGCTGAGTAAAATGAGGAGAGCAACAGAACTGATATCATATTGAACTGGTAGGGCTGGTTTCCATTTCAGCCTATAGGTGAAATAGGATACAGAAAAATATGCTAAATGCAAAAAAAAAAAAAGTGGGGAGAGTTACGGGCCTGCAATCCCACCCCCTCTGAAATTTAAGTGAAAATGATGTAGCTTTTTTGTAATTTTCAAATACTTGTTTTTAATATAGAGTTTATGGGTAGGAGAGAATACAAAGAATTTTCACTACTTCTATGAATGAGGTTTACACACTGTGCTACGTCTTGGTCTGACTAACAATCTTCACTGAACAATTTAACATATTGAATTAAAACTCCACTTTTCTACCAAACAAATACTCAAAGGCCTCTAACAAAATGTTTAAAAGCATTCTATAGGCTGAAAATGACATAGGAGAAAGCCTTGGCCCAGTTCCCAGATATGTAAGTTTCTTCTACTTGACAAGATAATTTTATAATGAGAGAGGCTTTTCCTCAGTCACACCAGAAGCATTGGGGGTTTTAAAGATTAATAATATCACCTTGAGAACAATTGGCAATCTATAGAAATCTTTCAATACAAGAATCTTATAGTCCTTTCATTTTTCCTTCCCAGATGCAGATTCTATTGTATGCATTTCAACACCAGATGAAGCCTCTGTAGGTTTGTTAAAGTCTTCTAAAGCTACCTTCCCACCATTGTATCATCTGCAATCCTGATATTCAAGCCACTCAACACTTTTCTCCCAGCAAAAGATGAACCATTAACCAGCACTGTTACAGTAATTCATCCAACCATAAATCCATCAAACACTAATATCGCCTACCCCATATTTTACCATTTTATTAAAGACAAAACCTAACACCACACCTGGAATACTGCAACCAATTTTGGTCACCATACTACTTAAAACATGTTGAAACCCTAGGAAAAGTTTAGAGAAGAGCAACTAAGATGATCAAAGGCCTGGAGACTAAACCATATGAAAAACAGCTGCGGGTTTTGGGTTTGGCTAGACTAGATAAAAGAAGAATTAGGGGTGACATGATAGCATTATTTGAGAGGCTGCCACAAAGAAAAGGGGGTCAAATTATTCTCCAAAGCACCAGGCGGCAGGACAAGAAATAATGGTGGGAAACTCAGTGAAGAGAGAGGCAACCTGGAATTAAGGAGAAACTTCCTAACAGTGAGGACAATTAACCACTGGAACAGCTTTTCTTCAGAAATCATAGGCCACTGGAGGTTTTTAAGAAGAGACTGGACAGTCGCTTGTCTGAGGTGGTACAGGTTCTCCTGCTTGAGCAGGGGGCTGGACTAGAAGACCTCCAAGGTCCCTTCCATATTCTATTCTATTCTATTCTATTCTACAATTATAAGGGGAGGGTCTGTTGGAGGCTATGTAACAGTAGCTACACTGTGTGAATTACATTTTCATTTGTTAAACCAATATTTACGGTACGTCAAAAAAAGAAGATAGCTTGGTTGTCGTATTTTACACCAATTGCAACTTCTAGATTCTAGAAGCCTTCCAAGAGTACCTTCACATAGAACACATTGGTATCATTAAAGTTGAGGGTCACCAAACTAAAACTCAATAATTCTTCTGTAGAACTGTATCAGCAGGTCCTTGGGCAGCCTGAGCTCTCTGAGTTGGCACAGAAAAACATTCTTTGTTGTGCTTTTTTGTTGACGTATTTGATCTTAGGTGTCCATTTTAAAGTCTTGAGATATAATAGAACCAAGAAACTTGGCAGTCTCTACTAGTAAGACCACACCTATAATACTGCATCCAGTTTTGGTCATCACACTATAAAAAAGATGTTGAGACTCTAGAAAGAGCGCAAAGAAAAGCAAAAACAATGATTAGAGGATGGAGACTAAAACATGAATGATTGCAGGAACTGTGGGCATGGCTGGTGTAGTGAAAAGGACCAGCAAAGACATTTATTTATTTATTTATTTATTTATTTGATTTGCCAATTGTTTACAAGATAATAAGTATAAGTGTATACATAGTTGTGAATACATGAAATGGGTACATATAAGAAAAATAAAAGAATAAGAGAAACAATAGGACAGGGACGGTAGGCACGATGGTGCGCTTATGCACGCCCCCTACAGACCTCTTAGGAAAGGGGTGAGGTCAATAGTAGACAGTCTATATTCCAATATCTGAGGGGCTGACACAGAGAGAAGGGGGGTCAAGCTATTTTCCAAAGCACCTGAAGGCCAGACAAGGAATAATGGATGAAAACTGAACAAGGAGAGATTCAACCTGGAAATAAGGAGGAATTTTCTGACAGTGAGAACAATCAACCCACGGAACAGCTTTGCCTTCAGAAGTTGTGGGAGCTTCATCCCTGGAAGCTTTCAAGAAGAGACTGGACTGCCGTTAGTCAGAAATGGTGTAGGGTCTCCTGCTTGGGGGCGGGGGGGGTTGGACTAGATGACCTACAACAAGGTCCCTTCCAACTCTTGTTATTGTGTTAACCTCGCGTCTGTGCCAGGTCGAGGAGACCTCTCGAAAAGCGAGGAAAGGCAGCGCGCCTGCGTATTGGCGCGCGCCCGCCTTTCTCAACGGGGGCGGGGCGGGGCCAGCCGTCCCTCGCGCTCGCCAGCTCCTCGCGCGCTCCCCGCCGGTTCTCCCGTGTCCCGGCGGCGGCGGCGGCGCGTGAAGGCGAGCGCTTGCGGCCTTCTCTTTGAGGTGAGTCTGGAGGCGCCTCTCCCGCTCGCGTGCGCCGAGGGGCCGCCTCAAGGCCGGGCCGGCGGAGGTCGTTTCCCCTCCCCCTTTCTTAGGAGCTCGGCACGCCGACTCATCTTTGCAGAAAGCCCGACCGCCGCTTTCCCGGCGGTGGGGGGTGGGGTGGGGGGACGTGTTTCCTCGGGCTCCGCAGAAAGGGCGGCCAACCCGCTCCGATCCGTGATCGTTGCCGATTGTTCCCCGCTCTCCCAAGGTTAAACGGCAACTCGCGCGAACCGTTGCGCCGCCTTTTTTCCTTTCTACCCGGGAGTAACGCAGGGTGGTTTCATGGGGGAATTTCATTCCTCTTCTTTTCCTTCTTCCCGCCCGCCAGGCATTGGGTCGCCTCGGCTTCCCATCGTGAGAGTCCATTCTCGTTCCCCATAAAGGATATATCGGGTCCGAAAGACTGTGCAATCCGAGCTGAAACCAGATTGAGGGGTGGGTTTTGGGGGGGGGGGGGTCTGAATTGATGGGAGGAGGCTGGATTTGCAGGATATATTTTTTTAAAAAAAAGGCGGGGGGTGTTAATTCATCCTTCCTATAAGAATATGATGTAGGATCTTTGCATCATTTATTTATTTATTCATTTATTTGATTTGCCAATTGTTTACAAGATAATAAGTATAAGTGTATACATAGTTGTGAATACATGAAATGGGTACATATAAGAAAAATAAAAGAAGAATAAGAGAAACAATAGGACAGGGACGGTAGGCACGTTTGGGACTTATCTCTACCGTTTCTGCTGGTTATTTATTGATTTTTTTAATGGTAACCTAAACCTTAAAATGGTTTTTTTTTAAAAAAAAAAAATAAATTAAATGAAAATTAAAACGGGAGGGGGTCAACTGCTTTTTGCGTTTCTCCCAATACGAAAATGTTCCTGAAAGGAGATTTCTGAGGATTGTTAGTTAGATCCCTGGGATTTCTCTTGCCTTTGAACTAAGTCTGCAAAAATGGGTGCCCCTTTCTCTCTGCCTTGTGTAAATAGGGTATATCTCACCAGAGGGAGATGATGGGGAGCCCTTTGGTGTTGTAAAAATGCCTGGGGCCCGTTCAAACTTTCCTTATTCGAAGAAGCCATCTTTGTAAAACACATTCAGTCTTTTTAAATGAGAAACTAGTAAAGCATAGAATGGCAGAATGGGACGTTTTGTTTTTCCTTGCTCTAAGGGTTTTATTTGAAGAAATATTCTCCACTTAGAACGCCACCTTCCTCCCCAGATTCTGCATGGCTACTTTTTTTTCTGCGGTCCATAAATCAGCTAAAGACAGTGGTTGCATGTGCATAGCAAGCAAAACTTAAGTTTTATTGCAGGGTGGAGAGAGTATTGCTTTAATGTGACATATAAACCAAGGCCTCTTTCATTAGTTTATGATTCTATGTAATATGGGTACCCAGAAAAATGTAAGCACATTGTGTGAATCCAGTCAGCGTGTATATCCGATATAAGTGTATTGATAGGAAAGATTGCATTCTTCCTCTATTCTAAAATAACTCCATTCTTCTACCTGAGAATTTTTTACAGAGAAGGTTGGGTTATGGATCAAAGCACACTATCTTTATTTATGGCTGTTTATTTAATTTAAAATATTTATATGATCGCCCATCTTGTAGTACAGTACCACAACCCGGGGTGGCTAACTACAGTGATAAAAACAATGAAATACCAAGAAGTATATCAAGAAAAACCAAGCATCCAATCCATCATGTACATCACATTCATCTACGGTATGCCATGGGTGCCCAACCTTTCACCTTGCCTAGGCCATATTGAGTAAAGAAGAATTTTCTTGGGACACATAAAATATATCACATAGTTAATGTACATTACTATATAATTTTTGAAATTTACAAGATTGTGGGGCCACATTTCTAGCTGTCTAGGCCCACATGCAGCCCATGGGCCATGAATTGGAAATGCCTGAGGTATGGAATCCCAGAGTTACATATGTATGTATGTATTGGGGGTAAAAGCTTGCTAGTTCTCAAGGGGGAAGGGTGTTCCACAGCAGGTCTGCTATGGAAAAGGCACGCTTCCTGGGTCCCGCTAGATCACGAGAGTCAAACTCACGGCCCACGGGACAGATGTGTCATGCACTGGCCACGCCCACCCCCAGTTTAGCAAAAGGGAGAAAGTTGTGATACGTCACGTGCCGACAACATGACGCCATGAGTTTGACACCCATGCACTAGATGGAAACAAACCAAAATTCAATCCACCTCTTGAAGATCATTTATTGTTATGTTTTTTCTTCATGTTTTATATAAAGGGCAGCTCATCTGCACCACTTTTATACACTATTCCTGTGTCATTTACAGATCAAGTGGTATACACACACACACACACACATACATTCTTTCTCTTCTGTTGGCATAAAAGAAAAAGAAACAGATTTCACTCAATATGACTTTGGGGTATTTTTAGATTCAGGTTTCCTGTCTGACTTCCAGTTGATTTACATAGCCTCATCCAACCCATCCACCCAAGTTAGTGAAATTTGACAGACCAGGGATTTCTGAGATATTGCCGTGGTGGAAATTACCTTTGGCAAACACAGAAATCTCTGAACTCAGCCGACGGTTATTCATTTGGAAGCAGAGATACATACTTGACTTGTATGTCTGTGTTCTCTTCTCTTCTCTCTGTTATCGAGGAGATCAGCATCCAAGGTTTAAAAACTTGAGCAGTGCAGTTAAGATAAATAGGAAACTTTGTAGGCAATATCTGAAAGTGAGAAAAGCGTGAACAGCCATGCTTCTTCCCGTTCCCAAGTGCTTTTTCTCATTGTAATATTTACCATTGATATAGTCAAGATAATCTCGACCCCTTGGATCATTGTTTCAAAGATATTTCTTCATCCAAACAGAGAAACAAAATACCCTTAGGTGGACAAAAATGCAGTGGGAGTGCAGGCAACTCCCAACTTCCTGCTAGATTCCCAGTTGACTTACCTTAAGGAAAGCTGGCAGGAAGAATTGAAAATGTCCATCACATGACTGCAGATGGGCTTGGCAGTCCTGAAGTGGCTACAGCCTTGCCCAATTTCAATCCCAGAGGAGTCCTGGTTCCTGGATTTTGGATGCATTCTTAGCCCATTTGAGGTTTGTGATTCAAAAATAGATGCCCTATAGTGCATCGTTTTGCTCAATTGAAGGTTACAAAGGATGAAACAGCCACAAGAAATGTAGCAGTATATAGATTTTAGAATGTTCAGGTTCTTTATAGATGTTACTTTTTTTTACAGTATCTTGAATACTTAACACATGCCTAAATAGCTTGAGGGCATTATGACTACAGCTTCTCTGAACCCCAGCTACATAATAGAATGTAGTTCAAAGTTTCATGAGGGAACCAATCCCTTCTTAACCTATTTAACTCCTCTGCTAGTTTCATTGTACACAGATCTATTACACCAATAAAAGGTTTGCCACCTAGTGACTTAAAGGCAGGGCAAGATAGAAACCTCAAGGACTTTTGTCATTGACCATTCTCATAGCTCTTATGAGAGGCTTAACAGGTGCTTAACCAAGCATAATTCTCCCTTTGAAAAACATCTGCCTGTGCATAGATTATCCTTGATCTTTTTGAAGATTGCCTTGTATCCTGAACAGTTCAGGGTGTTGTTTTTAGTGAATGTCCTCCAAGACATTTCAGTGCCTTGGAAACATTTCTATTTTGTGAACCAGGAATTAGGAGCCCTTTAAGATTTCTTAAAATAATCCACTTTCTTAAGGAAATACATTATGTTCACACACATATGGTACGTAGATATATTTGTAAATTTCAACCATGAATTTGGTGATAGGTAACTCTTTATGTTTATGTTGGAGGGACATGTTGTCCAACTACAAAATAACTGCCATAATAGCATGCCAATCACAAATCAAAAAGCCAAATTAGTTTGAATGTGCAAATCTGTGAACACCATGTTGAGTGTGGGAAAATCAGTTCTTAGATGAGAAGAATTGATTAAATGATGTTGATATATAAGGCTACAGTTTGATAAATTACTAAAAGAATCCCTTAGATTTACAATGGGAAATGTCCTTTTTTTGGTATCTGACATTCCCAAATTGCCCTCTCCTCTTTATTTATGGAAGATGTTTCCATCCCTATTTTATTGGTTTATTTTCTCTCTTTTTAATTTCTAAAGGAAAACAGGGCAGAGTGGCCTGAGGTCCATTATTTGTAGTAGCATAGATCCAATACCTATGAACATGTATGCTTACATAATGTATTGTTTATGCATCAGTCTCCCATCTTTCTGAGATGTATAAATATGAGTGGGTGGGATTTCTCTCAATATTCTTTGGAGTGAGTGCCACTAATACGTATTGTTTAATAACAGCAGCCCCCAACCTTTTGGCCATCAGGGACCAGTTCTATGGAGAGACATTTTTCTGCAGACCAGAGGGGGTGTGGTTTTGTGTGCTTTGTGCATCCTGCGGATGGGGCTTCGCTTGTTTGCACGACCTGGTTTCTGGCATGCTGAGGACCAATGCACAGACTGGGGTTGGGGATTCCTGGTTTAATAAACACTACTGTAAGCTTTGATCAGGGGTGGGATTCTACCAGTTCGCACCTATGCGCTAGAACCGGTTGTTAACATTTTAAGCAGTTCGGAGAACCGGTTGTTAGAACAAATTACTGGCCTAATCCTGTAAGGAAGGCAGGAAGGAAACATTCTGGTGTTGCTTACAGAAACTGCCTCTCTGTTAACCCTTATTACATTCTTGGCAGGACTAGACTTCCTCTCTCTGGAACTTCTCTGGAGTTTTCCCCCCTCTTTTGCTGGTACTTTGCTTGTGTGGAGTGACCATTCAAAGTTACAGTGGCACTAAAAAAAGTGACATGGCCATTTTTTACACTTATGACTGTTGCAGCATCCCCACAGTCATGAGAGGCCAGGCGAGGAGATGCATGCCTCGATGTGAGTAATATTGAGTTGGCCACACCCAACCAATAACATGACCACCAAGTCATTTCCACCCAGTCACATGACCACCAAGCCACGCCCACCAACTAAGCCACACCCACAGAACCGGTTGTTAAAAAATTTGAATCTCACCCCTGGCCTTGATCTTTCTCCCTCGAGCCGCTCGGAGCATCCAGAGACTGGGATGTGCTTCTGAGTCCTCTTCTTGCAGGCTGAGCTTTAGATGAGGAAACGCTCCGCCCCCTCACGTGGCATCGCACAGCGTCTCCCCAGTCTTTGCTCAGCCTCGAAGAGTCAGGCTGTGTTTCAGAGAGCTCCTTGGCTGATACATAGAATTCTTTCCAATTCCAACCCTCTCGTCTTTATAAGGTTTGCTTTTCCTTCCTCCTCCTGCGCAAAGGGTCTGGACTTAAGGGAAATTTTTCCCCGTCCCTGGGGGCGAAGCTGCGGGCTCGCAGCGCTATTAGCGCGACCCCCCACCCTTATCAGATCGCGTCGCTGCCTCCGCGTTGCCTCGTGGCACGCGCTTGCTTATTGCTGGATTCCCCCCACCCTAAATGCCGACCGGGAGGGTCATCGCCCTAGGGCCCTAGGCGCTGAGCTGACCAGCCAAGCCCTCCCTTTCCGTCCCGAAGGCGTCCCGACAGTTCAGCTTGCGGCCGCCATTTTGGCTCCGCATTGTGGTCGGGCGCCATTTTCAACTTCTATATAATTTATAGCTGCGGTGAATTGGCGCTCCAGGCCTTGGGTCAAAGCTTAGCTGCCCATTTTGATCTGCCTGGTTCACTTTTTTTTTTATTGCTTGTTGGCCTCCCGCAGCCCTTTTCGGGGCGAAGTTGCAGCCCCCCCCCTCCGGTTTTCTTTACTTGTCTGGAGGCCTGCTGCCAGAGGCCCTCTCTTCAACCCTAGGCCTCAGGCGTTTATTTGACTGATCCGGCCTGTACTGAGATATACCCAGTTCTCCCTGTTACGGTTACTGTTTATTGAAAAAAAATATATATATTTATCTATATCTATATATATATATTTAATACAAATACAAAAAAAAAAAAACAAATAAAAGGAAAAGAGGAATTAGAAATTAGAGTATATATATTTCTGTACATACTATATTGCTTGGATACCTTACTGTTATCTCTGTACATAGCAAATTCCAAAAGGGGGAGAGAGCCAGCTTCATCCTCACCCGGCCTCATCCAGGCCTGATCTAGGCGAGCCAACCGCCCTTGCTAGTATTTATTATCTAACATGGCAGACGACAATCCCTCTAAACGTCCTTCTTTGAAGGCTAAGGCAAAGTCCCACTACTTGCGCAGGCAGGACAAGGAACCTAAGGGCTTTAGACAGGACAAGGAACCTTCCAAGGCCTCCCAACGTGACGCCTTAAGGCGCCACAAAGCGTTGGAAAAAGAGTTTGACCGGCGTTCAAGGGAGTCCCGCCGGAGCCGTCTATACTTCCTCCTCCAATCCCCTCTACCTCTACTCAACCTCTCCCCGCAGACCCTTCTTCCCTACCTAGGCGCAGTTCACTTCAGGGTCTTCCGACCCCCGGACCTCCGATTAGACGGACCCCTGAAGCCACCTTTACACCCACAGCTGCTGGTCTGCGCCAGGATGAACCCTCTACCTCCGAGGTTCCACCTCACATCAGGGCTTGGATGGAATCAGCCATCCGCCAGGGCATTGCAGAGGGACTACAACACATGACCAGATCAGGCTTCTCTCCACGAGCCTCCGAGCACGACTCTTTATCAATCAGATCCCTTCCACAACCGGTCCCCCAGTTGATCAGGTACTCTCTCAGAGGGACAGCCCTCCTCCGGTTGGGGCACAGGTGGAGGAGGAAGGGGACTTTGGGGATTTCAGGGAAGAGGAAGAGGACTCCCGGATGGGATCCTCCCGCTACAGTGAACCCCTCTTAGAGGCCGACATCATGGAGGGGGAGATGTCGGAGGACGAGGGCCCTTTCCCCGACCAACCCACCTTTGGGGGCTCTTCAAGCCGCATATGTTCAAGTCCTCCTCCTTAAGGCCAAGAATGTCTCTGGCCTTCTTCCCCAGTCCCCTGCAGACCTCCCCTGTTCCAGAGGGTCCGGAAGACTCCATTTTCACCCAACCAGTGGTGGAAGCTGAGGTCATCCCATCCCCTCCCATCTTCGTAGATCTGGTAGCGAAGCAACTTACCTCCACAGGGACCCCTCCTACACCCTCTAGCCAAGACAAGAGATTCTTTAATCTCGATCGGCACTGTCTAACCTTCTGACCACTCCGGAGGTTGATGACCCCATTGTGGGTCTGGCTTCCTCCTCTACTCCCTAGTGAGGCCCTAGAGGCCTTAAAACCTGAGGACAGGCGGGCCGAGCTGGCGCTGCGCAGGGCCCACCTATCTGACGCCTGGGCCATTAAATCAGCTACGGCCGCTTCATTTTTCACAAGGTCCTCTATCCGCTGGCTACGCCAGCTCAAGGAACACGTCCCCGCTTCCAATCTGAGAGCTCACCAGGACATAGCGAAGTTAGTGGCTGCAGCCGAGTTCTCGGCTGACGCCACTTACCAGTCGGTAAAATTCTCTTCCAGGGCCATCACGTCACACGTCACGGCTCGCCGACTGCTATGGCTCAAACACTGGCAGGTGGACGAAGAATAAGGTCAAGCTGGCCACTGCTCCCATTACGGGAGATAAACTGTTTGGCCCGGCTTTGGAACCCTGCTGGTCGAGGGCCGCAGTAAGAGAAAGTATCTGCCCTCCTTTTTCGAAGATCGGAGACCAGGGGCTCTCAGCCCTTCGGAGGAGCTTCCCGCCCCTTCTACCAACCCCCTTCCCGCCCAGATACCCCAGACCCCTTCCTTCCGATCCCAGGATCGCACGGACCCGGGCGACAGAACCAGACGCGGTGGCGGCTATAAGAGACCTTTCGGGATCGGGAGGAAGGCCCTACCGCAGAAGGTAGAGCCTCTTCCTCCTCCCCATTGGCGGCCGCCTCAGCCACTTCGCCGCCCAATGGGACATATCCACATCCGACGCATGGGTCAGGGACACAATCAGGTTTGGTCTCGCCCTGGAGTTCAGGTCCACCCCCTGATAGTTTCTTCCCATCCCCCACCTCAAGGGATCCCACCAACGTGCACTAATGGATGCAGCCATCCATCATCTGCTTGACATCCAGGCCATTCAACCTGTCCCTCCGGCTCAGAGAGGAAAGGGATTTTACTCCCATCTCTTTGTGGTGCCCAAACACTCTGGGGGCTGGAGAGCCATCCTAGACTTGAAACGACTCAACCGTCACCTTATCCAGCGCAAATTCAAAATGCACACCTTGCAATCAATTCTCTTAGGCACCAGGCGGGAGACTGGTTATCTTCCATAGATCTTTCGGAGGCATACCTCCATATTCCAATCAGGCCCTCTCACCACAAATTCCTCAGGTTCTGTTACAATAGCCTTCACTATCAATACGTGGCCCTACCCTTTGGACTGGCCTCGGCCCCCAGGACCTTCACCAAGGTCCTGGCGGCCCTGGCGGCTCATCTCAGGAGCGTTCCCGTCCGCCTCCACTGCTACTTGGACGATATCCTTATTCTATCCCCGTCCAAGTCCCAGGCAGTCAGGGATACCAGGGTCACCCTCTCCGCCTTACGGGCACACGGGTTTCTAGTCAATTGGCAAAAGAGCCAACTTACCCTTCCACCCGAATCAACCACTTGGGTGCCATAATTGATTCGGTTTCACAAAGAGTTTTCCTCTCTCCGGAGAGGTTCCTTAGCATTCAAGCCCTGGTCAAACAGATTAGACGTTCAAGGAGGGTGGCCTTGCTGGACCTCTCTAAATTGTTGGGCAAAATGGTGTCATGCATCTCTATTATTCCCTGGGCCCGTTTACACAGCAGATCCCTCCAGTGGTTCCTGCTCCCGCTCCAAAGATCCGGAAGAAGCAACTCAAGGCCAGAGTCAAGGTCCCCCAAAGGTCCTCATGTCTCTTCTCTGGTGGACCAATCCTGCCATCAACAGGGGCCACCTCTTCGCGGAACCTCAACGACTCACCATCACCACGGATGCAAGCCTATCCGGTTGGGGTGCTCATCTCAACTCGCTCTCGGCACAGGGCAAATGGTCGCCGACCGAGCAAAGATGCAGCATCAACTGGCTAGAGCTTCACGCCGTCCATCTGGCCCTGCGCAGCTTCCCTCAGGTCCGCAGACATCACGCTCGTTCTCACAGACAACGTCACGGCCAAGGCCCATATCAACAGGCAAGGGGGCACCCAGTCCATCCAGCTAATGAGGGAAGCCGAGCGCCTTTGCCGCTGGGCAGAATCCAACCTCCTATCACTAAAAGCCGAACACATCTCCGGAGTAGACAATACTCAGGCGGACTGGCTGAGCAGGGCCATGGTGGACCAAGCAGAATGGCGTCTCCATCCATCCCTATTCGAGGAAGCGTCCAGAATCTTCGGCCTACCAGTGGTGGATCTCTTCGCTTCCCCGTCCAACACACAGCTTCCAAGGTTTTCTCCCGGTATCCGTCTCACAGGTCGGAGAATCACAACGCCCTGCGCTGCCCATGGCCCCCAGGGCTCCTATATGCCTTCCCTCCGCTCCCGTTAGTTCCCAGAGTCATACAGAAACTCATTCAGGAGAGGGCAGACCTTCTCCTGGTGGCTCCCTATTGGCCCAGGCAACCGTGGTTTGCGGACCTCCGCAATTTATCGGTAGTGCCCCCATGGCGGATCCCCGGACAGGGTCTCCCTCTCTCAGGGGTCCTTCTGCATCCGGAGCCTCAATGGCTCCAGTTAGCCGCCTGGAGGTTGAGCGGATCTGTCTGACTAGTGAGAAACTCTCAAGTCAAGTCATCGACACTATTTTACGCCAGGCGACCCTCCACTACACGAATTTATGATGCCACTTGGAAGGGGTTCTGCAAGTGGTGTAGCGGGTCCCAGGTTGATCCCCTCTCTCCCTCTGTGGCACAGATCCTGGAATTTCTTCAGGAAGGCCTTCGCAAGGGGCTTGCACCTAACACCCTGAGACGGCAAGTTTCTGCCCTCTCAACCGTGGTCTCCTGTGATAACTACGGTTCCCTTTCTCATCACCCCCGGTTAGATCTTTCCTTAGGGCGCCACCAACCTGTGCCCTCCCACTGTTCACAGGTTCCCACATGGGACCTCAACAAGGTCCTCGTTTCTCTTACACGTCCCCGCTCGAGCCTTTGAGGGATTCATCCCTTCAGTTTCTCACCTTTAAGGTAGTCTTTCTAGTAGCTATTACTTCTGCTCGTCAAGTTTCGAATTAGCAGCTCTGTCAGTCAGGAGCGATCTATGCGTGTTCCACGCAGACCGGGTGGTCCTTCGTCCCGACCCCACCTTCCTACCCAAAGTTAACTCTCCCTTCCATAGGTCACAGGAACTGATTCTACCAAATTTTTGCCCTAGGCCCTCCAGGGACAGGGAGGTCCTCTGGCACACCCTAGATGTTAGAAGGGCCTTGCGTATATATATTAAGCGCACTCAATCCCTGCGAAGGTCGGAATCCCTCTTCCTATCCTTTCAACCCAGGACACTGGGGCTCAGGGTTTCTCCTTCCACCATCAGTCGCTGGATCACTATTGCCAGGTGCTACCTTTCCCATTCTCTGCCCGCACCTGGTGGAATAACCGCCCATTCCACCAGAAGTGCAGCCACCTCGGCGGCCTGGGCCACGCAAGCCCCCATCGTTGACATTTGTCGGGCAGCCACCTGGGCCTCTCCGTCCCCGTTTATCAGACATTACAAAATAGATACGTACGCTTCAGCGGAGGCCTCTTTGGCCGACGGGTCTTACAGAGGGTCATCAGTGATCCGGAGGGGCCTTCGGACCAGACGGAGTCCCACCCGTGGGACAGCCAAGCTTTGGTATGTCCCAGTCTCTGGATGCTCCGAGCGGCTCGAGGGAGAATGGGCGTTGGTTCTTACCTGATACGCCCCTTCTCGGCGAGCCGCGAGGAGCATCCAGCCCCACCCTAGTTTCTCCGTCTGGTGGGGACTCTTGTTTCAGCCAAGGAGCCAATAGTCGATTAGAAAGAATTAATAACCTCTCTTCTCGTTATCGCAAAAAACTGGGGAGACGCTGCGCGATGCCACGTGAGGGGCCGGAGCGTTTCCTCATCTAAAGCTCAGCCTGCAAGAAGAGGACTCAGAAGCACATCCCAGTCTCTGGATGCTCCTCGCGGCTCGCCGAGAAGGGCGTATCAGGTAAGAACCAACGCCCAATTTATTTTGAGATTTCTGTTTGATTCCACATGGGGATTCCTGTTTATGAAGTCTTTGTCCATCTCTGCAAACTACATACAAGTTCCAAACAGAAAATTAAAATGGATTGTTTGTTTGATTAACACCAGACAATCAAGGAAAAAACAATACCCTACATCAAGGAATACCAAGGAGAAAATCACAACACCACCAAGACTGGCAGAACAAGCAACTATAATATAAACAGGCAGAAAATCTCACACTCACTAGCACTGATGATGTTACCTAGTTGATAATGAAATATATGCAACCAACCAAGCTCAGAAACAACCAAGGACTCCACAGTTCAACCCTGAGCTACAAATATTCTCTTCTATTAAAAGAATTATTTGTCCATGTTCATACAAATATTGGAGTTGCATAATATATTCCAGTGGGAGTTAAATAACATCCTTATTTTTATTTTTGTACAATTTATAGTTCTCAATCCTTCGGTGTTGTTTCTTTTTCTAATAATCAGAATTTAGTGGACTTTCCCCAAGATGGTGTGCTGAACAGTGGGTGACTTTTTTTCTGCTACCGATGAACAGCTGATTTTGCTGCCAAAGTTGGTTATTTGGTGGCTCTGCTCCCTGTTTTTTGGAAGGGGAGACTAGGAAAGATCCAACATGACCTTTGGACAATCATGCATATATGGAAAAGAGGAGATCTTGAAGACTGCAATTTTTGGTGAGGAGCAATCAGAAGGTTGAGTCTGTTACCATCTTTTCTCTCAGCTGTTTGTTTTTAAGATTGCCTGGGATTTAATGACACTTTTTGAAGCTTTACTACCTTTTGATTTACAGCTAGTTGACTGCTGACCTATTTTATAATCCTTTGCTGGATTTCTGCAACTTTTTTCCTGTTCTTTCACTGTTTACTATTAAATTCCAAACAACTTTCATTTTAGCCATAAGGAGATCTGCAGTGAAAATATATTTTCTGGCAGTGAAAATCATCCGATAAATGTTACATTTATACAGGATTATATTACAAATTTTGCTCTTTCTAGCTCTTTAATAAAAAAGGCTCTGATATTTGTTTTTCAACTTTTGATGGGAAAATGCCTCCTTTTTTAGTCATTTTTGATTCTGGGGGAAAAAACTATCAACTTTTCTTTGTGGATGCTGGTTTACGACTTATCTGTTTCTCATGTCCTTGGAAAGAACAGTGTGTTTCTCAAATGTCTCTAAAAGGTGATATAATTTTCTGAGAAGCATTTGAAAAAAGAATGATCTCCAACTGTTTTATTTGAGAATACAAGCAAAAAATTTGCTGGGTCAACAATGGCTGTGAACCACAGTTAAGACCATATCCCAAAGCAGGAAATTACAATGTGATTTGATTTGCAACTTGATGAACTGGAATCTGATCTGTTGCTGTCAGATGTGAAAATATAGATGTGCCAGAAGAGATTGGAAGGAATATGAATACAAGAAATTCTGAGATGATAGAATTGATGAACAATGGACTGGACTTCCTTGGCAAGAGGAACGTGTTTTTAAGGAGAATTTTTCAAACATGGATATTGCAGAGATATTTACCTACAACAGAGACTTATGAAATGAGATGCTGCTGTTGGGAAAGTTCCCAATTAAAAACGTAAGGAAGCATTTCATTATTAAGAGCCAAACAAGGATTTTTGATCTGGGACAGATTAGCAATAATGACTGGGGTGATTTGTGATAGATAAGAAACTGTTGTAGACTTTAAGTAAATTGCAATGGTAGACTGTTAACAGAGAGCCTTGAACTTTAACTTTGCTATTGTTTTTCATATATATGACAGGTCAATTTAGCTTGCAAAGAGATGTAGAAATTTATAAATTTTGGACCTGCTTTGCAAGGGAGAGCTAATAGATTTGTCAGTGTGCAACTTGAGTGGATAATATGTGTGTTTGTGTTTTTTGTCCTTTTTAATTCATATTTTAATGTTCTTGTCTAGTTTTGTTTTTAATTTTTTTCTTTTGCATTTTGTATTTTAATTTTTTGAAAATAACAAAAATATTTTTAAAAAGAAATTCTATTTAGCAACTTTCATATTTTTATTTTACAGATCTGGAGATTAACTTAAAATCTAACCTGAAAAATTCATATTACAAGGATTCATTATAGTTAGTGGAAATTGCTCAGACAAATTTTCTTTCTGGTCATTTCATTCTGCCTACAATATTATTCTTGAACATTGAAGAGTTATTCAGAAACCAGTGAAACCAAACTTGTATAACTGTTAGAGAAGATGCTTACATTTTGGTAAACCTCCATAGAAGTTAACAAAAACTCTAATGAATACACTCCTTCCAATTTCAAGAAAAGGCTGACCCTTTATTCCCACTGGCCCCTAAGCTACAGAGCTTAACTTTGCATCACAATGAAAGCTTTGTTGTTCAGTCCTCAGAACTGGGAGTTGCATTGGTGATAATGACAAATTTCAGCTGTCAAAGCTTGTCAATAATCTAAAGCCTCTGAAAAAGGAGTTTCTTCCCTATTTTCTATATTAGGAAGAATAGCAACATTGAAAATGAATATCTTGCCAAAACTAATATATCTATTCCAAATGATTCCAATTAAATTAGGGAAATATTTTTTTATAGAACTAAATAAAATGACATCCAAATTTGTCTGCTTGGGCAAGCGGCCACGTATTAAAATGAAACTATTACAAGATAATAGGAGCAGAGGCGGTGTCGGACTACCAGAATGGGAGCTTTATTACCAGGCAGCGGTGTTGAGTTGGATTAAGGATTGGATTAAATAAGAGACAAGAAAATCTTAACATAAAAGGACATGACCTCTTGATAGGTTGGTATGCATTTTTGTGGGAAAATAAAAGTAATATACATACCTATTTCAATCAACACCTAATAAGAGACTCATTGATTACAATTTGGAAAAAAAATCAAAGGTAAACACTATACAGAAATCCCACGATGGCTGTCAACTATGGAAGCCATAATACATCCAAATAGATTAGACCTACGGAAAATGGTAAGCTATGAAGAACTATTAGATAGTCAAGGGAAATTAAAATCAAGAACTGAAGGAAAATGGAATTATAATCGATTGGTGGCCATATTTGCAAATTCAAAATAAATATAAAAAAGACTCAAAACATTTTGGATTTGACAAAGGGCAGAACCAACTAGATAATGGGACCAGAACAAAAACTGATAACTAAAATATATAAATATTTATTAGATTTTAAAATGGAAAAGGAAATAGTCAAAAGTACAATGATTGCATGGGCATAGAACTTTGGATACACTATAGAATTAGAGGAATGGGGAAAAATATGGAATATAAATTATAAATTAACGGTATCTGCAGCATACAAAGAAAACATATATAAAAAGTTTTATAGATGGTATTTAGCCCCAACAAGATTGGCAAAAATCTACTCCAATATGAGTCCTAAATGTTGGAAGTGCAAAAAAGTTGATGGTACATTTTATCACATGTGGATGTGCCCTGAGGCCAGGACATACTGGATTCAAATTAAAAATTGGTTAAAAGAGATCACTGACTATCAGATTGAGCTCAGATCGGAATCCTTCCTATTAGGAATCATTAAAGAAAGAGTACCAAAAGAAGTAAAATACCTAGTGTTACATATTATAACAGCCGCCAGAATAGCCTTTGCGCAGGTATGGAAAACACCAAATACCCCCAATGAAGAACTAATAATACACAAAGTAACAGAAAGTGCTGAGATGAATATGCTAACAATGAAATTGAAAGAAAAAGACGACTCTGAATTCTTTACAATTTGGAACAATTGGTATAAATGGCTAACAAACAGAACCAAGAAGTGAGACAAAAATGTTAATTGAAACAACCCTTAAGAAAGTAAAATAAAATTTTGTACACTATATGAAGATATAAGAATAGTAATTATTGCTAAAGGTATTATTTAATAGTAGATAAATGCAATATAATGTATTATGATATTTAAATCAAAATCTTGTATAGATGCCAAGAACGTTGTTGATACCATGATGTTTTACAATGTAAAAGAAAAAAGAAAATTAATAAAAATATATTTAAAAAAAGAAAAGAAAAAAAAAAGAAAAAGGACTTTCTTCCACAATAAAGAACCAAGACAGAGATCTACTGTTCCTGCTGCGTTTTAAATTCCACTTGTAGATAAAATATCATCACAAGTGTACTTCTATTCATTTTGGGAAATTTTTTAGCATAATTCAGTGTTCTCTTTCATTTATCATTTTGAAGTATGGATAGAGGGGCACTACATGTTTTTTTTTAAAAAAATAATACAGAGAAATAACTTCATAATACTTTTTCACTCTTAAGTAGTGCCTTTCACTAGCTTACCTGAGAATAATGGATCATTTGTTTCTGATCCTGCTTTTTTCCAGATGCATGCTTTAGGCTGTAGTTTTCTAAGCCACATATGCAGCCTCAGGCCACATTTAAACAGGTTATCTGTCATTTTGTTTAGAGATCTCCAGGTATCAGAGTCCTACAGAAATGACTTTGAATGTCTGAACATTCTCAGCAGGTTTACTGAATTTACCAGATTTGCACTGGAAGCGGGCAGCCTTTGTTTAAAACTGATATCGAATCAAGAACAATTTATTTTATAAGTAATATGCAATATTAAAATAAATTGCCCGGTGAGAATTGAGAACTGTCTAGCTGGTTTCGGCCATATCAGAACTGCACTTATGAATTATGCATTGAAACTGACAGAGAAGAATCATCCTGAGCAAATACTGTCATATCTTTTTCATCATACTTTTGGACTTACCTTAGCTAAAGAGAAAGAAAGGCTATTTTGTTATGAAATCTTTAACTGATATTTTAATTAGCAAGAACATTTCTGACCCGAGGTACCTGTGGCTGTGTGGTAACATTAAATTGAAATGCATTTGTGAACTTCTTTTATTTGAGAAATTATTGAATGATATTTCTAATGCCTCAATTGAGCACCTAGATTTAATAACACAATTCATATCCTAAAAAAAACCCTGTATAATCATTGATTAAATAATACGGCCAATCTTAAGTGATAATATCTTTCATCAGTAAAATAATTATACAGTGGCTGCTGTGACAGACAAGGAAGCAAAGTACAGAGAACATTCTTGTATCTAAATTGGCATGTTAAAATTTAAATATGTGTTTGAGTATCTATTTTGGCAACGAGGGGTTACCAGAAAAATGTGGCCACAACCATGTGATCAAAGCCCCCTTAGCTCTTTACTGGTAGCCCTCGAGTTATGATCGTAATGGAGCCTGCCCATTAAAATGGGTCTGTCGCATGACCAACTCAACTCTATAACCCTTTTTGTGGCTGTTATTGAGTGAACCACCATTGATCCACTGTCGTTAAATGCTGCAATCCAAACCATTGTAAAGCGCATTCATATTACTGCAGGTTGTTGAAAACAGTCATAAATGCAGCTTGATTGCCAAGCAACTGAACTGTGGTCACTTGGACACAGAGGATATACGTACGTACGTACATGCATACACACAACAACACCCCTTGTGGATGCCCCAATTCAGCAGCCCAACTTAGGACTAGGCTATTCTGTCTCAGCTCAGAAACCAAGCAAGGTAAGGTGTACTTGGTACAGTCCTCGAGTTATGAAGGTAATGAAGCCTGCTAATTACATTCATAAGCAGAGGATTCATTGGAGTGAATCATGGAAAATGAATATGAAACCTCCCTGCTTTTGCCCACGCGTTCACTAATCGTTAAGTGCGCGTGAGGTATCTCGGTGTGGGGAAGGCCATGGGAGGGGCCTAGTGATGGAATAGGCCACCTGCTTCAGGTCACCCCCAGGCCTCCCCCGACCTACTGAGAGGCCTCATGTATTTGCTTCCCCCCACCACACTGGGTCACTTTCCTTGTGAAGATCTGGCGAGCTGCCGTCTCTCCAGCCTCTCTTGTCGCACAAGATCACGGCGCCCCAGAAGCTTCCAGTCTCCGTGCAAATCATTTGCAAGCCAGCGGGACATTTTGAGGGAGTGGAATCGCGCTGCCTCAAAGCGTCCCAGCGGCTTGCAAACATTTGGAGACTGGAAGCTTCTGGGGGCCGTGATCTCGCAGCCTGGAGTCCTGTGAGATCATGGTGCCCAGAAGCTTCCAGTTTCCACTCAAAATGTCTGCAAGCTAATGGGACACTTTCAGGCAGTGTAATTTCTCAAAAAAACCTCGAGAGAGGAGACAGATCTTTGCATGGTGAGTCTGGCATGGCAGAATGTTGGGGAGGTAGACAGAGTAAATGTTGCAGTGCCTCTGCAGTTGTTCGTAAGGGTGAATGACTGCCGTGCTGCAACATTCGTAATTTCAGGACTATGTTGTAAATACTTGAGGGGTTAACACGTAACTTTGAACGGTCACTAGGTGAACTGTCGTAACTCAAGGATTACCTGTAATTAAATACAAGACTTCCAGGGCTTTCCGGAGCTAGATTGGGAAATTTCTGAAATTCATCCAAAAGGAAGCCGTGGCAAGTTACTCCATGTCATTGCCAAGAAAACCGAGCTCAGTTCTAGGTAATTTTTGTTACTGTTGCCGCTGCTGCTGCTCAATAATTGGCAGCCTAGATTTATTAGACATTCTCTTAAAAAAAACATCCAGGGATCGGTCATCTTGTGAATGTTTTGGCAGATAGACTGATTGTTTTGGTTAATGGAGTGGAGTTTGGGTTTGTCCTTTGAGGATACCATCTAAGTTTCTCTTTACTCTTTATAACTGCACATTGACCAGTAGTGAATTAACTGAAATGTTTGATTTTGCTTCCTGCAGTTATTTCTGACCAAAGCAAAATGAATGAGCATCCAAAGAAAAGGAAAAGGAAGACTCTGCATCCTTCACGCTACTCAGGTAAATCAAATGTAGCTACATTTACCCAATTTCAGTTACTGTAAATTGCATTTTCTTCCAAATGTGTCTGTTAAACTTTCCAGAAGCTAGATTTTTGAGAAGAGGTTGGTTAACTAAAAACCGAATTCTTAAAATTCTGTGTAGACTGTCTATAATTCATTGTTACATTGTATAAGTACAGGACAAAGTAACTGGTTGCAGTAGAGATGTTGATGTCTGTATCCTAGAATGTAAAGGTTGAAAGTATCTTGGAGATCATCTAGCTCAGTCCCTAAATTTAATCCAATTCCTATACACATTGTTTGTAAGTTGCTATCCCTATGGTTTATGTTCCCTATTATACACTGAGATTTGGAAAAAGGAAAAACAAAGCACACAACCACATATAGTCTTAACATATTTCCACACAACACCAATTCTCCCATCATTAAAAAAAATTCAAAACATACTCTGGCAAACAGCTTTTCAGTCCTGACAGAATTCTTTATGGATAGAGTAGCTATGCCCTCTGGGTCCTGTCTTACTTTTTTAAAGCAATTACCTGTGAGTACTTTGGAATGACCTCAGAGAACAGTTACCTTTCTTTGCTTAAATGAAGACGAAAGCAGCCATAGATTAGCCCCCAAAAGAAAATGAATCAAAGGACAAGCCACTGTGTAATAAAGGGTCATCGGATTTAGAGACTGTAGCAGAAGAATGGATAAAGAAATAGTAGTGATTTTCTGACACAGGAGGAAACCAAGAGACTGAAGTTGGGATGAGAACCTGGAAAAGAAGAGGAAAATGTAAGGAATCTGAGACTTGTGGGTAGGACTGATAGGACTCTCTTTAACTAATTAGTTTAACTAATTAGTTAAAGAGAGGCACAAAAAAAAACCCAGGAAGGTGTCTTTATATGCTCTGGGGAGAAGCAGGCAGATAGCACTGAAGAATTTTTGCAGTCAGGAAAGGCAGGAGGAGGAGGTGAGAAAGAAAATCGAGATTGGCCCATCTTGATTATCTTGAGTATAAGGAGAGGAAAAGAGAACCTTTCAGGCTTTCAAGTTTTTGTTCTGATAAGCTACATCATCTACTATCAGAAAAGTTGAATTTTAGAACTGGAAGGAAAAAGTAAAACACAGAGAGTTCAGAGTTAGATCTGCATGAGAAATAGAATTGTAGATTCAAAGACAATTTTATTTACAGGAGCACAAATCCCATTTTTGTTTTGTATTCAGCTTCAATACTAAGTATTGTTATTACTTATCTTTTTCTTCCAGAAATATAATCGTACTTGGTAGAAGGGATCAAGAGAAGACAAAGAATGTCTCGTATCTGTAATAGGCCACCTACTAGTTTTATGTTAGTTGAGGTTTATTAGAATTATAGACCACCGTCTAATTTTTGTGCATTTATATATTCTTTTCTTGGTCTGCAGTTCTGTAACACTTAACTGGGAATAAATCTCACTTGTTTTTAAAGAAACCTATTAAGGATTGGACTATATTCTCTATAACATCAAATAAGTTAGCCACAAGAAAATTGATATGGATGTCAAGAAGTATTTTCCTTCAGATATTTAAGTTCATTCTTTTGTCTTTTTTTCTGTCTTAGATTCTTCAGGAATTCCAAAATACATAGATAATAGTGGCATATTTTCTGACCATTGTTACAGTGTCTGTTCCATGAAACAACTAGACACAAAAATTCCTGATAATAGAGGTAAAGATTTGCATTTTGCAAATTCATTCGCAGGTGTGTTTTCAGCAAATTGTTTTTCTCCTTGTACATATTCTGAAAGATTTTAATGGTATTCTACACAATATCCTATTTTGTGGACTATGTACAGGGAACCAACCAAAAAAAATTATAAAAAGATAACCATAAATATTGTGAGAATATTTAAAAATGTAAAACTGCAGAAGTAGATGGTGTAACTGGATGAAAAAAATGTTTGTTTGTTTTTTATAAATTTTTATTGGTTTTTAAGACAAACATCGACAAAACATAAAAACATCAAGCCATCTTTCATATATATACATACAGTGTGTCGGTTGGTTTACAAATTGTTTTGTGCTTCCATTTCGTAGTCTTCAATTACAATTACATTGTATATATTCTCATATTTTCAATCAAATATTAAGTACATTTATATCATTGTTAATCATTTGACTATACTTTTATTCATTCATGTTTTATGAAATCCATATTTTACTTAATTTGTTTTATGATAGTTCATATTATCATCTCAAATCTATCCTACAATCATTTTGTAGATATAATAAGAAAAGAATACATCTTTATATATTTATTATTTTCTAAGAATCTACATATTTCATTACCATGTTTTATTGTCTAACCATTGATAGAATAGATCCCAAATTTTATAAAATTGTTTATCATCTTGTTCTCTGATTTCAAATGTCAATCTACTCATTTCAGCACATTCCAATATTTTCTTAATGATTTCCTCCTGTAATGGTATTTTCTCTTTTTTCCAGTTTTTGGGAAATACAATCAAGAAGAATTTCATAGAAAATTACATATGAAAATAATTGAATTGGACTATGCTAATATAGTTATGATGGGAGACTTTAATGGAATTGTAGAAAATAAATTGGATTATACAGCACAGAAAACAATAAAGCAAAACAGAAAGACTCTCCCTAAATCCTTTTTTAAAATGATAGATGAGATAAATTTAAAAGATACATGGAAAAAAATAGTTTTTGATGTGTCTGTGCTGTTCATTTAATATTTGTGTGCATTTGTGCTTGACAATTATTTTGTACAAAGGAAAAGATAAAAATTAAATGCAAAATCTACAAGGATATTAGTTTGTTATATGCTTAGGAATGTTCACCCAAATTTTTTATCAAAAAATTATAAGAGATGTCAATTTGCAGAATTGTGGGTGGTGTATTGTGGCTTTATGTTGAATAGGATGTGTGCAGAAGAGATTTTTATATATTCAAGTGAAAAAGAAAAATGTACTGCAGTTATGTTTAAAATTTATAATAAAAAGGCATGAAATGTAGAGTGATTTATGGAAATATGTTTGCTTGATGAATGAGAGCTATATATAATGAAATTAAAACTTGGAACTGGGAGTTAGTTCAGGCTATTTGTGCTGTCATGATGTGTCATGATTGCACAAGGCAACAGCTGGAAATCCAGTTTATAAGCAACTACCTATTACTGATAAAGATGAGTTCAGAAACTCTTGACAGGATTACTATTATTTTTTAAAGAACTTCTGCCTCTATATGATTTCAGATAATCAGTTCAGATTGGTATGTTAAAATATGCATTGGAAATTTAAATATTTAAGGGAACAGTAATATTTTAAAACATTTAGTCATGTTATATCATCACATACCATGAATGACATAATAAATATGGGCAAGGAATATTTTAAACAAAACATACACGTTTATGAGAAGCAGGCATAACTTAGTAGACTTTCTCAGTGCCTGTAGTTATTCTGTCTGTACAGATAAATAATTTTAGCTTTAAATTTTTTTTACTACAGTGTACTCAAGTTTGAGGAAGCCATATTAATTTTTATGAGTCTTGTAACAAGGTATGAAACAAGCTCTGAATTGCATGTTTGTAGAGCTACTGAAAACTTATGAACTGAATTTAGAGGCTAATACCAGAATGCCCTCAGTCATGTGCTGAGTGGGTGTTTCTATAAATTGTTTAAAATTAAGCAGAATGATATTTTTTCTTCTCAGGCAGATTTCATAACACAGCGCCTAGTATAGATACTGATGAGGATGGCAGCCATGTGTATGCTGGAACATCTCAGAGGAGTGGGAACCAGTCTAATGTTCCGGGGACACATTTAATGGACCCTAAGAAAAAAGGTAAGGGAAAGATGATTGTGTCACTTTCTGTTTACTCTCCCTATTCCTAAAAATGCCAAAATGAGAAAGGGTAAAAAATAAAGCTCCTTTCTGAACATTAAAAGTTTTGTAGCCTAAGAGCCTATCCATTGTAATCATTAGAACAAAGGTCCTAATCTCATGCCCTCGAGATGTTTGGGACTGTAAATCAAAATCCTTTGCTCTGCTCATGTTCCCAAAGCATGTGGGAGTTGTATATAAGAATATTTAGAATATAAGAAAGCTATCTTCAGCTTCTTAATGAAAGAGTGGAATAAAAATATACAGCTCTTTAAGATTTATGCAGGTGTAGTTCAGAGGAGTTCAGCAGAACTGACAAAATAAGTCCCGTATTTCCCCCAAAATAAGACCTAAGCGGAAAAAAAGCTCTAGCATGATTTTTCAGGATGCTCGTAATATAAGCTGTACCCCAAAATAAGCCCCAGTTAAGATCGTCAGCCAGACGGATGCATTTACACTGTATTTCCCTGAAAATAAGCCCTAATTCATCTTTTGGAGCAAAAATTAATATAAAACCCAGTCTTATTTTTGGAAAAATACGGTATGCAAAGAATTGCAGTGGTAGTGATCCAACAAAAGTAATGATATTGCAAGTTGGCTTTATTTTCTAACATAGAATTCAGTACCTCTTACTACTTATTGTCAGCGTTCCAGGAAAACACACTCCAACACCAAAACTCGGAGATAGGCATTTTCTCAAAGTTCCATTTTATTAGAGTTGTCATACTGGCACACCTGGGCAAACCCGAATCTGAGAGTTCCGGGTTTTTCTCCAGTAATTAAAATCACAAAATCCATCCCCTGCACCCGATCACATTGCCCAATCACCATCCATTCCAACTTGACACATCCCTTAAGCCCCTCCTCATCAGGTGCAGGAATAACATGACCTTGACTATAAAGAAGAATGCTATTATGTCTTAGTACAAACACCCTACAAAATCCCCCTTCCCAATTTCCCAAACACAAGAATGTGGCAGCGTGGAAGCTTCTGGTGCTAATATGGCTTCCAAAGCTGACACTTATTGTTAGTGGGATTGGGCACTTTTTCTTCATTTTCTGAAGAAGAGAATTAAAATCTGTCTCCTGGTAGTGGTGGTTGTTTTGGTAAAAAAAAATTACTCAGTAAATTAAAATATAATAGAGTCCATTCTTTGTAAGTTTGGTCTTGGCTCCTTTTGCAGATAAAAACAATGGAATTTTTAAAGATTCGTGCGAGTCCCCTGTCTTCAGTGACAGTGTAACAGATGAGGAGAAACCTTTGGACATTCAAACTGTAGAGATCTCCACTACTGAAGTCCAGGCTGTAGAAGTCCACGACATTGAAACTCAGACCGTTTCCCCTGAGAAGCTTGAAGCAGAGGAGGCAGAGGAAATCCCGGTTGAAAGCTGCAAGGAGCTTGACAAAAATCCTTCTTCGAACGTCGCCATTCCGCCCAAATGGCCCCTGCTTCGGGCAAACAGCAGCGGTTTGTACAAATGCGAACGCTGCACGTTTAACAGCAAATATTTCTCTGACCTGAAGCAGCACATGGTTCTAAAGCATAAAACCTGCCCTGAGGGCAACATCTGTCGCGTGTGCAAAGAGAATTTCTCTTCCAAAAAGGTGCTCATTGAACACTTGAAAATCCACGAGGAGGACCCCTATGTTTGCAAATATTGTGACTACAAAACCGTGATGTTTGAAAACCTGAGCCAGCATATAGCAGACACGCATTTCAGCGACCATCTTTACTGGTGTGAGCAATGTGATGTTCAGTTCTCTTCCAGTAGTGAGTTATACCTCCATTTCCAGGAACACAGCTGTGATGAGCTCTACCTGTGCCAGTTCTGTGAGCACGAGACGAGCGACCCCGAGGACTTGCACAGCCATGTGGTGAATGAGCATGCGGGCCGGCTGATAGAGCTGAGCGACAGCTATAACAGCAGGCAGCCCCAGGGCCATTACAGCCTGGTCAACAAAATCAGCTTTGACAAGTGCAAGAACTTCTTTGTGTGTCAAGTGTGCGGCTTCCGCAGCAGGCTTCACACCAATGTCAATCGCCATGTGGCAATAGAGCACACCAAAATATTCCCTCATGTTTGCGATGACTGTGGGAAAGGCTTCTCAGGCATGTTGGAATATTGCAAACACTTAAACAGTCACCTGACAGAAGGCATTTATTTGTGTCAATATTGCGAATATTCGACAGGACAGATTGGAGACCTCAGAAGTCACTTGGACTTCAGGCATTCGGCCGAACTGCCTCACAAGTGCACCGATTGTTTGATGAGGTTTGGTAATGAAAGAGACCTTTTGAGTCATCTTCAGATACATGAAACTGCTTGATTGTGGTTGTGTGAATGTTCTCTCCTGTCCTAGAATAATAGCATTTCAGAGTTTCCATCAGCATAAAAAGCAGCTGAGCCTCAGGATGCTGTATTTCATCAAACTTTTAATGCATAATAGATAACATGTACAGTTGTCTGGAAGCATAGCATTAAATTCTATGACAGAAATAAACATAGCCATCCAGACAAATGTGTATTATTTGTGTTCGTGTTCTTCTTAAAAATCAAAACAGAACTTATTTAGATATGTGCCCTCACCCTTGACATGAGTTTGTCATCTGAGCTTACTTCATGCGTGTGATGAACTTTCTACCTCACAGATTTCCTAGTATTTGCTTTTATTTATAGAAGCATTGGACTTTGAATGTCATTCTCACACACAAAGCCAATTACATATATTCCCTTAAATCTAGCCATTAAGAGTTCTTTCGATTTGCAAGTATTTCAGTATAATGATAGTATTTGAAATCCCATCTTTGGATAAATGAGGGAAATAAAAAGAGAATGAACAAATAAATAATATAGCTAATGAATTTTAAATACTGTTCCAAAAATCATATCATTTTTACTTCGTGATTCATTACTCTGTCTCCTCGATTTAAACACAGAAGTATATTTCTTTCATTATTGTTTTGTATCCACAATATCATTTTTCCATTAATTTTATTATAAATATCCCATATTCAGTATAAATCAATCCTGAGACAAGAGAACCAATTAGCCTAAAACATTAGCAGCAGCACAATACAGTACTAGACACACCTGTTCAGAAGCAGGTTCCTCTTAGTTAAACAGGACATGCCCCAGGAAAGACGTATTCTTATCCAATGTTTTAATTTCCAAGCCTATTGTTAAAGCAATTTAAAGTTTTTAAGAATGAAACATCGCTATGTAACGCATTAGGACATTAATATTAGTTACTGAGTGAACCATTTTTAACAACCTGTTTATGCTGAGCTATTTTAGCAGTTCTGAATACTGTGGCCCCAAAATATCCTTCATTTTAATGAAAGGAACATCTAACAATTACCATATAGTAGCTGTGGAGAGTTAATTCTCTTGTTCAATGGTTAATGAGATTTTATTCAATCAAAAGTCCCCTATCTGCCCAATTTCTATAAAGTAGACTTGCAGTTAAATATTTTTAGGTTTCAACATACTGTATATATTTGGATTTGGATCAGTCGTACCATGGCTGAAATAAGGCTATACAGGTAGTCCTTGACTTATAACAGTTCATTTAGTGACCATTCAAAGTTATAACTACTGAAAAAAGGGATTTTTAATGTTTTTCATAGTTACGATCCTTGAAGTATCCCCATAATCATGTGATCAAAATTCAGATGCTTGGCAACTGGTTCATACTTAGACCATTGTGTTCAAAGGTCATGTAATCACTTTTCGCAATCCTTTGACAAACAAAGTCAATGCGGAAGCCAGATTCACTTAACAAACCAGGTTACTAACTTATCAACTGCAGAGTTTCACTTTACAAATATGGCAAGAAAGGAAAAATGGCAAAACTCACTTAACAAATGTTTCACTTAACAAGCTAAGTTTTGGGCTCAATTGTGGTCTTGAGTCTATGACTATCTGTACATTATGTAGCAGAGTTACTTGTCACAAATGCATAACAGAAGTCCATCGTCCTCCTTGCCTAAAGATAGCTGTTCCCCATGTGAAAAATCCAACCAGGACAGAATGTTCTTGAATGAGGAGAAATCCCACTTTTGGATGAAGCTAAATCCAAAAATTCTAGAGAGTTCCTGAAAGCCTGGTGCTTGGTCAAATCAGCCATCATAAAATTAAACATATACAAAATCATACATACATACAAATAATGAGAAATGATAATACTGCTTTATACCACACTTGTGGCTGAGGCCACAGATGGAATTCTGTGTATGGTTCTGGTCAACAGAAAAAAAAGATGCTGTACCTAGAAAGTATAGAGAAGAACAATAAAGATGTTAAAGGATCTGTAGGTCAAATCCTATTATGAAAGGTTGAGAGAGGTGGATGTTTCTGTAGCTTGTTGAAGAGAAGCATTGGGGAGGGACATGATAGCTGTCTTCCAGTATTTAAGGCAAGGGTCTTCAAACTTGGCAAGTTTAAGACTTGTGGACTAAAACTCCCAGAATTCCTGAGCGAACATGACTGGAGGAGGAATTCTGGGAGTTGAAGTCCACAAGTCTGAAAGCTGTCAAGTTTGAAGACCCCTGATTTAAGGGGATGTCACGGAGAGACTTGGACTGACTTACTCTCCAAACAACCAGAGAGCAGGACAGGAAGTAATGGGTGGGTGCTTGTTAAAGAGAGATCTAAGTTAGAAGTAAGGAGAAATTTTCTGTCTGTGAAAACAATGGAATGGAGGTTTTCAAAAAGAGACTGGACAACCATTTGACTAGGGTATCATAAGATCTACCTTGACCTTTGAGATCCATTCCAGCCCTATTATGTTGTATCTACACCGTTCAAAAGAGAAACTTCTTCAAAGAAAAACCAGAAAGTCCTCTTGAAAAAGCACCTTTGGGACAGCCATGACCTGGATGATTGAGAATCTTCATAGACATTCAAAAAAAAGACAACCCAAAAGCTAAAAGATCACAATACCTCCTAGCCAGCAATTGAAACCCAGATAAGCCATGAGCAATAACCCAATCAAGGAATTGCCAACTCAGTAAACAATGTAGCCTAATCTAGGAATTGAAGGTGGCCACATATCACAGATTAGAAGTGATTGGTTTTATAGAGAAGTCTTTGTTATTGCTAGAAAACATGGAAAATTAGCCTCCCTAGAGATTACTAGAAAGCATACTTGGTCTGGTAGGGAGGAGATGCAGTTTGGCTCTGTAGGGATTTTGCAATCTTTATCTTTTGTAACCTCAGAGCGGTATGTGTGAAGAAATCTCTTAATGAAATTAACTTCTAATATCTTGAGATCTCCCCCCTCCCCAGTTTTGTTTAGATTGTTGATATTTGCTAATTTTCCTGTCTAAAGATAGGCGTTATCAGTTTTAGCCTTGGTGTCCAAAAACAAAGGGGAAGTTTAGGATCACTTTTGTCCTATTGTCTGGAGTCTACAATCCCAGACCCATTCAAGAAATAAGCTGATTTGATCTTTGCTGCTGTTTTTAGTCTATGGGAGAGAGAAAATTCCCTAAGAAATCCTGGCTTCTTCTCTTAGCCTAAATTTAATACCGTATTTCATGGGAAAAGAGAAGTACGTTTATAGAGCTAAGGAATAGCTGCGCATTAGACTAACTGAGCAATGTTTCTCAATCTGGGCACGTTGGTCCGACTGTGGAATTCTGGGAGTTGAAGTCCAACTCATTGCTGGAAACTGCCTTACAGATGTCAAATTGCAGAAATGGCTAAATTGGTTTGTTTGATTACGCAAGTATAATTACTTGTACAAAAGACTGAAAGCCCTTTTGTGGACAATTTGCTGAAAATGGACAAAACCGAACTGGTGATTCTGGGATTTATTGATTAAAATGTTTGCCTATGCGAAGAAGAGAATCGTGATTATAATATTGGAAGACAGAGATGGCAATTGCTATGTTTGTAATTGCCACAAAGATTGGAAATCACTTCTTTAGGTGTGTTGATTTTTTTCTTTCCTTTTTCTTTCCTTTCACTTTTCCTTCCATCTTTTTACATTTTATTTCTTTTCCTGCTTTTTCTTTTACCGGTATGTTTCTATAGTTTTTTTAAAAAAAATCTGTAAAATCTTCTTTTAAATAAAAGTTTTTTTTTCAAAAGAGAGAAAATCAACCACGCCACCCTTACGTAAACCCTTAACTGGACTCAACTGCCACTCCAATATCTATCTCCGTGGACGGTCAGGTTGGAGAAAACTGCCCCGCATAAGTCAGCAGTCATACGGCAATCTGAAATAGATGGCGGTTCCATTTACCCTGGCCTCTTAAGATAACCCTATCCTGGCTGCAAAAATCCGGACGCCCACGAAACGGTACCCCACCACCCCCAAAGCCTACAAAACTGTTTAACGCCACCTAGTGCGGGTCCGGATTTTTGCCTCCGGATTTTGAAATAGCGGGGAATAGAGTGGGGAATGAAGAGGGAGAGAGATTGGATTCACACTCCACTTCAGGCTGTCGTACGAAGCAGCCGCGGGAGACGGTGGGATAGAATTCCGAAGCGTACTGCGCATGCTCCGAAAGAAAAAAAAAACCCGAGGACCGGCGCGTAAGAACCTTGAGTAAAGATGAGGCAAAGCACAGCCGGCGTGGGAGAGGAGGCGGAAGTGCCCGCCGCTTCCCTCGTGATTGGGTGAGAGCGGGAGGCGGGGCAAAGCCGCTGAGGTTCTGAGGGGTGGAGTGGGGCGCGAGCCCCGCGCGTCCTGCCAGGTGAGGTGTGGGGGGGGGGGGTGCTGAAAGGGGAGCCTTTAGCCATTTAATTAGCCTTCTCTTAATTAATGAGGCGCGCGGGGGGGTGTAATTTGTAGACCCCAGCGCGGGTGTGAGGGGAGGGGCTTCGCGCCCATCCCAAGGGGGTTTTGGCAGCCTTCCTCCCCACCTCGTGCTTCCCCCAGATGCGTTGGACTACAGTGCCCAGCGGGCTGGGCGTCCGGGAGTTGTAGTCCCAGTCTCTGGAGCGGGCTGGGTGGGGGGCTTCCTGGTTGTCCACGTTTCCTGGGCATCCCCAACCCTGAAATTCCGAGGGAAGAAAGAGGTCGAGGCATTATTGCAGTCAGGTATTTATTTATTTTTTAATCTGATCAGATTGGGGAGGGGGGAGAAACGGAGGGAGTTTAGGGGCAGTTGCTTTGGGGGGGGGGTCGTTTCGGAAAGAAAGGGGTCAGCGGATGTCGGAGGGTTCAGTCTGAAAAAGTTTCTGTCGGGTCCCTTGGTTGCTTTTCTTTCAGACCTTTCATTGCCGGGCTTAGGGAGCATCTTCAGTGGTAGCGTTGAAAAGTTTTCCTTTCTGGTTCATTCTGAAGTTTGCAACTCTTGAGTAAAAAAAAAAAAAAAAAAGCTGGGTGTGGTTTGTCCGTTTTTGGCCAAAGCTAATCCCCTTAAAGCTTTAACCAGAGGTCTTTTTGCAAAAAGCTGGCCTTGGACACCACCACCAGCACTCCCCATCCTTGGCTTGAAACTTGGCCTTGGGAGGATCTTGCTCTGGGGACAGGAAGGAGCCTGGTGAGCTGATGGTCAGAAAAACGCCTTGCCTTAAGGAGCAACAGATGGACACTTCTGAGTGGGAGAGAAGACCAGGCAGATCAGTTAAAAATCTTTGCAGACTGAAGATTGTGTTCTTATATGTTTTGAACCTTCAAAGGGAAATTTCAATAGTTTGCTATCTCTTAATCCTTATTTTCGGCTACTTGCTGTAATTGAAAGATAGGGTCAACCAAAGTCTTCAGCTCATTGTCTCCTTAATGCTTGTTGACCCCCAAAACATTTATTATAAGACAATATTACTTTAATGGTACTACTACTACTAATAAATAGTCCCTGGGGTCAATATTGACCACGTTGGAGAATCCAGCATAGACATTAGATCTACACAAAAATGTAGCTATAAGAGAAACAGAGATGAGCTTCCTAGCAACCTTCTGTAAAATAACATGCTCTGTATGTGTGCACACAGCACCTTTTGTGGTCAAAGTCCACCTGGGAGTAGTTTTCTTGATAATTTGACCGGTTACCTTATGGGTTTAATTTTGGTTTGTGCTTTGCACATATCTCAGCACTTGAGTGTTAGGAATTAATGTATGAGACATGGCTGCTTCTTTCTAAAAGCTCCTCTGCTCTGCTGAATATTTCAAGCTGTTCATTGCTATTGCATGCTCCTTTGTTTCTGTTTAGGCTGTATGGAAATGAAAGTTTCGTTTTCTCGAATGAGACATTTTAATTTGGGCAGCATCCATAGCATTTGTGCAATATTTGTTAATTTGATACTAATATATTTGCAAATAACACAGGGTTAGCCACTGTTGCAGTACAATCCATTTCCGGGAAAAGCAGCTTGCATGTACAGCATTCAATTGGCGGTGCTAGTAGGCAGGGCGCATACACTGAGTATTTAGGTCAGTGTGGCGCTGGAAAAATAAGACTCTAAAGCTTTTTAGCACTGCTGTATTTTCCTGGTTTCATCCTGGTCTGAAAAAGCTAGTCAGTTTCAATCTCCATTTGACAGTTTAGATCTTGCAAGTTTTAAGCAGTAAAGTGTTTTTAAAAGAGGGTTCCAAACCTCAACTGCTTTGCATTTCACTCACACAGACACACACACCAATATTGACAATATATACAGAAGGAAAACTGCATTGCTAAAGTGAAAAAATTAGCTGTTGGGTTATGAAACAAAAAAGATAAATATGATTAATAAGTGCTTGGTTTTCTAACTATGTATCTGTCTTGAATTAAAAGCTTCATCTAGATTGGATGAAGTAAATGTGATTTTATACTGACTTTTAATATATTTTACAGTTATGAACTAATTTATGCATTTCCTCTCCCACCCCACCTTCTCCCCGAGGTATGGCAATTATCCACAACAAAATGCATGCACGAAATTCCACAAAATAGATTTTTAATCTGAGGGGATTTTATGGAGAAATTACATAGCAAAATTGATTAACACTATATATATAATTATTAGGCTATGTTATTCTTGTTTCTATTTACTTTTTCTTTATTAGGTGGAAAGCCACAACAAACTGCATGGTTTCACTCTCTATGAGCAGATATATTCCTCAATTTTGATATTTTGAAATTAGGGAGCAAATACATCCAAATTTATATATAATTTATTATATATATTTGTGTGTGTGTAGATAGATATAGATATATAGATATATATACATACACACACACACACACACACACACACACTTCCCACAATCAAGGAAAACACACCAATGGAGTTCACCAATATGGTTTCAGTTTCAACTATTCGCTGACTTGTCATATATGCTGTGACTGTGGGCTGGAAGAAGCATTGTGGGTCTATCTAGAATTCCTTCTCCCTTTAGACAGGCAGTTTAGCCAGCCTTATTTCTTCCCAGATCATCATGGAGTTAAAACTCTGTTTATGACCATGGAAGACATTTTCTGGGTGGGATTTATTTAATGTCTGGCCTTTATTATTTATATAAACTCTAGGTGGTGGATATACCTAATGTTCCTTCTTCCTCCTATTTTCATACAACAAACAACAACAAACCTGTGAGGCGGGTTGGGCTGAGAGGGAATGACTAACCCAAAGTCACCCAGCCAGTTTTAATGCTAAAGGCAAAACTAGAACTCACAGTCTCTTGGTGATTGGTCAAAAGTCGTCCACCTGCTTTCATGCCTAAGGCGAACTAGAAATCACAGTCTCCTGGTCTCCAGTTGCATACCTGATATATCAGTTCAATATCATTTCAGTTCCATCATGGCGGACTCAAATACCTCTCCACTCAAACATTTCGTGTTGGCCAAGAAGACCATTACTGCCATTTTTGAAGAACTACTGAATTTTGTTACCGAAGGAGCAAACTTTGTGGAAGGTGGGTTTTAAGCCCAGGAGGGCAAGGAATGCATATTTTGGGGAGAGTAAGGGAGGTAGCTGCACTGGCCCATGTACGGGAAGATAGGAAGCAGCTGCATGAATCTCACCAAAGCTTTTAATGATTCAAAGAGAAGTCTTTTCATTCACACTTTGGAATATTCATGAGGTACCCCTTTGGAAGGCGTTTTCATCGCTCTTTTAACAGTTGTTCTTTCTTTTGCAAAGCCACGATGAGGCAAAATTCACAAATGTTTTGTTGTAAACAGTGCCACAAGGTACTTAGATTCCTTACATTTTTGTCAGCCAATAAATTGCTGGCAGGTTTTCTGTTTCTTATGGTAACTCTTATAAAGGAAGAAATGGGCAAAAATTGTATTGGTGCCTCATCACACTTTATAACATCGGAAAAAGGCCTCTCAATATGACAAGTTAATTGTACTTTCATAATGTTGGTGCTTTGATCTCTGTCCACCGATTATCTCCTGAATCATTGCTTGAGTTGTTTTTAATTGGCCTAAGAATGACAACTATTCTCAGCTTCTTTTGATTGGTTAACTGCTCTAATGTCACAGATGTATTAAAAAGGTTTAGGTTATGAAACTGAGTGGCAGACAGAGACTTTGAGAACGGATTTATATTGCTTCTAAACAACATCTGATAGCTACAGTGCTTCTCGGAGAATTCAAAACACCTGGCTAACTGTGCGATGAAGCATAATACTTTATTGATTTAAGTGTTAGGCCATATCAGAATATAAAATACCAAATATAGAACAATTAAGTAATTCATTAGAAAATGGCATAAGAGACTAAGTAAAGGAAAATGCAAATCATATTTCTGTGTCATCTCTACATTTTACCCAAATTCACATATGCAGTTCTCAACTGAATTGTTTTGTTCCAATAAAGGGCCATGTTGTATGCAATTTTTGGATTCGGACCTCACATGAAATGTTTGTTTTAATGTAAGGATCCTAATAGGCTGTTTGTCTAATGTGCACTCTTTAAAATATTGATCCCTCTCTGTCTATACAAGTGACAGTCAAATAATATATACTCTGTGTCCGCTACTTGGCTCAGGCAAAATGAGAGTAAGAGCCAGAGAAAGTTCCCACTTTGCCTGTTCAAACCTTATTATGTTTAGAGAAATGTTTGACGTCCCATTCTCCTCAACCTGGCAGATCCTGGCCAAGAGTCCTTTGAGAACTCATAGTATTGGCACCAGGCAGCTCTTTGTGAAAAAGTTTTCCCTTAAAATTGCATGGATTTATCACATTATGAGCCGCGGTGTGCAGTGGTTAGAAGGCTACTTCTGCCGGCTGCCAGAAGTTTGGCAGTTCGAATCTCACTGACTCGAGGTTGACTCAGCCTTCCATCCTTCCGAGGTGGGAGGACCCAAGTTGTTGAGGGCAATATGCTGACTCTGTAAACCGCTTAGAGAGGGCTGTAAGGCACTGTAAAGTGGTATATAAGTCTAAGTGCTATTGTTATTAAACAGAAAAAATATTGTAGTTCTGCAGTAGCCTGCTCTAACTCTTGTTCTTCCCTTTGATGACAGAAACCCACAAAAACCCACAGCTTGAATGCATAGCTACCACAGACGAACATAAAAAAATACAGGCCTATAAAAACAAGCTGGCCGTAATTGGTGAAGTATTAGCACGACGGCATATGAAAGTAGCTTTCTTTGGCAGGTAAGAGTTGCCGTTTGTGGGAATAAATGGGTGAGGTTCTTCTCTTGGGAAATATAATACATTTCAAATTATTTTAAACATATTACCTGAGAAACCATTAAAACCATGCTTCACAAGGAAGTTAAGCTCAGAATTAAGAGTTACCCTGATGCTGTTATGTAACCAATTTTCACTCACTATTGATGCTTGAGCAATATGATTTCTCAGTAAATTATGTCAGTCTCAGGATTTTTTCCTACGAAAAGAGGCCAAGGCTTTATGCGCAGTGGCCATCTTGACTTTTCTGACTTGCCTGCTCCTCTTGCCTCTAGTACAATGTGTTTGTCATAAAAACAGAATATGTGCAATTTACCTTGTACAACGGTTTTGCTATCATTAGAAATGAAAGCAATTTCGTAGTTCTTATCTATAGGTAATCTTCAACACCTACCTGGGGGATACTTACAATCCAGTTTGAAGTTCCAATGGTTACGTATCCCCCCACAGTCACATGATCTACCCCACAATCACATGATCACACTTCAGGTGCCTGGCATCAGGCCAGTTTTTTGGCCATTTCCAGCACCTTGTAGGTCACATGACCAGGTTTTGCAACGGTTTCACCAAAAATCTGCATTTACTTCCAGCCTACAACGAATCATTGATTTGCTTACCGACCACTACAAAAAAGGTCATGAAATCTCCAATAAAATTTACAACCATCACAACTTATGACCATGATGGGCAAGGCTACGTTTTGGTCAGAACTCAAGGATTACCTGTATATTAAGCTAGGGGTCTGGTCAATGTCTGCTTTTACATTAGCAATATTGGAAAGATTTCAGTGCCTTTCCTTGTTGTTTTTCTCTCCCATCATTACCGAAACCAAAATAAATTAACAGACTGGTGGAAATTGATGGAGCTAGGTATATTGGGAAGAAAGAAGCCTCAGATGAAAAAAAAATCTGAATCTGGGCAGAAATATAATTTGAGAAAGCACCTCAGGCAGGACTGTCCCTAATTCTCATGCAGATAGAGGGAAGAAGGCCATTCAGACTTGGAAGATTCTGTTACTATAATCTTATTATAAAATTACTATTAGCATTGAAATGTTGGTTTCCTAGTCTGGTCTACTTTGAAGGATTGTCCGCTGGGTGTAAAATTAATGATACTGATATATAAGATAAAGGTAGGAGTGGTGCAGTGGCCTAGAGTTGGAGCTCTCGCCTCACAATCAGGAGGCTGTGAGTTCGATCCCAGGTACAGGCAGATATTTCTCCCTCTGGGCACAGTGAGAATATATCTGCTAAATAAAACTCCACATTGGCGATAGAAAAGGCATCTGGCCAGTAAACACTCTGCTAGTTCAATTCAGTGGCCCAGACTCCACACAAGAGATTATGGAGTCGTTAAAAGAAGATGATGAGGATATATAAAATAAAGGTAGCAAATGTACACAGTTTGCTCAGAATCAAGACTTTCTAGACTGGAATCTGGAATTATTGCCCAAGACAATTCATAATCTTGGCTACAATTTAAGTTCAAAAATTCACCTTTCCGTTCTCTTCTTGACCTGCTGTACAGAACCAGCAGTGGGAAGAGTTCTGTGATCAACGCAATGCTGTGGGACAAAGTGTTGCCAAGTGGCATTGGGCACACCACTAACTGCTTTCTCAGCGTAGAAGGAACCGATGGTGATAAAGCTTACCTGATGACTGAAGGCTCAGACGAAAAGAAGAGCGTTAAGGTAAGTCATCCTCATGGCTGTTTTGCTAGTAGCCCCTTGAAATAAGCCAGGTCAGGAAACAGGTACCTCAGGAGATAAAAGAAGAACTCTGCACTAGTTTATTAAAATAGTAGTCCTTGACTAAAGAGTGTTGCAGTGGCTGAGAGGTGGAGCTCTCTCATCACAAATCAGGAGGCTGTGAGTTCGATCCTAGGTAGAGGCAGATATTTCTCTTTCTGGGCACAATGAGAATATACCTGCTGGGGGAAAAACTCCGCATTGGCAATAGGAAGGGCATCCGGCCTGTAAGCACTCAGCTCCACTCAGTTGCCCAGACTCCACCTGGCAAGGGATTATGGGGTCATTAAAAGAGGAAGTAGTCCTTGACTTGCAACCATTTTGTTTATTGACCGTCCAAAGTTACAATAGCACTGAAAAAAGTGACTCATGGCTGTTTTTCACACAACCATTTCAGCCTCCATGTGGTCACCTGATCAAAATTCGAGCACTTGGCAACTGGCATGTGTTTATGACGGTTGCCCTGTCCCGGGGTCCTGTGATCACCTTTTGCAACCTTCTGACAAGCAGAATCATAAGGGAGCCAGATTCACTTACCGTATTTATCGGCGTATAACACGCACTTTTTTCCCCCTGAAAATAGGGGGCAAATGATGTATGCGTGTTATACGCCGATATAATGTTAAGAAGCCTTCGGTGAATGCTGCTGGGATCGGGATCAAGGACACAAATGAAAGAAGGGGAGGGAGGAAGCAACCGAAGCCTGTCCTTCTCTCTGGGTCAGCTCTCTCAGTCGCTCTCTCGCTCCTCCACCAGCACAGGAAGAAACTGCTTCAAAGAAGCGGGGGCTTTTCCTGTCGCCGCAGCTTCCCTGAAGCGCCCGTTTCTCCCCCCCCACCCCGTCCGCCCGCCCGCCCGCAGTGCTCCGTTCTGCCTGCCTGCCTGCCTTCGTTAATGGTTGAATCGGAACAGCTTCGGCTGAGTAAAAGAGGCGAATAGTTATTATTCTCAGCCGAAGCTGCTCCCAAACAACCAGAAACTAAGGCAGGCAGGCAGGCAGGCAGAATGGGACACTGTGGATTGAAGCGCGCGCGGGGTGGGAGTGGGGGTGAAACGGGCGCTTCGGAATAGCTGCGGCGACAGGAAAAGGCCCCCCGCTTCTTTGAAGCAGTTTCTTCCTTGGATGGTGGAGCAGCGAGAGCGAAGCCTCCTTCTCTTCTCTTCCCCCGGTCCTTGCAAAAATTTTCTGCTTGAAACCGGTCCCTGGTACAAAAAGGTTGGGGACCACTGATTTACCTTATAAGTGGTAATAATATTAATAAAAAAAAAAAGTTCTGAGCTACCCTTATTTTGCTTCAAAGTTTTTATTTAGAAATTTAATTTTTTTTCCTGAAATTTCCCTCTTAAAATGAAGATGCGTGTTATACGCCTGTGCGTGTTATACGCCGATAAATACGGTAACAACCGGGTTATTACTTAGCAACAGAAATTTTTGGACAAAACTGTGGATGTAAGTCGAGGACTATCCATACAGACCCAAATAACAAAATGTTGAAAACCTGACAGTTTCCTCATCCATCCCCTTTATACCAAAAAGGGTCGGGACAGGACAATTTTAGATTTCATTTTCCCCCCGCTTGACAGCTGTCTCATATCTACTCCAAGGCCATCTCTGCCTTTCCATGTTTGGTAGAAAAGTCATTAGTGACAGCTGCAGGCAGTTTACTTCCTCTTTTTACAAGCAGGGATTGGTTTCTCACTATCACAGAAAGGTCCTCCATTGAAAAAAAAAAAAAAAAAGGTCAGAGGCGGTTTGATGCAAAATTTATAAAATTGTATTTTCTGCGATAAGCAATAGTGTAGAGCAGTGAGTGTTTCTCAACTAGGTGACTTGTAGATCTGTGGATTTTAACTCCTAGAATTCTCCAGCCAGCATACTGGGAGTTCTTAACTTACAATCATTTGTTTAGTCACTGTTCGAAATGACAGTGTGCATGGAAAAAAGTGATCTCCAACAGGCCTCACACTTACAATAGTTTGGGCATTCCCACGGTCACGGGATCAAAATTTGGGTGCTTGGCAACTGCATGTATTTATGATGGTTGCAGTGTCCCAGTGTCACATGGTCGCCATTTGCAAACTTCCCAGGGGGCTTCAAACAAGGAAAGTAAACGGGGGAAACCAGATTCACCAAAAAACTGCAACCAACAGGGTTGCAAAATTGGGCATCACTCATTTCACAACCGAGCAGCTTAGCAAGGGAAGATCTGGTCCCAATTATGCTCCTAAGTCAAGGAGCAATAAGAACACTCAGGATGGACTGTTTTAGTGTCAGCATGTTTTCCTATGCAATGTTGGACATATGCCTTTTAATGTGTTGAGTAAACAGTGCTAAAATTATGCCACCTGGGAAACTAGACTTAATATATATTAGAAAACATGTATGCTGTTATTCAAGATCTAGGCAAGAAACAGTTAGTATGTGACTTATTTAATATGGTTTAATTTTATTCTCCTTAGAGAAAAGAGAAAAGAGTTGATAGGACAATTTTTTTTTTGCAAACTGTGGCCATGGTCCTTTTTGATGTGTAAGTCAAATAACTCAGATCAGACGCTGAATTAAGCCAAAACTAAACAAAACATATCAGGTATTAGTCTGTTGAGTGAGCTTAACTAGTCTCTATTAGAGGTTAGAATTCCATATTGCATACTATGTATTAAAATCATATTCTGCCTGTTTCTATCAGGCCAAGGTAATTCCAGAGTTCCATATCAACTGTCCATGTAGCATATATACTGTAGTGCTTCAGTTAGTACACATGCTTGGTTTGTCACCAATCCTTGTGATGTAAGCCAAAACTCTTACAAATTCAGAATCTATTTGCTCATCTTTGTATCCTCATTCCTAATTTGACTTTCCCCAAATATTGGGCTGATTTTCCACGAGCGGAGCAATATTTCTTTCCATGCACTTCTTCCTATGCAATGCTAAACCCAGGCGTATTTGGAAGGCCAGAAGGGAAGGGGTCAGAGGTGGTATTCAGCAGGTTCTGACCTGTTCTGGAGAACTGGTAGTGGAAATTTTGAGTCGTTCGGAGAACCGGCAAATACCACCTCTGACTGGCCCCGCCCCCATCTATCCTCTGTCTCCCGAGTCCCAGCTGATCTTCTTTTGTTGCCCTGCACAGGAGAATGGAGCTGGAAAGCAGGTTAGTGGGATGGGGTGGGATTGGAGAGTTTACAGTATCCTTCCCCTGCCACGCCCATGAAGCCATGCCACGCCCACAGAACCGATAGTAAAAAAATAAAATTGAATCCCACCACTGGAAGGGATCCCTTCCTTTCCCTGCTCTTTTGAAAAAAGCCAAGGTATTAATGTAAACATCCCATTGGCTTTTATTTTGTCTACATCGGTTTGGTGATGAATAGTAAATCTACTCATCATACTTCTAGGAATCAAAAAATAAATAAAAATAAATTGGATTCTAGAAACTCTGTTGCTGCTTCAGGTAATATTGAAATGTCTTCAAGTTGTCATGCCACTGACCTTATCCTAACCTGTTCTTCCTTTGCAGACAGTCAATCAGCTCGCCCACGCTCTCCATATGGATAAAGACTTAGAAGCTGGTTGCTTAGTTCATGTCTTTTGGCCTAAAACCAAATGTGCTCTCTTGAGAGACGACTTGGTCTTAGTAGACAGGTATTACAACTCTTTTGGATTCATTCTCAAGGTGTCTTCCTTTTAAACAACACACTCCATCTTGGCTGTAGCTTCCCATTGTTTCATTGTTCAAAGAAAGTCTCTGAAAAGACTCAGCGATCAAGCCAACTATCGACCGCAGCTTAATATCCTGGCTTGTTCAGAAACTTTTAATCATAGGTCTAAAAAGAAAGGACATTGTAATGAATGGAAGTCTTCTTGACTTGTTTATTGAGACTCTGGAAAGAGCGCAGAGAAGGGCAACAAAGATGTTTAGGGGGTTGCAGGAATTGAATATGTTTACTAAAAAGGACTTGGGGTGACATGATAGCAGTATTCCAATGTTTGAGGGGCTGCCAAGAAAAGGGGGGGTCAACTTATTTTCTAAAGCAGGGGTTGCCAACCTTTTGGACTTCAGGGACCACCAAAGTCATAATTTTAAATCCCAGGGACCACTAACCGGTTCTGTGAGCCTGGCCTAATTTGTGGGTGTGGCTTGGTGGTCATGTGACTGGCTGGGCATGGCTTATATGTAAATACTATAAATATTTATATAAATATTGATTTTTTTATAAAAAAGAGCAAAATCAGGCAAAGCAGGCAGGCAGATCGAGTTGCTCACAGAATCATTCAGTGATCTATCTATCTGCCATCGGCTAGCTCAATCTTTCAAATTTGCTTGCCGTGAGTCTGTACTGAATAATAGAACCTTCAGTCCTAAGGGAGGTTTGGCTGTGCTTAAAAGCAGAGCTGAAGATCTAACGACTGGCTAGAAAGCAAGAAATCCAACCATTTCCTGTTTCTTAGCTAATCTAAATCTCCCGGCAGAGCAGCACAGCTGATGGTCAGAAAAATAGTAATTTAGTAGGCAAGTTTGCTGGGTAAGAAGTGAGTGGACAGGGAGGGTTCCCGCGGGCCATGTGGGCGGCACAGCCTTGTGTTTCTGCACAGCCTGGATTAATTCCTTTGGGGGATGCTCTGGGGATGAGATTTCTCTGCGGCCCACCAAAATTTTCTCATGGCCCACCAGTGGGCTGCGGTCCACCGGTTGGCGACTGCTGTTCTAAAGCACCTGAAGGCAAGACGAGAAGCAATAGATGGAAACTAACCAAGGAGAGAAACTAGAAAGAATTAAGGAGAAATTTCCTGAGAATGAGAACAATTAATCATGGCTTGCCTTCAGAAGTTGTGGGTGTCCCATCACTGGAGGCTTTTAAGAAGAGACTGGACAGCCATTTGCCTGGAATGCTAAATGGTCTCCTGCTTGAGCAGGGAGCTAGACTAGAAGACCTTCAAAGTCCCTTCCAACTCTGATTATGTTCTATGTTCTACATACAGCCAAAAACACATTCAGAATTTATTTTAATAAGCTATGATTGCGTGACATGTTTCCATATTTTTCTACATTTTCAAATTCCATCTGTAACTCCATCCTCCCCTCATTTCATAGTCCAGGTACTGATGTCACCACAGAGCTGGACACCTGGATTGACAAATTCTGCCTGGATGCCGATGTTTTTGTTTTAGTTGCTAATTCAGAATCAACTCTCATGAATACAGTAAGTCTTCAACTTTTTTAAAGGAACCCTTCATTTGTTTTATTCATATTTCCTCTTCTCAAAGCAGAAGGTATATCTTTTTTTAATACTCCTAAGAACCCTCTAAGTTTGAGGCAACCGATCCAACAGTTCATCGTAGGTATAAAATATCCCTGTCAAGAATCTTTTATCTGTGTTTAAATGTGTTGTTCTATCACACCCGTCACCCTTCTAAGCTAGCATAGTGAATATTCCTGTTAGCTGATATTTAAGCATGATCCATATTAGGGAGATCTTGAATTAAAACCTTTCATTTTCTCACAGTATTTTCCATTAATTTTTAATGTCACACAAGGTAGCCCTTGACTTTTGATCACAATTGGGACCAGAATTTTTATCATAAGCTATTGTCATTGTAAGCAAGTCAGACCCAAATTTATGACAGTATTTACAATGGCCATTAAGAGAATCGCTATGGTCGTTAAGTGAATTGCATGGTCATTAAGCAAACTCAACTTCCCCAATTGGGTTGTTTTTGCCAGAAAGCAGCAAAAAAGATCGCAAATCACGATCGTGTGACTGCAGAATGCTGCAACCAGTTGTAAATGCAAGCTGGTTGCTGAGCCTAATTTGCAGTCATGTTACTCTGTGTGTGTGTGTGTGTGAGAGAGAGAGAGAGAGAGGGAGAGAGAGAGAGAGAGAGAGAGAAAGAGAATAAAGAAAAGAAAGAAAGAAAAAAAGAAAGAGTCATAATTGCAAGTACTAGTCATGTCACTTTTTCCAAGGCCATTGTAATATTGAATGTTTGTTAAATGAACAGTCTTAAGTCGAGGACTATCCTATATGTAGATTCCTATTTTGAGTAGGAGACGGTTCTAACTTCTTTAGTTTCTTTATTCTGTTAAGTTTTTCCTATCTTTTTCTGTCTTTACCACATTGATGACTAAATAATTCTTCTTTTCAATTGTATGGGATCATCTCAATGTTAGCACAAAACGGGTTTATGGATTTTGCTGATCAATAAATGTTCACTTGGGAATTAATTCCACTGTATTCATTGAAACTTAAGTCTGAAGGAGGTGTGCACTGGACTGCAGATTCTTTGTGTAAAAACATTTCTTCCCTTCTGAAAAGAAAATTTAGAGTGTAAAATTTGAAGAGAAAAATCATACACAGGAGGGTATAAATTATAGGATGTAATTATAGGGTGTAACTATAAATTACAAGGCAAATAGCTTTTCAGGGACTCCTATTTTTGCTCTCTGTTTTATCTTTTATAGTTGTTTCTTTTCATTTTTGATGATTTCTAATTTTAAGCTTCTTTGGAAGATTTTATACAGTGGAAAAGTAACAGGAATTCTTAGCTGGAAAGTATGATCTTTACAATGTAAAACATCAGATGTTTTGGAAATGTATTGGGACAAAATTTAAATTGAAGGTCAGCATGACTGAAACTTCGATTAGCTGTCTGCTGCTGAGTGATCAATTTGAGTGAAGTTAGGAGATTATGTTTGTATCTCCTTTGCACTTGGATCCCAGGCAGAATTATGATTCTGCGAGTCAATTAAAAACTCAGAAATCTTTATTTCTGAAATGAAGTTCAGAAGCTCCACGGTGGCTTGTCTCGGGCTTGGCTAATCTGAAAGAAGGGAACTAAAATAAAGTAAAAAGGGGAGATAAAATACTATTTCAGTCATCAGTTCTTAAAATGATTGTAAACAGCTCTTCTGTGGGCCTCCTAGAAGTAGTGCTGCAGAAGAATGAAAGTAATGAAACTTCTTTGCCAAGTTGATGAAGAACCAGCTGATCCCCAAAGCTCTTTCAATAGATCTGTGTCTGTCTATATCGACTCTACCCCGAATTGAGGGATAGGGTCATAAAAAGGCGGTTTATATCTAGATCCATACTTGTAACTCTCTATTTTAGGAGAAACAGTTTTTCCACAAAGTGAACGAAAAACTTTCTAAACCAAACATTTTCATCCTGAACAACCGCTGGGATGCTTCTGCATCAGAACCTGAATACATGGAGGATGTGAGTTACAGATTTGTAATTTTTTGGGGAAAAGGAGTTGATGGGTACTTAAGAGCTTACATTCATTTAAGGAAGGAGTGTCAAACTCAATTTCATTGACAGCTGCATCAGGGTTGTGTTTGACCTCTGAGGGGCATGGCCAGTTCAACGTCACTAGTGTCGGGGGCACCTGTGGTGGTCCGAGTACTCTGCCAGTGAAAACAGGCTCCCAAGCTCCGTTTTCGGCCGCAACAGCCTTCTGCAACCCTCTATCAGCGAAAATGTAGTTCGGGAGGACTGTGTGCGGCCCTTCTGAGCTCCGTTTTTGCTGGCAGAGGCACTGTGGGCCAGTCCTTCGCTATTTCGAGAGCAACTCCGCTGGCCAGATCTAAGTACCCCGCAGACAGGATCCAGCCTGCAGGCCTTGAGTTTGACACCCCTGATTTAAGGTGACAGTCAAGGAAATCTCATAAATTCAAGACATTTTCTTTCCAAAGTAAGCCACACAAGGGGAGGTATGGAGCAAATAAAAGGTGCTTTTTGTGTTTTGTAAAGGGATGGGAGACTGACTGATGATCCCATGCACTATTCATTGTCATTTTGCAGGTACGCAAACAGCACATGGAACGTTGCCTGACTTTCTTGGTGGATGAGCTCAGGGTTGTGGACCGTTCTGAGGCCCAAAACCGAATTTTCTTTGTTTCAGCCAAGGAAGTTCTCAGTGCAAGGAAACACAAAGCTCAGGGCATGCCTGAGGGAGGTGCGTAGTGTATGTTAGGTCCACTTTCTAGCGATGATGGTCCTTAACATCTTTTGAAGGTTGGCTAGTTTTTTTCCACCCAGAAGACCCATCTTTCAAAAGGCTCCTGCAGCTTCAATAAATTGTTCATCCACTCTGTTTTGTGCTTTTGTAGGTGGCGCAATCGCCGAGGGATTTCAGATACGGTTCCAGGAATTCCAACATTTTGAAAAAATATTTGAGGTAAAATTCCAGAGTATCTAAATCAGATTGAGTGGACCTATGTATATGTCATCCATAGGTCTCTTCATTCCAGGTTTATCTACAGAAAGAAATTTATCTTGAGCTTGGTGGGTTTGCTTAGAGAGTCAGAAGAGAGCTGCATTCAAATAATTATGAATGACTCTTAACATTTGGCTAACTTTGCACATTAGTGCAAAGTGTACTACTGTTCTCTTCCAGTGACTATCTTGTATGTCAGAAAGTCAAGAGAACTCAACTGTTTTTCTATCATAGAGTGATGAAGATGCTTCTAGGTTAGGCCTGTTACATTTCTGTGTTGTCCAGGGCAGACATTTTATTCCTGGGGATACACAATTTCTTTTTTTTCAGACTCAGTCATAAAAAACATGACGTAACTGACCTCCTTCTTTCTCCCTAAATGTTTTACTCTGAATATGATAACAACGGATGTACTTCCTTGTGTCCGATACTTGGCAGCCAAGAGTGAATTTATACTAAATAATCATTCTTAAAACGCTTCTGGGGTCTGTGGGACTGGCAGCCCAATGGTAAGGGATGGCCTTCATTATAGTGTGGGGAAAAATTGGAGGACCGCCATTTTCTTCCCTGTTCTAGGAGGCAGCAAAAGTTGATCTGAGACATTGCAGAAGAAGCAGTTCCCACAAAATAGGAACTAGCCTGATCCTTGTTAGCTTCCAGGAGACCCTTAATGCCATTCATTTTATTTCAGTGAGGCTGGTTAAGAAAAGGAGAAGCTGGGTGACCATGTGACTATATGTATTGTTGACTATCATTGGCCTTGTTGCTTATGCCAGTATGTCATATTGTTGCCTGTCTTTTTGGGGCAGTCCAGCCAGCATCACCATTGTCTGAGGTAGTTTGCAAATACTGTTTAAAAAAATAAAAGAGGAGGAGGAAGAGATACACCACAATCATGTTTTCCTGATTCAGTTCCTGTCAAGGCGTCAGGAATTAAAATTCTTGACTTAAGAAGGAACTTGAATGTTGTCTCGAAAGAACCGTAGTGTTACGAATGCTTTGCTAATGCCTTTTCTAGGAATCTTCTCTGTGCATGAAAATCGATTCTCGGCATCCCTAGGAAGAGAAATATGGAATGGGTGGAGAGGAGGCCTCTTTGAAAAAGGGATGAAGGGCTGTAGACGTCTGCAGGAGAAAACCTAACTAACGGAATAACCAGGCAGCCTGCACAGCACTGGTGGCTCAGTGGTTAGAATGCAGCATTGCTGGCTAACTCTGCATTCTCCTGCCGGGAGTTCCATCTTGACTGGCTCAAGGTTGACTCGGCCTTCCTTCTGAGGTCAGTAAAAGGAGGACTCAGATTGTGGCGGGCAATAGGCTGACTCTGTAAACCACTTAAAGAGGACTGTAAAGCACTATGAAGTGATATATAAGTCTAAGTGCTATTGTTATAAACCAGGGGTCTCCAACCTTGGCAACTTTAAGACTTGTGGACTTCAACTCCCAGAATTCCTCAGCCAGCTTGCAAGGCTGAGGAATTCTGGGAGTTGAAGTCCACAAGTCTTAAAGTTGCCAAGGTTGGAGACCCCTGTTATAAACGATCACATTTGCTGTATAGCCATAGCAATAGCAATTATATACCGCTTCCCAGTGCTTTACAGCCCTCTTTAAGCGGTTTACAGAGTCAGCATTTTTGCCTCCGACAATCTGGGTCCTCATTTTACCCACCTCAGAAGGACGGAAGGCTGAATCAACCTTGAGCCGGTCAGGATTGAACTCCTGGCAGTGAGCAGTGACTTAGCCCTGCAGTACTGCGTTCTAACCTCTGTGCCGCCATGGCTCTTATTTATCATCTCTTAAGACCTAAAGGACCCATGATTGACATCATTGAAGGAAAGAATTAAGAAATATTTTGTCCCATTTTTGATTTGCTTTAGGATTTGTGGTCAGCTTAGAAAGCCAAACACCAGTGTTTAGCCAGGCCTCCCAAAGTCCAGGGAATATCCAAGCCATCCCTGGCTAGAGATGGAACTCTTAAACTGTTGGCTGAAAGGTTTTCTTGCTCCAATACAAACCTCTCTCTGCCCTGATCTCGTCAATGAGGGGGATTGTTTGAACTAATTGTCTGCTTTTATTGTTTTCTCTCTGAGGTATAATGTTTCTTATAGCTTCCTACTATGGACTTGCTTGTTGTATAGTCTGCCTTCTTCTACCTGTTTGGTGACCTGGAATTGGACTTTTCCTGCGAATCTCGTCTAGTTCTAACAATGTGCTCTTGTTCATGCAAATCACTTGCTTTTTCATTGCTGATTTCTAGATCTACTTCGTCGAGTGTAATGGCTCTTGTCTATTATTTCTATTTTATATTTCCTTTGTTTCTTACTCTCTTTTTTTGCCATAACCCTTATTAAGGTTGAGAGAGTGAGCTGCAGTTTTAAGTTCTGTTAGGATACATTCAAGAGTCTAGGAGAATGCAGTGAGGAAGAAAATTAACTCTTTCTCTTGGTAAACAGGTGAATAAATTGTTTAAGGTTTTACTGAACTGCCAGTAACTGTTCAGGTGTAACCCTGTACCTTCTTAATTGAATAGGCACTTTTCCTTCAAGAAAGGATTTTCAAATATTTAAGAGCCATTATATTCCTCATGTTGCTATAAGAACTTGAAGGTGACATTTAACCTAAGCTAACCAGAGAATAAACTCAAACAGTGTTTCTCAACCTTGGCCACTAAATGAAAGGTAGGACTTCAACTCCCAGAATTCTTCAGCCAATATGGCTGACTGAGAAATTCTGGGAGTTGAAGTCCACCTGTCTTCAAATAGCCATGGTTGAGAAACACTGAAGTAGAAAACCTCCATACCAATGATGACTCTGTTGTGTTTACACAGACTTTTTGGCTACCTTGTCTTCATGTGAATAATATAAACATCCTCTTGCAAGACAGGTTTATTTGTTACACTTACATGGAGGTGAAAACTTCACATGTAGGAATTTCGAGATGGCTTTCTTTCATGAACAGAAATCAGATTATTATAGCATCAGCATGGCTGTTAGATCAATGTGTCTTCAGCCTGTGCCATGTGGGAGATACTCCAGCCATTATGTATGGATGCAGGAAGCATTAATCCATTTATCCTTCCCCTTTCTGTGGTATGTGGGCAAGGACCATCATGCAGTCCTTGAAGCTGGTCCTCAGGATTTCTCCATCCTGAAGGACCTCAGATAGTTCTCAGGGGGAGTGATGGAGACTCTGGAGAGCCAATCCCAAGGTAGAAGGTTCTGCATTAGAGAAGACTAATAGTCAAACCAGCTGTTTCCTATGATCCAAATCATTCAAAAACCAAAGCTTGCAAGAGCCGTGGTGGCGCAGTGGTTAGAATGCAGTACTGCAGGCTACTTCTGCTGACTGCCAGCTGCCAGAAGTTTGGCAGTTCGAATTTCACCAAGTCACGATTGACTCAGCCTTCCATCCTTCCGAGGTCGGTAAAATGAAGACCCAGATTGTTGGGGGCAATATGCTGACTCTGTAAATCACATAGGGAGGGCTGTAAAGCACTGTGAAGCAGTATATAACCCTAAGTGCTATTGCTATTGCTACTTCTAGCTGCAGACTTTCAAGAACGCATTCACAAGGAAATCCAGATGCATTTATCCAGTCTTAGTAATTGCAGAACATACGCCAAGAGTGTCCACAGTGTATGTGGAAAAAAAAGTCAAAATGGCAGCCACTGTGGCACAATTGAAGCTCCTCCCATTTAATGTGCATTACATATCCTGTGAACACCTCCAATATATGCATTCTCCTCATTTTCCCATTAGCTTCTCAGTTCATCTAAACCGTAATAAAAATCACCCTTGGCAGGCAATTCTGTTGAGATTCCCAAATGCTCGCGTTAAGTGGATTTTTTTTTGTTAATTGTTGCCTTTATTGTTCTTTTTACTTTCTACACATTACTGTTAGCTGAACTGTAAAAGAGAGCAGGATTTCACTGCTCTAGAGTTGGGATTTTGGTTATTGCTTGTCTTTCTTTTGTTGTTCTATGTCTTTTGTTTTCCTCCCCCATCCCGTTTGCTTTATTTTATACATACGTATACCTATAATCGCATCAGAGCATTCTCTGAAAGCTCGAAATTCCCAAGTGTTTTTGGTGACGGAATTGCAGTAATGTGTGTTGTGGCTTGGGCCCCTCGCAGGAGTGTATCTCGCAGTCAGCTGTGAAAACCAAGTTTGAGCAGCACACTATCAGAGCTAAACAGATCCTCGAGACTGTGAAAAACATTATGGACAACGTAAATGTGGCAGCAGCCCATCAAAGGTAGGCCTCTCCTGTTGCTTTTGCCTTGTTGATCAAAACTGGACAAAGCCACCAGGTTGCCCTGACCTTTTCTCCCCCATGAGTAGGAGGTGAGTAGAACCGATGAGGAAAGCATTGCCTGCAAACACCGGATTTGCCCATTGCCAAGTTCCTATAGTCCCATGGGAACACCAAGCGATCTCCAAGTCATGTTTATTGTTGTTAATATTATTTCTGTGCCACCCTTTCTTCATTGGGGAGCAACAAGTCGTTTGTAAGTGGGTGATAATTTAAAAAACCCTTTAAAATGGGTTGCCACTTTGGTGTAGTGGTTAATTTACCAGGCTCAAAACTAGGAGACTGGGAGTTCTAGTCCCACCTTGGGCAGGAAGCCAGTTGGGTGACCTTTGGCTGGTCACTCACTCTCAGTCCTAGGAAATAAGCAATGGCAAACCACTTCTGGAAAGCATTGCTAAGAAAGCTACAGTGAATAGTCCAGACAGTTGCAAGGAGTCAAAAACTGACATTGGCACTAAACATATAAATATTATGGGGTAGAATCATAGAATCATTGAGTTGGTAGCGGAGCCTGGAGGTCAGCTAGTCCAACCCTCAATCTTCAACAATAAACACATTTTAAAGTGGGGGGAAGCATTTTTAATGACCCTGTACTGAAATCCTTTAATTTGGGGTAGACTTGGGGCAACTCAGTGACATTGGGGCGACTCAGTGGAGCTGAGAATTTATTGGCCAGGTTCTCTTCCTGACGCCTAAGTGGAGTTCACAGCAGATTTTTTTTTTCTTTGTGCACTGAGCGAGATCGATCTACCAGCTACCTAGGATTGAACTCTCAACCTTCCGAGTGGGAGGCAAATCATGCTACTCACAGTCCTAGTAAGCAATAACAAATACAAAAAAATTAAAGAGAGGTTCCTTTTAGAAAAAGGCAGGCTAGCTCTGGAAATATCTGAGTGAAGAGTAATGGCTACAGAATCCAGCCACATGTGACTTGCAAAAGAATTCTGTGCTTGCTTTGTCTGTTCCTTCCGTACTCCAACTCCAGGTTCTGCCTTCCAAGTTAATTAATGTCTGGCTTCCTTTCCCTCCCAGGCAGGGATTAGTCTACAATATTATCTGGGTCACATGATAATGAAAAGACATATGTGCCCCTTTAATATCAATGTTAAGCACGTTGCTCAAAGGATCAGGATTAAGGCCAGAGGAGAGAAACAGTCTTAAAGCTGATTTGAGCTGCAAATTGAATTGGTCTCCTTGCTTTTAATTTTGACTGAAATCTACCTAGTAGGGTGGGTAGCCCCACTGCTAGTCTGAGCTTATGTCCACCAGAGGTTGATGGCTGCTTTTCTCCTGCCTCAAGAGTGCATTCAATGGAAGAACGAGAAGACCATAAGGACAGGTTGGACTTTGTACGAAACCAGCTCAACCTTTTAACAGACGAGGTTAAGAAGAAAATTAAAGATGTTACCGAAGAAGTTGCCAACAAGGTAAATAACCAAGTCCTGGATCCCTACCTCCATTCACAGCAGCCAGTTTTCCACACACAACTAGTTCATTTGTCAGGTCCTTATTGAGCTTTTAGTAATGTCGGTACCTGCTTCACCACTACAAAATAATTATTTTTTAAAGTTTTTTATTTTATTTTATACAAACAATCCATCTTCCATTTAAACAGTGTGTCGTCTGGGTACAAATACCTTGTGCAATAACAATTACATTTGATACATGTTCATTACTATAGTATTAATACTCTATTCCTCCTTTATACTACTATTTATAATATATCTATTATAACAATCCCCATCTTGGCATATTTAATTCTTATTCACATGCTTACTATTTTTCGCTAATTTTTTTTAATTTCTAATTTCCATATTTATTCTCTAGCCATTGATAAAATAGTTCCCATATCATATAATATTCAGTTTGTTCCTTTTCTTTAATTGCAAGTGTTAGCCTGTTCCATTTCTGCACATTCTAATATTTTCCTGATCACATTCTCATCTGTCGGAATCTTTTCACTTTTCCAATTTTGTGCAAATACAATTCTAGCTGCAGTTAATACATGGACAATTAAGTATGCCTTTTCTTTACTATAATTATTGTAGGCTAAGTAGTGAAAATCTCTTTAGTAATTTGAGGCAGGCTGCTATCTTACATCAAATATTTCCTCCCTCCCTTTTATTTTGGAAGTGATTATTGGCCTACTTTGCAGGGCTCCAAAGGAGATGTCAGGTAGTAGTGAAGAGATGTCACTCATTTCTCCTGATCTTAATGTGTCATGTTTTCTAGGTGTCTTCTGCCATGACTGATGAAATCTGTCGGCTTTCAGTTTTGGTAGATGAGTTTAACTCTGATTTCCATCCATCTCCACAAGTTTTGAAACTTTATAAAAGTGTAAGTTCTGTCCATTGGCTTTGCATTCCTTGGTTAGTGTTGATTTCTATGGATTGGTTTTGTGTGTTTGTATGTATAACTCGCATATCAAGTATTTTTCGGAGTATAAGACACTCCGAAGTATAAGACACAAGTATTTTTCGGAGTATAAGACACTCCGAAGTATAAGACACAACTAGCTTTTGGGGAGGAAAACAAGAAAAATAAAATCTGCTTTCCAGCAATTTGCCTCCTTGCAGCAAATAGCAAACAGCCTGTTTCAGCTTCAGCGCAGCCTGATGAGCACAAGCATTTGATTGTTGGTTGGATCAGCCTTCCGAACGATCAGCTGTTTCAGGCTGCAGGGATTGCCATCACCTATTGCCACCTCCACGTGCCCCATTTTCAGCCTCTGCAACCTGCTTTCGGCCTCTGCACACCCATTTTCAGCCTGCTCCAGGCAGTGGGGATCGGAACTGGTGGAAAATGGGGGTCACGGAGGCCAAAAACGGGGCATGCGGAGGCGGCAATAGCTGATGGCAATCCCTGCAGCCTGAAACAGCTGATCGTCAGGAGGCCATTCCAACTGACCATCAGCTGCTTATGCTAATCAGGCTGTGCTGAAGCTGAAACAGGCTGTTTGCTGCAAAAGGAGGCAAATTGTTGGGAGGCAGAGGCCAAAGGGTGGAGGTCGGTGGGTGGGCAGGACTTCAGCAACATTCCCTGCATAAGACGCACAGACATTTGCACCCACTTTTGGGGGTGGAAAAAGTGCGTCTTATACTCTGCAAAATACGGTCTTTGAGCATCATATGTGCCAATTCCTGTGAGGTTAATACGTAGAGTCGAGAACTGGCCCGTTACGTAAACGTGTGATGTTTTAGCGAAAGTAATAAACCTGGGTTCATGGTAAAAGCTCATGATTTTCCTTTCGCCAGGAACTCAGCAAGCACCTAGAGGAAGGATTGGGAAGGAACCTGGCAGACCGGTGCTCCAGCGAAGTCAACAGCTCTATGCATCAATCCCAGCAAGAAATTATTGGTAAAGAAGAATGAATAAATACAGCCCTTTCACTTCTCCCCTCCCCTCATCATGGTGCATAATTGGGTGGCTGTATATGGAATTCATTTCAAGAGCCAACTCTTGCCTTTAGTTTTTGCATTTGGTGTTTCTTAAGCAGGTCTTAAGAAATCATACAAAGAACGGTTACAGGAATTGGGTATGTCTAGTGTCTAATGAAAAGAAGGACCAGGGGTGACATGATAACAGTGTTCCAATATCCTACAAAGGCAAAGGGGTCAAGTTATTTTCCAAAGCACCAAAAAGCAAGATGAGAGGCAATGGGTGGAAACTAACCAAGGAGAGAAGCAACCGAGAACTAAGGAGAAATTTCCTAACAATGAGAGCGATCAACCAATGGCTTGCCTTCAGAAGTTGTGGGTGCTCCATCACTGGAGGCTTTCAAAAAAGAGACTGGACAATCGTTTATCTGAAATGGTATAGGGTCTTCTGCTTGAGGAAGGGGTTGGACTAGAAGATGTCTCTTCCAACTCTATTATTCTAGGTTCTATGTCTAAATAATGCCATCCTTATTGTTTAGGTCTGGATTTCTGGGGAGGCAGGCATGATTGTCTCCCTATTTCTAAAAATTGGTTAATGTGCTTTATTCACTCAATGCTCCCCCCCCCCCCAGAAAATCTGCAGCCCCTCTTGCCTTTGGAGGTCCAGAACAAGCTCCATTTGCTGATTCCATGCCGGCAATTTGACCTGAGCTACGATTTGAACTGCAACACCCTTTGCTCGGATTTTCAAGAGGATATCACATTTCGCTTCTCCCTGGGCTGGACGGCTCTTGTTAGTCGCTTCCTAGGACCTCAACATGCCCATCGGGTCCTGCTCACCATGGCCGAACCGGCTCTTGCGGTGAGTACTTCAGATGGTTTCGCTCTAGAGCTTGTACGTATAGATCAAGGGCCTTCCAACTTGGCAAGTTTAAGACTTGTGGACTTCCAACTCCCAGAATTCCCGAGCTAACATGACTGGAGGAGGAATTCTGGGAGTTGAACTCCACAGGTCTTAAAGTGATCATGCTTGAAGAGCCCTGGTATAGATGGTGTTCCTATATGCAAATGACAGAGTAGACTTGAATATTGGAGATCATTCAGCGGACCAGTCACGGCTCATGATTGTGAACAGCTCCCAGAAACAGTGATAGGGAACCTTGTTGTACCCGAGTGCCCAGGGGTTGTACTTGACTGTTCAGAAGGATCATCACCACCTCCTTTTAATGACCCCATAATCCCTTGTGGGGTGCAGTCTGGGCAACTGAATGGAGCTAGCAGAGTGTTTTAATGGCCAGATGCCCTTTCTGTCACCAGTGTGGAGTTTCGTTCAGCCGATAACATTCTCAATGTGCCCAGAGAGAGAGAAATCTGCCTCTACCTGGGATTGAACTCACAGCCTCTGATTGTGAGGCGAGAGCTCCACCTCTAGGCCACCGCACCACTCATTGTTCAGAAGGATGCTTCTGATGAAATAGGAGGACATCATTTTGCACAGAGAACGAGACTCTTCCCCAAAGTTGATGCCCTTAGTAGCATTTGATTGGCTCATGAATGCACAAATGGGGAGCTTTTATGAATAATCCAGCTGTCTCCAATTTCCCTCCCCTGGGCAGACTTACTGCAAAGTTTATTATTAAAAACATTTATAAATCTTTCAATCAACTCTGGGCAGTTCCCAGTCAAAAATGAGAAGAGATATAAAATCAAATTGCCGGCTGCCTGCAATTTGGCAGTTTGAATCTCACCAGGCTCATGGTTGACTCAGCCTTCCATCTTTCCGAGGTGGGTAAAATGAGGACCCAAATTGTTGGGGGCAATAGGCTGACTCTGTAGACCGCTTAGAGAGGGCTGTAAAGCGGTATATAAGTCTAAATGTTATTGCTATTTTAAAGAGAACTCGATTTATTAAAACATTGAAAGCAACCAAGCTGGGCGCCAATCTCTTCTAATGTGTAGTTATTCTCCCAACGCTTGGGGCAAAATGCTAGGTCTTTAAAGCCTTATGGAAGGCTAAAAGGTTGGAGGCCTGCTGACCACGTGGGGGTAGAGGGGGTTCCACGGGGCTGCCACATAACGGGCACACCTCCCAACTCTCATCAAATAATATTTAGAGGAAGGAACATAGGAACGTCCCCACCCTATCTGACTTGGTAAGGTGGGTAGATATCCTTAGGAAAAGACGGTCCTGCAGAGAGCCATTTAGGTCTTCAAGGGTCATAACCAACCCCTTGAATCGCACCCTGCAAGAAACTGGAAACCTGCATCGCTTACGTGGCAGAGGTATTACACGGGCAAACCTAGAGGGCTTGTCCGTGGACCGGGTGAAGTTTCTGGATGTAGAGCACAATGCAGTAATCCAGAGAGGAGGTGACCCAGGTTGCATTCTTCTTCCCTAGATTCCTAGATCTCTTGCCTCCACTCCTTGCACTAGTGTTCCCAGTCTAACCCCGGAGAGTGCCTCGCAGGAGGAGCTCATGATTTCCTTGGTCACCAATTTGGCATCATTGACATCTCGGACTTCCATGACGGTTATCATCCTTGGGGGTCTGGTGAGTACCATCACCATCTCTGCCTTGGGTGGGGGGGAGCGTGTTCTGTCTTATACCAGTCCCTTCTGCTTAAAACAGCTTACTGATCTGGGTCAAGATCTACTGATCTTTCCAAGTCTGAGCCTGTCCCGTCTTTTCCAAAACGTATTTCATAGATCTTGCATTAGATGAATAGCAAGGTGGACTCTTAGCGGTAGTGGCACAAAACTGTTTTGCTATCTAGCAAAATCACATTATGTGGATGTGGATATCTCACCCGAAGACTTCTTTTTTCTAGCCATGCTGTTGAGAGCAGACTCACCGCTCTCAATAGTTGGGACTCCGGCTTGCGAATTCACCCTTCATGATACCTGCAGATCCTTTTTTTAACAGAAGGCAGGAAGCTCTCAAGTTAAGTATAGGCAGGCTACGTAAAATGAGCAGACTTCACACATATCTGAAGAGAACTTCCCTGCTTAAAAGATGCATGTGGAAAAAGTGGAAAGTTTCTTTTGCCGTTACAAAAATTAAAATAATGGGCCATTCACAACCTCTATCTTCTTGCTGTGAGGTGTAGCTCCTCTACCTCCAAACTCTCACTGCTTAACGCTTTTTTTATATACAAAAGTATCATAGCGAATGGTTTCTTCTTCCATTTGTGGTTCCTCTAATAAAACATTGCATTGTTTTGGTTTCGAAGTGTTCATAACACAAGATTGCAGAATTCAAAATTTCATGATAAGTATAATCTTAAAAAGTAGCCATTCTTTTTTTTTAAGAAAAGAAAGTAGCAAACCTTCAAATTAAAAACAGGAAAAAAAATTACCTTAATAAGCCTTAAAATTTGTATCTTCTTTCCGACCCAAGGTAAGATTTTTCTAGCAAAGGTTCACGTTTTCCGATTGGAACGGTTTTTGACCAAGTGGTTCTCTTCCCAGGTTTGGAGAACTGTGGGCTGGAAGGTCATCTCTCTTTCGCTGAGTATGTACGGGATGTTGTACCTGTATGAGAAGCTTACTTGGACAGCCAAAGCCAAAGAGCGGGCTTTCAAGCAACAGTTCGTCAACTATGCTACAGAAAAGCTGCAACAGATCATCAACCTCACCAGCTCCAATTGTAGCCATCAGGTGCAACAGTATGTCTGACCTGTTTTGTAATGGGATTACCCCTTCCTCTGGTAGCCGGGCGGTATTATCCCTGGGCTGCTGATGGATTGGTGCCTGGCATTTTTCTCTCCTAGGGAAATGGCCACCACGTTTGCTCGCCTCTGCCAGCAGGTTGATATCACAGAAACCAAACTGGAGAAGGAGATTGAACAACTGTCTCAAAAAATTACTCAGCTAGAAAAAATCCAGAACACCTCCAAGCATCTACGGTAAGCTCAGGAGTGTCAGTGCCTTGGGTGAAAGATTAGGAATAGCAGACAAATGAACACTTAGTTTCCAGGCTATCTATCTCTATCTCTCTCTCTCTCTCTCTCTCTCTCTCTCTCTCTCTCTCTCTCTCTCTCTATATATATATATATATATATATATATATATATCCATCCATCCATGCATTCATTCATCCGTATCTATTTATCACCTGGAAATTGTAAGTGAATGTGCTCTGTATATGAACTTTAAAATTACTTTATTATTAGCATGTGGCATTGTTTACAGTAACCAGGAGACCAGTGCTGTTGCAGAGTAGTAGTATGCCTTGCAAAGGTACCAGCCCTGTTATAAGACACACTTGCGAACTTCCGATGGTGCAGCACAGGAGGGCGAGCTGGCTTTGCTCCAAGGGGGCCAGAGGCCATAAGAGGGCAAACAGGCGGGGCCAGATCTGCCCCGGCCAAAGCTGGCCCGCAGCCGGGGCGCCAGCCCTGCCCGGCCCCCCGGGCGCCCCCCCCACCTGAGTGGCCAAGAAATCGAGTTTGACACCCCTGATCTACAGCATCACTCAAGGCCCCCTCCATTCCTGGAGGTGCCTCGCAAGTGGGCATCGCAACTGGGAAGGTTCAGAGCCCTTGACTGCCTGCACCAACTTCTCTCCCAGCCAAAGTGGTACCTATCCATCTACTTGCACAGTACATGCTTTCGAACTACTAATGGACAAAAGCTGAGGCGAGTGATAAGAGTTCACTCTGCCATCTCCAGCATCATTGAGCCACTGCACCTCTCAAGTATGAGAATGAATAGGTACCTGTGTCTCAGTTAGATTCATTTTAGAGAGATACTTTTAATTTTAATTACTTTTTTATTTCAAACACTAATTCACCAGTTTCTCTCAAACTGATTTAGGTATTGTTAATGTTTGCGGTCCCTGGAGGACTAATTGTTTTCCTCCTTTTGTTTTGTAGGAAGAAAGCTGTTTGTCTTGAAGATGAATTTGACTGTTTTTCAAAGGATTTTCTCCAGAAAAAGAAGAGTGGAATTTAAAAGATTAGCACTGTTTCCCTCACAGGGATTTAGTCACATGAATTTTTCCTGCTGCTTTGACTACTCGGTTTCTCCGTTGCCACCTGGCCGTTCTGATACTTAGGCTAATGAATTGTGCCCAAGAACTCAGCAAGGAAGCAGTATTTACTATTGATTGAATCATTTTGCAACTTTTCATAAAATGAACTAATTTGTATCTACTGTAGTATATGAAAATTTATTTGGAAATGTAAAAAGAAAAGTTATATAAAATAAACAAAGAGACCTGTAGTATTTTGTATAAATGTTTACACCAAGTCAGCTCCTCTTTCTGGCATCCAGGACAAATCTTGGTTCATACCAATCCTATTATCATATTCTTGTTAACTGCAATGCTCTGTGTAAGGAGTGCTGATTTTTTTTTTCAAAGACTCTTGTACAAACCAATACATTATTACAGAATGTTGCCAATTTTTGAAAGAGATTTGTAGTGTTTGGATGCAGAGACAATCAGTTCTCCTGATGCCATTCTAGGATTTTCATTTGGCCGAAAGATTAATTAAATCTTCAAAGTGGCATATTTAAAGCTATATATTTTTACTGAGGGCATTCCTGGCTCAAATCAGATTGATTTAGCAGAAAAGTCTGGGTGTACTTTCGCTACTTCTCAGAATAACCTTTGTTAGGCAGGCAAACTTTTCTCAAAAAAAGATCTAGGAAACGAGACTACTATCATAATTGATAGTGGTGAACAGGATAGTATCTAGCCTTACAAAATTTAACATGCCACTCTGCCACATGCCTATCAGCATTTCAATTCAGGACTGGTATAATGCTCAGATAGCTAAAACTCAGGTGCAAGTACAGCCCAAACCATTAATGAGTAGTTAAATTTCTTGCAGTTTCTAAACTATGTATTTTTAAAAAAAGATTCCCAGGATTATAGCTGCTTCCAGGTACTATTTACATCCTTCCTTCCTTTAGTTTCACAGCTGAAATGTCTTTAAGATTAACGTCAGGGGTTAATGTCTCAAATCAATTTTGGAAACCCACACATGGTGTTCCTGGTCCATTTATTCTTTCTATGCTGATGGGATGTCATAATGGTTGACCCAACAGAAGGCATTTCCCTGCTTTTCTATCTTCTCATGACAATTTTTGGTTGGTACTTTCTACTGCTTTTGAATTACATCATTTATGTGTTAATATATGAAAGACTTTCTTTGCAGCATAATTGTCATGGAAGTAATTTTAATTAAAGAACACAGTGAAAATTAACTTCAGTTCTTAAAAAATATTGGGTGTTGTGGTGAGGCTCGGTAAGAATTCCTAAGATACAAAGAGTTAGTAACACCATTAGCAGTTTTCTCAAATTTCTGCCTTGTTCAACAAAAGGCAACTCTTGTATTATTCTCTGAATGTTTAATGTGGAATGCTTCTGTTCTTATGTCAGATCAATACAGTAATTGTAGATGGAACCAGTGACATTTACTGAGATGTTAAACAAAACGACAACTTGAACCATACACAACTAAACTGGTTAAAAAATTGCAGCCATTTTTCCTTCCAGGATTTTAGCATGGAAGAAATTTAAAATAGAGCAAAGAAATTACTGAATAATATCCCTTCTTTCTAGGAAAGTCTCTTCAGCAGGGCATAAAAACGTCATACATACATTATTTACATCCTCCTATGAGCTTCCAGAAATGTCTTTAAAATGGAAAATGCTCAGTAGACATCTGGTTGGGAATATTAAAACCTCTATGTTTTCAAGCTTTGCAATTTAAAGATATGTGGATTTCAACTCCCAGGATTTCTCAGCAAGGATGAAAACCATTGTTCTATTCTAGAGGCGTCTTAACTTTGGGAACGTGTGGACGTCAACCAACCATGATATTCCTCTCTGGAAAAAAAACGGGCCGGACAAAGAGACCCCCGCCGCGTGCCCGGGAGCGCCCGCTGCTTTCCTCGCCGGGCCGGGCGGCGGCGTGTTGCACGGAGGCTGGTCTGTGGCTGGCCCAGCTCCCTTTTCCTGCCGCTCAGCGGCCTGCGCCGCACCGCCCGGCTCTGCTCAGGTATCCGGCTGGGGCTGTCAGGAGTTGCTACCGCCGGCGCAGCTCCACGCGGCTCCAGTCCCGTTGCCTCGGGAAGGGAAAGGCAAAACCAGGAGCCGCTGCTGCCGTTGCAAAGCGCCGCCGCGGCTCTTCCTTTTTGCCTTTCCCTTCCTGAGGCAACGCTGGACTGGAACCGCACGGAGCCGCGCCAGCAACTCCTGACTCAGGGCCTCCGAGGGGAGGGGAAGGAAGAGAAGAAGGGGTGGGGGGAAAGGAGGGGCGATTCCCAAAAAACCGAATTCGATTTTAATAGGAATTCGATTTTAATCGGAAGAATATCATGCCTGACGTCAACTCACAGAATTGCCCAGTCAGCATGACTGGCTGAGGAATTATGGGAGTTACAAGTCCAGAGTTCTTAAAGTTCCAAAAGATTGGACACTCCTGCTGTAATCCTTGTTTCTATTTAAGACATTTTGATTTTCTCTATAAACACATGCCCATTGCATATGTATGGCTGGCTTCCTTTGGGTTCAAGAGCTACAGAAACATGCCTTGGAGCCCCAGCGTTGGGCGGGGGAGGGGGGCAGCATGAATTGAGTTTGATTCATTCTGCAGAAGCAAAGGGACACCAGCTTTGTAAGGTAGACAAGAAGTTCAAGGCTACAAGTTGCAATGAAAAATGGAACAGCATCCTAGAAGGCAGCCATGGAAAACTACTTCCATATTGTGGCCAAGAAAATGTGAGCGTGTCCATCTGGTCACCAACTCATGGGAGATGTTAACTGCTAAATTATGACCAAAGAGTGATAAATGGAGTAATGGCTGTAAATAAAATTATTATAATATCTGGAGTTGCAACCTGTAATGTATATTGGGTTCCTGTAGTTCATTCCAATACACGTTTTAAAAAGTTCGCAATTTCCCTAAAATAAGGAAAAGTCACACAAACTCCTCTCAGTGGCATGTTACCTGCCTTCCCCTAATATATGTGGTTAAAACTAGGAACCTGTTTTTGTGTACTGGCTTTGATCCACCATTTTAATACTTTTAAGGCAGTGTTTTCCGAACCATAGCCATTTTAAGATGTGTGGACTTCAACTCCCAGAATACCCGTCATCAATGCTGACCCCAAGGTATTCTGGGAGTTGAAATCCACACATCTTAAAATGGCTGTTTGGGAAACACTGTTTTAAGGCAGTCTACTTTATGGGGAATTTCTAAAACTAAAATCCATGTGTGGGGATTATAATCAGGATTATTTTATATGAATTGTTGCAGCAGTACAAAATTGGGTGGGTGGGGGGGAATGTATACACCAAAAATGTTAATTGTATCAAAACAATCACAATTTTGATGACTGCCATATGCTCTGGATGGGGCTGCCCTAGAAGAGCATTTGGGAAGTTCAGCTGGTGGAGAATATGGCTGTGCGGATAGTAAATAATAGCGAATGTAATACCACTACTATGTGAGCTGCATTGGCTATGGATGTGCTTCCAGGTGCAATTTAAGGTTGCTGGTTGTCACTTTTAAAACCTTAAATGATTTGGGACCAGTTACCTGACGGATAATCTTTTTTCCAATTCGTCCAATTAGATTCAAATTCTGTAGATCCCTTCAGCCAGAATGTCAACTGGCAGGAACTAAGCCTTGTTTGCTGTAACAGCCCCGTTTTGTAGAATATTCTCCCTTCTCAGATTAGAATGGCCGCAGCCCTGTTGGTTACTTTTAAAACTTGGCTATATTTCTGGGCCCTGGCTCAGCATGTTTAAGTTAAGGACTCCATTTCTTGGCATTATTGTTAATTGGTAACTATCTCAGCCGCTGGATTTATTCTTTGGATGGTTTTAATTGTTTTATAGTTTTAGAATGGTAAGCTGCCAAAGTCACTTGGCTGAAATGGGCGGCTATAGAAACTGAATAAATGAGAAAATCTCGAGTCCCAAATGCTCGCAGGAAATGGCTATTTACAGAATACAGCCTGAGGCATACTGCATTAAAGTTCTTCTGGTTATACTCAAAACTTCTTAGCTTCGTTCTATTGCCAGAAATAAGATGGCAACTGGTTAGATTTAGAAGAGGGGAGAACGAATCACAAAATCATTTAAAGCTAAAAAGTGAACTACACCCAAATCCAGTGAGAACATCTCAGTTCTTTCACAAGGCAGAAGATGGAAACAAGGAGGAAGATAAGGATTAGTGAAGGAGACTGTAGCTCAGGGTTGAAATGTGGGCTCCTTGGTGCTCTCTAAGCTTGTTTTCTTGTAGACGTTTCCTTGCCCTAATTAGATAATTTCATTAGTGCTAGTAAGGACGGCTGTTTGCTGTCAGTTTATATTCTGGTGCTTATCTGTGAGAGTGGGGGTAAAGTCTGCCTCTGAACACTGTATCAATCATCTTCTGAAATTCTATTTTAAAAAATTAAAAAGAGAAATTCCACCAGTGCAAAATCAGTGGATATACCTGATTGGCAGGCAGAATGTACTGTAGTTAATTCTTTCTTCTTCTATTTTGGAAAAAAATAGTTCCTTTTTGTTCTGTGGCAAAAGGCAGTGTGTGTGTTTAATATACATATCCATATTTTTTTTTAAAAAGTGACCTAAATAATTCAAAAGGAATGGCTGTTGAACAACAGTGCCCCATATTTTGAATGAACAGGATTCATAAAGTCGAATTACAGGGTAATCCTTTAACACCGTAATATCCTTGAAAAGATTTTTTTTGCACTTGTTTTCTAGCATGACGTAATATCCAGGTTCTTTGAGAGAATGGGACTTTTTAGATGCAATACGCTGAAGAACAGGCAAACATGAAATCAACCGAACAGGAGAAAGAGAGAAAGCCTAGTTAAAAGCACTTGTTTATTGGTTACAATGTTAAAGTCAGGCAACATTTTCCACCGAGACACTGTACAATTACAAAGAAAAGATTCATTCGGGGAAGAACTATAAACAATTCATAGCAAGTGTCCACCCCATCCCCCTATTAACACTATGAGAGAAAAAAAAATGGCACAAATCTCTGTGGGGTTTTGTCGTTTTGTTTAATGAATTTGGTTGAATAGGAAGATTTTAAGATGTTCTGAACATACAATCCAAGAGAGGCAAGTGCAGAATTCACTTGGTACCTGGAAATATTTTGGAGGGTTTTTTTTTTTTTTTCTTCGAGAGAAGACGGTAACAAGTGAAGGTTCAGAAATAACCCTACTGCACACTTCCTGGAATAAACTGTTAACAGCAAAAGCACAAAGACTGTTCATTTATGAAAACGAGCCAGACACAACTAACTCCTTTGGAAAAGGAGGAAGAAGAGGCTGGGATTGACAGAGAGATCTGCTGCAGCAAGAAGGAAACAAGAGAGAGCACCATCCTGTTGTAAAAATAAAGGCCTGAAATATCTTTTAAGAAATCCCCACATTATTTAAAATCAAAGAAAGTCAGGCACATTTTTTTCCCAAAAAAAAATCTTATTTATTAATCATTTAGTTAACACTGTGAACAGACTCACCAAAACACCACTAAGCATTTAACAGTCTTGCATGTATTTTACACAATCTTTATTTCAACGAAAGGGGGAAAAAATAAGACTTGCAATGCCTCAAATATGGAAGTAGTCTGAGTAGCAGCACAAGGACCTAATTTAAAAAAAGGGAAGGGAGGGTGCAAGGATGCATGCCCCCCCCCCCAAAAAAAACAGGTCCTGTGCGTCTGTATGAGATGGTTTCAGCCACATCTAGAGGGACAGGTATTTTCCCTTCCAGCTGTAGCAAATGCTACTCAGGAGTCACCCCCCACCCACCCACCCGCCCAAATAATGTTCAAGGGAGGAACTGCAGTTAAGAAGAGGGCTAGAAGGAAGTCGGAAAAGTTTACGAGAATATCCAACAGCTCAGTTATTCATGCAGGACTTAAGTATTCTAGCTAAGAGGGGAAAATTGATTATATACAGATTGGTCAGGTAAGGAGCCCTATTGCAGAGGGAGGCACTATGTGACCTGGCTTGGCTCGCTCTCGGATAAAGCCTACAGCACAGGTTTCCAACTGCGGCAACTTTTAAGACCCGTGGACTTCAACTCCTAGAATTCCCCAGCCAGCATGGCTGGCTGGGGAATTCTGGGAGTTGAAGTCCACGGGTCTTAACAGTTGCCAAAGTTAGACATCCCTGGCCTACAGTGCTTTCTGAACCACCAATGGGACTCTGCAGACACCACTTCTTAAGCTAACTGTACAATTCATCTTTGAGGGCACGGTCCGTTCAAGGGGGCGCTACTTCAATTGGCAATACTACAGCCATTCAATCTGACAACGGCAAGTTCCTTAATCCTAAAGCGTGGTCAGCCCGAGACAAAAACTCTCGCAGGAGGCAGGAAAATAAGAGAAGGAACAACAGCAGGAATCAACACCCTCAAGGGTCTTCGCTCCATACACCTTGGCAAATTGGACTTCAACTCCCAGAATTCTCCCGCAATGGCAATGCCGGCTATGGAATTCTGGGAGTTGAACTCCCCGTATGCCTGGAAATGGCCACGGTTGGGAAACCCTGCGCTGTAGGACAGGAATGGGTAGCCCCTAGAGACCAGAAGAGGCAGGAGCCAAGATTTCAGAATGCGGCCTTCACTTGGCAAAGGTGTCAAGCACCCACAGCGGCAAAGCAAACACATGATCGGGTTGATTTTCCCCATTTAGGAGAGTGAAGGAGGAAACTTAAGTACTTTAAGGCTTTGTACTTTTGTTCCTTAACCCCTTCTGGCCAAAAAAAGAAGAAGTCTGAAATTTCAGCCCTGCCTCTTCCACGGATGTTAACAGCAGCTATAAATCCTCCAACTCCATGGGAGGGTAGGAAGAGAACTTGCATCTCCAGACCCCACAAGGTTGGCCAATCCCACTGCAGGACATCCATTCAAACTCCGCTTCATTTTATGCCCTTCCAGGCAAATGTACTTTGGCAAATTGTATTGGGAAATCAGTTTTAATTCTTACAATTTACACTAAGGACTCTTAAGATACATCCAGCCATGTATTTATGCAAGCTGTTCTGCTTTCTAGGGGAATTATTCCCCAAATCCAATATGTGATTACAAACTATTCCTGATGAAGTAGGATAGCCAAAACACTAAAAAGCAGGAATGGTCAACCTTGGCAGGTTTAGGATCTGTTTAGGTTTAGGTTTAGGCAGGTTTAGGATCTGACTTCAACTCCCAGAATTCCCCAGCAAGCACGGATGGATGGGGAATTCCAGGAGTTGAAGTCCACAGGTCTTAAAGGTTGCCAAGGTTGGACACCCCTGTACTAAAGTAATAAAACTGAGACTATATTATGGCTCCCAGCTACTTTGGCAAACTCACTTCTCTGAATATTTTTGTGCTGGGCCTTTTTTCTTACTCTTAAATTTTTCTTACTCATGCAAGGCAATCTTAATGCCCTTACAAAATATATATTGAATACCAAGGAGACAAGTAGTGGACTAAGGGTGAGGTGATCGTAGAATGAAGAGCTGTATTACAACATTAGAAAACAAATAATAAATCCCTTGGAGTGAAATCACATCAGTATCAGATGTGAAAAGAATGAACCATATCAAAGATAGTAAAAAGGTGCAGGTATGTACCCCAATACGTATAATTTTTTTTTTTTTAGAAAGAACACTTCTCTCTGGATGTTAACAAAGGATTCATGGACCGTTAAGAGCTTCTACATCCAAAACAATTTGGCACATGCTTTGGCACTTTTGCCACCAGTAAAAAAAAAAAAAAAAAGCCAGAATATAGGATAAAAAATTGGTCAAAGTTGAGAAAACAAATGGCACTGCAACAAAATATGTTTGAAAAATTTCAAGAACTACCAACCTATGTTCCGACAGTGGAGATCTTAGAAGACATATAACATTGGATGTTTCCTCTACCATCAAATCAGACTATTAATATAGAATTGAATCTACATTTCAGGCCAATCCATGAATAATCAGATGCACTTCATACCTGCTACAAGTACAGACAGCAAGAAAACTAATTTCCAGGATTTTTCTAAAGCATGTTTTCAGCTACCCATTTGTATATTTATGACAACATAAATAACAACATAAATATGGCCAATTATTAGATGAACTCCCCTCAAAAAATTTAAAAAGCCAAAAGCAGGATCCTACAATACTTGTTACTTCAGAGAAGACTGAAGCCATGACAAGTCACGGGAAGTCTTGCCCAATGGGATCTCTTTTAAGGAAAGAGGAAGACTGGGGAAGGCAAGTTCATTTGTTAATGTTTCCCCGAGACTTAACAAAAACTTTAAAAAGCAGTTCAGTTTTCTGGAATGTCTAGGTGAACGCGCCCCGTTGGTTGGCACAGCAGCTATTAAAATGAGCATTCTGCACTTCTTATAGTAGGTGACGGGTTTAACTGAAGTTTCAAATAGCTCATTAAAAAAATTGAAGTGACATATACCAAGGTAGCCTTTCTCAACCGTGGCAACTTTAAGATGTGTGGACTTCAACTCCCAGAATCCCCCAGTCAGCAAGCTGGCTGGGCAATTCTGGGAATTGAAGTCCACACATCTTAAAAGTTGCCAAGGTTGAACAACAATGTGCTAGTAATACTAATGAAGTATTAAAGAGTCTTCATGCAGTGAATGCAGATTTCAAGAGAAACACTGTGCTGGAGTCTTAAAGAGGCAATAGTAACGCTTCCCTGCATATGCAAGATTCATAGGAGAGAAAACTTTTCTACCTGGAATATATAAAGTAGAATTATAATGTGTGGATGCACTCAGAATACGCCCCACATACATTTGGAGTGATGCAGTTCAAAGAGAGTACAGGTTCCTTTGCTAGAAATTGGAAGCAGCCCCACATTCAGTCTTAAGCTAGACAAAAAGTTTACAGAAAGTGAGAAATAGATCTCAGTTACAATTATTCAGTCCCCACAAAAATACATCCATCAAACACCGTCTCAAGCAAATACGTATCCTTCAATTTCCTGACCCTAATCTCATTAAGAGGCTGTTAGAAGGAAGCTCAAAATCTAAATCCTTAAACATTTCAACATTTATGTTATGCATCTGATCATCTGTTTTAACTCTGTGGTGATCAGAGCCCCTTGGCTTCTAATGAATTATCTGGGATCTGCTGCCACTAAGGGAGAGAGAAAAGTCATCGAGCAAGAAAGAGGCAAAGTGTCATAAGAGTCGTCAAGGGATTTCCTTTTTTGTTTGTTTGTTTGGTTTTACACAGACACTCTGTTATAAAATTTCACAAACAGCTCATTAACTTCACACTTTTATCTACAGTAAATTCACGAAGGGGGGGTGGGGGGAATTATACCAGCAGACCAGCCGATCCACTGTAGAACTCAGAAGATACATCTTAGGTTAAACGTAGAGCTATATAAATGCAGTTTCTTTTAAAAAAAATGCAAACATTGTTTCCTTTACTTACAGACAAAATGTTACATGATTGGCTGCTATGTGTATATTCAATTATATACAAAAAGGTACAGGACTGGGGCACAAGCAGAAATCCCTTCAGGGCAAATGTAGCCAAACGAGAAATGCTAACTGACTGGCTTTTTTTTTGTTTTTGTTTTTAGCTTTGCTCATTCACAAAGAGGTGTGGCCGCCCCCCTCTCTCTCTCTCTCTCTCTCTCTCTCTTTTTCCTTGAAAGAAAAGTCACTGATTTCTCCCATCTACCACTTCTTCGTTCTTTCTGTGTGTTTGTTTTAATTTCATTTACAGAAAGCCTACTTATGCAATAATCAGCAAGTAGAAAAACTTTCACCTGTAAATTACAAAGTAGAAATGTTATTTTCACAGCAAGAGGCTGCAGCATTGCTCTCTCCAGGTCTCAGTGGAGAAGGTGTGCGTGTGTCTATTGGGGGAGGGGAGGGGTCCAAACACCACAGTTAATTCCAGATTCTGAGGAAACTGTCCCAAGATCCTGTAGCTACAGCCATGCCATCATCAGTCACTCCTAAGCAGCTGACTCGGTTGTCGTGACCAGCAAGGACACCTGGAAGGATCAAAGGGCACAGCAAAATCAAACCAATGGCCCTCAAGCGTCCCATTCACAATTCTCATGTTCTTCAAGAGGTTTATATCTGTTTTCAGAAATAAGTTCTCACCCAAAATACCATAACTACAGTACAGGGAATGGATTGAAGTACCAAAAAAACACAAAAAACAAAAACAAAAACCCTACATGAGAACAGTTGAATTCAGTTGTGAAAATCGAGGCAAGAGTGAAACACTTGTGCAAATGCGTAACTTTTTTTTCTTCAAAAAAAAAAAAAAAAAAGGAAACGTTTCCCCTGTCCAGTCAAGTCCGACTCTTAGGAAGAGGGCTCATATGCCGTAATCTATATGCGGAGGTGCAGGGGACGCGGTGACCTTCCCACTGAAGTGGTACCTATTTATCTACTTGATTTGGCAGGCTTTCAAACTGCTAGGTGGCCCTGACCTGGGGCAAGTAGCAGGAGCTTGCCCTCTGCATTGCGCTTGGGTCTTGGACCTGGACTGTCAGCTTTTTTAGAATATGAATTATGATACACCCAGGGGGTGGGGGAAAACCAGGGTCAAGGGTGACAATGAATTATGTGTCTCAGAGTCAGCTAGCTGTCAGGATTCCGGCAGTTACCCCAATTAAATCATGAGTCTCGAGCCAAATTTCCAAAACCTCAAAGGATTTATTGGGACATGTCCAGCACTATCTGGGTGTAGCCGACTCTGACACACATAATTCATTGTCAACCTTGGCCCTGGCTTCCCCCACCCCCTGGGTGTATCATAATTCATATTCTCCAATGAGACACATCCATAGCCAAGAGTCATCGATCATGTTCTCCAGTTAGATTTTTGCGTGGCAGAAACTTCAATCACCTAGCTACTATCTCTGAAAAACTATGTATGGAATGCACTTTAGATTTCCAAGCTGCCGCACTGCTCTTTCAAACCCCTTTCTGTTGGCATCTCTAAAAAGACCACAGAAATATTTTATGACTTGACATTGGGCACTTTTAACCATTGAACCAACACATTATCCCCTCTTATTAAAACAAACAAAAAAAGCACTAAAGATGAAAGACGCAAACCATGCACAAATGAAAAGAGAGTTCCAGAGATGAAGGGCCATAACTGGGTAACTTCTGAGGCATATTTGATCAATCCACTTATACGTAAAAAGATAGTTAAGGCTTTGAAGTCAAAAACCAGGACTCGTTCGCTTAACAATGAATTTGTATGGCATGTAACTGGTATCCCAGAGCCATGGTAGCACAGTAGTTAGAATGCAGTACTACAGGCTCCTTCTGCTGACTGACTGCAGTTCGATTCTCACCAGGCTCAAGATTGACTCAGCCTTCCATCCTTCCGAGGTGGGTAAAATGAAGACCCAGGTTGTTGAGGGCAATAGGCTGACTTTGTAAATTGCTTAGAGAGCACTGTAAAGCGGTATATAGGTGCTACTGATATTGCTATCCCACGGAACAGTTCACAATAGAAAAATGAATGCACTTAAATCTTCTGGCTCCTATTAACCTATTAGCTTTAACTCACCTGCACGTTCACCCTTCAGGGTATCCCAAACATTGCAGTTGAAATCATCGTAGCCTGCCAAAAAGAGACGCCCACTCTTTGAGAAAGCTACAGAAGTGATCCCGCAGATGATGTTGTCGTGAGAATACAACATGAGCTCCTGGTCTGCACGAAGATCAAAGAGTCGACAGGTGGCATCATCTGAACCAGTAGCAAAGGCATGGCCGCTTGGGAAGAACTGTGAAATGCAACAAGAATATGAAAAATGAAGACAGAGGAGGGGATGGGGAAGGAAGAGAGCAGGGAGAGGGAAAGAGGTTGGCTCTGGAGCCATATGCTAACATTCAAAGTGCACTTAGTATTAAACTCTCTGTGCTCAAAATAAGATTAGAACAGCATCTTGCATGATATCTGAAGGTTTACATTTGCCTGATTTCTTAATCTACTTACAACATTTGCCAAGTTCTTTATTCTTCATCAGCAAAGCAAGAGAGTTCTCTCAAATAACAGAACAATTAGCCATCTAAAACAGTGTTTCCCAATCTTGGGCACTTGAAGCTATGTGGACTTCAACTCCCAGAATTCCCCAGCCAAAAAGGAATTCTGGGTGTTGAAGTCCACAAAGCTTCAAGTGGCCAAACACTACTCTAAAACTTTAAAAGAGATCACGTGGATGACACATGATTGAGTTCAGCATTCAGAGACTGGCGTCCCCAGAAATTGCACTCACTTGTAGCTCCGCTAACTCTTCTGCCCAACTAACTATCCCTGAGAAACCCTTGGCCTATGAAAAGTTGGCTTCCACAGATGAAAGGAACGAAAAGGATTTGCACACGTCTGATACACTGATGGAAAACCCAAAACCGTTCTAGCAGATGCTGAGAACGAGCTAGCGCGTACGAAGAAGCATTCATATTCTCATTTATTCACCAGCGCAACAGTCACTTACACAAACGGCATTAATGTCAGACACGTGTCCCATGAATGACTGCCTGCACATCCCATCTCGGATGTCCCAGAGCTTGGAGGAGGCATCGCAGGCACCCGAAACGAAAGTGCTCATGTCTGGGCTTAGAGAGAGACTCATGACATCGCCGGTATGCCCGGTAAAGGCAGTAGTCTGTTGGCCCGTCTCGATATCCCACAGAGCACTGCAAAGTGAAGTAAAAGCATTCGAAATCAGAAGCTCAAATAATCAGCTGGGGGAGGCTCATTTAAAATAAAATAAAATAAAAAGAGGTCCCAGGATACTCACCAAGTGGTGTCTCCAGAGCTCGTAACAATTTGGTTATCGTCTAGAAAACGACAGCAGGACAAGTACCCTGAAAAGAGAAACAGTAGCAAAATGGCCGTTTCAGACTGCAACTCAAATTAAGTCCAGAATTCCGCTTCCTTCCAGCATCTATTAAAAACCTTTTTAATACAGTACTGAACACTACACATATATCTAAAGTCAGAGGAACAATTTCAAGGTCTGGGGAAAGCTGAGACAGTGAATAGGTTGGAAATGGGATGGCATCTAACTCAAACTGATAAAAATAAATAATGCAATAAAATTTATTTTTATTTATATTTATATACATTATAGATATATATACACACACAAATATATATTACATATAATAAAAATATATAAATATTAAAATATATTAAAATATTAGTAGTAAATATTAAAATAAAAATAAAATAGTATATATATTAAAATATATTAAAATATAAATATTAAATAAAATAAAAAATAAAATAAAATAATAAAATAAAATAAAATAATAATATAAATACCTAGCTTCCAGCCATAAATGTCTATAACATTTACTATGAAGTTAATTTGCTGGATGCTTAATAATAGAAATTTTTCAATTGTTTGGACAGGACATAAAAAGTAGCAAATGCCATATGTGCAAATATTGCAAAAAACAAAACACACCCCCCCCAACATCCACAATAGTTATTAAACATAGAATCAAGGGACCAAATTCTATGTTAGAAAATTTATTCCTTATTCTATTTGGGGGGGAAAAAACCATTCCTTTTAAAAGCAATCCGAGAGGAGAAATAATGCAATTGGTTTTTTTCCCCCAACTTGACTCTCTCGCTTTTAAAGGGCAAGAAGAACAAAGTTTAGGCGGCATTCTAGTTTTCTAGTTTCACTACAAATGATCAGAGGCACGAAAAGAAAGAGAAGGGCAGCTGACCGGTATGGCCGGGGAGTTCTCTGCTCACGCGTACGTTGCCCTCCCTCGTCTTCAGATTGTAGATAGAACAGATGTTGTCTAATCCACCGCAAGCGACGTAATTGCCAGATGGTGCATACGCACAGGTCATTACCCAGGAAGACCGCAAAGGAATAGCATGCATCTTTAAAAAAAAAAAATGAAAAAAAAAAAAAAGCACCATGAGGAATTGTCCCCTTTGAAAATCAAATGCAAAACACTGTTGTAGATGATTAACTGATACTATGGGAACAACTCCCATCACATAGGGAGCGGCAGATATCGGTAGCTCTCAAATTATGACTGTAATGGTCAGGGGTTCCATTGCGGTCGTAAATCGGGCCACTCAGTTTTTGCAGCAGTTGTTAAGTGAGCACTACAGTTGTAAAGCAAACCAATGGTTTGCTATAGGCTGGCTCTCAAGATTCCGACTGATAGTAACAGCACTTAAGACTTATACAGGTGAAACTCGGAAAATTGGAATATCGTGCAAAAGTTCATTTATTTCAGTAATGCAACTTAAAAGGTGAACCTAATATATGAGATAGACTCATTACATGCAAAGCAAGATAGCTCAAGCCATGATTTGTCATAATTGTGATGATTATGGCTTACAGCTCATGAAAACCCCAAATCCACAATCTCAGAAAATTAGAATATTACATGCAATCAATAAAACAAGGATTGTACATAGAATATCGGACCTCTGAAAAGTATAAGCATGCAGATGTACTCAGTACTTGGTTTGGGCCCCTTTTGCAGCAATAACTGCCTCAATGCAGTGTGGCATGGAAGCTATCAGCCTGTGGCACTGCTAAGGTGTTATGGAAGACCAGGATGCTTCAATAGCGGCCTTCAGCTCTTCTGCATTGTTCGGTCTCATGTCTCTCATCTTTCTCTTGGCAATGCCCCATAGATTCTCTATGGGGTTCAGGTCAAGCGAGTTTGCTGGCCAATCAAGCACAGTAATCCCACGGTCACTGAACCAGGTTTTGGTGCTTTTGACAGTGTGGGCAGGTGCCAAGTCCTGCTGGAAAATGAAGTCAGCATCCCTATAAAGCTCATCTGCGTAAATGAAGAAGCATCCCCAAAAGTGCTCCAAAATCTCAAAATCTCCTGGGAGACGGTTGCGTTGACCCTGGACTTAATGAAGCACAGTGGACCAACACCAGCAGATGACATGGCTCCCCAAATCAACACAGACTGTGGAAACGTCACACTGGACTTCAAGCATCTTGCAGTGTGTGCCTCTCCATTCTTCCTCCAGACTCTGGGTCCTTGGTTTCCAAATGAGATGCAAAAGTTGCTCTCAACAGAAAAGAGGACTTTGGACCACTGAGCAACAGAGCCAGTTCTGTTTTTCTTTAGCCCAGGTAAGACGCTTCTGACGTTGTCTGTTGTTCAGGAGTGGCTTGACAAGAGGAATACGACATTTGAAGCCCATGTCCAGGATCCGTCTGTGTGTGGTGGCTCTTGATGCACTGACTCCAGCCTCAGTCCACTCCTTGTGAAAGTCCCCAACACTTTTGAACAGCCTTTTCCTGACACTCCTCTCCAGGCTGCGGCCATCCCTGCTGCTTGTACACCTTTTTCTTCCACTTTTCCCTTCCACATAACTTTCTATTAATGTGCTTTGATACAGTACTTTGGGAACATCCAACTTCTTTTGCAATTACCTTTGGAGGCTTTCCCTCCTTATGGAGGGTGTCGATGATGGTTTTCTGCACAACTGTCAGGTCAGCAGTCTTTCCCATGATTGTGATTCCTACTGAACCAGACTGAGAGACCATTTAAAGGCTCAGGAACCCTTTGCAGGTGTTATGGCTTAATTAGCTGATTAGAGTGGAACACTTTGAGCTTAGAATATTGAACCTTTTCACAATATTCTAATTTTCTGAGATTGTGGACTAGGGGTTTTCATGAGCTGTAAACCATAATCATCTCAATTATGACAGATCATCTTGCTTTGCATGTAATGAGCTATCTTGCTTTGCATGTAATGAGTCTATCTCATATATTAGCTTCACCTTTTGAGTTGCATTACTGAAATAAATTAACTTTTGCATGATATTCTAATTTTTCAAGTTTCACCTATACCGCTTCACAGTGCTTTTACAGCCCTCTCTAAGTGGTTTATAGCAGGGATCCCCAACCTTTTCGACGCTGCTGCCCGGTTCCGACATCAGCTGGGCGCCGCGGCCCGGCATCTGCGCCAACTGGGCGCCGCCATCTTTATGACGAAACAGCTTCCGGTGACGTCACGAGCGCTGTTCATCCATAAAAGATGGCGCGCCTGCTTCTGGTGAGCTTTTCGGTAGAAATGGCTTTCTACCCGAAAAGCTCACCGGAAGCGCTGGCGCCGCCATCTTTTATGACGAAACAGCGCTCCGGTGAGCTTTCCAAAAAAAGATGGCGGCGCCAGCAACCAGCCCGGTAAGGCTTGTTCCGCGGGGCCCGGCCGGTCCGCGGACGGCGGTTGGGGACCCTGGTTTATAGAGTCAGCCTATTGCCCACAACAATTTGGGTCCTCATTTTACCCACCTTGGAAGGATAGAAGGCTGAGTCAACCTGGAGCCTGGTGAGATTCAAATGGCCAAATTGCAAGCAGTTTGCAAAAAATGAAGTAAATGCTTGTTTTCTGCAAAACCACAGTAAAAGGCAGTCCCATGATTGCAAGAGACTGCAAACAGCTAAAAACGTGGGCTGGTTGCCAAGTGTCAGACCATCACAACTTCGAATCCAGGTCTTAAGTACCCTTCAAAGGAGAACCAGCATAACTCTGAATGTCGCTAAGTGATTGATTTTTAAATTGAGGACTATCTGTAATTAACTGAACTGTAATTAAGTTTCAATAATGTGTGGGCAGCGACATTACAAAATCAATGCAGAACTTTCTTGCAGAAAATCTTGAAGGCTGACACTTTCCTTCAAAATGTTAATATTCCAGCCCAGTTTTCAGAAGGAGCTTCGATCTGCTCCAAACTAAGCAAATTTATCCTTTTTGTAACAGGTTGTGACAATGGCACTGAACAAATAGTACAACAGTTTATATACTAGGTGTCATTTCAACCACTTTTAAAGGGGACAAACCATACATTTTGCAAATAGCAAACTCTCCAATGGCAAAATCACCTAACTTTTTAAAAACAACGTCCAGTGCTTCCTGATATAAGAATCGTGAATTAATCTCACACTATCCCAGACTCTTCAAATGAGTATAAGAAAAAAAAAAACTGGTATTGTTAGCTAACCACAAATTGTGTCATGAAAATGGCCTCCCTCCCCAGGACTTGTCTCAACTCCATTTAACTTGCCACATCCCAGGTCTCATTTTACTGGCTCTGGCGAGGATTAAAAAGGTGTGTATTTGCATATGAAGTGACAATGAATGGTTCAGTTAAAAATATCTTAGAGATACTAAGGCAGCTGTGGAGAACAACATTTTATTTGCTTTCCCAACGTAACACACCTCAAAGCACTTCGATATACATTTCAACAAACATCCAGCAGTTTGTCTCCCCAAGTGTTTGAGCCAGAATTTTTAAGATTAATGATACAGAATATTCTACGGCATGCTTGAGAAAACAACAGACTTATACTTCCAAACACAGAAAAAATAATAACAAGACAAGAAATCGTATTAAAACCTGAAAAGCATCAAGAAATAACAGGGCCAATAAAGAGGTTTGGATGGGGGACAGAAAATAAAATAAAAGATTAGCAGTAGAATCTAAAAATAAAGCCCATCAGCAAGAGACACATAAAATGTCCAATGAATATGTTTTAAAAAGCCTGTACCTTGTTTGTTGTATAACTATCCCAAATAATTAGTTTTCCATCTTGGGAAGCACTCACTAATAACCTAAAGATAATAGTAAAACAAAACGAAGAAAAAGACAAACAAAATATGTATTAATATGTTAACCTTGTATCTTCCTCTTGATGGTTTCAAAATGGAAAGTTCAAAGCCAAATTCCTCTGCATTCTCTACGACCCCAATTTCCCTTTCTCCAAATTGTGAACCACACGGCTTAGGGCACAAGCAAAAGATATGAGGGCCACCTATTGAAAAGCTAGTTCTTCTATGAAATCCTAACCTATATTAGATCCCCAGCGGCCAGCTGGAATCTGGGAAAGCCTCGGCTTATGCTAGATGCTAAGGATCACAGCATGGGCCCGGTTATCTGAAGAACCGTCTCATCCCGATGGGGTTGGCCTGTCCCACCCAAGCTGGCATAATTCAGCTGGCGGGAGTCCAGGAAAAGAGCCTTTTCTGCCATGGCTGCTGGAGCATCGTGGCATCCCAGGTGAAATCCGCACCCACCCTTTTGGCCTTCCGAAAGATTTGGCTATGCCAACTGGCCTGAGGTCACAATGGGGCTGTGTCAGAGATAAAACCCCACCTCCTCCCTATACGCACCTTCCCACCTTTGTCAATTTTAAACCACTTTTAGTATTCCCATTTGTCGCTTTAATGTTTCATATTGCTGTTTTTATTGATTGTAAGCCACCTAGAATCACCCCTAGGCGAGACGGGAAGCACGTAAGCTTTTAACAAACAAATAAGTGTCATATTGGCTTTGAGTCATAATCCAACCGAACTGGAAAACACCAGGTTGAAGCTGCCGGTGTATAGGATTAAAACCCAGATAAATTGACAATTAAGACAAGATAAATAGGTATATCCTATTCACTGCAATAGTATAATGTGTGTGCTTCCTCCTTTTATTTTATTCAATTATCTGGAAGAAAGGGAAGCAAGTTCAGACTACTTTCCTCTATCACTATTACACTGTTTTGAGGAAAGGAAAAACACTAAGAATTGTATTTATTTATTTTACATTTAAATGAGTAGTTTCCCAGGAAATTACTGAGATAGCTCCATCTACATAACATTTCTGATCTATTTCCTTATGGGATTCTAAAATATGCAGGAAAGCCCTGAACAATAAAATTTCTCAATATATACAGCTTAATTGTTAAAAATGAGGAACAAATTCTTTCCTATCTGTCTAAAATAAGGAATTATTACTATAAATTTCTAATGTTCCATTTTAAATGCTAATCTTCTAAATACTGTTTTAGTTCAAAAATATGTTATTGTAAATACATACGCATGTTCTTTTTTTTTTTTTTTTTTTTAATAAAAAGCTATTTTAGGGACAGAAATATATTTATTTTTAAACATTGAAATCTAACGTCTCAGAATGAAACCCGAAATAAAGCAAATCTGTCTTCAAATTACTGGGCTTAAGGAGGTTCTTTAAAGCTTTCAATATGTTCCCAAGAATCTAAATTTATTTTTGCTCTGAGAATTTTGTTTCCATATTAACAGCCTGGATTTCCCCCCCCAAAGTAACTTCATGTGGCCAAGAAACAAGTAACTCCTAATTTTTTATATATATTTTGCCCACCTAAAGTATTCATACAAACCTTGAATCAGATCCCCAATGCATAGCATAAATTTTGGCTAAATGACCTCTCAAGGTACGCCTTGTACGCATCTGGATTCGACCCACAGAGTCAAGACTTGTGGTGATCTGAGAAAGAGGAAGGACAAGAGGCTTTTCAAAACCTTTTGCTGGACCGCATAAGAATATATGACAATTGAGTGTAAGAAATAGCTTAATAGTATACAATGCTAAGTCGTTTCTTATATTTGTCATGTAGCATTTCTTTATTTGAAGAGTCTGCTGATGCTAAGCTATGGTACGATAACTTTGGGATTTTGCATAACATACAAACCCATTCTTCATGACCTGGTATAATATTCAAATCTGGCCAATGATACAGATGGCTCCAGAAACCATAATTTTAAAAATAGGTCTTAATGTACTCAAATGGAACTAAGCTTGAAGAAATGGTTACAGTCCAAGAAGCCATGACTGCTATTTTGATTTACTGATTCCTTTTCTCAAGCCCCTTTAAACTATCGTGGAAGCATACTAGCAGGTCTTTGGACCAGAGTCAATGTCGAATAGAGATCAAAAGTTTTTTTTTCCTAGCCAAGGAAAAGGGAGCATAAGACAAGGAACTGCAGACTCTGCACAAGCATTTTAGACGCTGTAACTGTCTTAGGTACTTAGAAAAACAGAGCAGGAAGGAAAAGTAAATGGCAACCCACCTGAGCAAGAGTTGTGTCGCTGCATGCTTTTCTTGCATCCTTTAAAAGAAATTTTAAAGGATTACTTGACATAACAATGAAGTTTTGCATTCTTACCAAATTAATGCATTTATTATGGGGGGGCGGGGAGAGAGAAGTTTCCTTCCGGCAGGCTACATCTGGCAAGGAGCAAGCCATTAGGCAAAAGATTCACATACAGTACACTCCCTGGCTGCAAATGCCTCAAAAAGGATGCACAAGATTTCAGAAGTCAATCCTGAACCCAAAGATCCAACCAATGGGGCTCTCTGAAAGAGGCCCAGCACTGTGGCCTCAAGACTCTTCCATCCAACATCGTAAAGGAAAGGTGGCTATGGAAAAATCTGCGCATATAAAATGTCCCCCTATCTCTTCCCAAAAAGATCTTCCTGGGTTACCACAAAGTAGGTTAGAAAGAGATCTTACTCTGATTTGATTCCGGAGCTGCTCTGCCTCCTGCCGCAATTGTTCCAGTTCACTCATTCTCTTGAATGGGTCTCTTCTCTCCTCTTACAGTACAAGTGATGAGAAATCTGCTGAAAACAATTTACGGAAATCACTTGAATCATGTGCCTGTAATTAACAACACCAACATTTGCAATTTACAGTCATCCCGTCATTATTTCCTTCTCCTCGGGCCTATGTGTTGCCCCCCCAGTGTCTGGACTGGCGGCTCCAGGGTTTTCCAAATGTCACAGCATAACTAGGCCTTAATGATAAGCAATGGCAACATTATAAAATATATGGGTTTCAATCATATCAAATGCATTTAATTCACTTAAACACATTTTAATTTAAAAGCTAATTTCAGAATTTTTCTTGGCCCCACCAATTTGTCTTTCCCTCCCCTAGTTTTCTAGTGAGAACCCAGCACATAACAGCTTGAAAAAAGTCATGCACCCTGATCATCTTATTAAAATACTCTACTATGGAATTACAGAACACATTTAAATGGCTTAAACCATGTGTGTGTGTGTAGTCTCAGCATCATCCCTGTAAAAGAAAGCAAATATAGGCCTCAGTTACAATTGGGAGAGGTTGGGGAAGGGGGTAGAAACTTAGATAAACAGAAAATCTTGACTACCTCCATGTTACCTAATTTTAATGCAGTGCAACATTTCAGAAAGCATGAGAATAAAGGGTAATACAAGAAAACAATTTTCTCCTAGTATTTGAAATGTTTTCTGATTTTTTAAAAAATAAGATAACTAACTGGAAAGATGCCCACTGTGGGGGACTTGATTGATACTTAACAGACCCCTGAGGCATGTCTTAGAGCAGGGATGTCAAACTCATGGCCTCACGTGACATTTTGTGTCATTTTTTGCCTTTCCCGAAGCTGGGGTGGGCATGGCCTGTGCATGATGCATCCAGCCCGCGGGCTGCCAGCTTGACACCCCTGTCTTAGAAGTAAGTGAATGAGGAATATTCCTACGGTGATCTATGCAGATCGATTTTGCTTTATTGACTGCTTGGGTAGCAACCATTCAAAGTTAGGATGGTATTTGAAAAGTAACATTGCGAGCAAGGGTCACATTTTACAACCTTCACAGAACCTCTCTCTGTTTACATGATCTCTATTAGTTAGTGTGCCCATTGTCCTGTGCCTGAACCATTATTTTTCCCCCCCACCTACCGACCCACTGAGTGGAGAGATTGCTTGAACAAGCGATCTCTTCCTGAACTGCTTTTTATCCTCAGTGCAGTACTTCCCCAAAAGACGCTAACCTCCAGTTTAAAAGCTCAGGAACTGACCAAGACAGGCATTGTGGAATGGTCTATAGTGGAGGGTGTACACACAAATTCTATTTGTGTTGGGTGTGAGTAGCTAGTGCTGTGCAGGGCTGGTATTTTGGAAGTTCAGAGCAGTGCAGCCTCGAGATAGCCTCCAGGAAAATCAAAACAGAGGTGTCTGGCTGCTTGGTGGAGATGGAAACGTCACTGAATTTGTGGGCTTGAAGGTGGTGCTTTTGACTGGAGTTGTGGTAGAGGCTTCAAGCAAACTGCAGGCACATCACTAATCAGCAGTTTAGCACTGGACAAGGACTTTTTATCATGCATTGTGGACTTATTAAAAAAAAAAAAAAGCAAAAGCAAAGCCATACAATAATGCAAAAGATACTGCAAACTACCATTATGAGGAAATCAGAATGATTTCCATCAGGTTTTATGAATGTTGAGCCAGAAAAGAAATATGGAAAGTTAATATTGTCTAAATAATTGTAATAAGATTATTATATGCACAAAGAGTGTAGAGCAATTCAATCACCACAGTGGAAGATTGAATTATAAAATTGTCTGAACTTGTGGAAATGGGGAAGTTGACCAGTTTGGTCAGGAGGAAGAAAAAATGGCTTGTGGAGTTTTATGGACTTTTTCTTGAAATAAGACTGAATTGACAATTTCTGGATTTGGGGATTAAAAAGGGTCAAAAAAGGCGATGCCAGTCTATAATGCCTTGGTAACACCACACTTGGCATACTGCATCTAGTTTTGGTCACCAGGATGTAAAAAAGATGTTGGGACTCTAGAAAGAGAGCAGAGAAGCACAACAAAGGTGCTTAGGGGACTGTAGACTAAAACAAAGAATTGCTGGAATTGGGTATGTCTAGTCTTATGAACAAAAGGACTAGGAGCGACATGATAGCAGTCTTCCAATATCTCAGGGGCTGCCACAAAGAAGAGGGAGTCAAGCTATTCTCCAAAGCACCTGAGGGCAGGACAAGAAGCAATGGATGGAAACCAACCAAGGAGAGAAGCAACCTAGAACTAAGAAGAAATTTCCTGACAGTTAAAACAATTACTCAGTGGACCAACTTGCCTTCAGAAGCTGTGAAAACTCCAACACTGTAAGTTTTAATTTAAAATACTAGAAGTCCGGCAAATATACATTAATAGGACTAGTCCTGTATTGCAAGGAACTTTTCACCAATATGTCCCAATTTAGCTATGAAAGCCAGTCACTCTCCCTTAGCCCAATCCACCTCACAAGGCTGCTGTTGTGAGGGAAATTGGAAGAGCAAGGTGTGTGGGATAGGTTTGCCACCTTGAACGATTTGCAAAAACAACAACATAAATTGCAGCCTGGTAGTACAGTTCTCAAGATCTAGCTTTATCCAAAACTCCTATGCTATTGGCAGTATCATATAAACACAATGCACTGCTTTTGATCCTACCGCTGCCTTTCCAGCCTCTGTGCCATACCAATGAACCCTACATGGTTCTGCATCTTTGGCCAAATACCGTATTATCCACCCAGAGTCACTAGATACAAGATAGATGGGAAATAAATTTTATAAATACATTTTAAAAAATATATATGCCCACCACTTTGGGCATATTCTCTGAGGTCTACTCCAAATTTGTCCCGCCTCCAACCCTAATCTTTAAGAAATTCATAACAATGTTGGGAGGGGGGGGAGAGAGAGAGAGATAAGGTTGCCCTTTGGTTAAACTTCAAACCTGATGATCCGGATATTACGGAGATGAGGGTGCCAGTACTTTCCTCTGAAATATTTTATGACTGGAATTGCCCTGGAAACTACTGCAGTATTCTCAAATGATCCCCCCTGTATGTATTAAACCTGGTTCTCCTTAAAAAGATTGTTAATTTTAATTAGTAACTAGAGAAATGTTAAATGCTCACTAAGCAACTTTGAGCCAGTTGCTTTCTCAGTTCCTCCTCCCTCACAGGATTATTGCGAGGAAAAGTACTTCTTTTACTTTCTCATTTTAAAAAGGAGTGTACAAATTGTCATATTCCTCACCTCCACAAAAAGGCCACAGAAAAACCAAGGACTAAAATTATTCACATTAAAACAACCATGTTGCTATGATCCAGTACTTGGCAATGAAGTTTAAATCAATCTTTGCTTCTGCATAAAGAGATCTAGATTATTTTCCCTCCCAAAACATTCAGAGACATGGCAAGTTATTCTGACATCAGTCATGGCAAATATGAATATATAAAATATGTTTATAAAATGCTTTTTAAAGTTAAAATATCTAGCCACGTGCATAGAGTTTTTTTACCTATCCGACAATACGTTTTTAAATAGATTTTTTGCTGATCAGCAGAGAACGAGTCTCTTCTTCCCATCTTAAAACTACTGAAACAATGGAAGTCCTTGGATAGTCATGAGAGAGTTTAAGTTCAGAAAGAGCATTTAGAAACTGAATTATTTCTCCCCATGCTATGGAACAAAGGATTCTATCACCTTCCAGCTATTATCAAGACCAAGGGAAATTCTAACATTCATCAATTCTTCAGGTATAATTAAATTTGTAGAAGAATTAGGTTCTCAAGACTCACTCAGTCTTGTCGATGTCTTAGAATTAGACATCTACAAAAAAAGAGCTTTATTTACAGGTTGCTTGAAGTGCAACGGAACTCCTATCACTTATCATTAACCACAGCCAGCTGTTTTGTTTTAATTCAAAGGATCAGGCTGAAAACATCTAACTAAAAGCTACACACCCTCTTCACTATGAATATTTACCCCTGGTAATAATGACGGCCTACGGCAGATTACAAGTGCCTCAAGGTTCACCTCACCATTGCTTCTCATTTGGGAAATGTCAAGAGAAATCTTTTGCTGTTTGGCCTTTGTTTCTCCAAAAATAAATACAGGAAACAGGCCTAGGTGTGTCCTTGATCTTTAAGGTTGAAGATATTGTGCACATTTTCAAAGGGCTCTTCAGCACTGGGCCTCCACTGCAGCTACACAACAAAACACAGGAAGCTCTGCCCCAGAAGGCAAGATTCAACCTGGAGCCTGACTCCCAATTCAGCTTCAGTAACTTCAGAGGCCCCCAACTTTTGAGTACAAAACCAAACCTCCCCTTTATAAAAAGAATCCACATTCTCCATAGCTTCCCTTCTTCTACAGTGGGAGAAGTTATTATCAACTATAATCACATGGTAAGAGGTTTCAGGCTCCGTGGTACCTCGGTACTCATCCTAACTGGTTCCAGGAGACGCAATGAGTACCAAAAATGATGAATGCCAAGCAAATTTGTCCCATAAGGAATAACATAGTGAGTCACAAAGCAGCCGACATCGACAACTTCTAAGCTTTTGAGTTGAGTTCCAAACAAACGATGAAAACCGGGACAAAATTTTCATGTCAAAATGCGCTGAGTACCAAACTCGATTTGTTTCAAAGCAGTTGAGTACCAAGGCACCACTGTACAAGTGAATACGATTTTCAAGTAGCCTTTAAATTGCAGATCTAATCATACTCAAGATTGTGAGAATTCAGTGAAACTCCAGATCTTGGCTAAGAAATAGATGACAGTGGCATCTTCTCATAGGGTAGCAATCCCTAAGATACTTTCCAGCTAATTTTGTCTCTCTTTGAAGCCCCCAAGCATTGCTGTCACAGATACAGTGCCAAAAAACATAGCTTTTGGCAAGTTCCTTTCATACCCTATCCCAAGACATTGGAATAAAGTAAAGTTACCCCTTGGCTCGAAACAATGACATTCCTCTGCTGCAACCATTGTTCATACATGGATTATTCAGGAAAGGACATACTCATTTTCTTGCATATTCAAAGCCCCCAAATTCCTGGCCCCTCAAACCTCTTTGGAAGTAGACACATTTGGAGGACTCTTACTTTGGATAAATACTGATTTTACCATAAGTAGCCTTATTCAAGAAACAATAGCTAAAATATAAAGCTTTTAAACATTCAGATTTAAAATTTAAAAATTAGTGGATTTCTCCATCTGAAACAGAGAACTTAGAAAGTGTAAAAGCCTAAGTAATAATTTTCTGGAACGGTATCTCCGTATATTGGGCCATGAGAATATAAAACGTTTGTTTTAAATTACTGTATAATGGCACGTTTAAAATATTTTAAAACGTCATGCAAAGCTTTGTTAAAGTGCTTCAGATAAATATTTCATAATTTGGTTGCATGTCCCATGAGAGCTGCCCTTTGTGACCTATTTACAGTGACAGCTCAAAAATTCAAGTTGAAGTCTATCATCTTTACAAAGGGTCAGAGGAGGAGGGAAATGTAATCATTCTAGCAACTAAAACAAGACTGCAAAATACTTCTAAGGCAAGTTATCACATGCACTAAAGTTGAAAAGGTGCAATCAGTCAGTTCTGGGAAAAATACTGAATTCATATTAAAAAGACTGCCTTTTTTAAAACAAATAACTGCCACTTATCAGTCTGAAGATTGCAATTTCTAATTGGGGAGGAAGGGAAGATTTTGCAACCCAGACACTATTTGGATTAAGCATTAAACTGGTGCATATGCAATAAATCTCATGGCTTTTAAAGATTAAATGTTTATTAGACACATGTACCAGTTTTAGAGATTAACACTTAAGACTTTAAATGCTAAAAAGCATATTTAGGGGACAACTTTGTATCTTGGCAACAACCCCTAAAAGAGACACACAGATGCTGCTTGGCCTAGAAAGTAAAAGACTCCGAGTTTTAGGCCTCTTTTAGACATGAAAGCCAGCTGGGTGAATAACTTTCATGCCACCTCACCTCACAGGGTTGCTGTGAGGAAAATAAGAGGCAGGAGTATTATGCATGCTTATATATGAAAATGGAAGGTATAAAATAACAATACTACTATGGCTGCTGCTGCTGCTGCATTTAGGCCCCCACATGCTTTGAAGCTCCTTAGAAGTGAATCTAAAGGACTTCACAGATCTTTCAAAACTCTCTGAACTAAGCTACTTTTAAACTTTTTTTCTAAAGCCTGATCTGGTCATTACAAATGAAATCACAGGATATTGTGAAGGGCAAAAACTTCCCTTGGGGCCTGGCCTTGAACAAGCTTGCTGATCAGGCAGATAATGAACCATTCTGTCAAACTGAAATGGAAGACAAAGAGGAAAAGGAGTATTGTATTATAAAGGGAAGGGGGTTGGCTGAACAACAGAACGTGAAACTGTCAAACCTAATGTGTCTGTTACAGAAAGAGCAAGAACATAGAGAGGATAGAATCAAAGGGCTGGAAGGGAACCTCTTTTAGTCCAACCTCCCCCCTGCTTAAGGCACACCTTATACCATCCTGGTCAAATGCTTGCCCACTCTATTTTTGAAAATCTCTCCAACTCTGGGAGGCAAGCTATTCCACTGATTTTCTTACTGTCACAAAATTTCTCCATACTTTTAGGTTGGATCTGGAGATACTATTTTGAACATCTGACGCTTCCAAAGTCTGGTTTTGTTTTAAAGCTGCGTTGCTGAAGCTTAGGAGCCTAACAATGAAAATATTCAATCAAGCTGACTGCGCCTTGGGTGTCTCCAGTGCTTGCTTTCTAGCCCCTGCAAATGTTAGTTAGCTTCCCCACTCCCATAGAGGGGAGAGAATACCTTGAACAAATCCATCTGATCCAACACAGGTTTCCTTAAGTGGCTGTTTTATGAAGTATGACTCAGGCAGAAAAAGTAATTGAGGTAATCCTCAAATTATGACTGAATTATAGCCATAAGTCATTAAGGTTGTAACTCAAGGCACCCACATGACCAGAAGTAAATTTCTGCCCCTTTTTCATGGTGGTTGTTAAGGGAGTACTGTGGGCATTAAGTGAATGCTGCAGTTGTTAAATGAACACTGGGATTGTTAAGGGAACCCATTCATCTGAATGGGTGTTATTTGCCATAAACTGCAAGTCATGGTCACATTATCACAGAATGCTGTGCTCATCCCTAAAGCTGACCTACCCATCAAGCGTTCATAGGATCTGCACAATCATCTGCAACAGTCAAAGATTTACAGGCCATAAACCACCTGTTTTGTGACTGTCATAACTTTGAATAGTTGTAAAACAATTGGTTGTTCAGCAAGGGCTTCCTATATGAAGTCCTTGATTTACGACGGCATTTGGGACTCGCATCGTAAGTTGAGGCACCTATATGACCAGACCTGATTTTATAACAGTTTTTACATCTGTTAAACAAATCACAAGGCTCTAAGTCCAAGTCAAGCCAGCCAAAACCAAAAAACCACCAATAAAAAAACACCAATTGCAGTCAGTTGACTATGGGATGCTGCAACCCGCCATAAATGTTAAGCTGACTGCCAAGTGCCCAAAGTGCAGTCATGTGACCTCAGGGGGCAGAGGCATGACTTTTTGTGACAGTCAGAAGTGCCTTAAGGGCTACAAAGCCCCTTTCCTAACTCCAAATGGAATTCACACCACTGTACTACCATGAAAGGAGCACCTTGACTGAGGGGTACAGCCTAACTTGCCTGTTCCTGTGGCTCCTCCCCTCGCAACTGCTTCAAAACTCTCCCCCTCCAATGACATTTATGTACCATGTTTCCTCGAAAATAACACCCTTATATTTTTTTTGCCACCAAAAAAGGCACCAGGTCTTATTTTGGGGGGGATGTCATCCACTGACTAACCTCACTTGCGTGGGTCACCCCCGGCCTCCTTTTTGCTGTCAGAGGCCTTCAGGAACTTCTTCTTCTGTGGCCAGCAAGGCTTTCCTGAAGGCCTCTGCAGCGGATAACAGAGCTCTGGATCAAGCTCTGGCCTTGCCAGCCTTGCCAGCTTGCAGAAGAAATGGGCCGGCAAAGTAGGTGTCAGGGTGTGCAAGGCCTGGCTACAACTGTCCAAAGGTTAGTAGTAGGCAGCTCCACACACCCCATCCCCACCCCGCATCCCCACCCTAGCTTAATTTTTATCCGTGCACTCTGGAGTGGGCGGGATCTTAATTAGGGCTTATATTGGGTGCATGTGTAAAAATCAAGCTAGGACTTACTTTCAGGGTAGGTGGTATTTTCAGGGAAACAGGGTATTAGTTTGGAACATCGTATTCAAAAGCCTCTCAGTGGTTAACAGCAAGCTATAAAATAATCAACAATACAATCAAATATCCACGGTACAAAAGTTAAGATTAAACTACATGGTAACAGGAAATGGCTGTCCCAAGCAAACAACAGCTCTCTTCTTCCTCCGCCTGAAGATTCGCTACTGTTGCATCAATCTCAGCCATTTCCCCAAACAATGGAGAAGAGCTCATACCATCAAAACTTCTCTCTCCCAGGTAACTAAGTTAAATGAAAAGACACATTTAATTTAAAATCTAGCAGGGAATGTAAATGCAGCATGGATTTAGAGAGAAATAAGATTTAAATTTAATTTTAAAGATGAATAGTCACAGTCTTTTTATAAAGTCATGCTTCCTTGCCAGTTTTTTTTTTGGGGGGGGGAGGGGGAATGCTTCCACAGATAATTCCTTCAGAATTCTAAATGTGCCTATCATGCTAAAATAGTTGCCTTTAATCTAAAAACAGAAGAAATAACTAAATAGAAAAGTTAAAAGCAAATCTAAAAACAAAAATCTTATATATATGTGAAAAGCAATAAACAACACAAAACTAAAATAGTTGCCAACCTTTGGTCAATATTAATCAAATTCCTCTATTTACTATTACATTCATTGTTAAAATAGATGGAATGAATGAAGGAAATAAGAAATTATGCAGAAATTGGAAAGGAAGTGTTTAATGCACTTCCTTTCTTCTTTAAGAGTCTAATCAACTCTTTTTAGCTAAAGATTGATACTGAAACAATTATCTTTATCTGACTAAAAACAAATTACTATTTGTTTTGCCAAAGCTATGGCCTTTCAGATTAAGTTTTAGCAAGCAAAAACAAGATGCAACATTTAAATGTGCAATGCCCACATTTTCTTTCCTTTGGTTCAAATGTGCCTGACTCTCATAGACCGACTGGATAAAACCTCTGTAATTTTCATGGCAAGATTTTTCAGAAGGGGCAGTTTTGAGACTACCCCTTTCCTAGGGCTGTGAGAAAGTGACCAACCCAAGATTGCTTAGCTGGTTTTATGCTTAAGGTGCAACTAGAACTCACCGTCTCCTGGCTTCTAGGCTAGCCTGATGTCTGAACCAATACACCAAACAGTCTCTTGCCCACAAGAGACTGTTGCTCGGTTAGGAATTCAAAGGACAAGAGAATGCTTGCTTATATTTCAAACTCAGCCCTCACTGAAGATGAATCATGGTTAAAACATGACAAGGAGAAATTTTATTTATATAAACAGCAAAATGACTCAGGAATTCTCCCAAACTAACTGGAGATAATAAGGAATCTTGCCAGGAGTCTGAACTCAACAGATTTTGCCATAGTTAGATATTTTATCTACGGCTGGAGGACAAAAATCTACCCTTGTATTCCTCATATTGTTGACTCATTGCCACATTATTGGATGAGGAAATAAGATTGAACGGAAACATATCAGGGTTCTTTCTCCTCAAATAAGTAACTTACTCAATATAGCAAAGTAAATTACTTGTACTGGACTAGGAATCAAAAAAGAAGTTATTGCAGGTGAAACAGAAAATTGTGGGTTTTGTTTAACTCGTTGGAAAAAAATTATCACTACTTTTTAAATGCTTGTTTTATGGATTCCTTTTTAAATTTAATGCAAACTAAAAGTCATCTGCAAGAGACTGTAGCGGGTATATAAAATATTGCAAAATATTTGACATGTTTCTTTAACACTGTGACGTGAAGCAGTTCAATAGTATTTATTACTAAAAGATTTTTTTTTTGTTAAATCTACATGCTGCAGCCTTTAGAAAGAGCTTTCAAGAACCCTATGAATTCCACCATTATCTCAGCAATTCCTAAAGCAGCCTATATTATCCATGCATTGTAGTTGGAGGTTAACTAAATGAGTGTGTAGCTTGCCTAAGACCATTTACTGATTTCATAGCTAAAGTGACTTTTGAATCAGGTATTTCCGGATTCATAACTTAATATGTTGGTCACCAGAGTAATGCTCCTATCACCTGAACGGGTGGATATCAGGAACATTACCCATAATTTAAAATTCATACTGGGGTAATAATAACTTTATTAAGTTAAAGTTTTCAAGCCACTTGTCACTTTTCAGTTTAATAGCTCTTCATCAGCCAAAATTATTCCTCCAAACAAAGGAAGAAGCCCTGCTAATTTTGAGGCATTGTATGCCTCAGGTTACCATCTCTACACCCTGCAAAACAAGTCCTGTTAAAGTACAGAAATGTTAAGTTGTATCAAAATTCCTTCAGAGGTTTGTTAGGAATAAAAAACAAGTATATGTGGGCTAACAAATCATTGTTAGCCCCCATATCAAAAATATAAAGTTCAGCTGCTTAAACTGTTTTAGTCTTTTGTGAGATACAAATATTTCTAGGGAAAGGAAAGGCTAAAAAGGAAAGATTCTCCTTAACAAAACTGAGCTGGATTGGAATATTTCCTACTGGAATTGTTCTACAATTTATTTTACATAATTTTAGAATAAAGCTGTATCAAAACTTAGCTACTCACTTCAAACCACCTTCCTTTATATTAAAAAAGCAATGTTTCCTACAAACTGTAGCAAGTCTTTTGAGTGGTTTTCTTCAAAGTCTGCATGTATCTTCAGTAGACATTGTAGAAATGGTATAACAGATGTAAGAATTTTGGAATGATATTATATGTGGAATGGGTAAAAAAGAAGTTAACTCTCCCACCAAAATTAATGGGGTATAAATGGTTCACTTTGAAGCCACTGCTACTGAAGGCTATTCAAAACCATTCAAATGCTATATTACACTAAAATTTATTATCAATTCTGGTATATAGCAATTAAAAAGCTCAGGATAAAAAAACTAACATCACATCCAAAATGAAGTTCATGGCAAGAATAAATTATGAAACATGATTCCACTATTTCAGTCTCTTTCCCCACAACTTTAAACTGAAAATCATAATCATATTACAATAAATTGGGTATTTTCATAATCTTACCTAATTTTTAAAAGTATCTTGGCATCTCTATTAAAATGATCTATGATGATGGATTTAAGCTGCTTTTTCAGCTGCTTTAAAATAAATCAGCATTATCTAATCCTTTTCCAGCTTTGTTATTATGCTGTATCAATTTGAGAAGCCAATAAATACTTTGCTTCCTATTAACTTATGGGAAACCAATTCCAGTATTTGAGTCTTCTCTTTTTCTTCAAATCATTTCAACTCCATCTTCACTAATAGAATCCTACTGTATCACAACAAGATTGGCAGGTAGTCACAGCAGAACAGCTGTACATAAATCTTTCAGATGAACTATGATGGCAACAGACATTAAAGAATTTTCATGCATAATATCTAATAGAGGCTCTTATGAACAGATAATTTGTTTTGTAATATCTTGTCTGAAACTAAAGGGCACGATGGGTGTTTGCCTGGACACAGCAGGCCCAGCAAGATGCTTTGTATAGTAACACCAGGAAGCTAAGAAGTCAACTGAGTGAGAATGACCCTCCATGTAACACAAACTTTTCCCCAAATCGAACAAATCTGAACATGTTTTCAAACAGTGTTTCTATGAATTTCCAACATTTATGCTATTACTTTCATTCATTCCCCTACAAGTATCTGAAAAAGGCAGTTTTAAATGGGAACTCTTCCATACACAGTTATAAGCAAATAATGCTTTTTCATGTAATTTTTTTTTCAATGTATGTGGGCCTATCAATATTTTATCTTCATTGAGGTAGTATATAAAGGTGAAGCAATTGAACAAAAAAAAACTATGAAAATTTAATTTTCTAATCATTTATTCAACAAAAAAATTAACAGATATGTCACTTCCTTTTGTAGTAAAAGTAAGTATACCCTCAGGTCTAACAGTTGTTATTGTCCCCATCTGAAGAACGAACCTGAAGTAGACATTTCTTATTAACTCTCTACCAGTCTCTGTCATGGACTGGGAAGAATTCTTTCATACTCTTCCAAGCAGATTTTTTGCGATGTGATATTTAAAGGCTTTCTTGTGGCACAGCCCATTCCAAATTTCTTCACAGCGTCCAAAAGGGAATTAGATCCAGGCTTTGATTTGGCCACTTTACCAATTAAAATAATAAAATTGTCTCCCTCTTCTTCTGGACCTTAGATAGGGGGACTCAATATTCCAATTCAGGACACACATATTAGATGGATCAGTTTTACTTGAAGCAGGAACTTCTGCAGGTACCCAGGCGCAAAGCTATTAAGGGCTGTGCCAATAGCAGCCAGCATTTTCAATTGTAATTTCAAGTTTACTACCAACCAATGTGCACAGCCTACAAGACCAGGGTTATAAGATCATGGCAGGTTTCATTCTCAATAAATGGGCTGCTATATCTAAAGTACTAATGAAGATGGAGCCTATCAAGTGACTGATTTGTGTTGTTGCTGCAATGAGCTGCAATGGGGGGGGGGGGGAAACGGAGGGTTTTTTATGGATTTTATTACATGGTAAGATTTTTTTAAATGATGAAAGACTAACACAGAGTCACTAATGTGTTAGTTAGAAGGCTATATAAATTTGTTTAATAAATAAAATAGTTCTTCTGAGCAGTCTTCAAAAGCAACCCCATGTAAAGGGTGTATCCTAAAGTGATAAGGACATGGGTAACTGTTGTCATTGTTACACCAGCTCTTGGACAACCCCTGCACCAGCTAGCGTCTGCCTACCTATCCAACAATAACTGCAAGCCTAGGAAAACCTGTTCCTCCAGGTGGGAATCTACCCTGTCCGAAAGAGCACTTTCACATCTTGCAGGAATAGAAACTATTTTGGCTACTTTCTTCCCATGCAATCCCCCAAGGCTTCAGATGCTGAGACAAGATCAACACAAGATCCCCAGCAAAGACCAGATAGAGATGAGCATACTGCTGGCACCACAACCCAAACTGAACGACTTCACCTTCACTTAATAATATAAATGTTAAACTTGAGGACTGCCAGAGACTAAAACCTGTGGCACTCAATACAGAACAATCGTTAGGTTGAACTCTCTGCCTCCACTGCTTGGGACTGCCCACTTAGGAAGGAGGGGAAGTACTATGCAATTATGCTACTCCCTACCTGCAGCCAATTCAGTAGGATATGACTGGTTGATATGACTGAAAGTTACCAAGATATCTAAACAGACCAGAAGGGGCACAATGTCCCCATCCAGATCTCAAAAAAAGACTATCAAACCAGAATGACCAATGCTGTTTTGGTCCTATATCAGGTCTGAATTCAGACTGTCAGGGATCCAGACAAACTATTTTATGAGGGTGCTCTGCATTTACTACTCCCATCACTTTCTGAAAAATCTTTCCTTGAAATATAAAGGTTGGAGAATGGGTTATAGCTAGTTGCCTAAAGGTACTGGACCCAGGGAAAGGCCTCTTCAAAAAAAAGGGGGGGGTTGTATATTTTGGCAATTTCAATACATAGATTTTTTTTTTAAAAGCTATGGTTTTTTGGCTACATATATGAAAAACGCTACACTGTATTTTAATTGCCAGAATTATCTATTCAACAGTGACTGTGACAATTACATAGCCTTGTTCTAACCCTCAAACTGTATTAAATATTTTTTGGAAAAGTGGGAAGAGGAACAACCGCAAATATCCTGAAACTGAAGGGCTTCTTTGAATGAAAATGTCTGGACTTTGTGCAACCCTCCCTCCAACAACCAGATCGTTAATTGTATAGCTATAGTGCAATTAACTGTCTAAAAAGCCCATTAAATAAGGCTACTGTCCAAAACTAAAATCAAATATTAGGTCAACCAATGCATTCTAGAAAAGCTTAACAGCACATCAATTCTAAAGGGGGAGCAGGCTGTTGTTCTAGCCTCATAAACTATAGGACCTTCCACCCCACTCCACCCCACTATTTGTAAGCATTACTAGCTTCCACATTGTCAGGGCCAATAAAACAGAAACGGGTAACCTGCACACAGCATCCCTTCCCTAAATAGGGCACCATGCACTATGTGTTCCAAACCCCTGAATGTAAAATCAGTCTGACACAATGTAATACCATCATCCTATCGTTTATGTATGCAAGTATTAGCTTGAAGTCCTATTGTCTCTGGAGATTCTCAGTCATCCAGGTCATGGTTGTTCCAAAGATGCTTTTCAAAAGGCGACTGGACTTTCTTGGTTTCTCTTCCTTGAAAATGTTTCTTTTCTAATCCAAGCAACTTTTTGAGAACTAAAAGTTGCCTTTTGAAAAACATTTTTGGGACTTGAAGTCATATTATTTAATTTCACCCTTTACTAAAAAATACCCCCTATTTTAACCTGGTTCTTTCCCATTTTAATTTCAAACTGTTTCTCATTCCCAGTTTCTGCACTCCCTGAATTGATAATTACAGACAGTTCTTGGCTTACAAACTATTCATTTAGTGACCATTCAAAGTTACAATGGCATTGAAAAAGTGACTTATGAGCGTTTCTCAATCTTATACCACTGCATCCCACAGTCATGTGACCAAAATTGGGATAATTGGTAACTGGCACGTATTTAAGATTGTTCAAGTGTGCCAGGATTTATGTGATCACTTTTTGTGACCTTCTGACAAGCAAAGTCAATGGGGAAGCCAGATTCATTTAACAAGCATATAACTAACTTAACTGCAGTAATGCAAAAAAAAATATGTCATAAAATGAGGCAAAACTCAACAACAGCCTTGCTTAGCAACACAGATTTTAGGCTCAACTGTAGTTGTAAAATATAACCACAACTCCACCCAATCCTACATTTGGAGCTATCATAAATATTGCAATCACAGTAACACCATTACTGTGTTTCATGCTCCCAATTTCACGATGCCATTCTCTACTTCTAATATAGTACCTGCCCAGAATTCAACAAAACATCTTTGATTGCAAAATATTCTTTTCTCTGGTCTTTCAAAGGAGGCAATTCCTAAACATTAGCTGGAAAAAATTAATCAGATGCTTCTAAAAGTTCTCTGAAATAGTCAAGTATGCTATCTTTCCAGAGGAAGAATACGGCATAATCAAGATGGAAATTCTGTTTGGCTGGATTTTAGGTATTAGGGGATTTTGTTTTAAAAGGCCACTGTGATCACCTAAATATCTGTGACATACCAATTTCTTATTTGCTACAGTGCTATTTGTGTTACTTGGTTGCTATCCCCTTTCTTTTGGATCAAAGTACTACTTTAATTTATATTACTACCAATTCTGTTAAATACCAAAGCATTTACTCATTAGACATGTAAGTGTAGTATAAAAATTTTAATAAATGAAATACTGAGCTATCTCTAGGTGGGAAGCCGTTGGGAGCAAGGAAGCCAATATTGAATAGCATTAATAAATATTTATACCAATTTAGCAGGATAAAATATTCTAACTTCAGAAAACCCTTATGTGCAGAATGGCCTGCTGTGACTCAGCATGGATGCAACACATATAACAGACAAGAATGTCATTCTCCACATGAATGATGACTGCAATATTTTAAGCATCAATTTGACCCAAAATTTCATGGTGCAAATACATGTTTCCACATATAACCAGACCTAAAAGCAAACATCTTGCAACAAGCCATTATAACACTATTTTTGAAATTAAAACATGTTGAAAGTATTTTTAAAAACCCTGTAAAATTACTAGAGTTGTGAGATAGTTCATGTTTTTTCATGTATTTTAATTGGAAAACAGTAGTTCCAGTATAGCTTTAAATCATGCAAAGCAAAATACAAACCAAAACTTTAAAAAAGGGCCGTGTAATCTTAATAAACATTTTATCTCTATTATACACAACACACACATATATTCTCATTTTTTAATTTTGATTGTATCACTGTTGTTTGCCATAAAGTTGTTTTCAAAAATATAATAGAAAGGTTAAGCATCTTAAAAATATTATCTGTAATTCGATGGTTCAGATGTAACTCAGATATGAGATTTTTAAAAATATGACAGGTTTCCACAATTTTTAAGATGCAAGCCAGCCCATACCTCAAGATTGGCCACAAGCCTCAAAGAAACACTTTGATTTTTCAGAACAGTAAAGACAATTTCACACATAGCACCCCCCTTGTTGTATTGCAGTCATGTCTACAAATGGAGTAAAGTCAACAAACATACACTGCACATATAGTTGTTGATTTTAAGTGTATGGCAACCATCTAGCATTTTGAAACCAGTATTTCTGCAGACAGATGTCTTACTCAGTCTAGTCAACCTCGACTCTTAACACAAACCATTCTCGTTGTGCTCAGGCATTCACCTACTAAAAACGTCTCAAGATGGCACAGCAAGCCGGACTGCTCACACCCAGCCATGTCAAGCTAATTCAATAGGTTCCCAATGCTCTTTCAGCCACGCTTCAAAGAATTACAGCAATCACACATTTTACAATTCTTCCTATTTTAACTGTTTACAGGTAGTCCTCCACCTACGACCATAATTGAGCCCAAAATTCATGTTGCTAAGTGAGAAATTTGTTAAGTGAGTTTTGCCCCATTTCACGACATTTCTTGCCACGGTTGTGGTTAAGTGAATCATTGCAGTTGTTAAGTGAATAACTCCGCTGTTAAGGAAATCTGGCTTCCCCCACCGACTTTGCTTGTCAGACAGGTCACAAAAGGAGATCCCGCACACGACCCCAGGACCCTGCAGCCGTCATAAATATGAACCAGTGACCAAGCCTCTGAATTTGGATCACATGACCACGGAAACGTTGCGACGGCTGTTAAGCGTGAAAAAAACATTTGTTAAGTTCCCCCTTTTTTTCAGTGCTGCTGTAACTTCAAACAGCCACTAAACGAACCGTTGTAAGTCGAGGACTACCTGTACTTAAGAGACAGAGCTACCTCTTTTCCTGGGAAAAGGGATGAGTAACGCTTTGAACACCATGGGAAAAGAATGACACACAAAAGGAACCCACCAGTTGCAAATGCACAGCATTGCCCTGATGATAACTTTATAATTCCTAGTTCCCCTCCTTCTGTCCACTCCTAAAGACACACAGCTCACACTGTCTCCTGCTCTGGCTTTTCATCACAACCCCGCACAACCACAACCCGGCGCCAGCCTCTTCTTGGGACCGACAGTCTCGACTACTGTGTATGCGCTCCAAAGACCAGGCAGCCATTTATTTATATGCCCCCCTCCCCACCTCCCACAGCCCCAAGTTGGTTCATGCCCCTCCGCCATTATTTCCCAGACACACAACAACCCCGAGAGGTAGGCCTTTGAGCGGGAAAGGCTTGAGCTTTCTCCATCCTGGCTTGTATGACTGACTCGGTCTTCTGATGTCGGTCTTCAAACCGGAGTTGACCCGCCTTGGGGGAGGGGGGGGGGAGGGGTCGGCTCCCATTCTCACGTGCACTCCCTCCCTCGATCCCCTAAACGCGGGGTTTCGTCCCCTTATCATTCCCTCTTCTCTTCCCCCCCCTCCACACTCTTACGAGTATAAAACCGCCCATTATCCCCACCCAACGTTAAGGAGCGGCTGGCCGGGAAGGATAGGCGTTGTAGTCCACCCCAAGAGCCACGGGAGTGGATGAGGGCTTCGTGGGCGCCCCTTCCCCTCCTCACGACCCACCTCTTCGCCGCCCCCCAACCGCCTCAGCCGCCCCCCCGAGAAAGCGAGGGGGCGCCGCCGGTCAGCTTTTCCCAAGCCCCCCCCGGCTGAAAAAAGGGCGGGAAGGGGGGGGGCTTGCCCTCCAGAGAACCGTACCGACGACTCCCAGAGCCGAGCACGGCCGCAGTGGCTCCCCTACCTACCTCAACCCACCTGGCCGAAAAAGAAGACGGGAGGGCGCCGAGAACCGAGCAGGCCAGTCCGGGCCTCCTTACTGCCAAAGCGAAGCGAGAGGAGGAAGGGGAGGAGGGGTGGGGGAAGGGAGAGAGTGAGAGAGAGAGAAAAAAAAGGGGGCGCGACCGGGAAAGCTGCCCGTCAACGCTCCGTCCCCGCCCCTCGTCGTCGAAAGAGCCAATCGAAACACCGCCCGCGGCTACAACTTTTAAGGCGCCGGGACCGCCCTCTTTTTTCCTTTCCCTCGTCACTTACTACGCGAGGTGGTACCGCCCCAAGACTCGCTGTTTGTGATCTTTAGGCGCGCCTTCCCTTCCTTCACCCCTCCCTCCTCCCCCCCCGCCGGTGGCTGCTAATGGAACGCGCCACCAGAGGGGCTGAGCGGGACAAAAGAGCCGAAAGGGACGCCCGTCTCTTCTGCAAACCCCGCCCGGCCCCGCCAAAAAGAGGCTCTGTGGGGCGGCTGGGCTAGATCCACTGCCGGTTGGATCTAATTCAGCAGTAGCATGGTCTCTTTTCCTTGCCTTCCGAAAGGTTTCTGACAGTTTGCACCAGGGTCAGGGTAACTAACGCGGATGGCGTCTTTATTAGTAATACCAACCATGCACTGATTTATTTTATTATACTCTAATGCAATCATTCCGTGCATGCCACTTTTTCCCGTCCCACGGTCCCACCCACCTCCCCCCCCCGACACCGATACAGTGGGTCGCAAAAATAAGATTTAAGCACAAACCCAGAGATACAATGGGCTGCGACGGCAAGGAACGCAACAACAAACCGACGTGCCTCCCGTCCCTGTCTTAATGTTCCCTTTTATTCGTATCTATTTCATGTGTTAATAATCATGTTTATACTTATATTTATTATCAAATGCGTGCTTGACTAAATTAAAAAAAACATTTCATCTCATGCAATAGCACTAAGCAAGCCCTAATGTGGTTTTGGTTTTTCAGCCCTTTATGCACCAATTGTCATCTATTCCATAAGCCATGGATAAACAAGCCATGGTTTAACGTGGATTAACCGAGATAATGAAACTTGGGGAGGGAGGTTTCCTCAGCCTAACTGCTACTGCTTGCTTTCTGTAGATGCACAGAACTGCAGTGTTAAATGGTCAAGATTAGTTCGAACATTTAAATCTGTATAAAAAGTCTTGTCATGATTAAGGAAACCAATGTATACATTTAATTGTAAAGTATGTAAACTTTGGTGTTTCCTTATATGAGAAAAGGAAATGCTTTTTTACTAGTTTGCTAGAATAATCTTAGCAAAGTAGTCTATCTTTTAATATAACTCAATTACTCATATGCAAAATACAGTGGCAATAAGTGTAAAGAAGAGATGGAGGCTGATTAATATAAAAAGTATATTGAAATGGTTTGGGGAGGATTGAATTACAAACAATTATATAAAGGAAGAGGCTAGAAGGGGAAAAAGAAGAAGAAGAAAAAGTCATAGTTGGATAGAACCGATCATGTCTTCAAAAAGAAAATCGAAAACTTGAACAAAATGAACTTGTTTATATGTATTGGGAAGATAGAAAGATATGGAAATGTCTCTTCATAAGGAAAGATATAGAAATGTCGCTTCATAAGAAAAAAAAGGAAAAACATTTATTCTGGTATTGGACCAGATTATTAAATATCATGTTAGTGAGCACTTGCTTAGGCTTCCAACAATTAACAAGAATATGGGCTTAGAGCCAACAAATCATTTACTATTTTGACAGTTAATACAGGTAGTCCTCGGCTTATCTCAATTGAGCCCAAAATTTATGTTGCTAAGGAAGTGGATTTTGCCCCATTTTACCACCTTTCTTGCCACGGTTGTTAAATGAATCCCTGCAGTTGTTAAATTAGGAATACAGTTGTTAAGTGAATCTGGCTTCCCCATTGACTTTGCTTGTCAGAAGGTCGCAAAAGGGGATCGTACACGGCAACCATCATAAATACGAGCCAGTTCTGAATTTTGGTCATGTGACCCTGGAGTTGCTGCAATTGTCATATGTGCGAAAAACGGTCACTATCTTTAGAGCCATTGTAACTTTGATCAGTCACTAAGTCGATTCTTATAAGCCAAGGACTACCTGTAGCTTAATAGATTGGTGGAATGCTATAGATGTAGTATATTTTGACCTCAGCAAAGCATTTGCCAAAGCCTCTCTCCTAAGGACACCCTGATTAATAAAATGGTAGATTATTGGCTAGATAACACAGCTGTTAAATAGAGTCATTGCTGGGGTGAATGAGAATGCTATTGTGTGTAGAGCTCTATTCCTGGCCGGTGCAATTTTGTTACGGAGCTGGATATAGGGGGCCAGGAGATTATCACAAAACTGGCAGAGAGGGCATAAGTGGGAGTAGTGACTAACACATAGGAAGACAGAAGGTCCCACATCTAAGGAAGGGGAAAAAAAACACAATGAAAGGTACAAATGGGAGAGATTTGGCTTGGCCCTAATACCTGTGAAAAGGAGCCTGAAGTGTGATACAATTGCTAAAAAGGCAAATACAATTTTGAGATATATTCACAAAAGCACTGAATCCAGATCATGGGAAATAAACATCTCAGGACCGACCCAGATTCTGGGCACTGCAGTCTACAACAGACTTCTCCATACATTGGAAAAAGCAGAGGAGGCTATCTAGCCAAGTCCAATGAAAAATATGTTTTTAAAAAATTGCAGAAGACAACTGAAGAGAGAAATGTAGTGGTCTTTAAGTTGTTAGACATCTAAAAGACTTTTGTTAAGGAAGATCTGGACTTTGTGTCCATTTTGGCAAAACTAACAGAACAAAACTACAGAGAAGCAGGTTCAAGCTGATATGAGAATTAATAAGGTTGTGTGTTTTTATTTAATAAATGTATAATAGCTTGTTCCCTATCTCTGGCTCTACTGAAATAATGTAAAAACATGAGGTCCTTCTTGGGAACCTAATCCAGGCATCTCCAAACTTGGCACCTTTTAAGACTTCAATTCCCAGGATTCCCTAGCCAGCATGGCTGGCTGAGGAATTCTGGGAGTTGAAAACCATAAGTCTCAAAGTTGCCAAGTCTATAGACTCCTGATCTAACCTGTTAAAGATAAATAGGAATTTTACATGTGAGTAGTCATCCACAGGGTAAGTTACATTATCTGGGGGCCGTACTGAATTAAAAGTTGGACTTCTGAGAAAGTTCAGACAGTCAAATTAGATTCCGCATGTTTTTACTGCAGAACACACCATCAAATCGCATTTAACGAAATCATGACAAATGGGTATCTCCAAAGGATAATGCTACACCTGTACTGCACAGCATTATGCATATACTTTTGGAGCAGCTGGTAACCTGATCAAATCCGGCTTCATCATGTGGAATGGAATTAATCAAGCCTAGAGTTGTGCATACTAAGACTTTCCCCTGGAGACCTGTATTTAATGTGTTGGCTTAGAGTGTGGCACCGTGCCCAATGTCAAGAACAGAACTGAGAGAACCAGCCAAACTTCATCTGCCACTCGTTGCCCTATGCATGGTGGAACGTGTTAATAGAGATTAAGAGTGTGCAAATGTTTGATTTAGGCTAAGCGCTCATTGGTCCATCAGAAGGCAGGCATAATCAACTATGAAGGGAATAAGTATTTTTAATCAGCTACTATACAGTTTTGCACGTTTAATTGGATGCAAGGCCTGTTGATTGCTATGGGCTTAAAATTGGGAGTCTTAGGGAAGCATTTATGTGGGTCCAAACCTCCGCCAAATTCATAAAAATATAACTTGGTGTCAGGCACACAAACTGAGCCTTACCCATCTCAGAAAAAAATGTTTTCATGAGAAAAAGGAAGATATTGTTACAGTGCCGTAGTTTTTTTTTTTAAACAAAAGTCATCTCCACCATTCTCGTGGAGATTACTCATGAGAGGTAAATTAAATCCAGAGTGTACAAAACAATAGCAAAAAATATACAGTGGATGCAAGAAATCCACACACCCTTGTTAAAAGGCCAGCATTTTTGAGGTGCAAAAAAAGTCAGACCAAGATAAATCATTCAGAATTTTTCTACCTTTAATATAAAATATATGTTGTACAATTCAATTGAAACTTAAACCAAAACCTTTTAGGGGGAAATAATAAAAACCATAAAATAAGGTGGTTGTATGTATACACCCTTAAACGTATACTTCGTTGAAATATCTTTTGATTTTATGACAGCATTCTCTCTTTCAGGGTAGCCTGTTAAGCATGGACATCTTGCAAAAGTGCTCCAAGTCTGTCAGATTGTGACAGCATCTCCTGTGCACAGCCCTCTTTTCAGGTCACCCCACAGATTTTCAATTGGATTCAGGTCCAGGCTCTGGCTGGGCCATTCCATAACTTTTGATCTTCTTCTGGTGAAGCCATATTTTTTTTTTGCTGCTGTTGTTGATTTGGAACTATGCCCTGGGTTATTGTTATGTTGAAAGTTAAAATTCCTCTTCATCTGCAGCATTTTAGCAGAGGCCTGGAAGTTTTGTGCCAAATTTGACTGAGATTTGGAACTGTTCATAAGTCTCTCCACCTTGACTAAAGCACCAGTCCCAGCTGAAGAAAAGCAGTCACAAAGCATAATCATGAAGCATTTCCATGCTTCACCGTGGGTACGGTGTATTTTTGGTGATACGCAGTGTTGTTTTTGCACCAAACATACATTTTGGAATTATGGTCAAAAAGTTCAACTGTGGTCTCATCAGACCCTAACTTGCCACATGCTTTTGTCAGACCCAATGTAGGTTTTTGCAAAATGTAGATGGGCTTGGATGTTTTTCTTGGTAAGTCTTGTTACCGTACCTCATAGCCCAGACATACAAAGAATACAGGAGATTGTGGTCACAACCAGTACTTCCCAGACTTTCCTGCGGCTCCTTTAATGTTGCTCTAGGCCTCTTGGCAGTTTCTTGAACCAGTTTTTTCTTGCTTCTTCATCAAGTTTGGAGGGATATTCTGTTCCAAGAACTGTTGTGCCATATTTTCTTCACTTGTTGATGACTGTCTTCAACGTATTCCATGGTACAGTATATCCAATACCTTGGAAATTTTTAGTATCCTCCTTCTGACTGACACCTTCCAATAAATGACATCCCTTTGACGCTTTGTAAACTGTTTGCAGACTATGGCTTCTGAGACAACTGAGTAAATATCAGAAAACTCCCACTTCCACAGCTGAACTTTGTATGGGCTTGATCACTTTAATCAATGGCAGGTGTGTACTAATATTTAACATCAATTTGAATGTGACTGGTTAATTCTGAACACAGCCACAGCCTTACTAAAACGAGGGTTGGTACACTTATGCAATTATATTGTACATTTTATTGTTATTTTTTCCCCCCATAAAAGATTTCAGTTTCTTTTTCCATTAAATTGTACACCTTATATTAAAGGTAGGGGGAAAAAATCCTGAAGTGATTTATCTTGGTCTGATTTTTTTTTCCACATCTCAAAAACCTGGCATTTTAATGGGCGTGTGTTGCTCCACAAAATATGGGAGAAAATGTTTTTAAATCGTCTACATGCTATCGTTGAATGCTTCAGAAAAACCAGTGTAGAGCTAAAGGTATTCTGTTTAATCTCGTAAGAGGTTTGGTCTTGCTGCATCAAAATGAGTTGCAGCATCCAAAACGCATCGTATATCTTTTATACGACTGTTTTCTAAAAAGAAAAAAAATGGGGAAACCAATAAACAATTGGGATTCATATTTAACAAAGGACTGGCAACTTTATGTATATATAGATAACGTAAATTGCCTCACATAAGGGCTTTTACTCAGGAACTACAGGAATCTATTTTGAAATAAATTAAACAAGGTAAATAAATGCTATTTCCTGAAACTCCCTAAAATGTTTTGAGAGTTCATAACCATTACATGCTTCTTGCTCAAAACAAGAATTACCTGGGAAGGCCTTGTTCCGTTAACATTTGTGATATATAATAGTAAGAGTTTTCTCCTTGCTTTTCGTCCATCATTGCCCTATATGTGACGAGGAAGACTAATCTTTTTACTGGCAAAGATTTGATTAAGACTTAATAACTCCTTCTAGCTTGCATTCCATGTTCACTGGAACCAATATGGTAGAAACGGCTGCTCTCACGCGAGGAGTAACCTGACAGACTACACTGCAGAGCACTTTTTGCTGCATCATTTCTGCCAGAAAGTGGTGAGAATGGCACCATACTGTCTGCAAAACATCTCTGCATTTTGGAAAACAGGACTGTTGTGTTGGGACTGTTTGCTTATCCATCTGTGGGCAACAAATCCACCCATTCAGTAGAATCCATATGCAAAATGCATTGCCTTCCCCCCCACACAAGCCAATACACGCAGCTGATGTAAATTGTATTTGTAAAAAAATCTTCACACCTGAGCTAAGGTTTTAATAAGGGGGATAAGTAAAGGGGGTGGGAATACACATTATAGTACATGAGTTGTGGGTCTTAATGTACATGGCCACTAACAGGATTCTCCTCCTAGGTAGCGACCCAGTTGAACATCTTTTAAAAAGCTGGAGTACCGAAAACGACAGAATGTAAGGCAACGTATTGTGAGAACTTAGTCTCAAAGTGCTAAAAACAGGGCTTGTAAATTACAGTAATGTCATTTCATTTTAAAAAGGCCCAGTTGCCCCCCCCCCCCATCTCAAAATGTTGGCACTCCACAGATCAATTCTACAGATACCCCTAACAGCCACCTGCAAAACAACCAAGAGATAGCCAGAAACTATTAGTTTTAATTCACCATTTTGAGAGAGAGAGAGAGAGAGAGAAGATTCTACATTTGGGAAGGGGGAGAATTCCAGAACATGGTGAATGCGGACAATGTCCCACCCTGATTTTTGTGGTGCGGCACGCCGCCACAACTTGCAAGCAGGCAAGGCACCTGTTTGCTGGATTCTCCTCTTTCTCCCATCCAGAACCAATGAGCTCCCCCCACCCCACCCCCAGCCCCGCGGCCCCAGACTACCAACCATCTCGTTCCCGGAATGCCCCCAAAGGGAAAGCGATGCTGTGCATTGAACAAACAAAACCATGTCCATCCAAGACACGCCGGACAAGTTGCAGAGAAGAGGAAATTAGGACGAGCGTCCAATAATTATTTCTTTAAAAAAAAAAAAAAAGGATGGGGGGCTGGGAAAAGACAGGCCCTTTTTCAACGTCTGAACCTGGCCGGTTTCTGTGACCCGGGAGATCTTAAACCACTTGTAGCAGCCAACTTCTCAAAGGAGAGCGATCCTTCCTCCTCCTCCTCCTCCTGGGACCCCGCAAATAGGCTTGTCCCGGGACCCTCACCCCGCAATTTGAAACAGGTACCCCGCTGGAAAGAAGACTTGGGAGCGGGGGGTTTCCACCCTCCCTTGCGGCAGAGAGCCGTCGCCACGCCCACGCCCACCCCACCCCTCCTCTTCGACCCGCCCCGGGGATTTCCGCGAAACGCCGCCGGCTGCGGAGAAAGTCCGGGCGAGGCGGGAGGGGACGCGGCGATCGGGGAGGGGGGGACGCGGCGATCGGGGAGGGGGCTCCCACCCACCCCCCGTAACCGCCACCCCAACCCATGCCTCCCCTCCCGTCCCCCAATGGGCGCCCCGCGAGCCGCTTGGCTGGCTTGCACGCCTCCGCCCAGCCCAAGACAACGCGGTCGGGAGGCGAAAGGATCGAGGATCCGGGGAAAGGAAAGGGGGAGGGGAGGGCGGGATTGGAAGGAAGGGGAGGGGGGGGGATTCCCCACCAGGCAAAAGAGCCTACATTTAATTTAAAACGTTAACAATTAAAAGATGGCCCCTAGGCAGACTTGGGGCTACTACGTGCTGCGCCCGTCTCTTTTGTTCAAAAGGAGGAAAGGGCGAGCCGATGATGATGATCGGGCCCGGAGATTTTCCACCACCTTTTTCCTCCCGCTGCAACGCGGGTGGATTTTGTTTGTTGGTTTGTTTGTCCATTTTTTCCCGTGGCGACCCCGGCTTGCCACTGGAGCGACGCCGACCCCGGAATCGGCAAGCGGCTCGGGGATGGATGGATGGATGGGTGGGTGGGTGGGTGGGTAAGCGGGGTTGCCTTCAGCAGTGCCGCGCGCCTCTTTCTCACGACCGACAGCTCCGCCGCGCACACAAGAATAAGGTTACACGGCTTACTTGCGATTGCCTTGCCCCGGCGCCGTCCGTGCCTTCTTCCTTGCCGCGCGTTTTGGGGTGTTTTTTTTTTTTTAATGCAAAGCTCCGCTCGGAATGTCACAACACAAACGCGTCCATTGTGTCCTTCCCGAGCGCTCCCGGAGCCTCGCTTGAACTCGATCCCTTCTTTTCTCCCACTTCCCTCGTGTGCTCAGCCAACGTGATGGACAGTTGCTATGGTTTCGCGGCTCTGACGTCAAGGACATTAAAGAGAGAGAGAGAGAGAGAGAGAGAGGCGGGGTTGGGGGGCAGAGGACGCGCGTTTCTCACTGCTGGGATAACTTGAGCTTGTAAAAAAAAAAAAAAGAGCGAGGATTTCTTTCTTTCTCCAGCTGAGCCCGGCAGGGCGTAGTCCAAAGTCTCCCAGCTTTGTTGTAATTCGCTTTTCAGATTTCTGGAGCTCCAGAATCTCCAGAAATCTGAAAAGCTCTTCCCTGGTTGGGTCACTAAGAGAAAGGAGAAAGGGGGAAGGAGGAGGAGAGGAGGAGGAGGAGGAGGAGGAGGAGGAAGAAGAGGAAGAAGAAAAGAAGAGGAAGAGGAGATGGAAGAGGAAGAAAAGAAGAGGAGGAGGAGGAGGAGGAAGAAAAGAAGGGAAGAAGAAAAGAGGAAGAGGAGACGGAAGAGGAAGAAAAGAAGAAGAGGAGACGAAAGAGGAAGAGAAGAAGAAGAAGAAGAGAAGGAGGAGGAGGAAGAAAAGAAGAAGAAGAGGAGGAGGAGGAAGAAAAGAAGAAGAAGAAGAAGAGAAGAAGAAGAAGAAGAAGAAGAAGAAGAAGAAGAAGAAGAAGAAGAAGAAGAAGAAGAAGAAGAAGAAGCAGCTCTTTGCAAAGGTATAAAAGCATCTGGGATGCGTGCAGAAATATACTGCAAATATTTTATTAATTACTCTGTGCATATCCTGCAGATAAGCAACTAGGCACAAGTCAAATGACAATTCTGTACCCTCTTTGCTTAGTAGGAAATTCAAGGTGGTGGTATCTAAACTGGCTTTTCCCAACACCTCCATCACCACTAGCTAGCTGTGTTGGATAAACTAAATAAATGGGGCAAAGTGAAGAAACTGTGGTTTAGAAAGCTGGTCATCCAGATAGGTTCAGAAAGCTCCCTTGAGCCTTCGTATACCAGAGGCAAAAGTATCTTGGGAGAGAAGCAAAACAGAGTTGTTTAAATGTGGATAAAGGTGGCTTGTGGAGAAAAAAAAAGAGCACTAGGTTTCCAAGGTTTCTTTGATCCAGATGCCCTCAAAACAGAATCATGATTTATTTCTTTTTCAAAAGTATTTGCCTTCTGGAGCCATAAACCTTGCCTTGGTTTGTGAAGTGTGATCAGGCTGGGTATCTGAAGTAGTTTATCAAGAAACAGCTGGTAGGTTCATGGTGTTCTGAGCTTGGTTGTTGCCAGCCATTGGAAACACCCAGATTAGCTAGAAACAGTGCTAAATAAATAGCCAGGAACAAAACAATACTGTAATCAAGGAATTCTCAAAGAAGAAGCAGCTGGCAGGACAAACCACCACATATAAACCGCAAGCAAATTTCACCCCGCGCCCCTACACTTGATGAAGTTACTTGGCCTGGTAGATAAAAGATCTGCAGGAAGATAATCCACTTCAGAGAACGCCAAGAATCACATAGTTCGATCCTGAGCGATGTGTATCCTTCGCTACACTTGCTCAACTTACAGTCACTTAGAGACCCTTTGAAGTTACAACAGATTCTCGGTTTTAAAGTTTGAACATCACTTCCCCTGTAGTCCCATGGTCACAATTTGTGTACCTGGCAACTGGCCCACATGTACAGCCTTTTGCCAGGCTCCATAGTCATTTGACTGCCATTTACGAAGGTTTGGCCAGATTTAACAGATAACAGATAATCAGAGTTGGAATGGACCTTGTAGGTCATTCTAGTCCAACCCCCTGCCCAAGCAGGAGACCCTACACCATTTTTGACATATGGGAGTCCAATCTCTTCTTGAAAGCCTCAAGTGATGGCGCTCCCACAACTTCCGAGGGCAAGCTGTTCCATTGGTTGATTGTTCTCATTGTCCTCATTTTCTGGATGCATTTACATCACGTGCGATTGAATGATCTAGATTTGATGTAAGTGTAGCTTTAGCCTCTGGTGTGAGCCAAACTGGTTGGGCGAGCTTATGATGGAGGGTCTTTTCCAAAGTTGGAAAATGAGTTAATTCAGAATCCACCTTTGCATGAACGCAGTCCAGCTCTCCATCCAATAGACTGGAATTGGGATGATGATGATGCAAGAATGGAAGAGACACAACACATAATGGGGAAAATAGCAAGAGGAAGGCGTATTATGTAAATTTCCTTTTCTCTTTGGAGATTCTCAATCATCCAGGTTGTGACTGTTCCAAAATGCAACTGGACTTTCTGGTTTTTTTTTCAGAATAACAGAGTTGGGAGGGACCTTGGAGGTCTTCTAGTCCAACCCCTGTTCAAGCAGGAAACCCTATATCATTTCAAACAAATGGCTGTCCAGTCTCTTCTTAAAAACTTCCAGTGTTGGAGCATTTACAACTTTTGGAGGCAAATTGTTCCACTGATTAATTATTGTAACTGTCAGGAAATTCCTCCTTAGTTCTAGGTTGGTTCTCTCCTTGATTAGTTTCCATCCATTGCTTCTTGTCCTGCCTTCAGGGTGTTTTGGAGAATAGATTGACTCCCTCTTCTTTGTGGCAGCCGTTCAGATATTGGAACACTGCTAGTCCTTTTCATTAAACATTCCTGCAACCATTCTTCGTGTATTTTAGCCTCTGGTCCCCTAATCAACTTGGTTACTTTTCTCTGCATTCTTTCAAGAGTCTCTGCATCTTTTTTATATCATAGCACTCAAAACTGGATTTGCTACCTTGAGTTATTTATAAAGTAGTAAAGGTGACATAAAAATCAAATAAATAAACACAAGGGGAAATAAGTCTGGGATAAAGAGACTAAATAGTAATTTGGGTTATACTTAAAAAAAATTAAATGATATAAATAAATACTGTATCATTTATATAACCTCCTCCTGTCGGGCTCCAAAACCCAAGAAAGACATGTAGTAATTCTTCTAAGCAGATTTCTTTATTGTTCAACACCTACAGACAGATTCTTGCCAAACTGAAGCAAACTACCACCTCCATAAAGCATATACTCTGGGAACCATTAGGGAGAGGCTGTCTTCACCCTCTTTCATACAAACTATCAGAGCTGAGTTGTCTCTTGCTCCTCTGGAATGCACCTCCTCCCTCCTGGGAATCCAGGCTACGTTCCATCACAGCTGCAAGGGACTTTTGTGCAAGGGACTGTGGGTGGCTTACAAGATTTCAAAACAAACAACCTCTCCCTGCCCAAACATAATACCACTTCCACCCTGATAGCAATAGTACTTAGACTTATATACCACTTTACAGCCCTCTCTAAGCAGTTTACAGAGTCAGCCTATTGCCTCCAATAATCTGGGTCCTCATTTGACCAACCCTCGGAAGAATGGAAGTCTGAGTCAACCTTGAGCTGGTGGGAATCAAACAGCCGAATTGCAGCAGTCAGCAGAAGTAGCCTGCAGTACCACATTCTAACCACTGCGCCACCACAGCTCAAAGATAAACTACCGGTAGCCCTCATCTTACCACTATTCATTCATTCATTTATTTATTTTATTTTATTTTGTCAAATGATTATAACAGGTATAAGTATAAACATAGTTATGAATACATGAAATGGATACATATAAGAAAAAGAAAAAGAAAAAATAGGACAGGGATGGTAGGCACGTTGGTGCGCTTATGCACGCCCCCTACAGACCTCTTAGGAAAGGGGTGAGGTCAATAGTAGACAGTCTAAGGTTAAAGTTTTTGGGGTTTGGGAAATAAACCACAGAGTCAGGTAGAGTATTCCAGACAATGACCACTCTGTTGCTGAAGTTGTATTTCCTGCAATCAAGTTTAATGCGGTTTACCTTGAGTTTGTATCTATGGTGTGCTCTTGTATTGTTGTGGTTGAAGCTGAAGTATTTGAAGTCACAAGGGCATTGCAAAAGAGCGACTTATGACTGTTCTTCATAGCTATGATCCTTGCAGCATCCTCATGATTGGGTGATCTGAATTTGGATCCTTAGCAACTGGCACATATTTATTACAATATGAACTAGCTCATATTTATTACAACTGCAGAGTCCTGGGGGACATGTGGTCACCTTTCTTGCCCCAGGTGTTAAGTGAATCACTACAGTTGTTCAGTTAGAAATGCAGTTGTAATGCAGATGCCAGATTCACTTGACAATTGTATTTCTAACTTAACTGTAGTGATTCATTTAACATCTGGGGCAAGAAAGGATGTAAAACAGGGAAAAACTCACTGACTTGTTTCCATGGAAATTTTGGGATCGGTTGTTTAGTTTACTTTATCGTCATTGCACCTCTTACAACGAAATCAAACACCATCTTCAGTGCACACCATGACCATGAAAATAAACACAAACATACATCCTTCACACACCACACATTGAACCGAAAACCCACAACACCGCACTGCGCTATACAGTAGAATTCAACAGAGCTACTGTCCTGGGATAGAAGCTGTTTTTCATCCTATTTGTCCTGGTTTTTATTATTCTGTACCATCTGCCAGATGGTAATAGTTCAAAAAAAAAGGGTTCCCAGGATGAGATGGATCTTTGAGAATGTTTTGAACTTTCTAAGGGAGTGGGAGGTATAAAGCTCTTCCAAAGAGGGGAGAGGGCAACCCATGATCTTCTGGGCAATGACGTTAACCCTCTGGAGTATTTTCCTATCTGCCACTGAGCAATTGGCAAACCACACAGGGGTGCACTATGGTGCAGCGGTAGAAGGTCACCAGCAGTTTTTCATTCAGTTGTTGTTTTCTGAGAAGTCTCAGGTGGTATAATCCCTGCTGGGTCCTTTTGACCAGGGCTGCAATGTGAGCACCCCAGGTCAGGTCCTCTTTTATGGTAACACCCAGAAACTTAAAACTGGCCACTTGATCCACTCGGTCTCCATTGATAAGCAAGGGCTGGATGTCTGATCTGTTCCTTCTATAGTCCACTTTAAGCTCTTTGGTCTTATTGGTGTTGAGGAGCAAGTTATTGTCTCCACACCATGAAAGCAACCGGTCCACCTCATCTCAAGAGGCAGACTTATCCCACCCAGAGATGAGTCCCACCACTGTTGTATCATCTGCAAATGTAGCAATAGTATCACTAGCGTGAGTGGGAATGGAGTCATGCACATAAAGAGTATAGAGTAAGGCAGTGATCCCCAATCTTTTTTACGCTGCGGCCCGGTACCGGCATCAGCTGGGCGCCGCCACCTTTTTTGATGAAAACGTGCGGTGACCGGTGAGCACTTTTCATCAGAAAAGCTCACTTTCGGGAAATGGCTTTCTCCGGAAAGCTCACGAGTAGCCGCCATCTTTTTGATGAAAACGTGCTTCCGGTGAGCTTTCTACCGGAGAAAGCTCACCGGAAGCACTTTTTCATCAAAAAAAGATGGCGGCACCCAGCAAGCCAGCGGCCCGGTAGGACTTGTTCCGCGGACCGGTACCGGTCCGCGGACCGGTGGTTGGGGACCCCTGGAGTAAGGGACTCAACACACAACCCTGTAGTATACTAGTGTTAAGAATAAGGTCTGAAGAGGTATGATTACCTAATCTGACCCTCTGTGAGCGGCCAGACAGGAAATCCATAATCCAAAGGCAGATTGAATAATATAATACTAATACTAATACTACTACTACTAATTATTATTATTATTATTGTGGCGGTAGGTTAAGGACTATCTACATTAACTATGTAGTTAACTATTTGTTCTGATCCAAACCTTGTTCCAAGGAAACAAACACGAAACAGAGATAACAGCAAAACCTTTTAATGATTCTTTACGAATTCTGTTCCTTCATGGTTAAAAGTCTGTTTCAAACTAATTGTCTCTGATAAGAACAAGCCTTGCCACGGTTGTGCAAGGCTGCAAAGAACACAAGATAAAGTTACTAAGAAATATTTCAAACACAAAGAATCTCCAAACACCAAACAAGATACTCTGAACGTCCACAAGACTTGAGTGCAAAATCTTCTTTGCTTCCTGCAAAGAACTCTGGTTTCTCAGCTGGCTTTTATCTCTTAAGAGAAGGGCCATTACCTTGCAGCCTTACTCCTGAGTCACCCATGCTGCTGCAGTTGCTCTTTCCTTTGAGCAGCCCTGCGCGCACGCGCACTGGGCACAGGCTCCTCGGGGACCTCTTCATCACTGCTGCCAGCCTCCACAATCTGCAAAGGCAGCATTCCACTCCCTCATGGTCCTGGCCCCATCCCTGCATCACACACAGGCCCCTCATTTGAATCCTCGTTTTCTGAGACCTCAGCAATCTGCACCTGCTGTCGGTGAACCACAACACTATTAAGGAACGAGGGGGCTCGGTGGCTCAGACACTGCACTTGTAGATCAGATGATTGGCAGTTCGAATCCCTAGTGAGCTCCCATTACTTGTCGCAGCTTCTGCCAACCTAGCAGTTCAAAAGCATGTAAAAAAATGCAAGTAGAAAAATAGGGACCACTTTGGTGGGTAGGTGACAGAGTTCCGTGTACCTTTGGCGTTTAGTCTTGCTGGCCACATGACCACGGAGATGTCTTCGGATAGCGCTGACTCTTTGGCTTTGTAACGGAGATGAGCACTGCCCCTAGAGCCGGAAGCGGCTAGCATGCATGTCTGAGGCGAACCTTTATGTTTTTACATTAACTATAAACCATCAATAGTAGTGGAACTTATTCCCCACCCCCCAACCCCTTAATCCTGGGATAACAGTCTGGTCTTCAACACCTTTCAAAAGGCAATTTAGATCACCAGAAGGAAAGCTGTTAAATTTCATGGCATTCTTTATTTGTCATGGTGGTTAGAGACCTACAGCTCCATCAATGCTTAAGTTCCACCAAACACAGATGGACTTAAGTCTCTTTATCTCGTCATCACCCAGTTCTAATTCTTATTGCTCTCTTTCCCTGCCTGACCCTGTTGCATCCTGGGACAAACACTGCAACACAAAACAAGAAGCACGATTGTGAAGCCAAATTCTGGGATTCAAATAGGCCATTTGTTATTAACTGCAGCTGCTCTTAACTCTCTTCCACTTGCTGCCTGCCTGGCTATTGACACCTGTTTTAACAAAGAAGCAATAATATACCAAAAGGAAATAAAATAAGGGTTTATTTAATTTGCTCTCTGACAAAAACAGGCATGTTAAAGTGCTTGACACGATATTTCTTTCCCCTAATTGCAACCTTTTTTAAAAAAAGAAGAAGAAGAAAAAGCAGAACTTGACAGACACTGGATATTCTTAGAGCCGAAGGAAAAAATAAACCAGAAGTGTCATCTCCTCCCCAAGTTACTTTAGTTTGAATGGTAATGAGGCTATAATCAAATATACATTGGTGGCTCACGATGTCTAGGCCTGAACTTATTGTCCTTAACTGTAAATTGCACTGGAGTCAATGCTTGTAGTTATTAACACCCACACAAAAACCAGGGATTTAGACTTCTTCTGCTCCCTGTATTTTGAGTTGAACTGGTAGACCAAGACCAAAGGATTGGTCAACATTCAACCTGGCAATAAATAGTGAGGGTAGGATTCACCAAATAAGGGTTCACCAAATAAGGGAAGAAAGGTTGGATTCTCACGTTGCCTTAATCCAGGGTTGGATTAGCTTGTTGAACAAGTCACAGTTGGCGGGATCATATGTACTGCCCTGGTGGCGCAGTGGTTGAGTGCAGTATTGCAGGCAAACTCTGCCCACAGCCAGTTCAATCTCACAGGGCTCAAGGTTGACTTGGCCTTCCATCCTTCTGAAGTCAATAAAATGAGGACCCTGATTGTTGGGGGTAAGATGCTAATAAGGTGTCTACATTATAAACTGTCCAGCGAGTGCTGTAAAGTGCTATGGGGAGGTATAGAAGTCTAAATGCTATTGCTATTGCTACGAAAACATAAATCTTGACTTATGAATGATTGTGCTTAGGTTCACACAGTTTACTAAATAAAATCAAATAGACCAGCTTGGTTTGTCAAGCACAATGTGGGAACACAGCTGAGAAGAGCTATGAGTTTCACATTCTTCGTACGGAAATATTAAATGAGTATAGCAAAGTTCAAGAAGAAACTTCATTTGGATGACTTGATGAAATCTTGCAGAAAACAAAACATATCCATCAAAAATGTTGAAAGACAAATTCCATTCAGTCAGATCCAGGGCATCCAGGCTGATAGGACATAAGCAAGATGGCTGGCTGGGAAATTCTGGGAGTTAAAGTCCACACATCTTAAAGTCACACTGGTCTAGCGAAGGAACCAAAAGTCGCAGCCTAAAATTTGGTTACTTTTATATAACAGCTCACTGGGTCTGAGCTGACAAGCAAAGCAAGAGACCTACTGTTCATTTGGGAATGTTGGCAAGACAATGATTTTTGTATTTTTGATAGGGTGAAGGTGTCAAAAGGTTTGAAATAACTTCGTTTTTCTCTGTGTTCAAGAGTTCTACAACTGCCCAACCCAGATTAATAAAATTGATCAGAGCCCAGTAAATAAATTTCATGCACAAACTGTCTTGTGTGTGGTAAATGTTCTCAGCCAATAATTACAAAGATTAGCTTTTAATGGGTAATCTTCTATGTAAGAGAAAGTGCCTGTTAACTTAAGGTTAATTCTCAGAGGTCTTGTAATATTAGCATAGGAGATTTCTTACTGATAGTTGCCAGTTAAGATATTTCTTTTGGCTGTTATGAGAAGGCCAGCATTGAATGGGAGAACATAGCACATCAATCTTAGCTTGCGGTCTAATATTGAGCTTATTGATTCTTAAGAATTGGGGTTCATTCTTTCATTCCTCACAAGAGATTCTTGTACAAATGTTAAACCACAATTAATCAATTTGGGAACCGAGTTTGCACAGTGGCTATTCACCCTAAAATAATTGCATAGAAATGAAAGGTTGTTATGGATTTCTTTGAAGGAACTTTGGATCTGCAAAATTTTAGATTTAAATGCATTCATGCATACCTTGGGAACTATAAAATTGTACAAACTGACCCAAGATTTAGACCAAGTCTAACAGTAAAAAAGAAGGTAAATCGCTGGGAAACGTAGTTCAGAAGATAGAGTCATACAGCCTATCCTGAACTTCCTTCCCTAACTTCAGGTGTGAGTGGAGAATTTTTGTAATGTAAAATTATGATTCTGTTGATGGGATGGTTGCAGGGGTGAGATACAAATTTCTTAACAACCGGTTCTATGGACTTGGCTTAATTTGTGGGTGTGGCTTGGTGGTCATGTGACTGGCTGGGTGTGGCTTGCTGGCTGGGCGTGGCTTGCTGGCTGGGCATGGCTTGCTGGCCACGTAACTGGCTGGGCGTGGCTTGCTGGTCATGTGACTGGCTGGGCGTGGCCAACTCAATCAACATCACTCACATCGAGGGGCGCTTCTCCTCGCCTGGCCTCTCATGACTGTGGGGATGCTGCAATGGTCGTAAGGGTGAAAAACAGTCATAAGTCACTTTTTTCAGTGCCATTGTAACTTTGAATGGTCACTAAATGAACTGTTGTAAGTCAAGGATTACATGATGGTTGATATCTTTGTTCATATTTTGTATATTCTCCATGTGAGACCACTATTCACACATTTTACAGTTTGAGTTAAACTATTTTTTTACTTGCCCAGAGACTGGGGGTGTTATATTTGATCAAAACTGTGAAGATCTGAATTCAGAACTCTAGTCACCATAACACTCACCAAGTAGTCTTGGGCAACAGTCCCTTGGGTAAATCTGGGGATACAATACCACGTATCTCCTCCTTGGAACTCTTTCAGCAGTTCCAAAAAGGTTCCACATCCATTTGCACAATTCAAGTGACTCTGAGGGCACAGGTAAGCCTCCAACGACTCTCAGAGTGCCAACAATCAGATGACTGCAAAGAATACAAATCCTTCCATTCTCCACTGTTCAGTCAGAACTGAAGAAGCTTCTTGGATGAGAAGTGAAATGTCTTCAAGCAAAAATAAAGAAAGTCCTTTTGAAAAAGCGCCTTTGGAACAACCATGACCTGGATGACAGAGAATCTCCATAGATATTTACCAAGAGCTATAGTTCTGCCCCAGTGTGGTTGCATATAAATGTAATATAGTTAACTAAACTGGAAAGATTGGGGTAACGTATAGGAATTTAGCAGTAGAAAGTTCAACAATTATTTCATCTGGTGGACCATTAGCTTTGGGGAGTTATAATCAAGGACATCTGGAGGGTGCCAGTTTGGGGAAAGTTTAAAGTGAGTTAGACTAATGGGTCCTGCATTAACTGCAGGGGGTTGGACTAGATGACCTACAAGGTCCCTTCCAACTCTGATTATTTGTTATCTGTTATCTGTTAACCATAGTCATATACAGTAAGTAAAAAAAAAGATTAAAGAAAAATTATTATGTTGCTTTTTGCTGCTAAAACTAACTTCTTAATTTATTTAAATACTTTCCTCTCCTCTCCTCTCCATAATCTTGTCAGCTTGACAGTTGCATGAATAAAACCATGTTTTTGACAACTTGATTACTGTATGAAACACTGGAGGATATAACTGCTAATTTTTCATGTCGTGAAGTAAGTTTTAGCAACATTGAATGATATTCTGGATGTTGATACAAATAGTCCTTGCATGGAACGCTAAAGAAAATGCCAAGTGAAATGGACAAAGGAAGGAAGGAAAGACCAACTCATAAATATGTGGAAAGATTAGCCAGACCCTTAATTCATGGCAAAGGAGGGGACTGCCCTTATCATTTCAATGACGAGAAGGCTAAAAGTTACTTCTCCTCAAACTACAATTCTTTCCCTCTTTTAGACAGAGCTGTGGATGACACACGTTTCATCTTCAACATATTAAATAAAGATTGCAGGGTAGTGGTAGGATTCAAAAAAATTTACTACAGGTTCTGCGGGTGTGGCTTGGTGGATGTGGCAAAGGCTTGGTGGAGGTGGCTTGGTGGGCGTGGCAGGGGAAGGACTCTGTAAAATCTCCATCCCCTCCCCACTCCAGGGGAAGGATACTGTAAAATCCCCATTCCCTCCCCACCCCACTAACCTGCTTTCCAGCTCCGTTCTCCTGTGCAGGGCAACCAAAGAAGACCCAGCCGATCAGCTGGGACTCGGGAGGCAGAGAATAGATGGGGGCGGGGCCAGTCAGAGGTGGTATTCCAAACTACTCAAAATTTCCGCTACCGATTCTTCAGAACTGGTCAGAACCTGCTGAATACAACCTCTGGTGCAGTGACAATTGGACCTTGGGCCACAGCCTGGAATTTCACAATCCGGGCAATCTGGAATTCACACTCGCAGATAGAACACCAGACAATGAGGTCTACATCAAATATCCTGGCACTGATTGATGGGGCATCTTTTCTTCTTATTCTAGTCTATACTATACCATGATTTATTGTAGTGGCCTCCAACCTTTTGGGCACCAGGGACCTGTTCCACGGAGAAAGGTTTTTCCGCGGACTGGAAGAGGCGTGGTTTTGCCTGCTGCCTACATCCCAAGGATGGCGTTTTGCTTGTTTGCGTGGCCTGGTTGCTGGCATGCCACGGATCAGTGCCAATTCCCAGACCAGAGGTTGGGGACCCCTGATTTATTGAATAAGCCAACGCTGGTTTAGATCCTAGGGACTAGAGCAGAGGCCTCCAAAATTGGCGATTTTAAGACTGACTTCAACTCCCAGAATTCCTCAGCGAGCCATGATGGCTGGGGAATTATGGGAATTATGGGAGTTGAAGTCCACCAGCCTTAAAGAAAAAGAGCTTTCCACTAAGATTGAGATAGACTGAAATACCCTGAGCTATTTTTTCCAACCTCAACACTGTTCTCCATAACTGTTTTTTTATGGCACCACAGAAGGAGTGGAGCTTCCCGGCTGATGTTTACAAGCCCTGCCCTCATAATAAGGATTTCTAGGCCATTCTCCCCCACCAAAGAGCTTTTGCAACCTGAAGAAGTTGGTAAACCTCTGCTCTCTAGCTCCAAATGAGCTTATTTGTATTAGCTGTGTATGTCCCAGGAAGAATACAATATATGCATTGTTTGTCTGCCTTCGTGGTCAAATAATATGAGGGTACTTCTTTGAAACATGTGACTATTAAGAAAGGCCATTTTTTTTTTTTTTTTTTGTCTACACAAAATAATTTCCCAGGAAGAAACTTAAGCCAGTTGATGGCCCTGGATCTTGATTTGCAATGCAGGTAAGTCCTCAACTTATGACCACAATGGAGCGCCACATTTCTGTTGTTAAGTGAGACACTTGTTAAGTGAGTTTTCCACATTTTCATTTAGAGACTGTTCAAAGTTACAACTGTTGTGCTTCGCTGGCAGCTAGTGCAGCTGGCAGTGGAATCGGACAGTTGGAAGAACAGGGACCAGTCTGGGAGTCTGGAGAGGACTCGGACAAGGGTCCTGCATCTGATGCAGAGATGGGATCAGGACCATTTGGGAGTGGGGTGCTGCCTCTGGAGCCTTCAGACTCTGGCAGCAGGGAGGCAAAGGACCCAGGGGAGCCTGTTCCTAGTGCGCGTGTGTGCAGAGCTGCTAGAAGGTGAGAACAGCTGAAACAAAAGGGGCAACTTGGGAGTAAGGCTGGGAATATATATCCCATCAGGTATAAAGGTCAGGCAAAGATGACACAACCTTTGCAGGAAGCAAAGTCGTTCGTTCAGTTCAGATTCATTCTTGAAGCTCTTTGTACTTCAGTTGGTTTTTTTTTCTAGTTCATTTGACATTTCTGTTATTGGCAGCACTTCACAGGAAAGAAAGGTGGGTGCTTATCTAGGGGGACTGTTTGAGATTAATTCCAGCTGGGAATGAAAATAATTCCCTGCATTGCAATAAAATAAGTCTTGCTTTTAAAATAAGTGTGTGCATAATTACGGTTTAGGAAGCCTTGGTCAGAACAACAACAGCACTGAGGGGAAAAGTGACTTATGATTGTTTTTCACACTTAGAACTATTGTAACTTCCCATGGTCACGTGACCAGAATACAGACGCTTAGCCACTGTCATGTATTTATGGCAGTTCCATGGTTCCAGGGTCATGTCACCATTGGTTATCTTCCTAGCCAGCTTCTGACAAGCAAGTCAATGGGAGAAGCCAGATTTGCCCAACAACCACAAGATTCACTTAACTGCAGTGATTTGTTTGATCACTGTGGCAAAAGATCATCAAATGAGGCACAATACAGTAACTGCCTCATTTAGCAATGGAAATAGAATAGAATAACAGAATTGGAAGGGACCTTGGAAGTCTTCTAATCCAACCCACTGCTCAGGCCTGAAACCCCAAATGACTCCAGACAAATGGTTGTCCAATCTCTTCTTAAAAACGTCCAGGGTTGGAGATTTCACAATTTCTGGAGGCAAGTCGTTCTGCTAGGTAATTGTTCTAACTATCAGGAAATTTCTCCTTAGTTCTAGGTTGCTTCTCTTAACCAATATGGTTAAAGTCATAAAATGGAGCAAAGCTGACTTAACAAATTTCTCACTTAGCAACATAACTTCTGGGTTCCGTGGTGATCGTAAATCGGGGATTACCTGTCGTACTGTGTTCATTTCTGTGTATACATAACTTCAGATTATCATATATACTGTACTTCTTATTCTGCACTTGTTCTCGTAGATACAGCCCATGGGCATCATGTAGACATAAACAGTGAAAGAAGAAAACAGCCATACTGCTTTCTTTTGTAATTGTGTTTAGTTTTAACTGTAGGAGCTCATTCTAGATTGCAGAGCAGAGTATTTAGATCAGGGAACAGGTATGAAAAGAGAAGGTTAAACATCCTGTTCCTGATTGTTAAGCCACTACACATGTTTGCTTATAGGTAGGTGGGAAAACAGCTTGTTAAGTAGAGGCACACCTTGTAATGGCTCTTCCCCCCCCCCCCCCCAACTTCCAAACCTCCAGGTTAGGTTTTCGCACAAGCAGAAATCTTTCCTGCAGAAAGGACCCTGAGCCTTTGAAAACCGATCTTTGAAATTAATCCTTTCTTAGAATGCAGAGACTGATTTTTACACCAAGGGTGCTTTCAGACAAGGCTTTCTGTGTGTCATCATCAACATATTTGTTCGCAAGGAGGATTCAGATCGTATCATTTTTCCAGTAGTAGCTCTCCTTTGGCTTTCAGCTGTTTTGGTCTGTCTTTTTCCTGCCCATAAAACGTGTCCAACCCAAATTGGTACAAATCCTGTAAGGGGAAAAGATAAGATCGTGACCCCGTGAGATTTGATTGCGATTGCATGGATGCTCCTGTTTCAAAACATCCTAGACTGGCACAGCCAGAGATGGTATTGGGCAGGTTCTGACTAGTTTTGGAGAACCGGTAGTGGAAATTTTGAGTAGTTTGGAGAACCGGCAAATCCCACCTCTGACTGGCCCTGCCCCCATCTATTCTCTGCCTCCCGAGTCCCAGCTGATTGGCTGGCTCTTCTTTTGTTGCCCTGCACAGGAGAACAGAGCTGGAAAGCAGGTTAGTGGGGTGGGGAGGTAATGGAAATTTTACTGTAGACTTCCCCTGCCATGCCCACCAAGCCATGGCCACCAAGCCATGGCCACAGAACCAGTAATAAATTTTTTTGCAATCCACCACTGGCCCTGAAGCAGTCGTTTGTTCGTTTCTTAGAAAGCATCTATATGGGATACTGGAATCCAATTGTCTCCCTGTGTTTAAATCTTTCAATCTGATTTATTTCTTTATTTTACATAGGTTGTGGGCAAGCAAACCGCTACCAAACTACAGCTAGCTGAGATGGATTTCTGCAACGAAGAGAAAGTGGACCTAATGAGGTACTAATACCACTCTATAAAGCCTTAGTAAGACCCCACCTAGAGTACTGCATCCAGTTTTGGTCACCACACTATAAAAAAGATGTTGAGGTGCTAGAAAAAGTGCAAAGAAGAGCAACCAGGATGATTTGGGGACTGGAGACTAAAACATATGAAGAACGGTTACAGGAACTGGGCTTGTCTAGTCTAGTGAAGAGAAGGACCAGGGGAGACATGGTAGCAGTCTTCCAATATTTGAGGGGCTGCCACAGAGAGGAAGGGGATCAAGTATTTTCCAAGGCACCCAAAGGTCTGGCAAGGAATAATGGATGGAAATTGATCAAGGAGAGATTCAATCTAGAAATAAGGAGGAATTTTCTGACAGTGAGAACAATCATCCAATGGAACAACTTGCCTTTGGAAATTGTGGGAGCGTCATCATAGAGGCTTTCAAGAAGAGATTGAACTGCCATTTGTCAGAAATGGTGTAAGGTCTCCTGCTTGGATGGGGGGTTGGACTAGATGACCTACAAGGTCCCTTCCAACTCTGTTAATATGTCAAATGGCCCCTCTCAACTATCAATCCCTGATTGCATAAAAGAAAGCTATTTGTTAGTGGATTACAGATAGTCCATGACTTACAACCATTTGTTTAGTGACTGTTCGAAGTTAACAATGGCACTAAAACTAGTGACATGACCATTTTTCACACTTACAGCCATTGCTGCATCTCCACGGACAAGTGATCAAAATTCGGACGCTTGGCAACTGGCACGAATTTATGATGGTTATAATATCCCAGGGGTCATGTGATCCCCTTTTGTGACTTCTGACAACCAAAGTCAATGGGGAAGCCAGATTCACTTAACAACCATGTTACTAACTGAACAATGGCAGTAATTTGCTGAACAACTGTGGCAAGGAAGGTTGTAAAACAGAGAAAAACTCACTTAACAATTGCCTTGCTTAGCAATGGAAAATTTGGACTGGATTGTTGTCATAAGTCAAGTAGTACCTGTACTGTATTACCACTATTATTATGAACTTTTATTCATTAAACATGACACTCAGTCAACTGAACGTTTAAAAATGTATCACAAATAATATTAACTGGCACTGATGGTTGATATGGGTTGCTGCCTAGGTATTGACCAAGTATTTTCTTAAAATATACAATGTTCCGGGTAGCACAATTTTTTGCAATTCTGCTGATGTTATTGCAGGAATAACAATTTCTTGATATGTTTTGTAAAATTCTTGGACATGGTACCAAGTGCCCTGATGACAATGGGTATCACTGTCACATGTTTCATCCATAATCGGGTAGTTTCGATGGCCAGGTCGCAATATTTGGTGATTTTTTTTCTAGCTCTTTTTCCTCAACTCTGGCTGGTAGCAGAGTTGTTGTTGTTGTTGTTGTTGTTGTTGTTGTTGTTGTTATACACTAAAAATGACAGTGTACACAGCAAACAAGATAACTATGCTGGGTTTTGTATCACAAATCACTAGTCAAACACTTCCCAAGCATTTAGGACTGTGTGATGTATCGGCGGATTATGTGAGCAGATCCCAGTAAGGTGGCATCATCTTCATCATCATCATCATCATCATCATCATCATTCAGGATTCCAGCAGTTACCCCCATTTAAATCATGAGTCTCGAGCCAAATTTCCAAAACTTCAAAAGGATTTATTGGGAGTTAAAATGTCCGGCACATGCCTGGGTGTAGCCAACTCTGAGACACATAATTCATTGTCACCCTTGACCCTGTTTTTCCCCCCACCCCCTGGGGTGTATCATAATTCATATTCTCCAGTGGGACACATCTACAGCCAAGAGACATCAATCATGCTCTCCAGTTATAATTTTACGAGGCAGAAACTTCAGTCACCTAGTTACTATCTTTGAAAACTATTTATGGAATGCACTTTCGGTTTGCAAGTTGCCGCACTGCTCCCCCCTCCCTTTTTGTTGGCAACTCTAAAAAGACCATAGAAATATTTAATGGGTTGACATTATTATCATTATTATTATTATTATTATTATTATTATTATTATTATTATTATTATTATTATTATTATTATTATTATTATTATTATTATTATTATTGCCAGGAACTGCCTTTTTGATACTATTTATCCTGATTTGGGACGATAAAAGGAAAGCTTTGAGGCATTTATTGTCTCAGCCAGCTGTAAAAGTTTTCAATTGTTGACTCCTCTTGCAGACTACAGAACCCATATTCGGCAGGTCTGAGAATATAAGGAATTGTAGTTTATTTCTGGTTAATGCTCCCTTCTCGAAGGCTGACAACATAGACTGACAAAAAAAAAACAAAAAAAACCCAACAACAACTTAGGGTCCTTCTGGATCTTATCTTGTCCAGCATTCTCCTATTAGCCCATTAGATACCTCTGAGAAGTCCACAAGCCAAATTGGAGCTCAATTCCCTCCCTACGCCCCTAGTAAAAAATATTTGCACAGCAGCTCTTTATTCTTCAACGGCAATGTGTGGGTGGAAGTGTGAGTGTGGGTGGGTGGGTGTGCAGACAGATTCCAGCGGTTGCCATAGTGAAGGGCTGGCTTAAAGACTTTAAGTATAGGACTGTCCGTGAAATTTCTGCCTGGTTTAATTGAGAATGATGCTATAGTCTTCCAAAGGGGGTATTTATGACAATCGGGTTTGCCTTCCTGTCTTGTGCTGGTTTTACGCTTGCTTTTTCCCTCATTTATCTTGGAAAGGTCTATGCTACCAGATGGAAAACTGTACCCTTTGGGTAACTAGCAAAATTGGTTTTTGAGAGTCTCTTGAATCAATCAGATTTGGGATAAAGATGAAAATAGTCAGGTAGCTGGTTTAGAGACTAACAGATTTACAGAGTTGGGAGGGACCTTGGAGGTCTTCTAGTCCAACCCCTGCTTAGGCAGGAAACCCTATACCATTTCAGAGAAATGTTTGTTCCATCTCTTCTTAAAAACTTCCAGTCAACTTCTGGAAGCAAGCTGTTCCACTGATTAATTATTCTAACTATCAGAAAATTTCTCCTTAGTTCTAGGTTGGTTCTCTCCTTGATTAATTTCTACCCATTGTTTCTTGTCCTGCCTTCAGGGTATTCAGCAGGTTCTGACCAGTTCTGGAGAACCAGTGGCGGAAATTTTGAATAGTTCAGGGAATTGGAAAATCCCACCTCTGACTGGCCCTGCCCTCACCTATTCTCTGCCTCCCGAGTCCTAGCTGATTGGCTGGGTCTTCTTTGGTTGTCCTGCACAGGAGAACGGAGCTGGAAAACAGGTTAGTGGGATGGGGAGGGAATGGAGATTTTGCAGTATCCTTCCCCTGCCACGCCCACCAAGCCACGCCCACAGAACTGGTAGTTTTTGAATCCCACCATTGCTTCAGGGGCTTTGGAAAATAGGTTGACCCCCCTTATCTTTGTGGCAGCTCCTTAGATCTTTGCACACCATTATCATGTCACCCCTCGTCCTTTTGATAGTCTCTGGCTCTAGTCATCTTCTGTTTAAACCAGGGCTCTCCAACCTTGGCAACTTTAAGCCTGGAGGACTTCAATTCCCAGAATTCCCCAGCCAGCTTAAAGTTGCCAAGGTTGGAGACCCCTGGTTTAAAGAACTGCCCAGACCAGCTCCTTAAATATTATATTTAAAAAAAACCTATCATTTGCTTTAAAACACCCAGAACTATAAGAAGGTAGAGCTGGAAAGAGGCAGAAGTTTTCCATTCACGGTAAATCACCGCGCATAGCGTACCATCTTCTCTCTTCTAAAAAATTCATTCTAAAACGGATCTTCTAAAATGGCTTAAAATGGATCCTCCTTATTCTCTCCCTGAAACTCCCTGCACTTCTACTGAAATGAAATCATCCCAGGCTGTCCTTTTCAAGTTGCTTATGCCAACGCCGGGCCTATCTGTGCTTTTATTTTGTTTTAGTTCTCTCGGTTTTCTTCTTCTTCTTCTTTTTCTTTTGGGGTGTTGCATAAGTGGGCTGCTCTTGCGAGATAAATAATATTTATAGCACGGTCGGGACAGAATGGATTCACTTTCCTCACAAAGAGGCCATATATAGAGGTTTGTTCTCCCTCCCCTTCCGCCCCTCCCCACCAATCACACCAGTGGCGGGATTCAATTTTTTTTACTACTGGTTCTTTGGGCGTGGCTTGGTGGGTGTGGCGTGGTGGGCGAAGGTTACTGCAAAATCCCCATTCCCTCCCCACCCCACTAACCTGCTTTCCAGCTCCGTTCTCCTGTGCAGGGCAACAAAAGAAGACCCAGCCGATCAGCTGAGACTCGGGAGGCAGAGAATAGATGGGAGCAAGGCCAGTCAGAGGTGGGATTTGCCGGTTCTCCGAACTGCTCAAAATTTCCCCAACCGGTTCTCCAGAACTGGTCAGAACCTGCTGAATACCACCTCTGCGTCACACTATCACAAACAAGCCACAAGGTGCTCGTAGTGGGTCACTATGTCAGCTTGCTGGGCCCTGTGTGTTGCTGGGGGAGGATTACTTATGCTCCTTCTCAGTTGCTGTTTGGAAGCTGGACATGCAAGGCAAAAATGGGGCCCTGAAGCCGGACCAGTTTATCCTAGCTTAAGTGCTCCAACAAAAAAACAAAGAAGAGATTGGAAGTTTGCATTTCCTGCCTTATGGGGAGAGGGAACTAGCGATCTATGTTTGAGGGTGAAAAAGAGAGCGGACATACAGCAGTTATTTCTGACCAACGGTATATTAATTTATTTATTTATTCGCATCCCACTTTTATGATTTTTACAAATAACTCAAGGCAGTGAACATATCCAACACAGTTTCCTCTTCCTATTTTCCCCACAACAACAACCCTTTGACGTGGGTTGGGCTGAGAGAGAATGGCTGGCCCAAAGTTTCCCAGTTGGCTTTCATGCCTAAGGCAGGAGTAGAACTCACAGTCACCTGGCAATTGGCCCAAAGTCACCCAGTCAGTTTTCATGCCTAAGAGGGAACTAGAACTAACAGTCTCCTGGTAATTGGCCCAAAGTCACCCAGCTGGCTTTCATGCCTGGCGGACTAGAACTCACAGTCTCCTGGTGATTGGCCCAAAGTCACCCAGCTGGTTTTCATGCCTGGCAGGACTAGAACTCACAGTCTCCTGGTGATTGGCCCAAAGTCACCCAGCTGGCTTTCATGCCTAAGGCGGGACTAGAACTCACAGTCTCCTGGTGATTGGCCCAAAGTCACCCAGCTGGCTTTCATGGCTAAGGCAGGACTAGAACTCAAGTCTCCTGGTGATTGGCCCAAAGTCACCCAGCCGGTTTTCATTCCTAAGATGGAACTAGAGCTCACAGTCTCACCAGCTGGGTGCCTAACGGGACTAGAACCCATCTCCTGGTGATTGGCCCAAAGTCACTCAGATGGCTTTCCTGACCAAGGTGGGATTAGAACTCTGGGCTATTTTTTTTAACAAATTTTATTCATGCTCTGGGCTATTCTATGGGTCAGGAATAAACAGGTGTTCTTGATTCTAGGGGAGGGGCATTGCAGTTCCAACCAAGAAAAGGTGTGTTTCTGCTGCATTGTAATATCTAAAATGCCAGATCACGCCCTCCAACCTGGTTTCATTTTAATCATTACACCAGCTAATGAAATTGGGGGGGGGGTGTTAACTAATAAGGTTAATCATCAAAAGCAGCCCCCTCCCCAAATCCCCAGATGTCCATATGTGGGTGGATCATTGTGCCTACACACACACACACACCTCCCTCCCTTACCAAACAGCAAACTGTACCATTTCTCACAAAGACACTGTAACACTGTCATAACCTTTATTCTGTTTTTATTCTTCTGAGCACCATCTGTGATCATCACAGGGCGTTTCTCCCCCCCTTTTCCCCCCTCTCTCTTTTTCTTTTAATCTGTAGACTTTAGGGAGCGTGATGGAAAAGGAACTGAACTGCTCTGTTGCTATTTTAAGCTTTATCTGAAGCTAAAAATAGCTTGCCAGCTTGTAGATGCAATGCTACTTGCATATCAATGGTCCTCTGGGTTTTTCTTTTTCTTTTTTTCCCTACTCCTAACAGATCACACTGTTGCTGGGGCTGTTTCTGCTGCATCCAATATCTTTTTCTTTTTTAAAAAATTTTTTAAATTAGCCCAATGAAAGTAAGATTAAAAAAAAAAATTCAGCTTCAACGATCCTTCCCCTTAAAGGTGGACAACCTTGTGTGTTGCGGCTGGTTGGCTATTCCGGAGGTGGCATCTGTGGTGGGCTATTCATTACGGCTAAAATCACAGCTGTGAAACAGTCTTACTCATATAGAAACACACACCTCGCTTTCTCCTTCTTTCACACGTCTGAGTCGCAAGCTATTTTCCCTTCGGTTTGCAGCCTTCCTATTTTAGGGCTGTGTGCAGCAAAAAAAGAGAGAGAGAGAAAGCTGCAACCTTTTCTATTTTTCCTTTCTAACAGTTAGAATCCAGTCAGATGAGGGGGGGGAGGGAGGGAGGGAGAGAGAGAGAGAGAGAGAGAGAGAGAGAGAGAGAGAGAGGGTGGTTTGGTTTGGTTTGGTTTCCCTTCTCGCTCCCACTTTTGGAGAAGAGATTTTTGGATAGAATTCTCTCGACAGAGCGCAATGTCCTTGCGCTTATCTCATTACAGTGTCTTGTCTATTTCACTGTATCATCGCCTCTCCCAGCAGCTTGTGAGGGGTTTCTTGGGCTGCCATCAAATGGCAGGAAAAGATTTCATGAAAGAATGCCCTCCGTCAGGGCACATTTTTTGGGGGGAATGGGAATCATGGGCATTCAGCATGGCTTCAAGGAAAGAGGCAGACTAGAAAACAGGACGAGCCCCCAGTCACGCCCTCTGGAGCTTTCTGAAAAAGCACAGCCAAGAGAGAAAAAAAATATCCAAATAAATACTCAAGTGCCCTGAGAATACGGTAGAAACCCAGAAGCCACTTTCTGCTCAAGGAGAAAAATTGGGTAAAATGAGAAGGCAGTTTTTTTTTTGCCTAGCTTGATATCCACTGTGCCATTCGCAGTTGTGGCAGCTTTCCGTTTTTAGAAATATATTTTCTTTTCTGCAAACCTCAGTGGTTGTTTTGAGTGTCCGCAGTGCGGGGAGGAGCTGAGGGTCACTAGACTTCGAAGAAAGAAGGCTTTCGTTGAAGCCGACAGCGGCAATTGTTGCTACAATAGAGCAAAGGAGGAGGAAGTTCGAAGGACGGCACCAATAACATTATAACTGTGCCATTGTCACTGACATCTTGACTGTTTTTGACCCCGGTCTCATAGATGTGTTGTGGTTAGCCGGCAGCAGATGCAGACGCCAGAGGAGAGCGAGGACTCAGATGAGCAGCTAGGACCATTAGGGAGTGGACTGCTGCCTTCAGAGATTGTGGGGGCTGGCAGCAGCGACGAGGAGGTTCCTGAGGAGCCTCTGCCAAGTGCATGTCGCAGGATTGCTCGGAGGAAAGAACAGTTACAACAGTACGGGCGACTCGGGAGTAAGGCTGCAAGGTAATGGCCCCTCCTTCAAGACGATAAAAGCCAACTGTGAACGAACGCCCTTTGCAGAAGGCAAAGACATTTTGAACTCAGCCTCGTGGACATTACAGTTGGTATCTGAAGACTCTTGTATTATAAACTATTTCTTATCTGATATGTTTTGACAGACTTGCAAAAACTTGGCGAGGCTCATTCTTGTTGGAGCTAATGAGTTGGAAGCAGCCTTTTATCTGTGAAGAAACAGAATTCTTAGCTGAAACATACAAAAGGTTGTGCTGCTGCCTTGGTCTTGTGTTTGCTCTCTTGGAAACAGGTTTGGGTCAGAACAAGATGCCTCTGCTCCGTGAAAGCCAGGGGTGGGATTCAATTTTTTTTTAACAACCGGTTCTGTGGGCGTGGCTAGGTGGGCGTGGCCATGTGCCTGGGTGGGCATGGCTTTTTTTTGCAGCACCCCCCCCCATTTTTTGCCACCTGGGCCTCCTGGGAAGCCTCCTGGAGGGGTGTTTTTGCTCCCAGAAGGCTTCCCTGCGGCCCGGGAAGGCAAAAAACAGAGCGCAGGAGGGGCCTTCAGCACCCCGCTGCTTGCCTCCACCCCCTGCCTGCCCCTTTTTGCCTCCTGGACCTCAGGGAAGCCTCCTAGGCAAAGGAGTAAGACAGCAAGGGAGATCCTGGCACAGCTGGATCATTGGAACAGCTGATCATTGGAACAGCTGATCATTGGAACAGCTGATCATTGGAACAGCTGATCCTCGGGAGGAGAAAAATACCTTAAGAAGAGACTGGGTGGGGGAGAATGCAGTCAGCATGCATGATAAGGACTGACTTTGCGGGGAGGGAAGGGGCAGGCAGAGAGGGGCGGGGCCAGTCAGGGGTCATGATTCACCGGTTCTCCGAACTGCAGAGAATCATAACCGGTTCTATAGAACCGGTCCGAACCGGTAGAATCCCACCCCTAGTGAGAGCGTGCCTTTGTAAACGGAGTCGTGTATGGGTAGATAGAGAAAATTCCAAATGTTTTCTAAAGGGCTCCTGCAGCGTAGTCCTCAACTTACAACCACACAATGGAGCCCAAAATTTATATTGCTAAGCGAGACCGTTAAGTGAGTTTTGTCCTATTCTACCACCTTTCTTGCCACCATTGTTAAATGAATCACTGCCGTGGCATGGATGTTAAGTGAATTTGGCTTCCCCACAGACTTATCAGAGGGTTGCAATAGATCAGGGGTGTGAAACTCAAGGCCCACAGGCCTGCAGGTTGCTTAGACCTGGCCCGCGGGGCTGGCCTGGAAACAACAAAGACCGGCCCGTGATGCATCTGCCAGCGAAAACGGAGCCCATTTTTTAGCTGGCAGAGGGCTGCAGGACACCATTGTGGCTGCAAACGGGACATGGGGGGAGGGTTGCATGCCCCCTCCTCAGGCTCCATTTTCGATGGCAGAGGGCAATCAAAACAAGCCAAAAACAAAACAAAAGGAAAAACATTTCCCCTTTTGCATTTGAGCATGCAAGAAGGGTCAGGAAAGGAGAAAGGAAAAAAGGAAAGACAAAGAAAAAGATGGGAAGAAAGCAAGGAAGGAAAAAGAAGGAAAGAGGGTGTAGGAAGTTAGCACCCACCCCTCTCCTAGAAAAATGAAATATCCTAGGAAATATTAAAAAGGCAGCATATTTTACCTAAAAGGGAAGTAGAAACTCAGAGAGGCAGAAGCTCACCCCCCCCCCTACCTTTGTCAATGGGCAGGCCTTTAAGGCCTAGGGCAGAGTATTCTACATAACAAAGGCCTCTACCCATCTTACCACCTGGCAGATGAAGCCATGTGGTCCAGACAAAGCCTACAAAGTTAGCTAAGACACCCCACCCCCCAGGAGTCTGACAGCCAATGGGATACATTTCTTGCACAGGAACAGGAAACACTAAGGTGGGGCCCAACAGAGGGTATAAAACTAAGGGAATCTCAGCATCTTGTCTCTTCTTGTCCTTCACTCAACATCTTGAAGCATGTGATCGTCCTTTTCACTTTGGAGCTCTCAGGCATGTGGTCCTGTCCACCATTAAACCATCTTTCCAAACAGCCTGCATGTTTCCAGTGTCTTTCTTCCCCACTTGGAACTGAACCCGGAAGGATATTTCTTCCAACAAGGGGAAGGAAGAAGAGAGGAGAATGAAGAGAGAAAGAAAAAGAAGAAAAGGAAGGAAGGAAGATTACAATGAGAATGAGGGAGAATCTCAGGGAAGTCCCGCCTTAGCACTTGGCCACCACAGGTGCCCTCCTCAACAGGAGTGACATTGAGCTGGCCCTGCCCACTATGGCCACGCCCCCCAGCCTCGCCCACTCCCCAGCCCTCCAAGGTCAAACACAACCCTGATGTGGCCTTCAATGAAATTGAGTTTAACGCCCCTGCAATAGATGACCACATGGCCCTGGGGGACACCCCAACCATCGTAAATATGAACCAGTTGCCAAGCATCTGAATGTTGATCACCTGACTACAAGGATGCTACAATGGCCATAAGTGTGAAAAGCGGTCATAAGTCACTTTTTTCAGTGTAATTTCAGATGCTTGTAAATCAAGGCCTACCCATCATCTTGCAGGAAAGCATTGCAAGGAAATTCACACGGATCCGTTCTAACCCTCTCCATAGGCAGCAGTGTTATTTAGCAGGATCATGTTCTGCTTAAACAGAAGCTGAACCAGTCTTTGAGAAGCCAGAAGGCTCCCAATTCAAGTGCTGCTTTTTTATTTAAAAGTTAAAAGTTAGGTGGGGATGGCAAAGACATCTGCCTTAGAAGGTATCCTGGGAACTGAGTTGATAGCATGGAACTACAATAAAAATAAATAAATCATGACCCAGGAACAGGCAGTTTTTCTGGGTAGGATTGCCCCTTAATCAACAGGTTTGGGGATTACAAATGGTCATCTTATGATTATTTCTTTGTGCTTGGCACAGTTGTACTTTAATGTCAATACGAAGAACACCAGTTTGTGTGATTCCTCCCCCACGCACCCATCGGTGTGTCAAAACCAGAGGTAGGTATTCATCAGGTTCTAACCAGTTCTGGAGAACTGGTAGTGGACATTTTGAGTCGTTTGGAGAACCAACAAATACCACTTCTGACGGGAGATTTTACAGTATCCTTCCCCTGCCACGCCCACCAAGCCTTCCACAGAACCAGTAGTAAAAAAAAATGAATCCCCCCATTGGACTGAATGGAAGAAAAAAAATTTTTGCTGGCAGAGGCACTGCAGGCCAGTCCTTTGCTGTTTCCAGGGCAACCCTGTGGGCCAGATGTAAACACTCTATGGGCCGTATCCAGACCTTGGGCCTTGAGTTTGACACCCCTACCCCAGAGGTGGTATTCAGCAGGTTCTGACCAGTTCTGGAGAACCAGTAGCGGAAATTTTGAGTAGTTTGGAGAACCAGCAAATACCACCTCTCACTGGAGATTTTACAGTATCCTTCCCCTGCCACGCCCACCAAGCCACGCCCACAGAACCGGAAGTAAAAAAAAAATTGAATCCCACCACTGGTCAAAGCAGCTTGGCTTCTAAGGCTGTGTCATGTCATGGACCAACAGTCTTCAAACTTGGCAAGTTTAAGACTTGTGGACTTCAACTCCCAGAATTCTTGAGCATAACATGACTGGAGGAGGAAAAGCTGTCAAGTTTGAAGACCTCTGTTTTGGACCATCTGTGAATCCTGAGTGCTCTTCCTTTCTCTTTGAAGATGTCTATGGAGATTCTCAATCATCCAGCTCATGGCTGTCCCAAAGGTGCCTTTTCCAAAACACCTGGACTTTCTGGTTTTTTTTTCAGAATAATAAAGTTGGAAGGGACCTTAGAGGTCTTCTAGTCCAACATATGCCATTTCAGACAAATGGTTGTCCAATCTCTTTTTAAAAACTTCCAGTGTTGGACTAGTATTCAGCAAGTTCTGACCAGTTCTGGAGAACCAGTAGCAGAAATTTTGAGTTGTTCGGAGAACCGGCAAATACCACCTCTGACTGGCCCCGCCCCCATCTATTCTCTGCCTCCCGAGTCCCAGCTGATCGGCTGGGTCTTCTTTGGTTGCCCTGCACAGGAGAACGGAGCTGGAAAGTAGGTTAATGGGGTGGGGTGGGAATGGGATTTTGCAGTAGACTTCCCCTGCCACGCCCACCAAGCCACGCCCACAGAATCTGTAGTAAAAGATTTTGAATCCCACCACTGGTGTTGGAGCATTCACAAACCTCTGGAGGCAAGTTGTTCCACTGGTTAATTGTTCTGTCAGGAAATTCCTCCCTAGGTTGCTTCTCTCCCTTTCCACCCATTGCTACTTATCCCACCTTCAGGTGCTTTGGAGAATAGCTTGACTCCCCTTTCTATGTGGCAGCCTCTTAGATATTGGAACACTGCCATCATGTCACCCCCTAGTCCTTCTTTTCATTAAATTAGACATATCCAATTCTAGCAACTGTTCTTTATATGTTTTAGCCTCCAATTTCCTAATCATCTTTGTTACTGTATTCGTCTGAACATCTTTTTCATACGGTGGTGAGTAAAGCTGGATGCAGTGTTCAAAATGTGGTCTTAACAAGGCATTAAAAAGTGGTATTAACACTTCACGTGATCTTGACAATGCTTTTCCTTTGAAAGCGTTTCGCTTCTCATTCAAGAAGCTTCTTCAGTTCTAAAGTAGTTCAGTTTTGGGAGAAAAAAAGCACCTTTGTGTTTCTCTTTGGAGCTTCTTTGGAGCAAATGAAGGAAGAAAATTGGATTCTGTAATGTGATGTGTCTAATTTGTTTTGCGATGCTTCTCACTGCATTTACCTCAAGTTCAGCTTGGTTGTCCCAGCAGTGGCTTCATAGTTGAGAATGATGGGTTGCTTTGTCTTAATTGCCTGATTACGGTGCATGTGGAAGGGAAGGGAAGGGAGTGGAGTGGAATGGAATGGAATGGAATGGAATGGAATGGAATAGAATAGAATAGAATAGAATAGAATAGAATAGAATAGAATAGAATAGAATAGAATAGAATAGAATAGAATAGAATTCTTTATTGGCCAAGTGTGATTGGACACACAAGGAATTTGCCTCCGATGCCTAAGATCTCAGTGTTCATGCAAGCAACAAATCATGATCACAATCATAAAATAAAATCATAATAAATCATAAGATACAAACTCAGTGATGGTCATAGGATACTAAATAAGCAAACAACATAAATCATAATAGAATAGTAAATAAAGGCAACTGATACAACATAAATTGTGAGATACAAACCAAGTTATAGTTATATGAAGCTAAGGAAATAGGTAATAGGAAAGATGAAAAGATGAGAAGGACAACAGGTAATACAGCCCTACTAGGTGGTTTGACATCCTAGGGCTCAGACAGTATTGTGGAAATTAATTGTTTAACAGAGTGGTGGCATGGGGTGGAGGTGGGGGAAACTGTCTTTGTATCAGGTGCTTTTGGCATGCAATGCCCTGGAATGTTGTCTTGAGGGAAGAAGTTGAAACAGTTTATGTCCAGGATGCGAAGGGTCTCTGTGGATATTTTCTCAGCCCTCTTTCTTGCTTGTGCAGTGTACAGGTCTTCAACTGAAGACAGGCTGATTGCAATTATTTTTGTCTGCAGTCCTAACTATCTGTTGAAGTCTGTGTCTGCCTAGTTTGGTTGCTGTGCCAAACCTTACAGTTATAGAGGTGCAAATGACTCAATAATTCCTGAACTGTAGAACTGTATCAGCAGCTCTTTGGGCAGTCTGAGATTTCTGAATTGGTGCAGGAAGAATTTTCTTTGCTGTACTTTTTTGTTGATGTTTTTGATGTGAGGCGTCCATTTTAAGGCACGAGATATTATAGAACCTAGAAACTTGAGCGGCTTTACTGTTGATACTGTGTTGTCTAGTATTGTAAGAGGTAGTAGAATAGGAGGGCTTCTCCTAAAATCCACTATCATGTCTATAGAGTGTGTTCAGTTCCAACGGTTCCGGCTGTACCACAGGGCCAGTTGTTCAACTTCCCATCTGTATGTAGTTTCCTCATCTTGAATGAGACCAATCACTGTTGTATCATCTGCAAACTTCAATACTTTTAACAAAGGGATCCTTTGAGATGCAGTTGTTGGTATAGAGAGAAAAGAGTAATGGAGAGAGCACACAGATCTGGGGGAGCACCTATGCTAATTGTACAGGTATCTGGTGTGATTTTGCCTAGCTTCACCTGCTGCTTCCTATTAGAAAGCTTATGAACCAGTAATGGGATCTTACCTTAGCCACTACCAGTTTGGTGGGTGATCACGCACGCCCTCCTAACGCGCATGCACCTAACAAGCCAATTAACTGAGAGGATGAAGAAACAAAAAGTTAGGAGTGACCCTCCCACCCTCCGATGCGCTTTTCGGTGATTTTTACTACTAGTTCGGCTGAACCGGTAGCATACCACCACTGATCTATTTGCTCCGTAGACAAATTGCAAGGGGTCCAACAGCGGATCTGTGTGGTTTTCAGGTGGGCCGTTACTAATCTTTCAAAGGTTTTCATAACTACGGATGTCAGAGCAACCGATCTGTAGTCATTCAGCATCTTAATGGAGGGTTTCGTAGACACTGGAATGATAGTAGAGCGTTCAATGCAAGAAGGAACATAACATATCTCTAGAGATTTATTAAAAATGCAGGGGAAGATGAGGCCAATTGGTCAGAACAAACTTTCAAGCAAGAAGAAGTTGCCTTGTATGGGCCTGGTGCTTTTACAGACTTTTGTCTGTGAAATAAACCTCGCACATCTTTTTTCTGTGATTACTGGGGGCGGAGGGCCCAAAGGGATGGAGTCAGTTGCAGGAGACTTGCCTGTTGTTGGTGTACCTGAGATGGAGAGAGTGGCCACAGTTGGCAGTGGTTTCCTCTCAAACCTACAGGTCATCTACCATTGTCAATTCTCTTCAGCCTGGTGTTGGAAGAAATATCCAGGTCCAGGTCCAAGCCAGGAAAAAGGCACTGGAGACAAAATGGAGGCTGGAGACTGATTGGAAAGAGGTCCATTTATTGAAGAAGCAGAACCACCAAGCACGTGTGATTCTAGGTAGCTGACCACATGAAATTGACAGTGAGGGTTTTTTATGCCTTCTCTTGGGCTTTGAACTTGAGCTTCCTGTTCCTATGCAAGAACACGTGTTCTATTGGCCGTTGTCAGACTTCCATGGGGCCATGTACAAATCCTAGGAGTTTGTGCTAAGTTTGGTTCACGTTTGGGCTGATGCAATGAAGGGGCAATTCCTGTTGTGGCTGAGGGCTAACCCTAGCTTTGTTCAGGCCTTGCTGCAGGGAATTTGCTTATGAATAAAGCAATCTATCTTTTTATCTCTTAAATGCTGACATCTGCCCAGGGCGATTAAGAAAGGTGGGGATTATTAAGAGTGAGTCTGCTTCTTGTCCCTAAAAAACCCCATGTTTCTCCATTTCTCATCCAGGGAAATACAATATTCTGCCTTTTTAATATTTCTCAAAATATTTCATTCTTCTAGGAGAGAGATGGATGCTAACTTTCTACACTGGGAAGGAGGTTTGCTGTAACTGGTGATATCTTTAAGGATTTCACTGGGATACGAAGTATGGATTTCACTGGGAGTTAATCCTTAAGGTCATTCGGATGCAGTGATGGAGCTAAAACAGATGGCAACATAGAAATAGGTACTTGCTGGATTTGCTTCTGTTTTTCTGAGAAAAAGAGCAGAACGGGGACTATACCACTGGCACAGCAAGGGGGAAAAATGCACATGTGGCTTCTCGATGATCAAATCTGCCCTCCCACCCTAAGATTGTCAGCAATAGGAGATCAATAAAGCAAAGAGATGTTCAGACAAGAATAGCCAGCCTGGTCAATTGGCCGTAAAAAGGAACCATAAAAATGTTATGCTTCCTTCTGAACAAAGAATTGATATGAAGCAATCAGTACAGACAATCCTCAACTTACGACCGGTTAGTTAGTGAGTGAATTTACAACATCCCTCCTCCAAAAGGTACTTACTACTCAGATTTGAGGTTCTGATGGCTGTCGCCCCCGTTTCATGTGGTCACATGAATGCATATTAGGTGCCCGACAACCATTTGCAGGGTTCTGCAATCACAGGGCTGTGGTTTATGACTTTTCTGACAGAAACCAACATTGACAAGTAATCCTCGACTAACAATGTTTCAAATAGGGACCACTCCAAGTTATAATGGCATGGAAAAAAGTGACATGACCTCCTTTTTTCACATTTAGCCAATAATCTATCATTTTATTAATCATGGTGTCCTTCGGAGAGGTTTGGCAAATAATTTGCTGAGGTCAAGATATACTACATCTATAGCTGTGATGGCGAACCTATGGCATCGTGCCACAGATGGCAAACAGAGCCATTTCTGCGGGCACGCGAGCCCCAGGAAAACTTACCTCACTGCACATGTGCGTGCCTCCCAGCTGATTTTCGGGCCTTTTTCGGCCTCCCAGAGACTTGAGGGAAGCCTCTGCAGGCTTTGCAGACTGAAAAATAAGCCCGTTTCATCACTTCCTGTTTTTCCGGAAATACCGGAAGTGATGAAACGGGCCCATTTTTCAGCCTGCAGAGGCTTCCCTCAAGCCTCTGGCAGGCCAAAAAAAGGCCTCAAACAGGCTGAAAATCAACTGGGAGGCACAGTGCAGGTAAGGGGACAGCGGGGGGGAATTGCGCGCATGTACAGGGGATGTGGGAGGGCCACGTGCACACAATTTTTGGCACAGGAGCCCAAAAAGGTTAGCCATCACTGATCTATAGCATTCCACCAATCTATTAAGCTAGAGGTAGTCCTCAACTTACAAGAATTGACTTAGTGACTGATGGAAGTTACAATGGCTCTGAAAAAAGTGACTTATGACCATTTTTCACACATATGCCAACTACAGCATCTCCAGGGTCACATGATCAAAATTAAGATATTTGGGAACTGGCTCGTATTTATGACAGTTGCAGTATCCCGTGGTCACGAAGGTTCTTTTTGCGAACTTCTGATAAGCAAAGTCAACGGGGAAGCCAGATTCACTTAACAACCATGATACTAATTTAATTGCAGTGATTTTCACTTAACAACCATGACAAGAAAAAGTTGTACAATGGGGCAAAACTCACTTATCCAATTTCTCACTTAGCAACATGAATTTTGGGCTCAATAGTGGTTGTAGGTTGAAGACTATCTGTACTCCTGATTTCCAGACACTGACACACACAACATACACACATGCCCATTGTGACAATGATTTGCTTAACGACCATTGTATTCAACTGTCACAAAAATTATTATAAAATCGGATTGGTCCCATGAGTGCCTTGACTTAAAAACATTGTGATACAAAATATAAAATCTGGGCTCCATCGCAGACATAGTTGAGAGCTTCTTGTATGCAGGGAAGGGATTTTTAAGACACACAGAGTTAATCAACTGCTATACGTTGACAATTATATGGATCAGCTGAAAAGTTTCCACTAATGGTCTCTGCTGTCAATGATGTTATGCTCCTAATTAAGCCTCAAAGCACCTATTCAGAAGTACATCTTTCTTGGATACAATGGATTCGAACCAGAGCAACCTGCACTTTCTTCTATTTTTACATCCCTCTTCTGCGCTCTTTCTTTCGATTTTGCAATCACAGGTGAAACAATTGTTGGAAGAAATATCCTTCTGGGTTTAGTTCCAAGTGGGTGAAAAGACACCGTAATCAGGCAAGTTGCTTGGAAAGAAGGTTTATTGATGAACAAGATCACATGCCTTGGAGCTCTTGGGCTCTTGTGCCTTTTCTGTTTAATTTTCAGTGTTAAGGTTGTCCATTCCTGCACAGCCTAATATCTTCTTAATTCTCTCTTCATCTTGAGGTGTTTCTTCATCTTTCCAATATTGTGCGAAGATAATTCTCGCTGCTGTTAAAACACATAATACTAAATACATACTTCTCTTATCAAGTTTTTCTGATATCATCCCGAATAAAAACAGTTCAGGTTTAAAATCTACACATTTCACTATTATCTTTTCTAGCCATCTATGTATTTTTGCCCATTTTTTTTTTGTTTTAGCACAAGTCCACAAGTTCTCCACTTATGACCGGTTGCTTAACAACTGTTCAGAGTTATGACAGACCTCCCTGGGGTTACTTACGACCCAGATTCAACCTTCCAATGGCTGTGTTATTACAGCTTCCCTTCACTATCGCCAGGTGAAAATAAGGGCCACTCCACAAAGGCACCAAGACACCATACAAATGCTTAATCACACTATCAGGAATTATGTCAATTTAAGATTTTAAAGAAGGTAGAAAACCATAGCTCCAGGTTCTGCTTTTTAGCTGAATCTTGCAGAACTTTGCCTCCTGTGAGATCTCTCTCTCTCTCTCTCTCTCTCTCTCTCTCTCTGTGTGTGTGTGTGTGTGTGCCATCTTCCTGCATGATATTATTTAGCAAAGATGATTAGCAGATTCACCAACAGCAATCCTATTGCAATTAACCTAACAGCAGCAGCAGTAGGAAGAAAACACCATGAATTATAGATAATTCTAAGAAACAGCACTCCTATGGATACCACAGGGCTCCCCTTAGTACGAAGGACTTTCAATTTCCATAAATATATAGGTGGGAGGAGGAGGAATGGAAAAAAAAATCTTTATTATGGTCACAGACCTGTAAACCAAAGCATTCATACTTAATAAGGGTAAAAATGAAAATAACAAAGGCAGACATAATAATATATTGCAACTGGTGGTGGATTAACACGTGGGCAGTTAAAGTTGGCCTAATTTTACCTACAGGCTAGCACAATTTGGCCACATTCAGATAAATTATTTCTGGTGGTGGTACTGTTTCAGCAATTGCTAAATCCCAACTTGGAAGGAAGGGGGAAAAAATAAACTTCATTTATGCAATGTCCAAAAATCCCAAATCTATAATTAAAAAACCCTTACTAGGTTTAACAAAGATGGCACTCAAAATGGTATACAGGTAGTCCTAGAAGAAGCGAAACATCTTAAAAGGGAAAAAAACAAGAAAGTCAAGTTGCCTCCTGAAAAAAAAAAAAAACATCTTTGGGACAACCATGACCTGGATGACTGAGAATCTCTACAGACCTTTTGCTGTGGGAAGTGCAACACACTAAGGTTCATGCCTTTCCGGTTTTTGCGACGGTTATTATTTGATATAAATATCTCACTGCTTTAAATGGGGAATTATTCAGGTTCCCAAAAAGCCCAGGTGTTTGGCTAAATATATATATATAAAAAACCCCAAAGTGGTCCTAAGGATCATCATGTGTTTAAGTGCAGCGAAATGAATTCTGTGTGTTCCCAGTAATAACGTAAGCAATCCTTCTTAGTGCTTTTTACTTCTTGAATAGCAGAGAGCTAATGAGATAGAGCTGGCTGATTTTTGCTTTTTAATGCATGTTGGTGGAACAACCTCTCTCACTGTCTCTTAAATGTGATGCTTACGCACTGTGCTCCACCATTGATTCGATATTTGGTAAAGGGAGTAAACAGACCACCCCAAAAAAAGGGGGGGGGGTAAAGTGAAATAGACCTGAGCCAGCCACGAGGAAACAATCATCCAGCAATCCTTAAAATGGTCAGTTAAGTTTTAAATTGTCCCTTCTTTATTTTATTTTATACTAGCTCTATACCCGTGCTTCGCTACGAAACTATGTGATCGGCCTTAGTTTTTGGGGAGGAAAATAAGGGCGGAATATTGTGCCTCTGCCTACCGGCGTCCATTGGTATTCATACTGGCTAATGTCCTGTCAGTGTGAGAAAGAGTTGAGGGCTGTTTGGAAACGGAAACATAGAAACTGAAACAGATATTCGCTGTTTGAGCAAGAAGGAGACAGCAAGGAGCCTGGACATGGCTTAGCTCAACTGTTCTCTACTAAAGCTGGTTGCTGCTGTGAAAGTAAAACTGAAACTCCTCTCCTCTGCTTGTGTTTTGCATTTGGAACAGATTTCTTTTCAGGTGGAGAGGGGGAGTAGAACTCTTTAGCACAGTGATGGCTAACCTATGACACGCGTGTCACTCGTGACACGCCGAGGCACTTTGACTGACATGCCTGTTGGTGTGGGGAAAACCTGCACATTTAGAGGCTGCCTGTGCTCTGCTCCAATCCCTGCTCCCTGCTTGTTGCGTGGAGGCGTGGTGTCACCGCTGCCGCAAGATCTTTGCAGCAGAGAGCCAGTTTTAACCGCCATAAACTGAGGTTTGTCAGTTTCATTACCTCAGGAACGCTACAGGAGGAAAGGAGATCCATGAGGTTCACAGCCCTGCAAGGTGGCCTTCCGATCCCCACATCCTGCACCTGCAGCCCTGAGACCAGGGAGACGAGTTTCACAGCCCTGTGTGATCACCCCAGCCCAGTCCGTCATAAACCAAATTATTGATATTTCTTGAAGTGACACACAACCCGAGGAAGGCTACACTTTTTCCCGATTTTCGACACACCAAGCTGAAAAGGTTAGCCATCACTGCTTTAGCATCAGAGCCAGGGGTGGGATGCAAATATTTTTACTACCGGTTTGTGTGTGTGGGTAGGTTGGTGTGGGTAGGTGGGTGTGGCCGTGTGACTGGGTGGGCGTGGCTTCTTTTTTGTGCAGCACCATCCACCCACCCCGGTTCCATATTTTTTTTTGCCTCCTGAGCCTCAGGGATGCCTCCTGGGAGGCTGTTTATGCTCCCAGGAGGGTTCCTTGAAGCCCAGGAAGGCAAAACATGGAACGCAGCACCACCACCATCACCCCGCACTCTGTTTTTTGGCCTTCTGGGCCTCACGGAAGCCTCCTGGATGAAGCAGTAAGACAGCAAGAGGGATCCCGGCACAGGGGGATCATCGGAACAGCTGATCGTCAGGAGGGGGAAAAAAAGAAATACTGATTCCACTGAACCAGTAGCTATTTTTTTTTACTACTGGTTTGGCAGAACAGTAACGTTTTTTACTATCAGTTCACCCAAACCAGGCCGAACCGGTAGAATCCCACTACTGATCAGAGCGCGTTAAAAATAATATAGGAAATACTAATGCTCTGATGGTCATTTCGAAAAATCCTTTCTTAGTGAGCACCTAGAAGCCAAGAGGAAAATACGTGCCAAATTTCAAGTCCGTAGGCTTTACGGTTCTAGAGATTTTGTGATGATACGTGAGTGGTATTTCGCTTTTATTTATATATAAGTTTTTGAACAGGCAGCAACATTCGAATGCTTTTCCAGACTCTTGAGGGTTGCATTCAGCTTTGCTGGGTCACAAAATGGTGAGCTACAATTAAATTTTAACGCACTCATTTGTTCCAATGGGAATAAATGTCTAAGTCTGCTAATGGTGTTTGAGTCTGTTCTTCTCCCCTGAGGCTGTTTCAGAAAATGCTCTTGGTCTGAATCCCAACTTGGAAGGAAGGAGGAAAATAACTTCTTCGTTTATGCAACGTCGAAAACCCCTAAATCTATAATAAACACCTTATTATGATTAACCAAAGTGGCACCCAAAAATGTTATACAAATCTTAGGAGTTCTCCAGAGGCTTGGGGAACAAGTAAGGAGATCCAAAAAATTAGACTGATGCTTAACCAGCTGTAAATAACTAGTGCAACCACATGGCATCAGCATAGCACACAATCAAATCAAAGATCTCCAAAAACAACCTAAATAAGTTAAAAGACTCAGCAGCCCCAGAAGAAAAAACAGGAGTCATCTACACAACACACAGTGTAAAGACTGCAACAGCAACAATGTAGGAAAAACAGGCAGAAGACTGGCAAAATGCATACAAGAACATCAACTAGCAGTCAGAAGACATGCTGAAAACTTAATTTCACATTACAAGGACAGACTTAGCTACAGTTTCAACTGGGAAACTATGACAATCCTAAACAAAGCCAAGTTCAAAAACTCTAGAGAATTCCTTGAAATCTGGTATTCTGACAAATCAGCCATCAATAGGCACGTAGACCTTAACGACATTTACACAGCTTTGCTAGAGAGAAGTTCCCTGAGAATGGGCTCTGGCATGAGTCCGAAAGCTCGGAAGACTAAACCTCTGGTCTTGGTGACTGACCCAGATTGGATCCTGCAACATTATCCTTTGCCTTCATTCATAACAGGGGTCTTCAAACTTGACAGCTTTAAGACTTGTGGATTTCAACTCCCAGAATTCCTCCTCCAGTCATGTTAGCTCAGGAATTCTGGGAGTTGAAGTCCACAAGTCTTAAACTTGCCAAGTTTGAAGACCCTTGATTCATAACATCTATATACTTTTCAAAAGAGACAACCAACAAGTCAAAAGGGGGACAAAAAAAAAGACCAAAACACTTCCCCACCAACAACCAACACCCAAATGTGCTAAGATTAACATCAAGATTAGCATCAGACCAAAATCAAGAACTAAACAATACCCCAATCAAGGAACAAAGTGAAAAAGGACTGAGTGGAAGGAAATGGAAGCAGCAGCAAATAAAACATAATTTACAATTAGCTGAAAATCTAAAATTTGTAATTTTATTGGTTGAGTAATTAATGCAGTGCATAAAACTAGACTCATTATCAGCTTAAGAAATAATTGAAAATTACTGTGAATCTTTAAACATTTATATTTACATTGATGTTACCACTATTTGTCATTATTCCTAACATGAATACACATATCCTTGAAAAGAAAAGTAAAAAGACAGAGAAAACAATATTTTGCAATTGCTTCCCATTGTATCAGACTAGTGAATGCTTCAAAGTATTTATAAAGATTAAAATTGCTTCTGGTTACTATTTTGACACCAAATATTTTCCCCTTAAAAACCATACTCTAATTATCTGGGTTTGTCTTGTTGTTTGACATGCAATATATAAAAAGCCCTTCTTGCCTATATTTAGTCAAATTTCTGTTCTGAATGTACAGAGTTAATTTTGCCATTGTTGTGGAGTATATTCCTTAGGTTTGCTTCCCAGTCTGATATTGTTGGCAAAGTTTTTTTTTTCCAACTTTGGACCAAATTTGTCCTCACAACTGTCCGTGTATATCTTAATAAATTGTGATCTTTTAACATTTATTTCTTCTGGAAGGTTTCCTAGTAAAGAAAGATTCAATGTAAGCTCTGCTTTCACATTTTTCAAAAAAAAAATAATTGTGGTCATTTCTTCCCAGGACTTTTGAATCATTTATTTTCAATTTCTTAAAGTGGAAGTGTCGCCGGGGTATTCATGTGTCAAACTGGCGGCTACAAACATATAATCAAAACCCCACCCCTTTTTATGAATGATGCATGTGCAGCAGGGCTTCAAACACATGCTTGTGGCTATGATCTTGATTTTCCCCCCAAATCCCTGTGGGACGTTCTTGATGGTAAATGTTTTTCGCTGAAGACCACAGAGGAAATATTTTTAATGGGATTGGGGGGGGGGTCAATATCAAGCTCACCAAATAGGAAAATAAACTAGACATACTCTTCCTTTAAATTTGCAGAGCAAATGCATGTAAAATCTGCAAGGGAGGATAATATACCATTTCACTGTAGTTTTGAGAAGGACTGTAAACTTTAATTATTGATAACTATTCTGTGCTAAGTGATGCACCCTAACTATACTTTTTGGCATACTTAACTATTTCCTGTCTCCGGCAACAAATCTCTGCTCGGAACTGCCGCCGAAAAAACCCCCCCCCCCCCCAACCCAACCCCACCCCAAAGCCCACCCACACCCCCCCCCCCCCCGGGTTGTGGTGTTTTGGGCACTTAATTTCAGTGCAGAGATGTTTCCTTAACTTTCAATCAAGACTCAAAATAAAGAGTCAACTGGTTCATCTTCTGTTCTAAACTATGATTTATGACCATATATGTCAGAACAAGAAACTGCCTTGGTCACCCTGACTGATGAGGGAAATCCTTTATGTAACTTAAGAAAGCAACTGTTATATAGTGAGTCGTGAGGTTTTGTGAATCAAAATCTTTTAAATAGCTGTCACATATTAAATTAGATTAAAGGATAGTGAAATTGCAAAATACTCTGAGGACTGTCAATGCTTTCTTTAGCACAAAAGATTTGGCAGAATTGCAAAAATCTGGTTTGTTTGAGTTATTTGTTTCCTTGAACCCAACAATTATGATTTGTAAACCATAATTTGGAAACTAGGTGTGTAAATTGCCAAAACTGTGACTTGCTTAATAAAATAAGATCTAAGCAGTCAATAGAAAGGGTTATCTTAAATTTTGACTAGATTCACTGATCATGCTAAGCCATAGTGTTGCTTGGTTAGTTATACTTTGTGTGATCTGGCTTACTGACAAAAATATGGTTGAAGAAATCTTGTGTCAGGCTCCTTAGCACAGCTCCCAAATCAAGAAAGTGAAGTCTCACAGATTCAGACTTGGTAGGTTTATTACAGGATTAGATAAACTAAGATTGGCCTATATGAAAGATTGTGTGAATTCACTCAATGTGGTTATTTCTTTATCTAAACAATTTATATGGCAATCCATTCTCACTCATGAGATGCTGGATGAATCATAATACATTAAAACAAAACAACAACACACTCTAAATTAACCCACACAAATTAAAACAATAAGATTGTAGTTAGGCCCAAATAAATAATTCACAGCTTAGTTTATAATTCAGTGGTTGTGTTCAGAAAACACATATAACCGGTTTATTTTATTAACCCATTTTCTGAGTTCGCATGCTACACTGAACCATAAACAATCAAACGGGCTGGATTTCATAAAATTATAAATGCCAACAATCTATGTTCAATTGACCCTTCTCAGGCTTATGCTATGCAAATAAACTTTTAGGTGAATGAACACAGGACTCACACCCATGCACAGAAAGAATATTGCAAAATTTAACTGCTACAATCCTCCTGCAATCAAACAATCAAATTTTATTGTGGGTCACAGAATCAGCCTGGATAAAAACAAAACACAGCATGTAACAATCACAACACAGCACACATGATAAAAGAGCCGCTACTCAGGCTTAGTCTAGCGAGTGGGCTGTCAACAACCTACATGTTTTACAGGATACAAATACAAACTTTGTAATAACAAGCATTCCCTTGGTATCTTTATCCATCAAAGGAAGCTGCATGTAGTAGGATTCTTCTGTCCAACTTGCAAATGGGCTAAGAAGCGTTAGGGTCTGCAAGGGTCTTGGTTAAAATCTCAGTAAAACAAGATGTAATCCTGTGTTTATGGAGATTCTCAATCTGTGATTGAGTGCTTTTTCAAGAGGCAACTGGACTTCCTGGTTTTTCTTTGAAGACATTTCACTTCTCAACCAAGAAACTTCATCTCTGACTGGATGGTGGAGGATGGAAGGATTTATATTCCTTGCAGACAGCTGGTCATTTGCATCCTTTTAGAGTCATTGAGGCCACCTGGAAGTTTATCCCAGGTGAACCCATTTGCACTACTCAGATGATCCTGACAATACAGATAAACCTCCAGGTGGCCTCAGTGACTCTCTAAAAGAATGCAAATGACCAGCTGTCTGTAATGAGTATTAATCCTTCCATTCATCAGCATCATCCTCCAGAGCTAAAGAAGCTTCTTGGATGAGAAGTGAAATGTCTTCAAAGAAAAACCAGGAAGTCCAGTTGCCTCTTGAAAAAGCACCTTTGGGATGTGATCTTGTAGTTCGTTCAGAGCTCTTGTCTCTACAAGGACAGTGACTTTCAATACAGTACATTTTGTAACAGTTACCCCTCAACACTACTGATTGAGAATATTCAACCCCAGTTGTGTAAAGCAACGTTTCTCAACTTCAGCAACTTTAAGATGTGTAGGTTCCAACTCCCAGATGGGGAATTCTGGGAGTTGGAATCCACATATCTTAAAGTTGCTGATGTTAAGAAATATGGAAATAAAAGCCCTCCAATATGTATTCATAAATTAATCCTAATGCTTCTTTGAAATATAATTTACTGTAATCTGACTGAGTTCTAAATGATGTCTTGCTATATTCTAATGATAATTTGGTATCAAGAATGTTTTTAAAGCTATCATGGCCTGTTCTCCCCTCCAGGTATGTGTTAGCATCTCACATGGGAATCCCAATTTTTGTCAAATGTCTTTTAATTGGAATTTTCAATGGGAACAATATCTATCCGACATTGATCTGAGAGGCAGTTTGGTGTCGTTGCTTAATGCCCCACAATCTAGAAACTGGGAGGCTATGAGTTCTAGTCCTGGCTTAGGTAGGAAACCATCTAGATGACCTTTGGCCAGTCCCTCTTTCTTAGTCCTAGAAGAACACAAGGGCAAATCACTTCTGAAAGTGTTGCAAAGAAAAATGTAAGTGCTGGAAGACAACATTGAGTCAAGAATAGAATATTCTTTATTGGCCAAGTGTGACTGGACACACAAGGAATTTGTTTCTGGTGCAAAAGCTCACACTCTAAAATAAATAAAATAAACTAATAAGATTAATAATAAATAAAACTAATAAAATCTTGGAACTGAAAATGAATTTTAAACCAATCATAAATAACCATGCCCTCATTTCAATATTTATTGTTTTTACTTGGAATAATTTCTTTAGGAAGCCAGATCCTCTTGCAATGGAATGAGAGCTTCAAAGGTTTTTGTATCAAACAAAGACTTTAACAAACCTTGAAAGAAATCAGAACAGTGAACTCAGTTCAGAAAGAGTGTAGATTTGCACGGCTTTAATATAAAAAAACAGTTATAAAATTCTTACAGGTATGCTAAATTTGATAGGATGGAGGTAATCCATGTTTATCATGGATTAATCTTTTAAGGTAATCTTTGTTTATGCTAATAGGTCCCATGTTAAATGTAGCAGCTCTAGATCTTGAAAGTAAATTGTAGGAAGAAAAATCTGGTCTGGTTCCAAGCTGTGAGAAAGGTGTGAAAAAATAGAATAGAATAGAATAGAATAGAATAGAATAGAATAGAATAGAATAGAATAGAATAGAATAGAATAGAATATTCTTTATTGACCAAGTGTGACTGGACACACAAGGAATTTGTCTCTCCAAGCTGTGAGAAAATAAAATGGAGGCTGACTGGCTGCAAGGAAAGAATATTTATTTGGAAACTTCAGTGACAGCAGCAAATGTTTCTGGGGTGGCTGACCCCTTGACTTAAGAATGGATGAATTTTTATAGGGTTCTGAGATGCTCCAGGTGGTTGTGCAATATAGTGAGCCTTGTGCCTTTTGCTATTCTAATGGTGGTGGGTTGATCCTATGATCTAGAGGTCATGTCCTAGAGGTCATGTCTTGTTCTTAAAATTTGGGTGAGGGGTGTAAATTCTTAATCCCAGCCTGGGGGAGTTGTGGCTGAAGGTGTTTTGTTTATGAATAAGTTGGCTTGGATTTCTGAATGGATACAAAATATTCATTCCTAAAGACCAATCTCTTCTGCTTGAGGCTGTTTTACTATACAGGAAGAATGGAGCTGCTTCCTGCCTTTAAGAACATGTTTCTTCATTTCTCCTTTGGTGAAATATAATATTTTTCCTTTTTTAATATTCCCCAAAATATTTCATTCTCTGGGGGAGGGAGCTTCCATCTCATATCATGCAAATTGCATAAATGATCGATGTAATTACCAGCAAGTGACTCAGAAAGTTGGCTTAACTTAACCACAGCTAGTCAATATTTTGGCTAAAGTGTCTACTATTTCCTTTCCTTTCTCTTTCTGTCTCCCTCACCCAGATATTGGAATCCATTCTTTTCCAGGATCTTTCTTTGAATATGTTATTGCTTAATCTCTATATACTCTTTTTATGAATGCAGGGGGATATCTTGTTTAAAGTGGAATGAATCTGCCCTCTAGTGCTAGCCGTTCTCTACTTCAGTTCATCAGAGCAGCTTCTCCAAAACACTTATCTTCATGGAAGAAAATTGATGAATGGGCATGAATATGGTGAAGTGTAGAATTAAGCCTACTTATCCATATCCGATGTCGATCAGAAAGGTCGGCAGTTCAGCGGTTCGAATCCCTAGCATCGTGTAATGGAGTGAGCCCCTGTTACTTGTCCCAGCTTCTGCCAACCTAGCAGTTTGAAAGCATGTAAAAATGCAAGTAGAAAAATAGGGACCACTTTGGTGGGAAGGTAACAGCGCTCCCTGCACCTTTGGCATTTAGTCATGTCGGCCACATGACCATGGAGCCGTCTTTAGACAGTGCTGGCTCTTTGACTTTGTAATGGGAATGAGCACCACCCCCTAGAGCTGGAAACAACTAGCACGTATGTGCGAGGGGAATCTTTACCTTTACCTATACATATCCTAATTTGTTGTTCCAATGAAGGCATATAAATGACCTCCCCTTCATGCTGGTATTGCAGATAACTAAAACCTGAAATTAAAACAACAGCAGATGTTTTCTTTGAAAATAGGTGTGAACATTTGTTGAAGAGCTGTATAAGGCAGTCCCTGTTATCTTGATAAAAGCATGCCTGAACTTGGTTAGCCCTTGGATAAAAGCTGGCCAAAAATGAAATAAAATGCAAGGACTGTTGATTTATATTAGGTAGTTGAAATAAAGGCTGCAGTTTTTTATTTGTTTTTGAAAGTCTTGCTACGTGGTCTGGAAGTGTCTTTTGGCTTTTGAGGCGAGCCAGCCAGCACCTTATCTAGCTTGTGACCCATGACAAGCAAGCCAAAAAAAAAAAAAGGGGGGGGGGGTTGATTGGCACTGTTTATTACAAATTTATTAGTTTATTAATTGTTGTCCAACCTAGTCAGTGTGTGAGATTACTTTGTGATACACTATGTTGCACTAATCTGTCCAACTAGCCCAAGAAACCATACTTAGCCACATCATGCAAAAAGTTTAATTTGGGATGTTAAGGAACGTGCATATTAGAATTTATCCAAACTTAGTTGATTTCCTTGGCTAGTATTTGGGAAGCATTCCTGTGCTTCATTTTGCACATCCTTAGTTACAACTGTAGGAAGTCCCCACCCTCCCTGCAAGAATGAAATATTTTGGGAAATATTAAAAGAGGCAGAATATTATGTTTCCTCAAAGGAGAAATGGAGAAACATGTTCTTAAAGGCAGGAAGCAACCCCAGTCTTCCTGCATAGTAAAACAGCCTCAAGCAGGAGAGAGCAGAAGAGTCTTTAGGAATGCAGATTTTGTATCCATTCAGAAATCCAAGCCAGCCTATTCATAAACAAAACACCTTCAGCCACAGCTCCCTCAGGCTGGGATTGAGAATTTACATCCCCCACCCAAATTCTAAGAACAGGACATGATCTCTAGGACATAATAGGATTAACCCACCACCATTAGAATAGCAAAAGCCATAAGGCTCAATAATTGCACAACCCCCAGGAGCATCTCAAACCCTATAAAAATACAGTATATCCATTCCCATGCCAAGGGGTCAGCCACCTCAGAAACATTTGCTGCTGTCACTGAAGTTTCTGGAAACCAAAAAAAAACCTTCTTTCCTTGCAGCCAGTCAACCTTCATTTTATTTCCGGCACCTTTCTCCCCGCTTGAAACCAGACTGGATTTTTCTTCCTACAATTTACAACAGAGCAGGGCAGCCTCCACCAGGTGGAAGATATAGCTTTTTCACAGTGATAGTCTGTAGCTATTTGAAACCCCTATTTGCTGGTTGTTCACAGCATATTCTTCTCAACAGTCAATTCCTTCCAATTCCCAGGTAATTTGGCGAAGTAAAAAGTTGATTCTCCAAATCACTTTGTTAGAAGCACTCTAGCAAATTGACATCATTTGCATAATTACACAAACAACTTTCTGTACCTGATTAGGCAAAGTACTTGCATTTAGATGCAATGGGCTTTTTAAATTTAATAGGTGACGCCAGTGCTGTGACTCAAACATGCCATTAAATTAAAATTTGATTGTATCTGTAAATCATTATTGCCTTTAACATCTGTATCTCTAAATGCCAGTGGCTTGGAAGTACAAGTAGAAGTTAGGTCACTGCACTCTGGTGCTGCAATTGATTCCTATACACATCTTGTTGGTCATTAGCAGAATAAAACTCTGGAGGCCAAATTCAGCATTACTTCCCAAACTACACCCATTGCTTCCCAATATAAAACATCACAATGAAGACCAGCTATTTGGATGGTCACAAACCCAGGGAACAAAGATGGTGGGATTCAAAGCGATTTATGTCTATGGTGATTCTCAGTCATCCAGGTCATGGTTGTCCTACAGATGCTTTCTTTCAAAAGTCAACTGGACTTTCTTGCTTTGCTTGAAGACGTTGCACTTCTCATCCAAGAAGCTTCTTCAGTTCTGACTGAATGGTGGAGAATGGAAGAATTAATATTCCTTGCAGTTGTCTGGTTGTTATTCCTCTTTCTGAGTCATTGAGGCTGCTTGGACGTTTGCAGACTACAGGATTCAGGTGACCCTGAGGGCTTAGATAAATCTCCAAGTGGCCTCAACAACTCTCAGAAAGAGGGTTCACAAGTAGATGACTGCAAGGCATATACAGTAAATCTTTATATTCTCCACCATTCTGTCAGAACTGAAGAAGCTTCTTGGATGAGAAGTGAAATGTCTTCAAGGAAAAAGAGTTTAGTTGCCTTTTGAAAGAAAGCATCTTTGGGACAATCAAGTGGCTTGTTTTGGCCATCAATACAAGTTATTCCAATGGTCCTGGAAAGTAAACCATGTTGCAACCAAAGGAATGAATGAATGCTTTATTGGCCAAGTGTAATTAGACACACAAAGAATTTGTCTTGAAAGCTGTTAACAATTGTTGTAATAAAGTATCAACACACACATTTTTGATTTGCCTAATGTTCACTTTGCCTCCTCAATAGTTCGTAACTATTGAACTGTTTGAAGTAAGGATTAAACAACCAAAACCTGGCACCGTAGTGCAAAACGCAAATCTTTGTACGCTTTGAAGAGTCCTGGATTACACCTCACCAGGGGTTCAAGGCAAGGCAATACTGACATAGAAAAACAATTATCCAATATAACCTCCTCCAATTTTTGCTTTCCACAGGACCAACTAGTACACTGGGCTGAAGGCTAACTATATTAGATGTATCTTGTTTTCCACATGTGACCACTTAGCTGAACTGAAATCCAATTAATGAAAATTCTGCTGCGCATCATTCAAGGCTTTTGATTTTGATTCAGTTTGTTGAATTTATGAGCCGCGGAGGTATAGTGGTTAGAGAACTGCCTGCAATGTGGCAGTTTGAATCTTACCAGGCTCAAGATCGACTCAGCCTTCCATCCTTCCTAGGTTGGTAAAATGAGGCTCCATATTGTTGGGGGCAATATGTTGACTCTGTAAATCACTTAAGAGGGCTGTATAGCGATATATAAGTCTAAATGCTGTTGCTATTCTGCATTTCAGGTAGAGATGAATGTTTTCTCCAAATATTCTGTGTTCGTTCTCTCTCACCGAAGTCCACCCACAGTTCAAACTTTCTCCGTAGAAAGACATGGAAACATTCCTGACACCTTTGATATCAAGTAGTTCCATTTTACAGGACTAAAAACCTCAGAACTTATCTAAAAATATTTCTGTAGCAGAGGCGCTTATGTTTAATGAGATGTAGGGATATGTAAAAGAATGGCTTTTAGAAGGCTTAGGGCTGAACTAAGGGTTTGGTTTAAATATCAAAGCTTAGGAAGGTTATTGGTGGTGAGGAGAGCCAATGAAGGAAGTTCTTAGAACATTAGTGACTCCTGTCCCAAAGGTACTCTTTCAAGAGGCAACTGGACTTTCTGGTTTTTCTTTGAAGACGTTTCACTTCTCGTCCAAGAAACTTCTTCAGCTCTGACTGGATGGCAGAGAATGGAAGGATCAATATTTCTTACAGCCAGCTGGTCATTTGCATCTTTAGAGTTGTTGAGGCCACTTGGGGGTTTGTCTGTGTCCTCAGGATCAGCTGAGTAGGCTCCACACCGATTTGCACTACTTGGGCATGTGGGCATCCCCACTTGCACAAGCAGCAGCCGAGCGCGTGAACTCGTGCTCCATTTTTTGAGCGGCGTTCATGCACACCGCTCACACAAATGGAGCTGTGTGTGCACTTGCTGGCCACTCGTGTGGAACCATCCCTCTTCCCCATCCCGTGCCGGTCCACAAAGCTGGAAAGGTTGGGGAACTCTGTTAAAAAGGTCTTTCTCCCTGGAACTGCGAAACATCTTGTGTAGTAAAACAACAACAACGCTCTTATGATAAAGTGTTAAGATTTACATTTTTTATTTGCACTTTTTTTCTGTAATTTTGCCACTTTGTTTTCTTGCGGGGTAGACTTTGTAATCGTAGGTGGTAATTTTAAAATTATTTCATCATCTTCATTATCTTCCGGCTGAGATTTTCGGCGCTCAAAAAATGTTGGCGTACACACTGGTGTGGGATCCTGGACAGAGCGGAGAAGAAAATTATTGAATTAAGAACAACCCGTTGCAGGCTTATTTTAAAAAGTATATTTTTCACAAAAAGCTGAAATATTTGTGGCCAATGGTGGAAACAGGAAAGCTTTTTACCCGGGTCATAATATGGACAATAGAAGACAAAAAACTGATAAACTCTTCACAGTTAGTAGTTTCTGAAGAAAATACTGAGAAACATTTCCCCCAAATATTCTAAATTTAATTCAATATGGTAACTTCATTATCCTCTTTTGCATGACTAAATTCCTAAGTCTGTATTATTTGGAAGGGATACAGCAGAGAGAGGGGAAATAATGTTATAGGGTGAGCCAAGCCTCCCAGTATGTCCCTTCTACACCCAGGAAAAGGACAAAGAAAGCAGTCAAGGATTTCATCCTAAGAGGGCATTGTGGGAAGCAAAGTCTTTCAGGAGCCTTCCTTTCTCTGGGACTTTAAGGCAATTTGAAGAGCACTGGTTTCCAAATATAACGGGAAAATACTGCTAGCACTCCGGTGTGGGTGTGTCGGAGGACAATTTGAGTCCTATGGTAGAGCAGGGAGGGAGGAAGCGGGGTAGCTTAGTAGGCAAAGAGGAAAAAACTTGGACTTCAGCAAGTCAACAGCTGACAAGCCGAAAAGGAAAACTGAATTCATCAGCTTCACGACCCAGCAGAGATGCTGAAAAACTAAACATTCGGCAGCTGATAGCAATAGAAGGTGGCTAAAGGCAACAAAGGAGAACAGAACTATTAACAGGACTCTAGGAATTAGATAAACACACAAGTGTTGGCATTAGTATAGCGTAATACAGTGATACCTCGGTCCTTGTTGGTAATTCATTCTGGAAGATGAATACTAAAACCTGTACTGAGAAAACCACGTGACCTGCTTTTTCGACTGGAAGAAATAGCAAGGCACGAGGCAGCTGACACCAGCAAGTTCTTCCTTGCATGTCAACTACCAGGAGAAAGATGAGCACTGGGACAAGATTTCGGCTTCAAAAAATACATTGAATACTGAATTTGATGAGTTTTGAAGCAATTGAGTGCCAAGCTATGACTGTATAAGCATTCAGTGTCAAGTGTTAAAGTGGAGTTAGCAAACAAGTAACTTTATTAACCTTTTTATATCCCAGAAATCTTTTTGAAATCACAGGCCAAAAGTAACAATTTCATTGGTGGCCTGTACCATTTCTCAAATGAACCCTTTGCAGGCATGAAGATCAGCATAAAGACCTTCCATTCAAGGAAACACCATTGTATAAATATTAGTTACTATACAGGTAGTCCTCTATTTACGACCAATCGCTGGCTCACATTCATGGCCACCTATGCAGCATCTTGTGGTTCACATGATCACGATTTATGACTTTTTGCTAGAAACTGGCATTTACTTCTAATTTCTGGAAAAGAAAAATAAACGCCATTGGGTACAATAGGTTTGCTTAATTGCCTTAAAAATGGTTTGTAAAACTGGGCACAGTAGCATGACCCGCTTAATGACCAGTACAACATGCAGTCATAATTCTTGACTCAATTATGGCTGTAATTCAAGGACTACTTGTATTCCAGTATTTTTTCCCTTCTTCAGATAAAAAAGGCCCATTATAATTCAGAAGATTTCAAAACCCCAAACTTGCACTTACTTCATCATCCACTGATGCATCCTCATTAGAATCTGATTTTGAAATCATCTTTTTCTTTATTGGAGGCATCTGAGCACTCTTAAGAAAGAGAATCTTAGTGTTAAGGTTACCTCATAATTCAACTTTTAACAATATATGTTAACTAATAATCTTTAAAACAGTTCACATATTGAATTTGCCTTGAAACTATGAAGTTCAGGAAAAAAACCAGGGTGATTAAAAACAAGGTGAAGCAAAGATTAATATTGGTTTGCATGACACACGTGTCTTTTTAAGAAAGTTTTCTGTGGCTGCCAATTAGAGTTGCCAATAGGGTTTCCTACAAAAACCACAAGATTTCACACTCAAATAAACCCAGATTCTAGACAAAAAAATCTAGAAAGCCCCTCAATAAATCAGTTTTAAACTAAATTATTTTTATCTACCTAATACGTACAATCCAAATATATAAAAAACTTTATGATTTCATTACATTTTAAAATCCTAGAAACCCAGACAGAGATGGAAAAACCCACACCTGTGTTTAAAAACTCAGCACTGGCAACCCTGCTGCCAATCTTTTGAGTCCATTGGGAACCACAAGCTTTTGTCTGAATCATGTGTCAAATGATTTCACGTCTCCAATTGTTTGGTGACAATATAACCTTTGTATTCTAACTGAAGGCATTTAAATTTGCAGTCAGTATGCAATAATTGTGTTTATGCCTCTTTCTTCTCATTATACCAAGTATTATTCAGGGGGGGGAAAAAAGAACATTCACTTACAAATCCAGGGAAATCATAATCTATTCTTTTCTCAGCAAGCCTTTTTCGCAACTTGTTTTCCTTTTTCAACAGCCTCTCAGCCATTTTTTCTTCCTCCTCTGCTGTTCGGTTCCGGTTGTAGCGTTTTACGGCTGGATATGATGGCTTTCTGAACTTTCGCTCAGACCCTTTAAAGAGGTTTTCGTGTACTTTTTCTGCTGGCATAAACTCACCTATAACATGCAATCAAGACAATAGAAGCCATGGGAAACAGAACAAGGCCATTATAAAAGTTTCCACCGTGTCCTCTTCAAAAATCTTTTAAACAGCAATAGAAATTGTTCTCTTCAAGTCCATATACTAAACACAGAATACCAATGCATTATGGATCCAGTCAAACAAAGATGCAGGATCAATGCTTCCCCTTGTGGCATGTAGCACCTCTCTCTCTCCTGCGCATATGCTATATATTTCAATATTTGGTCATAATGTTTGGTTTACTTTAATATTGTCCGTCCCCACCAATGCTTGCCATACAAATTGGCTAAATAAATATGATTAATTTCATCCTCTATTATTACACTGCATTTTATTTTTGTATATTATAATACTGTATTATTATTGTCCTTGTAAACCCCTATAGCCAGGCTAGATTGAGGGGGTATATAATTTCCATAAAGAAATAAATTCATTTGCTATTGTTCCCAAGCACCTGTACAAACAGATAAAGCAATAAAATACTTCTGCCACATCAAGCTTGATTTGAATGCTGTGTGGTGTCCAACTGTTTCCCCCTGTTAATTCTGGGAAGAAGAGTATTCCGTCATTTTTTTCAAACCTAACTATCAAGACAAATGTAATCTATCACAGTCAGTTGAGTAAGCATTAAAAAAAGAGGAAAATCTATATTGGGTTTGGATTACATTTCAAGGCAGATAGCGTAATGGGGAATAAAGCTGCAACCATGCCTAATCTCAATGCAGAAGATTTAATTGCACTGCATTATTTATAAAATGTATTGATGGCCTCAATCCCAAAGGCTGAGGACACGTCTAAAATATACTAATCCAATATATGACATAGATTAACTATAACAATTCTGGTGCTTGTAGCCACACAAATAATTCAAACAGATCAAGTTGTTCCTTCTCTACAGAATCTCACAAAGGTGAAAGTTACCCTCATCTTGCAAGGCAAGCTATGAAAAACAGCTGTTTTTATGTTCCCACACCATTCACACAGTGATAGGAAGGGTCCTTCCCAGGTGCTCATCATTATGTAAAAGAGGCAGATAAAATATATCAGGGAATAATAATCCTTGCAAAAAAGAACAGTTGCAAATTCTGAGAGACACACAGATTAGAAAGAGATGAGAGAAAGAATTGGAAAGGAAAAAAAGGAGACTTTTAGTGGGAATAATTTTCAGCATAACTGACTCCTTGATGGAATTGCTACATTTAACAAATTGGGATATACTCACATTTCAAGAGTTTTTCACGGACAAGGTAATTGTTCATGGTATCTGCAGCTATCTTTGCAATTTCATCATATTCAAATTCCACAAATGCATAACCTTTGCTACCTCCTGTCTATTAAAGAGAAGGATATAAAATCTTTTAAAAATACAATAATTTTATATAGTTGAAGTATTATTTTGCTTTATTACCATTAGTAGATATATTTTTGCCTCTTTTTCAGTAGCTCATGGCATGATAGAAAGCATTCCTTTTTCCAATTTGTTTTACATACTGTGCAGTATGTTAGGTTAAGAGAACACCTAACCCAAAAGTCACCCAGTGACAATCTTAATCCAAAAAACATTTTCTGAGCTATAAAATGAAAAGTGCTTTTACTTATCACCAATAGGCACTGACTTTGTTAAAGCAACAACAGGGAAGCCTCATTACAGCTAATTAAAATTAGTAAGGAATTTTTTTGTCTATGGAGTTTATTTTCAGCTATTTTTAAAAATGATGCAATAGAAAATATAGCCTGATTGATCAGGACTTCTGCCAAGTCATTTCAAGAAAGAAACCAATCCATGTTTTCAATACTCTACAGAAGAATACTGTGCACTGGGTAGCACCATGGTAGTTTATTGCAGAAAATAAAGGGGTCCTTTTCTCAAAGGTGCATTTTCAGGAGGCAAATGGACTTTCTTGTTTTTTCTTTGAAGTTCTGACAGGAGCTGAAGAAGCTTCTTGGATGAGAAGTGAAATGCCTTCGAAGAAAAAACAAAGTCTAGTTTCCGCCCGAAAAAGCATCTTTGGGACAATCATGGATGACTGAGAATCTCTACAAAGGGGCCCTTGGTAGTTTCCAGCCTAAAATATTTATTATTGTAAGGAGGAATGCCATTGGAAAAGCAAGCAGTAAGAGTCCTAGATTAAGAGATTACATCAGAATCAAAACTGCAAAATGGTTATATTGTATGTTGAACTCTAAATACACTCTCCCACATATAGTTTGTAATTGTTCTAATTGCTTCAAATGGCTTTGTTTTACTTTCTCTGACACTTTGTGGTTTCTTCTTTGTACCCTATGACTATATGAAGTTTTGGACTAGTCATTCTTTCTTAGTCCAATCCATCTCACAGGGATTGTCATTGTGGGGAAAATAAGCATTAAATTCTCCACCTAAGGCAGTCCTCGAGTTATGATCACAATTGAGTCCAAAATTTCTGTTGGTAAGGGTGAGATATTTGTTAAGCGAGTTCCCCCCCCACATTTTATGGCTTTTCTTGCCACAGTTGAAAAGTGAATCATTCAGTCATTAAGCGGATCTGGCTTTCCTTGCTGACTTTGCTTGTCAGCAACTGGCTGGGAGGATTACAAATGGTGACCACGTAACCCAGGACAGCGCAACTCTCAGAAGAAACATGTCAATGGCCAAAAGTCACCAAATTTTTATCACAGGACCACGGGGGATGCTGCAAAGGTTAACTATGACAAAACGGTAACAAGTCCCATTTTCAGTGCCGCGGCCACTAACCCAACTGTTGTAAGTCAAGGACCACCAGTACATGCATTATCTGAGGGAGATGGGCAGTTAAGAAACGTGAAATTTATAAATAAACTAGCTCTATATCTGTGCTTTGGTACGAAACTATGTGGTCATTAGTTATTAGTTTTTGAGATAATAAGGGGAAAAAACTCTGCCACTGCCTACCAGCATCCATCGGTATTCATACTGGCTAGCGTCCTGTCAGTGTGCGAGAGTTGGCTATTTGGAAACTGAAACAGTATTTGCTGTGTGAGCAAGGAGACAGCAAGGAGCCTGGGCATGGCTTAACTCAACTGCTCTGCACTAAAGCTTCTTGGTGTTGTGAAACTGAAACTTGAAACTCCTCTCCTCTGCTTGTGTTTTGTATTTTGGAACAGATTTCTTTTCAGGTGGGGAGGGGGAGTAGAACTCCTTAGCATCAGAGCTTGTTAATAATAATATAGGAAATACTAATGCTCTGATGGTCATTTTGAAAAATCCTTTCTTAGTGAGCACCTAGAAGCCAAGAGGAAAATGCGTGCCAAATTTCAAGTTTGTAGGCTTTATAGTTTTGGAGATTTTGTGATGATACGTGAGTGGTATTTCATGTGTGTGTATTTGTTTTCTTAAGTTTTCACAGGTATTTATATGTATGGTAATCAGCTTTGTTCGGGTATTTTCCCACGTCATGATAGTTGTGCTTTTAAAGTTGTTTCAGCAGAATCTCATCTGCCATCTTCAGGCTTCTGTATTGTGTTCGTCTGTGAGTCAGAAACAACTGTAAAAGTCTGACTCACAGACGAACACAACACACAAGCCTGATGATGGCAGATCAGATTCTGCCAAAACGTTGCTACAACTTTAAAAGCAGAACTATAATGACGTGGGAAAATACCCGAACAAAGCTGAATACCACATACATACATATATACATACATACATATATATTCATTATTATTAACTAATTAATTAAATCGAAGCAAAGTTTACCTTTTTACTCCTCGAAAGGCGGACCCGAGTCACTGTTCCAAACTGGCTGAAGTACTGCTGGAGCTGAGCCTCGTAGAGGCCTCTCGGGAGGTGACCCACGTAAACGACACCTGGTTTCACCTTCTCATTCTGGGAGGTAAAACGACGAAAGGCGTTAAACCAGGGGTGTCCAACCTTGGCAACTTTAAGACTTGTGGACTTCAACTCCCAGAATTCCTCAGCCAGCTTTGCTGGCTGAGGAATTCTGGGAGTTGAAGTCCACAAGTCTTAAAGTTGCCAAGGTTGGACACCCCTGCGTTAAACAGACCTTGGAAGTTTCCTCTCTCCCAGCGCCCGGCGGGAGAAACCACCGCGTTCCTCCTCGGGTTCTTACCTTGGAGGCCGCCTTGCGCACCCGGTGCACCTCAGCCTGGAATTCGCGCTGCCGCTCCGGGTCCAGAGACAGGAGGGAGTCGCTGCCGACGCGACACTGCTCGCTGCCATCACGCTTCGGAAAGAGAGCGAGCGCGAGAGAGAGGCGGCAGCGCGCCTGCGCCACAAACCGGAAGCTCTGTTTCGTCACGTCCTCTTTGGCTCCGCCGGAGGGGTTGCTGTGAACACTCCAAGGAGACACAGAAAGAGAGCAGTGGCCCCTATTGGTCAGAGCGTGAAACAGCAGCTTCTTACGCTGCTTCGTGTTTTCATTTTTATAATCCTTCCCAAAATAAGATTGGAAACAAAGCGGGAATAATGATTAAGAGTTTAGGAGAGTGCTCAAAAGCAAGGTGATTTTCCCAGATCTTTCAAGGCTGCTGTTTTAGGTTTCATATTTAATATTTATTTAGCGTTGTTTTTATGGGTGTTTGTTGAAAGCTACTCAATGTCATTAAAAGAGTGGGATAGTTACTTTTTTTTTTTTTTTTTACAAAAAACAGTAAAATAGAAAGTAGCAATGAAAGAGAATGTTTGTAGTTTAGGGTTGAACTGTTAGAGCCCTTGGTGCTCTCTGACCTTGATTGTTTTCTTGCAGAAGTTTCAATCAACTAATATTAGGAACAGCTTGCCTTCAAAAGTTGTGGGTGATCCATCACCGAAGGCTTTCAAAAAGAGACTGGACTACAGGTAACAGATAATCAGAATTGGAATGGATCTTGTAGGTCATCTAGTCCAACCCACCTGCCCAAGCAGGAGACCCTACACCATTTCGGACAACTGGCAGTCCAACCTCTTCTTGAAAGTCTCAAGTGATGATGCTCCCACAATTTCCGAGGGCAACTTCTGTTCCAGCCATTTATCTGAAATGGTATAGGCTCCCCTGCTTGAGGAGGGGGTTCGATTAGAAGACCTCCAAGGTCCCTTCTAACTCTATTATTCTATGTTCTATGTTCATTATCCAAATAGGTAATATCTTCAGTGCTACAAGAGAATGGGATTTGCTCTCTCTTTATATACAGTGGCTTGTCCAGTCAGTGTTGATGTGAGTAGTTTTCTTCTTGGTAGCTCCTTGATTAGGCAACTGGTTACTTTTTGATTGTGAGTTGATAGTCCTTGATAAGGATATTATTTACTGCTTGCTGGTCTGGTATTAATCCTCGTTTCATTCTCCGCTTATCTGGGTGTTGATTGCTGTGGTGTTTTTCTCTTTCTCTCCTTTAGCTTTTTGATTATTTTTCCAAAACTATCACTACAGACTGGTACAGATTGCCCTGAGACGCTAACATGATCCCACTTTGTCTTTTGAGTCCTGATTATCAGTCTTGCGCCTACTAATCCTTTTGCACAAAGGATGTCCCAGGTACAATCCTGACCTCACATTGCTGGCATACAAGGGCACAGACTAGCATTTTTCAACCCTTCAGCAATTTTAAGACAGGTGGACCACAGCTCCCAGAATTCTTCATTTCCAGGGGAATTCTGGGAATTAAAGTCATATCTATTTTAAAGTTGCTACAGCTGACAAATAACCCTCAAAACAATGCTATAGAGCACTGCACACCAGAACAACTAGACACAAGAACAGTTTTTCCCCAAACGCCATCACTCTGCTAAACAAATAATTCCCTCAACACTGTCCCAATATTTACTAAGTCTGCATTACTATTCCTATTAATCTTCCCATCCTTCCTTTCACCCACCTCCTCCCACTTGTGGCTGTATGACTGTAACCTTGTTGCTTGTATCCTAATGATTTTATTGCCTGTTTCCTAGTATGATTTGATTGCTTATTTATTGTATCTTATGAGTATCATTAAGTGTTGTACCTGATGATTCTTGACTCTTGACAAATTATCTTTTATGTATACTGAGAGCATTTGCACCAAGACAAATTCCTTGTGTGTCCAATCACACTTGGCCAATAAAGAATTCTATTCTATTCTATTCTATTCTATTCTATTCTATTCTATTCTATTCTATTCTATTCTATTCTACTCTACTCTACTCTACTCTACTGGCATAGACCACGTTGGAAGAAGAGCGGTTGAAAGTTCCTCTAAACTAGCGAGCGCCTTTGTTTGGGACTACAATCCCCATCACGACAGATATCTAAGTGGGGCGACGGGAGTTGTAGTCCAACACTCAGGAGAGAGAGAAAGAATCACGACATCGTGCCTTGAACGCCTTACTCCCAAGTAGAGGCATACTCAGAACCAACCCCGCCCGCCCCCTCCCATTAGCTCCGCCCCCGGGCGGTTGCAGCCGACTTTTTCCCCCTCGCACGCGGGACCCTTCTCAACCTATCAGGAGGCCCGAACGAGCCCAAGCAAATCGGCCCGAGAAAAGGACCCCGCGATTGGCTTGCCTATTTCTATCCCTTCTCCCATAGGCTGCCTCCTCCGCGACGTCGCTTTCTATTGGCTCGCCGAGGGCAAAACGGAGGCGGGACGTCCGGGAGCCGAGAGAAGGAGAGAAGAGTGAGAGAGCGAGAAGAAGGAGCGAAGCTGAGGTGAAGTTCAGACGCTCGGAGGTCGGAGCTGCTCCCGGCGAAGCGGGAGCTCGAGCCGTCATGAGCGGCGGCGTCTACGGAGGAGGTGAGCGGCCTTTTAGGCGGGAGGGGGCCGCCCTTTCTTTCACGCGGGCCGGCGGAGGGCGGAGCTTCTGAGTGACCTGCCCCGCAAGCGACCTCCTCGGGCTTCTCGCTTCGCCAAATTGCCTGCCGGCTTTCCGAGCCTCCGGACGACGCCGACGCCGGCTTCCCCTCCTTGCTGCCCCGAGACTCACTTGGCGCACGAATCCTGGTGGTTAATCCTGATATGGTCAGCTATATATGTGTGTGTATGTGTGTATGTGTATAGTGTATGTATATGTATGTATACACACACACACACACACACACACCCCTTACTCGGGCTTCCATCCAGATTTCAGGACATGAGGGTGATGTAATGGTTAAAAAGCACATGGTGATATTTATCTTTTGTTTGTTTTGGTTCCGTTCTGAGGGACGGTTTGTCAGAAATGGCGTAGGGTCTCCTGCTTGGGCGGGTGGGGGGGGATTGTAGTAGAACTAGATGACCTACAAGGTCCCTTCCAACTCTGTTAATGGGTTAAATCGACAGAATTGTTTTATTTCCGAAGAGAGGGTCACTGATATATGAGTTATATTTGTGTTATTTCTAAAATCTAAATCGTCTGTGATTAATATATGTTTATATGTGTCTGTATGTCTCTGTGTATATTTATACACACACACACACACACACAGAGTATCATGTATATGTGCATGTATGGATACAGATCTATCTGTCTCTGTCCGTCCGTCCGTCCGTCTACACACACACACACACACACTATCATATGTATATGTGCATGTATGGATACAGATCCATCTATCTGTGTCTGTCTGTCGATCTGTCTGTCAGTCTGTTCGTCCGTCTACACATACACACACACACAAACACACACACACAGAGTATCGTATGTATATGTGCATGTATGGATACAGATCTATCTGTCTGTGTCTGCGTATCTGTCAGTCAGTCTGTCCGTCCGTCCATCTGTCTACACACCACACACACACACACACAGTATCGTATGTATATGTGCATGTATGGATACAGATCTATTTGTCTATGTCTGCGTATCTGTCTTATCTGTCCATCTATCCATCCATCTCCATACACACACACACACACACACACACACTCTTTTGAGAATGGGCATCAGAATTTTAATTTTTAATATGTGACAGTGTGTTCACAGAAAGAAGTGACAATACAGGTATGCAACAGTTCCTTTAGTGACTGTTCAAAGTTACAATGGCACTGAAAAAAGTGACTTATGACCATTTTTCACAGTTATGACCTTTGCCGCATCCCCATGATCATGTGATCAAAATTCAGATGCGTGACAACTGGTTCATACTTACAACCGTTGCTGTATCCCAATGTCACGTGATCACTTTTTTCAACCTTCTGGCAAGCAAAGTCAATGGGGAAGCCAGATTCACTTAACAGCCAGCTTACTAACTTATCAATTGCAGTGATTCACTTAACAACTGTGGCAAGAAAGGTTGTAAAATGGAGCAAAACTCACTTAAGAAATGTCTCATTTGACAAACAGAAATTTTGGGCTCAGTGATGGTCATAAGTCAAGGACTACCTGTAAAGGCTATCTCATAGCATGGCTATGTGTAATTCTTCACTACATTTACTTGTATACTGGTACATATAAGAAACTCATTCATTCAGGAGTATGATGAATGGCAATAGATATTTTTATGTCTTCTGAATGGAGAATTTGAGCATTTGGTCAGTAAAAGCAAGGTAGTGCTTTTGTGCTGAATTTAAATAAATTCAAATAATGCCTCTCTGTTTGCAGATGAAGTTGGTGCTCTGGTGTTTGATATTGGCTCCTGCACAGTACGAGCTGGCTATGCTGGAGAAGATTGCCCAAAGGTAAGGATGAAAGTTAAGTGGTAGATTAAGCCAGGAACCCTCATGATTTAGTAATATACTAAAGCAAAGCTCTATATGAGTGTTTTAGTTCTCAGAATGTTCCCTATTCCCATATTGGCTGGGGAATTCTGGGAGTTGAGGTCCACACATCTTAAAATTGCTGAGGCTGACAGACACTGCTCTGTATAATGAACAATGGAACACTGCCTGAGCAATTGTGGTCCAGTAATACATGAAACATTAGTTATGTGTTTATTTCTCATACCTGCTTGATTAATTTGGCATGCTCTGGGTCTCATCAATTAAACAAGGTCCCTGGTGGATACGTTAATATATTAACTGATAATATTCTCCAGGATTTCTTTTAGATGATAAGTTCTGTGTTTTATTATTGTATTTTGGAAACTTCCTACATTTGTAACAGATCGGGCAGCCTATAAATATTAGAAATAATTATTTCCCAGGAAAGATTACCTTTCGCTTCTCATATCACTGTAGCTTTGCCTTCTTAAGATCATATCCCTACAAATTCTTCTCTTGGATCTCAATCTTTATGTATACAACTCCCTAGGTAATAACCGACTTATTGCAACAGCAAAAACATTTCCAAAGACATTTGGTCAACTGCATCTTGATCTTTGATGGCAGGAGAAGGCTATGGAAATGAGGGATCCTGCTGCATGATCACTCCTTTTTGTAACATCCAGGCTAGTTAAAATAATATACATCAGGTGGTTATTGTATAATCTTGGATGTTTGTTCTCCATACTGTTCATTGTAGGTGGACTTCCCTACTGCCATTGGGGTGGTCTTGGACCGAGATGACGGAAGCTCCATGATGGAGATCGACGGTGATAAAAGCAAGCAAGGAGGGCCATCATACTACATAGACACAAATGCCTTGAGAGTTCCTAGGGAGAACATGGAAGCCATTTCACCTTTGAAAAATGGAATGAGTATGATGTTCTGCATTTCCTCCTTTTGATTTTAAATTCTGGTTGCTATTTTGTGGTACCTCAGTATCTCTGAAAAATAGATTTTGTCTTACCTCAGTATTTCTGAAAAATAGATTTTGTCTTACCTCAGTATCTCTGAAAAATAGATTTTGTCTTACCTCAGTATTTCTGAAAAATAGATTTTGTCTTACCTCAGTATTTCTGAAAAATAGATTTTGTCTTACCTCAGTATTTCTGAAAAATAGATTTTGTCTTACTTGGAAGAAGATATGTGGTGGTGGCGGAAGTTGAAAAAAAAAGTGGGCTATTTCAAGCCAAGATTGCTAATAGCATGCCATAGTACAGGTAGTCCTCGACTTACAACAGTTCGTTTAGTGACCATTCAAAGTTACAACAGCACTGAATAAAGTGACTTAGGACCGTTTTTCCTCAGTTGTGACTTTTTCAGCATCCCCATGATCATCTGATCAAAATTTGGATGCTTGGCAATTGGTTCATAGTTATGACCATTGCTGTGTCCCAACCTTCTGATAAGCAAAGGCAATGGGGAAGCTAGATTCCCTTAATAACCAGGTATTAACTTATCAACTTCAGTGGTTCACTTAACAACTATGTCAAGAAAGGTTGTAAAATGGGACAAAACTCAACAAACGTCTCACAGACATTTTGGGCTCAGTTGTGGTCATAAGTCGAGGACTACACATATCCTTGTATATTTCCTTTTTCTTATTTTATTTATTATATAGACTTAGTCTGAAATAAAGATTTCCAAGGAAATCTTGTGATTTTTTTTAATGAATTGCTATACAGAAGATGTAACTACCGGTAATTAAATATCAACAGTCTGGAGAAAAACTCTTGTATAGTTTGTTCTATCCTGTGGTTATTCTCCTTGTTCAGAGATACGTGTTGAATCATGCTTTTATCCAATCCTAACCTGGATAAAATCTTAAATGCCTTCTGAAAGCATAGTTCGACTTGTCCAATTACATTCTCCCTCCAAATAGATGCCAGTGAGATTTCACCAATATGGAAACTAGTAGACTATGCCTGAGGCATATTGAATACTTACATTTTTCATACCTTGCTTGCTACTACTTCATAACTGCTGTTCAGATACTGGTTGAGGTTATATGTTTCATTAGTCATAACATCCTTTGTTTGATCCAGGTAATCCTCATTTAATGACTGGTCCCTTAGGGACCAAGGTTGCAACAGACCTCCCCAGAACTACTTAAGACTCAGTTCTGGAGTTTGAATGCCTACCCCTGGCAGTCATGTGATTGCAGTTTGGGTGCCTGGCAACGAGCTAGCATTTATGGCCATTTGCAGTGCCCCATGGTCATAGGACTGGTGGTCATAGGTTTCTGGTGTTTACTTCCAATTTCCAGCAGAACATGCCCATTGAAGAAAAGTGGTAGCTTAATGATTGCAGCAAAAAAGGTTTTAAAATCAGACACTGTCACATAGTGACTCAATCCCAGTGATAGCTATACTTTCTGGGGTCAGTTATGGTCCCGGGTCGATATTACCTTCTTGTGATATAGGAACTCATCCATCTGGGTATATTCATTGAACCATTGTTAAAAGTACTCATGATATGTGCTATCTTTATCATAGTAAAAGCAAACCTAATATGCTATTTTTTTTCATTCATTGTGGAATGATATATTGATGATCCAAAACTGTTACTAATTTTGCTCTCTTAGGTGGCTCATTTTTTGAGCTTTTATTATATATTGTCAGTCCTGAATCTTTTATTAATAACACGCATGCAACAAAGTTTGCATTCCACCAACAAAAGCAGCATTCACTTTATGTCTTACAGTTGAAGATTGGGATAGTTTCCAAGCCATCCTAGATCATACCTATAAGATGCACATTAAATCTGAAGCTTCATTACATCCTGTTCTAATGTCTGAAGCACCAGTGAGTAAAAATTGGTTTTATTTCTTTCAAACAGCCCAACAAGTTTCTTACCTAAATATCTGACTGTTTAACTAGAATACTTGGCTGTGTGCTTACATCAAACCGTGTTTTTCCCCCCAGAAGTTTTGACCAGGAAGGTCTTAAAAATTCTTAACATGAAGCCTTCAGGGTTCAAGTTCAGCTCCATATAAGATTTGAGCATGTAATGTGTAGTTGAATTGCAGCTGGGATTTATGAGCTTCATCTAATACGAAGAAGTGATATGATACTTTTTCAGACATTCCCAGTACTTTTATATTATATATAACAGTCTGAAAAATTATCTCCAAATAATTAAATCTTGTCACTTTGTCTACTTGCAGTTCATTAATTTCCAGGTAATTGTTTTTGAACTTTTATAGAAAATTATATATTTTAATATTTTTTTTCTTTGCGCATTCCCCAAAAGTGTAGAATGGATATGTCTCTGTATTTATAGTATGAGATAGTTTTCTTGGAAGTTCTGCAAATTATATTTATAAAAGAGTCATGATTCTGTGGCAATACATAAAATAGTTGTATATTCTGTGATTGAGGGAGTACTTTACTTTAGTCTGACAGAAATTTATAAATCTGGTAAATCAGTTTTCAAGAAATTGGTAGGAAAGAATAGAAAAATGTCAGTCTTGTGCTTCTTGAGTCATAAATAATAATTTTGAATTTTAATTATTTTCTCTGTGCTTTTCTAGTGGAACATTAGAGCAAAGCGTGAGAAACTGACAGAATTAATGTTTGAACATTATAATATCCCTGCGTTCTTCCTATGCAAAACTGCAGTACTCACAGCGTATCCTACAAATGTTGATGAATAAGTGAGCATCATCATACTATGCTATTTTCAGGAAACAATTATAATTTTTTTAAAATAATTGTTTAATGAAGACCCTATTGCTGTGCATGATTTATGTAGGGAGATCATACTTAATTTTTTGATATAAAAACTGGATGCTTGTTACATTCTGTTATGACCCAGGGTGGGATACAAAAGCAACAAAGTCACAAAAACAGGTGAAGTCCCTTTAATTCCTTCAACTTGGCTTTAAAGGTCCAATTACCATTGACTGGAGAAAAAAACCCCACAAACAGTTGCAAAAAGGAAGAACTTCTGTTCAAACTCAAAATACGTATAAATTATAAATAGAAAAAAAACAACACAAACCACACTGAAGAATTAATGAGAAAAGGCAGGATAATGTCTTGAAGACATCCACAGATATTGAAATACACACATTGGGAAGGACGCCAGAACTCAGATAAGAACTGACAGACTAGAAATATTTTCATGCTTTGCTTCCAGCACTGGCCCATGCACAATTTGTCCTTTTAAACGATCCTCACAGCTGCAGCCCATGAAGGGGATCAAGGCCCTTTCCTCCCCCGTAGACCACACCATTCATGTTTCTCCCTTATCCGCTCCTCCCTGCGCGCCCTAGGATGAAGAGGGAATGGACCTGGGTCTTCCTCTGAATGCCCAGCTGGCCTGTGCCCTTCCCCAGTTTCCTCCACAACCTCCGGAGCCACACTCCCACTCCCTGTCGGGTGTTCCTCCTGTCCCTCTGGAGTCAAATTCTAACAGGGGCATGACACATTCGTATATTTTATTTAAAAATCAAACTTTTCTAGGCTGGTGGCCTCCATTGATGGGGTTATGCTAGCAGGGGATTACAGGAGATAGGAGATTAACCATTTGTTTACTGACTGTTAAAAGTTACAACAGCACTGAAAAAAGTGATGACTTATTTTTCACATTTATGATCGTTGCAACATCCCCATGGTCACATGATCAATATTCAGATGCTCGGCAACTGGTCCACAATTGCAGTGTCCTGGGGTCATGTGATCACCTTTTGCAACCTTCTGACAAGCAAAGTCAATGGGGAAGCCAGATACATTTAGCAACTAACTGTGTTAGTAACGTAACAATTTCAGTGATCCACTTAACAACTTCAGCAAGAAAGATGAAAATGGGCAAAACTCAGTTAACTGTTTAGTAACTGCTTACATTTCTGCTTAGCAACAGAAATGTTGGGCTCAATTATGGTTGTAAGTTGAGGACTACCTGTGTAGAATCTTAATTCATGTGAAGAACACCAATTGCAAGAGAAATGTCAATAAATGAGATTTTGTCTGGAAAGTAAATTGATTGACAGTCCACTCTGTCAGTAAAAATGAAGTTAATATGAACTTTGGCCTGGCAACCTTTCAAGCAGTTCTGAATCTTAGTCCTGTGCAAGTATACTTGAGAACCAGTATTGAGTGACTTACTTCCCTATGGAAATACACATGCTGAGCATTACAAGACAAAATTGAACGATCTGCGCATGGATTATAGAACAAACAAAAGTATATGATGTCATCAAGAGAGTAAAGGAATTGAAATAGAAATGGGCTGGTCACTTAGGAAGAAGAATTGATGGCAGGTGGATCAAGTCAGTCATAGAATGGATCCCACTTGATACAAAGTGTCCACAAAAGAGACCTAAAACAAGATGGATTGACAATGTCAACAAATATTGGCCCAGTTGGCAAAAGAAAGCTCAGGACCGTATTGTTTGGACCCCCCCCCCAAGGCACAAGCAGGAGACCCTACACCACGGGTGGGCAACTATGGCCCTTTATGAATTATGGACTTCAACTCCCAGAATTCCTGAGCAAGCCATGCTAGCTCAGGAATTTTGGGAGTTGAAGTCCCAAGTCATACAAGGGGCCATAGTTGCCCACCTCTGCCCTACACCATTTCTGACAAATGGCAGTCCAATCTCTTCTTGAAAGCCTCCAGTGATGAAGCTCCCACAACTTCCGAAGGGAACTTCTGTTCCATAGATTGATTGTTCTCACTTCATCCTCCAGTGGATAGATTATGGCTAGGATGATGATGATGATGACGACGGCAACAGCGGATATAATTTACTGCCAGTTTAGTTCTCTAAGATCTAAGTTCTCACACAAATAGGCCTTGCGGTCATTTGATGGCTTGCTTTTCAACCATCACAGCTTATTATTGAAATTGCGGGCTCCATTATGATTGTATGTTAAGGATTAACCTAATATCATAAGATATAAATTCGTGCAATATGTAAAAGCCAAACAAACCATGATGAATATGCTGCTCCTGTGCCAAAATTCTGTTGTCTTCCTTGACTCTGCAACTAGCTTTGCGAATGGCAGATCTACTGGGTTGATCTTAGATAGTGGAGCAACACACACAACTGCGATTCCAGTCCATGATGGGTACGTGCTTCAGCAAGGTGAGAAATCTTCCAGCCTGATCTGAGCTATCCTGCTATGTAGTAAGACTCGACACACACAAATGACAGGGTTAGTTTGTACCAAACAAAATGAAGTAAATAAAACTTATTTCTGAAAAGCATTACGATGACCATCAATAGAGTGCATGTTTAATGGTCATGAGATGATGTTCTGGATAAATCAGAAAATAGTTATTTAAAATGCATTTATTTATATTATATACAATATATGAGAGCCAGTTTGCTCTAGTGGTTAAGGCATCAGGCTGGAAAGCAAGGGATTGTGAGTTCAAGTCCTGCCTTAAGCCATGAAAGCCAGCTGGGTGATCTTGGGCCAGTCATTCTCAGCTGAATTCACCTCACAGAGTTGTTGTTGCAGGGAAAATAGGAAGATGTGTTAGATATGTTTGCTTCCTTGAGTTATTCATAAAATAATAAAGGTGGTATATAAATATTATTTGAAAACAAAAATGTGTATATGTGAGCAAATAGCTGGGCCTGTTTTCAAAACAACTGTTGAATTTGAAAAAAATGCATCTGCTTTTACATTCAAAGAGATGTCTTCCTTCCACACTAGCCGCTTTGCAAAGCATCTCTTTCTAATATATTGCAAAACTCTAATCCGTTAGAAGAATGAGAAGTAGTCAGAATATAGCAAAATAAAACTAGAAGAAAAACTAACTTTGCATTGTTATCCAAAGACTGAAAGACTTGGAGTTAGATAAATAAAACCCTCTGCATTAATAATCAGCATATGTCTAAGTAATAGGTGCTGAGGACAAATAGCAGTAATAAAGCTGGATTAGATTGTTTTGCTGGGATATTGAGGGCCATATTGGACTCTAATTTCTGTTTAAAAGGGAATCATGAATAATTGAGGAAATAATTTTATAACCCCTAAGAAGGCCAGCCAAATGTAATGAATATATGAGACATTAAAAGTTTATATGGTTTCTCTTGAAGTATCTTTGGCTTTTACAAAAAAAGATTTTGTCATTTTCCCTTTTGCTCTTGTGCAGAAAAATACAGTTTCTGAGAACTCAGTGGCCCATGAGGACACAAAAGCTTGTTACTCTGGTGTTAAGGAAACATGAGTTTGTTGGCAAAACAAGTTTCTATGTAAAATGTGAGTGGTGGCAGAGTATTAAATCTTTTGATTCCATTTGTGCCCTGCATTTAGGCATTGTGAAGTCACCTCTGGCTGGAGATTTCATTTCAATGCAGTGCAGGGAACTGTTTCAAGAAATGAACGTTGAGATCATCCCACCTTATATGATTGCATCGAAGGTAAGATCCTGTGTTAAAAGGAATTGAAAGAAAGCTGCACATTCTTGTAAATGTGAATCAAAAAGCTGCTTTTTCATTCACAAAACGTCTGGTTTAACAATAGTTTCCCCAACGTTAAATTCCATCAGGGTTGGCCTTAGATTTAAATAGTTTAGAGCAGAGGTCTCCAAACTTGGCAACTTTAAGACTTATGAACCAGCTCCCAGAATTCTGGGAGTTGAAGTCCACAAGTCTTAAAGTTGCCAAGTTTGGGGACCCCTGGTATAGAGTCATACACAGAGGATCCACATTAAAGAAAGAATTTTAATTCCCAATGAACGCCACTATTCCGAAACACAGGTTGGATTCGCACATTAAGCTATAAACATGCCAGGAACTTGTAATGCTTCATTTATGGTTGAATTACATTATCCAGTATATTTTAACTTTGGTCATGGATGCTGGAAATTGTAGTTCAGCCACAGTTGAAGTACCCATAGTTTGTCCCTGACATAAGCCATTCCACAGTTCATGCATGAAGCATGAACCCAGCTAGTGGGATGTTATTGTGCTAAAGAAAGTGTTTACAGGTGTACAGTTTTGCAAAGCCACAATCTTTTTCATGAGCTGGTTATGTATTTATCAATAATAAATGATAAGAGCTGAACTGTGAGTAGCTTTTAACTTAGTCAGGCTGGGATGTTCTGTTGTCTCTCTTGGCTTAAAATGAAACTTTATGTACTTCATCCTCAACATTCCTAGGTTTATAAACTTCTGTAAGCCGTCTATGGAATAATATATTTAAATGTGACCCTTTGGAATGACCTTGATTTTATATTCCAGGAAGCAGTTCGAGAGGGTTCTCCAGCAAACTGGAAAAGAAAAGAGAAATTACCGCAGGTCACAAGATCTTGGCACAACTATATGTGTAATGTAAGTATTTGTCATCGCGTTAATTTGCTTGGATGTATAAGAAGTCTGTCCTTTGATTTCTACAATGAATGGTTCCTTTAGCGAGTGAACTGCAGTATGACTCATGGTTCTGATTATTTAAATAGGATTCCTTTACCACATGCAATCTGTAAATTGCATTATTAGTAAATGTTGGTGTAATGAAAAATTATAAACACATTCTGGATTTTTCTGGAGAAAAGCAGACCAGTGGGAAAGTAAAAAGGAAATTAATAACATGATTAACATTACTTATAGGTAGCATTTTACGACATAACTCTTGATCCATGCGTCCTTCTAGGCTTCCTAGAGAGCCTTATGTTTTGATTTCTGATATTACAGATTTATTCCATTGTTTTCTGCCCTGATAGCCTTTCTTAAAGAGACTTGCATTTTTGGCTTTTTGGCCACAGCTTTGTAGCATTAGAAAGAGAAATTTAGGCTGTTAAGCTCACTGTTCTTCTGAGTTCAGGAATTCAGCCTAAAGCAGATCTCCGAATAAGTGCAGGGAAATAGAGATGTTTGGATATCGTTTCCACTGTGGTACTTGGTGATACGGAGTATTTCCTGACCTGTACTTGGATGCTCCTACTTGGATTTCCTAATATAATAGTGATGTTAAGAATGTGGTGTCCATGTTGTCTAAGTCGGACCTTTGTTTTACCTTTATCTTTTTTTTTAAGGAAATATATATATATATAGCAGTACATGTATCAGAAATCCTTGTGTGAAAATATCTTTTCTCCTCCCATAGTGTGTGATTCAGGACTTTCAAGCTTCTGTTCTACAAGTTTCTGATTCAGCTTATGACGAGCAGTAAGTCTCTGTTAATTTATGGGAATGTTATGATGGCTGACACAAGACTGTCTTCCGATCTGAACTGTAAACTGGTTCCAGTCTGATTGAAATTGAACAGGTGGGATACTGGAAGAAGTGCCACTGCCCTCTATCAGTGAGGATGGAAGGATTCCCCTTGCTGTGATTGTGGTGCTGATATGCAAACTATTAAACGTATTGTAAAAGATTGTGCACAATGTGCGTGTCTCTGGTTACCTAGAAGATCTGCATGAAGCAACGCCAGAGGCTGTTGCCTGGATAACTGAATTGGACATGCATGCCAAACTCCCACAGAAGTTTTACTTATAATTACATGGACTTCCCTTCCGTCATGTCCTCATCATATGCTAAATAATAAGCATAAATGTTACATTGGAGGCCCGGTTCTCCTTTTGGCCCCTTTACCTAACCCCACCATTTTCTCTCTTAAAATCCTCTATAAGCAGGGTGAAATTGGGTGTATGTAATGTCTATTCTTGGGAGTTGGGATTGGGATGCCACCGTTAGCATCTGATTGTAGCAATAATATTCCTGGATTCTGAAGACAACCCAGATAAAGCTTATTTTTAGATACGGAAAGTGCAAAATGTGATCTGCTTTAAAAACATTACAAAACCCTTTCTGTGCTTAGCTTTATACCAGAAATGGAGAATTAGGAACTTTCTTGGATATTAATTATAGCTCTCCTAATTCATGTGAACTTCTGTGCTGACAAGGGCTTATGGGATATTTGTTCAAACATCTGGAAAATATTGAGTTTTCACAAGACTCTTCCACTGTTATTAAATTGCTGCTTCTGAGATTTCTTGAAAAGTAACTTCTTTTATAAAAACAGGAAAAGAAATGCTTGTTCACTGAATGTCATCTGAAAATGTCTGATTTTCACCTCCAGGGTGGCTGCGCAAATGCCAACCGTACACTATGAATTCCCCAATGGCTACAATTGTGATTTTGGCGCTGAGCGGTTAAAAATTCCTGAAGGCTTGTTTGACCCTTCAAATGTAAAGGTAAAACTAAGCAAGATGGAATGGAAATGGATCCTTTGTGTATCTGTTCAATGGGCAGTTTTAGTCATACATTATGTCATAACAAGGAGAAATAAGAGATTCTGTGCTGCATGTACCTTTTTCCTACTTACTAGAATTATCAGATGGAGCTTCTCATTTCATGATTTTTTTCCCCTAGATGATTTGGGCCCTCTTTGAAAAAAAGACTCAAGGTGTTCTTACCAATTCTGTCTCTGGTGTGACCAAAACTAATTCTAGACATTCTTTCTCTTTTCTAGGGCTTATCTGGCAATACAATGCTTGGTGTGAGTCATGTGGTCACCACTAGTGTTGGAATGTGCGATATAGACATTCGGCCGGTAGGTATTAACTCGGCACAATGGAAGGTTTATTTTTCTTGATTAAAATTTGGAATGGCAGCAACAACTATGCTGTGATGCAGGAATCTGCGCTGTTCAGAGCTACCTGAAAGCCAGTTGTGTTTTTACGTTTGATCTTAGCCAAAAGGCCAACAAGCAATATAGTTCAGGTGTATTTTTCGGGTATGCCCAGATGTAGCTCAAAGGTTGCAGATTGGATGGCGATGGTTCAGTTCTTGTGTCAATGGTAACAATAGGAATAGCACTGGCACTTAGACTTATATACCTCTTCATAGTGCTTTATAGCAGTCTCTGGGCAGTTTACAGTGTCAGCATATTGCCCCCAACAATCTAGATCCTCCTTTTTCCAAACTCGGAAGGATGGAAGGCTGAGTCAACCTTCAGCCGGTCAGGATCAAACTCTAGGCAGTGGGCAGTCTGCAATAACTGCATTTTAACCATTGCACCACCATGGCTTTGAGGGTGATGCTGAATACTCTTAGCTAAATGCTAAGAAGAACCAGGTTGGATTAGGCCAAATTCCAAAATTATCCTTATGTACGGCTAGTAGGCTGTTTATAAAGAGAAGAAGGGGCAAGCAAAGAATACATTGGCTTGATAACATTGAAACCGATACAAAGAGGGACATCAAACAATTGAAACTGTGCCAAGGAAACTGTGGGGTCTTGTGCAGGCACTCTCTGAGAATTGGACACAATTGAATCGAAGAAAAAATAAATAAACCCTGAGATTGCACTGTAAATATTTGTGAGACCAGAAGCACGACCACAAGAGCTTGACTTTGGGAAATCCAGTCTGGGATGTGTTTTTCAGAGTTGGGCTGTTTTAGTTTTTCAGCACAGACTCCACAGTTGTGCCTCAAATGTGCAAACTTGATGAAGAATCCAAATTGTGTTGCTTGTTTACTGAATTATAGATTCAAGTTTCCAAAATATTAATTAGTATGGAATTTTAAATGTTCTTTATATTGTGGAAAACTTTTATTAAAACTTATATATTCTCTTTTGCACAAGAAATACTCCCAAGTTTTACATTTGTTAGTGAAAATTGAATTTTTACCTCCTTGCCCTATTTAATAAGTAATACAAGAGGATGTGATTTGCTTTCAAATACTGTGTAAGTTTTGTAGTCTTTTCTCTCTACCAAAAAGCAGATTAAAGAAAGTTACATGTCCAGTAATTTATGTGTCTTGCTTTCCTTTTCCAGGGCCTCTATGGTAGTGTGATTGTAGCAGGCGGAAATACACTACTACAGAGTTTTACAGACCGACTGAATAGAGAACTATCTCAGAAAACCCCTCCAGTAAGTGTGTCATTTAATAAGTACATTTACAATCAGTTCTCTATATTGGCATATTTGAAAAATGTTGGGAACTACCTATTTTGCTTTAAAAAAAATTAAAACCCACCATCTATAGAGATACAGAAGATTCTGGTTTGTGTTCATTATTGAAGATAACCATGTTAATAGCCGTGGTCCAAAGAATAGCTCTGTGTGTTTTAGCAAGTGTGGGCTTTAGATTTTGATGAATCTCTCCTATTTTTGCCTCATCTGGGTTTAAATTTCCTGCGAAAGTGCAACATTATGTGGTTTCAAAGGCTGTATTGGGAAGTGGTAACTGCTTCTGAAGTGAACAATAACACGACAGCACATTCTTTAGATGTTCCTCAAGCAGTTTTACTGATCCGTGTTAAAGCAACAGGATAGTTAACTTACTATATAATTTGAGTTTATGAAGTTCTAGATAGACTTCTCATTGGTCAATAATCCCCAGATAAGATGGGACTATAATCCTTGAATGATAAGGAATTCTGGGATGTGTAGTCCCAACATGTGAGAGGCACTTACTGAGGAAAGAACTTCATCATTTTTCTTTCCCTAATTGTTTATGACAGGAATGTCTAGTTTTTGTTGGCCAGTGTAGGATTCAGGGATGTGGAATGGGATTAAGATTTTCCAGGCATAGCTTGATGGTGACATTACAGGAGGGTGTGGCTACTTCCCACACCCTTCCTGGGTTTTTAAAAATGCTGCCAAAATTCAACAGCAAAATGCACAATAACATTTCTTTGGGGAGGTCAGAAATAAGATGGGAATGAAACCATTAGTCTCTCCTCCCCCTCCTCTCGCCCCCGAGGCCTCTCACTTTTATTTTATCTTTATATGGAGGGTATAGCACAACTGAAAATCACTCATTTTGCTATTCAGTTTCTAGGATGCAACCTTCGGATATTAAGAATCAAAGCGGGCTGTGTCCCTTCTAACATAAAGCAATAATCTGGGTTGAATTATTGAGATATGATTTGAGCTGTCTTGGTCTATGTATATATTCTACAATGCAGAATATAAGCAAATATTATTACCAGTTGTCAATTGGGAAGCCTGCTCCCAACGCACAATCACCGTCAATCTCTTTTCTGATTTCAGAGCATGCGGTTGAAGTTAATAGCAAACAATACAACGGTGGAGCGAAGGTTTAGTTCCTGGATTGGTGGTTCCATTTTGGCTTCTTTGGTTAGTAAATTATCTGGCTGCTGATGCTTCCTAAAAAGGAGGGTATGTGACTGAGAGAGAAAGGGAAAAAGCATCGAATTTTGTATGTATAGGTAGTCCTTGACTTATGACTGGTCGCTTAGTGACTCGGGTTACAACAGAGCTCCACAAGGCTATTTATGGCCAGAATTCAAAGTTATGCTAGCTGTGCCCCTTTTGCAATCACGAGATCGCATTTTGAGCACTTGGCAACTAGGCTGCATTAACAGATATTTGCAGCATCCAGCAGTCACGTGACTGGGATTTATGGTTTGTTTTTTGTTTTTTTGCTGGAAACGGGTTTATGGGGGGGAAAAAAGCCCATTGTGGACAATGGATTTGTTAACAACTGCTGCAAAAAAGGGGGTAAAATCAGGCGTGGTTACCGGCTTAATCATTGGCGTGACTTACAATCGTAATTCTGGGCTCAATTACAGTTGTAAATTGAGGAATATCTGTAATAATGTAGCAGAGAAGGGAGTGCCTTGGGGATGGGGTAGGCATCAGTCCCCCACCCAAAGCACCCTGTGCTCCATTTAATGACCACATCTGGAAGAGCAAAGGTGGTGTCATGCCCCTGGTGGAGACTGACTCTGAGGGAGAGGAGGAACAGCCGACAGGGAGTGGAAGGGTGGCTCTGGAGGTTGTTGAGGAGGCTGGGGAAGGGCAGAGGCTGGCTGGGCAGTCAGGAGGACCCAGGCTCATCCCCTATCCATCCTAGGGCACGCAAGGAGGAGAGGATTAGGGAGAGATGTGGTCTACTCGGGAGGAGAGGGCCTTGATCCTCTTCATGGGCTGCAGGTATGACAACTGAATAAGAATTTGGACCTGCGTACTGGCAAACGCTGGAAACAAATTGCGTAAATATCTCTATAGTTCCTCTCCGAGTTTGGCATCCTTCCTAGTGTGTGTTATCTGTGGACAACCTCCACCCCTTATCTTGCCTGGTTTGTGTTGCTTTTTTTCCTTCTTCGTGTAACTTTGTGGGATTTTTTTTGTCTTGGGGTCAAAGATATTCGGAGCTTGAAAGCAAAGTGAAGGAATAAAAGGGGCTTCACCTGTTTTCTGTGACTGTGTTTGTTTTGTATCCCACCCTGGGTCATCACAGGTGGGATCATTGAGGGAAGTACTTAATGACTGGATCAGGGAGAGCTGAGGTTGGATTGCTAAATGAGACAATCACACGGGCACCTCGCTTAACATTCGTTGCGATTTGGTTTCATAATAGGCAGGCTCCATTACAGTCGTGAAGTTGAGGACTACCTGTACAATCCATACTAGGCATGGAGAGGGATGAAAGCCAAGAAAACGCTGCAGTAAAGTTTTGGGGAACTTGAAGGGGAACCGAGAAAGCAAGGACAGTAGTATAATCTCATAAGGCAGGTTGTGCGTAACTTGGTTTCTGTGCGCCACCAATATATATTGTGAGATGGTTATGTTTCTGATTTTTTTTTTTTTGTAGGGTACCTTCCAGCAGATGTGGATTTCTAAGCAGGAGTACGAAGAAGGGGGAAAGCAATGTGTAGAAAGAAAGTGCCCATAAACCCCCTCAACTTTGAAAGAATCTGCCTTCCTGTGGTTTCTAATTTTTTTTTATAGCTTTAGTACACTCAGGAATTGTCTCTTTTGTAGGAAGTGTATACTTTTTGTGCATCCTGATTTTCAAGTTTAAAAAAAAAATATTCGAAAAAGCCAAACTTGTCCTGTCGCAAGCACATGGATGCTTTCATCCATCGTAAATGCAATAACTTTTATACAAACTTTTTGAAGAATAATTTTGTATAAATATCTATTTTCTGCAAAAAGAAATTCTCCCAGAGACTGATCTATAAATTATGGTTATAATTTCTTGCCTTTGGATAAAGATGAAAAAAAGAAGAAATGTATCTGCTTACAGATTAGTCTTCCTTGTGCTAGCATTAATAAATTTCTCTAGTTTGGCTTTCGGGCTCCTTTATTTTACATCATATATTCAAGTAAAGGTTTTTGGGTTTTGATGTTTTACGTTTATGTTTTTATGTCCGTATTACATTTTCTATATCCTGAAGGTATATATGTATCAGCAGCTAAGATAATTATTCTTAGTTAATGGAACAGTCAACTTGAGATTAACTACAGGACAACGACACTGGAATCTTTACTAGTGTAATTATCTTGATAATGACAGTGATCCAATGCCCAAACATGTTCTAGACCCTGGCTTATTTATTCATAGTGTATTAGAGAATCAGCTGAATTATAGGGTCAGAGTGGATTCCAGAAATCTCCAAATGTCACCAAGATGAACACGAATAAAATCTGAGTTTATCTTGGTGCCAACATGCCATTCAGAAGTAGTAGTTTTGCATCTTGGGTTATTAAGTAACAACTGAGCAGGAATGCACAATACGCCAAGTCCTATTGTACATACATACCTTTAACAATATTTTACAGAATACTGAAAGGGGGTAGGAAATAATAAATTGAAGTCTTGAGGTAAGAGATTAATTTACTGGTTTACAACAATACCATTTACAAAATGCCTCAATTTTTCATCAACCTTTGTAATACACTCCTACATCATTTTGTATGCAGTCTTTAAAGGTCTTTTTTAGGTGAACTTCATCCAAGGCCGTTTCAGCCTTGTGCTTTCTCACATCTCATGTTTTTGTTTTGTGATTTATCATCTTTTTTTTTTTTAGTTTGTGCCTCAGTGTGCCTCTTTCTTATTGGTTACTTTCTTGTTCAGTCTATATTTAGCACTATTCACTCTTTATGCATCTGTTATCAGACTTATTTAAGTATCCAATACCACTGCATTCAACTTATCTATGATATACAGAACTCGCACTTCTAGTATGCTTTCAACAAACATTCATTTCTTGAATAAAACCACATGTTTTGTGTCACCTTACTCTAAAATGGCATCATCCACTTTTTCTTGTTTAGTTAACTTTTTACCAAGGTACAGCAATTCATCTATTTGCTCATTTTGGATGTGGACATGTGTGTCATTTATAACTTTAAATCATTTACACCATTTTACTGTTTGAGCACAACTGCGTTAATATTTGGCATGTTAGTTTCAGGTCTATATTATTCGTTACAATGTTCACTGCAAAGCATTGGGGTTTTCAGACAGCGAGTTGGGTCATGTGAATATAAAAAAATACAGCTTAATTGGTTCTGACTTAGCATAATATGGTACTTCAAATGCAGTTATTAATGGTACAATCCTGGGGACAAGCATCTTCACTGGGCAAATTGAAGTTTGACCTTATATACATATTTACTGCCAGCCCTGTTCTCTCAGTTTAAGTTACCTCACAGGATGGTTGTGGGGAAAATAGGAGGTGGAAGGAGTATCACCTATGTTTGCTGCCTTGAGTTAGTAATAAAAACAAAGGCTGAATAAAAATCCTAAAGTAAAATGAATAAAGGATGCACTACTACTGTATACTTAATAGATCAAAACATTTAATCTTACACACACACATACCCCTCCCTATATATATCATTAAAAGGCAAATGATGTGATATATAAAATTGCCATGATGGGACACCCTTGGACTAGACCCTCAAACAAAATAGAAATTGGAATATTCCCTTTACTAAGAATCTTTTGTGTAATTAAAAAGGCAAGTGGCTTTCTGGAACAGGTTTAAATAAACTGCAAATAAAGCTTATTTATATATATGGCACGTTTTATTTGCAGTTTAATTGAACTCTTGTTCCGGAAAGCCACTTACCTTTTCAATTACACGAAAGATTCTCAGGATCCTCAAAGGAATATTCCAAATTCTATTTTGTTTAAGGGTTTAGTCCAAGGGTGTCCCATCTTGGCAACTTTAAGACTTGTGGACTTCAATTCCCAGAATTCAGCCAGCCAGCCATGCTGACTGGGGAATTCTGTGAATTGACAAGTCTTTTTTAAGGTCATAGTTGGATACTCCCTACTCTAGTCAGAGAATTGCAGACAATACCTAGTCCTTTCTGTTGCAGGAGGCATTTATAAAACACAGGTCAAAAGATTTTTACACCAGAGGCACAGATATAAATAAAAACAAAAAACACAACAGGTATGGAGAAGTTTTATTTTGGTAATTAAAAAATGAGCTCCTTTCTGAATTTACACAATATTTCCCACTTTAGTGTCCATTCGTAAGTAATGACCAAAGTCGAGCATTTGCATCATGTTTTCACTTACTGCAGCCCTCCTGTTATTCCTCTAGCCTTCTCAAAAGTCAAATACTTTCAGCTCTGTGTTAACTCTTGAGACTCCGCGGCTAGCATTTTTTTCTGTAAATACTTCTCTCTCCTTTGCTTCGCTGCCTCCTTCTTGTATTGCGTGCGTAGCAATTTCTCATACCTAAGTCTGTGGGAGGAAACCAACCACCAGAAGTTAGCGTGAAGCGGAAAAGCCATTTCTCTCCAACATAAAGATAATAAATAATAACATTTATATTTTCAAGCATGTTACTATTACCTTATAAAAGGCTTGACATTGGACAGGTAATAGAATCGTTTCCTCTTGTGCCTTGCGTTCAAGTGCCAGGGAATTGGCCATTCTCTGAAAGTATACCTACCAACAACAGAAATGGGGAAAGTATTTAGGACAAAAGTGGTCGTCCATGTTGGGAGGCATTTGCGCAGAGATGTACTTATAAAGAGTGTTTTCCATTTCTAAGTCCTCCCTTTCTGTCAACCCAAAATCATCTGCTAGCGTTTCTCTTTAACTTTTTAAGATGTTTGGACTTCGACTCCCAGAATTCCCTGGTTGCCATACTAATGCTGGTTTTATTTGAAACTGCTTGAATTCATTGGCTTATAATCAGAAGTACAAAAAAAATGTTCTGAAAATACATGATCATTACCACATTTGTTCCTCAAAATATCTCTATGAAGACTGATAATGGATTGACAACTTGTTATATAAAAAAAGAAACTCTCTTGAACAGTGGTCCCCAGCCTGTAGGCTGCAGACCAGTACCAGTCCGTGGCCCATTAGGACCCTGTCTGTGCAAGTGAGTGAAACTTCATATGTGTATGAATGGGATCTAGATCAGGGGTCGCCAACCTTTTGAACCTCAGGGACTACCAAACTCATAATTTTAAATCCCGCGGACCACTTTTGACTGATGGTGGCTTGCTGACGTTTTCCCAGGGTCTCTGCAGAAAGCAGCAGAGACCCTGGGAAAATTCAAAAAAAACTCTGCAGGAAAATTCCCAATTCCATATTCCTACCAATCGATCATTCTTTATTTGAGACCACAGGATACTGTCTCCAGCTCCGTTCTCGGGGGTCGGAGGGGGGGGACGGGACACACTTTTGGCTTCATGCAAGGAAAACAGCAGAAGTCTTTCTCTCTCCCAAACTCCACCAGAAATGAGTCTTTGTGAGATTTGTTGTGCCGGCGCAGCCTCTTGGATTAATTGCTTTGGGGGTGACATTTCTCTGCAGACCACCACAATTTTCTCGTAGACCACCAGTGGTCCCCGGCTCACTGGTTGGTGACCACTGATCTAGATAGCGCATGAAACCCTAACCCCACCGCCAATCATGGAAAAATTGTTTTCCACGAACTAGTCCCTAGCTGTTTAGTGCTTACCACAACCAGATAAACATTTTCCTACTTGGTGACATCTTTCATTGAACCTGGAAATTATTATTACATTAAACTTAAGCATTTATTCAATATTTCCTAAATACAGCACAGATCTAATGAGCCAGTTTACCAAATAATACGCCCAAGGAAATCGTATCTCCATTCGCCCGGCCATTCCTTCTCTTGGCCAGTCTGCAAAAGTCGCAAAGCGTCTTCCCGTTCCTGAATGACCTGGTCCATTCTTTCCATGGATTTTATAACCTAAGGAATATAAAACAGAAGTGGGGTGTTCAACAGGTGGAGCTCATACACACCGTCAATATCATTCAAGAGGCACTAGGGTTATTTAGTCTTGTGACAACGTCTACTAGTTACAGGTTAGATTCACACACTGCAGTAAGCCATGGCTTTGCCTTAATATAAGGTATGAAACCATCCAGAATTACTCTTTACAAATGAAAGAATACCTTTCTTGAATTCCTATGTACAGTAAGTAATGCCCACTGAAATAGATAGGGATAAGGAATGTAAAGAAACACTTCTCAGTAAACCCAAAGGTGCTTTTTCAAGAGCTGTAGAAGCTGCTTGGATAACAAGAGAAATGTCTTCAAAGAAAAACCAGAAAGTCCAGTAACCAGTTGTATCTGGAAAAAGCAACTTTGGAACAACCATGACCTGGATTAATGACCAAGAATCTCTATAGACTTCTCAGTAAAGATTTTGTTTTTTGTTTTTATAATTGATCACTCTTATTTGCAGATCTATTCACTGACTATATACCCATCCCCCTAAACCTACTGAAAGCTTATTTTTCTATCCTGAAATCTTCTCATTTATGTTCCCAATATAACCTTCACATTAAAGGAATCAGAATTATCAGAAAAGTAACAGGAAGTCATAAAGACAGCATTTTGGACAGGGTCTCAAGCAACCTTCCTCTCTACCATAATGACTTGAATTGCACAACTGGATATGTTTAGTACTCTAGTTTAACTAAACTGCAGAATCTGGATATGTCTATTCTAATGAAGAGAAGGACTAGGAAAGACATGAAAGAAGTCTTCCAATATTTGAGGGGCTGTCAGAGACAAGAGGTGCTCAACCTCTTCTCCAAAATACCTGAGGGTAGGACAAGAAGTAATAGATGGAAACTTGTCAAAGTGAGATCCAATCTAGAGATAAGGAGAAATTTCCTGACAGCGAGAACTATCAATCAGTGGAATGGCTTGTCTTCAGAAGTTGTGGGCACTCTACCATTGGATGTTTTTAACAGATTGGACAGCCATTTATCTGGAATGGTACAAGGTCTCCTGTTTGGAAAGGAGGTTGCATTAGAAGACCTCCAAGGTCCCTTCTAATCTGTTATTCTGTATTCTGAATTTAGCTCTCTGCCTAGGTCAGATGTTTTCATCAAGGAGCAGCTCAGGAATTAATATAGTGTTGTGGGAATCTTCCGCAGCTCGCCAGTGCAGCAGCTGGACACTTTGCGATTGCTTTTGCTGGTTGCTTCTGCCGGTGACACTGCTCATCATCGCCCGGCCGGACAAACTTGCAGCCTTCCCTACCTCCTTAAGTGACTGCCAAATGCCGACCGGCTGGAATTGCTCCGGTAAGCTTGGGTGGGAACGTGGGGCAGAAATGGAGGCTCTCCCTTTGCAAGCACAGGCATCTTTTTTTTTTTTTCCTCCGGACAGGTGAAAGAGGAAGAGGGCTTGAGGGGTGGGATTGATGCGCTTCTGAAAAGCGGCCCACCGCGGGGCTGTTTGGACCTGTCTGGGGAACCCGGGAGACAGGCTAACGAGCCTTTTTTTTTTTTTTTTACTACTTCCATCCCGCCTTGAATTGCCTCCGTTCGAGACTGACTTTGGATGGTGAAGCTCGCTAGGCTTGTGCTGTCTGAATGCAAACGCAAAGGGTGGATCTTGTAAAATGATTCTTAGGACGCTTAGGACGTTCTTTAGAGAATTAGAAATATCTTCTCCATTGGCTGCTAAGTTCCATAGAATCAGCACACATGACAAACCACGAGGACAAATTAACAGATCAGAAGGACTTCTTGGAATTAAGAACATTTAGCAGCTTCCTTACACAACTAAATCACATAAACTGACTTGTGCATTGATTATCTATCTTTAACAAAGAACACGTACTTGCCACTGACATTCTTGATTCTAATTTACCTTTTCCAATCTTTCTGGGCTTGGCATTTTTTGTATCTGCCGTTTTGCTTCTTGCTCTAATGTTAAAAGCATATTTCGCTCTTTTAGCAGGACATACCTGAGAAAGAGAATCTATTAGCAAGTTACATGACATTGTTAGACAAGATAATGATTCTCAATAAGAAATGAGAAACAGATTTAGAATGGGAGATATATTAAGTTGTTAAAACTTACAAGAATTAAATGCAACCCTATACTTTGGATACTTGAAACACACAAATATCCTTCTTGGAAAAATGTTTTGTTGTTTCTGTCATTGTGGAACCCATTTTTTTAAAAAAATGAGTTATCCAATGGACACAAGATCCGAAAATTTGAAAATAGCTGAATAGCTTAGTTTCATTTTAGTGCTTTTTTTTTTTTTACTGAGCTACAACTGATAGAATAGAATAGAATTCTTTATTGGCCAAGTGTGATTGGACACACAAGGAATTTTTCTTCGTGCAAATGCTTTCAGTGTACATAAAAGAAAAGATACATTCATCAAGAGTCTAGAATTATAAGGTACAACACTTAATAATAGTCATAAGATACAATAAGCAATCATTTCATACCAGAAAACAGTTCATATAAATCGTAAGGATACAAGTGACAAAATTACAGTCATACAGTCACAAGTGGGAGGGGATGGGCGATAAGGAGTGATGAGATTAATAGTAATAGTGGTGCAGACTTTGTAAATAGTTGGACAGTGTTCAGGGAATTATTTATTTAGCAGAGTGAAAAAACTGTCCTTGTGTCTAGTTGTTCTGGTGTGCAGTGCTCTCTGGTGTGCAGTGCATCGTTTTGAGGGTAGGAGTTGAAACAGTTTATGTCCGGGATGTGAGGGGTCTGTAAATATTTTCCCAGCCCTCTTTTTGACTCGTGCAGTATACAGGTCTTCGATTGTAGGCAGGCGGGTAGTAATTGTTTTTTCTGCAGTCCTAATTATTCTCTGGAGTTTGTGTCTGTCTTGTTGGGTTGCAGAACCAAACTAGACAGTTACTGTGATCACATATTTTAATTACACGCAAATAAAATGGTACTGCCACACAACAATACTAATTGTAATATCAACATAATCACATTGAACACATCAGAAAATTACTTATATTAGATGCAGCTTTTAAGACATCGCTTTCCCTCTGAGTTGCTCAAAGACGCAATGACAGGAGAAGCCACACCTGGTAGAATTTCCCTACTAGTCTAACTTTCAGATCTACCAGTCCTCTGCTTGCTTTAGCTGCTTCTTCTAGCCGCCTCCTTCCTTCCAACCCACCACTTATGGTCCTTCCATTCTATTTTCATTATCTCCTTTCTTCTATATCTCCACTATTTATAACAGGGGTGTTCAAACTTGACAGCTTTAAGACTTGCGGACTTCAACTCCCAGAATTCCTCATCCAGTCATGTTAGCTCAGGAATTCTGGGAATTGAAGTCCACAAGTCTTAAACTTGCCCTAGTTTGAAGACCCTTGATTTGTAATTTCCTTACATTCTTGTCCTCTGGACTCTTGCCTTTCTAAACTCTCTTCCTTTAGGCACATTTTACTCCTTAGATATTTTTGCGCTTACATTTCTTCACTCTTGTCCCTCTTCAACTTACAACACTCTGCAACTGATGCTTAATTTCCCATGTTTTTCACCTTTTATAATCTGCGGGTAGTCCTCAACTTACCACCACAACTGAGCCCATCTTTTCTGTTGCTAAGTGAAACAATTGTTAAGTGAGTTTCACCCCATTTTACAACCTTTCTTGCCACTGTTGTTAATTGAATCACTGTAGTTGTTAAGTTTAATGGCACAGTTATTAGGTGAATCTGGCTCAATGGGGGAGTCTGCTTGTCAGAAGGCCACAAAAAGTGATCATGTGACTCCAGGACACTGCAATTATCATAAATATGAGCCATTTGCCAAGCGTCCAAATTCTGGTCACATGGCCCTGGGGATGCTGCAAGTGTGAAAAAGTGTCATGTCACTTTTTTGCAGTGCCATTGTAACTTCGGTCATTAAATGAAAGATTGTAAGTCAAGGTCTACCTGTATTACCCACTCCAAAACCTTCTCTTATACCTCATGCCCTTCCCTTATCATTTATGACTTAAATCTCAGCCAAACTAATAACCTTTATTGGCATATTATGTTTAAACTGTGCTATGACTTCAGGAGATCAAGCCAACATACTTAGTTCCTCCTTCACATTTTTCCCTTAGCAATGCGATGATATTGGTTGGGCTGAGAGAGAGGCAGTGTTCTACTCAGTCATCTGGTCACTTTTGCAGCTAAGGCTTGAACTGGATTTACGTGGCCCTGTAGTACCATATCACACAGTTTCTCCATTGACATTTCCCTCATAGAATCTAAGCTCTAAAAGTTTAGTTTTTTGAATACCTGGAGATATGACAAGAGCAAGAGGCTTTGTGGATACAAATGAAATCTCATACATATTTTTGAAATGGGTAAGCATTTCTCCAAACAGCTTGTCACAACAAAAAACAGGCCTCTTAAATCATACAAAGAAACACTCACCAAAGCTTATGCAAATCGTTGCTGCTTTTGCCTCGAAGTTGTTCGACAGTCCAGGAATCTCCTGTGGAAGCCACAAAGCAAAGTAAAGCAAGAACATCTTCCTTAAAGTCTCCTGATCTTAAGACTATACTAATTTTTTACTCCGCGCTGATTAAGTGGAAATAGCTAGCATTTTGTAACTATTCAAAAGGTTTTCTTTTAAAAGCTGTATATTCTGAAACCTAGAGTCCAATACTATTTATATTTTATGCCTCTTCTTCTGCTAAATAGGGGGTTCTTTTCAATTTGCTGCTTTTCTGTTGTTTTACTTAACTATTCTATATTATCTATATTTTAAAAGTCAGCCTATTATCAACTTCCCTGGATTTTTCTTGAAAAGCAGCACACTTTTTCCCTATTATGGATTTTAGGATGATGCACAAAAACTTTTCTCAGAATCCACTTCGGCATTGGCAGCCAAGCAATATATATTTATGACTTGGGATCACTGATTATTTTAAAAGGAAACCTTGTTTTCTGGCAGATGGAGCTACTCATTGATCACTGCTAATTGCAGATTTAACCGGAGCCACTCAAAACAAATCAACAAACCTCATTTGTAACATGCTTTTTACATGCAGGAGAACTTTAAAAAATGGAAAGCACATTAAAATCAGGAAAAAGGCAATTAAATTATTTAGGATATTTTTACTCATGCATAAGTTAATCCAAAACACACAATAAAATTGTTGTAATCCATTGCTTGATTGTTGTTTAAAAGCATAGGTCTGACATTCAGACTAATGGCTGGAATATCCACTTTTGAAAAAAATGGATTCTATGAACAGCAATTTTTACAAATTAAGATTCAACACGCACTGTTGCTGAATGTCTTATAATACTGCCTTCTCTTATTTACAAAGGTATTTTACCTGATTTAACCTCCTTTCCCCAGTTTTTGGGGTTATCAAAAAATTCCTCCAACCCATTTCGAGACACTGATGTATGTAGCAACACAGAACGGGGACAAATCTTCACTTCTGTAGACTTTTCTGGCCAATCACCAATGATTCCTCTGAACAACAACAAAAAGTCAGAATTAACAACATTTTAAGCATATTCAGAAATTAAATTTGGACTGCTGAGGTCGGCAGCTCAGTGGCTCGATTCTCATGAGCGAATAAAAGACCCCGGAGGGACAAGAAAGGAGCCTCTCCTGACTGCCTACCAGCATTCAGGTGTCCTACAGGTAAAGATAACATTGCCCGAAAAAATTCCTTTCACAGAGGCAGCCAGCCACCTCGGTGATCCCTGGCTAACACATGACATACGCTAAATAAATAATTCAATATCATTGTAAGTTTGAATGGCCACTAAACGAATGGCTGCAAGTTGAGGACTACCTATCCTTACTTATTTAATGGAGGGAACCTGAACGTTTTTAAATAGAGGAACCAGACCCAGGCATTACCAATTTTTTCTTTTCCCTAGCAAGCTCATACTTTCACGAGTTATACATTATCAAGACCTTGAAGTCTAGTGGACGATCACTTGGATACGAGCCAGCAGTGTGCAGCCGCAGCAGCCAAAAAAGCTAATACAATCCTGGGTTGTATAAAGAGAGGCATAGAATCAAGATCACGGGAAGTATTAGTACCCGTTTTATAAAACCCTAGTAAGAACACACCTGGAATATTTGCATCCAGTTTTGGTTCCCATACTATACAAAAAAATGTTGAGAGTTTGGAAAAAGTTCAAAGATCAACTGGATCTTTAAACTTGGCAAGTCTAAGACTTGTGGACTGAATTCAACTCTCAGAATTCCTGAGCTAACATGACTGGAGGAGGAAGTCTTAAAGCTGTCAAATTTGCAGACCCATGAACTAAAATGATCAAAGACCTAGAGCAGGGGTCTTCAAACTTGACAGCTTTAAGACTTGTGGACTTCAACTCCCAGAATTCCTCCTCCAGTCATGTTAGCTCGGGAGTTCTGGGAGTTGAAGTCCACAAGTCTTACACTTGCCAAGTTTGAAGACCCTTGACCTAGAGATTAAAACCTATAAAGAACGGCTGCAGGATTTGGGTTTGGCTAGTCCAGAGAAAAGAATTAGGGGTGACATGACAGCACTATTCCAGTATTTGAGGGGCTGCCACAAAGAAAAGGAGGTCAATTTATTTTCCAAAGCACCAAAAAGCAGGACAAATAACAATGGATGGAAACTAATCAAGGAGAGAAGCAACCTGGAATTCAGGAGAAACTTCCGAACAGTGAGGACAATTAACCAGTGGAACAGCTTTGCCTTCAGAAGTTGTGGATGCTTCATCACTGGAGGTTTTTAAGAAGAGACTGGAAAGCCACCTATCTGAAGTGGTATAGGATCTCCTGTTTGATCAGGGGGCTGGACTAGAAGACCTCCAAGGTCCCTTCCAGCTCTGTTCTATTCTGTTTTCCAGAGAAGGCTTCAATCCTATTATACGCATCTTCCCCCAAATGCATTTCCTTGCTCCCCTCTTCTTCACCATTCGCAAGGACAACCCTTTCGCCTGCAAGGCCTCAAAGCCGATTTGCAGCCCGGGCTCTTTTTTCCACTCGACAGGACCCCACCTGGAGGCCGAAGCTACCGCACCGCCTCGACACGCGCCGGTCACCCGAAGCACCGTGGATAACCGTCGGCAAACCACCGTCAGCGCCATGACGCCTCCGCCGTCTTCCCACAATTCCTTTCCTGGGAAATTCGACGAAGCCCCTCTAGCTGTTCCTTTGTCGGTGGTACTTTGTCGCCGCCCAGGGCAAAGATGGCGGCGGCGCGGCTTCAGCCTTGAGCGTCGTCGCAAAGTACGACTGGGAGGTTCGCGGCTTTGCCCGAACCAGAGATGGCGGCCATGAGTCTGCTCCTGCGGACGGCGGCCCGGACCTGCGGACGGCAGCCGCTAATCTTGTCTGCATGTCTCGGGCGGACTGCCCTGCTAGGCCCGAGTGCCAGTCGCTCCGGAGTGATCGGTATGGACGGGCTTGGGCGACAGGAGATGCTCGGAGAGTCCCAGGCCAATTGACCTTGGGAGCGGACAGAGCTGGGAAGGCTGTCGAGATGCCCCGAAGGTGGCGGGCGGGTGTCCTGAGCTCTCGCTTCATAATCGGGAGGCTGAGTTCGATCCTAAGTAGCGGCTAATATTTGGAATAGTCTCTCCTGCTCGAGCAGGGGGTTGGACTAGATGACCTCTAATGTCCCTTCCAAATCTGTTATTCTATGATTCCTGAAAGGAGCTTCAACTGTTGAGATTCTGCCTGGGGGTCCAATAGGATTGAAAACAGGGACTAACCACAATCTCAGAAATGAAAGTGAGAGCATGAACCAATGTTGTTTTTTTCTAGTCCAACATTGATTTTATTTTGTTAGATTTCCACCCACCTTTCCTTCAGGAGCGCCTACTTATTCCTCACAACAGCCTTGTGAGATAGGTTGGGCTGAGCTCCTCCTCAAAAAGGCTCTGGCAAAATGCATTTCCTTTCCAAGCTGTGTTTTAAGCTGATAAGGAACTAATGTTCCTGGCACTGTTTCTTTTTTAAAAAAAATGCCTATTCTGAGTAAAGTAAACTTCCATTCAAGGTGGCTAAAGAAAGGCAGGTCTAGATGCCAGCAAAAATACAGGTGGTCCACTTAGTGACTGTTTAAAGTTACAAGGGCACTGAAAAAAGTGACTTATGACCGTTTTTCACACTTACGACTTGCAGTATCCACACAGTCGTGTGATCAAAAAAATCAGATGCTTAGCAACTGACTCATATTTATGACGGGTGCAGTGTCCCATGGTCATGTGATTACTTTTTGTGATCTTATGACAAGCAAAATCAACGGGAAAGCCATTCACTTAACAAGCATGTTACTAACTTAACTGCAGTGCTTCACTTAACAACTGTGGCATAAAATGGGGCAAAATTCACTTAACAAATGTCTTCACTCATCGACAAAAGTTTGGGGTTCAGTTTGGTCATAAGTTGAGGACTACCTGTGTACGGTGTAAGCTTTACAACTTTGCTATTACTGGTACTTAGGGGTTGTCTGTTGGCATTCCAGATCTATTAACCCTAATATGATCATTGAAACCACAGACCTTTCTTTGTGAAACACATTATTTGTGTCACCAGGCTGGTTTGTGTGGAACAGAATAGGGTAGGTTCCTCTTTATTTTTCCTTTTGCAGGATAGCTGTGTGTGAAAGGCTACCTGAAAAATAAGACAACAATTTCAGAGCTTTTTGTGTTCTGAAAAGATTGCAGAAGTAATTGTTGATTTGTACTAAGATGCCAATTTATTTTTTCAGTTTCACTGCGCCATGCCAGCGATGGAAAAAAGATGTTTTACATCAGAGCAACACGGTTTTATGACAGCCGGTTTTTGAGATTACTGGTAAGTTTAGGAATAAGGTCTGGAAAAAAATTAGAGTGGAAGGAGGGGGAAAAAAAGCAATTTTAGACTGTGTGAAAAGAAATATAGTTTTCAAATCACAGGAATGAACAGCTCCACTTTATTCCACTTTTCTCAGTACTGTCTAGGACTGGGCACCTTTCTTTAAGAAGGATTTGAAAAACTGGCTGAGATGCTGAGTGGATTGACAGGGGAGTAAAAATTAAATATTGTGGAAAGAGGATGAAGGAATTGGTAATGTTTTTTCTAAGGGGGCTGAGGTAACAGTAACAATAGAACAGACTTAAAAGAGGAACCTTGGAGGTTTTTTCTAAGAGGGCTGAGGTAACAGTAACAATAGAACAGACTTAAAAGAGGAACCTTGGAGGTCTTCTAGTCCAAGCCCTCTGCTCCAGCAGGAGACCCTATACCATTTCAAACAAATAGCTGTCCAGTCTCAAAAACCTCCAGGGATGGAGCACCCACAATTTCTTCAGGCAAGCCCTTCCAGAGATCAATTGTTCTTATTGTCAGGCAATTTCTCCTTAGTTCTAGGTTGGATCTCTCTTTGGCAAGATTCCCTCTGTTATTATTTCTTGTCTTGCCCTCACGTACTTTGGAGAATAGCTTGACTCCCTCTTCTCTGTGGCAGATCCTCAAATATTGGAAGATCGCTGTCAGGTCACCCCTAGTCCTTCTCCTTCTTAGACTAGAAATACCCAGTTCCTTCAGTCACATTCATTGTATGTTTCCAGTCCCCTGATCATCTTTGTGGCTGCTCTCTGCACTTTCTAGAGTCTCAGCATCTTTAGAAAGAGTGTTACATTATAGGGTGTTGTGTTAGCTTTCTTTAAATGCCTGAAATGATATCGCACAAATGTAAGTTCTTTTCCCCCTCTACACTACAGGACACCCCAAATCATGCAAACTGAAGAAGCAGATTTCAACTGCATGTTATGAAAGCCTCTTACATACAATAGTTTAATAGTGATACAATTATTCTGAGAAGCGATAAACTCTCCTTACTGGAGATATTAAAGGGCAGACATTTATCAGGGATGCTTTAATTTAGATTCCTCTCTTGCTATGGGGCCATAAATAAAACGAATGAAATTAATTTGGATTCCTGCATTGGACCATACTTTCTAAGCGCTTCTAAAATTTATTGCATTTAATCTTTCAGTGATCCTGAAAATTCCGGGAATTTTCTGCATATATGTCAGGGTGAAAGAAAAGTACACTAATTCAGCTTGTAGGTACATAAAAAAGGGTGAAAAATTTGTGGACTTGCTTTGTATTGACTTTGCTGTCCCCCCTCCCCCCATTTCTTTAACAGAATTGGTACATTTTGTTAACTGGAATCCCAGTGCTTCTTGTTGTAGCCTTTGCTAATGTCTTTATTGGTAAGTACTTCTGCACCTTAGACTCTTTTCTTCTGGTTTGTACTGCTGAATATTGTAGATAATTGTATCATTTCTGAATGACTGCTGTTTCAGTGATATTGAATTCTGTTTTCCCTGGACAAGACAAGAACCATCAGCTAAATGTCTATAGTAATACTCAATCATCCACATACTGGTTGTTACAAAGGTGCTTTTTCCAAAAGGCAACTGGACTTTCTTGTTGTTTTTTCCTTTGAAAATGTTTAGTCTTTCATCCAAGAAGCTTCTTCAGTTCTAATTGACTGGTGGAGAATGTAAGGATTTATAGTGAAATATTTCCAAAGGGGGGAAAAAACCAAGAAGGTCCAGCTGCCTTTTAGAAAAAGCAGAACCATCATTCTTCATTATGAGCTCCCCAGATATTTAGACTTCAAATCAGTTCCCTTGGAATTTTAGAAATTTCAGTCTAATTAATTACCAGCTTGATGACGGCTGGGCTACAGAAATTTTTTAAAAAGCCCCTCAGAAGAAGTTTCTTGATGGTTTTCTGCTTTTTTTTGGCTTATGAAATTAATAATGGACTACATCATGTTGCATCTTCACAGCTCTCTTTATTATAAGGAGATTTGACTTAATAAGATCTAAAGCTCCTAGCTTTCTGGATGCATGTGCTCTTTTTATTAGTTTGCTTCTTTTTTATGCTATAGCCTAAAGTTGCTTTCTTAACTATGTCCCATTGTGATATATCCTGATTGTGAAATTCCTGTTTCCTTTGGATAATCTTGTCATTCTTCTGTTTCCAGCCCCACATTCAGTCATATCTGATCATCCACAAATGTATTAAATTGGTGCTACATCATAGCTTTAAAGGAGTCTGGGGTTTTAATCTTGGTAAATGGTTTTATGTTTTGTTGCAATCATGCTTTTTAATTTATTAGAAATTCTTTTAATTGTCCCCCTCTTTGGAATATTTTTTTTAAAAAAATATGGATTAAAATGGTAACACAAGATGATGGTTGGAATGATGCAAAATGTGAATCAAAACATCAAAAGAAAGTATTGCATAATCTTCATTGCGTAAAAGTACAATTAATGTTATATTTTTTGTTTTATTTTTAAATAGCTGTGGAAGTTATTTATTCACCATTGAATTTGGTGAATAAATGTGCCTTCAACAGTATTACAAGCATAAGGTTTATCCTCCCATTAGGAAGACAATAAATTGTGACTGGCACCATTTGTTGACCGTGTTGTTCCATCAGTATATTTTTATACATGTCTGTTGTACTGTAACATAATGACCTTGTCTCTGCCTAGGTCAAGCTGAATTGGCTGAGATCCCAGAAGGTTATGTTCCAGAACATTGGGAGTATTATAAAGTAAGTACAAAATTTGGGGGAAAAAATGTGAATTTTTATAAGTCAGCCTTAGGAGAATAAAGCTCTTGAAAGTTAGATTAGGCAAATTGGAATGCATTTGTAATTGGCTTCACGTTTTTATTCTGTAATTTATAGTCTTGATTAGGAAGAAATACAATATTTAATTATGTGTATGCATGATATTGTTAAGAATTGTATTCACAACTGAAGGAATTTCTAGAGAATCTATTTTCATTTAAACCAGGGGTGTCAAACTCAAGCCCCGGGGACTAGATCTGGCTCGCAGGATGTTTAAATCTGGCCCACGGGGCCACCCTGGAAACAGTGAGGGATCGGCCCGCGGTGCCTCTGCCAATGAAAACAGAGCTCGGGAGGGCAGAGGATTGCAGGAAGTCATCACAGCCGAAAACGGAGCTTGCGAGGACTGTGGGCGGCCCTCTCAAGCTCCATTTTCGCTGGCAGGGTTGCAGGAGGCCGTCACAGCCAAAAACAGAATTCGGGAGCCCATTTTCGCTGGCAGAACACTTGGGCCAGCACAGGCGCCCCCAACATGAGTGATGTTGAGCTCATGCCCACCCTGGCCTCCTGAGGTCAAACACAAACCCTCAATGAAATGGAGTTTGACACCCCTGATTTAAACCCAGAACCTAGCAACACCTCTGCATGATGACATATGACCTACGAGAAATGTCAGAGGAAATTTTGGAAGCTGACATTTGGGTGGTTCCAAAAAGCAGTATCATTAACGGGAAGGCAGATGGCAGACTTTTCGTTTTTCAGAGTTTTTGGACCTCAGTCCAACCCGTCGATGCCTGTAGCTTCCTTCTGCAAGCAAAATACAATAGTGACGATCACAATTATTTCAAATGATCCTGCTTTGGTTTTCCTTCCAGCATCCTATAAGTCGGTGGATTGCACGCTACATCCAAGAACCCCCTGAAAAGGAATATGAAAAGGAAATGGCTAGGTTATACGTTGAATACGAGAAAAAGAAGTTAAGGTAGGAGAAACTAGAAACATTCCTGTAGTTTTTTGTTTCTTAACAGAAATGCTGAACAATTATTTCAGGGGTGAGCTAGGAGCTGAGCCCATGATGGTGAATCTGTGGCACACATGCCGGAAGTGGCGCGCAGAGCCATATCTGCCGGCACGTGAGCCGACGCCCCAGCTCAGTTCCACTGCGCATGCGTGCTCGCCTCCCGCCAGCCAGCTGATTTTCGGGTATCTGCCGTGCATGCGTGAGGGGCGGGGTGCACGCAGGAGATGCATGCGCAGGGGCAGGGGGAGCACGGGGAGGGGTTCATGCGCGCATTGCATTATGGGTGCAGGCATGCGTGTGCGCACACTTTTGGCATGCGACAACAAAAAGGTTAGCCATCACTGAGCTGAGCGCTGTTTTGTTTATGTAGTTACCACTTAACTTCAGGAGTGGGATTCTACAGGTTCGCACCTATTCGCTAGAGCCGGTTGTTAACATTCTAAGCAGTTTGGAGAACCGGTTGTTAGAAGAAATTACTGGCCTAATCCTGTAAGGAAGGCAGGAAGGAAACATTCTGGTGTTGCTTACAGAAACTGCCTCTCCGTTAACCCTTATTACATTCTTGGCAGGACGAGACTCCCTGTCTCAGGAACGTCTCTGGAGTTTTTTCCCCCTCCTTTGCTGGTACTTTGCTTGTGTGGAGTGACTATTCAAAGTTACAATGGCACTGAAAAAAGTGACTTATGACCATTTTTCACACTTACGACTGTTGCAGAATCCTCACAGTCATGAGAGGCCAGGTGAGGAGATGCGTTCCTCGATGTGAGTGATATTGAGTTGGCCACACCCAGCCAGTCACATGACCACCAAGCCACGCCCACCAACAGCCACACCCACAGAACCGGTTGTTAAAAAATTTGAATCCCACCCCTTCTTAATTTGTTTAATGCATTTCCATCTCACCTTCCCTCTGGAAGCTCAAGCAATACATATGGGGAGGATTGAATGTTACATGACAAAGGGAACAAAAGATGTCATGTATCATATCATATTTTGCTTTCTCTATCACCCAGATATTCCTTTTCTTCCCATTCCTTCCTTTTTTTCTGTGAAAAGAATATGGATATCATCATCCTGCAGTACAGGTAGTCCTCAATTTGTGAACACAATTGAGCCCAAAATTTCTATGGCTCAGCGAGACACTTGTTAAGTGATTTCTTTGCCCAATTTCCTGATCTTTCTTGCCATAGTTGTCATGTGAGTAACACGGTTGTTAAGTGAATCTGGATTCCCCATTGACTCTGCTTGTCAGAAGGTCGCAAATGTGGACCACACGACTCTGGGATTCTGCAACCATCATAAATACATGCCAGTTGTCAAGATTCTGAGTTTTGACCCCTTGGCCATGGGGATGTTGTAACGGTCATAAGTGTGGGGAAAAAAACTAATCATAAGTCTTTTTTTTTTAAAGTATCGTTGTAACTTAAAACAGCCACTAAACGAGTGCTTGTAAGTTGTGGGCTACCTGTTATTTTCTTTCCTGTTTTATACGTTCTTTTGAGGTGGCTGTGATAAGATCGCTGTGATAAGATTTGAAAAGCCTTCCTCATTTGGTAAAATGTATGCAGCTGCTGCCCATCTAGCCTAAGTGACTCTAAGCAGCGTACAAAGTGAAAGCAATGCAACAATAGCTAAAAATGGCACGCACACAAAATTAAAAAAACATTAAAAGAAAATAAAAATGATTAAATAACAAAATATGTGGGAGAGCACACTCGGTTTTCCTAGCACTACAGCCATTTTGCATGTTATTGGATCCCCAGGCCAGATGACCAAGCCATGTCTTTCTCTTTTCTTTTTGCACTTTTATCTTGCTTTTCACCTACCATTGCTTTTTGCCACTTCTTTTTTTCCCCTTGCTTATTTATTGTTGTTTCTTTGAAATTCAGTAGAGTTACACACAGGTGCGCAAAGAGAGAGAGAGACAGAGTGTGTGTCCAAGAACGTCCGGGCCAATCTGACCTGAGAGGAACGGTATTCCTGAGAGTGAATGTCACGTAGAAAAGTTCTCCTCCTGAGTCCCAGGGTTCAAATCACGTTCAAATTGTGGAAATACAAAGAGATAATCCAATTTAATCCCTTACCCCAAGGGAGAATATTTTATCTAACCTTCACTTCCTTGGATGCATGTCTGACATTGTCTTTCAGAAAAAAATAAAATGGATGCTTTCTGAAAAGATAGGCTGAGTAACCAACTCAGTGAAGCAACCCCATCTCTATTCAGACTGGAGAGGAAGCTGTCTGAAAGCCAGCAACAGGATAGAGTATATCCTTTCCTGAGGAAATCTTAAGGCTACAATTCAGTGTTAGATTTTTCAGCAATGGCTATGCTTCCTGTGGAATTCTGGGAGTGGATGTCCATTTGATTGGAGGTCAACCAGGTTGGGGCAATAGGCTTAGTAAAAGGAGCCCAGTTATCTAGTAGCATATGGTTTTCTGTCATGCCCCTGGTGGAGACTGACTCTGAGGGAGAGGAGGAACAATCGACAGGGAGTGGAAGTGTGGCTCTGGAGGTTGTGGAAGGGCAGAGGCCGGCTGAGCAGTCAGAGGAAGACCTAGACCCATCCCCTATCCATCCTAGAGCATGCAGGGAGGAGAGGATAAAGGAGAGACATGGTCTACTCGGGAGGAGAGGGCCTTGATCCTCTTCATAGGCTGCAACTGTGACAACTGAATAAGGGTACAGGCCTGCGTATGGGCGAGCGCTGGAAACAAAGCGTGGAAATATCTCTAGTTTATGATTCCTTTCTGAGTTTGGCATCCTTCCCAGTGTGTGTTATCTGTGGAGGTCCTCCAGCCCTTATCTTGCCTGGTTTGTGTTGCTTTTTCCCTTCTTCTTGTAACTGTTTGGGTGGGAGTTTTTTGTCTTCCGTCAAGGTTATTTGGAGCTTGGAAGCAAAGTGAAGGAATAAAAGGGTCTTCACCTGTTTTCTGTGACTGTGTTTGTTTTGTATCCCACCCTGGGTCCTCACAGTTTTCCATCCCTGCTTGTCAAATTAAACACATTCCATTTTCCGTGTTATTGAAATATAATCACGTGGCTAATATTAGAAAATATTGCTTCACGGTTTCTTTTTTTTCTTTCTCTTTCCTCTCCTTTCCTTTAACAGGAAATTGGAAGCAGAGGCAAGTCATCTGATGTTGGAAAGGGGGGATGGACCATGGCATCAAGATGAAGCCCCAGGCACATCTATGGTTGATTATGCTCCTAAAGCACAGCCTGATTACTGAGCATTTCAGCTAGAATCTCCAGCAGCAGTTAAAGGATGTAATGTACACCTAACTTAAACTGCATTGTGTGCTGCCCAGAGTAGACACAGAGTTGGGTGGCCTTATATGTGTAATTAAATAAATAAATGTTCTTGTACTCGCTGAAAAACTTTTTTTTTTCATTTTCTGTATCTCTTTTATGTGTGTACTCCAGAATAAACCCCATTCGGTTTAATATAGTTCCCTACAAGCATATGATTTTGTTTATATTGTGCCTTTCATTCCAGAGCCCAAAGAGGCCTAGCTAGTGGGGTAGGTTGGGCCAAGAAAATAACTGGGCCAGATCAACCAGCTGAGTGGCTTTGGGACAGTCCCTTTCACTCAGCCCAATTCACCTCACAGGATTGTTCTTGTGGGAAAAATAGGAGGAGGAAGGGGTGTTGGATATATTTGCCTTGAGTTACTTGTAAAAGTAATAAAGGCCAGATAGAAATCACATGAACAAACCAGTATCTTCCATGGCCAGGGTTTAGATTTGAATCTAACTTTCTCATCTAGCCCAAACCTTCATCCTTGCACCATGTAGAATTCTTTGGGACATAGCACCAAAAATGTATAATGGGTATGAGAAGTTTTATTTTGAGAGTACCAGTTTCTTGCCCTGTCACTGTCTCTGTGAAATGTCTAATATAATTATTAAACTATACATGAATCATTTTTTATTACGTTCCACCAAGTTGTTTTCAATTCCTACTGACTATGGACGTGTGGAGATTCTCAATCATCCAAGTCATGGTTGTCCCAAACCATGTCCCATGGTTGCTTTTTTTTTTTTCAAGAACCAACTGGACTTTCTGGTTTTTCTTTGAAGACATTTTGCTTCTCATCCAAGAAGCTTCTTCAGTTCTGGCCATTGGAGCATTCCCCCAAGAACCTGAAGAAGCTTCTTGGATGAGAAGCACAACGTCTTCAAAGAAAAACCAGAAAGTCCTGCTGCCTCTTGAAAAAAGCACCTTTGGGATAGTGACTACATATTTTTTTTTCCATGACAGTCATTTAACTTGACATCCCTCTCCCAAAAATCCATTTTCATTCTCCCCTAAGATGCCATTTTCCAGAATTCCATCTCATTTCTGCATTTGCAGAATATGAACACTTTCCCTTTGAGATATGAATGATCCATCCATATTAATTGTTATCCACCTTTGGAGAAATACTAGATTAATGATTGACAGGTTGGGTGATTTGTGCAGTCACATGAATCCAACCATTATGTTGGCAAATTGTGAGAACCAGACTACCATATTGATGCAATATATGGGATGGCATCAAGTTTTTAAAAAAATCATTTTTATACTGTATTTTTTCAGCATAGTGCTTTGTATGAATGAAGCAATGTTGGTTAATCTGAGATTAGCATTCAGTGTGTTGAGTGAACACGTCCAGTATCCAGAGAAAAGCTAGATAATTGGATTCAGGGAATCGTAGGTTAAAACATGAGCCTGTCAGCACCATGAAAAGTCTCCATCATAGTTTGTGTTTGCTTCTGCTATGGAATGTCCTAGAAATTATTAGGATCAACGGGGGACATGATTTTCTCAAGTTCTCAGGTTATTTATTTAGTTAGTTTAGATTTTTTAAAAATCCCTGCTGTATAATTTTTATAAATAACTCAAGATGGCAAACATACCTAATATTCCCTTTTCCCTACAACAGACGTGAGGTGAGTTCATCAAATGTTTTATTTTTCTAGCAGAAATAGAAGCGAATATTGACCACCTGTTTCTTGTTTAATGCATTGTATAAATAACTCATAGCTAATTTTATTGATAGACAATCCTAGAAAATTGGAATGAAGTAAGCTATTGCAGGTTAATGTGTCATATGAACGCGTTATGGATTCTAGTTCTCTAAATACATCTACACTACCTGAAGCTTAGTTACTTTATTGCTGAACCCATTTTTCTGAGTTTTATGCAATTCACTGAAGTGTAAAGTTACCAAATGAGCAATGACCCCAACTGCACTCATAAACCATCCAAGGTTAACTTTTTGAGCCAATACATCAGCTACATGTTTAACCTGCTTGAATATGTTGTGCAAACACAGTTAAAGTGTTTCTTGTACAAAGCAGGCTTTAGTTTGGATAAGGTAAAGGTTCTCCTCGCACATACGTGCCAGTCATTTCCGACTCTAGGGGGCAGTGCACATCTCCGTTTCTAAGCCAAAGAGCCGGCGCTGTCCAAAGACATCTCTGGTCATGTGGCCGACATGACTAAACACCGAAGGTGCATGGAACGCTGTTATCTTCCCACCAAAGGTGGTCCCTATTTCTCTACTTGCATTTTTACATGCTTTTGAACTGCTAAGTTGGCAGAAGCTGGGACAAGTACCGGGAGCTCACTCCGTTACGTGGCGCTAGGGATTCGAACTGCCAACTTTTCTGATCCACAAGCTCAGCGTCTTAGCCACTGAGCCACCTTGGATCCTTGGATAAGGACCACATAAATGTAGTATGAATTCCCTGTTCAGGAAATCAGCTTTTTTCCCCTCGGTACATTTGACTAAAGGATAATTTATACACAAGCACACGTAGTTCTTGACTTATTACTGGTTGCTAACAACTGTTCAAAGTTACAACTGACTTCAAAAATGTCATTTACAATCCAGCCTCAAAGTTGTGACTGCTGCTCCTGTGTCTGGCCAGGAGAACCTCTGCACAACTATGGGTTGTGAGACAGTTGCACCCTTTCCTGGACCAACAATCCCTTCTCACAGTCACTCACGCCTTAGTTACCTCTCATCTTGACTATTGCAATGTGCTGTACATGGGGCTGCCCTTGAAAAGCACCTGGAAGCTCCAATTGGTTCAAAATGAAGCAGCCCACATGGTTTTGCAGAAACCCAGGTGTGCACCTAAGTCACCCCTCCTAACATGAGCTGCATTAGCTGTTGATTTGCTTCCAGGTGCAAATCAAGGGGCTGGTTAAAGCCCTTCATGGCTTGGGACCGGCTAATCTGAAGGACTGTCTTTTCCCAGTTACATCCCCTCAACCCGCCTCCTAAGGAGCTACATCTGGCAGGACCCAGAAGAAGGGCCTTTTCCGTGGTGGCTCCTTCCCTTTGGAAATATCTCTGCAGAGATTAGACTGGCCCCCAATTTTACACTCTTTTGCAAAGCCTTGAAGACCCGGTTTTGCCAACAGGCCTTGCTTAATAACCAAGGTGACTCACTTTATGCCATCATTAAAACGGCCGTAAAATCAAGTCTGGTCATGTGATAGGCTGCTTAACAACCACATGACTTATAGTCCTTGATTTACAACCATTTGCTTAGGGACCACTTGTAGTTACAACAGCACTGAAAAAAAAGTGACTTGTGGGTACGAGAGGTGGTATTTAGCAGGTTCTAACCAGCTCTGGAGAACCGGTAGTGGAAATTTTGAGTAGTTTTGGAGAACCAGCAAATCCCACCTCTGACTGGCCCCGCCCCCATCTATTCTCTGCCTCCTGAGTCCCAGCTGATTGGCTGGGTCTTCTTTGGTTGCCCTGCACAGGAGAACGGAGCTGGAAAGCAGGTTAGTGGGGTGGGGAGGGAATGGGATTTTGCAGTAACTTTCCCCTGCCACACCCACCAAGCCGCGCCCATAGAACTGGTAGTAAAAAAAAAAAATGAGAAGTTGTGGGAGCACCACCACTTGAGACCTTCAAGAAGAGATTGGACTGCCAGTTGTCAGAAATGGTGTAGGGTCTCCAGCTTTTGCAGGGGGTTGGACTAGATGACCTATAAGGTCCCTTCCAACTCTGATTATCTGTTATCTGTTATCTGTAATTTGAATCCCACCATTGACACCATTGTTAAGTGAATCTGGCTTCCCGCGTTGACTTTGTCAGGTGGCAAAAGACGGTCACATGACCCCAGGGACACGGCAACCGTCGTAAATATGAACCAGTGGTCATGCATCTGAATGTAAATCACACGAACATGGGGACGCGGCAACGGTCATAAGTGTGAAAAACGGTCACACATCACTTTTTTCAGTGCCGTTGTAACTTCAAATGGTCACTAAGCAGACTACCTGTCCTTGGTTTGGATATTGTGTGAACCCTGGCAAGTGGCAGGTGACCGACCACCTTCCTTCTCTGCCTTGGTTAGCCTTTTGGGCGAGCGAAATCACGCTCATCATTTCGTGCAACCTGTTCATCGTCCTCTCACTTTGGAAGGACCAGCCCTGGAATTTCCCTCCCCCACCCCCCACCTGCAAACTCTCCTCTTCAGATTTTTGGGGTGGGGAAGAGGGAGGGAGAGAAAGAGAGAGAGGGAGGGAGTGGGAGAGAGGAAGGGAGAGAGGGAGGGAGGGAAAGAGGCTGGGAGGGAGGAAGGGAGGAAGAGAGAGGGAGAAAGAGGGAGAGGAAGGAAGAGAAAGAGGAAGGAAGAAAGAAAGAAAGGGAGGGAAAGAGGGCGGGAGAGAGAGGAAGGGAGAGGGAGAGAGGAGGGAGAGAGGAAGGGAGGGAGAAAGAGGGAGAGGAAGAGAGAAAGGGAGGGAGGGAAACGGAGGGAGGAGAGGAAGGGAGAGGAGGAGAGAGGAGGGGAGAGAGAGGGAGGGAGAGGGAGGGAAAGAGGGTGGGAGGGAGGCAAAGAGAGGGAGGGAGGGAGAGAGGAAGGGAGAGGGAGAAAGGGGAGAGGAAGAGAGAAGAGGGAGAGGAAGAGAGAAAGGGAGGGAGGGAAAGAGAAGGAGGGAGGAGAGGAAGGGAGAGGAGAGAGGAGGGGAAAGAGGGAGGGAGAGGAGAGGGAGAGAGGGAAGGGAGGGAGGGAAGGAGAGAGGGAGAGAGGAGGGGAAAGAGGGAGAGAGAAAGAGGGAAGGAGAGACAGAGGCAAAGAGAGGGGGCAGAAGGGGAGGGAGAAGAGAGAGAAAGGGAGAAGAAGGGAGGGAAGGAGGGAGAAATAGAGAGGAAGGAGAGAGAAAGAGAGACGGGGGGGGGGAAGGAGGGAAAGAGAGAGCGAAAAGGGGAAGAGATAGAAAGTAAGATAGAGAGGGAGGGAGGGAGGGAGCCAGAGAGCTCCTGAGCAGGTGCAGAGTATTGTTCCTCTGGGAGGGCGGCGACCGGACTGCCAAGCCAAGCCGCGGCTGCGGTCTCCGGCTCTGGCCGCACGCCGGCAGGGCTTCCCCGGAGCGGGTGCTGAGGGGCCGCTTTGGGAGAAGCAGCTGCGCCGCCGCTGCTCTGCCTTCCATTGGATTAAAAATAGCGTCTCTCCGCCCCTCCGGATGGGCAGGCGGGCGGGCCTCGGCTGCGCGCTTCTGCCCCTGGCCGCGCCGCTCTCTCTGCCCGGGCTCGTCCGTCCGTCCGTCCTTTGGCGCCTCTGGCCAGCCAGCCAGCCAGCCAGCGCAGCTCTTCGGGTCCGGCCGGCGTCGGGGAAGATGGAGCGAGCCGCCTTGTTCGCGCAGGGGCGGGAGGCGCCGATGGCTGCCGGGGACGTGGGCGAGCTCTTGGTCCCCTACATGCCCACCATCCGGGTGCCCAAGACCGGCGACCGCGTCTACAAGACCGAGTGTGCCTTTTCCTACGACTCGCCCGTAAGTAGCGGCGGCTGCCCGGATAGTCCTTCCCCGCTCTCGGCGGGCTCCTCCGCGGCCGGGGATCCTGACTAAGTCTGCGCGCTCCATCCGCCCCCCCTCGCGTCCCTTTCACCCCGCTGCCTGCCCCCGGCCTGGTTTCCTGCGCGGGGTCGCGCTCACCCCGTTGCGCGGCGAGGCTTTCGCCCCCACTTTTCCGTCCCCCACCCCCACCTGTCCTTTCGTCTCGGGTTATATCTCCCCTCGTCCCCAGCGGAGTTCCCTCATTCCCCAGATCGATTCGTCTGAAGTGGAAAAGCTGGGCGGACCTGTAGGTATATCCCCCCTCCTCTCTACACACACACACACACAATTTTCCAGGACTCCCCTAGAAGTGAAGTTGTCTTGAGAAGACAACATAGGTTTGTTGTAGCTACTTTGCCTTGATGCCCAGCTTGGGGGCAGCGCCTAGCTAGCGAATGTAGAAAAAAAAAGCTCAAGGGAGTTGGATTGGTTTATGGAGGGCTTGGATGGGAGGCCACCAGGAGATGTCCAGGTTGGGAATGCCAGATTGGGAAGTTAAACACACACACACACACACACAAAAGAAAGAAAGCAAGAAAGAAAGTAATGGCAAACCAATTCCATTCCATAAGGACGTATCTTTAGAATTGCAAGTCCACTTTGACTTGAGGCAAATATTTTGCCAGGGACCCCCAAAAGTTTTTTGAGCTGGTTACAGGCCTCTAAATAGATTCCTTCCTCTATATGCAACTCGTCCCATTTTATTGGTAATATAGCCCAATTCTGCTGATCAACGCATCAGCTGCCCCATCTGCCTTTCCTTATTGGTAAGGGACTTCTGCCAGGAGTTTTTGGTTCTTGGGTTGCCAGCCAGATCTGAAAAAGTCATATATATTTTTGCTTAGCTTGTGTGTTCCTCACAATTCAGTGATTTTTATTTATTTATTTATTTATTTCGTCAAGCGATTATACGATTCCAGGTGTAAGTATAGACATAGTTATGAGTACATGAAATGGATACATATAAGAAAAATAAAAAAGAAACAATAGGACAGGGACGGTAGGCACGTTGGTGCGCTTATGCATGCCCCCTTTGAACCAGTTCTATCAAAGATATTTGTTCATGTAGCTACCTTTACTCAGTACCTTTAGTTTTGATCTTGGTGAGGTTTTTTTTTCTGAATTAACACCTTGCTAACCAACTAATTGGGTTAGCTGATGATTCAGCATGTGGTGCAAACCTAGGGAATGAGTTAACAAAGTAACAAAGTTAAGTGAGCTGTATGAAACACCCAGTCAATTTCTCAGTCTCATTAAGTTATCATCCTATCAGCCCTACTGCTTCTCTGGCTAATAATGATTGTTTTATCTCGGCTTTCTTGATATCTTTCCAAGCTGCTAAGCTAGTTCCTTCTGGTCTCTCTTGATTTATCAACATCAGCTTCAGAGGTGGTATTCAGCTGGTTCTGACCAGTTCTGGAGAACCGGTAGTGGAAATTTTGAGTAGTTCAGAGAACTGGCAAATCCCACCTCTGACTGGCCCTGCCCTCATCTATTCTTTGCCTCCCGAGTCCCAGCTGATCGGCTGGGTCTTCTTTTGTTGCCCTGCACAGGAGAACAGAGCTGGAAAGCAGGTTAGTGGGGTGGGGAGAGAATGGGGATTTTTCAGTAACCTTCTCCTGCCATGCCCACCAAGCCACGCCCACAGAACTGGTAGTAAAATTTTTTGAATCCCACCACTGATCAGCTTAACCCTGTTAATTTACTTGCTGGTAGATCACTGGTAAATTTCTGATTAGGTTGTAATAGACTTGTCTGGATGTTGCCTTCTTACTTATAAGAGATAGTTCTCAACTTACAGTCACTTAATGACTATTCAAAGTTATGGAAGACTTCCCCAGAGCTACTTATGACCCATTTTCAAAGTTACTATGGCCGCATGCACCCTCCCAGGTGGTCACGTGACTTAGCAAGCATCTCATGTTTACAGCTGTTTGCATCATTCTGCGGTCAAGTGACTATGATTTATGACGGGGTTGTGGTTTTTTTTTGTTTCTGGTGTTTACTTCTAGTTGTTAGCAAAAGTGCCCATCGGGGAAAATGGATTCACTTAACAACTGTAGTGTTTACTGAGTGGCCACTGCAAAAAATATAAAAAAATAAATAAATCAAGTTTGATCATGTGATGTCTCAATTTATGACCATCATATCTTACCATCATAATTCCAGGCTCAATTACAGTTGTAAAATGGGGACTATTTGTGGTTCCACAGGTGAAATACAATGAGTTCTGTCTAATATTTAGCAAGGATGGGAGGTGGATGGTGGGTGGGAATGACTGGTTAAGTTACAGATGCATTTTTGCCTGCAATCTGTAGTGTAAATTTGAACTCATCAGGGTTGCAAACATATTTATTTTTATTTATTTATTTGATTTGCCAATTGTTTACAAGATAATAAGTATAAATGTATACATAGTTGTGAATACATGAAATGGGTACATATAAGAAAAAAAAGAATAGAGAAACAATAGGACAGGGACGGTAGGCACGTTGGTGCACTTATGCCCACGCCCCCTATCTCGTACGATCTTGGTTCTAGATTGACGGTCTGTTCTTTCTCGACTAAATCCATTTTGTTATTGCTCTGCTTTTGAGGTCTGTGCTATAGATTTGCTCTTTGAACCTACCGGTACCTTTTCATTTTGTCTGTAAGGAAATTTGTTTTGATTTTCCTAAACCTGAACAAAACATAGAGTTTAATTATAAATGGAGTTTCAATATATGTTAGTTTTGCGTATTGAGAATCAATTGTGAGCCAAGAACAAAGAAAAAAAAAAAAGCTTTGATTGCAATTCCTTATTTCCACTCCAAGGCAGAAATAAAGCAGTATTTAATATTTTTTTTGTGGATATTTGTGACTTCTAATTGCTTCTCTTCAAAGTGGAAAAGTAAGCTCTACTTTGCTGCATTAATTTAGCCAGGTTCTCTTGAGTAACGTAGCTTTCTCAGTTTATGCAGTATTAAATGTGTTTGGCTAGCTTAGTATTTCTTAATCTTGCCAACTTTAAGTTAATGTGGGGACTTCCACTCCTAGAATTCCTAGGCAGTCTTGAGTTGAAGTTCACACATCTTAAAATTGAACTGGCAAATAGTTCCACCTGTGGGCTGTTCCTTGTGATAACTAAACTTGCAACTCCTTGCTAGCTAGGAGGAGGAAAAGCAAGGTAATTAAACTTGCAGCCACTAATATTTAGGAGCTACTGAACATAACAGGGAAGATATATTTTATTCTAGGAGACATTGATGCGTGAAAGTGTGATGCTGTTCTAGGTTTAGCACATTGAGGTCACAAGTAGCCCCGAGATCTTTCAAAGAAAGGCATATATTCTCCTTAGGATATTAGCTTGGACCATTCTTTACTTTTCCAGCTGTCACCCAAGCACTGCGAAGTAGATACATCCTCTTTCCTTTTTTCACATTGTCTGTCCCAAGTATGATATTCTCATTTTAGCAATGGTCAGCTTCAGCTGAATAGAAGCGTTGGGGCTTGGCTGTCTAGTTTCTCCTTCATGATCTGGGAGTAATGAATTCAGAACGGATTTTTGTTTTCTTTTTCATTCTCTGGGGCTGACCTTCTGGCTGGCCTTCTGTGACTCAGCAGAGCATTCTTTGCAGCATTTAGTTTTATGTCAAATGGAGTGATTTGCAAGTCTAATTCTAATTCATAAACATACAGAGGTGTGCGTAAGACCATCTGTCCATGCTACCACATTTCCTTGCATGCACTTTCTTGGCTGAGTGCATCCATGCACACGTTCATACATACATTGTATTATAGTTTCCTGTTTAACAGTTGCTGAGTTGGTTGCGAATAAGGTTTTGAGTCCAAATGTTGGTTTTGATCTAGAAAGCCCTGTATGGCTTCATCTTAGGGCAATGTATTTATTTATTTATCAAATTTAATGGCTGCCCATCTACCACAGGGTTAAACTCCAGGCGGCTTACAATATTAAAAAGATAAAAGTAAAATATAAGTAAAATGCTACAAAATATAAAACTACAAAATACAACAGCCAGAAGATGGGAAGGGAGGAATAAGATCAGCATGGGGTGGGTGCAGCAATCTAATATTAATCTATCAATCACCCCCAACATGAAGCATGAAGCACCTTCTTAGACACCCTGTTAATTCATACATTAATTGCATAATAGTTCCTGTTTAACAGCTGCTGAATTGGTTACCAAGAGGGTTTTGAGTCCAAATCTTAGTTTTGATCTAGAACAGGAGTCTCCAACCTTGGCAACTTTAAACCTTTAAGCAAAGCTGCCCGGGGAATTCTGGGAATTGATGTCCTCCGGGCTTAAAGTTGCCAAGGTTGGAGACCCCTGATCTAGAACACGGGTGTCAAACTCACGGCATCACGTTACCGTCATGTGACGTATCGCGATGTTTTTTTCCCCTTCGCAGAGCTGGGGTGGGCGTGGCCTGTGCATGACGCATCCAGCCCGCGGGCCACCAGTTTGACACCCCTGATCTAGAAAGCCCTGAATGGCTTTATCCTAGGATCTTGTTCCTTTGAAAAATCTAAGAGACATTAAGTTTTAGACACTGTCTTCTACTGTGTTAGTCCAAATGCTTTGGCATCCCTTGTCTCCAGAGAGTCATCTTGGCACCTGCCCTGTTGGAATTTTGGAAGGGCTGTCAAGACGGTTTCGTTTGAACAGGCTTTGGAGAAATGATTGGATCAAGTCCAGTTTTTATGCCAGCCAAGGAATGAGACTTGGGATGAAATGTGTGTTCCAAAGTTGGGACGTGAATTCCACCCTTATCATACTTGTATCTGATGTGGTAATGCAAGTACAAAAGGGAGAGAATTGTAGTGTGATTGACATTTTGTCATTTTGTGCTTACATATAACTAGATTTTGTTTTAATACGCCGCCTGTAATTTTTATGTTTTCATATTGCTGTATTTATAGGTCTGAGATTGTTGTATGTCACAGAATTTCTGCTGATTGATGTTTATTGGGATTAATTTATCAGAAGCATAAGCTGCCCAGAGTCATTTGGTTGAATTTGGAGATTGTAGAAAATCAAATGGATGGATGGATGGATAGAATTAGAATTAGAATTCTTTTATTGGCCAAGTGTGATTGGACACACAAGGAATTTGTCTTGGTGCAAATGCTCTCAGTATACATAAAAGAAAAGATGCATTCGTCAAGAGTCAAGAATCATAAGGTACAGTTTATAATAGTCATAGGCTACAATAAGCAATCAAATCATACTAGGAAACAGTCAATATAAATCATAAGGATCAAAGCAACAAAGTTACAGTCATACAATCACAAGTGGGAGGGGATGGGTGATAAGGAATGATGAGATTAATAGTAATAGTGGTGCAGACTTTGTAAATAGTTGGACAATGGTGAGGGAATTATTTGTTTAGCATAGTGATGACATTCGGGAAAAAACTGTTCTTGTGTCTAGTTGTTCTGGTGTGCAGTGCTCCATAGTGTCATTTTGAGGGAAGGAGTTGAAACAGTTTATGTCTGGGATGTGATAGATAGATAGATAGATAGATAGATAGATAGATAGATAGATAGATAGATAGATGATAGATAGATAGATAGATAGATGATATTGTGAGAGTCTTGGAAAGTACACATAGAAATAGACAAAATTTTCCTTTTCTAGTTGCTTGAGCTCAAAATAACATGGTTACCCCAAAGTTTCCACTGATTTTACTTCTTTATCCAGCTCTCTTCTCTTAAGTAGGAGAAAGTCTGTGACAACTGATCCTTTTATTAAAAAGTTTTTTTTCTTCAGGAAAGGTTTGTAGATTCCTACAAGGTCACCTTTATTCAAATTTGGAATGATTTTTGTAAAACCTCTTCTCAAGTTCCATCTTTTAGTAGCTCTTTCAGAGTATAAGGAAGCAGAGGGACAGCTCCTTAAATCAATGGACATTATTGATACATGTGCAGTTATGTTGGAGAAAATAGAGGCACTCAAGAGGCTGCTTCCTGAAGTTAGATGGGAAAAAAATGAGAATTAATGGATCTCAGAAAGGTGCTTTGCTGGATGGATCTGACCTCTGAAACATCAGCAACTCCGCTTGGCTAATTTTTAACTTTTCTCCATTTAGCTATTGTAAGTGTAGCCATTCCAGGCAGAGCCAGTAGTTAATGGGATAGTAGACATTTTCCCAATAATTTTGTTAAATAGCATACAAGTAAAAGTTATACATTTATAGGACAAACAAATACATAAAAAAGCACACACAAACACACACACACACACACTTTATATAGAGGTATAGAAAGAGAAAGGAAAAGAGAAAAGGAGAAACTTCTTTTATATCCACCAAGAATTTTTTTTATTTATTACTCATCTATTAGATTTTCATCCTGTCTTTAAATTTTTTATCAATAATTCAAGATGGTTGACTTACCTAATACATCTGCCTCTTATTTGCCCTACAACAACCTTGTAAGGTAGGTAGGGCTGAGAGAGAATGACTTGCCCTAAAGTCATCTAGCTGGTTTTTATACCCAAGGCAGGACTAGAACTCACAGTCACCTAGTGGTTGGCTCAAAGTCATCCAGCTGGTTTTTATGCCTAAGACAGAACTAGAACTCACAATCTCTTTATGATTGGCCCAAAGTAACCCAGCTGGCTTTCATACCTAAAGCGGGACTAGAACTCACAGTCACCTAGGGATTGGCTCAAAGTCATCCAGCTGGTTTTCGTATCTAAGGCGGGACTAGAACTCACAGTCTCCTGGTTTCTAACCTGATGTCTTCACCATTCAGCCAAACTGACTGTAATCACAAGAGTCTAATGTAGAATAATCAACATGAACGTCTTATCGCTATCTCTTAAAACAGGGGTCCCCAACCGCCGGTCCGTGGACCGTACCGTCCGCGGAACAAGTCTTACCGGGTCGCTGGTTTGGCGCTGCCATCTTTTTGAAAGGCGCTTCCGGTGAGCTTTTCCGGTAGAAAGCTCACCGGAAGCACTTTTTCATCAAAAAAAAGATGGCGGCGCCCAGTTGATGCGTGTACCGGGTCGCGCGCCCAGCTGATGCCATGTACCGGGCCGCAGCATAAAAAAGGTTGGGGATCACTGTGTTAAAATACAACATTTCTTCATCCCTTTAAAGTATAAGCAAACACCTCTTTCCTCCAAGACACTTTCCATCATTACAGAAAGAAATAGAGAAAGCAGAGGAAGAAATTCAACAAAACTAAGAAATTTCATCCTGGCCTGGCTGTCAATGAGGATGATGATGGTGAAATGGGGGACAAAGAAATGGAAGAAGTCAAGGAAGAACTTGCAAAAGGCAACATCTGTGAATGTAAAGGCCTTGTCCTGTATTAGGGACATACAGAACATTCCGTTCTGGTGCTGGTGAACAATGGAACATTCCACGTTTCTCTTGGGTTGCCCCATATGGGTCCTACTTGGTATGATCCAGGAGCAGAATTCTTTTCTGCTCATTTTATTTTCTACATTCCCTCTGTTCTTTCTAGTTTTCTTTGGCACTCAAATTTTTAAAAGTTCCTGTCCTTTCTTTTGGCTACGTTTTTGGTTTAGGCAGATACTTTGGAACAGTGGTGGGATTCAATTTTTTTTTTTACTACCGGTTCTGTGGGCGTGGCTTGGTGGGCGTGGTGTGGCTTGGTGGGTGTGGCTTGGTGGGCGTGGCAATGGAAGGATACTACAAAATCTCCATTCCCTCCCCACCCCGCTAACCTGCTTTCCAACTCTGTTCTCCTGTGCAGGACAACAAAAGAAGACCTAGCCGATCAGCTGGGACTCGGGAGGCGGAGAATAGATGAGGGCAGGGCCAGTCACAGGTGGGATTTGCCGGTTTTCTGATCTACTCAAAATTTCTGCTACCAGTTCTCCAGAACTGATGAGAACCTGCTGGATACCACCTCTGCTTTGGAAATTTGGCATCTATTGCTGACACACCAGTTGTGATTAAACTGAGTTGATACGGTAATGGTGGGAAATGGTGTATAAGCAATCCTTGACACACAGCAATAATGGAACTTGCTCATCATGGTTATAAGTCGTGACAGTTGTAATTCAGGTCACCCACATGACTATTCCAATTTTTTGACTCTTTCCCCCCCCCCCCCCGATGGTTGTTAAGCAAACACCACGGTTGTGGTCAATTTTGCCAAAAACCAAGAAGAAAATGTCAGTTTTCAGCAACATATGGTCAGTGTGACTGTGGGACATTGCAAATGGCTGGTTGTTGAGTGCCTGAAATATCACATGACTGTTGGGGAGAGGAGACAACCATCAAAATTGTGGTTATTAAGTAATTCACACAGTTGTTAAGCAATTCTAGCTTTCCCATTGACTTTGCGTGTCAGAAGCTGGCTAGGAAAGTTGCAAGCAGCAGTCATGTGCCCCAGGATATTGAAGCCATCATAAATACCTGCCAGTTACCAAGCACCCAAATGTTGACCATGGGGATGCAGAGATGATTATAAGAGTGACAACCGATTGTAAGCCATTTTTTTTCAGCACCCTTGTAACTTCAAATGGTCACAAAATGAATGGTTGTAAATTGTGGATCACCTGTATTTAGAATTTGAAGAGGAGTTTCACATGTTTTAGTGGGCTGTAATAAAACCTAGACAGCTAGCGTATCAGGTGTCAGACTTGGAAACCATATTTTACTTGTAAGCTTTGAGGCTGCCACATTTAGTGCCTGGAATTTGGGAGTTCATAGCGAGTAGAAGACTAGACACAACAACATTCTTTCTCAGAAGTTAAGGACATGTGGCCCTGCACCTGGAAAAGAGTGTCTGGAGGAATGTTTCCAGTTGGGACGATGTTTGATTGGGCCATGTGATGGACTGATGGGTGCAGGGGTGGGAAGGGAAAACCCAGAACTCTCAGATTCGGCGTTTCCCAGATGTGCCAATATGACAACTCTGATAAAAAGGAACTTTGTGCGATGACCCAGGATGAGATACAAAATAAACACAGTCACAAAAACAGGTGAAGCCCCTTTTATTCCCTTCACTTTGCTTCAAAGCTCCAAATATCCTTGACTGGAGACAAAAAACTCCCCCTCAAGCAGTTACGAAAAGGAGGAAATGCCGTTTAAACTAAAAATGCCTATAAATTATAAAGAGTAAAAACAATACAAACCACACTGAAGCAATTAAGGGAACCAGGCAAGATAAGGTCTTGAAGATGTCCACAGATATCAGAACACACACTGGGAAGGACACCAAACTCAAGAGACGAATGACAGACTAGAGATATTTCCACGCTTTGTTTCCAGCACTGACCCATACGCATGTCTTTCCTTTTAACCAGTTCTCACAGCTGCAGCCGATGGAGAGGATCAAGGCCCTTTCCTCCCCCGTAGACCATGCCATTCACATCTCTCCCTTATCCTCTCCTCCCTGTGTGCCTAGGATGGAGAGGGGATGGGCCTGGGTCCTCCTCTGACTGCCCAGCCGCCTCTGCCCTTCCCCAGCCTCCTCCAAAACCTCCAGAGCCACCCTTCCACTTCCTGTCTGCTGTTCCTCCTCTCCCTCAGAGTCAGTCTCCACCAGGGGCATGACTTTGCCTTTAGGAGCCAAGACAACATAAAAATCTTATGGCACCTAAAATCAATACATTTATTAAGACATAAACTTTTCTGTCCTGGCTAAGTTAACGTTCTCGTCTTCCTTTATATTTAAAGAAGGAAAATTCATTTTTGAAATGTTAAAATTTTCTTCTACTTCCCGAGTTCCTTTTCTCTGTGCCCTCTTTGAAAGAAAATTATTGCAAATATTTGTAAGCTGTTTTTAAATTATAAACCCGTTTGGAAGCACTGGCAAAAAGGCAACATTTTAGATGAGTAAGTCACTAAATATATACAGGTAGTCCTCGACTTACAGCCATTCATTTAGTGACCGTTCAAAGTTGCAACAGCACTGAAAAAAGTAACCTACGACCATTTTTCACATTTACGACACATTTGCAGCATCCCCAAGATTATGTGAGCAAAATTTGGATGCATGGCAACTGGCTCATATTTATGACGGTTGCAGATCATATGATCCTTTTGCCATTGCTCCAGAAAACCTCCACTCCAACCAATAACTCTGAAGACAGACATCTTCTCAAAAGTTCCTTCTATTTGGATAGTAAAGTGGCACAACTGTGGAATCCCAAACCTGAAAATTCCAGGCTTCCTTGCAATAAGTAAAAACTACCAATCCATCCCCTGCACCCATCATCACATCACACGCCCCAATCACCCCCGTTGACTTAGAAAAAGAATGTTATTATGTCTAACTACATACACTCCAAGAAATTCCCCATCCTTCCATTTTCCCAGGCTCAAAATGTGGCAGTGTGGGAGCATCTGGTCTCAATATGGCTTCCAAAGCTGACACCCTTTTCTGTGACCTTCTGACAAATCAAAGTCAATGGGGAAGCCAGATTTACTTAAAAAAAAACATGTTACTAATTGAACAACTTCAGTGGTTCACTTAACAAGTGTGGCAAGAAAGATTGTAAAATGGGGCAAAGCTTACTTAAAAATGCCTCGTTTAGTGGCAGAAATTTGGGGCTCAATTATGATCATAAGTTGACCATAAAATATGTGGTTTTTTTTTTAAATCCAGAGGAATCTGACAAATATGAAGGCAGAAATAGGGGAAATGTTGGGGAATACTTTTCTTCCTTTCAACACTTTGCTTTACTCCTCTTGTTAAGAATATATATTTCAAGGAGTCTCTGCTTTTAGTGGTTGGATCGTCTCTTTTTAAGATTGTTTGTCCATGAAAAGTTCTGTACGCATTCAAAGGCAACTCAGCTGCCTGGTGTTTATCATCTGGCTGGAAGATACTGGTAGGTTATATTTATAACCCCCACACTTCAAATCTCAAGTGTCACCCAGCAGGTCTCTCTGAATAGGCAGTTGGGCTGATTAGGAAGGCCAAAAATATTACCAAACAATGTTATAGATTTAAATGCTTAAGGTCGACTGGCTGAAGGACATCCTTCTGTACCGAAAGCTTACGTAGCTAAAACTTTGCTAAGGCTTCATTCCAAGATACTTAAAATCTGTGATGATTGAGGGCTATATTGTTACATAAGCAGAAAATGGGCATTAGGATGTACTTGTTTTGCAACGACTCCTAAACTGGGAGTCTCTGTATGGAGAGGTGCATTGTATTTTTAACCATTTAATTAACCTGAATCAAAAATAATGGTTTGTTGAGGTTTGCTTCATTTGTTGCAATTGAACTGTGCTTATCTTTTCTGCAAACAAATGTCAATGGCAAGCTCAAATTACACCACCTACTAACCCATGGTTAGCTGAATACAGTAAGAGTTTACTTTAACAGATTTAACAGATAATCAGAGTTGGAAGGGATCTTGTAGGACCCTACACCATTTCTGACAAATGGCAGTCCAATCTCTTCTTGAAAGTCTCAAGCTCCCACAACTTCCGAAGGCAACTTCTGTTCCATTGGTTGATTGTTCTCACTGTTAGAAAGTTTCTCCTTATTTCCAGGTTGAATCTCTCCTTGATCAGTTTCCATCCATTTATTCCTTGTCTGGCCTTCGGGTGCTTTAGAAAATAGCTCTGTGGCAGCCCCTCAAATATTGGAAGACTGCTATCCGGTCTCCCCTGGTCCTTCTCTTCACTAGACTAGCCATGCCATACTGAATCAATCTAACTTTGTGCGCTGCACTGAACCATCAACGAATCACGCTGCCTTGGTTTGAGAACAGAACAACCCACAAACTACAGTTTATTTTAGCCAGTACTACTCTATAGGTTTTGACTTTGGGATGGAAACTTTCCTATACATCCTCAATTCTAGGAAGTGCTCAGTTGCTGTCCAAACTCAATCCTAGGCTTCAAGTTTGGGCTCAATTGCGGCCGTAGGTCAAGGAGTACCTGTCGTGTCCCTAATTGCACCCTTCTTTAACCGTGTTCCTACTGTGACACTGAACACCCATCAATGTGGAATACTATAAACAAGCGGAGAAATGGATCATCTTCTTCTAGATTAAACTGTAGTTGTCTTAAAAGAGCAGATGGACAGCATGGGGAGGAGGCCCAGGTGACTGTCATGGCAAAGAGCGCCTATTTTTGGCTTGGAATAGCTGTATTTTTGACAGCTGTATAAAATGGGACAGCTGTAGCCATTCTTGGATCTGAGAAAATGCCTGCAGTGATCTAAATGCTTCAATATCCTTGCATGTTAGATTACTGTAAAGCACTCTACATGGGGCTACAAAAATTTTGGGCTCTATTGTGGTTGTAAATCAAGGATTACGTGTAGCTCCTTGGATATAGGCTTTCTAACGTGCTGTTCCCCAGTATGGGAACCTTGATAGAGACATCACTGTGAATAGCTCAGCTTTTTTTAAAAAAATGTATTTATGACACACGTACCTCCTCACCAAACTTTGGGATTCTCTTGCCATGTTTTCAGCTTTTGAGTGGCTTGAAAGTACTGTTGTTCAGACTTTGCTGTTTTCCTTTATAAAGGAAGAGCTGAACAAGCTTCTTGGATGAGAAACGAAACATCTTTGAAAAAAAAAAAACAGAAAGTCCAGTTGCCTCTTGAAAAAAAGCATATTTGGGTTTCCTTTATAAATTGTTCTGAAGTCTTTGGTTGTCTCACGTCTTACAAATACTCAAGTCAAACAATAATTTTAAAGAAAATATAGCACGAAACAAAGAACAGAAATCTACATACAAAAAAAACCATGCCTTTGATGTTCAAAATTATTCAAGGACAGTCTAAATCCAAAAGGCTTGCAATGTTTTTATGTTCTTTAAGCCTTCCCTCAGTTTTTCTTAGCCACATTATCTGCTGGAAAATGCTAGTGGCTATTAGGAGCAGATTGCTTAGGAAGAGGAAAAAGACAATTGTTCCAGAATTATTTATGTGTCACTTGCATTTATTTAATTATCACAAGTGCTTTGATGCCATTTCAGAGCTATTATTATTTGAAATTTATTGTATCCCATATTCTCCAGGTAGCTCAGAAGGAAATAATACAGAGTTATCCTGTGCAATAAACATATAAAATGTATCACTTATAATGTTCAATCAGATTGTCTAACACAGGGATGTCAAACTTGCGGCCCACGGGCCAGATGCGTGACGTGCTGGCCCCGCCCCTGCCCAGTTTAGCGAAGGGGAAAAAAGTCCCGATATGTCACGTGACGCTGCCATGATGATGCAAGTTTGACACCCCTGGTCTAACAGCACCATTATTCTATTAGTCAACTCTTCCTTTGTTCCCAAATAGAAAGCGAGTCTTCAGAAATTCGAATATTAAGAATGAGAGTGCAAATACTATTTCTGGTTTGAGCTTATTCTGTGGCAAATATGCTCGAGGTTCATAAAGTAGGAGGGGGAGTGTCACAAGGAAAATATGTTGCAAGGAAAATTTGCAAGGAAAATTTGCAAGGAAATGCCTTTTACAGGGTTTTTGTTATTGGCTGTTTCCACTGTGATTGTCCTTTGTGAGCAGGAACGCTGTGCGTAGCTTCTATTTCCTTTGAATGATTGCAACGTGTTCTGAAAATATGATCTATACCCGCTGGTCCAAGAAAAGTTGGAGACCCTTGCCTATACAGATTGTGTGTCTGTGTAGGTGGAAGGGTGTATATATGTATGTGTGTATCTAAGACCACACCTGGAATACTTGCATCCAGTTTTGGTCACCACACTAGAAAAAAGATGTTGAGATTTGGGGGAAAAATTGCAAAGAAAAGCAACTAAGATGATTAAAGGCTTGGAGACTAAAACATATGAAGAACGGTTGGAGGATTTGGGTTTGGTTAGTCTAGTGAAAAGAAGGACTATGGAGGACATGATAGCAGTCTTCCAATATCTGAGGGGCTACCACAAAGAAGAGGAATGGTTAAAGGTGGGAAAGAAGAGAAGACCAAAGGGGAGGTATTATACCAGTCAATGGATTGTCATATACAAGAAGGAACAGAGTTCTTTGTTGCCCCAGAAGACAGAACTAGAACCAGTGTTAAAACTATAGAAAAGTGATATATTAGGAGGAACTTCCTAATGGCAAAGCTGTCAACCAGTAAGTTAGATTATCTTATGAAATAGTATTTTCCTCTTTATAAAGTTTTAAAATGGGGGCTGGATAGCCATCTGTCCAAAGTGATTTATCAGATTATGCACATAGCTGGAAGTTGGATTAGAAGACATTTGAGGTATCTCCCAATTCTTTGATTCTTTAAAGGGGAATTTATATCCCTCACTGTGCTGAAGAATTCTGTCAGGTGCCTCAAATATGCCCTAAATAATTTTCTGTTCTTCTCTACAGGATTCCGAAGGAGGCCTTTATGTTTGCATGAATACTTTCCTGGGATTTGGAAGGGAACATGTAGAAAGGCATTATCGCAAGACAGGACAATGTGTATACTTACATATCAAGCGGCATATGAGAGAGGTAAGTGCTACTCTATCGAAGACTTCAGAAGGCTGCTTCAAAAGTTGTTATTTGAACATTTATATTTGTTTGAAAATGTAATGTGATGAATGGCATTATAAAGTTGTGCAGTTCATGAATATCTATTGAGGACATTCCGCTTCCAAGACCTCTCCTGGTCTCTATCTTTGTAATGGAAGCTTCATCAATATGTGGTCTGAATTGTAGAGTATTCCTTGGTTTTGTAGATATAGAGCAGGGGTGTCCAACCTTGGCAACTTTAAGACTTGTGGACTTCAATTCCCAGAATTCCTCAGCCAGCAATTCTGGGAATTGAAGTCCACAAGTCTTAAAGTTGCCAAGGTTGGACACCCCTGATATAGAGGAACTTGGTCATAGAGGCATTGGCAGTGATGATTCATCTCTATTAGGAACTGGTTAGATCCCACTTTGAATACCATGGTCTGTTCTGGGTATCTATTAGTCTTTCAGGGTAGGCCAGATCAAGAAACAGAAGCAAGGGGTTTTTCAATAATGTTATTTATTAATAGAAGAGAATATATTCAAAGATAAATTGTGAGGTCTTGGGTGGCTCTCTGAGCTTGGTTGTTTTCTTACAGATGTTTCATTACCAAATGAATGAAATCCCAAAGGTGCTTTTTCAAGAGGCAACTGATTTTTCTGGTTTTTCTTGGAAGACGTTTCACTTCTCATCCAAGAAGCTTCTTCAGCTCTTCAATGAGAAGCGAAACATCTTCAAAGAAAAACAAAGAAAGTCCAGTTGCTTCTTGAAAAAGCACCTTTGAGACAACCATGACCTGGATGACTGAGAATCTCCAATGAAATGATCTGCAAGCTCAGAAAGGTAACATGTAGTGATAGCATATTACTTACTGGTAATTGGGTAATGAAACATTTGTAAGAAAACAACCAAGCTCAGATAGCACAAAGAACCTCACAGGTTCTTTATTACTATAGGATAGAATAATAGAATCTTGATCTTACACTAAATACTTTTCTGCTGTTTGCTGTACTTCTGTTTGTATTCCATCAGTTTCCATAGCCTTCTGAATAGGTAATTATTGGAGTGTTGCTGTAACTTCTTCTTTTCATACTAGATGTTCTTATAAATAGGAAATACTATCTAATATATATTGGGATCTGATATTTGTATTGTGCATAATTTCAGTATGTTTCAGTATATTTGATTTTCTTGGAATCAGTTACTATCTATCAGTTTACATCCTTTAGCCAGTGACCCCAACCTTTTGACGCCGGTCCGCACACTGGCGCCGCCACTTTTTGGTGAAAGCCCGGACCTCAGCCAAAAGACTATAACTTCCTCGTGAGCTTTTGGGTAAAAGCTTTCTCCGGAAAGCTCACTGACCCCATCTTTTTGAGACCGGGACTTCCGAAAGCTCCGGCCTTTTACCAAAAGAACCTTGCCGGTCAGCACCCGGTGGGACCCCTGCTTCTGAGGTTATAAGTTCCTTCTGAATTATAAGATCTTTTGGAAAACTTTATTTTTCCATGTCTTTTTCTATTTTCATTATCCTAATATAGCTCTTGTCTCTAGCAACTCTTTGAAACCCTTTGTTAATTTCCTTCCAGAGTCATCCCCCAACTTCTTTGCTTTGGTTTCTCTTCTTGGCAATTACCACCATTTGTTCTGACATCAGTTTTTGTTTTCTTCCGTTTCTTGGGCTTTGACAGTCTCACTTTGTGCTCATCCTTAAGAACTTTGATTTCATTCTCCTGTTCCCAAGGTTACATCTCAATAATGTTCAGGACTTCAAAGCAATGCCTGCTCTTTGAAAATGGCGGATATTCGCTCAGAATCATATTGTGGAAATCGATAAGTTTTCCCCTTCCATTTTAGCTCACACACAAGCAGTTCCTGATCTGTTGCACAGTCAGCAGTGTATAAAGTTCACAAATAAAATAATACAATAATACTTCTTCCATAAATGATAGGCCTCCTCATCTCTCTTTACGCTCAGTGGTTCTCTTGGAGTAGCATTTCTTACATTTTTCAGTGCCAATCTATCTGTATTTATGATGAACACCTGTGACTGCTTCTTTACAAACAGTACAAGTACTAAAACAAGATTTAATACTACTGTATATCTTTCCTTGCTGATCCTAACCCCAAATGAAAGGAAGAAAGGATGGACATCAGGCTAGCCATCATATCCATAAAAACATTCACTGCTACTGAAACAACAGATGCAATTCAATTGGGTCTGAACAAAATCTTTGGAGAGCAACTGTTACCTAATGTATTGAACAGCACACAGAGATCTTACCCTAAATCAGACTTGAGGTATTCTAACTGCATCATGCATATTTCTCCTAGTTGGTGGGATGTAGGGAACAGTATTGCGGCTTGCAAAATAGCATCTATATTATATGTTCTGGGTAGCATAGGAGAGCCAGCTTGATGTACATAGTGATTAAGACACCAGGGTAGGAACCAGGAGACTGTGAGTTCTGGTAGTACCTTAGGCACAAAGCCAGCTAGATGATTTTGGGCCAATTACTCCCTCTCAGTCCTAGAAAGAAGGCAGTGGCAAACCACTTTTGAAATCTTGTTAAGAAAACTGTAGTACAAATGGATTCCAGGAGTCAATACTGACCTGAAGGCAGAAAGAAAGAAAGAAAGAAAGAAAGAAAGAAAGAAAGAAAGTAAGAAAGAAAGAAAGAAAGAAAAAAAAAAAAAAGAGAGAGAGAGAGAGAGAGAGAGGTAAGAGAAAGAGAAAGAGAAAGGAAAAAAGGAACAAGGGAAAGGAAGAGAAAAAAGTAGCAGAAGATAATGTGAAGGTTGCTGGAGATAAAACATGACTTTACTTTTGCTTATAGTACATGAAAAATGTGCCTAAACTCTACTACCAACACTGTTGTTGAGTAACACTGTTAGAAGGAAATGCAACATTTGGCATGACCATGAATAAGGATGTGACCTAGTCTATATCTTCCCTATCTTACAAAAAAGCATTTAGGGGAGATTATAAGAGGTCTGAATGGAGATGGTGTGAGCTTGTGATGATCTTGTCTGATTATTTATTAATTATTTATTAGTTTCAATGAATTATTAACAAATTCTAAGCCACTTTGGTCATAGCAGACTCTGAGCAGCATCTATACATGCTAAAGTGATTGATAAAAATAAGTTCCAAAATATTCCAAACACCTTTAGCAACAATTCACATACTCTAATGGTATATGGGTAACAGATAACAGATTAGGAGGCAAGAGGAAGAACCAAACTGGTCAACCAGCAGTAAAAAAAGATTTCTAAGTACACAGAAAGAAAGGAGATACGAGAGGCATTTCAGAAAGAACCGTCCCTGGTTTTCTGGAGAATAAAAGAAGAGGAGGATAAATACTTTCAATCTTACAAGATTCTAATAGTGTAAATATACAATAACAATAGAGCTATATTCATAGTTGTACTTCTTATCTGGGCTATTTTGAAGGACTCACATTCTCCTGCAGGAGAGAACTTGATAACACATCAAATCCCAAAGTCAGGGTAAAAGCTATAAAAGATCCTTTATAGCTTTTTCAATAACTCAGGAGAAGAACACAATTTAATTGTTCCTGGCAAAACAATAAAGAAAGAATTAGTGATGGAAAACAGGTCAATAAAAGGTTCTGAATATAGGACAGGGCAGTTTTTGGTAACGTCAAAAGTGGATCTTGGAAAAAAAAGAGAGGGGAGAAAAGAAAAAAAATGTGAAAGAAATTAAAATAGAACAACTTCAGTAAAGGAAGGGTCTTGTATGAAATACATTAGAAGGATTTACCTCCCAGTGAATGAATGAAAAATGGATATAAACATAGAGGATGAATAACATGCTTCTACACTGCAGTGTAGTTAGTATATGATAAAATGGATAAACTTGAATTATTGAAGGTTTTGCATGAATAAAGAGCTGAAAGTCTGATTATCGAGTATGGTAAGAGTGACACATGATTGAGGAAAAAAATTAAATAAAATAATAAAAATAGGTCCAAAGCCCTATAGTGACTTTTCATCACACCATTTATGGTTGTCTGGGAGACATACTGTATATACTTGAGTATAAGCCTAGTTTTCAGCCCAAATTTTGTGCTGAAAAATCCCCTCGGCTTATACTCGAGTCAATCCCCTCTGAAAAAAAATGGTGTGGAGTCGCGGCCTCCGGCGGCAGCGACTCCCAACAGCCCAGCCGGGAAGGGAAGGCAAAAGCGCTTTGCCTTTCCTTCCCGAGGCGGCGGGACTGGGGCGCGCCGGCGGATAGTGACTCCTGACTCAGGGGCCTCCGAGGGAGGGGAAGAGAGTGACTCCTGCCTCCCGCTGTCATCATCATCTTCTTCTTTTGGGTTAGTGAATCAATTAAACCTTTCATGATAGTGAGATCGTTTCCCAAATTAATTATTTTTATTTTTGAAATTTACCAGTAGCTTGCATTTCCCACCCTCGGCTTATACTCGAGTCAATAAGTTTTCCCAGGTTTTTTTGTGTAAAATTAGGTGCCTCGGCTTATATTCGGGTCGACTTATACTCGAGTATATACGGTAATTTACCTTCAGTCCCTTCTCCCTTTAGCCCTGTTCTGAGGGAAACACAATAAAATTAAGCTTGATACCACTCAATCTACTTCACAGGGTTGTCCCAAAGGTGCCTTTTAAGAGGCAACTGGCCTTTTTTTTTCTCCCTTGAAGACATTTCATTTCTCATCCAAGAAGCTTCTCCACTATTTAATCAGAACTGAAGAAAGCTTCTTGGATAGGAAGCAAAACGTCTTCAAGCAAAAACAAAGAAAGTCTGGTTGCCACTTGAAAAACCACCTTTGGGACAGCCATGACCTGGATGATTGAGAATCTCCATAGACACCTTTCAGGATTGTTGTTGTGAGGAAAATAAGAGGAGGAAGGTGTGTTGCATATGTTGGCTGCCTTATTTGTGAAAACAATAAAGGCAAGATTCAAATAAATAAATAGATGGCTCATGTGGAAAATACACTTATTAATCATCTCAGCTTACTTTCTGTTATTTTATAAACGCTTCCAGATTAATCATGCAAGTCTCTGGTTTTATTCATACATTTCCTTACTGCTTTGCCTGTCAACTTTCGTTATGAGAGAAAATGTGTGAAAGGGACAAAAAAAGGCAGAATTGCTCTGTGATTTTTTTTTTCTTTTTGGTTTGGTGAGCAGCATTTAAAGTCATCCCTCTGGAAATGCCACATTCTACGTTTTTGGCAATTCACTATTTATGACAAGAAATCTCAGGCCTTTTTACATGTTTGATTTGTTCAGCAGTGGCAGCCAACATTGTATAAACATCTTCCGTTCTAAATGCTGTTTAGGGCATGCTTGGGTAGATACTGAGTATTTTATTATCTGTTTTGACATTTATATCCAATTCTTCTTGCTAAGTACAGTTTCAAATCCTCCCAAGCATTTTGTAATTGTGTTAGAAATAACTTCCCTGCAATGATCAGCTTTGTAGCAGCTGGCACCAGCACCTCTCCTTCTCCAACTCTGGGTTATAAAAAATTGCTGGTTGATGGTTTTGTAGCAAAGCACTTACAAATGTCTCTGGGAAGTTGAAAACGGAAATACGGTATCTGCCAGATTCTGGAGCTTTAAGGGGTGATGGGAATCACAACAGAAAGTCACATATTGTGCAATACAAAATCCTGTGCTTGATTTCGATTTTCTTTGTAGGAGGTGGATCTTCCGAACTTTCTGGAAATTACCAGAAATAGAGCACTTCAGGGCCACTTAGAACATAGAATAACAGAATTGGAAGGAACCTTGAAGGTCTTCTAGTCCAACCCCTTGCTCGATAAGGAGACCCTATTTCATTTCAAATAAATAGTTGTCCAGTCTCTTTTGGTGATGGAATCATCCACAACTTCTGAAGGCAAGTTTTTCCATTGGTTGATTGCTCTCACGGTTAGGAAATCTCTTTCTAGGTTGCTTCCCTCCTTGGTTAGTTTCCATCCATTGGTTCTTGTCTTGCTGCTTTGGAGAATAGTTTGGACCCCTCCTTGTTTTTGTAGGAGCCCCTCAAATATCAGAACACCACTATCATGTCTCCCTTTTTCTTTCTTTTCACTAAACTAAATTGCTGTAACCGTTCTTCATACGTTTTAGCCTCTAGTCCCCTAATCATTCCTGTTGCTCTTCTCTGCTCTTTTCCAGAGTCTCATCATCTTTTTTTATATTGTAGTGATCAGAACTGGATGCGGTATTTCCAGTGTGGTCTTACTAAGGCTTTGTAAAGCAGTACTAGAACTTCACGGGATCTTGATTGCGTCCCTCTGTTAATGCAGCCTAGGATTGCATTGGCTGGTTACAGTGCTGTATTTTTGGAAATGAAGATAATACTAATTTGAATTTACAGTGGTAACTTTAGAATCCAGCAATGTCCTTTCCGGTTTCTTGGAAATCTTTCCAGCAAGTTGGAAAGCAAGAAAACTATTGAAGCTATGTACCAGCAGGTTTGGCTTGAAGATTGTTTACACATCAGTAGGGAACTACTCAGAAAGCTCAAACTGCCCAAGGAGCTGCTGATACAGTTCTACAGAGGAATGATTGAGTCTATCATCTGCACCTCTATAACTGTCTGGTTTGGTTCTGCAACCCAACAAGACAGACACAGACTTCAGAGAGTAATTAGGACTGCAGAAAAAGCAATTACTACCAACCTGCCTTTCACTGAGGACCTGTATACTGCACAAGTCAAAAAGAGGACTGTGAAAATATTTACAGACCCCTCACATCACGGACATAAACTGTTTCAACTCCTACCCTCAAAATGACGCTATAGAGCACTGCACACCAGAACAACTAGACACAAGAACAGTTTTTCCCCGAACGCCATCACTCTGCTAAACAAATAATTCCCTCAACACTGTCCAACTATTTACAAAGTCTGCACTACTATTACTATTAATCTTCTCATCACTCCTTATCACCCATCCCCTCCCACTTGTGACTGTTTCCTAGTATGATTTGATTGTTTATTGTACCCTATGACTATAAATGTTGTACCTTATGATTCTTGACAAATGTATCTTTTCTTTTTATGTACACTTGAAACCATATGCACCAAAGACAAATTCCTTGTGTGTCCAACCACACTTGGCCAATAAAGAATTCTACTCTATTCTATGTAATACTTGTCAGCCTCCTGGCCACAGAAGCTAATGTACAATATTTATCAGTTGTGTTTGATCAAAGATGACCCAACTTTTATAGCTTTATATTCTTCTCTTACGGAGTTGACACATCAATGCAGATAAAGACACTCTGTATACAAGTAGTCCTTGATTTATAACAATTCATTTAGTGACCGTTCAAAGTTACAACGGCACTGGAAAAAGGGACCTATGGCCGTTTCTTACTCTTATGACAATTGTAGCATGTGATTTATATTCGGATGCTTGACAATTTGCTCATATTTATGACGGTTGCAGTGTCCTGGGATCAAGTGATCACCTTTTGCAACCTTCTGGCAATATCAATGGAGAAACGAGATTCACTTAACAAATCTGTTACCAATTTAACTGCAGTGATTCACTTAGCAAACATGGCAGGAAAAGTTATAAAATGGTGCAAAACTTACTTGACAAATTTTTCACTTAGCAACATAAATTTTGGGCTCGATTATGGTCATAAGTTGAGGACTACCTATATATTTGGATGCCTCCAACATGAAATATATGATATGTCAGATGTGTTGTTACTTTAAATAATCTTGGCGTCATTAATCACATCTGAAATTGATCCCTGTTGAAAGAAAATGTAAGGAACAGAATCAGTATCTATTTTCCATAATTTCCAGTTGTTTTTATTTATCCATTCACTATTTGATTTAATTGCTTGCATCATTTATTAGCTAGGCTTTCTCTGTTTAGCTAAAACAGTTGTGATTGCAATCTACCCTGTTTCTCCAACAATACGGCCTCCCTCAATAGGAAGTCCCAGCATGTTTTATAGGCATGAAATGAAATTAAGCCCCTCCCCCCAAATTAAGGCCTATATTAAAACATGCGAAATGGTGGGGAATGGTGGTGGTGGGGGCTTGCCATTAGGAAGTACTCTTGTTGCACACCCGGATATGGTGCTGCCTGTGTTGACCCCGATACAAAGTGCCCCACCAACGCCGAGGTCAACATCCAAGCCGTCGCCGCCCACCCACCCGAAGATGCAAGGGGGGGGGAATTAAGTCACCCCCGAAAAGACAACCTAGCCATTTTTTCGGGGCTCAAAAAAAAAAAAAAAGACTCAGCCTTATTATATGAGAAACACGGTACTTTAGGCTTAATTTTATAATAATGTATTTAACTTCCTGGCTGGCTGCACTACGTTTTGCATAGCATTTTTTTTTTAGCACTCTGAATATTTAAGGCAATAGAATGGTTTTTAAGCCTCCTTTAACCTCCAAAACAATTGAAAAAAGGAGGCTAAGATTCTTGGCTTGTTTACTTGAGGGGGGGAAGGTCTGTGTGAACTTCAGAAGTGCCATTGCTGGGCTAAAAGTTACCTGTGGGCCACGTTTTTGGTACGCTCACCTATTTTGTGAATTTTTTTCATGGTAACCAAGACAAATAGATGCTTATGTATTTATTTAGTAATTCTGTAATAACAGAACATATGGGTGCTTAAATCTATTGCAAAAACAATATGTCTGTGTACTATTCTAATTATTTTAGTTTAATACTAGAAAGTGGAACCACATTTGTGCCAACAAGTAAACAAAAGACAGATGAAGATCTGATAAAGATTGGTGGAAATATATGCATTTGTAGACTTACATTTCTGTACAGGGATGTTAGCATGCAGATCTATAGAGACATTCATGAAGGGATAATCAAAATCAAGATAGTAACTATGATGACACAACTGTGGCTGCCATCTTGACTTTTTTTACCTCTTCCTACACTCTTGCATGCTTACCCAACCCTGTAGCTCAGTTTTGAACTTTGTTGAACATGGAAGAATTTGTAGGATTTCTAAAAAGTCTTCTATATAATGAATTGCTTTAAAGACACCTGTCTTTGTTTTCTTTGAGATTTTTCTTTCAAGATGTATTGTTAAGAGGTTTAAGCAACACTTTGAAGGGGAAAAGGTGTGTGTGTTTGCATAGGACAAATCACTAACTTCTTAAAGTTATTGTAGCTTTTCCTGGGACTATTTAGCAGCCCCACACAGTTGCAGAGGAGTCTCAGGAAAATATCTTTTTGATTTAAGGAGTTGCTGACTGATGACGTGTATGTTCTGAAGCACTTCCCTCAGGGGTGGGATTCTACCAGTTCCCACCTATTCGCTAGAGCTGGTTGTTAACATTCTAAGCAGTTCAGAGAACTGGTTGTTAGAAGAAATTACTGGCCTAATCCTGTAAGGAAGGCAGGAAGGAAACATTCTGGTGTTGCTTACAGAAACTGCCTCTCCGTTAACCCTTATTGCATTCTTGGCAGGACTAGACTTCCTGTCTCAGGAACATCTCTGGAGTTTTTTTCCCCTCCTTTTCCTGGTACTTTGCTTGTGTGGAGTGACCATTCAAAGTTACAATGGCACTGAAAAAAGTGACTTATGACCATTTTTCACACTTACGACTGTTGCAGCATCCCCACAGTCATGAGAGGCCAGGCGAGGAGATGCACGCCTCGATGTGATATTGAATTGGCCACGCCCAGCCAATAACATGACCACCAAGCCACGCCCACCAACTAAGCCACACCCACAGAACCGGATGTTAAAAAATTTGAATCCCACCCCTGACTTCCCCCCCTTCAAATCCCAAAACTTGCACCATCTCTTGTATTTATATATGACCTTTTTGTTAAAAGTTTAGATTAAAAAAAAACTTTTGGACTGTAAATAAAAATTGCATAGAAATAGTTGCTGTGTTTTATTGATTGTATGGATGTTTATTGATTGCCGATGCTTATACATATTAATTGTAGATTATCATATATAATATAGGTAGATAGATATATAGATATATAGATAGATAGATATAGATATATATATATAGAGATATGTATAGAGATATATATAGAGATAGATAGAGAGATAGATAGAGATAGATAGATAGATAGATAGATAGATAGATAGATAGATAGATGATAGATAGATATTATATCTATATAAAATATCTATCTAAAATACCAATACATATTGTATTAAGTATAGGTGTGTGTACAGGGGTGGGATTCAACCGGTGTTACTACCAGTTCGGTGACTATATTTTGTGCGCGCATGCGGCTTCTGCGCATGCACGCCTGATGCACGCTATGCGCGTGTGTGAAAAAAACCTTAAGCTGTGCTGCCCGGACAGCTGAAAAGCGCTGCGCATGGATGCATAGCGTTTGAAAAGCTTCTTTTTTCCTGCTTTTTCAACCTCAGCTGTGACGTGCAAAGTAGCTGAGGTTGAAAAAACAGGAAATAAAGGACAGGTAAGAGCCTGGGTGGGCAGGTGGGCCAAACAGCAGCAGACACAGAACCGGTTCAGTGTCTGCTGCTCTTTAGAGCTACCGGTTCTATAGAGCCGGGCAGAACTGGTAGCATCCCACCCCTGTTGTGTGTATATTAAATTTAGGGCACAAATGTTTTCCACTTAGTTTGCAAGTTTGTAGTGTAGGTTGTAGGTTGAATATACTGTAGTTGGCATGCTATTAAAAAAGAAGGTTGGAATTGGATCAGATTTAGATTAGATTGAATTAGATTAGATATGGTAACAGGATTATATACTCTGTTTTGATCCAATTCTTCTCGGGTTTCCCAATTAGAAGCAACCAGCAGGAACATTTTTAATCACCACCTTTCATTAGTGCATTAGCTATATCACTTTCTGAGAAAACATAACCTTAAAAGTGTGCCTTTTATGTCATGGGTTGACTATCATAAAAAGAAGGACCATGAATTGTCTGGAAACTTTGGTTGATACAATAATTTGATAGACAGGAGATCTTGAGCGGAATCCAAAAGGCAATATTATTCCTATTCTTAAGGCACCGTACTAGATGCCAATTTATTTCTTGGCAAAATATACATTTGTGATTATTCCCTTTAAATCTCTAAATCAGGGGTGTCCAACCTTAGCAAATTTAAGATTGGTGGACTTCAACTCCCAGAATTTCCAATGGCTTGGGAATTCTGGAAGTTGTAGTCCACAAGTCTTAAAAGTTGCCAAGGTTAGACACCCCTGCTCTAAAAGTTTAAGGTCCAGGTTCTTTCTATATGAACCTATAGATTCATTGACAAAATAAGGGGGTCTCCTATAGTTGCTATAAGTTTGCCTGATACCAACTCTGGGTCCTACCTTCTTTGTTGGGTTCCCAGCTCTTTGGCTTGTATTCTGCAGAATTGGGCAAACATTTTTTTTATAGAAGGTTAATAAATATGTTAGATTGATAAACATTTTTTTGAACAGGTGTTTTAATGGCTGATTAATTGCTGATTTCAATTATTAATTGCATCTACTTTGAGACTAATTTAACATACTATACCACCAGCAATAGGTGGTCTAGCATGCTAAATTACTATACCACCAGCAATTGGTGGTCTAGCATGCTAAATTATTTAAAGTGTTGTTTTGTGTAATTATTTAAATTTATTGGGTGGTATTTGCTTGCACCCAAAGAACAGATTCGATCATGCTTTTTAAATACTTTTATGGACAGGTGTCTAACAGGTGTAACTTCACAGAAATATCATGATGCAAGGCCAAAAATTATACCCAGTTAATGAAATGGGGATATCTTTCAGTGCCAAACATTGTTGATTTATTATGACTTTGTATGCCTCTTTCTTTAGAAAATTGACATTTATTGTAATTTCCACTGACGCTGATCTGCTACTACATTTAGTAATAGCCAATGTTCTCAGCTTCTGAAAAGATGGCAAGAAAATAATATATATTTATATTCCAAAAAGAGATGATATTTTTGGAGCTTATGATCCAGATTTTATATTTCAAGATAGCCTTTCCTATGTTAATCCTGCCCAGATGTGATGGAATACAGTTCTCTGAATTTTAGTCAGTATGCTCAAAGTAATCCCAACAGAGTAACAGAACAACAGTGTTGGAAGGGACTTTGAAGGTCTTCTAGTCTGATCCCCTGCTTATCTGGAGTATCCCAGGCTATCCCCCTCTCTTCCCATCAGGAGAGGGGAAGCATATCAATTCTACCCAATTTTTTTCAACCTATTACATTTGTCATACTCCCATCAAAAGCATGGTGGTGACCAGTTTTTGATGAAATGAACTTCTCATTGAACTTTTTTGATGGTGGCAGGATAAGTTGAAGCCTCAATTCTCATGAATATTTTTTTTTTTGGGGGGGGGATGGGAAACTCTTAAATTGATTACAAAGTCTTTGGCAGTCTTCTTCAACCCGTTGTTCTCGTAAAGTGTTGAATTGCAAAGTTTATCATCCTGAGTCAACATGGATTTGAGAAAGATTGGTGCATGATATGAATGCTCCCTGTGCCTTCACATGAATGAAACATACAACCAACAATCATATTTTGTAATACGGTACACTAGGGCATTAGTGGCACTTGATTTTTCTGTTTGGGGGCAAATCTAAGCTGAGTAGAACAACTTTCTGCAATACGAATGCCCTTCAAACGTGTGGACTTTGCATGCATCGTTTTTAGCAATGGGTTTGTTTTCTGTGGAATTCTGACTGTTGAAGTCCATGCATTTAGAGGGCAACTGGGTTGGAGAAGGCTGAACTTTAGGCAGGATGAAAACTTTCTTTAAAAAGCAGGTAAGTAAAAAAAACAACCACAAGGCTACCTTTTCAGGAAAGAATGAATCTGCACTTGTTGGAATACTTCATTTTAAATCTCTGTTAGTCTACACCAGTGGTCTCCAACCTTGGGAACTTTAAGACTTGTGGACTTCAACTCCCAGAGTTCTTCAGCCAGCACTATCAACAATGTGCAATGATTAACTAGTGTTTCTATTATCATGGTCATTGTTGCTGTTTTGAATTTGCTTTCATGACAACTCTTTGTGGTGCAATAGAACCAATTTCTAGTTACTGGAAATAATAGCATCCATTTTACACCAGGGTATCAATGCAGATTGCTTTTATGCGGGTTCTCATCCCCCCCCAATATATTGGGGGGGGGGAGAGGGAAATTTTGTAGCAACATTAGATTAAAAAAAAACTTTCTTCTTCCTCTTCCTTCTCTTCCTCTTCTTTTTTATCTATTTTTTCTTTCTTTCTTTCTTTTCAGAAGGTAACAGGGGCATCTGGTGGAGCTTTACCAAAAAGGAGAAACCTCAAGCTATTTTTAGGTATTGTAAAGAGCTGTTTTCACACCCTTCTTCTGACTAACCTAGGTGCATGCATTTTTATGTTTTGAGTTTTGATTCACACTGGTTTGACTTCAAATTCTATAGCTGATAGAGGAGGCTTTATATATATATATATATATATATATATATATATATATATATATATATATATATATATATATATATATATATATATATATTTTAAAATTATAATTTTTAAATAAAATTATAATTTTTAATAATTTTTAAATAAAATAATTTTTAAATAAAAAAAATCACTTTATAAGCTGCAGTCCTGTGTAGAGGGATTCCCTCATTGCATGTACTCTACAAACACTTTGCATGACTTAGTAAACTCAATCACGAATCCTTTCTTTGTGTAGCTGAGAACACAAGCCCTTTGTTCTGAATAAATCGATAACATGTTTTCTGTCTTTCTCAGTGCTAAGAATTTGGTGGCTTTTGTTGGGATTAAAGGCGGTGTCGATAATCCACATTTGCTTTTCTGAAATCAGCAGGCTGTAACTTGGTAGAGGTCACTATATGTGTGTATGTGCTTGTGAATTATATGTTTTGGTTATGACCCTTTTTATTGATAGTTTCCTCTGCCTTTTTAAGAGATAAAGAAGCAATGAGACACTTCAGAAGAAAGGAACTGGGTGAAAAAAAATATGAAAAGCTATGGCAAGTTTTGAGGTTTAGGGATCAGCTAGAATAATTGTGCATTTTATTTTCTGTCACATCCCATTTCTTTCTCTCTCAAATTTTTTTCCATCCCATTTATGAAGACATTTCTGGATTCTAGTAAGTTCTTATGTTAAAGCCGGGGTCGAAAGAGGAATTCAGCAAAATAAAATAAAATTCATGCCTACTGTTCAGCTTCAATATAGAATTTATTTATTTATTAAATTAAATTTATAAGCCGCCCATCTCACTGTGAAGGGACTCTGCTTGTTGTGGAGCTGTTCAAGATGGGCTTTTCAAAAGAAAGAGGCAGCAACTTTAATTTAGCATCACAAACTATGCAGGGGATTCAAAGCCAGACTTTTAAGAAGTAAGAACCCAGGTTCCTTTGGTGAACAAATCCATTATTTTCGCTTTTACACTTGTTCGAAAATATTTAATCCTCAAGTTTTTTCACCTACCTAATGAAGAAATGAGTGTATTTTGGATCTCATCAAAAAATGAAGGGTACTTACTTGCTTTATGTAAATTCAATTAAGATGATTTGAAAGTCAAATGATTATGGGGGTGGGATAGAGAGTTAAAGTTATGATGGCACTGAACAAAGTGACCTATGGCTGGTCCTCACACTTACGACCAATGCAGTATCCTTATAGTCACGTGATCATAATTTGGTTGCTTGGCAACCACTGTGCATTTATAAGGGTCACAAGTGCCCTATGGTTATACGGTTGCCATTCATGTTGTTCACATATCAAGCAAAGTCAATGGGGAAGCTGGCAGGGAAGATCACAAGCAGCGATCACGCAACATCAAACTCAACAACCACAACACTTAATGACAAAGTTTCCAGTCCCTATTGTGGTTTCGAGGTCTACCTGTATTCTAAAGATAAAGAAAGACGTTAGGATTTGGGTGCTGTACAGATCTATGATGCAACTAACAGTTTTACTAAATATAGCAAAACCTTTGAAAAATTATAATGATAAAAGGAGGGATATTGGTTTAAAACCAAAAGCCCTATTTATTCCTCCTGGTTTTAGCCCACTTGTACCCTGAAAACTCCGTAAAACCATTAATTGAGGTTTTTTATAAAAGATAACAGCCCTCTTTATTTATTTTATAATTTGAACACTTATCAAAGGCATTTTTCCCTCTCTTGGACAATTATTGCTTTTTTCTCGACCAAAAAAAGCCTCTATGTTAAAATTGATCCTGAAAAACTGGTTTGAAGGTAGTTCAAAACTAGTTGATCAAGTGTGAAAGAAACTTGGATGTAAGATTGTTGGAGGCAATATGCTGATTCTGTAAACCCCTTAGTGCTGTAAAGCGCTGTGAAGCAGCATATAAGTCTAAGTCAGGGTATCAAACTTGTGACAACATGTTGCAGTGGCCAGCACTTGATGCATTTGGCCCGCGTGCTATTACTATTTGAAGGAACATACAGAAAATACTTGGATATAATACGCATTTGAGGGAACATACAAAAATACAATATATTTCTATGGAGGTTTAAATAGACTCTTGCTTAATTTTTTTCAGGTTTGACCAATACCTCAGAAAATGCATGTTTCTAGAGAATCCCCTTAGGTCAGAAATGTACCCACTGTTGTCAAATAGTAAAGTTAAGTCAAGAGAACAACGCTCCCTGCTCTTGAGGTTATATAGTAAAGAATGAGTTTGCTGTCTGTTTTGATTCTTTGAAATTTTCCTAAAGAGCAACAGCTGCAGTGCAGAAAGGAAAAAAAAAGGGATTTAATCCTCCCAGGCTGTGGGGAAAAAAACCCTTCCAGATTTTTCAGAAAGTATTATAACGCCCACAAATTAAGTAGAGAAAAGGCCAATGGAAAAAGCAATGTTACATTTTAATTTGGTTTTTCATGTACTCAGATAAAAGCTTGCATAGAATTCAAGTCTTCCTGAGACCGTAATTAAGCACACGCTTAGTCCAAACAACTCTTGTTTTATTCCAGCGCTGGGAATTATGCTCATTCCCAGCCCATAATGAGTCCCAAACAGTGTCTCGAGATAACCACCTACCTTTATCCCCTTTGAATTGCTGCCAACAACTGTGCCAAATTAACTGTAAAAAAACAACCCAAGTACAAAGTCCACACAGAGCTTCAAGGTATAATCCGAACAGAGCAAGCGACTTTGCTTCCTGCAAAGGTTTCTCTACCTTTGTACTTCCTTTATACCCTAGGGGAGGGGCAATCACCTCCAAGCCTTACTACTGAGTCTCCCCTTTTGTCTTGGCTGGTCTTGCCTTCTAGCAGCTCTGTGCACACGCATACTGGGAACAGGCTCCCCTTGTTCCTCTGCCTCACTGCTGCCAGACTCTGGAGCACATAACTCCAAGATGATCCTAGCCCCATCTCTGCATTGGACGCAAGACCCTCATTCGAGTCCTCTCTAGACTCCCGGACTGGTCTCTGTTCTTCCCCACTGTCCGCTTCCACTGCCGTCTGTACAGGCTGCCTGGCGAACTACAACATCAGGAAGTTTTTCCTCTGATTAACTTAATGTTACCGTCAATAGTCTGCTGATTGATTGGTCTGCCTGCCTTGAAACCTACTCATATCAGTGGGATGTGGAATTATCAACTGCTAGGAATTACCAAGGAGATAACCAAACTGTGGGAAGCGCCCCCCCCTCCAAGAATGAAATATTTTAGGGAATATTAAAAAAGGCAGAATATTATATTTCCCTAAAGGAGAAATGGAGAAACATGTTTTTGGAGGCAGAAAGCAGCCCCCAGTCTTTCTTAAGAGCCCATGGCAGATGCCAGCACTTAAAGAGATAAAGAGCTTATTGAAAGAGGAAGTCAACTATCTAGATCAGTGGTCGGGGAACAGGGGTAAATTACCCCAAATGGGGTAAAACTGAAAATCCTGGGGGTAATGAGGACGGTCGTGCTGGCGCGACCGTTCTCATTACTCCCAGGCATTTTATTTCCGACATTCTGTTTGTATAGTTTACATACACAAGGACCTTCCTTTCAAATCAAGGGGGTAACGTCGGCGTTTATAAATTTTTTGGGGGGTAAAAGGTAAAAAAGTTCCCTGACCCCTGATCTAGATGGCTCCATTCATAAGCAAATCAAATACTGCCAGCAGAGGACAGGATATTTCGAAACTCCTTGCAGCAGAGTTTGACAGCTAGCAAAAGCAGATGGTAGGATTAGAACAAGCAGCCCCTCACCCAACACCATCCAATGGATGAAAGCCATTAGCCACAATAGGAATTAACCAGTACCCTCTTTAGAAACACAAACCCCTTCATTGCACCACCTCCCAGAACAGTTCGAAGTTCAAAGTCACAGAAACCTATAAAGTTCCATTCACTCATTCAACCATTTGGCCAGCTGCCCCAGAACCAAAAACCCGGGTGTCTCTGTTCATCAATAAATGGACCTTCTTTCCAATCAGCCTCCAGCCTCCATTTTATTTCCCAGTTTGGAACTGAACCAGATGGATTTTCCTTCCAACTGGCAGGCCAAGCTACTTTATACAATTAGAGAGCAAACCCCACACGCAGTAGCACTGATGTTACTTAGTTGGGTAATGAGACGTCTGCAAGAAAACAACCAAGCCCAGTGAGCATCAAAGGCCACATCTCGGATATTCAAGCTTGTGACAATTCATTAAATACAAACTAGCAATAGTTAATATTGTTTGCAATACCTTGCCATTCTTAACATTTACACTTTTTAAAGGGCAGCAAAGGGACAGAAAATGATGTTGTGACTAACTGTCCCACTATCTAAATATGGGATCAGATTTCAGTTCCATTCCACTTATTGAGTGGCAGACATGAACCTTTTACCCAGACTTCACTTATCCAAGCCCTACAATTTTGTAATCTTATTGAAACATTTGTGAATTATGTGCTTTCCCCCTTGGCTCTTAATAGTGCCCAGAAATGGCAACCTCTATTTGCATAGTTCTATCCTGGTTTGACCTTTTTTCAGCTCTTCACCATTATAAATGTATTTTGGAAAGCTGCAGAGAGGAGGAGGAGGAGGAGGAAGAGAAGGATTATGTGATTTATTTATTTTTATTCAGGTCAAAGGTGCATCTATTTGAGGGACGGGGCAATAGGTTAACTATAGATCTCTGTTCAGACCTACATTTTAGTAATCATGAAAATAAAATCATAGGCTCATTTAACCCAGGAGTGGGTACTTTAACTGGCAGGAGCTCACCAAAGTTGAAACTCAGTGTTTTCTATGACGGCCTCGTACAGATAATCCAGTGGTGGGATTCAAATTTTTTGACTACGGGTTCTATGGGCATGGCTTGGTGGGCATGGCAGGGGAAGGATACTATAAAATCTCCAATCAGAAGTGGTATTTGCCAGTTCTCTGAACTACTCAAAATTTCCGCTGTCGGTTCTCCAGAACTGGTCAGAACCTGCTGAATACCACCTCTGAGATAATCCTTGACGTATGACCATCATTGAGGCTAAACATTTTGTTGCAAAGCAAAAACAGTGAGTTTCCCCCTCATTTTAAAGACCTTTCTTGCCATAACTGTTAAGTGAACCTCTGCAGTAGTTAAGTTAGCAACACAGTTGTAAAATGAATCTGGCTTCCTCATTGATTTTGCTCGTCAAAAAGTCACAAACACTTGAAAAAAAGATGACCCTGGGATAACTGCAACCATCATAAATATGAGCCAGTTGCCAAGAGACTGAATTTTGACCACATGACTGTGGGGATGCTGTAACAGTCATAAGTGTGAAAAATGGTCATCAATCATTTTTTCAATGCTATTGTAACCTTGAACAGGTCACTAAATGAATGGTTATAAGTTGAGGACTTCCTGTATTCTTTTAAAGGGGAAGTTTCAGGAACTGTGCTAAGTTCAAGCATGGGCTTCCTCTTAATGAATCCATCCATCCATCAATCAGAATAGAGTTGGAAGGGACCTTCAAGGTCTTCTAGTCCAACCCACTTTTCAAACAGGAGAGCCTATAGCATTTCAGACAAATGATTCTCAGGGCTGTAGGGTTTAAACAAATGTCTTCTTTCTACTGCATGGTCATGGCTGGAAATTAAAGCACATAAATCTTGCACCTAATTGAGAATTGTCCTCTTAGAATAGGTCTGTGCAATGTTCTTCAGACCGAGAGATAAATATAGCCAAAATGCAGGCAAAAGTTGATATAATTAATGTAGTTTGGGTATGATTAATGTAATGCAATTAATGTGGCTATTCTCCATGGGTTTAATAAAGTGAGAGTGTGTAATATGTTTTAAGTGTCTACAAGAGTGGGCACCTCTAATTAATAATAATGAACCTCTTTTGTCATATTAAAAATGACAGTATGGGGGCCACTTTGGAGATGTTTGTTTAAATTCTAGGTGCAGAAAATGCAGCTCATATGGCCTGCCAGTATCTATTTTGGATGCCTCGCAATCTGGTAGAAGGATGGATCCCTTTTTACATGCACTTAATTTGGGTGAATTGGTCTCCTATCACATTCGTGTCCCAAAGGTGCTTTTATTTTAAAGGCAACTGGGAGTTTCTGTTTTTTTCTTTGAGACATTTTGCCTGGAAGCTGCTTTGGATCCAACTGCAGAAGCTTCTTAGATGAGAAGCAAAACGTCTTAAAGAAAAATCAGAAACTCCCAGTTGCCTTTAAAATCAAAAGCATCTTTGGGATAATCATGACCTGGATGAATGAGAACCTCCACGGACATCACAATCATGGTCTCCTTAAACCCATGCAGAGAGAGATGGCTAGCTGCCATGAACTGCTGTGGTCGCTTCACTCACAGTCCTTCTATACCTTTGCACAACTCTTAGGAAGGAAATCTTTGAATTTAAATCTAGTTTTCTTTCCTCCCCCCTCATGTTTTGCCACAAATGCAGGGTCTTTTTTGGGGGGGGGGAGGGGTCAACTGAGTATTGATTCATCAGTTGCCTGACATTGTGGAATTGACTGACTGGCTTGTCCCCTGAGCCTGAGACCATGTGCTAAGACAGTGAGACTGGCCCACGTCACCCAGGTGACTTTCATGCCTAAGATGGAACTAGAACTCACAGTCTCCTGGTGATTGGCCCAAAGTCATCCAGTTGGCTTTCATGCCTAAGACGGAACTAGAACTCACAGTCTCCTGGTGATTGGCCCAAAGTCACCCAGTTGGCTTTCATGCCTAAGATGGAACTAGAACTCACAGTCTCCTGGTGATTGGCCCAAAGTCATCCAGTTGGCTTTCATGCCTAAGACAGAACTAGAACTCACAGTCTCCTGGTGATTGGCCCAAAGTCACCCAGGTGACTTTCATGCCTAAGATAGAACTAGAACTCACAGTCTCCTGGTGATTGGCCCAAAGTCACCCAGGTGACTTTCATGCCTAAGACAGAACTAGAACTCACAGTCTCCTGGTGATTGGCCCAAAGTCACCCAGTTGGCTTTCATGCCTAAAACGGAATTAGAACTCATAGTCTCCTGGTGATTGGCCCAAAGTCATCCAGTTGTGGTCATGAAGCTATTACATGGGTTAAGTACTGTACATCATAGTGGTAGAATCCCTGGGAGACCTGGTGCAGGCATGGCTGGCACTCTGTTTCATCCAAAACTTTAATTCACATCAAGGTCTATTATTTTGAATATTTTACTGCTGTGGGCTTTGATTGTCTCTGTTCTCTTTGTAGATTGGCAGATTAGTTGTGAATGGACAAATCAGAGGTATAACCTGATTAACAGATTTAACTCTGAATTTTAGTGGTTTAAGATTCCTACCTATTTGGTACAGGATTGCTTTCCAATTGAAGTAAGATTTGTTTAGAATAGGATTACATAATGACTAGTAACATGCTTGCAGGAACCTCTCTTTGTCTTTTTTTTTTTTTTTTTTAATTCTTCAAAGCATTTATTTTGGGGCTGTGAGTAGAATGAGTGGTGCTACATTTAGCAATGTAAAAAAATTCTAGCAAGATGTATCATAAAGTTCATATTGCTACACGAGACTTTTTCCCCCCCAGATAGGCAACTGATGTTAGGCTTCATCTATTATTCAAAGTCACTTCTATAAAAGTTGGATTCATTCTGTGGTGTGATTTAATGCTGCAGAGAGATGCATCCACACCCCTCCAAAAATTCTCTCCTAGTTGGTTCCATGTAAGCACTCATAAAAAAAAAGTGTGGACACTATACTTGACTTACAACCAGTCCCTTAGCAACTGTTCAAAGTTACACCAGTCCTATCCAGAGCTACTTACAACTCAGATTTGAAGATATAAGGGCCAGTCTGCTCTCCATGATTACATTTTGGCCACTTGGCAACCAAAGTTGCATTTACATTTTGGGTCTGGATTTCTGGATTTGGGGCTGAATTGCTAAGAAAATATGGAAATGCATAAACAAGCAGAGAATGTAATTTTTTGAAAAAGTCCTTTCTGAACATAGGGTGTTTTGGTACCATTAACAACCTGGTTTCTGATGATTATTATTATTATTTTTGGGTGGAGCTTGGCTTAGATCTGTCTTAATATATTTTTTGGCAAACTGGGAACTGAAATATACAAATGTCAACATTGCCAAGTTTGAACAAGGCTTTAAGGTACCGCAATTGTTTTATTTTCCTGTGTTGGACATGGCTACTTAGCTGGAAATAATCACCATAAGAGTTTCCTTACTTTTACAGAAGAATTTAGGAATCTTTTGTGGAATTTTCATTGGTCCCAGTAAAATTATTGGTTAATATGAATTTTGGATTAATTTTGTTAGTATTTTTTTTTAGAACAGAACAATGATGGTTTATGAGTTTTAGCTGGGATTAATTTTAAGAGCTACTGTAGTAAAGCGATTAGAGCTGTGCTTCAACAACATTAAACTCATTGCAGTTCTATTTCAATATGACAGATTAAGGAAAACCCGGATTAAAGTATTAGACTGAAATTTAGAATCTGAAATTTAGAAAGACCCAGATTCTAATTCCTACTCAGTTCACGAAATGATCTTTTGATACACCACTTCTCTTTAACCCTCTCATGGGTTTATTGAGAGAACAAAAATAGAAGTGAATCAAGTACGGAATCTTGAAGGAAAGAATGGCAGGCTGTTTATGAATTAATAAAACAAATTTAAACCTGGGAGATTGTTGGTTGTCAGGCGTTTTACTCAGTTTCCATGTGCTACTGGTTCACAGTCCCTGGCTATTTTTTCTTGCATACTTACTTACATACTTAACTATTTTTTCTCGACTTATGACCTTAATTGAGCTCCAAATTTCCACTGCTGGGCAAGACAGATCATTGAGTTTTCCCCTGTTTTACGACCTTTCTTGCCACAAATGTTAAGTGAGTCACTGCAGTCATTAAGTGAGTAACACAGTTGTTAAATGAATCTGGCTTTCCCTTTCCCTTTGTTTGTCAGAAGGTCACAGAAAGGGATCATATGATCCCTGAGACGCTGCAACCGTCATAAATAGATGCCAGTTGCCTAAGGGCCGAATTTCCCCTGGGATGCTGCAACGGTCGTAAGTGTGAAAAACAGTCCTAAGTCACCCTTCCCCCCCCAGTGCTGTTGTAACATCACAAACAGTCACTAAATGAATGGTTTTAAGTCAGGGACCGCCTGTAAATAGGATGGAACTGGTGAAAATGGAAGAATTTGGAACCCGGGGGGGGGGCAGGGGCCCTTTTGTGCTTGTGTTTTTCGATATAAGAGTGTACCTTCCTTTCTCTCCCCTTCCTTGAATGCAACAGTCCTCTTGTTTGGCAGCCCAATTTGGGATCTAATAATCCTGCTATAATTAGCACATTCAGTAAGCAACATTTAAACCTGATCCGGAGATGCCTCTTGGCACAGGCTTTCTTTTCCTTTCCCCTCCGCCTTGTTAACTCCACGGTTTCGGCCGTCTGCCTGAAGCCGAAGTTGCAGCTGCTGTTTTCAGTCAGCTGGCGACGAATGTTTGTCATCGTCCCAACACCAACGGGAGTGACGGGAGCGATGCTTGTTTCAACTTAGCCAGATGGCAGACGAAGGAAATCTCCCCAAAATAACAGCTTCTCCATCCCCTCTCCTGTGCCTGGCCCCTGCGTCACCTCACTCTTTGTGGGCTGACAGCATGCCTTATTTTGCTTTGCCTGCTGTGGCCTCTTCTCCTTTCTTGTGCCGTTTGGCGGCACCTTTCTTGATGACGTCGTCCGTTTTAATTGCGAATTCTGATTCAGCTTCGGAGAGCTTCCAGCCCCTTAGAAGGGAAATAGGCTCCGCTCTTGACATTAGCATTTCTAAATCCGTGGAGTCCGTGATGCTCTCTGAGCTTGGCTTACAGACAGCGGTGGGATTCTACCAGTTCGGACCAGTTCTATAGAACCGGTTGTTACAATTCTGTGCAGTTCGGAGAACCGGCAAATCGCACCACTGGCTGGCCCCTCCCCTCCTGTTGGATTTCTACTTTCTAGCTAATCTAAATCGCTGTTGAACTGCTTTGCCTTCACCCAGGAGGCTTCCCTGAGGCCCAGTCAGGGGTGGTATTCAGGGGGTTGTGGGGTGGGGTGAGAGAAGTGGCGTGAGAGCAGAGCTGCACCTTCCTTCAAACCGAGGCTTCTATTTTTCAGTGCAGACTCAGGCAGCAGATTGCAGAAAGGTAGATCTGTGAGTGAATCTGTGATTCTGCAAGCAACTCAATCTGCTTTGCCTGATTTTGGGTAAAAGTTGCTCTCCCTCTCTATCTATCTATCTATCTATCTATCTATCTATCTATCTATCTATCTATATTTCTTAAGTTTTCGTGGGTACTTACATGAATGGTATTCAGCTTTGTTCGGGTATTTTCCCACGTCATTATAATTGTGCTTTTAAAGTTGTAGCTTTACAACTTTAAAAGCACAATATAATGACGTGGGAAAATATATAACAAAGCTGAATATATATAAATTTAAGAATATATATATGTATGTATGTATGTATGTATGTATGTATGTATGTATGTATATATGTATATATGTATATATGTATATATGTATGGTATTCAGCTTTGTTGGGTATTTTTCACATCATTATAGTTGTGCTTTTAAAGTTGTAGCAACATTTTGGCAGAATCTCATCTGCCGTCATCAGGCTTCTGTATTGTGTCTGTCAGAAGCCTGATGATGGCAGATGAGATTCTGCCGAAATGTTGCTACAACTTTAAAAGCACAACTATAATGATGTGAGAAAATACCCGAACAAAGCTGAATACCATACATGTAAGTACCCATGAAAACTTAAGAATATGTGTGTATGTATGTATATGTATATGTATGTGTGTGTGTGTGTGTATATATATACCAATAGAAGAATAAGTACCCGCCTGGACGAACACAAAAATGCAGTCAAAAAGCTGGAACACACTTCCTCACTAGTCCAACACATGGAAGCTACAGGTCATAGCATCAACTTCAATGGCACCAAAACCCTGGCCACTATGGAAAACCCTAGCCACAGAGTCATCAGAGAAGCCATAGAGATTGAAAAAAGACCAGAAAGCATGAACAGAAGAGATGATTCCACCAGGCTGTCAATCATTTGGAAGCCTGCACTCACAAACAAAAAAATCTCCACACCACAAGCCAGGCAAACACCTGGGCACAAACAGATTCCCCCCTGATACCTCCAGCTCAAACACACCCCAATCAGGCACCCAGATGAAACCCAGCTTCCTAACTAATGATAGCCGTCCATTTACCCGAAGCCAAGCTGCACTAAAGGCCTCCATTAAAGTAACACAATGCTGCCAGCCAATCAAGATACAAAAAGAGCCAAAAACAGACAGAAGATATCAGAGACACCCATCAAGCAGAACACAGCAAACTCCGAGACCAATAAACACAGACCAAGACTCCCAACCAATCAGGATGAAGAAAAAACCATTCTGGCACAGCAATAGGCTGCCCCAAATTTAAATCTGAAACCACTGTAAAAGTCTGACCCACAGACGGACACAATACAGAAGCCTGATGATGGCAGATGAGATTCTGCTGAAACGTTGCTACAACTTTAAAAGAACTACAATGACGTGGGAGAATACCCAACCAAGCCGAACACCATACATGTAAGTACCGCAAAACTTAAGAAAACATATATATATATATATATATATATATATATATATATATGCTTTCTGAGGTTCTCGGGGTATTTGTATGTGGATCTTTGGTTATTTGGGTTTTCTCCCGCGTAAGATTGGAAGTATCTAGATTGGAAGTATCTGCTTAACCAACACATATTTCATATACAAAGGACAAAGATACAAACAAATTGAAGGAGCCCCTATGGGATCACCACTGTCACCCGTCATTGCAAACCTGTTCATGGAAGAATTCGAATCCAGAGCCCTGGCCAATGCCACCCACAAACCCAAACTATGGTTAAGATACATCGATGACACATTTGTGATTTGGCCCCATGGAAAAGAAAACCTAAACAATTTCCTAACACACCTAAACAGCACACACCCCAAAATCAAGTTCACCATGGAAACGAAACAAACAAACAACTACCATTCCTAGACGTACTAATCTACAAAAAAAACAGATGGCACACTAGGACACACCGTATACCAGAAGAAAACACACACTAACCGCTACCTCAACGCCCAATCCCACCACCACCCAGCACAGATAAACTCCGTGGCTAAAACACTAATTACCAGAACCAAACGCCTGGCAGACAAGACACACATTAAGACTGAACTATGCACCCTGACTAAAGTACTGACAGCCAACGGCTTCCACAAAAGCAAAATCACCAGCTTGATCCACAAAAACACACTGAAACATAATAGAAACCCAGAAGATGAACAGACCTATGGAACAGCTGTCCTGCCCTACATAAGAGGTACTACAGACAAAATTAGTAAGGTACTACAAAGACATCACATCAGGACTGCCTTCAAAACAGACAGAAAAATAGCAGCCATCCTTAGCAACCCCAAAGATAAAATTGACCTGGAAAACCAAGGCATATACGAAGTCCCCTGTGCATCATGCCCAGCCACATACATTGGACAGACCAATAGAAGAATAAGTACCCGCCTGGATGAACACAAAAATGCAATCAAAAAGCTGGAACACACTTCCTCACTAGTCCAACACATGGAAGCCACAGGTCATAGCATCAACTTCAATGGCACCAAAACCCTGGCCACTATGGAAAACCCTAGCCACAGAGTCATCAGAGAAGCCATAGAGATTGAAAAAAGACCAGAAAGCATGAATAGAAGAGATGATTCCACCAGGCTGTCAATCATTTGGAAGCCTGCACTCACAAACAAAAAAATCTCCACACCACAAGCCAGGCAAACACCTGGGCACAAACAGATCCCCCCTGATACCTCCAGCTCAAACACATCCCAACCAGGCACCCAGATGAAACCCAGCTGCCTAACTAATGATAGCCGCCCATTTACCCAAGCCAAGCTGCACTAAAGGCCTCCAATAAAGTAACACAATGCTGCCAGCCAATCAAGATACAAAAAGAGCCAAAAACAGACAGAAGATATTAGAGACACCAATCAAGCAGAACACAGCAAACTCCGAGACCAATAAACACAGACCAAGACTCCCAACCAATCAGGATGAAGAAAAAACCATTCTGGCACAGCAATAGGCTGCCCCAAATTTAAATCTGAAACCACTATAAAAGTCTGACCCACAGACGGACACAATACAGAAGCCTGATGATGGCAGATGAGCGTAAGATTGGAAGTATCTACGCAACGTTTCGATGAAGTCTCATTCATCATCTTCAGGCTTCTGTCTTCAGCTCTGTGCTGATATATATATATATATAGCACAAGATCCATAATATATAGCACAAGATCCACAAGATGCCATATATATATATATATATATAGCACAAGATCCAGGATATCTCTACAACAAAAGGCCATTACACAGCCCATTATACCAACATCAACTCCATCAACCAATCAAGAGGCTGCAGCACAGCCAACCAGCCCAGCACACCATCCCCCACCACTTGTATATATAGAGAGGTGGCAGCTCCGGTCACACACTGCTTGCACTGGCACTAAGCCGAAAGCACCAGCCTGAAGATGGCGAGTGGGACCTCGCCGAAACGTTGCCTAGATACTTTGAATCTTACGCGGGAGAGAACCCGAATAACCAAGGATCCACATACAAATACCCGCGAGAACCTCAGAAAACATATATATATTCGTATATATATATTCCTATATATATTCCTATATATATTCCTATATATATTCGTATATATATATATATATATTCGTAGATTTTCACGGGTACAGGTATGCAGGTCTTGGCGTGTTCGGGTTTGGTGTGTTCGAGTTTGGGTTTGTGTTCGGATTTGTCTAGAGCATTGGTTTCAAAGTGTTCCATGTATAGGTTAGCGATGACGGGTGAGAGGGATGATCCCATAGGTGCTCCTTCTATCTGTTTGTATCTTTGTCTATTGTGGATGAAGTATGCGTTGGTTAGGCAGTGGTTGGTCAGATCTAGGATGTGCTTAGGGGGCTTGTATTTGTTTTGGATGGCTGTCAAGGCTTCTTTAATAGGTACTTGGGTGAAGAGGGATATGACATCAAAGCTCACGAGTAGGTCGCCGGGTTGTAGGTTTTGTTTCTTTATTGTTTCTATGAAGTGGAAACAGTTTTGTACGTATGAGGTGATGCATTCTGTGTAGGGCTGGAGTTGTTTGGTGAGGAATTCGGCAAGATTCTGTAGAGGTGAGCCTATGGAGCTGACTATGGGTCTGAGTGGTGTTCCTTCTTTGTGTATCTTGGGGAGGCCATAGAGTTTAGGGCATCTGGATGATTTTTCTCTGGGGATGATTCTTTGCTGGATTTCTTCACTACAAAAAACCCAATGGCTCCCTAGGACAGACCATCCACCGGAAGAAAACACACACCAATCGCTACTTAAATGCACAATCCCATCACCACCCTACACAGATCAACTCCGTAGCCAAGACCCTCATCTCCAGAACCAAACACCTAGCTGACAAAGACCACCTGAGAACAGAATTACACACCCTCACCAATGTATTAATTTCCAATGGATTCCAAATAAACACAATTACAAACCTAATCCTAAAGGAGACACCCACCCCCCCAGAAACCGAGACACAGAACAGGACAACGGTATCGCCCTCCTCCCCTACATCAAAGGCACCACAGATAAAATCAGCAAAATTCTCCACAAATACAATATCAGGACAGCCTTCGGCACTGACCAAAAAATAGCCAACATCCTAAGAAACCCCAAAGACAAGATCCAGCTAGAAAACCAAGGAGTTTATGAAATACCAAAATTGCCCAGCCACATACATTGGACAAACCAACAGGAGAATAAATGCACGCATCGCAGAACACAAGAACGCAGTTAGAAAAGAAGAAAATTCTTCCTCCCTTTTCCAGCACCTCAAAGCCACAGGACATGAAATTAATTTTGAGGGAACCAAATTAATCTCCAATACTGAACACTTCAACAAAAGAATAATCAGGGAAGCCATTGAAATAGAGAAACACCCCCATAACATGAATAAACGGGACAATACCTCCCACCTACCAGACATTTGGAAACTAGCCCTTATCAACAAATGAGTCCCAGCCACGAAAACCAACACCGGACCCAAAACAACACATGACACCACCACCAATCTCCCTCACCAGACTCAAACCCAAATCCACCCCATAGACGAAAGGCAACCACTGTCCAGAAATCAGACCACAGCTGCATCACCAGCTGCCACACACCCCAACCTCCAAACCAAGCAAACTGATACACACCATGAACACATAGCCAAGCCTCAAATTCGGAGCCAAACCAAAACCTGGAACATCACATCACAGCCACCCACTCAGGATATCACATCACGGAACTCAGGAGGTTACACCACAGCCAACAACCCAGGAGATTACAGCACAAGACCCAGGATGTCAAAACAATAGAACTCAGAAGGTCATCACACAGCCCATTACCCAGGTTGCTACAACACAGGAGGCTGCCAGACACACAGCCAATATCTCAGCCACACATGTTCTTAAGAAAAAGCCAGCCAATCTGCAAACATCAGCTCCATCAACCAATCAAGAAATGACAACACAGCCAACCTCCCCACCAGTATATTTAGGGAGACGGCAGCTCCAATCACGCTTTGCTCACACAAGCATGAAGCCGAAAGCACCAGCCTAAAGATGGTGAGTGGGACCTCATCGAAACGTTGTCAAGATACTCTCAATCTTACATGGGAAAAGACCCGAACATGCCATAAATATTTACAATATTTACGTACAAGCCACACCCACCCAGTCATATGACCACCAAGTCACCCCCCAGTCAGCAAGCCACACACACCCAGTCACATGACCACTAAGCCACACCCACAAATTAGGCCATGCTCACAAAACTGGCTGTTAAGAAATTTAAATCCAACCCCGCTTACAGATGTCCCAAAGCTGCTTTTCCAAAAGGCAACTGGACTTTCTTGGGTTTTTCCCCCTTAAAAAGATTTTACTTCCCATCCAAGAAGCTTCTTCAGTTCAGAACTGAAAAAGCTTCTTAGATGAGAAACGAAATGTTTTCAAGGAAACACCCCCCCCCCCGAGAAAGTTCAGTTGCCTTTTAGAAAATTAACTTTGGGAAAACTATGGCCAGGATGATTGACAATCTCCATCGACATTGATTTATGGATGTAATCTGTGTCTGATGATACAGACTTTTTTTGAACTATTACCATCTGGTAGATGCTACAGGATAATAATGAAATGGAATGGAAGAGAATGGAACGGAACGGAACAGAACAGAATTCTTTATTGGCCAAGTGTGATTGGACACACAAGGAATTTGTATTGGTGCAAATGCTCTCAGTGTACATAAAAGAAAAGATACATTCGTCAAGAATCATAAGGTACAACACTTAATACTAGTCATAGGGTACAATAAGCAATCAAATCAAACTAGGAAGCAGTCAATATAAATCGTAAGGATATAAACGACAAAGTTACAGTCATACAGTCACAAGTGGGAGGGGATGGGTGATAAGGAGTGATGAGAAGATTAATAGTAATAGTAATGCAGACTTTGTTAATAGTTGGACAGTGTTGAGGGAATTACTTGTTTAGCAGAGTGATGGCACTCGGGAAAAAACTTTCCTTATGTCTAGGTGTGCAGTGCTCTATAACGTCGTTTTGAGGGAAGGAGTTGAAACAGTTTATGTCCAGGATGTGAGGGGGCTGTAAATATTTTCACAGCCCTCTTTTTGACTTGTGCAGTATACAGGTCCTCGAGTGAAGTACCAAGAAAAACAAGGATAAATAGGCTGAAAAACAGCTTCTATCCCAGGGCAGTAACGATGTTGAATTCTACTGTATAGAGCAATATTAATGCAATATCGGGTTTTCAATTCAGCTGTATAGAATGAGAAGGATGTGTGTTTGGGTCTTATTTTTATAGTTATAATGTATACTGAAGATGGCATTTTATTTCATCGTACGAGGTGCAATGACAATAAACTAAGCTAAACTAAATGATGGCACTTAGTTGGGTAACGAAACATTTGCAAGCCAACAGCCAAGCTCAGAGAATGCCAAAGACCTGACAGTTCAATCCTGAGCTACAAATATTCTCTTCTTTTTGGCATTTCTAAATTCCTTTTAATGGAATTAGCTGATGGCAGTGGAACATCTACGAAAGGAGAAATGGAATAGGGCTGTGATGATGATCTGTAGGCATTTTGAGGAGCTTGCCAATTTTGGAAAAGAAGCCTTTATTCAAAATAACTTCTGGGTCATACGAGTGTAAAGCCTTCTGGAGAACTATCTAGTTATTTCTATATATAACATGGAAATATACACACACACATGGGGCTACTTCTACTGTTTCATCACAAATGGAGAGAAGACTAAAACATATGAAGAACAGTTATAGGAATTGGGTATGTCTGGTTTAATGTAAAGAAGGACATGGGGTGACATGATAGCAGTGTTTGAGGGGCTGCCACAGAGAAGAGGAGGCCAACCTATTGTCCAAAGTACCTAAAGGCCGAACAAGAAGCAATGGAGGGAAACTAATCAAGGACAGAACCAACGTAGAACCAAGGAGACGTTTCCTGACAGAACAATTAGTAGAATGACTTGCTTTGTCGTGGGTGCTCCAACACTGAAGGTTTTTAAGAAGGGGTTGGACAACCATTTGTCTCCTCCTTGAACAGAAGTTTGGACTAGAAGACCTCCAAGGACCAATTTCTAGTCAAGAGAACCCAATGTTATTAGATTAAATAATGAGCCCTTTCTAATTGGATAATGAATGACTCATCAGATGTTGCTAGATATCCTTTGGAATGGCCATCCAAACAATATTGAGCCCTCTGATTCAACATCTAGTACATTGTAATACAGATAATCTTTGATTAGTGATGGCAATTACCCGAGTTGCTGTCACCAAGCGAATTTGTGTGACCATGTTGCTTACTGTCAGCAATTCTAGTCCTAATTGTCGCTAACAAAGGATTACCTATCACAGTGTTCAAGGAGAAATACCATACAATCAGAGAGTTAAATAATATTCGGATGGCCATTGACTTGTCAAGGAGCCAGCAAAGAAAATTGCAAATGGTGACAACATGACTATGGAAAGTTGCAACATTATAATTGACATTGTAATGTGAACTCTGAGGACCAGTTGTAACTATCGCTCATTTAATGCCATTGTTGAATGAGTGGTTGCTAAGTAAGGACCAACTATATTTTGTTTTGGGTTCTCAAAAAGTGATGGCAATGACATATACCTAGAGAATTCATAAGTATCGTTTTAAAGAAAACTTATATGCATATATTCTATTCTCTGTGAAATTCTTCCTATGGACAGGGATTATATAGAGCAGCCTTCACAAACTTCAAGATGTGTTGTAACCACAATTCCTATATTCCCTGCCCATATAGCTATTGCCTGGCTAGGGATTATGTGGTTTGTGGTCTTTAGAAAACTAAAGGATCTTATATTGGTTTAGGGATACCTCTGTATCATTGGAGAACATAGGCTAAGGGATACCACCGTATAATTGCAGGCTTCTTTGTGTGTGTGTGTTTGTGTGTGTGTGGGGGAGTATACACACACAGCTGCAGGGTGGTTTCTGCTGCAATCTAATTTTTATAAACTTTGTCTTCATGTTTCTGCATAATGCAAGCAGGAGGGTGCATGTATAAGGATCAATGGGTAGCAGAGCAAAATGACTGAAATAGCTATTTGGATTTTTTTTTATTATCACATTTCCTTCACGAGGTCAAAGCAGCATGTGGAGCACTGCCTGTTTCAGTTTTTCCATGCAGCATCAAATTCATGAGATAGATTGGATTAGGAGAAAATGAATGGCCCAAAGTCACTTAGTCAGCTTCTATTACTACAGGGAGTCCTCGTTTTACAACAGAAACAGCAATGTCTGTTGCTAGCGAGACAGTTGCTAGGTGAATTTTGTCCCATTTTTAAGACCTTGTCACAGCAATGAGACAAAATCCCATTTTGGATGTGAATTCCAGCAGTTAGGTTAGTAACATGGCTTCCCCATTGCTTGTCAGAAGGTCGCAAAAGGGGATCACCTCATAATTACTGTCATAAATATGAGCCAATGGCCAAGTGTCTGAATTTTGATCACATGACTATGAGGATTCTTCAATAGCTGTGTTTTCAGTGCCGTTGTAATTTTGAACAGTCACTAAATGAACTGTTTTAAGTTGAGGACTACCTGTACTGGTGGACTTGGACCTGCATCTTCCCATTCCTAGTGTATAGGTAGTCCTCAACCTACGGCCAGTTGCTTAGCAGCCATTCAAAATTCAACTGAATTTGAAATTCCAATGGTCCCACCACCCTCAGTCACATGACTGTACATTGGCCACTTGGCAACCGGGCTGCATTTTTGGCCTTTTGCAGCATCCTGCAGTCACATGCATTTTTTTTCTGCATTTTTCTGCAGAAAATCAGCATTTACTTCTGTTTTGGGCAAACATTGCAACGTGCTCTACATGGGGCTGCCCTTGAAGAGCATCCGGAAGCTCCAGTCGGTGCAAAATGCAGCGGCCTGCATGGTTTTATGCAGACCCCGGTGTGTACATGTGTTACCTCTCCTGCAGGATCTGCATTGGTTGCTGATTTGCTCCCAGGTGCAATTCAAGGTGCTGTTTGTCACCTTTGAAGCCCTTCATGGCTTGGGTCCAGGTTATCTGAGGAAACATCTCTTGCCAGTGACATCTACCCGACCCATTAGAGCGAGGAGGCAGGGAATGTTGCGGGTCCCACCCCTGAGGGAGATACACCTGGTGGCTCCGTCTCTCTGGAACATCATTCCCCCAGAGATTAGAATGGCCTCCTCACTAATATTCTTCCGAAACGCCTGGTTTTGTCAGCGGGCCTGGGGAATCCAGAGAGGGATGGAGCCCATCAAATGGCTAGTGTGATCTGCTGTCGTTGGGGCGTGGGGTGGGAGTTGGTTTTTGTTTTTTTTGTTTTGTTTTGTTTTCTGTTTTCCCAAACTTTGTTCTATTGTATTTACTAATTTATTTGATACTTTTTGTTAGTTTTTTGTTGTTTTTATTTTTATTTTTTGTTTTAAATATGGTTTTACATTGTGCAAGCTGCCTTGAGTCGTCATGGGTGAATAGGCGGCAATATAAATTAAATAAATAAATAAACAAACAAAACAAAAAAATAAAATAAAATAATAAAATAAAATAATAAAATAAAATAAAATAATAAAATAAAATAAAATAAAATAAAATAAAATAAAATAAAATAAAATAAAAAATAAAATAAAATAAAATAATAAAATAATAAAAAATAAAATAAAATAAAATAAAATAAAATAAAATAATAAAATAAAATAATAAAATAAAATAAAAAATAAAATAAAATAAAATAAAATAAAATAATAAAATAAAATAAAATAAAATAAAATAAAATAAAATAAAATAATAAAATAAAATAATAAAATAATAATAAAATAAAATAAAAAATAATAAAATAAAATAAAATAAAATAATAATATAAAATAAAATAAAATAAATAATAAAATAAAATAAAATAAAAATAAAATAAAATAAAATAAAATAATAAAATAAAATAAAATAAAATAAAATAAATAAAAAAATAAAATAAAAAGTAGTAAAGTCAGATTGTCAACATGACTGTCCCAAGTTATGATCTTGATGGGAGGTTCGATTATGGTCATAACTGGAGGACTACCTATAGTCCAATATCATAACCATCACCCTTCACTAATTCTCATTGTGACCTGGTCTTGAGAGCCAAAAGTTTCATAAATTAGGACAGGGGTCCTAAAGTTTCATAAATTAACTATGGCCCTTTTATGGTCTGTGGACTCCAGCTCCCAGAATTCCTGAGCCATCATGGCTGGCTCAGGAATTCTGGGAGTTGAAATCCACAGGTCATAAGGGGAATGTAGTTCCCCATCTCTGGATTAGGGAAAGCAAAAAGTGGAGGCCACAACTGAATTGAAAGATTCCTACCATGAGTTTTGGGGTTACCTTGAATCACTGGCTTTTCTCAGTCTCGCCTAACATACAAGGCTGTAATACTGATCAAATGAAGAGTGACATGTTCATTATCGGGACATTCTTGGAGATAAATCAAATATATGTCTGTAATAACTAGTCCACTTTATGTAGTAAGCTGATATTTTCTGAGAGGACTCTTCCCCCCCCCCCCCTCGCTGAATTATTTTTTCCTCAATGGTTGAAGACCATGATAATTTGCCTGGCATTTTTCCAACTTGCTGGAGATCATCTTTGTTGGAATTTCATCATTTGTGTGAAAAAAATTATAGAGCACAATATTGATTTGAAGCTTTGAAGCTTTCATAAGGAGGATCTGTTAGCTGGATGTGTTTGGTACACTAACACAGAAGTACCCCATCGCTCCCTTCCAAACACTTGTTTTTTAATTACTGTAATTTTAATTTGTTTATCTTTATCTCTCTGTCTATCTAACCGTCTGTCTGTCTGTCTGCCTATCCATCTATCTATCTATCTATCTATCTATCTATCTATCTATCTATCTATCTATCTATCTATCTATCTATCTATCTATCTATCTATCTATCTATCTATCTATCTATCTATCTATCTATCTATCGAGAGCATTTGCACCAAGACAAATTCCTTGTATGTCCAATCACACTTGGCCAATAAAGAATTCATTCTTTCTTTCTTTCTTTCTTTCTTTCTTTCTTTCTTTCTTTCTTTCTTTCTTTCTTTCTTTCTTTCTTTCCTTCCTTCTTTCCTTCCTTCCTTCCTTCCTTCCTTCCTTCCTTCCTTCCTTCCTTCCTTCCTTCCTATCTATCTATCTATCTATCTATCTATCTATCTATCTATCTATCTATCTACCATTGCTTACTGTTGTTTTGCCATGATGTAAGCTGCTCAAAGTTGCCTGAACCATGAGATGGGTAACAGATAAATAAATAAAAATATTGTATTCATATATAGAAACCAATAATAAGAAAGGAATTGTTGTTTTAATGGGTGAATGGCTTTAATGGGTGACTTATCTCACATTTTCCCATCACTCAACAGATTAGGCAGGGACTTTCAGGTTTCCGAGGTCTAGATGGGACAAAATGTACATGCCCCTCTGAGAGCTCTCTTCAACATAAATGTCATTTTAGATACTTACCCCTCCACTTGCCATGATGATTATTTTCACACTGCTTTTAAATATCCAGCAGCTGACCTCACTTTCCCTTCCTTCCCTGGCCAGTATTTCTTTTAGCTACCGAATGATAGTGGACATCAAAACATTCGCCCATCCTTGTCCTTCCTTTTCCACCGTATTAGCATTTTTGTGCAGGCTGAACAGCAGAACTGATCCTCTGTCCCACAGGAAAAGAAGCCAAGGCATTATAACTCCTAACATTATATATGCTGTACATGTTTGACAAAAAAATAAAATAAATAAAAATAAATAAATATCCTCATCTTCTGGATAGAGATAAGATTCCCTCAGACTACAGATAGAACGCAAAGGTGATTTTTCCGAACAGCAACTGGACTTCCTTGGTTATTTTTTTTCCTTTGAAAACATTTCGCTTCTCATCCAAGAAGCTTCTTGGATGAGAAGCGAAACATTTAAAAAACAAAACAAAACAAGAAAGTCCAGTTGCTTGGAAAAAGCATTTTTGGATCAACCATGGCTGTGGATGATTGGGAATCTCCACAGACACTGGAAGTAGCAGTCTCTGCTAATAGGAAGCTGTTCTCGAAAAAGTACTGTGGAACTTTCTTTTTTTCTGGAAAAAGAGCTAAATTAACAGGCAACGACAATAATCTCAGATAGATATATGCCTTGCATGTGAAATGGGCCTTATTGTTGTTGAGGAACAATGAAGAGCAACAGGATCAGGGGTGGGATTCTACTGGTTCGGACTGGTTCTATAGAACTGGTTGTTATGATTCTGCGCAGTTCGGAGAATCGGCAAATCGTGCCACTGGCTGGCTCTGCCCCTCTCCACCAGCCCCTCCCCTCCCTTCCCCGCTCATTCAGTCCTTATCGCGCATGTGTGACATCGTGTACATGCCTGACATCGGTAACTGCATTCTCCCCTGCCCAGTCACTCTTTAAGGTATTTCTTTTTCCCCCCCTGCCCAATGATCAGCTGTTCTGATGATCAACTATGCCGGGATACCCCTCGCTGTCTTACTGCTTCGCCCAGGAGGCTTCCCTGAGGCCCAGGAGCAAAAAGAGGTGGGGGTGCTGCATGCCCCCCCACGTTCCATTTTTTGCCTTCCTGGGCCCCAGGGAAGCCTTCTGGGAGCAAAAATGACCCCCAGGAAGCTTCCCTGAGGCCGAGGATGAAAAAAAATGGAGGGGTTGCAAAAAAAAGAAGCCATGCCCACCCAGTCACTTAGCCATGCCCAACTAGCTATGCCCAAGTAGCCACACCCACAGAACCAGTTGTTAAAATTTTTGAATCCCATCTCTGAGCAGGATGTTGTTAGGCCAGAGCTAAACACAGGTAAGGCTAGGATGAGATGCTTTTAGAAGGATCTGGGCATGTGATATTTTGCTGCAGATGTCTTCGGGTGTGTGTTTCCTGACTTAACCTCCGTGCCCATAAATGAGTATTTCAGCTGTAAGCACATGTCATTAGCAATTCTTTACAGGACGAAAGACATATCTCCTTGAGCAGCCTTAATCTAGTTAATGTATTTTCTCTCTCTTTCCAATAATGTTCTGTCTTTTTCTCTCTGTTGACAGATCTTGAATCTAATCTTGATTTAAATAATGATGATTATGAATATGAGGATGAAGCTAAACTTGTCATATTTCCAGACCACTATGAAATTCCTTTACCCAATATAGAAGAACTGCCAGCACTGGTGAGTGAATGAAAGAATGAGATAGCCAAAAAAAAAAAAAAAGGGGGGGGGAAGGATTGACATTGGTTTTGTGAATTTAAGGAAGTCAATTGCCTCGTTCAACATACAAGAAAACTTGTATAGACTTGATACTGCCAACACAAATTATTACACTTGCCAAAGGTGCATAATGTCATGCAAAGATGGCCAACTTCAAGATACTGGAATCTTTCTTTTTTTTAAATTACATCTATTTATTCTATCTGCATACCATTTTATTAATACAAACCAGAATGGATGAAAAACTGATTATCAGCAATGTCCATAATGAATATAATTACAATTAAAACAATAACTAATCAGAGTGGCAACAATACCAGGATAAATCATATAAATAGCAGTGATGAGAAATAGATAAAAGACAAATGAATCAATGAAAGTAGTTTAAAGCAAAATAAATTAAAGATGGGGAGGACAACATATTCCACCAAATGCTCCGTGGAAAGTTTTCTCCAGTAGCTTCCAGAAGATCAGAAAGGATGGAGCAAGTCTTAATTGGACTACCTGGAAAGTGCTGGTAGTCCTCAACTTAGAACAATTTGTTTAGTGACCATTCAAAGTTACAATGGCACTGAAAAAAATGACTTATGACTTCCCCCCCCCCCATACTTATGACTGTTGCAGCATCCTCATGTTCACGTGACCAAAATTCATATTTATGACGGTTGTTACTAAGTTAACAACTGAATTGATTCACTTAACAACTGTGGCCTGAAAGGTCGTAAAATGGGGCAAAACTCGCTTAACAATGGTCTTGCTTAGCAACCGAAATTATGGGCTCCATTGTGGTCATAAGTCAAGGACTACCTGTATTCTACAATGATAGAGCAGAAACTGAGAAATAGCACCTCCTGGCCTCCATTTCTGTTACTTCACCCAAGATTCTTCTGGGAAAGACATACTGGATGGATGGTCTAATCTGCACAAAAGAAGGTGCTTCTACAGAAACTTGGGTACCAAGTCCTGTATGTGTTTATGTTGCTAGCTCTAAGATTTCCTAGTTAGCCTCAAAGGTAAACAAGACACTCTGTGCAAATGCTTACAGTTTAAGATGTCTAGAGAGTATCCTTGAGAGCGCAAGGATTTATTTTCATGAACTCAACCAAATTTTGTATGAAACCACCCATAGTTTCTGTTCTGTCGCATCTCAGGTTTCTGTCATTTCAACAGAGAAAGAGAAAGGTAGCGACATTTCATTGGTCCTCATATTTAGGCAGATGTTCAGAAATCCTTGCAAATTGTGTTTCATCTTTTCCACCCTTTAAAGGAGTGTTTCTCAACCCCTGGCAACTCGAAGATGTATGGACTTCAACTCCCAGAATTCTTCAGCCAACACACTGGCTGGGGAATTCTGGGAGTTGAAGTCCATACATCTTCGAGTTGCCAAGGGTTGAGAAACACTGCTCTAAATTAACTGGCTAACTGTGTGTATTGTGAATGACAGATTCACTGATGTCAATTCATACCTCTCTTTTGAATTCGCTAGATAACTTTAAGCAAATCAATGTTTCTCAACCACAATTCCACTATTAATTTGCAGTTTCTGTATGCAGTTAGAGCAGGGGTGGGCAAACTTTTTGGCTCGGGGGGCCTCATTGACTTTTAAAATTTGACAGATGGGCCGCCACCTGGTGTCGAAATGCCTGTCATTACAAGTCAAAATCAAATGAATGCAATCATTCAATCATTCACATCAAACCTTAATTCTGTACCAATCTTCGGCGGGCCGGATTAAAAAGACCAACGGGCCGGATGTGGCCCGCGGGCCGTAGTTTGCCCACCCCTGAGTTAGAGTAATTTATACTGTACAACAATTGAAAGGATTACTGGGATTATGTGAAGATAACAATGAGTGCTCCAGAGCAAGGATCTCCAACCGTGGCAACTTTAAGACTGGTGGACTTCAACTTCTAGAATTCTGGGAATTGAAGTCCATCAGTCTTAAAGTTGGCAAAGTTGGGGACCCCTGCTCTAGAGGACTACCTGAAATTTTTATTATTGTTAGTGTTCTTGGTTACAATCCAGCCAAAAAAAAAAAAAAGGTCAGGGCAGGACAAACCAATTGATCGTTCTGCTTCCTTTGATGTTCAGCTGAATCTTCCCTCCACTCCAGGTGACAATAGCTTGTGATGCAGTCCTGAGCTCGAAATCTCCCTACAGAAAGCAGGACCCAGACTCTTGGGAAGAAGAGCTGCAAATTTCCAAACATGCCAACACTCTGGTGCAAATGGACAATGGAGTCAGGATTCCACCAAGGTGATTATGGATGGATGGATGGATGGATGGATGGAAGGAAGGAAGGAGGGAGGGAGGGAGGGAAGGAAGGAAGGAAGGAAGGAAGGAAGGAAGGAAGGAAGGAAGGAAGGAAGGAAGGAAGGAAGGAAAGGGAGAGATGTTTACGTTTCAAGTAAAGTAATATCTCTGAAACGACGCAGCGGGACACGGATAAGTCTAGCAGTAATGAAAAGGAAGATGTTCTGGTGATATTCTAAGGGGTTCCTGGCATAGATAGAGAATGGACAGCTGTCAGTTCAGAACTTTCTGAATTGATGATGGTATTGGGAGAGGGGTGATAACAGAAGTGGTATTCAGCAGGTTCTGACCAGTTCTGGAGAGCCGATAGTGGAAATTTTAAGTAGTTTGGAGAACTGGCAAAAACCACCTCTGACTGGCCCCCATCTATTCTCTGCCTCCCAAGTCCCAGCTGATCAACTGGGTCTTCTTTTGTTGCCCTGCACAGGAGAACGGAGCTGGAAAGCAGGTTACTGGGGTGGGGAGGAAATGGGGATTTTACAGTATCCTTCCTCTGCCACGCCCAACTAAGCCATGCCCGTCAAGCCAAGCCAAGCCACACCCATCAAGCCATGCCCACAAAACCAGTAGTAAACTTTTTGAACCTCACCACTGGGTGATAACTCTCATTCTGATTTTGTTTCTATACTTTGGGACTCTGATCCATGATGGCTGAGGTGCAAAATATATTTCTGTTTCCTTAAGTAGACAAATTGTGTTTAGTACAAAAAGGAGTAATCCTAAATAAATTCATTACAGGTAGTCCTCAATTCAGATCTTGTAACATATATAAGTAACTTATGTTGGGGAACTACAGTTTTGAAAGATTGGTGGGATGGATTCCTTAAAATCGTAGAAAAATGAGGTGATCTTTTGCTAATCCAATCCCTGGTAGCCCTAAAGCAGAGGTCTCCAAACTTGGCAACTTTAAGACTTTGTGGACTTCATCTCCCAGAATTCTTCAGTCAGCATAGCTGGCTGAGGAATTCTGGGAGTTAAAGTCCACAAGTCTTCAAGATGCCAAGTTTGAGGACCCCTGCTCTAACACTAGGGGCAGCCTCATGGTGGTTGCTTGACTCTGGCAATTTGTTTTTCAGTGGCTGGAAGTGCTCCAAATGTGACTTACGGGAGAACCTTTGGCTAAACCTCACTGACGGATCCATACTTTGTGGCAAATGGTTCTTTGATGGCAGCGGGGGAAACGGACATGCCCTCGAGCATTTCAAGGAGATGGGTTATCCCTTAGCAGTGAAGCTTGGAACGATTACACCCGATGGTGCAGGTGAGTGAAAGCTTGTGTTGATGACCATCAGCAAACCTTTCGATCTCTGTATTTTGTTTTTCACTAGCACCATAGAGGTGTCCCGAAAGTGCTTTTTCAAAAGGCAACTGGACTTTGTTTTCCCTTGAAGATGTTTTGCTTCTCATCCAAGAAGCTTCTTCAGTTCTGTGGAAGCTTCTTGGATGAGAAGCGAAACGTCTTCCAAGAAGAACAAAGCAACTCCAGTTGCCTTTTGAAAAAAGCACCTTTGGGACAACCATGACCTGGATGACTGAGAACTTCCACGGACACGTAGTTACTAGTGGATTTGCTAGATCTGGACTTACCTAGAAAAAGCAGGAAATCCCAGATTAGAATTTTAAAAATTAAATTAAATTAATTGAAAAATTAAATCACACAAAGTCCCAGGGGTGGGATTCAACCGGTATAATAACCGGTTCGGTGAGCACGCGCAGTGTTTGAAAACAGCACATCAAACAAGACCTATCCTGAAATTAAGCCCTAGCTAGATTTTTACATGGGTGCCTAATATAAGCCCTGTCCAAAAATAAGCCCTAGTTAAGACCCTGCCCACTCTGTCTCACCATCTGGTTGCATGAAGTGGGGTGAGGCCCATGCATAAAAATCAAGCTAGGATGGGTAGCTGCCCCACACGCCCTGCACCAGTTTACCTTAGGACCACTGCAGCCAGGCCTCCCATGCCCCGACACCTTTTGCGCCGCTTGCTGACTTCTTCTGTGGCCGCTTGTGGCTGCTCGTGGCCAGACACCACATGGAACATTGCCCTGGTGCTGTCACTCGTGGCCGGATACCACGTGATACATTATTAATTAGATGCCAAAAACAAAAATACACAAAAAAAACCCCAACCTTTCAAAACTGATGTGACAATATAGGGTACATTTTAATACTCATGTATATTTTGTGTAGCATATTTTAAGGAGTTATGTAGCATATTTTAAGGGATGTTTTAAGGAGTGAAGAGTCACTGTGTACTTTCTTTGGTAGCCTGACACTTTCTTCGACTTCCTTTACTGCCTACTTCAAGAACGTACAGTTTTTTTAAACTCAAAGCTTAAAACTGAGCTGTGGTATATTGATGAATTAAAATGTATTTTGGAAAGATAAACATATGTAAATTATATTTCATTAAATTTTCTTGGGATCTTCCTTAAAAAGAGTTCAGAACCAGAATATCCTTTTTTCTTTTCCAGAGAAGCCCTGTTAGGTAGGTTAAGCCAAAAGATAAATGTAGAAGTCAAGTCTGACTCTAGAAGATTATGTTCACCTCTGTTTCTTAACTGAGGGAGCCAGCATTGTCCAAAGACATTTGCATGGTCATCTGGCCAGTATGACCATATGCCGAGACACATGGAATGCTGTTACCTTCCCACTGAAATAGTACCTATTTATGTACTTGCTTTCGAACTGCTAGACTGCAGGAACTGGAGCAGTAGCAGGAACTCAACCCATCACGTGGCACTTGGGTCTCAAACCTGGGCTGTCAACAAAATCAGTGTCTTTAAGCACTGAGCCATCACGTCCCCCAGGTTAAGCCCAGACAGCACCAAATCCAAGGTCTTCCAGTAAAGCTTTGTAGCTGAACGAAGACTTGTGTTCAAACTGGTCTCTCTCAACCTTAGCAACTTTTAAGATGTGTGGACTTCAAATCCCAGAAATCCCCAGGCAGCTTGCTGCCTGGGGAATTCTAATCATTGAAATTCAGACATTTAAAGTTGTCAAGGTTGAGAAACGTTGGCTTAGATGAAGTCCAAGACAACAATCTGACCTCAGTGGCACTTCAATAGAGAAATTTTTTTTGCGGTGTTGCTATGTTAGGGTTTTTGGTTCTATGATGGTGTTCTGCTGGGGGTAATTCTTTGACGCTTCTCTCTAGCCAGCCATTGGTCACTCTTAAAAATAGCCACACATGGTCCATTTAGAGCCACACTAAGGCAGAAAAGTTGACTGGGTGTCATGCTACATCGTGACTTCACTGAAAAAGCATGAGGCCTCTCTGAACTTATGTTTATAGAAGGGAACAATAACTCGCAGTGCGAAACAGAGGCCTTCTTAAATTGGAATGCCAGCAAAAGGCCATGTGGTGTATCTATAAATGTCAACGGCATCATTTTAGGTGGACATAGGGAGGGAGAATGCTGGGCTCGATAAATGCTTGGCCGAAGAATAAGTAGAGGGTTCCCCTCCCCCCCACAATGCCAAGTAATGTATTTTCTGAAATGTAGAATAGGAATAGAATAGGAATAGGAATAGGAATAGGAATAATAGGAATAGGAATAGGAATAGAATAGGAATAGAATAGGAATAGGAATAGGAATAGGAATAGAATAGGAATAGAATAGGAATAGAATAGGAATAGGAATAGGAATAGGGATAGAATAGGAATAGAATAGGATAGGGATAGGAATAGAATAGGAATAGGATAGGAATAGGAATAGGAATAGGAATAGAATAGAATAGGAATAGGAATATAATAGGAAAAGGAATAGAATAGAATAGAATAGAATAGAATAATAATAGAATAGAATAGAATAGAATAGAATAGAATAGAATAGAATAGAATAGAATAGAATAGAATAGAATAGAATAGAATAGAATCCTTTATTGGCTAAGTGTGATTTGACACATAAGGAATTTGTCTCCAGTGCATAAGCTCTCAGTGTACATACTGGTACAAGCAACAAGTCATTATCATCATAAGAGACATTGTTATCGTCATAAGATACATTCTTCAGAAACATTTACTGATGGTCGTAAGATACAAAATAAGCAATCATCATAAATCATGCTAGGAAACTAAATAAAACAATATAAATTTGTAAGATATAAGCAACAAAGTTATACTGTAGTCATAAGAGGACAAGGAAGTAGGTAATAGGAAAAATGAGAAGGATAATAGTAATACAGCCCTACTAGGGAGTTTGACAGTGTTATGGGAATTAGTTGTTTAGCAGAGTGATGGCATGGGTGGAAAACTGTCCTTGGTCTAGTTGTTTTAGCGTGCAGTGCTCTATGGCATCATTTTGAGGGAAGAAGTTGAAACAGCTTATGTCCAGGATGGGAGGGGTCTGTAGATATTTTCACAGCCCTCTTTCACAATACATGATGACAATGATGTTATCCATTCAGTCATGTCTGACTTTTGGTGATTCTATGGGCCACATCTCCACAGCTTCTGATCTTGCACTATTTTTATGAGGTTATTCTATATCTCTGCCTGGTATCAGCTTTGATGGTGTCCAGTCATCATATTTTTGACAGCCTGGTTTTGGTTTTCCTTCTACCAATGACTCTTCCAAACATAATTGCTTTCTCCAGTGAATTCCTCCCACATGATGTGGCCAAAATAAGTGAGATGCAATTTCGTGATTTTACCTTCTAGTGACATGTTTGGTGTTATGTGCTCCATGGAGTACTTGCTTCTTACTCACCTTTGCTGTCCAAGAAATATGCAGGAGACTTTTCCTCCAGCACAACAGCTCAAACAAGTAAATATAGACATAGAAGGATTCAAATACATAGAAGGGTTCAAATTCTAAATGCTATCGCTGATCAGATGTTTTATGTTCTGCTATTTAGCTTAAGGGGAATTTAGCAATGAAGCAAAAATATTTAAAAAGCCACAGGAGATCTAAAAAAAATATCTAGTCCGTTCTTCCTTTGATTGATTTGCTGAGGTCTGCTGTTTGCAACATTATGGTTGTTGCCGGAAAAATATCCTAATGAGAATCATGAACTATTTGTCATCGAGTGTATCTTCATGATGAGCAGATGAGGACATATTTGTTATTGCTGTATTTGGTCTTCCTGTCAATATTGTCAGTTGTAGTTTAGTCTTTATCCCTACAGCAAGAACATTTTGTGTTTGATCATTTACAAGTATTAAGAGCCCAAGAGAGAAAAAAAATCCACGCCAGCCAGATTCTATCACTTGTTCTGAGAGAAAAACAGGTGTGGATGTAAAGCAGAGGTGCTATTCAACAGGTTCTGAGCAGTTCTGGAAATTTTGAGTAGTTTTGAGGAGAACTGGCAAATACCATCTCTGACTGGCCTTACCCCCATCTATTCTCTGCCTCCCAAGTCCCAGCTGATTGGCTGGGTCTTCTTTTGTTGCCTTGCACAGGAGAACGGAGCTGGAAAGCAGGTTAGTGGGGTGGGGAGGGAATAGAATTTTGCAGTAACCTTCCCCTGCCACGCCCACCAAGCCACACCCACCAAGCAACACCCACAGAACCGGAAGTAAAAAAAATTTAATCCCACCACTGACGTAAAGCCAACAGGTGCCAGTTTAATTTAAGGTGATTTGCCACATAAAAAGATTAAACAAATGTAAAGAAGGGACATTAAGACCTCTGCTCTTTAGTTAGCTTGACTGAAGTTAGACCCAGTGGCTAGAATCATTCTTTGCCAGTCTAGTATTTCCAGATGGGTTCAATTACAATTAACTCATTGTCTCTGGCCTGAATGAATGAAAAAGAACAAATGAAATGCATGACTATTTATATAATTAGTGTCAGATGGTGCTCCATTCAAAATCCAAGAAAGACACCCTTAGACTCCATTGTTATAGAGAAAAGGACTTTTACTGGAAATCAAGTGGTAGCATCAAAGGAATTCTAGATCTGAGAATTTACACGCAGAAATCACAAATACAAAGTGATGGCAACGTTCCCACCCCAATAGTTCAAACGGTCCATCCAATCGAAGATGTGTATAATGTCATGTGAGGCTTCTTCAGGTGGTGATGCAGACATCTGGCTGTTGACCTTGGCCTAGTTTGATAAAGAGCTGCAGTTGCATAGTAAGCAAGCAAGTAAGCATAAACAATAAAGTTTTCCCCAAGTTATGTAGTTAATTCTCTAAAGCCTCCAGCACACTTCCCACCTCACAAAGCCCAATTGATTCACCCTCCCCCTGTTACTATGGCAGCCAAAAAGATAGTGAAAGAAAGGAGTCTTAAAGGTGACAATTAGATCTACAGTATATCCCCCCCTCACCCCTTTTCTCTTAGAACTCAATATAGCATACAGATAGTCCTGGACTTACAACCAGTCATTTAGTAACTGTTTCAAATAACAAAAAGTGACTTATGACCGTTTGCACACTTACAATTGTTGCAGCATCCCCATGGTCACATGATCAAAACTCAGATGCTTGGCAATTGATTCATATTTATGACGGTTGCAGTGTCTCTCGGGGTCACATGATCCCCTTTTGTGACCTTCTGACAAGCAAAGTCAATGGGGAAGCCAGATTCACTTAACAACTGTTTTACTAATTTAACTGCTGCTGTAGTGATTCACTTAACAACTGTCTTGCTTAGCAATGGAAATTTTGGGCTCCATTGTGGTTCTAAGTCGAGGACTACCTGTATACATTTCCCCCGAATTCTTCCCTAATGTCAAGTCTCTTTGGATGAGTTGAGCTGGTATAACCACTGGTCCAAAGTTACCTCATGAGCTTGGATGAAGAAATGTGTGCTTGATCCTGAATTGGCCAGGTCCTTATCCTGTAGCTTAACCACTGTTGCACACTGTTTATAGCAATAGCAATAGCATTTAGACTTATATACCGCTTCACAATACTTTACAGCCCTCTCTAAGTGGTTTACAGAGTCAGTACATTGCCCCCAGCAATCTGGGTTGTTCTCATTTTACCCACCTCTGAAGGGTGGTAGGCTGAGTCAACCCAGAGCCTGGTGAGATTTGAATTGCCAAATTGCAGGTAGCCGGCAGTCAGCAGAAGTAGCCTGCAGTTCAGCACTCTAACCACTGTGCCACCTCGGCTCATTATGATTTGTTGAAACTTGGCTTAGAACCTTGTTGCTTCTCCTTCCATAGTAAGTGGAGAATTTCTGTTAGAACATTTTTTTATCTGTATATTCTATCTCCTTGATATGTAGAGCATGGAATGTCAAATGCTATTGATAAGTTACCTTTGGTGAATTATCGCTTTGTTCTTATTTGTGCAGATGTCTATTCCTTTGAGGAAGAAGAAGCTGTTTTGGATCCTCATATTGCCAAACACTTAGCTCATTTTGGAATTGACATGCTCCAAATGCATGTGGTAAGTGACTCGCTTTTTATGAAGATGCTGTCCTAAGCACTCGGTTATCATAACACACAAATGTGATAAATACCTCAGGAAAACAAAATGTCAATGATAAATAACAACAGTACTTAGATTATATCGCTTCACAGTGCTTTACAGCACTCTCTAAGTGGTTTACAGAGTCAGCATATTGCCCCCAACAATCTGAGTCTTCATTTTGCCAATCTCAGAAGGATAGAAGGCTGAATCAACCTTGAGATGGTCAGGATCAAACTCCTGGCATTGGGCAGAGTTAACCTGCAATACTCCATTCTAACCACTGCACCAGCATGACTTCTTTTGTTTCTCTTCCTTTTTCTACATTTTTTTCAGTTTAGACTCTTCTATTGAAATATATCTGATAAAATTTAAAAAAGAAAAAGAAATGTTATGTGTCTAAGAAAAAGACATGGGGAATGATCTGTCTACTAAACATAAATTGATTTTTATAGTAAGATCCTTGCTTGAACTTACCTAATATATATATGAAGATAAGTAGTGACAAAATCACTCCTGTAACAGATAAATTAGTTGATCTCATTCACACTCAGGAGCTAATAGAATGATGGGGTCCAAAAAGGTCTCAACCCTATTATTCTATATTCTAATCCAAAGGTCCCCAAACTTGGCAACTTGAAGACTTGTGGACTTCAACTCCTACAATTCCCTCCATGCTGGCTGAGGAATTCTGGGAATTGAAGTCCACAAATCATAAAGTTGCCAAGTTTGGGAACCTCTGTTCTAATCTAAAGCAGAAGCCTCCAATCTTGGCAACTTTATGACTTATGGAGTCCAACTCCCAGAATTCCTTCCATGCCAGCTGAGCAATTCTGGGAATTGAAGTCCACAAATCATCAAGTTGCCAAGGTTGGAGACCCCCTGTCCCAAAGAATGTTTCTAATCTAGAATTCAGAACATACTTTATCTTTCTTTAAAACAACCAGCTAAAGTAAACTGTACAGTAGAAACTTACAAGACTGTATTTTCTTTAATAGCTTTATGAGGTATGGCTCTGAATTTCAAAACCATTTGTCCTTGAAAGAGATTTTATTTTCAAGACAAATCTAAAATCAAGAATCCAAATCCGAAGGAAATTTGAAACTCAAATTTCTGAATCTTGACTTAGCATCTACACTGATTCACCATTACAGTGACATTGGAAGTAGTTATATTCACAGAGTTTTACTATATGTTGTAGATCAGTATTTCTCAACCATGGCAACTTTAAGATGTGTGGACTTCAATTCCCAAATTCCCCCAGCCAGCATGGTTAGCTCAGGAATTCTGGGAGTTGAAGTCCACATGCCTTAAAGATGGCAAAGTTGAGAAAGGCTGTTGTAGATGAATGTTTGCTACAGTACTTGTACATTTTTTTGTAATGTAAGGAAAATTTTTATGTACAAAGCTATAAAATTTATTTATTTATAACATTTATTAGCTGCCCATCTCACCACAGGGTAGCTCTGGGCCGCTTGCCATCTTAAAAAGATAAAAACTATACAAAGCCTTAAAAAACATAAATAAAATGCTGTAAGATTGACTGAAAATGGTACTTAGCTGTGGGATCCATGTATTGATTACAATTACTTGGATAATTCAGCAGGTGGAGACATAGTCACATATAAAGTATGTCCTAGCAATTTAAAAATAAGGTCTTTTTATGCTGAGAGATGTTTTGTTTTGGGATGAATGGGTGTTAAGTATCCAGGCTTTGTAAGTTGGTAAAAAGCTTCTTCTTCTTCTTCTTCTTCTTCTTCTTCTTCTTCTTCTTCTTCTTCTTCTTCTTCTTCTTCTTCTTCTTCTTCTTCTTCTTCTTCTTCTTCTTCTTCTTCTTCTTCTTCTTCTTCTTCTCCTTCTCCTTCTCCTTCTCCTTCTTCTTCTTCTTCTTCTTCTTCTTCTTCTTCTTCTTCTTCTCCTCCTCCTCCTCCTCCTCCTCCTCCTCCTCCTCTTCCTCTTCCTCTTCCTCTTCCTCTTCCTCTTCTCCTCCTCTTCCTCTTCTCCTCCTCCCCCTCCTCCTCCCATTATTATTATTATTATTATTATTATTATTATTATTATTATTATTATTATTATTATTATTATTATTATTATTATTATTTATTATATCTTTAGTGATATTCACAGCCTTTGGGGCTGGATGGTAGCTCAACAGCTCAAGTCCTAACCAAGGACCTAGGAACTGTGATGATGATGATGATGATGATGATTGTTATTGCTTTCAGACAGAGAATGGCCTGAGAGATAATGACATAAAACCTCGTGTCTCTGAATGGGAAGTCATCCAAGAATCAGGCACAAAGCTGAAACCAATGTATGGGCCTGGATATACCGGCATGAAAAACATGGGGAACAGCTCCTACATCAGCAGCGTATTGCAAGCCATTTTCAGTATTCCTGAATTTCAGAGGGCGTAAGTCGTTTCCAGGAGTTTCATAAAAAGTCAAGTTTTAACAGATCAGAAACAAGCAGATTGATGATGGCACTTTTGGGAAAAGGCCACAGAGATGGTGGAACGGTGTATACAGGTAGTCCTTGACTTACGATCATAATTGAGTCCCGATTTTCCATTGCTAAGCGAGACGGTTGAGTTTTGCCCTGTTTTTCAACCCTTTTTTGCTACAGTTCTTTAGTGAATCATGGCATGATTGCATGAATTTTGCTACAGTTCTTTAGTGAATCATGGCATGAATTTAATGATTGTTAAATGTACCTGGCTTCCCCATTGACTTTGTGTGTCAGAAGGTCACAAGAGAGGATCACATGTCCCTGGGACACTGCAGCCGTCATAAATACGAGCAGGGGTGGGATTCAAACATTCCAGCAATTGGTTTGCTGCCCGTTTGCTGTGTGGGCATGGCCATGGTGGGCGTGGCCTACCAGAACTTCTGGTATCAGCCTTCTCAAAGGTCTGGAGGCTTCCCCCGACCTCTGGGAGGGAAAAAACAACCTCCCCCAGGTTCTGGAGGCCCAGAAGCCAGAAACAGGCCCATTTCCGAACTTCCGGTACTTCTGGGAGGGACATCTTTCACCCTCCCAAGGGTCTGGAGGCCTCCTCCGGACCTTTGGGAGGGCGAAAATAGCCTCCCCCGGGTCTGGAGGCCCTCTGGAAGCCAGAAACAGGCCTGTTTCTGGACTTCCAGAAGGCCTGTTTTTCCCCCTCCCAGAGCCTCCTCGCACATCCTGCAGTTACCTCCATCGAAAATGGGCCGCATGGAGATTCCTGGGAGGGGAGGGAGGGGAGGGGCCAGCCAGCCGGTTGAAATACTGGTTTGGCACGCCAGATGTAACTTTAACATCCGATTCTCCCGAACTGGTCCAAACGGGTAGAATCCCACCCCTGAACACGAGTCAGTTGCCAAGCGTCTGAATTTTGATCACAGGACCGTGGGGATGCTGCATCAGTCATAAGTGTGAAAAACAGTTGTATCTTTGAACAGTCACTAAACCTCAAACTCAAGACCCACGGGCCAGATCTGGCCCATGGGATGCTTAGATCTGGCCCATGGGGACACCCTGGAAACAGTGAAGTACCGGCCCTTGGTGCCTCTGCCAGCGAAAATGGAGCTCGGGAGGGCCGTGGCAGAAGGTTGCAGGAGGCCGTCATAGCCGAAAACGGAGCTTGGAAGTCCGTTTTCGCTGGCAGTGCTCGGGCCACTACAGGTGCCCCCGACCCTAGTGACATTGAGCTGGCCATGCCCCCTGGCCATGCCCCCCTGAGGTCAAACACAATCCTGAATGTAGCCCTCAATTAAATCAAGTTTGACACCCCTGCACTAAATGAACTGTTGTAAGTCAAGGACTACCTATAATGTGATGGAAGTAGACAATGTCTTTGCCTGTGGAGGATGGTTGTATTTAATTGTGTTAAAAGTTAGGCTTTTTCTAAATCTTTTTAAGATTTGGAGACCAATAGTTGGCATTCTTCCTTTCAACATCGTTACTTGTCTATGTGAGGGCAAACTTGGCAATATGAGAGGCTAATTCTTTGGCGACAATTGGCCTTTAATTCTGCATCTTTTTAAGAAATACTATTTCTGCTATTTACACATAACAGAATACATGAAACAGGAGGTTGCCATCAACTAGGAATGTTGAATGAATATTGCTGTCTCCGGACAAAGTTGTATTAATTGCCTTGTTATTTTCATATTTTGGGTGGTCTCTTGTGAAGATCAATTGCATCTATTCCAACAAGAGTAAAAGCACCCTCAATTTAACCTAATCCTAGAGGCAAGATGGACAAAATCTGTGATTTTTCTTGTCAACTCTATAGATATACAGTAGCACGACTGCCTTAGGAATTCTGGGAGTTGAAGTCCATAGGTCATAAAGTTGCCATAGCTGCTTAGTCCTGTGCTAGCTGAAGATTATCAAAACATCAATAGAATACCAGCTTGACATGGATTTTACAAAGAGCTGAAATATTATACGGAACTTCATATAGTTTGGTATTGATCTGATAGTACTTCTGCGTATCATAAAACCAAACCATGAAAACACTGAGTCTCAAAAGTTATTGGGCCACAAATATTTTGCCAGTGAAATTAATTCTCCTTTAGGCAGAAGTATAAAATAATGACTGCAATAGAGTCTTTCTGCTATTGTAGTACAAGGGTGATGAATGGGAGCAGGGAGGGCTTAATTTAGTTTCATTTACTTTATTGTCATTGCACCTCGAACAATGAAATCAAACACCATCTTCAGTGCACATCATGACCATGAAAATAAACACAAACACACATCCTTCACACTCCACACATTGAATTGAAAATCCCCGAAAAACACCATACCAACACTGCACTATACAGTAGAATTCAACAGAGCTACTGGCCTGGGATAGAAGCTGTTTTTCAGCCTATTTGTCCTTGTTTTTATTATCCTGTATAGACTGCCAGATGGTAATAGTTCAAACAAAGGGTGCCCAGGATGAGATGGTTCTTTGAGAATGTTTTGAACTTTCTTAAGGCAGCGGGAGCTATAAAGCTCTTCCAAAGAGGGGAGAGGGCAACCAATGATCTTCTGGGCAATGAGGTTAACGCTCTGGAGTGCTGTTCTATCTGCCATAGTGCAATTGGCAAACCATACAGAGGTGCAGTAAGTTAAGATACTCTCTATGGTGCAGGGGTAGAAGGTCACCAGCAGTTTTTCATTCAGTTGTTGTTTTCTGAGAAGTCTCAGGTGGTATAATCTCTGCTGGGCCCTTTTGACCAGTGCTGCAATGTGAGCACCCCAGGTCAGGTCCTCTTTTATGGTAACATCCAGAAACTTAAAGCTGGCCACTTGCTCCACTCGGTCTCCACTGATAAGCAAGGGCTGGATGTCTGATCTGTTCCTTCTATAGTCCACTATAAGCTCCTTGGTCTTATTGGTGTTGAGGACCAAGTTATTGTCTCCACACCACGAAAGCAACCGGTCCACCTCATCTCAGTAGGCAGACTCATTCCCCCCCGAGATGAGTCCCACCACTGTTGTATCATCTGCAAATTTAGTAATAGTATTACTAGCAATGAGTGGGAATGCAGTCATGCACATAAAGAATCATGCACATATTTGAAAAACAAAGGCCACTCTTTTGAAGAATATTGTCCTGTGTCAAAGTTTGTGCCCATCTGCAAAAGAAGACAACCTTGTATGCATTATTATGGGATTCCAAAACATCTGCTTTTCACAAGTGAAACTTGTTAATATTTGTAATTTTTCAATATTTTCTCTTTTTCCCCATACATTAGGTATGTGGGAAATCTTCCAAGGATATTTGACTACTCTTCTTTGGACCCAACACAAGATTTCAACACTCAGATGTAAGTGGCTGATTACTTTTTAGCAGCGGTACCCAACTTTTCTCACTCTGTGGACCAGTGGCTGGAGGGTGGGTGGGGAAGAGAGGGGATGTTTTTGTGTGCATGTGCCACTTGCACAAATGCAGCTTCGTGTGCGGGCATGCTTGCCTGCCTCTTGCATGGCTCAGTTCCCAACAGGTGGTGGTCTGGTACCAGATCACAGACCGGGGGGCGGGAGTTGGGGACCCCTGCTTTATAGGATATGAAATAAAGCTTATTTGGTGGAGAGTTGATGGAGATTCTCAGTCATCCAGGTCATGGTTGTTGGATTACTGAATTTTGTCTTGATAGGAAGATGAGACATCCTGTCGTAACGAGTGGTGGGATTCAAATTTTTTTACTACTGGTTCTGTGGGCATGGCTTGGTGGGCGTGGCAGGGGAAGGGTACTGTAAAATCTCCAGTCAGAGGTGGTATTTGCTGGTTCTCTGAACTACTCAAAATTTCCACTACCGGTTCTCCAGAGCTGGTCAGAACCTGCTAAATACCACCTTTCATACCCACAAGTCACTTTTTTTTGGGGCTGTTGTAACTACAAATGGTCCCTAAGCAAATGATTGTAAATCAAGGACTATAAGTCACATGGTCGTTAAGCAGCCTATCACATGACCTGACTTGATTTTACGACCAATTTAATGATGGCACAAAGTGAGTCACCTTGGTTATTAAGGGTTCCATCCTACTCTGGGTTCCCCAGTCCTGTTGGCAAAACCGGGTCTTCAAGGCTTTGCAAAAGAGTGTAAAATTGAGGGCCAGTCTAATCTCTGCAGAGATGATATTTCCAAAGGGAAGGAGCCACCACGGAGAAGGCCCTTCTTCTGGGTCCCGCCAGATGTAGCTCCTTAGGAGGCGGGCCTTGCAACATTCCTTTCCTCCCCACTCAAGTGGGTCAAGGGGATGTAACTGGGAAGAGACGGTCCCTCAGATATTTCACAAGAAGAGTTCTCCACTCCTCTACTTGTTGCAGAATACCTTATGCTGCCAGACTCGAAATTCTAGACCTAGAAAACCTAGAACTACGCCACCTTCAGTCTGATCTAAGTATAGTATATAAAATCATACATTGCAATGTCCTACCTGTCAATGAATACTTCAGCTTCAGCCATAACAACACAAGAGCAAACAATAGATACAAACTCAAGGTAAACCACACCAAACTTGATTGCAGGAAATACAACTTCAGCAACAGAGTGGTCAATGTCTGGCATACTCTACCTGACTTTGTAGTTTCTTCCCCAAACCCCAAACACTTTAACCTTAGACTGTCTACTATTGACCTCACCCCTTTCCTAAGAGGTCTATAGGGAGCGTGCATAAGCGCACCAACGTGCCTACCATCCCTGCCCTATTGTTTCTTTTCATTTTTCTTATATGAATCCATTTCATGTATTCATAACTATGTTTATACTTATACCTGTTATCTTATAATCGCTTGACAAAATAAATAAATAAAAATAATAATAAGCCGGTCCCAAGCCATGAAGGGCTTTAAAGGTGACAACCAGCCCCTTGATTTGCACCTGGAAGCAAATCCACCAGGACAAGATTCAGCATCTATATTTGAGAAAAGAAAGGTCACTCTTTTGAAGGCAGCAAAGTCCAGAAGACAGAGAGGACTGCTGGTTTGAAAGAGGGGCTCAAAGGGGCCATCTATGTTAAAACTGAACATCTCTCTCTCAGTAGAGAAGGGATATGCCACCACCTATCTGTTGTCTACAACAGTGGCCCCCAACCTTTTTTGAACCAGGGACCGGTTTCACGATTATTTATTCTTCCACGGACTGGTACCTGAGTAATGCGAGACTCCACCGCCATCGGGACGGCTCTTCGTTCGAAGCCGCCCCCCCCTTTGACGAAACTAAGGCGCGAGCACCCAAACGCCGCTTTCCAACTGAAAACCCGGAAGCACTTTCCAACCGAAAACCCGGAAGCAACCGAAAACCTGGAAGCGCCATCGAAACAAGATGGCGGCGCCCAAGCTTTGCGGCCTGGTAAAAAATGATCCACGGACTGGTACCGGTCCAGGGACCGGTGGTTGGGGACCCCTGGTCTACAAGACAGTCCTTCCACAGACCAAGAAAGTTCCACATCTATTTTCTCTCTGATTCAGGTGACTCTGAGAGTATAGATAAATCCCCAACTGGCCTCAATGATTCTCAGAAAGCTAACAACCAACCTTCAGAGTGCTAATGACCAAAGAATATAAATCCTTCTATTCCCCACCATTCAGCCCGAACTGAAGAAGCTTCTGTTGACTCATCAAACGTTCCTAGTCCCTTAAACTTTGGCCCCTGTTTCTGCTAGGGAGTTTTAGCCTCAGATATTTTGTGGAGAGGTAGACCTTCTCCCCCACCTGGAATGGCTGCTGCGGGGCTCAGTGTTTCTCTACCTGTTTTTTTATAGGTCTGTGCTGCTTTAGCTAGCACTTTTTTTTAAACATTCTCCCAAGTTGCTTTCAGTGTTGACGTCCACTCGGTCAGGCTGACTGATGAGAGGGCAATCCCTTGGACACTCAGGTATTGGGATGAAGTCCAATGATTTAATTAGGGCTGGAATCCTGACAGCTTCCTGAATAAGAAGCAAAACATTTTCAAAAGAAAGAAAAAGAAAATCCAGTTGCACTTTGAAAAGCACCTTTGAGACTTGAGGTTACAGTAGTCTTCTTGGGGATGCCTGATTAGATTTCCCGTTGACAGATGGCTGATTTAAACTTACTTTCTGCTTCCTGTCCTTTCTCCCTTTTAAAAGCTTATTGGGTAACTTTTGGTATGCTTTCTCTCTCTTCCCCTCCCCCTTTCTCCCTTGCTGCAGGGCTAAATTGGGACATGGACTTCTTTCAGGCCAGTATTCAAAACCTCCAGTGAAATCTGAGCTCATTGAACAGGTGATGAAGGAGCAACACAAGGTATTTGACCCACCGTATTCCGTTTGAGAATGAAGTAGAAGACAGATGAGAATAACCACCATCATTTTAGCAAGACAATCGTCTCTTTGAAAATCGCAGCTGGCAGTCAGCAGAAGTAGCCTGCAGTACTGCACTCTAACCACTGCGCCAGATAACAGATAATCAGATTTGGAAGGGACCTTGTAGTTCTTCTAGTCCAACCCCCCCTGCCCAAGCGGGAGACCCTACACCATTTCTGGTAAATGGCAGTCCAATCTCTTCTTGAAAGTCTCAAGTGATGGCGCTCCCACAACTTCTGTTCCACTGGTTGATTGTTCTCACTGTCAGAAAGTTTCTCCTTATTTCCAGGTTGAATCTCTCCTTCTTCTACATAAGCCACCGCTTATGTAGCTCGGTATTTTATATTGTAGTAAGAGAACCTTTCAAGTCTGCATGCATTTCCTCCTCCCTTACTTCATCTTTATGAGAATTGGGGATGGGTGACATTTTCTCAATTTATTTTCTTGGTCCGGACTTATGCCCTTCTTATCTGACTGTTGTTTTTGAAGTTGTCCAATGCTGTTGGGTTCAAGAATGGTTTCAAGACAGATGATACCACTCCCCTGCCAGAAGGAGACATTAACCAATGCATGGACACAACCTTAGGCCCCTTCCTAAAGAGGCCTTGACTAACCAGAAGAGCATGGGACCGGGAAAAAGGGGATTATTTTATAGGTAATCCTTGACTGCAATCTGGACGAGAATTTCCATTGCTAAGCAAGGCAAGTTAAGTGAGTCACAGCCAATGCTATGATCTTTTTGCCATGGTTGTTTAGCAAATCGCGGTCATTGTTGAGTGAATCCGGCTTTCTCCTTTGACTTTTTTTGTCAGAAGCTGCCTGGGAAGGTCACAAATGGTGATCACATGACCCCAGGATGCCTCAAAGAGTCATTAACTACTGCATAGACCCAACCATATGCCACCTCCTGGAGGCCAGAACTCAGGTGGCCAAGCTCACAGCCGTGAGGACTTCTACTTTGTCAGGATTGACCAGTTCAAACTTGTCCCAGATAATGGCACAGATTTATATCAGTGGCTTCCAAGGGAATTCAGCCTGAACATTACTACTTATACAAAGAATAGTTTCATGCAGCATAAATGTAGATTTTCGAGGAAAAATGGGCGTGTTTAAAAGTTCTGTCAGTTGGTATCCCAGGGCAAACTCCTACTTTTTTTTTATTATTTTGGCAAAAAAGATGCCTTTGTATTCTGAAAGCATCCAGTGCAAAAGATCAGGTCCACATGTGAATGTCCAATTAAACTGATTTATTGCTAATCATGCCTCTGCAAAGGAATAGAGTGGTGCGGTGGCCTAGAGGTGGAACCCCCTTGCCTCACAATCAGGAGGCTGTGAGTTCGATCCCAGGTAGAAGTAGATATTTCTCTCTCTGGGCACATTGAGAATATATCTTGCTGAATATAACTCCGCATTGGCAACTGGAAGGGCATCCGGCCAGTAAACATTCAGCTCCATTCAGTTGCACAGACTCCACCCTGCAAGGGATTATGGGGTCGTTAAAAGAAGAAGAAGAAGAAGATGGTGCCTCTGCACAGGAATCTTCTCAATGCTAAATTGATGCTAGATAAGGACCAGTGGAATTCAAGAGGTGGGGATAGACTTAATCCACTTGTGGCTATGTAGAGATTCTAGGGTGATCCTTCTTTTGACCCCGCATCCAGATTCTGCTACTCTTTCTTCTATAGAAAGCAACACTGAGCTAGTACTGTACATAAAAGCTCTGGCCTGGGTTAAGAATGAAATAGGAAGCTATTTATGCCTGCCCTACTTTATAAACTTTGTTTACTGAGAAACCATTGACATAATATTTACATCTACTTAGCCTTTGAGTTCCAGGCAAGATTTTATTACCCCTAAATATGGAAACTCATTGCAGAGCTTCATATTTCACCTCTTACCTGCCTCTCTAAAGTTATTTATTTATTTATTCAGTTTTTATGGCTGTCTTCTCAACAAGTGACTCTGGGTGGGAGTGGGTCAAACAATCATAAAAAAAAATTCTTTTTTTTTAAAAAAAAATCCCATCATACTATATTTCCCAAGAAAAATCTAACACAGACAACAACACCAGAACTATTTATAACTCTTTCTACAGACTGGTACCGCTTCTGAATTTTTTTATTTTTTGGTAATGAAGTCTTTAATTGCTTGGATAGAAATTACTGTAATTCTCATGTAAATCTCATTTTATGATTTATATTGTACTGCTGAATGTTGCTATCAGTATTTATAGGTTTTAATGATTCGCGGTTTTTTTAAACGCTTCAGGTACATTCAGCTACTTTAATCTGTAAAAAGTAACCGATTCTAGGATGCTTGATTGGTTGGTTCTATCATCCATCCATCCATCTTTCTTCTATCTATCTATCATCTATCTATCATCTATCAATCATCTGTCTATCATCTATCATCTGTCTATCTCTATCTTCTATCTATCTATGATCTATCATCTATCTATCAATCATCTGTCTATCATCTACCTACCTACCTATCATACCTACCTACCATATCTACAGTACCTACCTACCTCCATCCATCCATTTTTATTATGTATTTATTTATTTATGAATTTACTAAATTTTATTAGCCACCCATCTTTCCACTTGGTGCTTTGTTTTTTTCTTTTTCTTATTTGTTGCCCCTTTTTGACGTGCCTTTTTTCATAGGTAGATACAGATGGTATATTTAAAAAGGAAAGGTCGCTGTGTAACCGATACAGGCAACGGGGTAGCTAATGAGGATATTTTTCTTCTGGGAAGAACTATATGGGTAAACAGAGAGAGAGATACATTTATGGAGGGCTGCAATTTGAATCAGTAGGTTAATCAACTGAACTTCGTCTAGAAGGCAAATTTTGCGAGTGATTGAATGTCAGGCCAAGAGTTTATAAAGTAGCTCTTTCTGAAAGCTCCTTTGATTGCATTTTATTTTGATTGTGCATTCTTTGATTTCTGTGCTATGTTTGTTTGAAGACCCGAAATTGGAGGTCCTAAAAAGAGGTCAATGAAAGCATATCAAATGAAATCAAAGATGTTTAAAGGCCTCCTAGAGAGAGAGAGAGAGATCTATGCAGATTTTCTGAAAACAGATGGAAGACCAAATGCATATAATTTGGAGGCGAGAAAATGCTGACAGTGACAATTTCTTTCTAATAATGAGTAAAGCAGCTTTTCTTTATTTATTCAATATCTCAGTCAAAAAAACCACATGAAACATTAAGATTCTCCATATCGTAGTCAACCTCTCATGACTTCACGGACCAATTCATGAAACTTTCTTGGCAATACCGTATATATATTTTTTTAAATTGCCTATTTAGTCTCCAGTCTTTGGATTCATTGGTGTTCTCCATCCAAGTCCTAATCATTTGCTAATGAATATGCTGAATGTTGATAATCTGCCTTTGGGATATCTTGGAGGACCGATGCGGTCTCTAGACTTTAAAAATGGAAAAAGAGGTGTCTCCAGAGAATGACCATAAATATTCTGTCCACTTCTGGATACTGCGTTTTAAGAAGGATTGGGAGAAACTGATATAGAGAAAGATAGTGAGATGGTCAGGAAGCTAGAAAGTAAGTTCTCTGATGAGAGATTGAAGAGATGGTGATTGTCTGGCTTTGAGAAGACAAGATAAAAGGTGAATTTGCTAACATACTTTAGATCGGGTGGGATTCAAATTTTTTAACAACTGGTTCTGTGGGCGTGGCCAGGTGGGCATGGCCATTAGACTGGGTTGGCGTGGCTTCTTTTTTTTTTTTTTTTGCAGTAACCCCCTCCCCCGCGTGACCCTTTTTGCCTCCTGGGCCTCAGGGAAGCCTCCTGGGCAAAGCAATAAGACAGCGAGGGGGATCCCGGCACAGCTGATCTTTGGAACAGCTGATTGTCAGGAGGTGAAAAAAGGAAAGAAATACCTTAAGGAGTGACTGGGCGGGGGCCAATGCAGTCAGCAATGTTGGGCATTCATGCAATGTTGGGAGGGGAGGAGCAGGTGGGGAGGGGCAGGGCCAGCCAGTGGCATGATTTGCCAGTTCTCTGAACTGCACAGAATCGTAACAACCAGTTCTGTAAAACCGGTCCGAACCTGTAGAATCCCATCCCTGCTTTAAATATTTGAAGGGATATTGCACTAGAATGCAGAATGGATTAAAGATACATGAAGGCAGATTTCTACTGAATGTTAGAAAGCTTCCCAAGAGTAAGAGAAATGTAACAGAGGCACAAATTATAAGAAAGGTATCAGTCTACCCATCGTTGGATAATTTCCAGCAAAGTCTAGAATGATGGTTGGTTGTCCAATGTTTTGGCTTACCTGGCCCCATTGAGTGAAGAGGAAATGTCTTGGGCCCTGTATAAAATATAGAATATAATTAATGTCTATTAATAACAAACATCCTTTATTTTTCATATAGATAGCCTTCGACTTACAACAGTTCATTAAGTGACCAAAGTTAGAGCGGCACTGAAAACAGTGACTTTGTCAGCTTTCCAGAAAACCTCAACTCCAATAAATAACTCTGAGACAGACATGTTCACAAAGTTTCCTTTAATTAGAATAGGAAACTGGCACATCTGGGAAATCCCGAATCTGAAAGTTCCAGGTTTCCTTCAATAAGTAAAAATTACAAATCCACCCCTGCACCCTCATTCTATCACATGCCCCAATCACCATCCATCCCAACTTGAGACATCCCATCAACTATTCCTTAGCCAGGTGCAGGAATAACACGATCTTGACTTTAAAGAAGAATGCTATTATGTCTAACCACATACGCCCACGAAATTCCCCTCCCATTTTCCCAGGCTCAAGAATGTGGCAGCGTGGTAGTTTCTGGTGCTAATACGGCTTCCAATGATATTTTTCTGTGTTATGCCCAGGCTGATTCAGCGGTTGACAATTTGGGTGACGAGTCAGCAATCAGTTGGCCCGCACCTCCCTAGTTGCTCGTTTTTGCACCCGCCCTCAACTCTTTTACTACTATTAAGTAAGTTTTGGATGAGAGTGTTTCCACCTGAAGGCTCACCTTAAGTGAAAACATTGTGCGTTCATTCCCAATCACATCAATTCAGATGCTTGGCCTGACTATTTCAGTGATATAAGAAGAAGCAAGGGAAGCCATTAACAAATGTTTCACATGTGTCTAAGCTCTGTCAAGAAAGGCCAAAAAATAGTCCCAAACTCACTCATTCACAAATGTTTCACTTAGCAACAGAAATTTTGGGCTCAATTGTGGTAATAAGTCAAGGACTACCTGTCCAGGGCTGCATAAGGGCCTGTGGGCTGCCCCTATTTAATGTTTCACAGTCAAGTAAGTTGGATAGGGGCCATCCGATGACTGGACAAACAGAAGTTTTTCTAATGAACCACTTTCTGGAATGAATAGAATTAGAATTAGAATAGAATAGAGTAGTTAAGTTTAGATTTGGACTTCAACTCCCAGAATTCCCAAGCCAGCATGGCTGGCTGGGGAATTCTGGGAGTTGAAGTCCACAAGTCTTAAACTTGCCAAAGTTGGACACCCCTGTCAAAGGCTTTGGCAGCTGCTGCTTTACCACATTGGGGTGTTTCTGGTACCTCCAAAATTGGATTCATATCCTTCACAGGCAGAAAGCATAACGGATAAGCATGTTTGCTTCTCCTCATTGACTACATCTCTATAAATATAGCCTTCTTATTTAGATGGATGGCATATAGCTTACACGCACGCCTATTAATGCCCTTTATAAAGAGTTATCCTAATATCATGCCACCATTGGACGTCACGGAGTCCCTCCTGCCTAAATTATCTGTGTGAAAGGTTAAACAATCCAACCCATCTTATTTTTAACCAAGCTGTTTTGCAACCATTGACAAGGAAAGCATGGCCAGAATTTTCTATTGCTGTATATAAATACGCATAGATAGTCATCCGGATGCTGAAACCTGTCATAACATGTTCCGGTTTTGGAAGGTTGGTAACTTGACCATAATGGAATATATGTTCCCCTTAAGGAGTTAGGATAGAAAATTCAGAGAAAGGATAATTAAGAAAAGAAAGAAAGAAAGAAAGAAAGAAAGAAAGAAAAAGAAAGAAAGAAAGAGAAGAGAAAGAAAGAAAGAAAGAAAGAAAGAAAGAAAGAAAGAAAGAAAGAAAGAAAAGAAAGAAAGAAAGAAAGAAAGAAAGAAAAAGAGAAAGAAAGGAAGGAAGGAAGAAGCATAGATTAGGTAAGTAGATAAGTGGATGGATGGGTGGATGGATGGATAGATAGATAGATAGATAGATAGATAGATAGATAGATAGATAGATAGATAGATAGATAGATAGATAGAAGGATGGATGTTTCTCATTTTTAATCTCCTTTGCTTTCCTTAAAGCATAAGTGTAAGATGGAAAGAAATCAAATGAATGGGCTGAAAGTGGAGAATTTCCAATAGGTAACAGCGGAGATATAGTTATATTATATTAAATAATATTTTTAATATTTTTAAACAATACATCTTTGATTGAGGGATGTTAAGCATTGTAGTTGTGTGTATGGGTGCCTAAGAGAGTTATGTGTGAGATAGGATGGGACAAACAAACACATTATTCCAATTCTGGCAAAAACCAAGAGTCTCCAAGAAACAAAACAACGCAATGACACAACCTAAAATTTCTTCATTTCCTGCCTTTAACAGACTTGTTACCAAAAGGCACAATTCACCTACTTGATCTGTTTTTTTTTTTTTTTTTTTGGAGGGGGACATTTACATTTAACTTACTATACTCATTTACTCCATTTTCCTTGCCAAATGCAATTTAGAAACCATTTATTTAGCAACGGGTTCAAAGTTACAACAGCACTGAAAAAAGCGACTTGAGACCAGTTCTCGTACTTAAGACTGTCACAGCATTGCACAGTCTCAACTGGAATGTATTTACAACGACAGCTTGCCATCAGAAGTTGTGAGTGTTTCATCACTGGAGGTTCTTAAGAAGAGACCAGACAGTCACTTGTCTGAAATTGTATAAGGTCTCCTGCTTTACCAAGGTCCCTTCCAGCTCTATTCCTATTGATTGATTGGTTGCAGTGTTTTGAGGTGTGTGTGTGTGTGTGGGGGGGTGTCACATGGCCATATTTTGCAGCTTTCCCAGCTGGCTTCTGACAAACAAAGTCAATGGGGGAAGCCAGATTCAAAGTCAGATATCAAATTCGCTTAATGACCATGTGATTCACTCAATATCTGCAGTGATTAGTTTAAGAACCCTGGCCCTAAAATCAGGCATGGCTGATTTAATAACCGCCTTGGTTAGCAAAGGAAATTCTGGTCCAAATTCTTCTTGCAAGTCAAGGACCTTGATCTTTTAATAATTGATTTTCATTATCAGAGGTGGTATTCAGCAGATTCTGGCCAGTTCTGGAGAACTGGTAGCGGAAATTTTGAGTAGTTCGGAGAACCGGCAAATCCCACCTCTGACTGGCCCCGCCCCCATCTCTTCTCTGCCCCCCCGAGTCCCAGCTGATTGGCTGGGTCTTCTTTTGTTGCCCTGCACAGGAGAACGGAGCTGGAAAGCAGGTTAGTGGGGTGGGGAGGGAATGGGGATTTTGCAGTAAGCTTCCCCTGCCACACCCACCAAGCAACGCCATGTCCACCAAGCAACGCCATGCCCACCAAGCAATGCCATGCCCACCAAGCCACGCGCACAGAACTGGTAGTAAAAAATTTTGAATCCCACCACTGTTCACTATCTATACTTTCCGTTGGTTGGGTACAATCTATTTACCGTTATCCGCTAAGAATGGAAACGGCATTCTGTGAATCTGCAGGATAGAATCAGCGTTTGCGCCCTCCATCTGTCATATTGCAAGAGTGTGCAGGCCGTGAAGAAACGCACGAATGAACGCATGTATATGGCGCTCCATACATTGAACGGCATTTTCTGCAAGGAGGATAAACTACTCTCACACTTAATGATGAATCTATCTTGCCACGGAAGTCTAATGTGCATCTTTTCACTAACAAAACCAGAATCAAGCAGAGTCAAAGCAATTCCTCTCCTCTCTCCTTCCATTTTTTTTTGGGAGAAAATGAAAATAATAGATTTTTTTTGTCAGAGTTACTGAAAATAAAGGTTCGTAATGGTTGCTACCCTGTTCAGAAACATGTTTCGAAAATGTACTTAGCCCCTTTTCCTTTCCTTCTCGTTTTGTGTTTCAGCCTCGGCACAATGGTATTTCTCCGCGCATGTTCAAAGCTTTTGTAAGCAAAGGGCACCCCGAATTTTCCTCCAGTCGGCAACAAGATGCACTAGAATTTTTCCTGCACCTTATCAACCTGATAGAGGTGAGCAAAGGTTAATGTCTTTTTTCACACGAATAAACTAGCAAAAAGATAATATCAACCAATCTTGCACAAACATTTAGAAGTTTTATTTATAGATGAATATGGTACCAAGTGTCAGGTCTCTGGTCAAGGACATCTGTGAATTTCAGTTCTTCTCGAAGTCCAAACTCACATACTGTATAGGATCCAACTGAAAGACGTTTTAAGAACTTGTTGCTGGTAGATATCTTGCTTTATTACAAGAAGGAAGACTAATCTCTCTAAATCTTCCTTCCTTCCTTCTTCCTTCCTTCCTTCCTTCCTTCCTTCCTTCCTTCCTTCCTTCCTTCCACCTTCCTTCCACCTTCCTTCTTTCCTTCCTTCTTTCTTTCCTTCCTTCCTTCTTTCCTTCCTTTCCTTCCTTCCTTCCTTCCTTCCTTCCTTCCTTCCTTCCTTCCTTCCCACCCTCCTTCTTCCTTCCTTCCTTCCTTCCTTCCCTTCCTTCCCTCCCTCCCTCCTTCTTCCTTCCTTCCTTCCTTCCTTCCTTCCTTCCTTCCTTCCCTCTTTCCTTCCTTCTTCCTTCCTTCTTTCTTTCCTTCCTTCCTTCCTTCCTTCCTTCCTTCCCACCTTTCTTCCTTCCTTCCTTCCTTCCTTCCTTCCTTCCCCCCTTCCTTCCTTCCTTCCTTCCTTCCTTCCTTCCTTCCTTCCTTCCTTCCCTTCCACCCTCCCTCCTCCTTCTTTCTTTCCTTCCTTCTTTCTTTCCTTCCTTCTTTCTTTCCTTCTTTCTTTCTTTCCTTCCTTCTTTCCTTCCTTCCTTCCTTCCTTCCTTCCTTCCTTCCTTCCTTCCTTCCTTCCTTCCTTCCTTCCTTCCTTCCTTCCTTCCTTCCTTCCCTTCCACCCTCCCTCCCTCCTTCCTTTCCTTCCTTCTTTCTTTCTTTCCTTCCTTCCTTCCTTCCTTTTCTTCCTTCCTTCCTTCCTTCCCTCCCTCCCTCCCTCCCTCCCTCCTTTCTTCCTTCCTTCCTTCCCACCTGTATATCTACCTATCTACACACATACATACATATATACATACATACATGAGACTAGCATGCTTCAGAATACAGAAATCAGGCACAGTCCTCAATTTGCAGCCATTCATTTTTAAAGGAAGGGCACCAGAGGTGGTATTCAGCAGGTTCTGGAGAACCAGTAGCGGAAATTTTGAGTAGTTCGGAGAACCGGCAAATACTACCTCTGACTGGCCCCGCCCCCATCTCTTCTCTGCCTCCCGAGTCCAGGCTGATTGGCTGGATCTTCTTTTGTTGCCCCCTGCACAGGAGAACAGAGCTGGAAAGCAGGTTAGTAGGGTGAGGAGGGAATGGGGATTTTGCAGTATCCTTTTCCTGCCACGCCAACCAAGCCACACCATGCCCACCAAGCAATGCCATGCCCCACAGAACCAGTAGTAAAAAATTTTGAATCCCACCACTGGAGGGCACCCTGTTGGGTAGGCAACTTTGAGATATAAAGAAATCCTACACTAGTAGGATTTGACTTACGACCATAACTGAGTCCCAAATTCATATTGATGAGACATTTGTTAAGTGAGCTTTGCCCTCATTTTACGACTTTTCTTGCCACAGTTGTTAAGTGAATCTGGCTTCCCCATTGACTTTGCTTATTAGAAGGTTGCAAAAGGGAATTATGTGACCCTGGGACCCCGGTCATAAATATGAACTAGTTGCCAAGCACCCAAATTTTGATCATGTGACCATGGGAAGGCTGCAACAGTCGTACGAGTGAAAAACAGTCCTAAGTTTCAGTGCTGTTGTAACTTGGAACGGTCACTAAATGGACTGTTGTAAGTTGAGGACGGCCTCTATTTCAAATTGTGATCTGCTTGTGATTGTGGTCTGCTTGTGATTGTGATATCACATTCAATCCCATGGGGAGGTTTGCAGTTGAAGTTCTCAAATAACCTTATTTCATACTGGTATATGATTAGGTTTATTACAAAACTCAGGCAACCATAAAGAGGTCACTCGTAGGATGCCTTTTGTTGATAAATGATCCACAAATGTAGAATATATTCCAGATCATATTAAGCATTTCCAACCCTTATTGATTTCACTCGGAGTTCTCTGCTGAAATCAATGAGCCTTCAAGTTATGAAACCTTCATTGGCTTGCATACTGTTCTGACCCAAACCCTTTTTTCAGTAAGAAAAACAATAACCAAAAGGAACAGAAACCTTTTAATGAGTCTTACGAATCCCCGGTTAAAAGGCTGCTGCAAACTAATTCACTTTGATAAACACAAACTTTGCCAAAACTGCAAGACTGCCAAAAATCACAGATAAGAAATATTTCACAACACAAGAGTCTTCAAATACCAAATTAAGATACTGTAATGTCCACGAGGCTGAGTTTCAAAACATCTTTGCTTCCTGCAAAGAATGTTCATTTCACAGCTGGCTTTTATCTTCTTGAAGGAGGGGCCATTACCTTGCAGCCTTACTTCTGAGTTGCCCGTGCTGTTGCAGCTGCTCTTTCCTACGAGCAATCCTACGTGCATGCGCACTTGGCACAGGCTCCTCGGGAACCTCCTCATCGCTGCTCCCAGCCCCCACAATCTCTGAAGGCAGCAGTCCACTCCCTAATGATCCTGGCCCCTCATCTGAGTCCTCGCTCTCCTCAACCGTCCGCACCTGCTGCCAGCTAATCGCAACACAATGATTTTTTTTTTTGAAAAATTGAGCAGTATACATTTAACAGAGAAGGAACTTCTGTACTGTTAAAATGCTGACTTGTTAAAATGCTGACTGATGTCTTTGAAGCTCTTGTTCCCCCAGTGGAGAATACAAAGCTACAGTTTACTTCCCTGCTGCACTGTGCAATGTGTTTCATCATACGCACAAATCCTTAATCTTAAGTATCTCCAGAGGTAGAGATGTATCTATTTCTAGAACCACGAAAGTGCAATTTGACAAGGCAATTACAGCTTTCCACAGCTTGACGTCCCTTGAGATATCCCAAATAATGAATTCAATATCCTCAGCTAGGGTTTTGAGAGTTCCGGGTTGTAGAAATGGTGGGACTTTTATTACGTGCCTTAATTCTGATTTACTAAGGCTTGAGATGGTGGCATGGGAATTGTTTGGGTTTTTCAAGCTCTTTCCAAGCTGGCGTATTGTTTTCTTGAAAACTCTAGTGGTAAAAAGCTACTTATATGTCCTGGGATAATCGACAATTGTCTTCCTGTATGATATGGGATAGTCCACAATCAATTGTGTTGTCAAGATTTGTTTATTTAAAACATTTAAAACATCAGACCCTAAAAAGAATTACACTGCCATACATCAAGGATATCTCAGAAACCACAAATAAACTAAAAGTCTGTAGAGATTCTCAGTCATCCAGGTCATGGTTGTCTCAAAGGTGCTTTTTCAGGAGGCAAGTCTTTTGAAGACGTTTCGCTTCTCACCCAAGAAGCTTCTTCAGCTCTGACAGAATACTGGAGAATGGAAGGATTTAATACTCCTTGCAGACAGCTGGCCATTTGCATCCTTTTTAGAGGGCATCCTTTTAGCTATATAATTTGGGATGAACACCCTTTGAATGGTGAGGGGATACGAATGGATTTCCAAAGGAAAATCGCAGACTACAGGAACCAGGAGCATTATTCAGGTGGCTACGCCCACCCTGGCCCCCTGAGGTCAAACACAACCCTAATGCGACATTCAATGAAATTGAGTTTGACACACCTGCCTTAAACATATCCATTTCACAACCAGCTCTGAGCAACTCCCAATCAAAATGCTTGCTTAGGTGTCACCTTTTTTTTTTTTTTTTTTTGCTTTTCAGAGAAACCGAATTGGCTCGGAAAACCCCAGCGATGTCTTCCGTTTCTTGGTTGAAGAGCGGACGCAGTGCTGCCAAACCAGAAAAGTACGGTACACAGAGAGGGTGGAATATCTCATGCAATTGCCTGTTGCAATGGAAGCTGCGATAAACAAAGGTAAAGTGCATGTACGAATTGTCTATCATTCAGATATAATTCAGGGATGCGTCCCAGTTCAGTCTCATGAATGACTTGCATTATGAACAATCCGCTATGGATTCAGCAACAAAGTCAGACATTTGCATTTCGCACGATCAGGGGAGGGATTCTACCGGTTGGGACCAGATCGAGTGAACCCCTCGTTTCGATGATCAGCTGGCTCCAAACCGGTTCGCTGCGACTTGCATGTGGGCCGCCTGCCTGCCTCTGCTCTTTCCTGTCCTTCATTTCCTGGTTTTCAGATAACAGATAATCAGAGTTGGAAGGGACCTTGTAGGTCATCTAGTCCAACCCCCCGCCCAAGCGGGAGACCCAGCACCATTTCTGACAGATGGCAGTCCAATCTCTTCTTGAAAGTCTCAAGTGATAACGCTCCCACAACTTCCGAAGGCAACTTCTGTTCCATTGGTTGATTGTTCACAATGTCAGAAAGTTTTTCCTTATTTCCAGGTTGAATCTCTCCTTGTTCAGTTTGTTCAGTTCTCCTTGGTTTTAGAACGCAGCTGATTGGGGCGGCAGAGCAATTTGCCGCAACTTAGCTGTTTGATTCACAGGAACTGCATTACAAGGTAGGAATTGGAGCTTTTCTAAATGCGGAGCGTGCGCGTGCAGCTCACCGGACTGGTTGTTATACCAGTGGAATCCCATCCCTGTATGCGATCCACTCTTAGATGCAAAATGTTGTCAGGGGAGCCATTTCTCACGTTCATTTGCCATCAAATGAGCCCATCCACGACTTCCCACAGATGGATGGTGTTTATTCAGTATCACTTGTTCTTCCAATTAGATGAATTGATTGCTTATGAACTGAAGAGAAGAGAAGCGGAAACAACAAGGAGGCCCCCACCAGAGATGGTCCGGGCAAGGATCCCTTTCAGTGCTTGTCTCCAAGCCTTTATGGAACCAGAAAATGTAGAAGACTTCTGGAGCAGTGCCCTTCAAGCCAAGTCTGCTGGCATTAAGTGAGTATGTGTCAGGCACAAAAGATCAGGTCCAATTCAACGGATTTATTGCTAATCATGTCTATGTGCGGGAATATTGTTTGGTTAGCACAGAGGTCTCCAAACTTGGCAACTTTAAGACTTGTGGACCTCAACTCCCAGAATTCCTCACACAACCACTCAGCCGACCCGCTTGGTTAAAAGCCCTACCTCTGTCTCTGCAAGCAAGGCTGGGGGGGGAGGCTTTCCTTCTGCCCCCCCCCAGTGGGTGCCTTTTATTTGGGGTAGGGGGGTGCATAGACCTGGAAGATGGAGGGTTCTGGGATCAGGGTCGAGGCGGTGTCCGTAATCCTGGTTAAGTTAAGCCTTCACATCCCACTCCTAACCTGGTCAAAGAATTGGGTTCTTCCATTTTGCGAATTTCCAGGAAATGTTAAACCAGGACTCTCCAAACTTGGCAACTTTAAGACTTGTGGACTTCAACTCCCAGAATTCTCCATCCAGCTATGTTTGCTGGAGAATTCTGGGAGTTGAAGTCCTCAAATCTTAAAGTTGCCAAGTTTGGAGACCTCTGGGTTAGCATTTTCTTGGAGTTAGGTAACGGTCAGTGGAATCCAAGGGACTTAGCTCGCTTGTGGCTATGTAGGAATTTTAGGCTGATTCCTCTTCTTTTTCTCTTTTTTTCCTACTCTTTGTGTCTTCTGAGATAGCAAATCCATAAATAGCTCCATTTACTTTCAAAAGTCTGTCAGGACCCTTAGGTTCTTCATTTGTTCTCTGTATAGTGTAAAATGTAGTGGCATTACACATCTTCTGCTATCTCTTCAGTCACTTGAGCTTTGGGTCTTTCCTTGAGATGAAGGAAATCTCCTATTTTGCTTGTTCTGGAGATGATTTCAGATTGTACAAAACATACGCTATAAAATATATATTTATTAAATCTGATTGTACCCTGACACTTTGTTACTTTGACTTAGCCACCTGGTTAAAAAAATAAGATAAGGGTTAGGGTCTTACTCTTACCGGATGGCAGATAAGCAGTGGGAGCGGGATCTTGCTCTGGTGATGACAGTTTGGAGCGGCAATTCAATTAATAAATTCTAAGTGAAATCCTAGCTGCGCTTATTACCTGACTTCAGCTTTCCTTTACTTTACAGACCTGCAATGATTGTAAATGGGAAGATTGGTCATAGAGTTTAAAGGGGTTGCTAAATGAGGCACTTGCTAAATGAGAACTACTGTATTTCTTTGCTTTCCAGACCTATCTGGTTGGCTGCCGTAGAAAAGAATAGAGGAATGGGCGGGCTCTTGTGTATGATCCAAAAAGAGCAGTTCAGCTGTTCTGTTTAAATGATGAAGCTTCTGATCTTGAGTTTTGGTTCTTTTAATGTCATGTGGAAATGCTTTACACTTCCAGAACATCTCGCTTTGCTTCCTTTCCTGAATACCTGGTGGTTCAGATAAAGAAGTTTACTTTTGGCCTTGACTGGATCCCTAAGAAGCTTGGTATGTATTTTGACTCATGTCTTCCATATTGAATTGCCTTGTGTTCATTTGTGAGGTTTATCACAAAAGATGTTGAGACTCTAGAAAGAGTGCAGAGAAGAGCAACAAAGATGATTAGGGGATTGGAGGCTAAAACATAGGAAGAACGGTTGCTGGAACTGGGTATGTCTAGTCTAATGAAAAGAAGGACCAGGCATGTTGGAAATGTAGAAAGAAAGAGGGTACTTTCTATCATATGTGGTGGTCTTATCCTGAGGCCCAGAAATACTAGCTTAAAATTAAATATTGGCTGCAAGAAATTCTTAAGGATCAAATAGAATTGGAACCAGAATTATTCTTGTTAGGGATATTTAAAAAGAAATATGGGAAAGAACATAAAATATATTGTATTACATATTTTAACAGCTGCCAGAATAGCTTACACTCAATGCTGGAAGCACAACTGTATTCCCCTAGATGAATTGATCATTCAAAAAATTATAACGTGCTGAAATGGACAAACTGACCTTAATGTTACAAGAGAAAGATGAGTCTGAATATTACAAAATCTGGGGGAAATGGTATAATTGAATTGAATTAAGACAGATGGAAAATGAAGGAATTTAAGATAAGCAATTTATAGATTAAATGTATATATTTGCACAAATTATATATATTTGTAAATATGCACGAAAGAGAATTGTATGAGATTGATGTCACAGAACTTAATATAATGATTATCTTTTTGTTTTTAAAAGTCATAAAAGACTAATAAAATTTATTTTAAAAAAGAAAGAAAAAAGGGACTAGGGGAGGCATGAATACAGTGTTCCAATATCTCAGGGGCTGCCACAAAGAAGAGGGAGTCGAGCTATTCTCCAAAGCACCTGAGGGTAGGACAAGAAGCAATGGGTGGAAACTAATCAAGGAGAGAAGCAACTTAGAACTAAGGAGACAGTTAGAACAATTAATCAGTGGAACAACTTGCCTCCAGAAGTTGTAGATGCTCCAACACTAGAAGTTTTTAAAAAGATGTTGGATAACCATTTCTCTGAAGTGGTATAGGGTTTCCTACCTTGGCAGGGGGTTGGACTAGAATAGGGGTCTCCAACCTTGGCAACTTGAACCCTGGTGGACTTCAACTCCTCCATCAGGCTTCAAGTTACCAAGGTTGGAGATCCCTGGACTAGAAGACTTCCAAGGTCCCTTCCAACTCTGTTATTCTATTCTATTCTATTCTATCTACTCCAGGGCTGTCCCAAAGGTACTTTTTCAGGAGACAACTGGACTTCCTTGGTTTTTTTTCTTTTGAAGACGTTTCGCTTCTCCTCCAAGAAGCTTCTTCAGCTCTGACAGGATAGTGGGGAAATGGAAGGATTTATATTCCTTGCAGAAAGCTGGTCATTTGCATCCTTTTAGAGCAGAAGTATGAAACTCGTGTCATCACTTAATCGTCACGTGACATATCACGACTCCCCCCCCCACTTCGCTAAATCGGGAGTGGGCATGTCCAGTGCATGACATATCTGGCCCGTGGGCCGCAAGTTTGACAGCCCTGTTTAGAAGGTCATTGAAGCACCTGGAGGTTGATCTGTGTCCTCAAGGTCACCTGAGTTAAGTGCTCCTGGTTTCTGTAGTCTGCATTTTTTCCCCTCTGGAAATCCATTCCTGCTCCCTCTAAAAGGAGGCAGATGACCAGCCATCTGCAAGGAGTATAAATCCTTCCATTCCCCACTATCCTGTCAGAGCAGAAGAAGCTTCTTGGATGAGAAGCGAAACGTCTTCAAAGGAAAACCAAGGAAGCCCAGTTGCCTCCTGAAAAAGCACCTCTGGGAGAACCATGACCTGGATGACTGACAAATCCAGAAATATTTCACAAGAAGAGTTCTCCACTCTTCTACTCGTTTAGAATACCTTATGCCACCAGACTTGAAATTCTAGAACTAGAAAACCTTGAATTACGCCGTCTTCGGTCTGACTTAAGCATGGTATATAAAATCATACATTGCAATGTCCTACCTGTCAGTGAATACTTCAGCTTCAACCATAACAACACAAGAGCACACAATAGATACACACTCAAAGTAAACCGCACCAAACTTGATTGCAGGAAATACGACTTCAGCAATAGAGTGGTCAATGTCTGGAATACTCTACCTGACTCTGTAGTTTCTTCCCCAAACCCCAAAAACTTTAACCTTAGACTGTCTACTATTGACCTCACCCTTTCCTAAGAGGTCTGTAGGGGCGTGCATAAGCGCACCAACGTGCCTACCATCCCTGTCCTATTGTTTCTCTTATTCTTCTTTTATTTTTCTTATATGTACCCATTTCATGTATTCACAACTATGTATACACTTATACTTATTATCTTGTAAACAATTGGCAAATCAAATAAACAAACAAACAAATAAATAAATAAATAAATAAATAAATAAATAAATAAATAAATAAATAAAAATAAAATAAAATAAAATCTCCACAGACATTAGGCTGCTTAAGGGGAAAGTTTATTTTATCCTCCAGATAAATACCCAAGAAACCTGTTCAGTGGAGAGTTTCAGTCATTCAGGTCATGGTTGTCGCAAAGGCGCTTTTTCTAAAAGGTAACTGAACTTTCTTGGTTTTTTTCTTTGAAAGCATTTCACTTTTCATCCATTCTTGGATGAGAACGTTTTCAAAGAAAAATCAAGAAAATCCAGTTGCCTTTTGGGAAAAAAAAACACCTTTGGGACAGCCAAGGAACTTCCTCTTATTTCTTTTTTCTGTTAATAATAGAAAATGTTTCTTTTTGTTTGTTTTTTTACTCAGTTTGGTGGTGACCTGGGAATATTACAAGTCCAAGGCATTTTAAAAATAATTGAATTGTTAATTTTTCCATCCCCCCCAAAAAATCAAATGACTGTTTGCTACAGAAATAGATTCTGGCTGCCCCATTTCAAAGTATTCTGATTCATACAAGGAACTTTGTGAAACTTAGAACATAAAATAATGCGTTGGAAGGAGCCTTGGAGGTCTTTTAGTCCAATGCCCTGCCCATGGCAGGAGATCCTATACCACTCTGGACTTTATTTTGATGGGATGGGTACACATGATCATAGAAAGAATAACAGAATAACAGAGTTTAAAGGACCCCATAGGTCCTCCAGTCCTGGGGTTGCCAACCTTTTGGACCTCAGGGACCACCAAAGTCATAACTTTAAACCCCGCGGACCACTGATATGGATGTCGGCTGACGGTGGCTTGCTGACATTGGTGGGAAAGTCGGTCCCATATTCCAGAGCTGCAGTAGTCACAGGACTGGCCCTTTGGTCATCCCGGAGCAGCTGCTCCTCCACCCGGGTGCACCAGCCTGCCATGGACTGGAGGAGCTGCTCCGGGATGACCAAAGGGCCAGTCCTGTGACTACTGCAGCTCTGGAATATGGAACCGACTTTCCCACCAACGTCAGCAAGCCACCCCGGGGCGGATTTCCCTCCCCCGCAGATGGCTCTACTCAAGGTAAGGTTTGCACTTGGCCGGAGGGTGGGGGGCAAGCAGGTGGGCAGGCCATGTGGGCGGCGCAGCCTTGTGTTCTCACGCAGCCTGGATTAATTGCTTTGGGGGAAGTGCTTGGGGGGGACATTTCTCTGTGGACCACCAACATTTCCTCACGGACCACCAGTGGTCCCGGGCCCACTGGTTGGTGACCACTGCTTTACAGCATTCTCTGGATGGTTTACAATGTCAACATATTTCCCCCAACAATCTGGATTCTCATTTTACCAACCTTGGAAGGATGGAAGTCAACCTTGAACCCCATCAGGATCGAACTCCAGGTTGTGGGCAGAGTTTGCCTACAATATTACATTCTAACCACGGTGCTACCAGGGCTCTTATTCTTCCTGCTTTCTTAAAAACTATCTATAGTTTCACAGTTAGGATTATTTCCAAATAATTCAATTAATTTCCCATTTGTCCTTTTGCTTGCAGATGTTTCTGTAGACATGCCAGATCTTCTAGACATCACTCATCTCCGAGCAACGGGCTTTCAACCAGGAGAGGAGGAACTTCCAGACATCTCTCCACCTGTGATCATTCCTGATGACCCCAAAGGTACTGCCTACTACCATGAGGATTCCTACCTCCACACCATTCTCCACCACAACTGTTAGTTGATCTTCTTTTTTTGTTCCCTTACCATTTCGCCTCCTTTCCTGTTCGCATGGACCATCTTCATGGATGCCAAGCTACAACATGATCACTGGGAGTCTTGTTGGCAAGAAAAGCAGGCAATGATGGAACCAAGATCTGGTTCTTTGATGTAAACAGATCTATTGGTCATGCTTGCTTCAGTGGATTTGGCATGTTCTGTGTCTGTTTTAGGTCAATGCTGTGGTGGAACTGGAGTAGACTGGAGGTCCAGAGAAAGGGAGATCATGAGCAAAGTTGAGGAAATCTATTCAAAGAATAACAATATAATTGTCCTGCATCCTCGTGGTCAATTAATGTGTAAAATCACAAGAATAACGAATGGAATTCTTTGTTGGCCAACTGTGAAGGAATATCTCTCTGGTGCATAAAGCTTTCAGTGTACATACAAACAACAAAGTGATAGGTCAATCAGAATAGAGCTGAAAGGGACCTTGGAGGTCTTCTAGTCCAGAAGGTCATAGATTATAAATCATAGTTACAATCATTAATCATAAGATACAAACAAGAAGTGATAAATAATAAGATATCAATAGGAGAAGATAGCAGAAAAGGTGAGAAGATGAAAAAAGATGAGAAGGATAATAGTAATACAGCCTATTACATGGGTAAATATCTTTAGGCCTGAGACAGTATTGTGGGAATTAGTTGTTTAGCAGAATGATGGCATGGGAGAAAAACTGCTTAGTTGTTTTGGCATGTAATACCCTATTGCGGTGTCCTGGGGTGGGGGAGGAATTGAAACAGTTTATGCCCTGGATGTTAGGGGTCTGTAGATATTTTCTCAGCTCTCTTTCTGGCTTGTGCTGTATACAGGTCCTCAATGGAAGGCAGGCTGGTTGCAATTATTTGTTTCTGCAGTTCTGTTGAAGTCTTTGTCTTGTTTGGTTGGACCAAACCAGACAGTAACTGAGGTATAAATGACAGACTCAATCATTCCTCTGTAGAACTGTATCAGCAGATATTTGCTGATATACTATAGTCCCTTGTCTAGAATGGAGTGAAGTGGGTAGATTCATGGAAACTCTAGTAGGAGGGCATGATGTAAGGTAGCAGCTCAACCACTCTAAGTAAGGAAGGTATGTACTATTCATGGATTGTCCACAACACACAACGTTCAGGACTGGAATTCAAGCATATACATTAAAGGGGCGTAGGGATTACTTTTAAATCCTCAGAAGGAAAGTTTCTGCAGAAGTGGTGTGGACAGAAAAATTTGGTCTCAACAAAAAATCCGTTCTATCTAAAGATCAAAGTAGTTCATTTGGGCTCCCTAGTATAATTTTTTCTAGAGCTGGTTTAAGTTGGAATTCTTGCCACTTCCAAAATGGAATAGGTAAGGACTTTGCTGATGGCAGGCCTGGGGACACCACACTGGAATAGGATCACAAAGAACATTTTTTTAAAGTTATAGGGTGATTATTTTCTTTTAATGACCCCATAATCCCTTGGTGGGCAACTGAATGGAACCAGGGGTGGGATTCTACAGGTTCGCACCTATTTGCTAGAACCGGTTGTTAACACTCTAAGCAGATCAGAGAACTGGTTGTTAGAAGAAATTACTGGCCTAATCCTGTAAGGAAGGCAGAAAGGAAACATTCTGGTATTGCTTACAGAAACTGCCTCTCCATTAACCCTTATTACATTCTTGGCAGGACTAGACTTCCTGTCTCAGGAACTTCTCTGGAGTTTTTTCCCCCCTCCTTTGCTGGTACTTTGCTTATGTGGAGTGACCATTCAAAGTTACAATGGCACTAAAAAAAGTGACTTATGACCATTTTTCACACTTACGACTGTTGTAGCATCCCCACAGTCTTGAGAGGTCAGGCGAGGAGATGCGTGCCTCGATGTGTGTGATATTGAGTTGGCCACACCCAGCCAATAACATGACTACCAAGCCATGTCCACCAAGTCATACAACCACCAAGCCATGCCCACCACCTAAGCTACACCCGCAGAACCGGTTGTTAAAAAATTTGAATCCCACCCCTGAGTGTTTAGTGGCCGGATGCCCTTCCTGTCACCAGTGCAGAGTTTTTCTTCAGCAGATACATTTTCATTGTGCCCAAAGAGAAAGAAATATTTGCCTCTACCTAGGATCAAACTCATAGCTTTTTGATTGTGAGGCGAGAGCTCCACCTCTAGGCCACCGCACCACTCTTTTAAGCTATAGGGTGATGATCTAGTATTTACACCAAATGCAGAACCAGCCAATTTCCATTTTTCTGCCATTCCAAAATAATTTGCTCTCCCTTAACTTAACTTTCTTGACTTTCAGATGGCATGATGAACCATTTCATGGAATGTATGTATCCCATTTCTTTATGTTGGTTTTATTTTTGTTTGAAATGGCTGAGCTTACTTGCTGTGACTCGCAGAATCTTTACAAATTGCATGAGAGCTATAACTGTGTTCTTCTCCTGCATAACGTTCCACCTGTCCTGGGTCTGTGTTGACATATTTGAAGAAATCTTAAAACTCTGGAGAGAGCTGTTCCCTATCTTGGAATATTCCATGTTCTCATAACTGATTTCAATATTATTTTATTAATTTTTGCAACCCAAGAGATTTGCTGATTAATCCAAGGGATCAGTATTTTGTTTGCCATTGCTAATCAAATGCTCCTTCGAAACTTAAATATAATGGCAACAGCCTCTTTCATTATTTTGTTCCCCCTAACACAAACTAATGTAAAACTAATGTAAAGCAGGACAAGAAAGACAAAGGAAGAAATAAATTTGGGTCTAAGTAGTTAAGACACCAGCTAGAAATTAGGGAACTATGAATTCTGCTTTAGACATGAAAGCTGGCTGAGTAAATTTGGACCAGCCATTCTCAAAACAGTCCAACCCACGTCACAGGGTTGTTGTTGGAAAATAGGAGAAGGAAGAAGTATTAGGTATGGTCATCACCTTGAATTATTTCTAAAAATAATAAAGGCGGGATATAAATAATAAGTGCAAGAAAAGAAAAAATATGGAAGAAAATAGAAAAGAGAGAAAAAAGATATAAAGAAGTGGCTTATGATATTCTTCAAAGCAGCTATAAGTACAAATATATTTGAACCTTGCTAAGGTTACATCATAATATTCTTTCTATTGTCCTGTCTAATCTTCAGAACTATAAATCACAAGTTCATCTTTGCCTAGTGAAGTTATGACCGACTTTTCAAAAGCTATTTATGACTGAGTTTTGAAGTTACAATGGCCATTGCACATGTACACACACACACATACACAGAGTCATGTGATTGCATTTTGTGCTTGGCAGTCGGCTTGCCTTTATAGCCGTTTGCAACGTCCCACAGTCATGTGACTACAATTTTCATCATTTTTTGGTCAACTCGTGGTAAACATTCTGGGCTCAAATATGATCATAAAGCAAGGACTACCTGTATTAAAATCTAGCCTGGGACACTGAGCAACCTTATTCAACTGGAACATTTCCTGATTTCACAACACAGGAATTGGGCAAAAATTGATGATAAGATCCACAGTGGTCATTTTTCTTTGCTTTTCAGAAAATCCACCATTTAAAAAACTTTTTTCTTCACAGTTTACCAAAAGAATATTATCAAGAGAGGCTTGCAGATCAATAGAAAGCAAGATCTTCTGGACCAATAGTCACACAGTGTTAGAGAGAGAGAGAGAGAGAGAGAGAGAGACAAAGACAGAGAGAGAGCTAGACACACACACACACACACACACACACAGACAGAGAGAGACAGAGAGGAGGAATAATATCCATTTTGGTTCACACATTCCTATCTAGCTTTACATTAATGAGACCTAGAAACTTTAAAGGTGTGAATAGAACAGAGATCGAGATTCTCTGATACTGCAGCATAATTTTGTCTTTGTGCATAATTGCAGAGATGATTAATTGTATTTAAGATCCAATTGTTACTTAAACCAGCTGAAGATGGAGGGTGTTGCTTCACCTGATCATTTATGCTCACCCCGACGGATTCTTTCAGTGCTCCATCGATATCTGTGACCTTTAAAATGCAGAATTAACAAAACAAAAAAAAAAGGCAAGCTCGGGGTAGCTTAGCTTTGAGAGCTGTTTTGCATGGAGAACAGCCAAGGCTTCAGCCTTAGATGTTTGCACAGCCTAATAACCTCTGTCACTTTTGCTTTTTAGGCGTGATTTTGTGTCAGCGCTTTTCTCTCAATGCTGACTTTGCTGTTCTTCAAACAGCTCGAAGACTGTGGCAAGAATTTGCACAGCTCTTCCTTTTGACGTTCGGTTCCTCATACTGATCATTGCAAAAAAACTGAACTTCTGAACCTGGCATGCCGTTCCTTGTGCAAGAAATGAAAAGGAACGGAGAGCTCTCTGAGGAATTTCTCTGTTCAAATTTGCACCTCCATCAGATGATGCCTCCAGCGGTTATAATTTTTTTTTTTTAAAACAGCTTCCAGCAGAAGCTACAACATTTGTATATAAAGTGAGTTCAGTTTTCACCTGGAATGTCTTTTCTCTCTCAGCCCCAGATTTTGATGAATCCTCCGTGATGCAGCTGGCAGAGATGGGGTTTCCATTGGAAGCATGCCGAAAAGCCGTGTACTACACTGGCAACATGGGTGCTGAGGTGGCTTTCAACTGGATCATTGCGCACATGGAAGAACCAGGTCTGGGGTCTATGGAGCGTCTCAATCATCCAGGTCATGGCTGTCCCAAAGGTGCTTTCTCCAAAAGGCAACTGGATTTTGTTGTGGTTGTTATTTCTTTAAAAACCTCCGAACTGAAGAAAGGCCCAACAGAGACTCCACTTCCTCAGGGACTTGTGAAAAAACGAAGTGGGACAACAACTGATGACCTCCTTTCACCGGTCCACAATAGAAAGCGTCCTCACTCACTGCATTAGGGTGTGTTTGTTAGTAGGATTCACCGGGCTAGGGATTTTCTGTCTTCACTGTGAGTTGTATTGTGTTGTTGAGGGTGGGGGTTCACAAAGGGAGGCTCAGCCAATCTCATTGTACACATGTTGTACTCTTGACAATAAAGGTTTGAAATTGAAGCTTCTTGGATGAGAAGTGAAATGTTTTCAAAGGAAAAAAAACAACCAACAAAGTCTTCTTGCTTTTGGGAGAAAGTATCTTTGGGACAACCAGGGCTGGTATTTGGATTTTTGCTTTATTTTATGCAACCATGAATAAATATATATGTATATTTGTGCTTCTTGGGCAAAGGTGTATATCTTAGAAACACATTTCGATTCCTTTGCAACAGGAGTCCTCAACCTTGACTCGTGGCCTGGTACTGACCTGCGGCCTGTTCAGAACCAGGTGTGAGTGCGCACAGCTCTTGTTAGTGTGAGTGGTGTGTGAACGTGCTGATACGGGAAGCTCCATTTGTGCGATCAATGGGCGTGCGTACCCACCATTGTGTAATTGAGCTGCATGTACCCCTGCTGCTGCTTTCACAAAACCATCCCCTTGCCCCTCCCCCCCGGGCCAGTTTGCCAAGTGGAAAGGACTCCTGTTTTGTCCTTTAGAAAAACCATCCAATAGATTAGGCCCAAGAACTTTCCTGAAAAATGTAGCACCATGAATGGGAAATCCCACAGACACAGTGTAAAAAAATAGACTTCCTACTTAGAATAGGGGATGTGGTGGCTCAGTGGCTAAGACGCTGAGCTTGTCGATCAGGAAGGTCGACAGTTCGGCAGTTTGAATCCCTAGCGCCGTGTAATGGAGTGAGCTCCCGTTACTTGTCCCAGCTTCTGCCAATCTAGCAGTTCGAAAGCATCTGAAAATGCAAGTAGAAAAATAGTGACCATTTTGATTGGAACGTAACAGTGTTCTGTGCATCTTCGATTTAGTCATGCCGGCCTCATGACCATGGATATGTCTTTGGACAGCACTGGCTCTTCGGCTTTGTAACGGAGATGAACACTGCCCCCTAGAATCAGAAATGACTAGCACGTATGTGCAAGGGAACCTTTACCTTTACATAGAATAGAATAGAGAATAGAGAATAGAGTAGAATAGAATAGAATAGAATAGAATAGAATAGAATAGAATAGAATAGAATAGAATAGAATAGAATTCTTTATTGGCCAAGTGTGATTAGACACACAAGGAATTTGTTTTTGGTGTAAATACTCTCAGTATACATAAAGAAAAAATAAAATACATTCCTCAAGAATCATAAGATACAACATTTAGTCATAGTCATAGGTTACTAACACACAATCAAATCATACTAGGAAACAAAACTATATAAATTGTAAAGATACAAGCAACATGGTTATAGTAATAAGTGGGAAGAGATAGGTACTAGGAAGGATGAGAAGAATAATAGTAATGCAGACTTAGTAAATAATTTGACAATTTTGTGGGAATTATTTGTTTAGCAGAGTGATGGCATTCTGGAAAAAACTGTTCTTGTGTCTAGTTGTTCTGGTCTGCAGTGCTCTACAGCATAGTTTTGAAGATAGAAGTTGAAACAATTTCTGTCCAGGATGTGAGGGGTCTATAGATATTTTCACAGCCCTCTTTTTGACTCATCCTTTACAGGTCCTCAATGGAAGGCAGGTTGGTAGCAATTTTTCTTCTGCAGTCCTAATTATCCTCTGAAGTCTGTGCCTGTCTTGTTTGGTTGCAGAGCCAAACCAGACAGTTATAGAGGTGCAGATGACAGACTGAATAACTCCTCTGTAGAACTGAATCAGCAGCTCTTTGGGCAAATTTTACTACATAATTCTGTGAAATATGTTGCCAACCCATAGGCTCAGATTATTTTTATTTCAGAAATGGCCCCCAATTGAGATAGAAACTGCTCTCTCTCCCAGTTTACAAATTCTTCTGTGCTTGGTATCCTACAAAGATGTAAATCAACAATGAGGTAAAAGGCTGTCACCACATTAGATCTATTTCTGCCTTTTTCTTTGTGCAATTATGCAAGGGTCTCTTTACCTAATTTACACACTGTACCATTTTCCCAATGATGACATGTCAGTGTTTCAGGTGAATGACATTGTAAGAGGAAAATGATAAAAATGCTAATCAATTATTTGCCTTGAATGTTTGAATACATGTGGGCCCAGTTGATTTTGCAATCTACAGGTATAATGAATGGAAGGGCAAATATATGAATGAATGAATGATGTATGTATGTATGTATGTATGTATGTATGTATGTATGTATGTATATAATGTATGTATGTATGTATGTATTTATGTGTGTATGAATGAATAAATGAATATCCTAAAGGTGTTTTTTCAAGAGGCAACTGGACTTGCTTTGTTTTTCCTTGAAGACGTTTTGCTTCTCATCTAAGAAGCATCATCAGTTTCTAATAAGCTTCTTCAGTTTTCTCAGTTCAAAACTGAAGAAGCTTCTTGGATAAGAAGCAAAACGTCTTCAAGGAAAAACAAAGAAAGTCCAGTTGCCTCTTGAAAAAGCATCTTTGGGACAACCATGACCTGGATGACTGAAAACCTCCATTGACTTGAATGAATGAATGAATACTTTCCATTTTATTCCAGATTTTGCAGAGCCTTTATCCATCCCTGGCTATGGGGGAACAGCTTTTCCCCAAACAGGAGGATCAGCAGTTCCTGGGTTGGATAATCAACCTCCAGAAGAGATGGTATCCATCATTTCCTCTATGGGATTTCAGAGGAATGTAGCTCTTCAGGCACTACGAGCAACTGTGAGTTTTCCTGAAAATTATTTGAGATTTATCAGTAGCCAAAAGGGAGATGCTTCCTCCCCTATGACCCTATAGGATTGTGACAATAAATTAATGTCACATCCACAGTTATGCAAGTCTTCTGACTCTTGCAAGCAGCAGCAAGTGTGCAATAAGATTACTTTATGCGAAAAAAACGGAAGGACACTTATTCCCACAATGGACGAATGGCTGCAAATGTTGATAGAGTTGGCAGAGATGTTTTGGTTAAAAAAAAAAACATAATTACTTTTGTTTCTACTTGGGAACTGCTTCTGAACTTTGTGCTTGAGGTGGAAAAAAATATGAAACTTTGATTCTGGGTTTTACCGATTAGATAGGTTTGTTGTTATAGTAATGGCTAGTTTATGCTATTATATAAAAGTCAAAGAGTTGAGGTTTGATGTTATTATCTTATTCTACTGCACCAAAGGGAGTCAGAAGTCCATGCCTTTTCTTTGTTTTTTCCCCTTTTTCCTACACTTTTCCTGAGAATGCAAGTTATTAAGTAGAACAGACAAGTATTTATTGCACTTTTAGAAAAAGCCCTCCAGATATAAACAGCCCTAGGGCATACTGGGAGTTGTCAGTTCAACAGCATCTGTAGTCTAGTGGTGCTCTTTAGTCCTGTTTTTCTTAATTGTTTTACAGTGCTTGAAATTATCAAAAACATCACTGAAATCCTCACAGTATATATTGACTAGATGTTAGTGGAACAGAGAGCCTAAACGGTAAAGCAGCTTATGCTAACTTTAAAAAAAAGTTAGAAAAATTTCATTGCTTTATTGCAAATCATCGAAGTACAGTATTTTCTTAGGTGCACAGTTACTCTTCTGTGATATATCAGGCACGGGAATGCAATAAAAGTAGATGCTATTTACAATATAATATGTGCATTTGAAGAAGAAGCTAGTACAGTTTTACTAACCAGGGTCTCTTCTGCTACCATGTTTACCTCAGTTATGCAAATTGTAATCCCTCCATAAAATGGTATTACAGGTAATCCTGAAATAAAGAGCATAACTAAGCCTAACATTATGGACATAAGTCATGCCAGACATTATGTGGGTCATCATATAACTGACCTGATTTTGTGATGTTTTTTGTGCCAATTGTTAAGCAGATAACATGGTCATTAATTGAATCCATAGTCTGAAATGGGCATTTACTTTTGGTTTTTCTCTCTCCTGAACACCGAAAGTAAACACTGGTTTCTCTTAATAAATACCATAAATCATGATCATGTGACCATAGGACGCTGCACCTAGGTGTAAATATGGGCCAGTTGCTAAGCTAAGTACCTTTTGCGCGGGGGGGGGGGGAAGGGTCTGTCATAACTTTGAACTAAATCACTGGTCATAACCCCAGGACTATTCTGCATCTATATTTGGGTCTATTCTTGGAAAACAACAGGAGCTCATTAAGAGAAAATGCTACCACAGCAAGGACAAGATATTGACAGCTCTTGCCTATTTTATTATTCTATGCTATTCTGTCTGGAAGAATAACAACTTGGAACACGCATTGGACTGGATCTTTAGTCACCCTGAACCAGAGGAAGAGACTGAAGTAGCTTCTGAAGTCATGAATATAGAAAACCACATGAATGCTAACATCCTTGCAGAATCGGATCCAGAAGGGCCCCGGATCAAAGATGGACCGGGAAGTAAGTTTCCCTTTGATATGTTGCATACATTGACCTGCCTGGCTTATTCATTTTTCCCCTTCCCAAATATGTTGGTTACACTTATGAATTGTTTCTCCATCCCTATTATTCTGAAGTGGAATAGCTGTAAAAAAAAGCAGCTGTATCAGTCAGATGGGCAGCATAGAAATTTAATAAATTATATAGGTCAGTTCTGACCAATAGGAATCTCTGTATATAATCTATTGGGATTGCGTAAAAGCTGAAAAACTATGCAGAAAAATAGTGGTTTCAGGATCCTGGCAAAGAATTACACAAGTTTTTTTTTACTCAGATAATGCCATTTTTTTTTATTTTTAAGTTTTGTTGTTGTTGTTGTTAGTTGCAAAGTTGTGTCCAACCCATCAAAGCCCCATGGAAAACATTCCTACAGGCCTTCCTGTCTTCTACCATCTTCTGGAGTCTATTTAAGCTCACGCCTACTGCTTCAGTGACTCCATCCAGCCACCTCATTCTCTGCCATCCCCTTCTTTTATTGCCCTCAACCGTTCCCAACATTAGGCTCTTCTCCAGTGAGTCCTTCCTTCTCATTAGGTGGCCAAAGTATTTGAGTTTCATCTTCAGGATCTGGCCTTCTAAAGAGCAGTCAGGCTTGATCTCCTCTAGGGCTGACCGGTTTGATCGCCTTGCAGTCCAAGGGACTCGCAGGAATCTTCTTTTAGGTTATGACAATACGCTTTTAGACTTTTCACATATTTTAATACTGATGATTTACAATGTTCCATTCCTGTGAACTTATCAGTGGGCCAAGCATGTACATTATATGTATCATGATAACTAAAGACCAGGGCTGATTTCTAATTTAGGTTAAATATTTGCTTGATGTCTAACTTGGTTGTTGCTGTGTTAAACAATCCTTTAGACCAGGGATCCCCAACCTTTGACGCCGCGGCCCGGTTCCGGCATCAGCTGGGCGCCGCGGCCAGTGCGGCGTCAACTGGGCGCCGCCATCTTTTTATGACGAAAAAGCACTTCCGGTGGCGTCACGGGCGCTTTCGTCAAAAGCGGCGCGCTTCGGTGAGCTTTTCGGGTAGAAATGGCTTTCTACCGGAAAAGCTCACAGCGCTAGCGCCGCCATCTTTTTGATGAAAAAGCGCTTCGGTGAGCTTTCTACCGGAAAAGCTCACCGGAAGCGCTGGCGCCGCCATCTTTTTGACCAAGCGCTTCCGGTGAGCTTTCTACCCGGAAAAGCTCACGGAAGTGCTTTTTACCAAAAAGATGGCGGCGCCCAGCAACCAGCGGCCCGGTAAGGCTTGTTCGCGGCCGGTACGGTCCGCGGACGGCGGTTGGGGACCCCTGCTTTAGACGACCGTAGTTCAGTCTTTGGCATCACCAAACAATCTCAGCTTTTTCTGAATACTCCCCAGCCAGCAAAAAAAAATAAAAATGATTACAATAAATTGATATGGGCCATTGGTCTGAAACAATATGAAATAGCTGATGATAAAAGTATGTACTGAAGGATGCATGTTTGAGTTTTGGTATGGGGTCTTTAAGACCTTGTTCTCATGCTTCTATTTGTTTGCCAACATTCCCTGCTTTTTTAACCTTTATTTTTTAAACCTTTAGTTTTTTTTATCCTTTGTTTTTTTAACCATCATAACTCTTGCAGGAGAAATAAACCACAGGATGGAACTTTTAGACAGCAGTTAAAATTTGTTGAGCATCAATGAACGCAAGTAGCACAATCCAAGTAGCCTGAGAATACCAAGTAATACTTGATGTGCCTAACTAGGGAACTTTTAAGGGAGATAATGAACATCCAAAATACAAAACAATATCCTGAGATATATTGCGTGCTGTCCAGGGAAGGCTGAATATTGCTGAGGGTTGCTATGCTATGTCATCTTTTATAGGAAATAGCATTAAAGTAAGAGGTGATTCATGACAACCACGCACAGAATATATTTGCAGGTTTATAAATGTTGGAGAGCTACAGCGTGCAATACTTAATGATCTATAGCAGGGGTGTCAAACTCGATTTCATTGAGGGCCACATCAGGGTTGTGTTTGACTTCAGGCAGCTGGGGTGGGTGTGGCCAGGCTGGGTGTGGCCAGCTCAACATCATTCGTGTTGGGGCGCCTATGGTGGCCAGACTGCTCTGCCAGTGAAAACGGGCTCCCAAGCTCCATTTTTGGCTGTGATGGCCTCCTGCATACCTCTACCAGTGAAAACAGAGCTCGGGAGGGCTGCCCGAAGCCCTCCCGAGCTCAGTTTTCGCTGACAAAGGCATTGTGGGATGGTCCTTTACTGTTTCCAAGGCATCTCCATGGACCAGATCTAAGTACCCCATGGGCCGGATTGGCCCCCAGGCCTAGATTTGACACCCCTGATCTATAGGCACTTAGGTTTGCAATTTTCAAAAACACATCCATTTTATTCCTGAATGTAACTTTTTAAGAAATCAAGAGTGAGTTGGTTAAAGAATTGTTGCTAGAGGAATGTGGGCAAGATTTTTGGATCGTCTTCATCATGACTTTGCTCATCACACCCTTGATATTTTCTTGGGCAGGATATGAACTCTTTGGCTTCATCAGTCACATGGGAACATCCACCATGAGCGGCCATTATGTTTGCCATCTTAAAAAGGAAGGAAGGTAATTTAGTGTGACATTACTGGTTGTGTTACAGTTGATACGTAGTGCCCAAAAGTTAGACAAACACTTTGAGATCGACGCTACTATGGAAACCCAAAAGGGCCTTTTCAAAAGGCCACTGGACTTGGGTTTTTTTCCCTTGAAGATGTTTCAAGGATGGAAGGATTTATCAATTCCCTTCAAGTGGACCCAACAATTCTCAGAAAGAATGCTAACAAGCAGAGGACTGCAAGCAATATAATAAATCCTTTCATCCTTCACCATTCAGTCAGAGCTGATGAAGCTTCTTGGATGAGAAGCAAAACATCTTCTTCCTCAAGGAAAGAACAGTCCAGCTGCTTTTTGATAAAGCATTTTTGGAATAACCATGATCTTGATGAGTGAAAATCTTGTCAGAGTACATTTTCTGACGCTGAATTATCGCTCCAAAACTCTCAATAAATCTCCATAGGCTTCTATGGAAACCATATCAGAAAATTTGATTTTTAACTTGAATGAATGAATGAATGAATGGGGATGATTTCCATATTAGCAGTGGTTTTGGGTGGGGATTAAGAGCCAACCACAAATTCTTTTAAATGTCGGAAGCAGTCGGACTGCAGCTTGTTCATTATCCTAATTGTCAACTCATAAAATATTTATGTGGTCTTTTAGAGTTGCCAACAGAAAGGGAGGGGGAAGCAGTGGGCAGCTTGCATTCCATAAATGTTTTCAAAGATAGTTTCTAGGCAACCGAGGTTTCTGCCGTGCAAAATTCTAACTGGAGAGTATGATTGATGACTCTTGGCTATAGATGAGTCCCATTGGAAAATATTAATTATGATACACCCAGGGGGTGGGGGGAAACCAGGGTCAAGGGTGACAAGGAATTATATGTCTCAGAGTCAGCAACATCCTGCATTTTTTTTTAACTCCCAATAAATCCTTTTGGAGTTTGGCTAGAGACTCATGATTTAAGTGGGGTTAAGTGTCGGAATCCTGACACTAATTCAGGGGTTGTCAAACTCGTGTTGTCATGACATTGTCACATGAGGTATTGTGACTTTCCCCCCTTTGCTGAACTGGGCATGGGCATGGCCAAATGCATGACACATCCGGCCAGTGGTAGGCTGCACGCAACATTCAAAAAACACCAATTTGAGGCTCTACAGGGCAGCCCCGGTAAGTAGAACAGCTGAGGCGTGGTAATCCACTGTGCTGCGCGAATCAGCTGAGCCGAAGACGGAAAGATAGGAACGGATAGGGCAGGGTGAGTGGGCGGGGCCAGCTGATTGTCGGAACTACCGGATTGCAAGAACCAGCCTGAACTGTCAGCTGCCCACCACTGCATCCGGACTGCAGGCTGCGAGTTTGACACCCCTGTCCTAATTCTCCAGACGAGACAAATCAGCACACACACTTAAATCAAGTTAGATGGCAGCGGTAGTGTTAGTGGTGTCAGCAGTTGTAGGGGTTCCTTGCCCACTTCATTTAATTTCATGATGTTCACTTCATTTTCTCTTTCTTTCTCCTTTTCAGGTGGGTTATCTACAACGACCATAAAGTTTGTGCCTCCGAGCAGCCACCCATAGAGCTAGGATATATTTACTTCTATCACAGGATACCAAGTTAGACCTCACTATGTTCTCTGGCCTTAGGAAGCCATAAGCCTTTTTATTCTGCCAAAAATGTTGTTTCCAGTAAGCAAAGCCTTTGGACTGCCAAAATGAAAAAAAAAAGAAAAGAATCAGGATAATTCAATTGATGCCTTCCTAAACCTTTAGAGGAGAGTTTTTCTGTTAAATGATGGTGCATTGTAGGATTTTAAAGTTTGTCTACATTTCGTGGAGACCTTAAGACTGTTTTGAACCACTAGCAGAGTTTGCAGCAAACGTCCAGAGAACACAAAACTGTTCCTGCACTGAGAAGAACCTGCTATCTTTGGTTTAACCCTTAAAGGACTGACGGTTGCTAAGCGGTTGCTTTGAACTAGGAATTCATCACTGTTGCTGGATGGAATCTATTTGCTAGCATGAAAAGTTGCTTATCTGGAACCCTAAATTTCCGATTAAAAAGGAAAGGGGAAAAAAAAATTAAAAAAAATGTAAGACCCCATAATATTTTGCAGACTTTGGAGCTTGAAATTAAACCTAATCATTGAAGCCAAGGTGACTTATATTGTGTCCCAATATAGTCTGAATGTTCATTTTTTTTTTCCATTTGGGATTTGATCACATGCCATGCTTTTTTTTAAAAAAAAAAAAAATCTGCACCAGATGATTGATGGCCCTAAAATTCCCATCTAAGAAAGTGCCCATGTCACCCACTGCAATGAATCAGCATTACGCATATTTGCGTTTATATAGCTGTATAACTGTGTCCCTACCACCACCCTACACAAGTGTTTATGGGGGCCTGTGGATCGATAAACATCGGTATGGCTGTTTTTTCTTTTCTGTTACGAATTGCAAATAAAGTTTTAAACGTGCATCATAGAAATGCATGAGAAATGGCTCTCAATATTATCTTGTGATGGGGATATACGGTAGGTAGTCCTCCCTGAGTGACCGCAATTAGGACGAACAGCTTGGTTATGAAGCAAAGCAGTCCCTACATGAGAAGGGTCTAGGACAGGGGTGTCAAACTCGATTTCATTGAGGGCTGCGTCAGGGTTGTGTTTGACCTTGGGGGGCCAGGTAGGGGTGGCCAGGATAGGTGTGGCCAGATAGACGTCACTCACGTTGAGGGCATCTGTGGTGGCCCGAGTGCTCTTCCAGCAAAAACAGAGCTCAGGAGAGCCATGCGTGGTGGGAATTCAGTGGTGGGATTCAAATTTTTTTTACTACCGGTTCTGTGGGCATAACTTGGTGGGCGTGGCGTGGCTTGGTGGGCGTGACTTGGTGGGTGTGGCAGGGGAAGGATACCGTAAAATCTCCATTCCCTCCCCACCCCACTAACCTGCTTTCCAGCTCCATTCTTCTGTGCAGGGCAACCAAAGAAGACCCAGCCAATCAGCTGGGACTTGGGAGGCAGAGAATAGATGGGGGCAGGGCCAGTCAGAAGTGGTACTTGCTGGCTCTCTGAACTACTCAAAATTTCTGCTACCGGTTCTCCAGAACTTGTCAGAACCTGCTGAATGCCATCTCTGGGCCAGATCTAAGCACCCCATGGGGCAGTGGTGGGATTCAATTTTTTTTTTACTACTAGCTCTGTGGGCATGGCTTGGTGGGCATGGCAGGGGAAGGATACTGTAAAGTCTTCTGTCAGAGGTGGTATTTGTCAGTTCTCCAACCGAACTACTCAAAATTTCTGCTACTGGTCCTCCAGAACTAGTCAGAACCTGCTGAATACCACTTCTGCCATGGGCCAAATTTGGCCCGCATCCCTTGAGTTTGATACCTCTCGTCCAGGACAACTCGCCATGGCCAACTTGCTTAACCAACTTGACACAGCCAACTCGCTGTGGAATAAGAGTTACACTAATACCAAAGAAATGATTGAATAGAATCATTAAAGAAAGGATGTCAAAGGAGGGACAAAATGAAATGCGAACAGCAAAAAATAAAATAATTTTTAAAATTATTTTAAATAATAGAACCAAATCGTTGAATTGTCCTGTGGACAGCTGTCCCATGCCGAATTGGCTGTGGTGAATTGACCACGGCGACTCAGCCACAGTGAGGCGAATTAGTTGCGGCAAGTTGTCCCATTCTAAAGTAAGAATCATATGACTGCGGCTGTGCTTATGATCTTACTACAGTTTTCCTTTGGTTCTTGCTACTCTCTTCAGCTGAAAAGGTCTTTGAGGACATCTTGGTCAGCAAGTAATAAAGTATTGTTGTAAAAGCCATAAATGTTAGGATTGATTGCTAAGTTGTTGGGGTTTTTTTAAGCACTATTTGTATGATCACTAAAAGAAGCTGCCACCAAGCAAGGACTATTTCTATCCAAATACTGAGCACCCTTGGGCATCCTTCACCTCCAGAAAGCCATTTTTAGCACCAGCATGATCATAACACACCCTTTGGAACAAAAATACACCTGCCCTGTGTTTTTATTGCAAGTTCAGCATTGCAGCATTCATGAACCCGTGTTGCTATATGCCTTCCAGTAGTGGTATTCAATATTTTTTTATTACCAGTTCTGTGGGTGTGGCTTGGTGGGTGTGGTGTGGCTTGGTGGATGTGGCATGGCTTGGTGGGCGTGGCTTGGTGGGCATGGCAGGGAAAGGATACTGCAAAATCTCCATTCCCTCCCCACCCCACTAACCTGCTTTCCAGCTCCGTTCTCCTGTGCAGGGCAACAAAAGAAGACCCAGCCAATCAGCTGGGATTCAATGGGAGGCAGAGAATAGTTGGGAGCGGGGCCTGTCAGAGGTGGTATTTGCCGGTTCTCCGAACTACTCAAAATTTCCACTACCGGTTCTCCAGAACTGGTCAGAACCTGCTGAATACCACCTCTGATGCCTTCCACCAGGAGTTTTAAAATGGTAGTCCTGATCATTTATAGAGAAGTTTAATGGATCCAACCTCAAGAATGACATATGAGAAGAAACAGATTTGTGACAAAGCACACCTTTGCTTCCCAAACTTTTTCTTTCATTACCCAAAACCACTTATCAGAAAGTCCTTTTGATCCAATGTGAGTCAAACATTTTAACCAATTTAAATATCCCTGTTGTGGTCTGGTAATAGATTGTTACTGAAAAAAACCCCCACTATTATCCAAGTTTGGGTTATTTATCCAGGTCTGGGAAGCACTCAGGTATACTGTCTTGGTATCTGGCAAAGGTCTTTTAATAATTTCTTTTTCTTTTTTAAAAAATCTCTCTTCCTGAACCTTTGAATAGCTTTTCCAGAGGTTTTAATCTGGATAGGCCTGACAAGTTTTATCATTTTTTTTTTCTATGCTGAAACATTTGATCATTGAGGAATTTACAATGGCACGTAAAATCATTTCTAGTAATTGAAAAAGAAACTTAATCTGGGTTACTCCGGATTAAAACAATAGGGGATTTGGAAGCTAGTAGGATGGATGCATGTATGAACAGATTTACATTGAGACACATTTATGCATGCATCTCCTACACAAAGACGGGAAATATAGTTCTTTATGTTTAAAGTCAAAATTTTATATTCTGTAATTAGAAGTCTACAAGACAAGGCATAATAATAATACTGTATTACTGTTATGAACAATAATACTGTGGAGCATTGTTTTTCAACTTTAGCAAGTTGAACTTCTGGACTTCAATTCCCAGAATTCCTTGGCCAGCATACTGACCAGGAAATTCTAGGAATTGAAGTCTGCACATTTTAAAGTTGCCATGGTTTAGAAACTCTGCTATAAAGAATATCTTCAGGGGTGGGCTGCTGGGGGTATGCAGGGGTTCAGGAGAGCCCCTAGCTAAGATTCCACCCTTCCCTCCCTCCCAAAGTTCCCACGTGGCTTGTTTTGGATGCAGGTAAGTGCAGGGTGTGCACATAGGCTCGGGGAGGGTGAAAAATGGGACTCCCGGAAGTTCGGGAAGGCCGGAAATGGGCCTGTTTCCGGCTTCCAGAGAGCCTCTGGAGCCCGGGGGCCCCCCAAAAACGCCCCCCCACCATGGTGCAGGAGGCAGACTAGGGCATGCCCACCATGGCCACGCCCACCCAGTAACCGGGCAGAGAACCCGTTGCTAAAATTTTTGAAGCCCAACCCTGACTGGTTTCTTCCCCAAACCCCAAAAATTTTAACTTTAGACTGTTTACTGTGGACCTCATCTCTTTCCTAAGAGGTCTGTAGGGGGCGTGCATAAGCGCACCAACATGCCTACCGTCCCTGTCCTATTGTTTCTTTTTATTTTCCTTATATGTACCCATTTCATGTATTCATAACTATGTATATACTTATCCCTATTATCTTGTAAGTGATTGACAAAATAAATAAATAAAATAAATAAATAAAAATGAATGTCTTGGTCTCCTTCCAACTCGATTTGGCATATCTTGCTACTTCTCTGCAGGCATCTTGACATAGCAATCATTCTTGTAAACTTGTCTGGGCTGCTCTGGAGTTAGATTTGGAGGGTTTCCACACAAATTTGCCAGCTGTCCTTCTGTACCCTTACGTTTTAACATAAGAGGCGATTGGCAAAAGAATTTTTCTGATTTTTGATGCTTTCTCCAATCTGTCTTATTCTTTTGTTTTTCCAAGTTTACCCTGAAAGGTTATCCTTAAGGAATTAGGAAAGACAGAAATGTAACTGGACAGTTTATTTATTTATTTGATTTGTCGATCGCTTACAAGATAATAAATGTAAGTATAAACATGAGTAAGAATACAGGAAATAGGTACGAATAAATGGGGACAATAGGACAGGGACGGTAGGCACGATGGTGCACTTATGCACGCCCCTTAACTTCAAGATGTAATTCTAGAAGGGGCTTGTTAGGGATATACACCCTAGCAGAACGTGCAACGGTAGTCAGGCAGGCAGGCAGAATATGTGAGATAAACGTTGTAGCTTACACTCAGTAAAAACAGATACACTGTGCCAGTTAAATAGTTTTTATTCCAGTAAGATTGTTAGCATAGTCAAACAGTCCATATATCATACACTTAGTTCAGTCCGTCCGGGATTATCCATTAGCAAAGTCCAGTGTCGAAAAAGAGGTCAGTAAACTTACAAATAATCAGTCCAGTAATATATCTCTTTTTGCAGTAGAGATATGAAGAAAATCAAACCTCTTTTCTTCGTTCAGTAATAGCAAGGAAAACACGCAGTTATCACCATCAATCCATCATTGTCAGCAATCCAGTAAAAGCCAGCAAACAGTGAGCTCTCTTGCTCCCTCTTATGGTGATTTTACAACCGCACCCAGAATACATGTTTTACAGTTAAAGTGATACACACAATCATAGTCTATATATATTATTTTACCCAAACTAAGTTAGGTAACCATGTTATCCCTAACAGGGCTACTTGTGAACTGTAAGTTAGGAGGGGCAACCAGAAGTCAAATCAGATTGTCTTACTGGCATTTGGAACAATACTCAATAGTAAAAAATGGTCTAGAAATCAAAATGTAATCATTCCAAGTCCTAGCTGGTTTTCCATTGAGCCAAAACAAACAAACAAACAACAAAAAAGTCAGGGACCAGATCTCACTAGCAAAGAATCTGCATACCCAGAACTTCTTGTACTGTCAGGAAGTTAAGATTCACAATGCAATAACCAGAAATGGAGGTTTGCAAATTATGGGTACAGTCCTCAAGTTGCAAAAGTTAATTTAGTAACCATTTGAAGTTATAACAGCACTGAAAAAAATGGACTTATGACCATTTTTCACACTTATGACCGCTGCCAAGCACCTGAATTTTGATCGTGTGAGCAAGGGATGCTGCAGCGGTCATAAGTGTGAAAAATTGCCATAACCCTAGACCATTTTTCTTATTGAGTATTGTTCTAAAGGCCAGTAAGACAATCTGACTGGCTTCTGGAAATTTAGCTGTCACTAAATAACTGGTTGTAAGTTGAGTGTTACCTGTACTTTGTCCTTATGTAGCTGGTGCTCAATATACCTGCTCTAGCTGCAAGACATCACAATATATCAGGGGTGTCAAACTCGGCTAGATCCCAACAGCTTCACTGGCAGAGGGTTACAGGAGGCTGTCACAGCTGAAAATGGAGGTCGCGAGGACCGCAGGCAGCTCCCATTTTCGCTGGCAGAGGTTTGCAGGGTGCTGTTGCAGCCGAAAACAGAGCTTGGGAGCCTGTTTTTGCTGGCACAGTGCTCTGGCCACCACAGGTGCCCCTGACACAAGTGACATTGGGCTGGCCACGCCCACCCTGGCACCCCGAAGTCAAATGCAACCCTGATGCGGCTCTCAATGAAATTGAGTTTGACACCCCTGCAATATATTCTTATCCTCCTTGACTTAGCTGGTGTCCATTAATCTGATTTAGCTACCAGACTGTCCAGATGTATTACAAGTTTCTCTAGCATATCAAGCATTCCAAAGGTGATCTCCTTTGCAGTAAAGACAACATTTCTGGTTTTTTAGATATTACAGTTCATCATTACTGGGGGGTGGGGGCTGTCTTGGTGACTGTGGGCAGAATGTCCCAAGATGATAATCTTTTTTAAAAAATTGGAAAATTGTTTTACCAAAGAAAAACCATACAATTTTTTTTAAAAAAGTAAAGAGAAGAAATAAATAAAAGACAGAAAGAAAAAAGTATCAGCTTTCGATCTTTACAGCAACTATACATCCATTTATATTTTTTCCTCTCTTTAAGATTGCAACTTGTTTCCATTCTACTTTTTCTAATCCTCAGAACCATAAATTACAAGTTCGTTTTTCCCCATTTTTAGCAAAAACTCCATAAAAGGGTTTCCAATCACTAACAGGCCTGTTCTAAGCCATGATTGAACTGGAAAAGAGGACTTTAACCAACATCTTCCTCCTTTAACTTCTGGTTAGGTGTACCAGCCATGGACTATATAAATCTAGAAAATCATTAAATAATATCATGGTATTATGGTATAGATTTCTATGTTTTCTTTCTGTCTAGTGGTGGTCTGGCTGTTTGCAGTCCAATTCCTGTGGTCTTATTCATGTGAGGTCATGACAAACACAGGGGCACTCTGAATCTTTGGAGCAGATCTAAAGAGGGTGCAAGAAATCACAAATTAACTTGTGATTTATGGGTTTGAGGATTAGAAAAGGTAAAATATGGAAAGGAGGACAAAACCTTAGAGAGGATAAAACATAAACACATTTACAGCTGCTGTAATGATCAGAAGCTGACATATTATGTCATTCTTTCTTTTCTGTCTCTTTTATTTCTTATTTACTGATTATTTCTCTTTACTTTCCTTTTTTTAAAAAAGTTGTATGGTTTTTATTCATACATGATCATAAATTTGAATATATATTCTGAGTGAATTCTTTGCAGTGCACTGGAATTGCTTTTCCTCCTCCTCCTTTGAGTAATGAATGCCAGCTAGAAAATAACCAAGCTTCGATAGCACCAAATACCCCTCAAAGCATTATAAGGTTGAAACTAGTTTTCCAACTGCAGTACCAAAGAGCTGTTTCAAATGCAGATTGCTTCTGGTAAGGTTGGAACTGCCTGTTTCAAAGATAAGGCAGCCATTTTGAATGTAAAACATTCAGTTGAGTCAGCTTTGCTGCCAACTGAAAATTTTATTTCTTCTTAGAACATCAGATGTTATTGGTTTTATTCAAAAAGAGCCAGACCTTTAAAAGCAGGAAACACCACTGAAATATTATGCTGTATATGAAATCAGCAGGAGAAATACAGGAAGGTTAACTTGATTGTGTGTAGAAAAAAAGTTCTGAAGGAGTTATCTGCAAAATTCATGGAATAATGAAATTATGATCCTGCTAGACTCTGTTGTCTCTTCTCTGGGATAATGACTTCAAAGAGTCTGTTTTAATCCACGTCTTTGGCTAAAAAAGTTATAGAATGCACCATTGATTTAATAACCCATTTGGGGGAAATGGGTGTTAGCGAACTTCTGTTAAACTTGAATGTTGATAATTAATGTAATTACATAATTTTCATCATTAGTGTCAATTTTCATCATTTGCAATACCCAGAGGTCCTAAATTGACACAAAAGATGCTAATTGTATAATTATGCAAAAGATGGAAATAGGGTATGAATTACATCAGTAAGACAAACAACTCAACTTTGGAAAAAAATGAACTTTGTCCTTTACTCCAAACAAATTTGGACAGTCCTCTTCAAAATTTGCTAAATGGGACTCAGTTACATTGAGGTTTTAAGGTATTTTTTTAAAGTAGTCTTTAGTTTGCTTCAGTAAGATTTTATGTTTGGAGGAAAACAGATCATTATTGGGTAATGTTTCAGGATGACAAATCAAAGTTAAATAGTTATTGGTCATAGCAAACATTTCCTTTTCTTCCTTATCAATTTTAACTGCATGGAGTTAAATGGAATTAGTCTTGCTTTCCAGAAATGTGACGATGGTTTGTGGGGGTTGTGATAATGTATTTCACTGGAACATTCAGTACACATATGAGAATTTGTTGATGTAACCTACCACACACACAATGTATATCTCAAATGATCACAATTGGTCATTTTTCATTTGACCATAGTACAGAAGACTCAACTTACTTTATCCATTAGTCCAAACTGAAATTTATTTAGGGTTACCTAGAAAAAATTGGAAGCAAATAGTGAAATGTTTCTACTGATTGTCTGAATTTTTGCTGACCAATATGGTATGTGTAGGATAAAATTTCAAGATATAATGTGCTAACATGGGCTGTTATATAAGTCTTTTAAGTTATCCCAAAGGTGCTTTTCAAAACGCAATTGGACTGTCTTGGTTTTTTCTTTGAAAACAAAGTTCTGACTGAATGGTGGGAAATAGAAGGATTTATATTTAGTCAGAATCCTCAAGTCCTCAATGATTCTCAGAGAGCTAACAATCAACCTTTAGAGAGCTAACGACCAGATGACTGCAAAGAATATAGATCTTTCTATTCTCCACCATTCAGTCTGAACTGAAGAAGCTTCTTGGATGAGAGGCAAAATGTCTTCAAGGAAAAAAAGAAAGAAAGTCCATTTTCTTTGGGACTGAGAATCTCCATAGATATTGGGCAGAGTCAGATTCTTTGAACTTTCCCATGGAAAATAGCTCCATAAAAGAACTTGACTCTGATCAACATAGTTGACATGACTAGAACCACTTATCAGTGGTAACAAATACGATTCTGGTAGGTCAAAATGTGTGATTGCTACAGTCACACCAATCTCAATTGGGAAACCCCACTTGTAACTACAGATATGGAGCATTTTAAAGCATCCGCAATAGAAATTTTGAGTTGAAAGACCTATCCCTAGTTACCATTTGCATACTTCCAAATGAATCTGATGTATATTCCATTTGATTTCATTCCTAGGGCTGATTTACTAGTTTTTCTCACTTCTGAGATATATTGGCTATGCAAAATTATGGTAGAACTGGATGTCCTTTGGAATTTCATCTCTTGGTCACCCTGATTTTCAAACTGAGTTAGGTCACAGTTCAAAGTCTTTCCTTGTCACTTGCAGCTAACTCCTGTGCCCATGGAGGTGTTTGTAACTTGGGTGAGTTTTGCACTATTTAGAATTCTTTGCTTGAACCGTTATTCCTGTTTTGGAAAGGCTTTGTCTGACTGGAAGAAACGATGATTTGTCATTCTTTTAAATTAAAAACAAACAACAAACTTGCAGCTTTTGGTTCAGTTTGTCTTTTTTCCTTTTTTTTGTGACCACCATTTTCAACACCATTTTCAACAGAACTCTCATGGTTACCTCCATCAAAAACTGTGCCTCACTTGTGGAAATTAACTTCAAAATAATAAGGAAGCCATCACCAGTAGCAGAAATAAATGATGCAAATGTCCAGCTAAGCAATGAACTTGAAGCTACAGAGAAAAGTTTATTTTTTTTTAAAACTTATTAAAAATTGCACAATTTTATAGAAATACAGGAAAATAAAACAGGAAGGCATGCTTCCATTACTGTACAAAAATACATTTACTGTGGTGCTCTGCAGGTTTTGTCAGCCATATAAATTAAACATATTTTGATTCCGTACAGTTCCCAAATAAAACCATAAGTTGCATTAATGAGCATAGCAAAAAGAAAATCACTTTAAAGATGCGGTAAACTATAGAAATTTATATTTCCTGCTAATAATGCACTAAATATATGAGAGCAAAGTTTTCCTATTGATTGGAGATGAATCTTATTGGCTTAGAAATTAGCCCAATTCAGGTTTATCCTATCGAATGAAAAATGAATGGAACAAATCCTAAGAACGAGGGTTATTCTGCTCATACTCGCATCTTTGTTGTGTAGTCTGGAATAAGCTAATTTCGCTGTAAAATGCAGAAAAGTTGGATAAAAGAACAGCACTCATTAGAGTGAACAGTGACCCTTTCCCCCCAATTCATGTAACAATCCAATAATTGCAAGTTTGATGCTTACACAAATTAACTTATATATCATGATGTAAATGAGGGCAGATTCTTCAGACTTTCTTCTTATCGATTGTAGTTCAAAAGAAAATGCCAGGTAAATGACCTTAAATTTCAAACATTGCACAGCAAAAGCAGCACAAGATTCTCCTGTAAAATCATATGCTTGAGTTTCATCTAGACCTTATACTTGAGTTATCAAATATATATGTATATTTATAAATATATCCTCTAAATGTACAGCGGGTAGCATATATTAAAAGCTGCAAACTTAAAAGGCAGTCTTCATATTGTCTAGAAGTTCTAGAAATGATGCCGGCAGAGGAATAGAAAACAGAAATACCGAGGTCTCACAAACGTGTGAATCTTTGACTTGTCTGCAGAACTATAAGACCTGAGGCTGAGTCACACACCTGATGGTTTCACTCTAGGGCGGTGCTTCTCAACCATGACAACTTGAAAAGGTGTGGACTTTAGCTCCTAGAATTCCCCAGCCAGTTTTGCTGGCTGGAGTTGAAATCCACACCTGTTCAAAAGTTGAGATACACTGCTGTAGTGCTTTGTGAGTCTATCACCTGTAGCTAAGTGTATGCATTGCCTTGATTTGGAGGGCAGATTTTGTTTGAGTAGATCTAAAAGTTATTTGTAAGATTGATTCTGTGATGACTTCCCAGTCATGGTCATGGTCATGGTCTAATACTAAGGGGATGAGTGTTTATAGATCTTTCTTTCTTTCTTTCTTTCTTTCTTTCTTTCTTTCTTTCTTTCTTTCTTTCTTTCTTTCTTTCTTTCTTTCTTTCCTTCCTTCTTTCCTTCCTTCCTTCCTTCCTTCCTTCCTTCCTTCCTTCCTTCCTTCCTTCCTTCCTTCCTTTCTTTCTTTCTTTCTTTCTTTCTTTCTTTCTTTCTTTCTTTCTTTCTTTCTTTCTTTCTTTCTTTTTTACCATAGTTGATATGAAGATTGGAAGGGACAGTGAAAAGTGTCCTGTCAGCCTTCAAGATCTTCTACTATTGCTTTGCATCTTTTGGCTGCCATAAGTAATGGGGGGAGGAGTGGGGATATTGTCTAGGAAGAGAGCTGGCGGTGTTACATTCTTGTGTTGTGTAAATGAGGAGGTGTGGGGGGAGTATAAATTCCTGCTTTTAGGTTTCTATTTCTCGCTTAGCTTTCTTTTCTCTGCGCAGCTGCAAACCTTTATCAAAATATGCCAAGGTCAACGGACAGAGGCCTCATCACCACCTGAAGATGCCCACATGATCATATTCAGAACTTTTAATTGGAAGAATCTTTTGAACTTTGGGGGGTGGGAACAATTCCATCACTTTGTATATGTGATCTGCGCGCCTAATTTCTCAGATTCAGAATCCTACTGGTGTTACCACTTCATTTTTCAGTAAAAGAATTCTTTCCTCTAATTTATGGAGTCTAAGTATTTCTTTCTTGGATTTTGAATGGAGCACCGACTGACATGTCCTGAAATGCAACTATACATCACTGTAGTGACCTCATCTCTCGCTCTTACCTATACATTACAGACGTGCACCCCACAAATATTACACTCATGTGCTCCTTCTTTCAATGCCTATAGAGATTCTCAGTCATTCAGGTCATGGCTGTCCCAAAGGTGCTTTTTCGGGAGGCAACTGGACTTTCCTTTCGTTTTTTTTTCTTTGAAGACATTTCACTTCTCATCCAAGAAGTTTCTTCAGCTCTGACTGAATGCTGTGGAATGGAAGGATTTATATTTCTTGCAGACAACTGGTCATTTGCATTCTTTTAGAGAGTCATTGAGGCCACTTGGAAGTTTGACTGTGTCCTTGGGGGTCACCTGAGTAGTGCTAATGGTTCCTGTAGTCTGCATTATTTCCCCCTGGAAATCTGTTCATACTCCCACACCATTTGAACAGTGTTTAGTGTTTTCTAAAAGTTTAGACTTTTAGCTATGCAATTTGGGATGAATACCCTTCAAATCATGTGGGAGTATGAACGGATTTCTAGGGAGAAAAAAGCAGATTATAGGAATCATTAGCACTACTCAGATGACCCTGAGGACACAGACAAACCTCCAAGTGGCCTCAATGACCCTCTAAAAGGATGCAAATGACCAGCTGTCTGCAAGGAGTATAAATCCTTCCATTCTCCCCCATCCAGTCAGAACTGAAGAAGCTTCTTGGATGAAAAGCAAAATATCTAAGAAGAAAAAATAAGAAAGTCCAGTTGCCTCCTGAAAAAGCACCTTTGGGACTTTTTTCACTGAAGTTTCACACTTCAAATGAACAACATCCACACATAAGAGATTGTCCTGCCTGTAGAGCAATCTTTTCCAACCTCAGATGCCTTTCAGAGTTGCTAGAATTAATTCCCATCATCCCTAAGGAATATGGCCAGTGAACCTGCTAGCTACAGATGCTGGGATTTTAGGAGTGACTAGATTATGGAAGTTGCTACATCGTACGTTTTGCTCTCTCTAGTTTTCTTTGTGAATCAACAAACCTCTTTTCATCTTTGAAGAGAGGAGAACTTTGGCTTTCTAGAAATCATCAATCCCAATGGTTCTCAGGCCACGGGAGCAGTGATTGGGATTCAGCCAGTTCGCACCACTTCGGGGTAACCAGTTATTAACTTTCTGAGCAGTTTGGCAAACTGGTTGTTGGAAGAAATTATTAGGGTGGAGAACCAGTTGTTAAATTATTTGAATCCCACCACTGCCGGGAGGCCACAATGTCACAGGGGGTCTGCAAAGCTTTGAAAGAAAAAGCTATGATTTAAATCTTGAGTTAAGTCTCGGAAGTCCACAAAAGGCATTTAAAAGTGTTAGAAAAGGTTGAGAACCACTGATCTACCTAAAAACTTCAAGATGAATTTCAACTACAGAGTAGCTGATTGAGCCAATTTCCGGGATATAAAAATAGAGATCAAATTAAGGTCTGCTTCATTACATCTGTTATATGACATGAATATATTTGGGTTATTCTACCTGCGTAAGCCAGAGGTCCCCAAACTTGGCAACTTTAAGACTTGTGGACTTCAACTCCCAGAATTCTCCAGCCAGCATCTACCATCCACAAGTCTTAAAGTTGCCAAGTTTGGAGACCTCTGGCGTAAGCTATTGGTATTTCTCTCATTACTGAGAACGTGGTGATTGTTACATTATCATCTTAATGCTTCTCATCCTCCCATGGCTGCTAAAAACCTCATGTTTTAATGATACATCTTCCATGTCAGGAAAGATGGATGTTCAGGAAGCCTTCGACTTAACAGTTGGTTTAGTGACTGTTCACACTTACAACAGCACTAAACAAAGTGACTTATGACCAGTTTTTTTACATTTCCCACCATTTTTCACACTTATGACCACACCACAGTGATGTGAACAACATTCAGACACTTGGCAACTGATCCATATTTATGATGGATGCAGTGTCCCAGGGTCATATAATCAACTTTTGTGACCTTCTGAGAAGCAAAGTCAACAGGGAGGCCAGATTCACTTAGCAACTAAGCTACCAACTTAACCCCTGCAGTGATTCACTTAACAACTGTGGCACGAAAGGTGGTAAAATGGGACCAAACTCAGAGAATAGCAACAGCAATAGCACTTAGACTTATATACCACTTCACAGTGCCTTACATCCCTCTCTAAGCAGTTTACAGAGTCAGCATATTGCCCCCAACAATTTGGGTCCTAATTTTACCCACCTCAGAAGGATGGAAGGCTGAGTCAACCTTGAGCCTGGTGGGATTTGAACTGCCAAATTGTAGGTAGCTGGCTGCAGAAGTAGCTGGCAGTACTGCACTCTAACCACTGTGCCACAGAGGCTCCTAGCAGTTCTAAGACATTTTGAGACTGGAGGTTTTAAAAAAAAATCTTGCAAGCATTGCAATTGTACACTTTTGTTAAATATGGCTATATGCAGTGTACTGATACCTGAGAGTCTATATATTTGTTTAAAAAAATTATCTCTTTCGCACAAACTTTTACCTCTATAAGAGCAGACACCCCCTCTCTCACATACACTGCTCAAAAAAATAAAGGGAACATTTAAACAACATAATGTAACTCCAAGTCAATCACACTTCTGTGAAATCAAACTGTCCACTTAGGTAGCAACACTGATTGACCATCAATTTCACATGCTGTTGTATAAATGGAATAGACAACAGGTAGAAAGCATAGACAGTTAGCAAGACATCCCCAATAAAGGAGTGGTTCTGCAGGTGGTGACCACAGACCGCTTCTCAGTTCCTATACTTTCTGGCTGATGGTTTGATCACTTTTGAATGCTGGCGGTGCTTTCACTCTCGTGGTAGCATGAGAAGGAGTCTACAACCCACACAAGTGGCTCAGGTAGTGCAGCTCATCCAGGATGGTACATCAATGCGAGCTGTGGCAAGAAGGTTTGCTGTGTCTGTCAGCATAGTGTTCAGAGCATGGAGGCGCTACCAGGAGACAGGCCAGTACATTAGGAGACGTGGAGGAGGCTGTAGGAGGGCAACAACCCAGCATCAGGACCGCTACCTCCACCTTTGTGCAAGGAGGGACAGGAGGAGCACCGCCAGAGCCGTGCAAAATGACCTCCAGTGGGCCACAAATGTGTTGTCAGCACATTCAACTATGTAATGAACAAAGCATTTAATAAGAATATTTCATTCATTCAGATCTAGGATGTCTTATTTTTGTGTTCCCTTTATTTTTTTGAGCAGTGTACATACATGCACATATATACAAGCGCACACACAAATATATAATAAGGGAAAAGAAGAATGGTAACGAGATGGTATATTTGCTAACTGAAGTGGATATAGCTATATATTTAGATAAAAATAGAAATGCCAGGGGACTGTAAAATATGATTTAATTTAACAGGAGGGTGTGGGGGCAAAGCAGTGGTGGTATGCTACTGGTTCAGACTGGTTCAGCTGAACCGGTAGTAAAAAAAAGCCGATGATCAGCTGAGAGGAGGGGGAAAAAAATCCTCAGACGATCAGCCGAGAGGAAAAAGAAAAGTGCAGGATTGGCTCTCCGATCCGCCCCTGCGTTTTCCTCTTCTTTATTCTCTCAGCTGATTGGCGCTACAGGTCTCAGCTGGTATGGGGAAAGCTGCGCGCCAGCATTAGGCAAAGCATGCCCACCAAGCCATGTCCCCTGAACCAGTGGTAAAACGATTTGAATCCCATCACTGGGCAAAGGGAACCCATAAGACCAAAATGACTCTTAAAGGGGAAGTGTGATTTTTATGCTTCCCTAATAATATTGGATGCATGTATAAAATGGCCGGTGTTTTTTTTTTGTTAAATGGAAGTATGCATGCATAAAATGGAGGAGAGATTGTTGTCTGTTAGAGCCAACATCCACTCGACTGAAGAAGTCCAATACTGTACCTGCAAGGAGACAGCCGGGAACACTTAAAAATAAATGGAATTAAAATTTTAAAAGGCTGTGTTTTAAAGGGTCTGCCCAAACAATGGGAAAGAGGGTCAGGTAGCCGCAGGTACCACTTTGAAGATGCTGGGTTGAATTCCTAACCCTAACCCTAACCCTGAGCCATTTCACTGATGCTGTTGCACTACTCATGAGCAGCAGGGAAAGCACCCTGCTAGACTCTTGTGGAAAGAGAGGTAAGAGAACAGAATAACCTTGACACAAGGTTGACCATTTTGGTGGCAGCCCTGAGTGTCGCATGTCATGCTACCACAATTCAGCCACTGACAAGGTTCAGCAAGTCTCAATCAGTGGTGGGATTCTACCGGTTCATCCCCGTTTGGCTGAACTGGTAGCAAAAAATGCTACCGTCCGGCCGAACCGGTAGTAAAAGAACAGCTACCGGTTCAGCTGAATCGGTATTTCTTTTCTTTTTTCCTCCCAACTATCAGCTGTTTTGATGATCAGCTGTGCCGGGATCCCCCTCACTGTCTTACTGCTTCGCCCAGGAGGCTTCCCTGAGGCCTAGGAGGCAAAAAGGCATGTGTGTGTTTGTGAGGTGTTCTCCGTGGGGCCCCCACGCTCCATTTTTTGCCTTCCTGGGCCTCAGGAAGCCTCCTGGGAGCAAAAATGCCCCCCCCTGGAAGCTTCCCTGTGATCCAGGAGGCAAAAAAAAAAGGAGTGGGCGGGGGATGTGCTGCAAAAAAAAAAAAGAAGCCACGCCCATCCAGTCACATGGCCACTCCCACCTAGCCCCTCCCACCTAGTGACGCCCACAGAACCAGTAGTAAAAGTATTTGCATCCCAACCCGTGGTCTCAATGCAATCCATAGTCAGTCCCAATCGAACATTTTTAAAAGAGGTGCACTCACATGAAATATTCGGTCACCGAGGCAGCCATCTCATCAAAGATACTTTTCTAGGCCTGCCTCCTCCCTCGCTTAAGGTATCATTCATCCCATTACACTGACATTCCAGTCTCCTGTGAAACAGCATAATGGAGTGATTTCAGTCCTGCTAATGAACTGTTGCATCTCGCCTCTTAGAGAGCCATCCGGGAGGCAGGAGAGGTTTTTTGCTCACTCGCCATAAAAATAAATGGCACTTTCCAATAGATATGCACTGGTAGCTTTATTATAACCTCAGTGAAGACGGTGGGGCGGTGTTGAGGGAAACGGCAAGATGGATTGCAGCATTTACATCTAAATGTGATTGCGTCTGCTAAGGTCCCTCGTTATTAGAACTGAATAGCCTGCCTTTGTGGGCATGTGCTGAAAATATATTTGATTTCAGGCTGATGGGAAGCCTTACAAATCCATCCATGTTCAGAAATAAGAGCGGATAGTTGTAAGAGTTAACGAAAGGGATCCCAAATATTTGCTTTCATCTGAAGTTACAGGTAATATGCCGTAGGCAGGGATGGAATTCTACCAATTCAGACTGGTTTGGGCGAACCGGTAGTTCCAGTGATCATTTGGCCCCGCCCACCTGCCCCTGCTCTTTCCTGTGCTGTATTTCCTTGTTTTAGAGCACAGCTGATTCACGCAGCAGAGCCATTTTGCTGTGCCTCAGCTGTTTTACTCACCGGGGCTGCAGTAGAAGATAAGCATTAGAGCTGAAAATTGGCTTTTTAAAATGATGTGCATGCGTGCAAAGTGCATGATCACCAAACTGGTTGTTACACCAGTTGAATCGCACCACTGGCTGTATGTATGTATGTATGTATGTATGTATGTATGTATGTATGTGTGTATGTTTGTATGTATGTATGATGTATGTAATCTGATATCCTATGGTGGATGGAAGTCCAAAATTGCAGCAGCAAGGGGCTCTTTCATGGAAAGCAAAGACAGTGGAGCAAAGAATGTCTGGTAGGCAGGAAGAGGGTGAAGGTGGAGCCTCCCTAGCAGTTTACAGAGTATGTAACAAAATTGGAAGAGACCTTGGTGGTCTTATAGCCCAGCCCCCTGTTCAAACAAGAGATCCCATTGCATTTCAGACAAATGGCTGTCCGATCTCTTTTTAAAAAACCTCCAGTGATGGAGCACCCACAACTTCTAAAGGCAAGCCGTTCCATTAATTAATTGTTCTGTAAGTAAACTTCTTATTTCTAAATTGGTTCACTCCTTGATTAGTATCCATCCATTGTTTCTTGTTCTGCCTTTAGGTACTTTGGAGAATAGGTTGACTCCCTCTTCTCTGTGACAGCCCCTTAGATACCTAATAGTTATGCAGAGAGTTCCTTTAGTCTGGCAAGATTTCTGTCTATTGGTGAACAGCAATAAAGAAACTCCTCAGAAGCAACTCCACGTGTGTTCTTGGTTCCTATTATTTAAGTTTCCAGACTCAATCCATTACAGGTAGTCCTCAACTTACAACACTTCATGTAAAAGTTACAACTGGAAAAAGTGACTTATGACCATTTTTCACACTTACAACCATTGCAGCGTCCCCATGGTCATGTGATAAAAATTCAGATGCTTGGCAACCGGTTCGTATTTATGACTGTGGTGGTGTAGTGGTCAGAATGCAGTACTGCAGGCTACTTCTGCTGACTGCCAGTAGCCTGCAATTTGGCTGTTCAAATCTCACCAGGCTGAAAGTTGACTCAGCCTTCCGTCCTTCTGAGGTGGGTCAAATGAGGACCCAGATTGTGGGGGAAAATATGCCCACTCTGTAAACCGCTTAGAGAGGGCTATAAAAGCACTGTGAGGCGGTATATAAGTCTAAGTGCTATTGCTATGACCATTGCAGTGGCCCATGACCCACTTTTGTGACCATCTGACAAGCAAAGCCAACGGGGAAGCCAGATTCAGATAACAGCCATGTTAATAGCTTAACAATTGCAAGAATTCACTTAACAACAGTGGCAAGAAAAGTCGTAAAAAGAGGGAAAAACTCAAGAAATGTTCACTTGCCAACATAAATTTTAGGCTCAATTGTGGTGATAAGTCGAGGAATAGACTAGTACTAATAGTAGTAATACCACTCTATAAAGCCTTAGTAAGATCACACCTAGAGTACTGCATCCAGTTTTGGTCACCGTATTATAAAAAAGATGTTGAGACTCTAGAAAAAGTGCAGAGAAGAGCAACCAGGATGATTAGGGGACTGGAGACTAAAATATATGAAGAACGGTTACAGGAACTGGGCATGGCTAGTCTAGTGAAGAGAAGGACCAGGGGAGACATTATAGCGGTCTTCCAATATTTGAAGGGCTGCCACAGAGACGAGGAAGGGGTCAACCTATGTTCTAAAGTACCTGTAGGCCGGACAAGGAATAATGGATGGAAACTGAACAAGGAGAGATTTAACCTGGAAATAAGGAGAAACTTTCTCACACTGAGAACGATCAACCAGTGGAACAGCTTGCCCTCGGAAGTTGTGGGAGCGCCATCACTTGAGACCTTCAAGAAGAGATTGGACTGCCATTTGTCAGAAATGATGTAGGGTTTCCTGCTTGGGCAGGGTGTGTGTGGACTAGATGACCTACAAAGTCCCTTCCAACTCTGATTATCTGTTATCTGAATACCTATATTTGTTATAACTATTGCCTTCACCCCAAGGATTCCAAGCCCTGCTGTCTCTTTGTTGTTTGGGAAAGAGCCCATCCCTCCTGCAAGTCCAGGCTACATTCCACCACATTCCAGCCTCTGAGTATTGTTGTTGAGCACTGACAGCATTTTGAACCCCACAAAGCCTGTACAGTGAACACGGAAGTGGAAACCCCCTTTTGGAAGAGCCCAATCACTCTTTCTCCATCTGGAATATGCAGGGAAATCCCACCAATGGTACTCTTCCATCAACATGCGACCCTTTCTCTATGAATTAAGGGGATTTTTTTTCTTTTCATGAGGCACTTTATTGTCTTGAGGTACCCGGAGCCAATAGATCCCAAGGCTCCTGCATTTGTGTTTAAGGGAAGCTCAATTTGCTTCTTTCCTAGTGGGCTTGAGGAGCGGCGGTATTTTTAACCGCCCTTTGGCAATGACCAAAAGATTTGGCCACCTTTCTCTCAAGGATGGAAAGTAGTTTTGCATTCCATCTGCAACTTTTTATTATAGCAATAGAAAAGTGGGGGCTGGAGTGGGAGCTGCTTTGTTTGCCAAAGCAGGAGAGACCCCCCCATATGCACATTTTTCTTGAGATAAGGGAAGGAACAGTTGTACCTTCTCTCCTTGCCAATATTTGCCATCCATATTATCTCAATGCTCCACTGTAATTGTGTAACTTCTATTTGCTTTTTAAAAGGCTGCCTTCTTCTTGTGCTTTCCCAAACTTGGCAACTTGAAGGAATGTGGACTTCCACTGCCAGAATTCCCTAGCCACTCATGCTGGCGGGGGAATTCTGGGAGTTGAAGTCCACACCCCTTTAAAGCTAGGAAATCTTGGTTTAGGCCAGGGGTGTCAAACTCGATTTCATTGAGGGCCGCATCAGGGTTGTGTTTGACCTCAGGGGTGTGTGGCTGTGGCCAGGGTGGGAGTGGCCAGCATGACGTCACTCGTGTCGGGGGGCGCCTGTGGCGGCCCGAGCACTCTGCCAGCGAAAACAGGCTCCTGAGCTCCATTTTCGGCTGGGACAGCCTCCTGCAACCTTTTGCCAGCAAAAATGGAGATTGGGGGAAGGGGTCCACGTGCAGCCCTCATGAGCTCCATCTTTGCTGGCAGAGGCACTGCGGCAGAGGTGGTATTCAGCACGTTCTGACCAGTTCTGGAGAACCGGTAGCAGAAATTTTGAGTAGTTCGGAATACCACCTCTGATTGGTCCCACCCCCATCTATTGTCTGCCTCCTAAGTCCAAGCTGATCGGCTGGGTCTTCTTTTGTTGCCCTGCACAGGAGAACGGAGCTGGAAAGCAGGTTAGTGGGGTGGGGAGGGAATGGGATTTTACAGTAACCTTCTCCTGGAGTGGAGAGGGAATGGGGATTTTGTAGTAACCTTCCCCCTGGAGTGGGGTCGGAATGGAGATTTTGCAGTATCCTTCCCCTGCCACACCCACTAAACCACGCCCACCAAGCCACGCCCACAGAACCGGTAGTAAATCTTTTTTAATTCCACCACTGTCCTGCGGGGTGGTCCTTCTCTATTTCCAGGGCAGCCGTGAGGGCCAGATCTAAGCACCCCATGGGCCAGATCCAGCCCCCGGGCCTTGTGTTTGACACCCCTGGTTTAGGCCAATGCAACTACGTCCACATTCTTTGAGGAGATGAAAGCAGGGCATATTGTCTTCCTTTAAAAGAAAAACAAGAAAGCTAGATTAAAGTGCAAGTTTTATCAATTCTAAGTTGTGTGAGCTCTGCTCAAAACAAGGCTCAGCAGATACAATGGCCTGATACCTGCTGAGATGTAATGCAGCCAGCTGCTAAAAATTCCTGTTTGCTTTCCACCATAGCTGTGGCCAACAGCGTTGGTCTGTTCATTGAAGGAAGCACATTACAGTTGCCTAGCAACTGCATAAAACCCTCCCTGACCACTTTGGGGATGGGAGCCATCTTGAACTGATGCCAATTACAGGTAGTCCTTGACTTACAATAGTTCGTTTAATGACCGTTCAAAGTTACAGTGGCACTGAAAAAATGTGACTTATGACCAATTTCCACAGTTACAACCTTGGTAGCATGATCATGTGATCAAAATTCGGATGCTTGGCAACTGGTTCATACTTAGGACTATTCCTGTGTCCCAAGATCATGTGGATCCCCTTTTGACAAGCAAGCTCAATGGGAAAGCCAGATTCGCTTCACAGTCGGGTTTCTAACTTACCAACTGCACCAAGTCACTTAACAACGGTGGTAAGAAAGGTCGTAAAATGGGGCACTTAACAAATGTCTCACTTAACAACAGGAATTTTGGGCTCAATTGTGGTCATAAGTCAAGGATTACCTGTACATTCTGGCATTCTTAAGTAACAAGTGACACCCAGCCCAATATTTCAGTGCATTTCAGAAACACCTAAAATGGATGGTTGAAAGCTAATATTCTGAAACAAGCTCACTGTCGAATGTCACAGAGAGACAAAAGGGGCAGAGTGCACCCAGATACCTTTCTAAGGTGCCCAGTTAGGTCCAGCCCTACTCATACGTACCCCGACATCTAGTGCAAATAGCAGTTTACAATTGCATGACACGCAGCCCTGATAGATATGATTTGACATGCACACATTGTTTTGGGAATTGCGTGAAGAACTCTGTTTGACGGGGTAGCAGCTTTCAGAATAAAAATCCGGCTAATATAATTGAAATCCCTAAGTGTCCACCTGTTTAATACAGTTATGGGGAAAACACAGCTATCTAACATGCACATATACTGAAGATCACATCTGTGGAAAATGAACCGTGAGTTACCCATTTTCCCCATGGATGCTCTGGATCAAGGGCAGCAAATCCAGTGGACCAGAAGAAGTCTTTAAGAAAACTTGCCCTTTGCTCCTGGTTGATGTGCTCTTGAGTCTCCGTAGCATGGTAAGGCAACCTTCCTTCCTTTGTACCTTATGGGTGTTGTATAGAACATGCAAGCAAGGTTGTTTCTCAAAGTGCTGTTACGTTATCAAGATAGCTGTTCTTCTTTTAATTCCATCACGAACATCCAAGCCCTGTCAGGTGTGTATTTACAAAATGTTGTGCTTATGAACGTCTTTCCTCCCCCCCTCCCGAAGATCTGATGGCATCTGCAGATCCTTCACGCTGGAAAGAAGTCCAAATCATTTCTGTTGGGGTTGTAAGTCGGGTTGTGAATGTTAAGGAAGTTTTCTCTCAGGGTAGAGCGTTGATATGATTCATTTGGAAGATGTGAGCGAGAAAAACCGAGAGGGATTGTAGTTAAGACTCGATGTTGAACGCTTTTAATAGCACATCCAGGTCACCCACATTAGCAGCCTGAAAGAGTTCTGGCTGGTCCATCATAGACAATGCAATCCGGAGAGCAGCCCAAATATTACCTGATATTACTGGTTGAGACACCTGTTGCTGATTCCGACTCTTGCGTTGCAGATTGAGAGCTGTGAGGAAGTTGCTCACCGCCTCTCTACAGGTTAGGAAAAACAACAACAACAGAACATGTACAAAAAGAATCCACCATTTCCACAATATCTAACAACCAAAATTCTCAGGTGACCCTGAGGACTCAGATAAACCCCCAAGTGGTTCAATGACCCTCTAAAAGGATGCAAATGACCAGCTGTTTGCAAGGAATATAAATCCTTCCATTCCCCACTATCCTGTCAGAGCTGAAGAAGCTTCTTGGATGAGAAGTGAAATGTCTTCAAAGAAAAACAAGAAAGTCCAGTTGTCTCCTGAAAAAGCACCTCTGGGACAACCATGACCTGGATGACTGAGAATCTCTACAGACTTTTAGTTATATAATTTGGGATTAATACCCTTTGAAATGGCGTGGGAGTAGGAACGGATTTCCAGAGGGGGGAAAATTGCAGACTATAGGAACCAAGAGCACTACTCAGGTGATCCTAAGGACACAGATAAACCTGCAAGTGCTTCAATGACCTTCTAAAAGGATGCAAATGACCAGCTGTCTGCAAGGAGTAGAAATCCTTCCATTCCCCACCATCCAGTCAGAGCTGAAGATGCTTCTTGGAAGAGAAGAGGTCTTCAAAGAAAAACCAGAAAGTCCAGTTGCCTCTTGAAAAAGCACCTTTGGGACAACCATGACCTGGATGACTGAGAATCTCTACAAGCCAAAATTCATATGAACCTACTCACCTATATGCGCCTAGGTTGATGCAGCTGATTCCTAAATTGTATCTAGATCTGATAAAGCCAGGTTGAATCTCTAATGCTCGAGTGTAGGCTTCTACTGCTTCTTCGCTTCGATCACCATTTGCTAAGGTTGCACCTAGACGGTTCCACAATGAATAATCCTGACAAGACAACAACAATTTAGGTATAATCCTTGTGCAGACCATTTTGATCTCTTCTTTTTTTGCTCATTCTGTTCAAATGATATGTATGATATGGGTAAAAGTGTCTTCTCCTTTCACTAGGATGGCATGCAACTCAAGATAACTTTCTGAGATTGTCTGAAATGGTATAGGGCAGTGGTGGCTAAACTTTTTGGGCTCCTGTGCATGTGCTTGCACGCTCGCACTCACGTGCCAGCACCCAGAAGGCAATGCGCCCCCCCCCCCCACACCCCCTACACATGAGTACGCAATCACCCACCCACCCACTCCCTGCCACCCACTTACCTGCACTGTGCCTCACAGCTGATTTTCGTCTGGTTTGAGGCCTTTTTCAGCCTCCCAAAGGCTTGAGGAAGGCTTCTGCAAGCTTTGCAGGCTGAAAACTAGCCCCGTTTTTGTCACTTCCTGTTTTTCCGAAAATACCAGAAGTGATGAAACGGGGCTAGTTTTCGGCCTGCAAAGCTTGCAGAAGCCTTCCTCAAGCCTTTGAGAGGCTGAAAAAGGCCTCAAACTGGCCGAAAATCAGCTGTGAGGCATGTACATGCACAGTGGGGTAAGTTTGCCTGCAGCTCGCGTGCTGACACAAATGGCTCTGAGTGCCACCTGTGGCATGTGTGCCATAGGTTCACCATCACGGGTATAGGGTCTCCTGCTTGAGCAGGGGGCTGGACTAGAAGACCTCCAAGATCCCTTCCAGCTCTGTTCTGATTCTGAATTCAAGATAATTTCCTGAGATTTACTCCTATTTTTTTTGTTAGGCAAGCCAGAATTGGGAGAGGAGTTGTCACAGAGAGGAAGGGGTCAACCTATTTTCCAAGGCACCTGAAGGCCAGACAAGGAATAACGGATGGAAACTGATCAAGGAGAGATTCAACCTAGAAATAAGGAGGAATTTTCTGACAGTGAGAACTATCAACCAACGGAACAGCCTTCCCTCAGAATTTGTGAGAGCTTCATAACTGGAGGCTTTCAAGAAGAGACTGGACTGCCATCTGTCAGAAATGGTGTAGGGCATCCTGCTTAGGTGGGGTGGGGGTGGGGGTTGGACTAGATGACCTACAAGGTCCCTTCCAGCTCTGTTAATCTGTTAAACTATCTAAACTATTTAAAAAAGGAGCTTGCAATTAATGATTCACTTTAGGCACATTAGTGGCTAAAGCGAACACTAATTAATAGTTTAAAGGACATTGGGCAATAGAAGTAATATAATAATAATACTTTATTTGCGGTCACAGACCAAAACACAAGTACAACAAAAGAAGAACATGGGAAAATTAATCATGAACAATTGGTCACCAAAAACTTGACTAAGGGGAATTTCAGTGTTCTCCTCTGATGATTACAGCTCTTAAAAAGAAAATGGAAACCAAAGAAGTGATATATGAGGAGCCATCCCCTAGACAATATAAGAACAAATTACTAACATTGGGTCTAGAAGGGTCTGTTTCAAGGAGAGGCAGTAACTTAGATCTGCCTGCGTTATACATAGGGCAATATAAAAGGACATGCTCCACAGTTTCAACCTCAGCTCTGTCCCAGGGGCATAGCCGCTCGTTAATCAGGAGCCTCTTAAATCGCCCATCCAGTAGTGCTGAGGGCAGAACATTAAAGCGAGCTAGGGAGAAAGCTCTTCTATACTTGGGAATGGTTAGAGTGTAAAAATAGGAAGCCATCCTCAGTCCGTAATTATTAAATCGGCTGAAGATCAGAGGGGAGCAAGTTTTGTTAGCTCTGGCTCATAGATATTGCAAGTAAATGTCCACAAGCCGTTGGACTACCCTAAATTGGGCGTCCTTAAGGCCATAATCTCCCAGGGCATCCCCCGTAAAACCTAGTAGGTGTAATTTCTTCATCAGCTCCCTCTCTCAACGAGAAATATGAGAGTCAGCAAAGGCCAGGGAGAGATAGCTACCAGGAACTGCCAGAAAGAGTACCCGAAACCACCAGGGCAATAGAAGTAAACATTTTAATGCTAAAGTGCCAAACGTACCTCTGGGCGCACAGTGAGGGCAGCATTGAATGCATCTATTGCTCTGTTAAATTCCCCATTCAGATGGAAGAGCACTCCAAGCCCCGTCTGCAAGTCTGGGTCAACCAATTCACCATTATGATGAGCTCCTTCAAGAAATAACTCCTTCACTTCTTCCAGCAGAGAACTAGAAATAATACAGTGTGGAGACAAATGTAGACTAATATAAGAGCAATGAAACTATCGCCCAGGACTCAGAACAGATGGCAGAATTTGTTTGCTCCCATATCCTTTTTAAATAGAAAACACGTTTTAAATGCAGGTTGAATTGGGTGATGTTTCAGTGTCCCAAATTTTGCTTCTAAATCGGTTAATCTGGGATTATTGTTACCTTTCATCAGCTGTCTTTGACATCCTCCTGGCCAACGCTGGAGAACCTTTCTTGCTTCGGAAGAGGAATCTGTACTTGGGATTCTGTTTGATCCAGCTTCTTAAGACTTCACAAGCCTCCTGCTGGTGGCCAGTGTTTGTGAAGCTCACGGCTAAGGCCATGAGGGCTTTCAAGTTGTTTGGCTGAAGCTCTAAGCACCTGAGCAGAGGCAGAAGGACACTTGATTAAGCAGAGTGTTCTCAGGGAGCTGAAAGCATGGGCTTACTATCCCCAAGGCCTCTTGCTCCAGAGGAACCCATAACTGATATCCCAGCTGAACCTGGAGGGACATTCCCATGGCCATAGATGGCCTCTACTGATCAAGGGATAATTGTGAGTCAAAACGTCAAAGTTAGGGTTCTGCTTTTTCAGGAAGTCCGTTTATTGTGTACCATTGGGACAAGGTTGATTCCTAGTAGTCATATAGATAGACCTTCTCTAGGGTGATCTTAAACCTGGCCTTTCAGGTCTTCCAATGGTGCACTCCTCACTGAACAAGAGCACCCACCTTGCTGCTGCTTATGCTCTTTTTATTTTTCCTTCCACCTGTTCCAGCACTGTGGATTTCTCCGGGGATTGTGCAGGGGTGAGCTGCTACAGGTTCGCCTGGGTTCCGGAGAACCTATAGCTAATGTTATGGCTGGTTCAGAGAACCACCAAATCCCTCCCCTGGCTGGCCCCTCCCACCCCACTCCACCCCTGTTCTGACCAAGGCTTCCTGAGACCGTAATTAAACACACGCTTAATCCAAACAACTCTCTTTTTATTTCAATGCTGGGAATTATGTTCATTCCCAGTCCATAATGACTCCCAAACAGTACAAAGTCCACACAGAGCTTCAAAGTTTAATAGTGCGAACAACATTGCTTCCTGTAAAGGTTCCTGTCCCTTTGCTTCTCCTTTATATCTTATGGGAGGGGCAATCACCTCCAAGCCTTACTCCCGAGTTGCCCCTTTTGTCTTAACTGTTCTTGCCTTCTGGCAGCTCTGTGCACACATGCATTGGGAACAGGCTCCCCTTGTTCCTCTGCCTCACTGCTGTCAGATTCTGGAGGCTCCGGAGTCAGCAGATAACTCCCAGATGGCCCTGGCCCCATCTCTGCATTGGGCGCAGGACCATCATCTGAGTCCTCCCCAGACTGGCCCATGTTTTCCCCACTGTCTGACTCTGCTGCCGTCTCCGCAGGTTGCCGGCGGACCACAACAACCCTGCCCCTCCCAGGAGTGCTCACATGGCCCATTTTGGATGCAAAGTAAATGCAGGGCCCACATGGAGGCTTGGGGAGGGCAAAAAAAACGGGCCTGCCGTATGCTCCAGAAGGTTGGAAACGGGCCAGTTTCCAGCCTCCAGAGCACGGGGGAGGCCGTTTTCTCCTTCTCAGAGGCTCAAGGAAAGCCTCCGGAGCCTGGGGAAGGCAAAAACATCCCCCGCCCCGCCGTGGTGCAGGATGCCGACTATGCCACACCCACCATGGCCACACCCACCCAGCAACCGGGCAGAGAAGTGGTTGCTGAAATTTTTGAAGCCCACCCCTGGGATTTATTTATTTTTATTTATTTATTTGATTTGCCAATTGTTTACAAGATAATAAGTACAAGTGTATACATAGTTGTGAATACATGAAATGGGTACATATAAGAAAAATAAAAGAATAAGAGAAACAATAGGACAGGGACGGTAGGCACGTTGGTGCGCTTATGCACGCCCCCTACAGACCTCTTAGGAAAGGGGTGAGGTCAATAGTAGACAGTCTAAGGTTAAAGTTTTTGGGGTTTGGGGAAGAGACTACAGAGTCGGGTAGAGTATTCCAGACATTGACCACTCTATTGCTGAAGTCGTATTTCCTGCAATCAAGTTTGGTGCGGTTTACTTTGAGTTTGTATCTATTGTGTGCTCTTGTGTTGTTATGGTTGAAGCTGAAGTATTCACTGACAGGTAGGACATTGCAATGTATGATTTTATATACCATGCTTAAGTCGGACCGAAGACGGCGTAATTCAAGGTTTTCTAGTTCTAGAATTTCAAGTCTGGTGGCATAAGGTATTCTACAACGAGTAGAAGAGTGGAGAACTCTTCTTGTGAAATATTTCTGGACTTTCTCAATTGTGCTAATATCAGATACGTAGTGTGGGTTCCAGACTGATGAACTGTATTCGAGTATTGGTCTAGCAAATGTTTTGTATGCTCTGGTTAGTAGTGTGATATTACCAGAGAAAAAGCTACGTAGGATTAGGTTAACAACTCTTAATGCCTTTTTGGCTATGTAGTTGCAGTGGGCTTTAGCACTCAGATCATTAGAGGTGAGTACTCCAAGATCCTTGACAGAGCTTGGGTCATCAACAAGATCTTGACTATTCAGCTTGCCATCCTTTTAAATCAGTGGGGATTTAAATCAGGAATTCACAGCAGGCTTGCTTAGGATATATCGCCCCTCCACCCTGCTGTGATTCAGTGATGAATTTACTCTCCCCGCTCCCCAACCAGGAAATACAAAAGGACCTCTAGAAGATGAAAAGGGTGTCTTCAGCATCCCAATATCTGATCCTGAACAATCAGATAACCTGTCAGCCTTCAAGATCTTCTACTACTGCTTTGCATCTTTTGGCTGCCATAAGTAACGGGGGGGAGGAGGGGGAATAACGTCTGGGAAGAGAGCTGGAGGTGTTACATTCTTGTGTGGTGTAAATGAGGAGAGGGGGGAGTATAAATTCCTGCTCTTAAGTTTCTATTTCTCGCTTAGCTTTCTTTTCTCTGCGCAGCTGCAAACCTTTATCAAAATATGCCAAGGACAACGGACAGAGGCCTCATTACCACCTGAAGATGCCCACATGATCATATTCACAACTTTTAATTGGAAGAATCATTTGAACTATGAGGGGTGGGAACGTTTCCAACACTTTGTATATGTGATCTGCGCGCCTAATTTCTCAGATTCAGAATTCTACTGGTGTTACCACTTCATTTTCAGTAAAAGACATCTTTGCTCTAATCTAAAGAGTCTAAGTTTTCTTTCTTGAATTTTGAATGGAGCACCACCTGACATAACCTTTCCTAGCAGTTTCTTGCAGTTGTTAAGATGTGAGTGGAGCAGAAGTAGGACCAAGCAGTTTGGCATCTCAAATAGGAGCAGTTTGACTGATGCCCATATCATCAATTGAAGTCATTTTTAGTCAAGTCAAGTCATTCCATTGGTTAATTGTTCTAGCGGTCAGGAAATTTCTCCTTAGTACTCAGTTGGTTCTCTCCTTGATTAGTTTCCACCCATTGCTTCTTGTCCTGCCTTCAGGTGCTTTGAAGAATAGCTTGACTCCCTCTTCTTTGGGGCAGCCCCAGAGATATTGGGACACCTCTATCATGTCACACCCTAATCCTTCTTTTCATTAAACTAGACATACCCAATTCCAGTGACTGGTCTTCATATGTTTTAGCCTCCAGTTCCCTAAAGATATGTCCGTGATTTACGGAAACTCTCTCTTTACCTCTGAAAGCAATAAGGCAACCACCTGGATACCAATTGGGCACATAAACCCAACAGTCATTAGTGTCACTTACCGTTGGAGGGCAACTATGGCTCCCTGTTCATTTTCGTTTTCTGCTTGGGTTATTCCAAGAAACTGCCAGGCCTGCAAAATGGGACGTTTGAGCATTATACCATGCTAGGTATCAGCGTAATAAACTCTGGGAAACTATTTTGTTATGAATGTCATGTAGGTCTTTATTTTAAAAAGCAAGGCTGCAAAAAAAAAAAAAAAAAGTCTGCTTTAGTCTGTCAAGATTGATGTCAGGCTCAAAAACCAAGAAAGACACACTAGGGTTCTTTATTGTTCCTGACCTACAGACAGAAATCTTACTAAACTAAAGCAGACTACTTGCACCATTAAATATATACACTGGGCGCTCTTAGGGAGTAGCCTCCTTCACTCTCTTTCTCCCACACAAACCACCTAAACTCCTCTGACATGCAGCCCCTCCTTCCTGGGAATCCAGACTACATTCCACCACATCATCCCCCTCCATTCTAAATCCCGAATGTCGACTTCAGAACCAATCAGGAAGATGCCAGTTCCAATGGACACAAGGAGATGGTGCTCAAGGGAATATAAAACAGTGTTATCACATTCAAATTATACATAAGTGAGAAAGCACCAAGGCTATGAAATATATTTGGGCTTTTTCTCCAAAATGGAGAAAGCCGAAAAGTGAGGAATGGTTGAATATTCTGATATTAATAGCTCCCTTTCAAGGTTGTTCCCATTGATTAAGTTGACAACATGTCTATGGGTAGTATAGGGGATGACAAGAAAAGTTGTTTCAAATAATAACCAAGGAATCAAATAATACTCTAATGAAGGCATTAATAAAGGACAAAACCACACCTCCATCAAAACTGGAGGGGCAAGCTAATGGATATCAACAGAGAGCAAACCAATGGTGGTATGCTACCAGTTCGGACCGGTTTGCCTGAACCAGTACTAAAGAAAGCCTCCAACGATCAGCTGAGAGGAGGAAAAATGTCAATCAGCTGTGAGGAGAAAGAAGAGAAAAGTGCAGGATTGGCCTTCCCACCCGCCACTCTTCTTTATCCTCTCAGCTGATTGGCGCTGCAGGCCTCAGCTGGTGTGGCAGAAGCTGTGCACACGCAATCACCGAACCAATAGTAGGATCCCATTGGTGGAGCAAACCCCACACTCACTCACACTGATGATGTTACCTAGTTGGATAATTAAAGGTCTTCAAGAAAACAACCAAGCTCAGAGAGCACCAAGAAGTCCAGAGCTGTTTCTTCACAACCGATAAAAGACTCTGAAGGGAATTTTAACTAGTTCCAGATATTCACCAGGGTAGTTACCTCAGCATCATGTGGATCTTGGAGAATAGCTGCCTCCAAGTACAGGATGGTGAGGGGCAAGTCCCCTTCTCTCAGTTTTTTTAGTCCCTCTTCAAAAGCACCAGGCCAATCTTTGAAGGGATTTTCAGTGTGAAAGTAATAACCCTGAAAAAGAAAATTAAAGTGCTGGCAGTTAGATATGGACTCTTGCATAGAAAACTATCCACACAATCTTAGGGAGATCTATTCACAAGAAAATCTCAATAAGCCTGGGAGTAAAATAGGACTACCTTAAAATCATTTGATTTTAGCCTTTGATTTATCCATGAAGGTGTTTTTGGTAAATGTCTGAACAGCCTGCACATTACTTTATGCAGTGGCTTATTTTCAGCAATGGGACTAAAGGATCCGTATGACCAACAAGGTCATTTTTTTCTTCTGAAAATATTTTCTGTATCAAATAAGCTACAGTACAAATGACATAACTGTAACTGGAAATGCATCTCCTCCTTTTTTATTCTGCTTCCGCAACTTACAATTTTTTTGCCTATTAAAAAGGGACTTGCACTTGTGTCAGAAGCACTGAGGCACTTCGGGATTGAAAGATTAGCTCAGTTTCATGTCCACAGCAGGAGCTGGAATGAAGGACAGGTGTCATGGTTCCGAGTAATGATCCCAATCAATTCAGACTCTGAGGCTGTAGCTCTTCTCAAAGATCTCCTTTATTGGGTACATCATATCGGCACAGTCAAATGTGGAACCAACTCTGAATATTTCCTGTGCTTTGATGTAATTAAAAGAATAGATACTACCCACTCTCCTTAGTGTTACAGGTCACATAAACCAACCAGGGAAAGTGGCAAGCTTTTCAGCACTCCCTCCGGCTGTTACGAGGGCATGTTGAGCTGACCTTGGTTCTCACGAGCTTTATTGCTGTTACGTCTGGCACTTTAGAGGAAAACATTCTACACCCTATAGGTTTCCTCCCCCCATATGCGTGGCAACTAAGAAACGAAGAAAGGAAAACATGACTTCAGTTAAAATCGTTTCGGGGGTTGACAATGGCCGCTCAACTCTGCTCCATGGCAGCACTTGGGTCTCAAACATGGGCTTGCTAACCTCCATCCCAGCATCCTAACCATGTAAGCCACCATGGTCCATAAGTAAAGGTAATGGTTCCCCTTGCACATATGTGCTAGTCGTTCTTGACTCTAGGGAGCAATGCTTATCTCCATTTTAAAGCCAAAGAGCCAGTGCTGTGCGAAGACATCTCCGCGATCATGTGGCTGGAGCACGAAATGCTGTTACCTTCCCACCAAAGATGGTTCCTATTTTTTACTTACATTTTTTTAATGTGCTTTCGAACTGCTAGTTTGGCAGAAGCTGGAACAAGTAACGGGAGCTCACTCTGTTACGCGGTGCTAAGGATTCGAACCGCTGAACTGCCGACCTTTCGATCAACAAGCTCAGTGTCTTAGCCACTGAGCCACCAGGATCCATAGAAAGGGGTTAATTGAAATACATCCATGGTAGAAGGTAATCTCATGGGGGAAAGTGTTCCACAGCATAGGTGCCTTGAAAAGTAGGCCCATTTTCTGGGTCTCAAGAGGTGACCGTTTTTAATTCAGAGCATGCCAACTGCATCAGATCATAGAAACTACAGGGATAGATGGTCCTTTATAGAACCAGGTCCTATGGGATGATATGCAAATTTGCCTTTTACTGATCTGGGACTACCATAAATATGTTCTCTGTCCTTCAACAATCCCAGGTTACCTTCTCATTAATGGAGACGGCCGCTCGTCCTTGTGTTTCTTGGCTGTCTGAAATCCACTTTCTGCGAGCCATTTCTTCCCACTCTGCTTGCATCTTGTCCCAAAACTCTGTGTCTGACTAGGGAAAAAGGAACCAAACAAACAATTCTTTTAGCTTAAGGGCATCTCCTAGTTATTTTTCACTTTCAAAATTGAAAATCCAGAACCTCAAACGTCTTTATATGTAGTCATTCTTTGGAGGGGAGGAGCAAAGGGGAAAGTGGCATCATTTGTGTGTTGCCATTGTGATAACATGACAATATTTTGGCATCTACTAAAGATCTGGATCTTAAGGTGAAGCTTCCCAGTAGAGAAAGATGTACATTTTAGGTTGTATTCATAATGGAGTTATTTCCAGCTTGGCACAACATAACTGGCCCACTTCATAATTAACAAAGCCGCAAATGAACACAAGTTAAATTAAAGGACCTACACACACTGTGCAAATGCAAAATACAGACTTTGAGATCTTTACATGGCCCAGATAAACTTGCTCTATGGGCACAGCCTACAGTTCTCCCAGAATTTCAGTCAGCCTGAATGGAAGTTGGGAATTTTGAAGGTGCCAGGGGAAGATTAACTTAGATGGTCACTGTCCACACTCATCCCAGTTTGCAAGTTTGAGATACAGATAGTCCTCACTTACAATTATTTAATGACTATAGCTCCTCACCCAAAGGTGCTTTTTCAAAGGTTTTTTGTTGAAGATGTTTCGCTTCTTATCCAAAGGTGGTATTCAACAGGTTCTGACCAGTTCTGGAGAACCGGTAGTGGAAATTTTGAGTAGTTCAGAGAACCGGCAAATGCTACCTCTGACGGCCCCGCCCCATCTATTCTCTGCCTCCCGAGTCCCAGCTGATTGGCTGGGTCTTCTTTTGTTGCCCTCCACAGGAGAATGAAGCTAGAAAGCAGGTTAGTGGGGTGGGGAGGGAATGGGGATTTTGCAGTAACCTTCCCCTGCCATGCCCACCAAGCCATGCCCATAGAACTGATAGTAAAAAAAAAAATTGAATCTCACCACTGATCTCATTCAAGAAGTTTCTTCAGCCCTGAGCTGAAGAAGCTTCTTGGAGGAGAAGCAAAATGTCTTCAGAGAAAACCAGAAAGTCCAGTTGCCTCTTGAAAAAAGCACCTTTGGGACAATCATGACCTGGATGACTGAAAAGCTTCATAGATATTAGTCTTTTACTTACAGTAATTTAATGAACTTTAACACTGAAAAAAGTGACTTATAACCGGTTCTCACACACCATCCCCATAGTTACGTGGTCAAAATTGGGATGCTTAGTAACCAGCATTATTTACAATGGCCCCAGCATCTTGGGGTGGGACTGTCATTTGCAACCTTCCTAGGAAACTTCTGACAAGCGAAGTCAATGGGGAAAGCCAAATTTGCTTATTGACTGCATGATGCACTGTAATGATTTGCTTAACAACTGCGGCAAAAAGGTTGTAAATGGGACATGACTCCGTTAACAACTGCCTTGCATAGCAATAGAAATTTTGGCCCACTGTAGTTGTACTGCAGGACCACTGTTAAGTCCCAAAATGCTTTTTCAAGAGGGTTAGGGTGAAAGGACTTTGAAGATGTTTCTCTTCTCATCCAAGAAGATGTCCAGAAAAATGCAGACTCTAGGAACCATTTGCACTTCAGTTTGAGATAAAGACAGCACAGACTCATCCCCAACAGCCTGCAACTGGATTCAACAGGGAAGGGACACAGCCAGGGCAGAAAATGTCCTGCCGAAAGCACAGTTCCACAACACAGTTCTTTCTAAGTTCCAAGAAGGCTCTACATCCACTTGCATTACTCAGGTGAACCTGAGGATACAGGCAAAACTTCAAGCGGGCTCAATGACTCTTTTTTATTGTTGTTAGTTGCAAAATCATGACCGACCCATCATGACCTCATGGACAATTTTCCTCTAGGCCTTCCTGTCCTCTACCATCTTCTGGAGTCCATTTAAGCTCATGCCAACTGCTTCAGTGATTCCATCCAGCCACCTGACTCTTTAAGAGAATGTAAATGTCTGCAAGCAATACAAATCCTTCCATTCACCACCATCCAGTCAGGGCTGAAGAAGCTTCTTGGATGACAAGTGAAACATCTTCAAGGAAAAAGAAAGTCCAGTTACCTCTTGAAAAAGCACCTTTGGGACAATCATGACCTGGATGACTGAGAATCTCCATAGACAACTGTTAAGGTTCTTTTATCCAATCTTACTCCTGTCTATTCAGAAGTAACTCTGAGTTTTTGTAATTCTAAGATTCTCTTATGGTTAACATAGCTGTGGGGGTTTTTTTTAACTAAAAAAAGCAAAGACTCCGTCAAACTGAGCATCATATAAATTTCTTAGCAGCTGTACAGAAGTGGTCTTCCATTTTCTTTTGTTTTTAATACAAGTTTAGTAGAGTTAAGAATAACAATAATACAGAAGTATCACATTAATACATCAAAATTAATAGACAATGCTGACTGGACCAGTTTGTGGCAATGCTAGGGATTGAATTGACCTCCTATAACAGTACACCCAGGAGCAGTTTAGCCAGCTTACGTAAATAAAAGTTGGCATAGAGTCCTCATACTGAAAAAATCTAGGCAATGTAGTTTTATGCGCGCTCTTTGGAAACAAGAGATTATTCTGCATCAATCTGCTTTGCCAGCATGCAAAATGAAAACTGAATGAAAAACAAAACAAAACAGGACGGTTCTAAATCTTCACCTCAAATTTAGGAAGCAAAATCATTTATGCTAGGGATACATAAAATTAACTGCCATCTAATTGCATTCTGGTGCTGTGACACAAGGAACATTTGTAGGAAATACCTTCTGTGGGTGTAGCGAAAGAATCTGAAATGATTGCTGGCTTTTGGCATATTCTATTCTATTCTATTCTATTCTATTCTATTCTATTCTATTCTATTCTATTCTATTCTATTCTATTCTATTCTATCCCTCCCTTCCCTTCCATTTCGTAAAATAATTTGATATGATTGCTGGCTTTTGGCATATGAGGGGTTGCCTATATTCTATTTTGTTCCGTTCCATTCCATTCCATTCTGTTCCATTCCATTCCATTCCATTCTTATTATTACATGTAATGTGCAACATTTGCAGACTCCAGAATATAGAAAGTTCTATTTTTGCCTTTAGCATAGTGATGAATGTAGGTATGTCTTTCTCAACAAGGAACTTTGCAAATGTACTGGATTGTAGTCTCCATAATCCCATAAAATATAAGACTTCATTCATTCATTCATTCATTCATTCATTCATTCATTCATTTATTCAATTTTTATAGCTGCTTGTCTCAAGTAATGACCTTCGATGACTTACAAATTGAAAACTATACAAACAATTCATAAAAAAACATATAAAAAAAATCCAAAAGAAATTTGAGAGTTGGAATTTCAACACTATCTATCCAAAGTATACCAGAGGAAGAAGGCTCAGATAGAACTCTAGAAGCCATTAAAAGTGGAATAAATCTTAATCCCGGAACATTCTTTAATTTTCTTGATTCCATGTTAAAATAAAACATTCAAAGTTTGGCAGGTCGTTATGCTGGTTTGATCCACAGCAGACAGAATGAAAAACAACAACTGGGTGTTCAGTTATTTATGTAGTTAATGCATTTTAGTAACAGCTAGGGAAGAGAAAATAGAACTGTACAGACTGAGTGGCTTCAGAAAAAAAAATTAACAGCAGATAAGGGAATAGAAAAACAAGACAGACTCCTTTGGTAGTAAAAAGAATATAAATTTTTAAATAATTAATGCTGAACAGATAAAGGCTGCATTTTTCCTACCAACTTTCATTCAATTAAATGCATGAGAATTATGATATTCAGATAAATTCTGATGGAATAAGAAAGAAAGGAAAGTGACCTTGAGATATGTATAGACCCCAATTGCCAAGGAAACAAAGGCTAAAACATTACAGCAACAGAAGTCCAGAATGTCCAGATAATGATCAGAAGTGACTCAGATAGATATCTCCCTAACTGCACATATTTAAATGCCTTTGAATCATGAATTTCTCTGTAGTAGTTAAGGCACCGGTTTAGAAAGAGAGAGGCTGTCAGTTCCAGTCCTATCTTAGCCATAAAGCTGACTGGGTGACTTTGGGCCAATCACCAGGAGACTGGGAGTTCTAGTCCTAAACAAAATAAATAAATGCAATACAACTGGATAAATAAATGAACTAATGCATACATTTATTCCTTGCTATTTGTCATTTTTAAGACTATCTTTTTTATTTCCCCTACAATAATATTGTGTTTTTTCTCTAGTGATTATGGAAATACTCTAAAAAAATGGTGTCATTTATACATATAGGTTTATTCTTCCCGTCCCGTCCCGTCCCTTCCCTTCCCTTCCTTTTCCTTCTTTGTTTCCTTTTGTTTCTTTTTCTTTTTCCTTCCCTTTCCTTCCCTTCCCTAGTTTTCCCTTCCGTTCCCTTTGCCCCTTTTCCTTCCCCCTTCCCCCTCACCTCCCCTTTTAAAATCCACTCTAAAATTCAAATAAGGTCTCTCTAAATTACATTTCTGACTAATGGTCCTTGCCGCCCCTACCCTGAATACTATGGTATAAAATTGTTTTACTTATCTCTTTAAGTAAAGTATTTCAGAGACGATGCTACTAAAACCAGCCTCTTCATTTGTGATTCTATGCTTATAGCATAATCTATGAGCATAATCTAATCTAGAATAGCATAATCACTAGCACTTTATGGCTATCTGGAATCTAAGCCTGGAATAGGCAAAAAAAAGCTTATCTCTCATATGTAGCTAAGAAAATCTTAAAATGCACAATATTATGCATTCTGTTCTTAGAAAGGGATGTTTATGGAATATTGCAAACATTTAGCATTTCTACAGCGCTGCCAGACCATTTCATGTTATCTCAATAGCTCCTTATTATTTTATTTATAATGCCCCTAAGACCATTTTCTAGACCGAAAATGCAGTTTAAATAGTCTATACTAGGTACTGGAAAAAAGCCAGTTTCTTATATTCTTTAATAGCAATAAAAGAAACTGTGGATAAAGTTTCAATCTACATTTGAGTGTTATGGTAGCCACAAATGGGGTCAAAAAAGTCAAGATGGCAGCTATTTTTTAATTCCTTTCTGCCTGTGGGATTGTGTTTGCATCACCTTTTCTTCCTTACAATTTGTATTGATAGAAAGGCAAAGGAAAAAAAAAGTATTCCAAATATTGCAGCCAATTTTTCTTCCTTATTGCAGGTAGTCCTTGACTTACAAGTATAATTGAGCCCACAATCATGGCCATAAGTTGCAACAGTCATTAAGAAGGTCACCATATGTCTGAGTACAATTTTACAATTTTTTTTGTGCAGCCTTTAAGTCAGAGGTACCCAACCTGTGAGCTGTGGCCCACTACTGCGCCGCAGCCTATGTGCAACTAGGCCGCATGAGTAGCTGGCTGGCCCATATGCACAGCCCCATTCGTGTGAGCATCCCGGGTGCTCGGGGCCTCATTCATGCGAGCAACGGGAACGGCTGTCCACCCCCCCCAAAACCATCCTCTCTTTTCCCTCTTCCCCCTCTGGGCCACCAACCCAGAAAGGTTGGGGAACTCTGATTTAAGTGAATGGTCATAAAACGAACACTGTGTTTGTAAAGTGACTTCAGCAGTCATTAAGCGAACACTGCGGTTGGTCAACCCATAAAATATTTCTATGGTCTTTTTAGCGTTGTCAACAGAAAGGGAGGGGGGAGCAGTGTGGCAGCTTGGAAATCGAAAGTGCATTCCATAAATAGTTTTCAAAGATAGTAACTAGGTGACAGAAGTTTCTGCCGCACAAAATTCTAACCGGAGAGCATGATTGATGACCTTGGCTATGGGTGTGTCCCATTGGAGAATATGAATTATGATACACCCAGGGGGTGGAAGGGAAAACCAGGGTCAAGGGTGACAATGAATTATGTGTCTCAGAGTCGGCTACACCCAGACAGTGCTGGACATGTTAACTCCCAATAAATCCTTTTGAAGTTTTGGAAGTTTGGCTCGAGACTCATGATTTAATTGGGGTAACTGCCGGAATCCTGACACAGTCATTAAGTGAATCCATTGTTTGCTATTGGTTCTTTTTATTGCCAGAAAATAGAAATAAACACCGGTTTCTGTCAAAAACATCACAAAACATAGTCTCATGTTCATGAGATGCTTCAAACAGCCATAAATGCAGACCGGTGGCTGAGCACCTGTAACGTGGTCACGTGTCTACGAAAGGGGCATCAGAACTTCAAATTTGGGTCATAAGTTCTGGTTTGAGGGATCTTGTTAAGCACAGGGGGAAATCAGGAGATTCAGGCAATTCAAATGAGTATAAATATTTATTGCAGGCTTAAGCTCTCTACAAGAATCTGACCAACTAACAGTCAAGGGAAATGAGCAGGAGATAAAAAAAGGCATCCAAGGTGGGCTGGACTTACATATCTTGTGAGCAGACTTATGACAGGTTTGACCCCTCCCTCAGGCTCAACTTGGTCACCTCCTACATCTCCTGTTATAACTTCAAACAGTTGCTAAACAACTGGTTGTAAGTTGAGGACCACCCGTATTTCTTTCTTAAATTATGATATTGGTCATAAGTAAGTAAGTAAGTGAGTGAGTGAGTGAGTGAGTGAGTGAGTGAGGGAGGGAGGAAGGAAGGAAGGAAGGAAGGAAGGAAGGGAGGGAGGGAGGGAGGGAGGAGAAGGAAGGAAGGAAGGAAGGAAGGAAGGAAGGAAGGAAAATGCTGAGTTTCTCACCCCTTCTCCCAATGATCTATCTGAATGATGTTGTAGAAGAGTGTTGTGGAGGGTTATGTGCTGCACTTGGTTAATTGTGAGACAGCCACAAGTTCTGGAAATCCAGACTGTACTTTCTTATCCAGAGCACGGCACACAGTTCAGTTCAATATCTGCTAGACTTCAAATAGAAGCACAAGGGGCACATTTTGTAATTATGAGAGAAGAGGAAAATCAGGTGGTCGGGGAGATATTTACCACCACTCCATCCGCCCATATTTACATTGCTTTAATTCGTTTACTGTTTGCAAACGTGCCCAGGTTTGAACTATTTTAGTGCTGTGCATTTAATGGAGATATTTTCTTAACAAGCGATCCCTTCTAGCTGATAGTGAGGGGTAGAAGAAACAGGACATTTTCCTTTCAGTTTTCTCCTTGGCAAACTGCCACTAAAGTAATTAATTTCTAATTTTATCAGCAAACACACCCTGTGATTAAGTTCAGTCCCTTCCTGTCCATTTCCAAAGGACTCCAGAATTTTTTTCCCCTTTGTTTCATATCGAATAGATAGAGTAAGCTCAGAATTGGGGCTGTAAAGATTTTTTCCCCATGACACTCTACGGAGGTGAAAATTGGATTTTGAAGAAGCCAGCTAGAAAGTGTGTTGATGCTTTTGAACTTTGTTATTGGAAAAGGCTGCTGAGAATACCGTGAACAGCCAAGGAAACAAACAAATTGATCACAAAACAAATCAATCCGGAATTGTCACTTGAGCCACAAATGAACAGGGTCAAATTGTCATGTTTTGGATACATTTCTATAATGTTAAGACAGGTGCAGAGGTGGGCTTCACAAAATTTAACAGCTGGTTTGCCTAGTGCAGAACCGAAAATATGACTGCACGCTTCAAAGTCATGGCAATTTCATGCACACAACTTCCAGCACACCTTCTCGGGCAGCCATGGTGAATAGAGCGAGCAAGGTGCGGAAATAAGCTGGGCTGGGTGGGTGGGGCAAGCAAGCCAGTGAGTAAGATATATAGGATGGGATAGCACCGAGGCAGGTGGGCGGGCCCAGCCGGTGGTCGGAACTACCAGTACGGGTGAACCGGTCTGAACCGGAAGCAGCCAACTTCTGGACAGGTGAAAGAAAACTGAAGAAGGAGTATGGCTAGCATGCTGACCTAATAGGAAGGCATAAATAATAATAAGGTCACACTGATGTGTTTAGCTAATGGATTATTAGTAATCGCACCATTCTGTAATTTCCATTGGGCCTGCCTTTTTGGGTATCTTGTCTTTGCAATGCAGTTTAAGCTCTGTATACACTTATACTTATTATCTTGTAAACAATTGGCAAATCAAATAAATAAATAAATAAAATAAATAAATAATCGCACCATGCTGTAATTTCCATTGGGCCTGCCTTTTTGGGTATCTTGTCTTTGCAATGCAGTTTAAGCTCTAGTTGAGCTTTGGCACAGAGCTGCTGGGCTTTGTTTGTACCAGGACATTCTGTATTTATGTTAATAAAATTATGTCTTATCTTCAAAGAGATGTGGTTGCTTTATGTGAGTCAGATTTGGGCCACAGCCATATACCAGTGATGGCTAACCTTTTCGTTGTCACATGACAAAAGTGCGGTATCTGCCGTGCATGCCTGCACCCATAATGCAATGTGCGCATGACCCCCTGCCCCCCTACACATGTGTGCGTGACCCCCCTGTGCCTCACGCCTTTGCGCATGCACATGTGTCTCCCAGACGTGCGTCTCAACCCCTGTGCATGCACGGCAGATACCCGACAATCAGCTGGCTGGCAGGGGGCGCGCGCGCATGCACAGTAGATCAGTTCCTGGAGACAGCTCGCATGCTGGCAGAAATGGCTCTGCATGCCACTTCTGGCACACATGCCATAGGTTCACTATCACGGCCATATACTTTACTTTGTTACTCTGTGAAATATTTGATGCACATAGAATACTAGCAGGGTAGAGACAAAGATTAGTAGATACTTTCCTTCACAGGCTCTCTTTGAGAAAGGAAAAAATAACTCTGACCTCCTTGCTAGGAGCCAACATCTGGCTCTTTTGGACAGTGGGGAAAATTGAGTTATTCTTGAAGTAGTAGCATCCAGGGACTGTATTATGATTTTATTGATGTGCTCTTTGTGGTTTGAGATTTGATTTAATTGCATTAGAACTTTAATATTGTAATGAAGAGTGTAAGCTGCTTAGAGTCATTGTTTGATTGGGTCAGCATATAAGTCTTAGTAATTTTTTGTTTTAAATGTAAGTCATTTACTTTTTACGTAGTTACTTGCATTGTAATATGGGTCATATTTCTGCAACTATCCACCCTTCTAGCGGGACATTTAATTGCTGGGTTTCAATGTTAACCAAGGTTTTTGCTTACATTGCCTTACGCTTTTATGAATCACCCCATTTCTTAATTTTTTTATTTTAAAAAGAATATTTACCATCAGGTCCACATAGGAGGGTCCAATTAAACTGATTTATTGCTAATCATACCTATCTTCTCAACTAACAATTCGCATCTGCTTGGATTTAGATAAGGGTCAATGGAATTCAAGGGAGGTTGGACTTATTTCACTTGTGACTATGTAGGAATTCTAGGCTGATTCCTCTTTTAATTCTGCCCCCAGGTTCTGCCACTCCTTCTCCTATGCTATTACAGTGCAGGTAGTCCTTGATGTAGAACACTTAGTGATCATTAGAAGTTACGATGGCACAGCTAGAAGGAAAAAAGAAGGAAGACCAGGGAAATCTCTCTAAAATTAAAAGAAATAATAAAGCCGAAAAATTTAGAGATAAGGGCTAGGGATTTTAAAAGGGGGATACCACATGGAATATATATTGGTATTTCGTTTAAAACTTGCTGGGAAATATCTTAGGAATGTATAATTACATATATATATGAATATGAACTGTATATGAAATATGCTGTTATGAACCCTTTTTTGGAGGATTAAAACAAGGAAATGGAAATGAATTAAAAATATGATTATTAATGATTATAAGTAAAGTGAAGATAAAATGAGATATATTAAGAAGCTATTTTAATAATTTATTGGAGGGGATACTTTAAAATATATACATTTTAAAATATACAGTTATCATTTAATGGATATTAGAAGTGTACAATGAGAATATTTTATTATGATCATAGTAGGGGAATGGAAAATACCATGTGGATCCTAAATATATTGGCTTTATTTTACTTTTACTCTTTTTAGATTGTTTATTATATATCGGCTTAGAGAAAAATTAAGGATAATAATGATGTGTAATGTAAAATAAAATAGGTGGTAAGCTGAAAATGGAAATAATAGGGGATAAAGAATTGAAAACTTGTGTGTGGATGAAATGATATTGATATTGAATCAATGAACCGAAATATGAAATGCAAATTTATTTAAAGATGAGTGAAATGGATAATAATATGAGCTGATATGGTATAAGATTAATGGAAATGAAACCATGACTATGTACAAGTGTTATAATCTGGAAACATGTTGCCCACGTGGAAAGGTGTGTAAAATAAAAATAAAAAACTGTTTATGTATATATATATATAAAAAGAAGTTACAATGGCACTGAAAAAAGTGACTTATGAATATTTTTCACGCTTATGACCCTCAGGGTGATTTACATTTGGATGCTTGACAACTGACTCACATTTATGACGGTTGCAATGTCCCGGGGTCACGTGCTCACTTTTCGTGACCTTCTGACAAGCAAAATCAATGTGGAAGACAGATTCACTTAATAACCATGTTACTAATTGAACCGCTTCTATGATTCACTGAACAACTGTTCCAAGAAAAGTCAGAGAGTGGGGCAAAACTCACTTAACAAATGTCTCGTTTAGCAACATACATTTTTGGACTCAATTGCGGTCGTAAACTGAGGACTACCTGTACTGCAACCGTGAAAGAGAAAAAAACAGAGAAAACAACATATAAAAACCAATGAAAAATGATGATATCCAACAAACAGTTATGAAATTGTAGTGCCAGAAGAAACAAAAAGAAAATTAAAAATAATAAAATATTAAATAAAGAAAACCCTCCAGAAAAATGGGCATATTAGATGAATATAAACCATCTTCTACATCACACATTCATTTAAACAGTTAAAGAGCCATAGCGGCGCAGTGGTTAGAGTGCAGTACTGCAGGCTACTTTTGCTGACTGCTGGCTGCTTGCAATTTGGCAGTTTGAATCTCACCAGGTTCAGGGTTGACTCAGCCTTCCATCCTTCTGAGGTGGATAAAACGAGGACCCATATTGTTTGGGGGCAAGAGGCTGACTCTGTTAACCACTTAGAGAGGGCTGCAAAGCACTGTAAAGCTTATAAGTCTAAGTGCCATTGATATTGTGTTATAAGTTATAAGTCTAAGTGCTATTGATATTGTGCTCTTAATCAATATTCCCAGTTAAGTGGAATGCAAGTGGCCAATTTTAGGAGATGGGTTCTCGTTCCCATTGAACTGGTTCTTGAAATGCCAAGGAATACCTCAACGGCAGCTTTAGCGCGTTCAAATTCCTCTTCCATGGAATGATTTCGGGATAGGAGTGGTTTTCCCCAACATTGTTCTTTGGTTGACCGGCCCTGGAAGAACATCAGAATCAGAAAATAAGGCAAACTGAAGCATGATATTCATTGAAAGAATCAGAATCAGCCAATGCTTAGGGCTAAGTTGAGGTTTGTATCTGGAATAAATATATTTTCAAATGGAGCTTCTCTTCTACTAGTGATTGCATCCATGCATTTTTCTTAGCAGCACTAGGGTGTAAAAAAAGTATTTCTTTATTCAAATTTACTATAGCTGCCCAACTTCAATGGACTCCTAAGTTTGTTATTCCTTTGTCATTGTTTTTGTTTTTCTTCTTCTTATGGATTAGTCTAATAATTCCCCAATGGTTTCCTACTCAAATACTAGCCAAGGTGACCCTACTCAGCTTTCAAGATAAGCCATACATAAATAGATGCTGACAACTCTTGAATTTGCAGTTGTGATATTTGGTCTAGGAACTGTGAAACTGTTATTTTTTTTAGGACATCTTATTCTACTCTCAATTACAGGTAGTCAGATTAATAGATTAACAGAGTTGGAAGGGACTAGGTCATCTTGTCCAACCCCCCCCCCCACCCAAGCAGGAGACCCTACACCATTTCTGACAGTTGGCAGTCTAGTCTCTTCTTGAAAGCCTCCAGTGGTGAAGCTCCCACATCTTCCGTCTGCTTTTCCCTGAGAGCCAGCTTATGGTTTTCCTTTGCTCTTCTCTCCTTTCCTCTCTGTGCATACATGCATTTGGGAATGGGCTCCATCTCTTCCTCCCTCTCACTCAGCTCAGGCCCTGAAGACAGCTGCCTCTCCACTTGGGCCAGGACGGATTATCAAGTTACAAAATCCAAGTCATGTGCCCCTCCCTCACAAGTGCTTGAGGTGGGGAAAAATATTTTGAATAGAATGGAAAGTACTTTGCTAGATGAAAGCTGGAATCATGGCTGCCTACCAACGATATTGGTGGCCAAAGGCCAAGTTTTGTCTCATTGTTAACCTCCATCAGTCTTCCCTTTGCCTGAAGTGAAGCCATTGCTTGATCATAGACCAGTTCTTTGTCAACAGCACTGAAGCCCATATCAAACATTTTCTCATCAATCACAGCTTCTAAGCCCCTCACTGATTACATTTTCCACTTTGGCCAGGCGGTAGTTATTTGTCGATACCATCCCTAGCTTTTTCCTTTGTTCCGGCTCTATCTTTGGATTCCTCTCATGGGAACAAGTACAATGCAAGTGTATAAGCCCTTTTTTCATTTAAAATAAAAAGCCCTTTCTAAAGTCACGGATGTGGTGAAAAGAAATTTCAACTTTCAATGCAGGGATAAGCTACGGAGTGACTTAAAAACGTCGGCTTTGCTAAGCCCGTGATTTCCATACTTCTCTGAGGTCAAACTCATTAACCAGATGTCTTTCCAACAAAAGGGGGGAAACCACACGTGCTTATATGATTTTTCTTTGGATCATTATTATTCTTGGGGTTACTCAGTTGTAAAGAGTTGCCAGAGTGCATAAAACACTGAGCTAGGTGTTGGCTTTTTTTTTTCTCCTTTGGGAGGATGAAAAGGATCTGCTAATCTTAGGCTGAGTGCTACTGAATGAAGAACAAGTTGGAGCAGGCTGGGGGCTGGGGCATTCTGGGAGTTGAAGTCCACATAACTTAAAGTTGCCAAGGTTGAAAAACACTGGGTTAGAGCATGCTGCCTCACAATTCTCAGCTGATTAAGATGACAGGGGAAGTGGTACTGTGTAATAGGCGCACAGGAGCATAAGCAGGTATGTAAGGTATAGCCTTAATGGGCCATTAGACTGTTTAATATTCATAAATTAATCTCAATGCAAGGTCATCTGGAATGCAGATGGTTTTTCTACTACTGCTAAGCATATAGTGACTAGAAATGGCCTCTATCCGTATGCTCATGCACATTTCCCAAAGGTACTTTTTCAAAGGGCAACTGGACTCCTGTTTTTCATTGAAGACATTTTGCTTCTCATCCATAAAATATAACCTAATAACAGAGTTGGAAGGGACCCTGAAAATCTTCTAGTCCAACTCTCTGCTCAAGCAGGAGACCCAATACCATTTCAAACAAATGGTTCTCCTGTCTCTTTTTGAAAGCCTCCGGTGATGGAGCCCCCACAACTTCTGAAGGCAAGCTGTTCCATTGGTTAACTGCTCTCACCATTTCTCCTTAGTTCTAGGTTGCTTCTCTCCTTGGTTAGTTTCTATCCATTGTTTCTTGTCTTGCCTTTCGGTGCTTTGGAAAATAGTTTGACCCCCTCATCTTTATAGGAGCCCTTCAAATATTGGAACACTGATATCATATCTCCCCTAGTCCTTCTTTTCAATAGACTAGACAAGCAATTTGTCAACCCTGAATGAACCTTGCTGAAGCTATCTTGGAGGCTTCAGAATTGCCACACAGCAGTGGAAAGGGGGGAAATAGTTAGACGGACGAAAACAATAAAGTTTTCCTGTGGGAACCAAGGACATTCTCACAGGTGGCTGGCCAGAGGAGGAGTCAGTAACCCAGCAACTGGTAAGCACCTGGATTGGACAGTGTGACCAGTGACTTGGGGGGAAGGGGAAAACTTTTACTTTGAATTAGGTGAAAGCAGTGGGAAACCTCAGAATTGGCTTTCAACAGTTTGTGCCAATATGATGTATCCAATAAACTGTTCTTTGGGGAACTCAAGTGCTTCGGAGTTTGTTTTCTATGGGTGCATTACTTGGAACACTGACACAATTCCTGTAACCATTCTTTGTATGTTTTAGCCTCCAGCCCCCTAATCATTGTTGTTGCTGTACATTGTACATTATTGTACTCTTTCTGAACCAAAAAAGCTTCTTGGATGAGAAGCGCAACGTCTTCAAAAGAAAAAACAAGAAATTCTAGTTGCCTTTTGAAAAAGCATCTTTGGGACAACCATGACCTGGATGACTGAGAATCTCCATAGTTGTTCATGCATATTCAACACATTTCATCAGTCTATTGGTCGTTTAATATAGGACACTTTCTGCACCTATGGAAGGACTGGAGACCTGATGTACCACAATGGTTAAAATGTATTTCTAGTATCTGGCCTGAATTGGTATTAAGCAAACTCAAGTCCTTGTAACAACATTTATGGCAGGGTGATTCCCGTTCATATCCCTGCTGCATTATTGAGATATTCTTTATTCTGAATAAAGTATGTCCCAAATTCAGAGTTTCTCTGCAACTATCACTGTTTTTTTTTAAATGTTGATTTAATTCTTGTTTATGTTAAGTATGCACGTCCTTAAAATCAGTCAACTGATAGAATCAAAAACAATCTAGCAAGAGTCCAGAGGTTAAATCTGACAGAATTAAACATACATTTTTTAAAAGGCATGCTTTCTTCAAGTGTCTTTGATCGTTGTGCAACATACTTGAACGTGCATTAATTTATATGGACTTTTCCAGATGGGAATAACTGACCCCAGTGTTTGATTGATCGACTGACTGATTCAGCATCAGAATATTTCCTGTTCACTGCTGTTCTGAAGAATGGGTGAATTCTCCTTCAGGGTAATATTTAACATTTAATAAATGTTACCCCAATGATTTCTGTGCACTTTCAAGTAGTTGTACTTGGAAGATACATCAGCAAATGACATGGCTAGAGTAACATCCTTGCTCCTGAAAGGGAATGGGACCACTTGCCACAGCCAACTTGCTGCGGCCAACCAGGGGTGGGATTCTACCAGTTTGAACTGGTTCGGGCGAACCGGTAGTTCCGGTGAGCATTTGGCACCACCCATCCAACCCCTGCTCTTTCCTGTCCTTTACATCCAGATTTTTTAGCACAGCTGTTTCACACATCAGAGTGATTTGCTGTGCATCAGCTGTTTTACTCACCGGGGATACAGCAATTGAGTTGAAAATGGGCTTTTTTAAAATGTAGAGCACACCCGCGAACTGCACATTTGGCATGTGTGCACATAAAGCACACGTGCGCATGTGAAGCACGTGCTCACTGAATTGGTTGTTACACTGGTTGAATCACACCACTGTGGCAAACTCACCATGGCCAACTTGCAACAGACAACTCATCACGGCCAATTTGCTGTGGAACAACTTGCCACGGCCAACTTGCCATGGGAAACCCTACCGCAGAATAATTTTAACAATTCTATTTAATTAAATAAAAAATATTGTAATTTTTGACATTCCCATTTCATTCTGTCTCTCCCTTTGCACCTTTTCTTTAATGGCTCTATTCCACCAATTCTTTGATATTAGTGTAACTCTTGTCCTATGACGAGTTGTCTTGCAGCGAGTTGGCCGTGGCAAGTTGGCTGTGGTGAGTTAGCCATCGTGAGTTGGCCATGGTGTGTTGGCCATGGCAAACTCACCGTGCGAATTGTCATAGACCCACAGAATTAAACTCAAAAGGTTTCTATTGCTAGTTATGCAGATTATTGTTGTGGTTCGCCAGCAGCCTGTGCAGACAGCAGCGGAATTGGACAGTGGGGAAGAATGGGGATCAGTCAGGGAGTCTGGAGAGGACTTGGATGATGGGGCCAGGACCATCTGGGTGTGGGGTGCTGCCTCCGGAGCCTCCAGAGTCTGGCAGCAGTGAGTCAGAGGACCCAGGGGAGCACGTGTGCGCAGAGCTGCTAGAAGGAGAGAGCAGCTGAAAGAAAAGGGGCGACTCGGGAGTAAGGCTGGGAGGCAATTGCCCCTCCCATAAGGTATAAAGAACAGACAAAGATGATGAAACCTTTGCAGGAAGCAAAGTAATTCGTTTGGTTCAGATTCATTCTTGAAGCTCTTTGTACTTCAGTTGGGTTTTTTTCTAGTTCATTTGATACTTCTGTTATTGGCAGCACTTCCCAGGAAAGAAAGGTGGGTGCTTATCTCGAGGGACTGTTTGAGATTAATTCCGGCTGGGAATGAAAACAATTCCCAGCATTGCAATAAAACAAGACTTGTTTTTAAAATAAGCGTGTGCATAATTACGGTCTAGGAAGCCTTGGTCAGGACAATTATGACATCCATGCATGGAGGTTACAGTTTAACATAAAGAGATTATAGTTTAACATAAACATAATTTGCCTTCTGTAACATGCAAATACACAATACAAGAAAAAGAGCAACTTTGCAATTGCTAACTTAGCAGTTGCAATGATTCACTGACCAATCGTGGCAAGAGAGTTCATAAAATGGGGCAAAACTCACTTAACAACTGTCTCCCTTAGCAGCACAAATTTGGACTCAATTATGGTTGTTAAGTTGCTGTAAGTTTGTACCTGTAGATCCTGGACTGCTTTTATAAATGCATCATAAAAATATTACATTAAATGTCAAATACTATTAATATTACTAATGGCATGTAATGATGCAGATATCAGGATTAATACTATTGATTTGCAAAATATGAGTATTATCTGGAATATTCCATAATTTTGGCCTGCTTCAAAACAGGACTAATTGAATTAAATGCTCATCTCTTACCTTTGGTGCGGGGGCTAATTCTAAATCTGTGGTTGAAATCGATTCTAATGTGGTTTTACTGGTGGCCAGTTCAGGCTGCGACCTGTTTTCTGCCAACCTACAAAAGAACAAAATGTCAACTTTGAAAATTGTACACCCTCAGACTGCAACACCAACATAGCTGGCCTTGATTACATCACTTCCAAATCATGGTTCTAAGCCCTTTCACAGTAAACAAAATTCAGGGTAAAAAAAAAAAATGGATAGCAGCAATATAAGAAAGACCTTGAGTTCTCAGCATTTGGCTGCATTAGGATTTGAGTGAGGTTAGAGGAGAGGATTATGTCCTTCCCCCACATTTATGCATTTTGTGAAGAGAACTGGACTGCAAACTCTGAAAGGTGAGAAGCAACAGTATTCTGATTTCTACCTTGGTTCGTGAATTGCTCATTTGCTAAGTTCATAATGCTTTCAAAATGTTCTACTTCTGACTTTTAAAAATTATCTCTCCCTCAGCTATCTATTTATTCATCTTCTCTGTCCACCCACCCACCCATCTTCTAGCTAACATTTCTCTCTTATCTATCATCTATCACCTATTTGTCATCTATCTATTACCCATCTATCATCTCTATCTCTATATCTGTCTGACCGTCCGTCCGTCCATCCATCCATCGATTCATCCATCCATCCATCCATCCATCCATCCATCCATCCATCCATCCATCCCCCACCCACCCACCAGAGGTGCTATTCGACCAGTTCGCACCTATTCGGGCGAACCGGTAGCGGTTATTTGGCATGGGTTGCCGAACCAGTGGCAATCCTTGGCTGGCCATGCCCCCAACCCGGTCGCCCGATGTCACTTGTGATGTCACTTATGATCACTCTCCTAGCTTTCCATTCCCCACATCCTCTTTCTCCCTGAGGAAAAGGAAGAAAGGCATGGACGCTACTCACTTTCCCTCTGTGACTAAAGTGCCTGGAGTGAGAAGGAGTGCGGTCTGACAGAGGGGGTGGGGGTAAATCGAGCCTTGGAGCACTTTTGCAACATAAAAGAATCCACTCAAGCCTTGAAGAAATTTAAAGGAGCTGCTTCCAAAATGCTTGTCTGTTAAGTGCTCTGTGTGTGTGTGTGTGTGTGTGTATGAGAGAAAGAAAGAAAGAAAGAAAGAAAGAAAGAAAGAAAGAAAGAAAGAAAGAAAGAAAGAAAGAAAGAAAGAAAAAAAGAAAAAAAGAAAGAAAGAAAAAATAGGAAGAGAGAGAGAGAGATAAAACTCTGTGCTATTATTTTTAATTGTTCCATTATTTATCATGTGTTAATATTTTACACTGTCCCTACACCTAGAGTGATTTTTCTGCCTCTCTTTTGCCCAGGGCTACCACATATTTTTCAGGGTTTACATGCATTCAATGTCAATAGTCCAGAGCATAAAATACACATGTGTTTAACAAGAATTGAAAGGGACCTTGGAGGTCTTCTAGTCCAACCCCCAGCTCAGACAAGAAAACTGAGGATGCCAAACTCTGAGTAGAAATCCTAGGAAAGGTGTCAGAATAATACTTAGAAGGGACCTTGGGGTGAACCCTATACCATTTCAGAGAAATGGCTGTGTAGTCTTTTCTCAAAAACTTCCAGTGACAGGCAGTTCCACTGGTTAATTGTTCTCACTGTCAGGAAGTTTCTTCTGAGTTTTAGGTTGCTTCTCTCTGTTCAGTTTCCATCCACTGCTTCTTGTTTGCCTCCTGGTGCTTTGGAAAATACACCCCCCTTTCTTTGTGGCAGCCCCTTAAAAGCCTGTTGCCTATCACACTCTTGGGTAAAGCATGTGAGCCATTTCCTCCTTTCAGTGGTCCATGAAAATACATCTATAGTATGTAGATAATAAAGTCAAAAAAGGTGAACAACATTTTTACAGAACTATAGATAAGTTGAGGCTGGATGACAAGGAATGGCTGGGAGGGGAGGGGCCAGGTGAGGCACCCCTTGATGTGAGTGACATTCAGTTGGCCACGCTCACCCAGTCACATGACCACTAAGCCACACCCACCCAGTCACATAACCACAAGCCACGCCCACCAAATAAGCCATGCCCACAGAACCAGTAGTAAAATTTTTTGAATTCCACCACTGCTACCTACCTATCTCTATTTTCCACCCACCCATCTTCTAGCCATCATCTCTCTTATCTATCATCTATCTATTACTCATCTATTATCTCTCCCTCTCTCTTGTATATCTATCTATCTATCTATCATCTATCTATCTATCTACCTATCTATCTATCTATCTATCTATCATCTATCTATCTATCTATCTATCTATCTATCTATCTATCTATCATCTATCTATCTATCTATCTATCTATCTATCTATCTATCTATCTATCTATCTATCTATCATCTATCTATCTATCTATCATCTATCTATCTATTTATCTATCTATCTATCTATCTATCTATCTATCTATCTATCTATCATCTATCTATCTATCTATCTATCTATCTATCTATCTATCTATCTATCCATCTATCTATCCATCCATCTATCCATCTATCTTCCATCCTTCCATCCATCCACATAACTCCAATGATTCCAAAAAGCTTAACATATATACAATTGTTCATCCTCAAGGTGAATGAAATACAAACAATTGTAAGAATGAGCCCATGGATTTGTTATAATCCACGAGCTTTTGTTTTCCGACCATTTTATGTCTGTTTTCTGACCATTTTAACTTCAAAGTACTCTTAAGCATTTCTCTTTGTTCTCTTCCTGTAGTGTATTATTATACAATGCACACATATCTTGTTCTGGGCTTCTCTTTGCCTTCCCATTGATTTGGGTAATCTCCTTATGGTCATGAAAGTCAACTAAACTGCAGGTGTAGGATGGCAGGCTATGAATGGTGTATTGCTAAGGAATTAACCGCAGGTTGCCCAGAATCTGTACAATAAAAGAATAACAAAGTTGGAAGGGACCTTGGAGGTCTTCTAACCCAACTCCCTGCTCAATCAGAAGACCCTATAACATTTCAGACAAGCAGTTGTCCACTCTCTTCTTGAAAGCTTCCAGTGATAGAGCATCACAACTTCTGAAGGCAAAGCTGTTCCACTGCTTTATTGTCCTCGCTGCTAGAATGGTACAGGTAGAATCAGGTAGGATGATTCATCTCACCCAATGACAGGATTGGTCTCAGATAAAGTTAAAAGTACAAATTACCACATAAATTCTTTTGGTGGAGCTTTAGAAGATGATGATTTTCGCTCAGAACCTGAAGAACCTTTGCAAACTCTTTCTCCACGATGCTTGACTTCATCCCATTTTTCTAGCTGAGCCTGGATATTGACTAGGTAAGGTAAAAGAAAATGAATTTTCAGGACAAAAGCATATATACTGCATCAAGTGTCAACTCATAAAATATTTCTACGGTCTTTTTAGAGATGCCAACAGAAAGGGAGGGGGGGGAGAAAGGGGTTTGAAAGAGCCGTGCGGCAGCTTGGAAATCAAAAGTGCGTTCCATAAACAGTTTTTCAGAGATAGTAACTAGGTGACTGAAGTTTCTATCGTGCAAAGATCTAAATGGAGAACATGATGGATGACTCTTGGCTATGGCTGTGTCTCATTGGAGAATATGAATTACGATACACCCAGGGGGTGGGGAAACCAGGGTCAATGAATTATGTGTCTCAGACTCAGCTACACCCAGGCAGTGCCGGACATGTTAACTCCCAATAAATCCTTTTGAAGTTTTGGAAGTTTGGCTCAAGACTCATGATTTAATTGGGGTAACCGCCGAAATCCTGACATCAAGACTCTCTTCAGATAAGCTAGATGTCTTGTAGTTTCCTTAGCAACAGCAACACAGGAGTGGCTAGCTAGAGGTAGTCCTTGTGACTTACAATTGTTTAGTGACCGTTCAAAGTTACAATGGCACTGAAAAATTGTGACATGTGACTCTTTTTCACACTTACAGCTGTTGTGCTCAGGTAGGGCATGTCAATTTTTTCAACTTTCAAATTCCAAACATTAGGGGTGCTCAAAAGTTGTGACATTCCTTGGGGATTGTAAAGATATTTTGGTTACTTTAATATAATTTAGATGTGCTTGGTAAGTTACTACAGCTGAGTGAAAAAGTCCTGCACGCTTTACTGTTTATGACATTTTTTGGATAGGCCATTGATTTTATGATATTTTATGCTAACTGTTATGCAAATATTGTTATATTTAAATAAATACAGATGGTTTTTAAGTGAAAAGCATAAACTTTTTGCAATTTGGTGCTGTTTGGATGGAGATTGTGAATTTTCTTGCATGCTTACAATGACTATGAAAACAGATTAACTGATGCATACCCAGTGGCATACGTGTTGCAATAACTAAGGCCGATGCATATGTTTTGTTAACATTTTTATTGTTTGTGGCCCTGAAAAGGACCATTTAGGTAACCAAACAAGGTTACTAATATGAAGTTGGCCAGCCCTTGTTGCTAATCACCAGGCAGCATCGCTTCGGCATAGATTGTATAAGTCTTTGCACGTGATCTTGGGTGACAATTGTGGTGCCTTAAAAAGACTTTGGTTATATTAATAAAAATTATACATCTCAATCCGACTACAGACATTTTCATCAAAGTACTAATTTTGCATGGTTTCTATGAGTGAAAAGTTGATTCAACATGTGTAAATACAGCTTAAAACTGAAAGGGTGCAGGACTTTTTCACAAAGTTATGGTACACAAATACCATAACTTTTTAAACATTTTGTTACTTTCATGTTCCATGGCCACATGATCAAAATTCGAAAGCTTGGCAACTGGTTCCTATTTATGATGGTTGCATTATCCTGGGATCACGTGATCCTCCTTTGCGACCTTCTGACAAGCAAAGTCAATGGGGAAGCCAGATTCACTTAACAACAGCATTACTCACTTAACAACTGCAGTGATATACTTTTAACAAGTGTGGGAAGAAAGGCTGTAAAATGGGGCTGTAAAAATGCCCCATTTTACTTAACAAACACATTTTTCGGCAACAGAAATGTTGGGCTCAAACTGCGCCCATAAGCCAAGGGCTACCTGAACAGGTTGTCCTCGACTTACAACCATTATTAAGCCCAACATTTCTGTTGTTAAGTGAGACATTCATTAAGTGAGTTTCCTCTCCCCATTTTATGACTTTTCTTGCCACAGTTGTTCAGTGATTTACTGCAGTTGATAAGTTAGTAAGCCAGTTGTTAAGTGAATCTGTATTCCCAATTGACTATGCTTGTCACAAGGTTGCAAGAGGGGATCCCATGACCCTGGGACACAGCAAAGGTCATAAAGATGAACCTGTTGCCAATCATCTGAATGTTGATCACATCATCATGGGGATGCTGCAAAAGTCATAGCTATGAAAAATGGTTGTAAGTCACATTTTTCAATACTGTTGTAACTTTGAACAGTCACTAAACAAACTGTTGTAAGTCAAGGACTACCTGCACCCCTTTCTTCCAAGATGTTTCTTGGTCTAGCCCAGTGGTGGGATTCAAAATTTTTTATTACTGGTTCTGTGAGTGTGGCTTGGTGGGCGTGACAGGGAAAGGATATTGTAAAATCCTGATTCCCACCCCACTCCAGTGGGAAGGATACTGTAAAATCCCCATTCCCTCCCCACTAACCTGCTTTCCAGCTCCATTCTCCTGTGCAGGGCAACCAAAGAAGACCCAGCCGATCAGCTGGGACTTGGGAGGCAGAGAATAGATGGGGGACGAGGCCAGTCAGAGGTGGGATTTGCCGGTTCTCTGAACTGCTCAAAATTTCCGCTACCAGTTCTCCAGAACTGGTCAGAACCCGCTGAATACCACCTCTGGTCCAGCCTATTCTCTGGGCTCGACAGCGTGAACTAAGGATGACTTTGAATAGTTTTTTCCATTTCAGAAAGGTTAACTAAGTCAGTGCAGGAAAAGGGCATCTCGGAAACCGATTTCTTTCCCTCAAAAGGAGAAAATTGTCCCAAGCCTTTTCCTCTGTGATTTTTATGTATGCTGCTGTTGCAGCAGAGAACATAATAAACGTATCCATATAGTACCCTTAACCAGTTATGGGATAACAACTTGGTGGCCGCACTCGCATCAACTACTAAACTTGTTTAGAATTAAACTGAGGTGCATTTTATTTAGGTTTGGGTGAAGCACAAACTCAGATTTACGGTTCAATATAACGTGCACCTTTAGAAAATGGCTTAATTTAACAGGTTGGTTAAGCTTGTGTGAACACAGTGAAGTAATTTCAAAGACCAACTGATGAACCAGAGTAACAATGTCACTTCCAACTCTGTTAACCTGTAAATTTAAGATATTCTTTGAAAAAAGAATGACTTTTCCCCCCCTGGTCCAAAAACCAGCTATTGCAGGGGTGGTCAACCTTTTTATACCTACCGCCCACTTTTGTATCTCTATTAGTAGTAAAAATTTCTCTAACTGCCTACTGGTTCCACAGTAATGGTGATTTATACTTTATAGTAGGGGACAAAACCCCTACCGCCCACCATGAAAGCTGGAATGCCCACTAGTGGGCGGTAGGGACCAGGTTGACTACCACTGAGCTAAAGCCTTGGAAGAGCTGTAGATCATTAGAGGCCACAACTGGGAAGGCCCTGCTTTTTGTAAGCTGCTTTTTCCTACCCAGGACAGAAACAAAGGTCTTCTAATCTAGCCCATCTGAAGGGTACCAGGTTGGGAAAGATGTCAGAGTATATTCATAAACTGGAATAGAGCATGATAACTAAGTCAGCCAATGAATAGACATAGCAACTAAGTCAGCCAATGAGGACTGTTTGGAAACTGGAACTAGAAGTAGCCTAGGCTTGGCTCTATATTAAGCTCTGCAGCTCTGAAGCTATGTTAAGCTCTGAGTCTGTCTATTGAAAATGAAACTGCTTCTCTCCTCTGCTGTGTGTCTTGCTTGTCTGCTGAACTAAAGTGAAACTGATGTCTGTTTCTGAGCTCCTGAGTTGCTGTTCTGCTCTGGACCTGTAACATGTCTGCTTCTGTTTGAGTTTGCTCCATGTTGGAGAAATCTACAACTGGTATTGTAAAATTTACTTTATATGTTTATAAAGAAGTTAAATGAAGCCTCAGCCATCTGTGTTTATTTTCCTGGTGCTGAATTTACATTGTGATACTCTGAACAAAAGAGTATTGAAAAAACTAATATGCAGGAGATGGGATCATCTGTGGGTTCTCTTTAAAGGGTTTGAACATCACATTAACAGTCCACATAATGTGGTACAGTTCTCTGGTGTGGGATCACTGTTTAAAATAACCACTGTTATTTGTACCTGTGAAATGGTGCAAGATATTTGTCGCCTCAAACTTCACCTAACTACAAAACACCCCTAACTATTGCTTATTGTTGCTAGCCTTTTTCCTTTGCTGTCAGAATGGTGGGGGGGGACTGGGAGAAGCAGGGGTGTGCCCTTTGCTGTAAAAGGGGGGGATTTGTTTAACTTTCCATCTTGCTACCTCTGTCCTATGCAACTTGAACTTTAAATGTCAGCGACGTAGCCTCATCATCACCTGGAGAGACCCCAACCTATTCAAGTTTAATTAGAACTGATCTTTGGAGGAGCACACCTTTGTAACCTTCCCCAAACTCAGTTTCGAATTGACTGTTACCACATTCCAGAAAGAATTCTCTCTACACCATGGAGTCTGAGTATTTCTTTCTTGGGATTTAGAAGGAGCACAGTCTGACAATATTATTTCCTATGCTTGACTTCTCAACCCCAAGCAGTAAATAGGTTAAATATTAGGTTAGGCCACCAGTTAGTATCCCAACCTATGTCTTGAATGTCCTTAGTTCAAGTCTTATAGTCCAATGGGCCCTTTAAGAACTGATCCCTCCTATCAAAAAAATAGAACGTGGGAGGAGCAAAGCAAGTTAAATAGATTTAATATATTACAGCTTCCCATTCAAGAATATGAATGTCAAGTGGTATCCACTGGAGGGCAGGTCAAAATTGACAAGTTGGTGGATAAAAAGGTAATGATTCACCCTGTCCAGTCAAATTTATATTTACACAACACAAAAATAGTTTGTCACGTAAGCAACTGCCTGCAAAGGCTCCTGGATTGGGGCTGAAAGGTGAAAGTGGAAGCAGTATGCTCTACCCTATATTTGGGTAGACCAGGTTGCCTTGATAGACTGGTCTCACCAGAAAAAACAAAACAAAACAAAAACACCCTGTCCAGTTGTGTCTGATCCCAAAGGGTTGGGGCTCATCTCTGTTTCCTAGCCCAGGGAGCTAGTGTTGTCCGAAGACACTTCCATGGTCATTTGGCCAGCATGACTATATGCCGAGGCACATGGAACACCGTTATCTTCCCACTGAAGTGGTACCTATTCATCTACACACATTTGCATGCTTTTGAACTGCTAGGTTGGCAGGAGCTGGGACAAGTAATGGGAGCTCACCCTGTCACACAGCACTTGGGTCTCCAATCTGGGCTGTCAGCTTTCCTGTTGACAAGCTCAGAGTCTTTAACCACTGCCCCTAAGAAGGTGGATATGTATAGCAATACAATGCTCTGCCTACCATCTTCCCGATCATGGCCCCTGATGCCTCCAGAAAAAGCTACATACCTAAATCCAGTGATTTCTCTGGACCCTTGAGTGGTTGGATTTTCTGTTCGGTGTCCACATAGATAAGGTCTGGTTTTTCAGCCTTCCTTCTATGGGTCGATCCTTTCAAGCTCTCCCCTCTTGAGGAATTCTCCCGCTTTTTCACTTTGCTTTGGATTTGGGAAACAGGTTCACTGAGGTCGAGGAGATCCAGACCTGTTGACAGAACTATCAAAGGACCATTGTGAAAAAAAGAGACATTTTAATACCCTCACTCCAATGTAACCCCAATGCTTGAAAAAATAAGCTGAATTTCCCTTAGCTTTCTCAAGGTGGAATCCAAACTAAATGTAACATGGGATTTGTGTGTGTGTGTGTGCGCGCGCACGCACGTGAGTGTGTATGTTTCTCTCTCTCTGTGTGTGTGCATATATGTTGGCAAGGGAGAGTAGATTCCTGTATCTCAAGTTTGGACTGAAAAAAAGAAGGTCTATAGGAAAGAATGGTGACTCTCTAATTGAAATCCCTGCTTACACACATGATTTATGTTTATTATAGACCACAAACATTACCATATTTACTTTTTATACTTTCCAGCTTGTAGCAGTTCCCCACTAATGATTTATATAAGAGAATCAGCTCAGGGGCTGCATTAACCCCCTACTATCAAAATCAGCCATTCTTCTTACAATTATAATTATGTTTTTCTTTGTTCCAGGTAATTCAAATAACCTCTTCAATAAATCTGAAAGTATGGTTGTCCTAAAATTTATTTAGATGGTTTGCCACTATCTCCTCCTTGATTTCCCAGTGTGGCCACAAAACACACTAGAAATTTTCCTCTGAACTTACCAATCAGGTGATTTTCTTAGTTTCTAAGACAAATACCTCAGCCAAATACTGTCACTCACTGAAGTCCTTTGAGAGGGCTGGCCAAATTAAATTTCTTGCTTTAACCCTAACCTTGATACATCGAGATGATAAAAGCACTGAGCGTGACCCCAAATCGTCCATGGATGTGATCCCAGCCATGGGTCCTTAATGATCAATAATTTTCCTCACAATTTAGTCAGCATGGTGATTTCATACTATTTCAGCAGAGATTTAAATTAATGTAGTAACATGACAAAATGGCTGCACAAAGCCATCCCTTGCTAAGGAAACTGAAGGATTCAATAAAAGCACACTGATAAGATTCCAAATGAAAAACTGAACCAATTGTGCTCATAATATTTAACGAACTCTTTCATTTTCCACATATGTCTGCATTAATTATGAATGTCTAGGCCAGGGGTCTCCAACCTTGGCAACTTTAAGCCTGGTGGACTTCAACTCCCAGAATTTAGATAATTATCTAGTACTAAGGATGGGATTGATAACATCTATGCTGTGAAGTTATATACTTTTTATTTTACTTCTAGGTCATTTTCTCTTTATACTTCTTTAATCTTTCAAACCCATTTCCTTAGGCTTGAGAATGATCCAAAAATGAAAAATGTAGCCTGTTATTTCAACAGGCTTCAAATCTTATGGTCGGTGTTGACTGGCTTTCTTTGGGGGGCTGGGACTTCAGCGTTCTCAAATTTGGGATTCTGTTTTTCATTACTGGAAGACGTTTGTCATGTATGGTTTAACCTTGGCAATATGGCCAATGTCAAAATATTTACTCCAAGATTTGCATTGGAGATTATGAAGTAAGCAATTTAAAAGAAAGGGGCAGTTGCAAGAGCAACTTGAAGGTCACAAATTTTTAGATGCTCATTAGCAATTTAGATTGAAGGCCAAGGTCCTTGTGGTTTTGAAGATTGTCCAGCCATCCTCATTTCTCAGCAAAGCTCTTATAGAGTTCCCAAAGTTATTCCTCAAGACATTTGTTTTACTCTAGCTTAATTTGTTTTGGGGGTTGGCATGATACATGGAACTTACATCATGCCAACCTACTTAATCATGGTTTGTAATGACTTAGCCAACCCACTTAATGCAACCTACTTAATCATGGTTGGTAATGACTTAGCAGATTTACTTACACAACACACTATGTCTAGTTTTGTCAAGGTTTTTTTTTGTGTGTGTGTGTGTGTGCGTGTGTGTGTGTGTGCTAATATGCAGCAAGGTCCTAGCTGATTTGATCAGCCTATGGTTTAATGCATTTTGAGAACTAAGAAAATGGGTTGATGCTGTAACTTGGTTTAAGTGTGTTGTAAGCACAGCCACTGGACCATAAATTATGTTGATTGGAGTCACTCAACACGCAGAATTAAAAATCAAGCTGTAGTTAATACCCAAGCATGTGGTGTGAATGCAGCTGTTATCTCTTTAATTTGGGATGGTTAAGATTATTATGTTATTATTTTTCTTTTTATTCTTTTTATTTCTTTTATATGCTGTTTTTATATCCCTGTAAGCTGCCTTGAATTGCCATGTGTGAGTAGGCAGCAATATAAATTGTCTAAATAAATAAAAAATAATAAATATATCTGGAACAAACATAATCATGGAATGTGATTTTTAGCAGCAAAGAGGCTGAGAAGAAAGGATTTATATTACTCTTTCCCATCATATTGAAAGTCTTTGATTTTTAAACCAGTGATAATAGAGACAATTAGGGATATCCTAATCACATTTTCCTTGCTTTGTGTCAATTTTCATCTGCAGTAGTTTTACTGAATCCTAAAACTATATAGTTTGATTATAGCAAGCTATTCTCAAGATTCACTTAATTCTTGACCACAATTGAACCCCCAATTTATATTATTAAGCAAGACATTTTTAAAGTGAGTTTTGCCCCCATTTTATGACATTTCTTGCCACCGTTAAGTGAATCACCACAGTTGGTAAGATAGTAACCTGGTTGCTAAATGAATCTGCTTTCCCCACTGACTTTGCTTGTCAGAAGATCGCAAAAGGTGATCATATGACCCCAGGATGCTTCAACGGTCATAAGTATGAACCTGATTGCCAAAGATCTGAATTTTGATCACGTGGCCATGGGGAATGCTGCAAAGGTTGTAACTGTGAAAAACAGTCATAAGTTCAGTGCTTTTGTAACTTCGAATGGTCACTAAATGAACTATTATAACTCGAGGATTACCAGGGGTGGGCTTCAAAATTTTTAGCAAAGGATTCTCTGCCTGGTTGCTGGGTGGGCGTGCCATGGTGGGCGTGGCCTAGCCGGCCTCCTGCACCATGGTGGGGGACATTTTTGCCCTCCCTGGGCTATGGAGGCTTTCCTAGAGCCTCCTGGAGGGAGAAAATGGCCTCCCTGGGTTCCGGAGGCTCTCTGGAAACCAGAAACAGGCCCATTTCTGGCCTTCCCGAACTTCTGGGAGGCCTGTTTTTCACCCTCTATGAGCCTCCATGCGCACCCTGCACTTACCTGCATCCAAAACGGGCTGTGTGGGGACTCCTGGGAGGAGTGGGGTGGGCAGGGCCAACCAGGAGTGGGATTTGGAGGTTCTTCAAACTGCACAGAATCTTAGCTAGGGGCTCCCCTGCGAAACCCCAGCAGCCCACCCCTGATGTATTTGTATACTATTTTTAAAAGGCTGGAATCAGGTAAGCGATGGCAGAGGATTGCATCCTACAAAAGGACTGACCTATAGCCCAAAATAACAGTGGCACAAGTCTTAAGATCCGTGTAGCTAAAAAAAAGACACTGATATGTCTTCGTCATTCTGTGGACATACCTTATGTGTCATTCAGGTAAATAAAAGTACATTGTTTCCCTTTTGGATGACTACTTTTTCTTTTTTAAAAAAGTGCCTTTGAATCTTCTGAGTGAGAAGACAGTCTTTAGCACTAGGCCACTATACTGTTCATCTTTTATCTCTGAACATATCCTTCAAACTTATCATTTCAGTCTGATCAGCAAAAGCCCATTAAGAGTTACCCCAAATAACAGCATATCTATTTTGACTTTGATCAAATAAATCAACTGTATATTCCTTTCTTCTACTTCTAACAATCTTGATCTTTAATCCCTTTGAATAGAACTTGACTTCACTTTGTCCTTTTCCACACAGTTCTTTAAAGCTTTAACAAGCCTCCTTGTAAATCCAATATAGGAAGGTTCATTATTTGTATATCCCTTTTGATTATTAAGATCTTAGCTGATTTCTTTCGTATGTCTAGTATAGCATCTTTTGCTGTATCGTTCTTGTAGCCTGCCATTTGTAAATCCATTTTCAGATCAGTCTCAATCTTGTTGGGTAAAACTTGTTCTTCTTTCATAACATCTGTAAACACAATCTATTATAGAGGCAGGCTTAACGTTAACTTCTGAATCCATTGTTCAAACTTAACCTTCAAGATATCCAAGATTAAAATATCTTGCTTCATTCAGTATTAGTAAGTTATACTTAATTGGGATCTTCAGTTCTTTCTGGTTCTCTCTTTGAAGGCCCTTTTGAAATTATTGTCATACCATACTCATTTGATTAAATAGAATAGAGGGTACAAAGGTCATATTCAATGTGTGTCTACAAATATCGTTGGAAAAACCAGAAGAGAATGAGAAGACAGAAGTTTATCTTGTTTTAAAGGATATCCTTTCTTCTTTTCTTTTGGTCAAAAACCAGACCCTGCATTAGTTGGAATAGCAATAAGGTTAAAAAGCCCTAAAATTCCATCTAAATTTGATACTGTTTGTGAATCCAGTATGCAAAGGTGTATTTCCTTAATGACAGCTGAGAGGACACATTAATTTATTTGCAACCCTGTATTCAAATCACCTCATCTGGATGCATGCATAACACATCCCTTGCATGCAAATGGTCTGTGGTTCAACCTTACCAGGTCCTACACACATACACACACACACACACACACACACACACACACACCTTACAGAGTTCTTGCCACTCAGAATGCATATGTGATTTGATGGAGAGTTTCATTTGGAATTTGTGAGGCAAGTATGTGCCTGTTAGACTAAGCTAAGTGAAATAACTAGCAAAAATATTTTAGGAAGACTGGATGTTGCCATTACTTTTTCCTTCTGTAGCCAAGATTTGTTGGGAATTGCATGATGGTTGGGAATTCTAAGAATGACACTTGGAGAGTACAGTATCAGGCTATGAAAAAATATCTTGCATAGAATTGATAGGTCCACAGTGTTCTCCACTTTGGTTTACCCCAGATGAGTTAGACTGCAACGTTCACATTTCCTAGTCAGTATAGGACTAAGTGAAACTGGGGCTCATCTCCAGAATATTGAGTTGGAGAAGGATGGCTAAAACAACTGGCAGTAACTTCTGATGGTTATAGAGAAGATTTTCTGATGTGTTGCCATCAGGTGAATGTGAGATTTTACATTTACAGCTGTAAAATTGCCTTCATATCTTTAGGAAAAAAGCTTTTGCCTTTATGGAATACTAATGGCTCCCGAACCACTTAAAATTTCCTTTAAGAGTTTTTTATTTCATCCATCACTGCCAGTTTTCTTGGGAAACCTTCTCTCTCTCTCTCTCTCTCTCTCTCTCTCTCTCTCTCTCTCTCTCTCTCTCTCTCTCTTAGATTTTACAGAAATTCACTCCTAACTTGTTTAAAGTGAGCTCTTTTTTTTTTTTTTAAATCTTTGCAAAGAGAATGGCCATGAAATTGTGGAGAAATAGCAGCCACATGTCTGGAATGGTATAAGATCTCCTGCTTGACCGGGATTGGAGTAGAAGTTCTCCAAGGTTCCTTCCAACTCTGTTATTCTGTTATTAGTATATATATAAACATGTATTCCAGAAAAATATTGTTGTCCTTTTCTCTTGTAGAGGGAAATCTCTTGGCATCATGATATTTTTATCCAGGCTGACCTGACTTGCTAAACATCAACAGGAGCCAAGCAACTTGTCTTCACACCTTGTTTGTCAAAACCCAGTTTGTGCTCCTCACATTTCTCCCCCTTACATTTATACTGAATTTTTAAAAGCAACGGTGAACTTTATTTAGCATGAAAACTATCTTCATATGCCAGATTTAAAAAAATGTATTCCATCCAGAAACCAGTTCTATGATTAGCCAATAATATTTTGTTTCAAGAGAAACCAACGATATGAATAGCTAAGAATATAGCTTTCAACTCACATGCCAAGTCCTTTGTATATATACATGAAGCAGCCCTTTCTTTTGGAAACTTCACTGATTCTCATCCGTTTTCAGTTTTTCTGCACATAGTTGAACAGTATCAAATATCACAAGCTATAATCATGACTCTAGCACCTGTGCCATTAAGAACCCACTGGTTCCTTCCCCCGCAAAATGAGAGAAAATCTTTGTTGTTTGTGGCATGGAGCTTCAAAAAGCAGTCGGCAGAGGAACAAACATCAGGCAGAATTTGGAAATGAACCGCAACCAAACAAGCGTGAATGAAAGAGCTGTTACCTGCTGTATTTGATGTCACCGGATGTGCAATGGCTTCTGATTTGGTTTCGCAAAGAAAGTCATCTATTGAAGGACTCAGCAAGGGTCGGCTTTCTTGTTGCTCATTCACAAGCTAGTGACAAAAAAGCAAGAAGAGAGAGTTGGATGTGTGTGCCTGTGGGCACCGCTTAACTAGGCACACAAATGTCACAACAGCATTAAATGGCTTTATATATATATATATATTTATATATATTTATATATATAAATATATTATTCCATTTCTGAAAGCATCATATGGCTTAAATTGGCATATGGTTTCCCTTGAAATTAAATGAGATGAATATAAGCAACTGAATGAGAGGAAGCAAAAAAAGATAAAACAACACTCGTCAGTACCTAACTTCTGATTTCAGTCTTCTGCTGCGGGAAGATTGTCGTCCTTTCAATAATTATATTCTAATCAGGTCCCAAAGGGCATGCTTTTTATGATTTGGGATCTAATGAAGCCCCAATTTAGCTGGGTTCACACAGTTTGTTAAACCCTACCCTCTTGCTAGGAAAATGCAGTTGCTGTGCTTGTATAACATGCTTTACTCAAATGAATAATGGATTAAGGTAGCTTATCATGGTTTAAAACTGATGAGCTGCTTTCTTCAATCTGTGCCAGAAATCTATTTAGCCTATTTTAGCATGCTGTGCAAATCCAGCCATGCATAGGGGGCATGTAGATTCACTGGCCTATTTGCATTTACACATGGTTCCCTGTTCAACAACTAGACAGCAGTATGGCAATCTGACTTTTCTCTAGAAGAGGGAGCCCATCTCAACTGCAGAAAGCAAGAGGAGGCAAGAGACCAGACCCATCATCCAAATGCCTTTCCTTTCCATCCCTTGTTCAATTCGGCTGGACAAACCACCCCATGCACGTTTCCAAAACATTTGGAAAACAGCATGCTACGGATGTCAAGCTGTAAAGTCATGGAATCAATTATTAACCAATCCATCATCCTCCATTTAGAGACAAACAGCCTACTCTCCAATAAACAATTCGGTTTCAGAAAAAAACTATCCTGTAATCTGCAACTCTTACACTGCAAAAACATATGGACTACACAACTCGACCAGGGCAAAGCAATAGACGCAATCTACATAGACTTCTGTAAAGCCTTTGATTCAGTGGTACACGACAAACTACTCCTAAAAATAAAATCTTATGGTATCTCTGGACAACTGAATAACTGGATAGAAGCATTCCTGTCAAACAGACAACAAATGGTCAAAATCGGGAGCGTCCTATCAAATCCAGTACCTGTCAATAGTGGTGTTCCCCAAGGCAGTGTTCTAGGACCAACTCTCTTCATAATCTACATAAAGCGACCTTTGTGATCATATCAAGAGCAATTGCGTTCTCTTCGCTGATGATGTAAAGCTGTTCAATACCACAGACAATACTACTACCCTACAAAAGACCTAGACTATGTATCTGAATGGTCTAACATATGGCAACTTCAAATCTCAACAAATAAATGCTCTGTCTTACATATTGGTGAAAAAAATCAGAAAATAAAATACAAGCTGAATAGTCAAGATCTTGTTGATGACCCAAGCTCTGTAAAGGACCTGGGAATACTCACCTCTAATGATCTAAGTGCTAGAGCCCACTGCAACTACATAGCCAAAAAGGCATTAAGAGTTGTTAACCTAATCCTACGTTGCTTTTTCTCTGGTAATATCTCACTACTAACCAGAGCATACAAAACATTGCTAGACCAATACTCGAATACAGTTCATCAGTCTGGAATCCTTATTACGTATGTGATATTAGCACAATTGAGAAAGTCCAGAAGTATTTCACAAGAAGAGTTCTCCACTCTTCTACTCGTTGTAGAATACCTTATGCCACCAGACTCGAAATTCTAAAACTAGAAAACCTTGAATTACGCCGTCTTCGGTCCGACTTAAGCATGGTATATAAAATCATACATTGCAATGTCCTACCTGTCAATGAATACTTCAGCTTTAACCATAACAACACAAGAGCACACAACAGATACAAACTCAAAGTAAACCGCACCAAACTTGATTGCAGGAAATACGACTTCAGCAATAGAGTGGTCAATGTCTGGAATACTCTACCGACTCTGTAGTCTCTTCCCCAAACCCCAAAAACTTTAACCTTAGACTGTCTACTATTGACCTCACCCCTTTCCTAAGAGGTCTGTAGGGGCGTGCATAAGCGCACCAACGTGCCTACCGTCCCTGTCCTATTGTTTCTCTTATTCTATTATTTTTCTTATATGTACCCATTTCATATATTCACAACTATGTATACACTTGTACTTATTATCTTGTAAACAATTGACAAATCAAATAAATAAAATAAATAAAATAAAATGTCGTCTGCATGAGCTGAAAGACCTTATAAGGGCAGTGTGTGTGTGTGTGTGTGTGTGTGTGTGTGTGTGTGTGTGTGTGAAACTCCCATCGCACCTATGTTGACTCAAAGTGAAAATTTAGATTGTCATCTTCAGCACTGACCACTTCTTGTCAGACTCTTAACTCCTTTCATCAACAGGCGACAGTGCCAATGAGCAGGATGATGGTCATTTCAGACCAATCATATCTGACAACCCAAGAGTGAAAAACCTTTAACCCATTCCCTCTCTAATCTATGAAGCAGTGGTGGTATTCTACCAGTTTGTCCTGGTTCAGGTGAACCAATAGTAAAAAAAATGCTACCATTTGGATGAACTAGTATTTCTTTCTTTCCCCCCCATCCTCCTGACAATCAGCTGTTCCAACAATCAGCTGTCCTGGGATCCCCCTAGCTGCCTTACTGCCTCACCCAGGAGGCTTTCCTGAGGCCCAGGAGGCAAAAAGGGGCACATGGGGGGCGGGTACTCTGCATCCCCCTGTGCTCTGGTTTTTGCCTCCTGGGCCTCAGGAAAGCCTTCTGGGAATAAAAACGGCCTCCCAGGAGGCTTCCCTGAGGCTCAGGAGGTAAAAAATGGAGCACCGGATGTGGTGCTGCTGCTGCTGCAAAAAAGAAGCCACACCCACCCAGTCACATGGCCACACCCACCTAGCCACGCCTACCTAGCCACACCTACAGATCCGTTGGAAAAAAAAATTTGCATCCCACCCCTGCTATGAAGATCTCTCAAGAGTCTTTCCCCTCTGATGTTTAAAGATCTAATTTATGAATCTACGAAGATCTCTCCAAAGTCTTTCCCCTCTAACCTATGAATTTATAATGATCTATTCTCAAAAGTCTTTCAACAAGATCTTTTGGAGCACCACGAAGAGAACGTGTGGCGTCTAGCATGCTAATTATGTGCCTCTGGAGCGATTCAAGGTTGCGAATCTGAAATACGAAATTGCAAGGTGAATTAAAGTTTGCTCCTGTACCTTCCTGGACACTGACCTCACGCAGAAGGGATGGCCACTGATTGCATCTCTCTATTTGAATGAGTCCCATTGCTATAAATCCTTTCTCATCCTTATATATCTCTTCTGATCTCACCCTTCTCCTTTTCTGCACTGTCAAGGATTTCTGTTCAAGAACCGAAACCTTCAATGGTTCCATAATATTATCTGATTTTTGTCTCAATCCACTCCCACTAAGTCCGAGTGAGTGCCAACCCGGGGTGGGATTCTACCGGTTCGGCCCGGGTTCTATAGAACCGGTAGCTCCAAAGAGCAGCTGACACCGAATTGGTTTGCTCCGAAGATCTTCTTTTCTTTGGTTGGGCCCACCCACCTGCATGGGCTCTAGGCTGTCCTTTATTCCCTGCTAAAGCAACCTTAGTTGCTTTGCGCGGCACAGCTTGAGTGCCCTGTGTCAGCAGGAGATGGTTATTGCTTGCAGGAGAACTTGATTGACAAGTACTGTGTGAAGTGCACTTGCACACTCACTGAACTGGTTGTTATGCTGGTAGGATCCCACCCCTGGTCCCAATGATTGATTGAAGTTATTCGGTAGGATTTCATGGCTGAAGGAGAATTGTAATTTGGTCCCCCCCCCAGGCTCAATTGCTACCTTAAGTACCATGCTAACACTCTTCTAATGATTTAGAGATTATTCATCAACTTAAGGAAGGAACCCACAAACAGATACAGCAGTCTGGCCATGTTGATACGAATCCAGATGATAGATTTATCAGGGTCAATGGCATTACTTTTGGTCTCTAGAAGGAAGACTGTATTCAGTTCAAGTTTCTATCCTGCTAGGATTCATAATTATTCACACACAGTGGGATTTGACATAAGTAAGCAATTGCTGCATCGTTTACTCCACTCTGTAAACTTAAGTGGACATGCCAATCCTTATTTGCCTGAAACTACCAGCTACCAGTGATAAGATTTCATAAGCTGAAACATTTTCACTGGTGAGATGTTATCAGGGGTGGGCTTCATACATTTTAGCACCATGGCAGGGAGGGGGCATTTTTGCTTTCCCCAGGCTCCGGAAGCTTTCCTTGAGCTTCCGGGAGAGCAAAGATGGCCTCCTCAGGCTCCAGAGGCTCTCTGGAAGCTGGAAACGGGCCCATTTCCGGCCTTCTCGAACTTCCAGGAGGCCCATTTTTCACCCTCCCTGAGCCTTCGTGCATGCCCTGCACTTACTTGCTTCCAAAACAGGCTGCGTGGGGACTCCTGGGAGGGGTTGGCGGGGGGGGGGGCACCCAGGAATGGGATATAGGGGGTTCTCTGAACTGCACAGAACCTTAGCCTAGGGGGTCTTCTGGACCCCTGCAAACCCCCAGCAGCCCAGTTCTGGATGTCTTCCTTTCCAATGTTCTATTCATCCATTTAGGGACAGAAAGCTAACTCTGGCACACTGCTTGTCAACTCATAAAACATTTTGTATACATGTTTTATAGTTGACAACAGAAAGAAGGGGAGGAGTTTCAAAGAGCAGGCGGCAGTGTGGAATCAAAAGTACATTCCATTCATATTTTCTTCAAACACTGATTCGATAACTAAAGCTTCTGCTGTGCAAAAATCTAATTGGAGAGCATGATTGATTACTCTTGGCTATGGACGTTTTTTGTTGGATGATACACCCAGAGGGGTGGGGGGGGGGTAAGCAGGATCAAGGGTGACAGTGAATTACGTATCTCAGAGTTGGCTACGCCCAGGTAAATGCCGGACATAGAATGTTACCTTCAAATGAATCTTTGGGAGTGTGGCTCGAGGCTCATGATTTAATTGGAGTAACTGCCAGAATCCTGACACTGCTGAGGCTTTGTAATCAAGTTAGCCTTTCTGTGTAACGAAAAAATTCAACCAGCTAATGCATTATCTGGAAAGATTATCTTAAAGCATATTGGCTGCTCTGTGAGATTTACAAAAAAAACCCTCCCCAAGCTGGTGCCCTTCAAACATATTAGAACTGAAGCTGTTATTAAGGAATTAATTAATTCTGCAGATGGAGTGGCAGGTTTTCAAGCTTAACTTTTAACAGAAGCTTCTTTAGGAAGAGGCAACGAAGGAGGAAAAAGTGTGAAACAAGGAATAATGTAGTGTTCCACGTTGAGTGAGGAGAAAGGAGATGGTGTGGAATAAAGGACTTGAACCAGAGGTGGTATTCAGCAGGTTCTGGAGAAACGGTAGCACAAATTTTGAGTAGTTTCGAGAACCGGCAAATATCACCTCTGACTGGAGATTTTACAGTATTCTTCCCCTGCCAAGCCCAACAAGTCACGCCCACAGAACCAGTAGTAAAAAAAATTGAATCCCACTGACTTGGACATGAATAGGGATACTCAAGAATTTGTCAGAGTTCAAAAGGACTTTTGTAATTCATATGTTCCCTGTAGTGTAAGGTGCAATCTTCCGAATATTTGAAGGACTGTAACAAAGAAGAAGGAATTGACTTGGCAGGGGTGTCAAACTCAATTTCATTGAGGGCCTCATTAGGATTGTGTTTGACCTCAGGGGACTGGGGCAGTGTGGAATTCAAATTTTTTTTACTACCGGTTCTGTGAGCGTGGCTTGGTGGGAGTGGCAGGGGAAGGATACTGTAAAATCTCCAGTTAGAGGTGGTATTTGCCAGTTCTCCGAACTATTCAAAATTTCCACTACTGCTTCTCCAGAACTGGTCAGAACCTGATGAATGCAACTTCTGGGCTGAGGTGAGTGTCATCACTCGACATCACTCATGTTGGGAGCACCTGTGATGGCCCAAGTGCTCTGCCAGCAAAAACGGGCTCCCGAGCTCCATTTTCGGCTGTGACAGCCTCCTGCAACCTACTGCCAGCTAAAATGGCTCAGTTTTCACTGGCAAAGGCACTGCAGGCCAGTCCTTCGCTGTTTCTAGGGCAGCACCCAGATCTAAGCACCCTGTGGGCCAGATTCAGCCTGCGGGCTTTCAGTTTGACACCCCTGTTCTAGGGCACCAGAGGGCAAGACAAGAAGTAATGGATGGAAGCTTGTTAAAGAGAGGTCCAATCTAGAAGTAAGGAGAAGTTTTCTGCCTGTGAGAGCAATTAATCAGTGAAACATCTCCAAGTTGCCAAAACACCAATCTAGTAGAAGACAGTTCATCACTTCCTGGCTGTTCGTCTAAGCACATGAACAGATGGACATCCAACTTCTTTCCGTAGTGAAGATGGTCCATCACTTGCCAATGACATCCATCCCACCACCAAAGAGCTTCTGCTCTTAGGAGGTGCTACTCAATACTAATTGAAACAGGATTCTTTGAGATAGGGAACAAGTCTGCTCCATTTGCTTTAGTGTGGTGTCACCAGCTACTAATGGTAAACTAAGCTTTATGTGTTCTGCAATTCCAGCCATTTACGATTAATTCAATATGGCATGGCTAGATATATAATGGCTTAAATTCATCCATCCATCCATCCATCCATCCATCCATCCATCCATCCAACCATCCAACCATCCAACCATCCAACCTTCCATCCATCCATTTTGCTATAACTGGCCATCTCAGCTAGGTGAAATGGGATGTTTACCGTTCTAAAACTATAACACATTTAAAGATGCCATGTGGGTGTCCACTTAGAATTACTAACCGGGATACTGAGAATTTGGAGGAGAGAGAAAAGCTTGTAGGCTGGGAGAATATCTGATCCAGTCTTCACCCTCAGTGACGTACCTTTTCCCCCGGACTTAATGGGAGCTAGTGTAGAATCACATTAGCTGCGCAAAGAGATTTATAACAGCCCTACCCTTATTTGTAAGAGTGTGCTAGCTCGAGAAAATTTATAAAAGCAGCTTTAAAAATAACCTTGGAAGGAACATTGTCAATAAGAGGCTTTTAAAGTCTGTCTTACATGAAGTATTTAACTAGGAGACTTGAAAACTCAGCAGATTCAAATACAGTATATCATGTGTTAACCTGAGTTTGGTTTTTGAGTGGCTTAATGTGTGAAGTGAACCTTACTCGATGAACTTAATTTAGGATTCAATGAATGGTGCAAATCCAGAAAAATGGATTTACTTGAGTTAGTTAAGGGTGTGAAGAATCCAAATTGTACAGGGGCTAGTGTTTAAAAGATGTTTAAATATGTTGAGGAGGAAGACATATAGAGATAATACTTTATTCAGAGATACAGTCCTCAAAGTTAAATAATAATACTTTAATAGCAGCCAATAAGCAAAATTCAATAGCCAGAATATAGGTACTGTATTCAATCTGGCTTAGTGGTTGCTGTTATGGTATCATTATTGAACTTTATAGAATAAAGGTATTCTGTCCACCAAACTTGCCTCTAATCCAGTATTACTATTATGTTATTCACTTTTACGTCATATCCAAAAGTAAACTTTGCTACCTGTAATAATTCTAGACTTGTTTTTTTTAACTGCTTGGTTTAATTTTGTGTGGGTTTTTTTCTGTCCCCCCACTCTTCTAAAAAAGAAACTTGATTTGTCTGCATCGTCTCTGCAGAAAAAAAAAATGCAATCTGCTTCCACAAATCAACAATCTGTTATTGTTGTTTTTCGCAATCACACGATGAAAGGAAGATTTTCTAAATCATCAGTCTTCCATCATGTTCTACCCATTTCAATAGGAATGACTTTGCTTGTCAGACAGTCACAAAATGGGATAACATGATCCCAGGACACTGCAACTGTCACAAATATGAGTCAGTTGCCATTTTGGTCACATGATTATAGGGATGCTGCAAATGTTGTAACTGTGAAAATGGTCATAAGTCACATTTTCCCAGTGCTGCTGTAAATTTGAAGAGTCATAAAAGGAACTGCTGTTAGTCAAGGGTTATCTGTATACCTTTCTTATGCCTGCTGCATTAGCTCCCCGTTTTCTCCCAGGTGCAATTCAAGGTGCTGATTATTATCTTTGAAACCCAGGTTTTAAAGGTAGTAGGTTTCAAAGATAATAATTAGCACTCTGAATTGCACCTGGATCAGGTTTTCTATGGATCAGGTTATCAGTGGGATGACTTCTCCTTAACGGTAGTTGGCTATCCTTTCAAAGGTAGGGAGAACCTGGACTTCTTTTCTGAAAAGTCATCATCTACCCTGTGTTGGAAGTTAAAACCCACCCCTCTCCTAGAGAAATGAAATATTTTAGGATATATTAAAAAGGCAGAATATTTCCCCTAAAAGAGAAGTAGAAACTCAGAGAGGCAGAAACTCAACTCCCCTTACCCTTGCTAATGGGCCATTGAGACTTGGGCAAGTCTATTCTACATAACAATTTAACAGATAATCAGAGTTGGAAGGGACCTTGTAGGTCATCTAGTCCAATCTAGTCCAAGAGGGAGACCCTACACCATTTCTGGCAAATGGCAGTCCAACCTCTTCTTGAAAGTCTCAAGTGATGACGCTCCCACAACTTCTGAGGGGCAAGCTGTTCCATGGGTTGATTGTTCTCACTGACAGAAAAATTCTCCTTATTTCCAGGTTAAATCTCTCCTTGTTCAGTTTCCATCCATTATTCCTTGTCTGGTCTACAGGTGCTTTAGATTAGAAAATAGCTTGACCCCTTCTTCCTCTCTGTGGCAGCCTCTCAAGTATTGGAAGACCGCTATCATGTCTCCCCTGTTCCTTCTCTTTGCTAGACTAGCCAAGCCCAGTTCCTGTAACTGTTCTTCGTATGTTTTAGTCTCCAGTCCCCAAATTATCCTGGTTGCTCTTCTCTGTACTTTGAGTCTCAACATCCTTTTTATAGTTTGGTGACAAAGATGTACCTCCTTCAGGCAGACCCATAATAAGAATTGCCCAAAGCCCTTTCATCAACCAAGCCTGGGACTCAGGACAGCCTACAGAGTTGCCCCTGCATGGCCCCATGGGAGTCTGACAACCAATCAGAATACAAGCTCAAATTCAAATCCCAGCAGAGGGTATAAAACCCAGGGTCTCTCAGCAACTCTTCCCTTTTTCGCTCAGGAGCTCCAAGGCATGTGATCCTGTCCACCATTAAACCATCTTTCCAAACAGCCTCTATGTTTCCAGTGTCTTTCCTCCCACCTGGAACTGAACCCAGGGGGATATTTCTTCCAACACTAGATATCAGAAAGTATGACTTTTGCATGGCTATCCCTACCTTATGAAAATACCCTCCTCTTCTCTCCGCCCCTCTCTGTGACCTGGAATTTGCATTTCTGCTTAGAGAAATATAAGCTTTCAAGAATAGCTATCAAGTTCTTAATTTCTCAGTATTGCATGGCCGCTTATAAACAAACCAGTCAGTCAACCAAAAAAAAAAAAGAAAAGAAAAGAAAAGAAAAACATCTTATTTCATTTCTACAAAGAAATGGCAGTTTGGCAGGGAGCCAACATTTATTCCAGGCAATGTTTAAACCAGGGGTGTCCAACCTTGGCAACTTTAAGACTTGTGGACTTCAACTCCCAGAATTCCTCAGCCAGCAAAGCTTTCCTGGCTGAGGAATTCTGGGAGTTGAAGTCCACAAGTCTTAAAGTTGCCAAGGTTGGACACCCCTGGTTTAAAACATTGCCTTTCAGAGATACTGATATTATACGTCGTGTCCTCCTAAAATAAATAAAATGTTTAATACTTAACTTACAAATGGTCCTTCGTAATCTAATAACAGTGTCACGGCTTAACAGTTTTATTGGCCTTTACTTAAAAAAAGAGAGAGATTTTGTAAGGTGCGTACAAATCGAGGGTTGTTTTCATGTCCAAAAAATCATAAGAAGAATCCGTCTCAACCCTGGAATTCCCAGAAGCTGTCCTTTATTTTGCTTCTGTGGAAAGTGAAATCCCCAAGGATGGAAACCAACATTGCAAAATGTTAGGGATTATTGAGTAGCACCTAAAACTATTTATCACTAGGGCCATGTTGGATTACAGGTAATCCTCAATTTACAAACATTCATTTAGTGACAGTTCAAAGTTACAACAGCACTGAAAAAAGTTAAATGTGACTGTTTTTTTTCACACTTATGACCATTGTAGCTTCCCCATGGTCACATGATCAAAATTCAGACAATTGGCAACTAGCTGTTGTGGTTTGCCGGCAGCTGGTGCAGACAGCAGCGGAATCGTGAGGAAGTGAGGAAGAACGGGGACCAGTCAGGGAGTCTGGAGACGACTTGGACAAGGGTCCTGCATCGATGTAGAGATGGGACCAGGACCATCTGGGAGTGGGGTGCTGCCTCTGGAGCCCCCGGAGTCTGGCAGCAGCGAGGCGGAGGACCCAGGGGAGCCTGTTCCCAGTGCACATGTGCACAGAGCTGAAACAAAAGGGGCGACTTGGGAGTAAGGCTGGGAGATGATTGCCCCTCTCATAAGGGATAAAAGTCAGGCCTAAATGATGAAACCTTTGCAGGAAGCAAAGTAGTTCGATCAGTTCAGAGTCATCCTTGAAGCTCTTTGTACTTCTGTTGGTTTTTTTTTTTTTTTTGTATTTCTCTTTTCTAGTTCATTTGATTCTTCTGTTTTTGGCAGCACTTCACAGAACTGAAATGTGGGGCCAGGACCATCTGGGAGTGGGGAACCATCTTGGGGGACTGTTTGAGATTAATTCCAGCTGAGAATGAAAACAATTCCCAGCATTGCAATAAAATAACTCTTGTTTTTAAAATAAGTTTGTGCGTGATTACGGTTTAAGAAGCCTGGGTCAGAACACTAGCATATATTTATGATGGTTATAGCCTCTTTAGGATCATGTGATCATTTTTTGCGACCTTCTGAGAAGATATGTCAGTGGGAAAGCTGGATTCAATTTGCAACCGTCTTACTAACTTAACTGCAGTGATTCATTTAACAAATGTGGCAAGAAAAGTTGCAAATTCACTTAAGAACTGTCTTGCCTAGCAACTGAAATGTTACACTCACTTGTGTTGTAAGTTGAGGACTGTCTATCATACCAAGTTCTAATATGTTCGATTTTGACTTAGTGGAATGTTTGAACTTAGCCAGTATGGTTTGGAAACCATGCTTTATGGCTTAGTATGATGTCTGAACAAGATTGCTATAGCTTCTTAACAAATCATGGTTAAATAAAATGCATGATACTAATTCATCCACATAGCTGTACAGGTAGTCCTCGAGTTATGGCCACACTTGGGCCCAAAATTTATGTTGCTAAGTGAAACATTCGTTAAGTGAATTTTGCCTCCGTTTTACAACTTTTCTTGCTACAGTTGCTAAGTGAATCACTGCGGTTGTTAAGTTAATAACATAGTTGTTAAGTGAACCTGGCTTCCCCATTGACTTTGCTTGTTAGAAGGTCACAAAAGGGGATCAAAGGACCTTGAGACATCGCAACCATCGCAAAATATGAGCCACTTGCCAAGCATCTGAATTTTGATCATGTGACGCTGGAGCTGCTGCAAGGTATGTGAAAATAAGTGTGAAAAACGGTCATAAGCAGGGGTGGGATTCAAAATTTTTAACAATCGGTTCTGTGGGTGTGGCTTAGGTGGTGGGCATGGCTTGTTGGTCATGTGACAGGGTGGACGTGGCTTAGTGGTCATGTTATTGGCTGGGTGTGGCCAACCCAATATCACTCACATCGAGGCACGCATCTCCTTGTCTGGCCTCTCATGACTGTGGTGGGGATGCTGCAACAGTCGTAAGTGTGAAAAATGGTCATAAGTCACTTTTTTCAGTGCCATTGTAACTTTAAATGGTCACTCCACACAAGCAAAGTACCAGCAAAGGAGGAAAAAATACTTCAGAGAAGTTCCAGAGACAGGAAGTCTAGTCCTGCCAAGAATGTAATAAAAGTTAATGGAGAGGCAATTTCTGTAAGCAACACCAGAATGTTTCCTTCCTGCCTTCCTTACAGGATTAGGCCAGTAATTTCTTCTAACAACCGCTTCTCTGAACTGCTTAGAATGTTAACAATCGGTTCTAGTGAATAGGTGCGAACTGGTAGAATCCTTCCCCTGGTCATAAGTAACATTTTTCAGAATTGTCATAACTTTGAACTGTCACTAAACAAACTGTTGTAAGTTGAGGACTATCTGTACTAGATTCTTAATGACTCCTACTACACCCAAAAGTATGAGACAAACTGACTCTGCTCAAAAACACCCTTTGAAATATTGGCATAACATCTTTTATGTACTAGTAAATCTTACACCTTCATGATACTATCCTCCAATGTTAACTTGTATGAAACCCCCTTTGGCTAAAGATGGAACTAAGTAGAGCAGAATGGAATAACAGAGTTGGGGGGGACTTTGGAGGTCTTCTAGTCCAACCCCCTGCTGAGGCAGGAAACCCTCTACTATTTGGGACAAATGTTTGTCCAACATCTTTTAAAAAACTTCCAGTGTTGGAGCATTCACAACTTCTACAGGCAAGTTGTTCCACCGATTAATTGTTCTAACTGTCAGGAAAGTTCTCCTTAGTTTTAATTAATTAATTAATCAATCAATCAATTAATTAAATTAATCTGTTTGACTCCAGTTCTAATTTTAGAGATGCAAATGGAATTGATCGATGGATGGGAAGGCCTATTAAAACACTCACACACTCACACACAAGCACATATGTAGACACACACATGCATGCATGCTGGATAAGATCCTCTGACCAAAAATATATCTGATTAGCTTGTTTCAACAGAATGTAGCATTTGAAGGCTGCACATAGATAATATCCTGAGTCAGTCTTTCATTGCCCGTTTTGCTTTGAATCAAATGCTTTGCTTGCAGCTTTCTTGTATGCCATCCCTAGTTGCTTTCGGTGAGATAGGCAGCTATATTAAACTAAAGAAATAAATAAAAAATAAATTAATAAATTATGATCTTCTTTCATAAAAGAAACTGACCAGATGGTATGAGATTTGTCTTCAGAGGGCATTTTTCAGTCCTTATGTGATAGCCATCACAACTGTGGCTCTCTAAAGCATATTACAAGCTACGCCGCTAATAGTAAGCCCCATTAAACCTTATTTTAGTTAGATCTCCTAGACAGCTTAACTAATCTCAGAAAAAGCAAACATATGGTTAGGCCAAGTTAATATTTGAAAGAGAAAGATTACAAAACCCCAAGGTTATAAGATACACTTGGCAGTTCAAAAGAAATCATGCAGGTAATCTTTGACTTATAATCATTTGTTTAGTGACCGTTCAAAATTACAATGGCACTAAAAAAGTGACTTATGACCATTTTTCACACTTACTACTGTTGCAGCATCTAACTTAACAATTGCAGTAAATTCACTTAAGAACTGGGGCAAGAAAGGATGTGAAATGGGGCAAAATTCATTTAATAAGCGTCTTGCTTAGCAATGGAAATTTTGGACTTAATTGTGGTTGTAAGTCGAAGATTACCGGTACATTATTCTGGAAGACGGTTCAGAGTTGAAGTAGGCTGGCATCTTTAGAAACCTGAAATTGCTGTGATTCCAATACATTTGGAAGACATCAGATTGAGGGTGTTTGTTCTTTGAATTATCCAGCTCTTGTTCATGTTATTACCATCCTTGTACATTAATGTTGCTGGCTAATTTCAAGCCATTAAAACAATAATCATGCTGCAAGTACTCTGAGTCCTATTCAATACATTGGGAAGGATTGATTGAGAAGCAAAGGTAGACAATCTAATTTTGGGGTCTAGAATGGAACTCAGTGTCTTCCTTTTCTACATTAAAGCTGAGTTTTGTAAACTACATACAGCCATGTTGTGGAAACCACTGAAAATAGGTTCCCCATGGATAGACTCCAGCAGTGAGGAAATATCACATAACCAGGCGGGTCACATCCAATTATTTTTTATCCTACTCATATCAACTCCAGAGGAGATACGGTTGTGCAGGAAACAGTCACATGACCAAGGCAATCCCTTTGATCTATGCCTGTATGCATTAAGAACACAACATGGGAGTCTAACACAGAGAGAATTTTTAAATGGCTTCCCTGCTACGGAAGAAACACATCAAGTTGGATCTAAAACTTTCTCACTTTCTCGCAGTATTACACGATGTCAGACAAATGCTCACTATGAAAGGTGCATGTGGATCAGCATTAAAAAGGCAGCAAAGTATGTATAGCAGTCTGCAAGGCAACACAATCAAATACAACAAAAGCAGATCTGCGGGCAATTATCCAAAATACTGGTCCACTCAACGATGGCAAAGATGAAGTCAGTTCACACACAGGAGGACAGAACCATGCACAAACCAATAACAGTTCACTCTGGGAAACTCTTATGATTACTGGAAATAAAAGCAAATGGGCATGAAGCACATTAGAATATGAATCAGGAGTTCCATTCTCTCGTTCAATTCACCTGATTCATAAAGTAGCTTGCATGTAAAACCAAAACAGGATGTATCAAAGCAAAGCTTCCTGCTCCATCACTGTATCTATAGGTCAATAAACAGCGGCATCAAAGAGGTAGATTTTCCTACAAGGATTATTATCTGTGCGTAACTTCATATACAAATGACCATTCAGATATTTATTTCGCTTTGCATGTTTGTTAAGGAGCTGCTCTTGGGAATTGGCAAGGCGTTAACAGATATTCATGTAAAATCCAGACAGAATCACAATCTTCTTACATAGAGGGTGGGAAACCAATACATTTTCACTCTAATACCTGTTGGGACATTGGGTCCCTTTGAAGTTATCTATTACCTTGATGTATGTGTGTGGATAATTCAATATTGAAAATCTGTAAAAGGCAACTGAGAATGAGTTATTTTAAGGCACAGAAGCATATTGGCAATTACTAATAACTTTAATTAAGCTACTTTGGGATTTTACACAAAGGAAGTAAATGAAATGAAACAATTGCAAGGTCTGAGCTGCCTTTGAATTCATTTGAATCATAAGTAATTGAACATTCAGGGGTATTGGAATATGTAGAAATAATAATAATAAAAAGGTGGGCTGGTATTTTAATACATACATTTGCAAATTGTTGATAACAACAGGGCCTGTATGGTTTATGACTGCTATGGTTACCATTATTTTAAACACACTGTACACTTCAATCTGGCAAACAGTGTAGAATTCAATTATTTCTGTTGGAAAAAAAATATTCCATTTGAATAGCTCCCATGAAGTTAAAAAGGAACATGATTCACATGAGAATAAAACAGCTTTTGAAGCTGAATTTCCTTTGCAACCAGAAATAATTTTATTCAACTTTTCATTAAACCATGTGTCCATTCAAAGCATATTGTTAGCTGTGCTAAGGATTATCACATGCTTCCTTTTGGGAAGCATGTTTGATTTTTTCCTTTGAAAGATGGATAATCAAGTTAAGGGCTATATTTTGATGTCCAACGTGTTATACTTAAAGGTAAATCTGATATAGAATTCATTTCTAACTGGAAACTTTTCTTAGATTAGGTTTTACTGTATGGATTTGTGCCACATCCTAAATATGACTTATTATACATTTAATTTATATTTTAACTTTACAAGCAATTAGAAGATGTTATTCTATACTTATAATTAGATCATCTATAATTAGAATTACATTGCCTATATTTCCAGTTACTATGTATAAACCATGTTAATCATACTCTTTGTTTAAAGTTCTTAGTTTAGTCTTAATCTAGTCTTAGCTTTTCCTAGTTAATCTTATCTTAGTCCTCATTTAGTCTTAGTTTAGTCTTAGTCTTAGCTTTTCTTTTACAAATCAATGATACATTTGTATACAGGAAGAAGTGGCCAAGCCTGGGGGCAGAGTCAAAAGAGGGTTTAGCTTAGAATGTAGGCACAAGCAAACAAAGTCCAACTTTCCTTGAATTCTGATAACCTGTAACTCCTAGTAGGTGCTAACCGTTAGTTGAGAATATTCCTGTGCATAGGTATGAGTAGTAATAAATCAGTTTAATTGGACTTTCATGATCTTCGCTGCCTGACATTTGACATTTAGCTTGAGATAGCTAAAGAAACATTAATCTCCTTGACTGTTCAGATCCTATGTTTTTGTTATTAACTTGTACTTTCTTAATTATATTTTACTATTTGATCTTTTGATATGCCTTTTATCTATCCTGGTGTGTACTTAATAATGTGTTTAGTAAATAAAATGAAGTTAAAAGAATAAAGCCTTTGGGTTGTGTTTTGTTTTAAATGCCCATTTATTCCATTTATTCCATACATACAATAGTAATAGTAATAATAAGTATTGATCTAATAACAAGGGAAAAACCCAAAATTTAGAGACACAACCCACATTTTAATGCAGAAAGCCTAAAAAAAAATCACAGGATTTCAGAGTTAATATTTAAGTCTGGCAAAGGCCCTTGATGGTCCATACACAGTGTAATGCAGATCCTTAATTAAAATAGTTTATCATTAGGGTAATTTAACAGAGATCCCTGGCTACGCTGTTCCTTCCAGCCCTTCCTGTTCAGTATTACTGCATCCTATGACAACCTATTTTTCCCTCCTGTTCATTTTTCATGCATTCAAATGAAAGATGCAATTAATACCAATATGTAATCAAACTACTTAAAAATCCTTGAGATTATATTATATCTTGATTTATTAATTTCCTCCAAATGCTAAATGTTATTTGTTTTAACTTAGGGATCTGCATCAAATATCTCCATTTATTCTACCCTTCTTGTTAGCAATCCACATTTTACTGAATTATTATTTAATATTCTGGTTTATCATATTCAGAGCTTTAGAATCAAACCCATATGTTTACTTTTAATTGCAGTTTCCTAAACCAAGCCTATTTCATAATGAACAGTGAGAAGTCCACTTGTTTTAATAAATCATACTTAATGCAAATCACAGTACAGATTCAAAAGTAATGCCAATGTGAAAAAAAAATGGAAACTTGATTTTAGATTTTCATGATTAGAATGATTTTGTTATTATAGAAATGGTTGAAATGTTATGAAATGTGTAGCAAAGTTAAATACAGTATTTGTATTTCACTGCATGGAAAGTCAGAAATCACTTTTTTCTCTCTGCACTCTCTCCTTAGTTTTCTAATTTTTGGGGGGTTTTCTGTATTTTTATCTTGTAATGAAACTATAATAATATAATATAATATGATAAGATATAATATAATATATAATATTTATATCCTATGTGAGAGAGTTAAAAGAACCAATATTTTTATGTCTTATTTTACCCTATGACTATCATTAAGTGTTGTACCTTATGATTCTTGACTCTTGACGAATGTATCTTTTCTTTTATGTACACTGAGAGTATTTGCACCAAGACAAGTTCCTTGTGTGTCCAATCACACTTGGCCAATAAAGAATTCTAATCTTCTAATCTTCTCACACCAGGAATTAGAAAGTTAAGGAGATTCATTCCTGTGGACCTTAGCTTTAAGTTATAAGATTGAAGTCTCATATATTGCTTTCTAAAGCAGACTGTTTCAACAAAATAGATTGGTCATTAGATTGCTTGTTGGATTGTTAGCATTTGAAGAAACTCTTTTTCAGTTGTCCCATGTTTCATTGAATCTGTTAATGTATAACCTAGCTTTTCTAAAGCTGAGAACTGCAAACTGCAAAACTGAAGACAATTGGGTACAACTTGGATAAGATCTCGCATTTGCCAAAGCAAGCAGAACATTCTAGAGAAAAATGGCCTCCACATTCAAGATGGTGTGAATGAGATCGGCTAGCAGTAGAGGTGATAGAAATCAGTAAACATGACTATTTCAAAAGCATTAAATATTGTGAAGTACGGCACAAAACTCAACAAACCAAGTATGTTTTATCTTTTTGTTATTAATGTTCATTTATATCACTGCTGTTTGTAACTATGGACAAAATGGATCACAGCTGGTAATTTTGAACAGTTTTAGATGCTTTGCTAATGACTAACATGCACAATCTTGTTACGTATGCCATTTTACTTCAAACACCTGCCTTCAAAAAAAAAATCCAACATTAATGCAGAATATGTAAAATGGTGAACCAGAAGTAATGTTTTTCTCTGCTTTATGCTATATTTTATGCCTTTCATCCTTGTTTGAAAAATATTGTTAACAATATATTGCATATAATATTATAATACTGTAACCTGGACCCTGAGAGCAATGCCAAAGAAGAAATCATATAAATACAGCTATAAATAAATGCTGGATATAATTTAATTTTTTTAAAGGATACAGATGAAAATTTTCTATTAAACACATTAGCAAGATTATTTTCAAAATTTAACATTTGTCACCTATTATTATTATTATCATTTTGTCAATATGTCTTCAGTGTAATTTGGATGAAGAATATGTGGATTTAAATAGCTCTCTCCCAGTGTGATGATAAAGTTAGAAGAGAGAGAGACAGAGAAAGAGAGGGAGAGAAAAAGAAAGAGAAAGGTACAGAAAGAGTAAGAAAGCAGAGAAAGAGGGAGAGAGGGAAGGAGGGAGGGGAGAGAGAGAGAGAGAGAGAGAGGCAGGAAGAGAGAGAGATCTAATTGAACATAGAAATCAAGAAGAATGGAAGACTTCTAGAAAATGATTGAGCTACCATATCTCAGCAGAAGAAAACCAGTGACCACAAGATGGCAGCAAATAGATACTAAAATGAAACTTCTCTACTGCCACCTAATGGATGAATGTTTGCAACCAAAATATGGTAGCTCTACTAATGGTTGATCTACATTTGCATTGAAATACGACAGCTTCCTCCTTCAAATCCGGACCATTCTGCCCACCTGTGATTTCATAGTAAGGAGGGGTTTTTCCTCCGGAGACTCCTCCCTCGGTATCTCCTTCATCACCATGGCAACAGCCTTATCTGCCGCCCTAGATCCTTTCCCCTATAACAGTGAAATCAACAATGACTTGTGTCAGGAGGAAATGTATGACATTCCTGTTACAGATGTAGAAATAGCTTTAATATGACATTATCATCATCAGTTTCAATTCCCTTCCTCGTCTCCTCCCGCCAAACAAACCAACAAAAAAAAAGCAAGAAGTTAAACTAACATGTAAAATAGTGGAAGCAAATTGTTGGTGCTGGAAACAAAAATGATCATTTTAAAGCAGTTAAGCAATCACACAGGTGTTGGCATAGCTGTTAACAATAAGATATAATATATATATTTATAGATGCATGATGTCCAATCCAACATACTTTATTACTTTCCAAGTGATAACCGTTTGTTTCAATCTCATTTCAGTTTTCCATAGATGATACAATGCATTATTTAAAGGAATTTTTTCATGGTGTCTGATCAGAAATTTTGGAGCTGTCTTTGGTGGGACATGTCCTTAATGTGGCCTCCAGAATTTGCTGCTAAATTGTCATTTTCCTGGGTCAGTAAGAGGATATATTTACATCCATTGGGATAATTGAATTAAGTTCAGGTTAAAATTATATTACATTTAGGATTTCTCCTGGCCAAGTCATTTTAGAAGCAGATCTTACAGCACACCAAAGAGCATAGGAAGTTCCCCACCCCCTAAAAATAGCCAAATTCTTCTATATTTGGTTTCCTGGTGGGCTGCAATTTAATAATTTCATTTGTACAATATTTAGGATGAATATTGGACCACTTACTGCCGTGGGTTAAATTATAAACCAGCCTCCACTCCAGTCTGAATCTCAGAGAGCTTGAACTCGAGAGCTGTAGACATAGCACTTCTCCGTAAAAAGATAATTTTCATCTATCTAAGATTGTTGTGGAGGACAAAAAGGCTTATCTCTCCAAGTTGCAGTGAGACACACAAAGAGGTATAGTCCTCGACGTACGACCACAATTGAGCCCAAAATTTCTGCTGCTAAGTGAGACATTTGTTAAATGAGCTTTGCTCCATTTTACAATTTTTTTTGCCACCGTTGGTAACTGAATCGCTGTGTTTGTGAAATTAGTAACATGGTTGTTAAGTGAATCTGGCTTCCCCATGGACTTTGCTTGTCAGAAAGTCTCAGAAGGTGGTCACTGCAATTGTCATAAATATGAGTCAATTGTCAAGCATCTGAATTTGGATTAAGTGACCATGGGGATGCTGCAACAGTCATAAGTGTGAAAAACGGCCATAAGCCTCTTTTTTTCAGTGTCATTGTAACTTTGAACAATCGTTAAATGAATGGTGGTAAGCCAAGGATTACCTGTATATGAATATTTCAAAACATTGTGCTTAATGAGGAGGTTTTGCTAGATTAACAAGATGCCAGATCAAAGTTAAAGTTGTAAGATTGGACACCATGTGTGACATTAATTGAAAAATAATTTAAATCAGTATGAACGTTTCTCCCCCCCACCTTCTCCTTTGCGAATACCATCATGCTGAACACTTTCACTGTTGTTAGTCCTGGAAAGACTTCAGAGAATCTGCATCAATGCCTCATTAACATTGTCATATAAATTTATCAGGTTACTGCTTTCCTCCATTTTCTCTTTTTTGTCTTCTTTTCTTAGGAGATCAGAGATCGGTATATACTGCAGTTCATTTCCCATCTCACCCACCATGTAATGGAAGCTTCAGTTGGCCAATTATTTTACGATAATTTTAACCCATTAACTGCACAGCACAGTTAGCTAAAAAAAGTATCTTAATTTCTTACTGGGGCAGAAGAAGCTACCCATTATTTTCCTCTGAACTTGAATTGTTAAAAAAAGAAGAAGAAGAAGAATTATGATGATGATTACTAGGACATCAAGAGTGACGTACCAAAACTTGCAAAAAAAAAAAAAAAATAGAGAGAGAGAAAGAGAGAGAAAGAAAGAGAAATTAATTTAATTCTCTCTAGAGCAGCAGTCCCCAATATTTGCAGCTTGGCTGGCGGGGGTGGAAGGGGAGGGGAACTGGACTGCTTGAGTGAGCAAATTGAGTTGTGCGCACGTGCATTTCAGCCCCACCACTCATGCGACCAGATTGCAAATAGGCTGTGGTTCAGTAGTGGGGGTTGGGGACCCCTGCTATAGAGAATTCAACAACTCCCTTCTTAAAACACAATAACAAAACACAGATACAATACATGTTGCCTTAAGAGACAAAACAGTTCTAAAGTTCATTTTTACAAAAGTAAAAATGGCAGAAATCAAGGAACTTCTTTGGGAAAAACCATACCGGTGACAGCAAAAACTTTCTTCAAACTGGCTTTGATATCTAATGCCAATGGTGACCCACCATATTCAGGTGCCCAGCATGACTATAATAAAAACATTCATTTTTAAACGATTATCTTGTATGTTTTAAGCTAATGCCCCCATCATAAACCATTTTAGTTCAATATCGCAGATTTTCAATTCTGTCTTTCTTGCTACAACAGAAAAGTATCTTTCGGAGAGGTCCTGTATAAATAAAACACTATTACAACTTTTAAATTCCTTCGGATGCAATTGTAAAACCGTGTAGATCTCTGAAGTTTCGTTGTGCTGTGTGTATGTGACGAAGTCCAGTAATCGGACAATGTTGATCAGATGTTTTCCTGATTTATGATAAAATGCAATTATGATCACCCTAATGCCAGGTCAAATCTGACTGCAGGTAGTCCTCAACTTATGACCACGACTGCCATGAATACATGCCGGTTCTCAACTGCTTGAATTTTGATCATGTGACTGTGGAGATGCTGTGATGGTTGTAAATGTGAGGACATAAGTGGCAGGTTACTTTTTTCTGTGGTAACTCTGAGCAGTTACTAAATGAATGATTGTAAGTCAAACACCACTTGAAGTCAACTGGAGCAAAAGATTACAGTAATAGCTTAGCTCTGCTAAGCATTGGCTACTATTCTTGAATTATCCTTTGCATGGAGACAACAGCAATATCCAGCTTGGTGACCCGAATTGTAACTATCTTTCTATCCTCCTGATAGGGCTATAATGGGTTCTTTAAGGTCAACTATCAATAAAGGAGAATATTTGTCACTCGGGGTTGAAATGAGGGGTCCTTGATGCTCTCCGAGCTTGGCTGTTTTCTTGCAGATGTTTTATTACCAAACTAGGTAACGTACAGGTGATGTTATTTTTTTAGTTTACTTTATTGTCATGGCACCTTGTACAATGAAATCAAACACCATCTTCAGTGCACATCATGACCATGATCATGAAAATAAACACAAACACACATCTATCTAGTTTGGATATTGAAATATCTGCAGGAAAACAGCCAAGCTCAGAGATCACTAAGGACCTCAACTAGATATTAAAAATTGCCATTTGTATGTGTATATAAATATAAATAATATATACATGCACACACATGGAAGTCCAGCTGTAGAACTATTTCAGCAGTGTAAAACTAGCTCCTTAACCATAGCATGAATGAAAGAGTAAGACTGATGGTACAAGTCTTCTATTTGTTGGAACTTCACAGGACCATTTTTTCACTGAGTAAATTTTTAGGCCTCTTCAAATAATTTTCAAATGCTGTATTGAATTGGTAGTAATTTTCAGGAATTTAATACACTGGTAGTAATTTTCAGGAATTTAGACATAGACACTTTCCTGTTCAGCAAGACTGTTAGCAAAAGGTATGCAGAAAGGAACAATAGTCTACCCTGCATCAGCTCTCGGGGTGGAAAGGTAAATGATGGATCATTTGAAAAGTTGCTGAATAGGAATCCATAAAGGTATTCATGGGATTATGAATCTTTGGGAATCTTACTGGTGACTGGCTCCCTTATTGTGCAAGAAACTTGGAGAAATGTGAGATGGGGACAGGTACTAGCAGTCTAGAACTAAGATTACAAAACAAACAAAATAAATTTGGATGGCAAGAACAGGTAAAAATAACGCTCTTCCATAAAGGCAACACACCAATTCACTTAATGTGACTTACGATGCATTGTACAAGGAAAGGAAGTGTTCTGGCACATGGCATAGTATTATATACATTTTAGGTTCTACTTATTCCCACGATTTCATCTGCTTATTTTTCTGAGTAGGAATTATGATGTAGAACTTCATTGGAAATAAAAACATGGAAAGCCACAAATGTGGCACCTGTATCTTGATTAGCAACATCTATATTCCAGATTTTAAGGCAATATTGTTTCATTCCAACCAAGTCAAGCTGTGCCTGCTTGATAGTATAAAATAAAGCATTTATTTGTTTGTTACTTATAAAGTACCATCAAGGAACCACAGTTCTGAATAACACCGGTATCCAACTTAACATTTTGAAATAATGTACAAGAATCTCCATATCCAAGAATCTCCAAAGCATGCTCATGTAAAAAGCATGCTTCTTCCCTGTTGCACACTTTCATTATACCCAAACTGCAAAATGCACAGCATTGTGAATTATAATCGGGATATGGTATTTTATCTGATGAAAAGCACATTCTGATTGCTAAGCGGTTACAAAAATTATCTGGCCAAATGTGCACAAGTTTTATGTATGGTTCCCTCTGTGGCAGTATCCTTTGAAGCGATATATACAGTCTATATATATGCGGCTGTTGTTGCGCTAGCAGTAAATGGCATGCGGTGCTGGCAAAAGAGCGCACGCCTTTCGTGCTGAAGGTTGTAATAAAAGCAAGTTTCGTCAGTCGGAAAAGATGCATTAGAAAACATGCGATGCTTTTTAAATGTCCGGCACAGGAGGAGGAAAAGAAAAACCCACCAAGGCAAAGATCAGCTTGCATTTTTGAAGCCACAGCCACTTTTTCTTCAAGGTCTCACCTACTGCCTGAAAACAGTCATGATACTCATATTAGTGCTTGTTAATCAGACAATCCATCAATTAATCATCATCATCATCATCATTAATCCACTGGATGGCTGTAATCATCAAAATACCATATAAAATGCTATTTTTTTGTTCCACAAGGGTAATCCACCATTCCTGTTATTTCTGCTGTAGAAGACCGCAAAATCCTCACGGAAGTTGTACTGGATAGTGAAAAGGCTGGAAAAATAGGGTACTATAACACAGAACCATAGTCATCTTCAAACATACTCCTTTCCTGGCTGAAAACAGTCATGGTACTCATATTAATGCTTGTGAAACAATCAATCAATCATCATTAATCCATTGGGTGCCTGCAATAACACAACATTCCATTCCCCCCCCACAAGAATAATCCACAATTCCTGTTGTTTTTGCTGTAGAACACTGTAGAAGGTGTATTGGAGAAAGGGCTGTAACAATAGGGTACTACAACCCAGAACATAGTCAGCTTCAAATCCCCCTCCCCCGTCTCTGCATGGAACAGCAGATCAAAAAGATCTGAGAATGGCAATTGGAATTTTGGAGTGATTAATGCCTGCAATTAATGGCGGCAGGTGCAAGTTCTAGAAAACAAAGTAATTTTCTACATGACACAAAATTAATTAAGGAAATTTGCTGCAAAGAGTCTTTCTTAGGACTCTCATATATTCTGTGTCAACCCGTAAAGCATTCCTAGGCCTCTTTCCGAGTTGCCATAAGCCGGGGGGGGGGATCTGAAGAAGTAGTACGGCAATAAAAAACAGAAGTACCTTCCATGTTTATCTTACAAAGATTGTAACCTAGGCACCAGATCTTCTGCCCGCGAAAATCCTTCATTGGAGAATGTGATTGATGACACCCAGCCCATGAATGTGCTTCATTGGAGAGCCTGATTTATGACACACCCAGGAGGGAGCGGGGAAACAGGTGACCGTAAATTAGTGTGGCAAGAGTTGGCTTCATATGGGACAATGTCAACATGTTGTTCTTAATAATTTTTTTTGGATTCTTTTGAAGCTTGGCTCGAGGTTCATGATTTAATTAGGGCAATCTCCGGAAGCCTGACATTCTGTTTTTATTATAGCGAAATTCACCGAGATTCTTTGGTTAAGACTGTTGTGCTTAGATGTGTCTTTAGAAGGCTGTTACGGTGTTTATTAGGCTTGGGAGAAAAAGCATCTTAACCAAACAGTCATGGAACATTTATCGTATCTCCAAAAAACAAAAACAAAAAGTTTTTGTGAAAATGGGCTTTCTATCATTTCCCCCCTTTGCTAAACTGGGTGTGGACGTGGCCAGTGTGTAATGCATCTGCGAGTTTGACCACCCTGCCTTAGAGGAAACAGCTCTGTGGCCTCCTTTGAAAAGCACCTGGAAAAAATATGAGCTTCTTTAAATAAACTTTGCTGACACAGCTTATGTCCATTAACAAGATGAGGATATTTTGGTAACTGCTTTGTTTTACAAATAATATGCATTTCCTCTGTAATCAACTTGTATTTCCTTACTTATATAAGTAATAAAATGTGAATGCTGACTGAACCATGGGATGTAGTCCTTTTCCAGCCTTATGAGAGGACCCAGCTGTATTTGGATCCAAAATAAATATATTACTCCGAGAGATTCGGAGTCTGCCTCTTTCTCCATACTGGGCCTGACCTAGACAGTGTGCAAGACAATATGAAGCTGAAATACAGCTACTTCTCGACTTACAACAGTTTGTTTAGTGACTGTTTAGAATAAAATAGAATAGAATAAATATTTTATTGGCCAAGTGTGATTGGACACACAAGGAATTTGTCTTGGTGTAAATACTCTCAGTTTACATAAAGAAAAGGTACATTCATTAAGAATCAAGAATCATAATGCACAACACCTAATGATAGTCATAGGGTATAATCAACAATCAAATCATATTAGGAAACAGTCAAGTGGGAGGGGATGGGTGATAAGGAGTGGTGAGAAGATTAACAGTAATGGTAGTATACACTTTGTAAATAGTTGGACAGTGTTGAGGGAATTATTTGTTTAGCAGAGTGATGGCTTTCGGGAAAAAACTGTTCTTGTGTCTAGTTGTTCTGGTGTACAGTGCTCTATAGTGTCGTTTTGAGGGTAGGAGTTGAAACAGTTTATGTCCAGGATGTGAGGGGTCCGTAAATATTTTCACAGCCCTCTTTTTGACTCGTGCAGTATACAGGTCCTCAACTGAAGGCCGGTGGGTAGTAATTGTTTTTTCTGCAGTCCTAATTATCCTCTGAAGTCTGTGTCTGTCCTGTTGGGTTGCAGAACCAAACCAGACAGTTATAGAGGTGCAGATGATAGACTCAATAATTCCTCTGTAGAACTGTATCAGCAGCTCCTTGGGCAGTTTGAGCTTTCTGAGTTGGCGCAGAAAGAACATTCTTTGTTGTGCTTTTTTGATGATGTTTTTGATGTTAGGTGTCCATTTTAGGTCATGTGATATAGTAGAACCTAGAAATTTGAAGGTCTCTACTGTTGATACTGTGTTGTCTAGTATTGTAAGAGGTGGTAGTATAGGAGGGTTTCTTCTAAAGTCTACCACCATTTCTACGGTTTTGAGTGTGTTCAGTTCCAGATTGTTCCGGTTACACCACAAGGCAAGTTGTATAACCTCCTGTCTGTATGCAGATTCATCGTTGTCTCGAATGAGACCAATCACTGTTGTGTCATCAGCAAACTTCAGTATTTTAACAGATGGATCATTTGAGATGCAGTCATTGGTATATAGGGAGAAGAGAAGTGAAGATAGCACACAGCCTTGGGGCGGGGGTGTGTGCTGATTGTACAGGTATCGGATGTGATTCCACCTAGCTTCACCTGCTGCTTCCTGTCTGTTAGGAAGCTTATGATCCACTTACAAGTGTGTTCAGGTACCGCTAGTTGGTTTAATTTACTTAGAAGAGTGTCTGGAAGATGGTATTGAATGCTGAACTGAAGTATACAAAGGGGACCCTTGCGTAGGTATTTGGAGATTCAAGGTGTTGTAGGATGTAATGCAGAGCCATGTTAACAGCATCATCTGTCGATCTATTTGCTCGGTATGCAAACTGCATGGGATCTAACAGTGGATCAGTGATGGTTTTCAGGTGGGACAGCACAAGCCTTTCAAAGGTTTTCATAACTACAGATGTTAGAGCAACTGGTCTGTAGTCATTCAGTTCCTTGATGGAGGGCTTCTTTGGCACTGGCATGATGGTAGAACGTTTGAAGCAGGAAGGAACATAGCACATCTCTAGTGATCTATTGAAGATTTGGGTGAAGATGTGGGCCAAGTGGTCAGCACAGACTTTTAAGCAAGAAGTTTGAAGGTACAGTGGCAAAAAAGTGACTTATGACCATTTTTCACACTTGTGACCATTACAGCATGGTCATGTGGTCAAAATTCATATCCTTGGCAACTGATATCATATTTATGACGGTTTCGGTGTCCTGGGGCCAGCTGATCACCTTTTGTGACCGTCTGACTAGCAAAGTCAATAGGGAAACCAGATTTATTCAACAACCATTAACTTAACAACTGCAGTGATTCACTTGTGGCAGGAAAGTTGTAAAATGGGGCAAAACTCACTTAACAAATGTCTCCCTTAGCAACAGTAATTTGGCGCTCAATAGTGGTCATAAGTCAAGGATTAGCAAATCAGCTTAAAAATGTATCCTTTTTCAATGCTTTTCATTTGCTCTGAGCTTCTGGAGCTGGTTTGTTAAAAAGTGTGCATACTCTAAAATATTTAAACATTGCCTATTTTAATAGCAGTTTCCAGCAAAAGGCCAGGGGATATGAAGCCAACTTTTACAACCAATAGCAACCGCACTTAGACTTATATACAGCTTCACAGTGCTTTGCAGCCCTCTCTAAGCAGTTTACAGAGTCAGCATATTGCCCCCAGTAATCTGGGTCCTCATTTTACCGACCTTGGAAGGATGGAAGGCTGAGTCAACCTTGAGCCTGGTGAGATTCGAACTGCCAAAGTGCAATCAGCCAGCAGTCAGCAGAAGTAGTCTGCAGTACTGCACTCTAACCACTGCACCCCCACAGCTCACCAAGATGTAAATATTATTATAAGTATGGCTCAGAATGAAAGCTGTAATATAGCATGTCTAATATCTTAACTCACTTTTCTTAAAATAACTAACTTAACGTGCCATGCTAAAATTATTATTTGCCAGGCTCTGGAACAACATGATGACAGGCCTTTGGAATTTCCCCACTTTTAAACACACTCAAAAGACACTTTGTGGTAAAAATAAACTGACATCCAACTGTTTTCCTGCCAAATTAATGCCTAGGGAAGTGCAAAGCTTTGCTTCAATAATGATTTAAGTAAAGCACTCCTTTGAAGCCCCTTCATTACACAATGTGTTCCTTCTCTAATGAAATAAAGCTGCTGCATTACTTTGATTTAATTGGTACTCTATCAATCCGAACTCCTGAAATATGTGTCCAGTGCATGATCAAAACCTGTTGTAACTACTACTAAATGTACAAAAACTAGGGATCTCACTCTCCCCAAAACTAGTAAGAGTTCCATCTGAGAGACTTGCAGACAAACCCTTTGATATGCAAAAGAGTTCAGCTTAACCAAAGAAGTCACATCAGAAACACAATTCTTTGCTTTGCCTTAATAATATAAGGCCCAACTCCTTTGGATCTATTTTCATACCTTTTCAGGTTTTGCGGTTGAGTTGATATATAGTGCTGAAGAAGGCAGCTGCTACCTCGTCACCAAACATTGATGATACAAATGGACAAGATGGGAAAGAGGCAAGATCATTGCATGTGTGAAAAATGTCAACTCATAAAACATTCCTATGCCCGTTTTAGTAGTTGCCATAAAAAAAAAAAGTGGGGGGAAGGAAATCTGGAAGAGCAGTGCAGCTGTTAAAAGCGAAAGCACATTCCAACTCTTATCTTTAAAAGATTGTAACTAAAATACCAGAGCTTTTGCACACGAATATATTTAATTGGAGAATTTGAATAATGACACCCAGCCTGTGAATGTGCTCAGTTGGAGAATCTGGTTTGTGAGACACCCAGGGGGAGGGTAGTATGCCAGAGTTGGCTTCATACAGGGCAGTGCCAGTATGGTGCCTCCATTGAATCCTTTGAAGTTTTTTGAAGTTTGGCTTGAGAATCATGATTTAATTAGGGAGATTGCTGGAATCCTGACAAAAAGAAGGGTAAAGAGTCAGTGAGAAAAAACACCTGAGGTGATGCTACATCCAAGTTTTAAAACAAAAGTCGTATTATAGGTAGCAATAGCAATAGCCTTTAGACTTATATACCCCTTCACAGTGCTTTACAGCCCTCTATAAGTGGTTTACCGAGTCAGCATATTTCCCCCAGCAATCTGGGTTCTCATTTTACCAACCTGGGAAGGATAGAAGGCTGAGTCAACCTTGAGCCGGTGGCAACTGAACTGCCAAACTTCAGGCAGCTGGCAGGCAGCAGAAGTAGCCTGCAGTACCGCATTCTAACCACTGCGCCTGGAAAGTTAACCTTGGATGTTGCCTCCAATGGAATGCTTATGAATTAGTTCTTGTTTGTCCGGCACCTTTTCACTTGACCCTGTTTCTCAAACACCAAAGAAGTAATAAATGAACTTATACAGGTGGTGGGACAAGCTTGAATATACTAGGAAGACAGTGGTGGGATTCTACCCGTTCTCTACCGGTTTGGTGATCGTGCACTTTGCGTGCAGGCGCATGCAGCTTTCCAAACACCAGCTGAGGCTCTGTCGCACCAATCAGCTGAGATGATAAAGAACAGAAGAGCACAGACGCGCCGATCCTGCACTTTTCTCTTCTTTCTCCTCTCAGCTGCTCGTCGGAGCTTTTTTTTACTACCGGTTCAGCCGATTTGGCTGAACCGGGCCGAACCTGTAGCATTTCACCACTGCAGGAAGGTCTTAAGAGACATTCCCTCCTCCTCTCTGCCTTACTTCCAATTCCCACCTTTCTTTTTCTCTACCCCATGTTTAGGATGCTGAACCTTACAATCTCACTTACTAAAAATTAGACGCTTAGTTTTGTAACCATTTGGCTGAGGGCCAAACAGAAGACACACTATCTGGAAGACGGGCAATAGGGGCTTGCCAGCAGAGAGTAGAAACCATGGATTCCCATAGAGGTGTTTACTGTTTGGTTCCCACTCCTTGTCTAGCAGAATAACAGAAGAGGTAGTGGAGGTCTTCTAGCCCAACCCCTTCCCAAGCAGGAAACCCTACCTTACTTCAGACAAATGGTTGTCCAATCTCTTCTTAAAAACCACCAGTGTTTTTAAGCAGAGCAACCCATGTGGTGGAGTGGCTAGACCTGGTTTTCTTTTTGCCTGCCTCCTTTTCTTGGGCAACTCTAGGTTCCCAGTCCATCTACTATAGTGAAACCTCACCTTCCCATTATTCATTCTGTATCTTAGTAATTATCTTAACTTACTGCACCTGTGTATGGTTTGCCAATTGCACAGTGGCAGATAGGACAGCACTCCAGAGGGTTAACGTCATTGCCCAGAAGATCATTGGTTGCCCTCTCCCCTCTTGGGAAGAGCTTTATAGCTCCCGCTGCCTTAAGAAAGTTCAAAACATTCTCAAAGATCTACCTCATCCTGGGAACCCTTTTTTTTTTAACTATTACCATCTGGCAGACGGTACAGAATAATAAAAACCAGTACAAATAGGCTGAAAAACAGCTTCTATTCCAAGTCAGTTGCTCTGTTGAATTCTACTGTATAGCGCAGTGTTGGTGCGGTGTCAGGAGTTTTCGGTTCAATGTGTGGAGTGTGAAGGATGTGTGTTTGTGTTTATTTTCATGGTCATGGTGTGCACTGCAGATGGTGTTTCATTTAGTTGCACGAGGTGCAATGACAATAAAGTAAAGTAAACTAAACTGTGTTTCTTAAGAAGCAACATCTGTAATGGAATGTGAGAACAGATACGGATTCTCTGACAGTGTTGCTCCCCAGCGTGATAAGCCTCAGTGTAGTGATTGTGTGCCTGTCTGACCAGTTCCTGCTGATGCTGGGAGGCCTATCAAGTTTGATAGAGGTCAGAGACGGATCCACTCTTCTCTCTGGATGTCTTCCCAGCCTGCAGCTCTACCTAGTTCTTAGTGCCCTGGGTTTACAAGCCAACATTTTCACTGCCTAATATGTTGTGATCGGTGGAGAATTGCCCACAGCGCAAAGGTAAGCTGCAAATTTGAGATCCTTGGTTTAGCTGTTATCTCTTATCAGGCCAGGCATTTTATTATAAGCACTGTAAATAATCGGTCTATCTTCCCATGTCCCAAAGTATAATATTATTGATAATCTATAGCATGTTCATAATGTCATTAAAAGTATTAACTGCATACAAATTAGGGAGAAGAGACTTGATTGCGTTTATTTCTTGCTCTGAATGCCTCCAGTGTAAGTTTAAAAAAAAAAACTTCAAAGTTTGCTACCTATTAGTTGTGACAGCAATTTAGCTTTCCAGTGTTATATTCTGGGATGAAGGAAGAGCAATATTATTTTCTTTTCATAAAACTTGGCAGATGAATTTCTAATATGGAAACTTAATAATTAATATTTCTCAGATCCTTGGTTAGGACTTGAATTACCTGTATTAAGATCTCACTAGTCTGTGTTCGACTGCGAATCTAATTGCAGATTACCCATAAAATAATAATAATTTTAGCCCAATCTAGCATGTCACTGGAACCTAGTCATGTGGCTTTTTCTTTTTAAAATCAAAACTATAGGACAGTACCACAAAGAGGCAGTAAGGTAAATGATGCTTTAAAAATCAGCACTTTAATATATCGATCCCAATAGAAAATACTGGGAATATGACATTGTCTTCATATGATGCTCCAACAAAATGCTTGACAAATGGCTTGGATTTTCTCTGTTCTCCGCAGTAGCAAACTTCCAACTACAATGTTTGCCAATACTAATTATTCTCCTATATAACACAGCCTTTTTAGAGTGGTTTATTTATAAGACAAAAATAAACTTTGATAATATGACCTCAGATTTTGCCAGCGAGGTGCCCTTCAGTGCTATAAGGTTCCAATTTTTGAAATTTCCAGGAAGTATGAGTATTAAGTAATTTTATTGTGTCCCTCTTGGCTTTTGTCCAGATAATAATAAAGTCCAAGTTTATCCTCACAACAGCCAGCTTATGAAATTATTTAGGCTTATAGTCACCCAATGAGTTAATAGGGTTGGTGGAAAAAAATTGAATCTGGCTCTCCAGTTCCCAATACCTTACGAGTCATGGTTTCAATAGATCTATCCTAAATATGAGTAAATAACTATTTATTTCCATAACATTATTGTAATAGGAAAATTTTCAAAGATATAATCAGTTCACAGGGAACACATGACCAGCCATGCATTGGACTATTGAAATGCAAACTGTTCCCTTCTTATACTTGAAACTTGTCACACACATAGGAAATAAGGGACAGAGCTTGTGCTGTGATATCACAACACATTACATCATTCTGATGAAGCCTTGCCTTGTTGCAGATGGTCCTGAATCAGTCTGATCTCTAATTTAATTTTAAACACAAAACAAAGACCTATTATTAAACCAGGAGGCAAAACCGCTAATTGGCTAAATTATGTACTTTGGATATTGCATCTATTTTTAATGGTGTACTTTCACAGAGCATGTTAAAGGAACAACCTCTAGGAAATATTTGGCTAAGGAGCATTTGTCTTAAATGTGTGATATTCCACCTCATGTTTGTCTGTCTATGTGAGGGGGACTTTATACAGAGTGGAACAAGTACCACCCTCTAAAAAGACCTCGACTATGTATCAGAACGGTCAATCAAACGGCAACTTCAAATCTCAACAAATAAATGCTCTGTCTTGCATATTGGCAAAAAAAATCAGAAAATAAAATACAAGCTGAATAGTCAAGACCTTGTTGATGATCCAAACTCTGTCAAGGACCTTGGAGTACTCAACTCAGATGATCTAAGTGCTAGAGCCCACTGTAACTACATAGCCAAAAAGCAGTGGTGGGATTCAAACATTTTTACTACCGGTTCTGTGGGCATGGCTTGGTGGATGTGGCAGGGGAAGAATACTGTAAAATCTTCAGTCAAAGGTGGTATTTGCCGGTTCTCCAAACTACTCAAAATTTCCACTACCGGTTCTCCAGAACTGGTCAGAACCTGCTGAATACCACCTCTGCCAAAAAGGCATTAAGAGTTGTTAACCTGGATTTTCCGGTTTGTCGGCTTTGCGAGCGGTAGGGATTCGCGAAGCTGCGCGATCCCTGCCGCGCTAGCCGTTTTTGGGGCTCCGATCCGAAAGGCTGCGGAGCAAGGCTGCCCTGCAGGGGCAGCTGAAGGTAGGGGGATCCGGAAAAGGGTTTGGGGGTGTTGCAGACCCCCTCCTGGCCGGCAGAACCCCTTTACCAAGACGGCGTAACGGCGGTCCGTAATGGCCGCCACAAAGAAGCCAGCAGCTGGGCAAGTATGCGCAGGAGGAAGAGGAGAAAGTTTTTAAAAGTGAAAGTCTTCTTGGTCGATCCAGGACTCTGAGATATATTTAATTTAATTCCTGGAAGTGATGGCTTTTTGGATGATTCTTTCCACAAGAGAAAGTAAGCGGCAATTCTGAGGTGCTGAAAGGAAAGTTTACTCTCCCTCCCGACGGAATTAACAAACGGATATTGAGAAACCTGTTTTTTTTCAGGTTAAACTAGCTTTATGGGATAAGTCGGAAGGGAGAGGACAAAAAATATATTTATCTGGTTGGATTTTGTTGGAGGAGATGCCTTAAGGATTTGGAGACAGAAATAAAATTTTAATAAGGCTTCAAAACACAGATTTGGATTTTCATTTTTCCTTTGTCTGATACTACCCCTGGAAGAGAAAGAGGAAATTTTGGCTTGGCTTGGATTGGTTGAGGATTGTGGACTTTGGGATTGTCTTACTTTTCTTTTGGAATATTTTGGTTGGAGTAAGAAGAAAGGGGGAAAAAAGAAAAGAAAAGATTTATAATGGCTTTCTCCTTTGAGGAACTGAGGGATGAATATGAGCAAACAAAAGCAGCCTGTAAAGATGGTATGGAAAAAGCTTTTCTATTTTTAGAAATGGCGCTGGTTAACTATGAACAGACAATGCGACAGATAGAACAACAACAAGAAGAAGACGAAGACACCATCTTGAATGAATCCCAAAATTTATCTAAGAAAGAAGGAAGGAAGAAAGCGAGGAAAATGAAGGACTTAAGATCTAAAAAAACATTTAAGAAAGAGAAAAATATGATGCAAAATAAATACAATGATAGCAAACAAGAGAAAAAGGGAATACAACAGAGAAGGGATGCCAGCAAGACAGAGGTTAGAAGAAGGGGGGGTAGGAAGATCTGGTGGGGGAAGAAAGAAAGGGGAAGGCGGAGAAAAGCCACAAAGTTTTAAAATTGGATGGGAAAAGAGGAATCTTTTTTAGGGATAAAGGGTAAAGTATAAATTTTCTTTAAAAAGATTTTGCAAGGTACATAAGACGGTATTGTAATATTTGTATTAGAAATAGAAAATTAGAATGGCTTAAGAGTTAATAAGAAATTAAAATGTTGAAATGTTTAATAATGATTGATTTTTAAAATGTAATAAAATATTGAAGGGAAAGGCAATGAGAATGCTATAAGATTTATTATTTAGATTTATTATTTAACTACGTATTTAGGAGGATACTAAGTATTTAAACATTTTCGATTTATTACTCTGTTTTTATTGTTATTAAAAGTAAAAATTAATAGATAGAATGTACCAAGCAGAATCAGATTGGGTATTAGGTGTCATTTTAAATGTTAATCTAATATTTAGGAAGAGGATAGAAAGGCATCATACTCTGATTAGAGATTTCAGGAGAAATTCTTTTTTTTCTTTCATTATAAGGAATGAGATAGAGGGATAATAAAGGATGGGCAAAAGATACAAATATAATTATTTAAATTAAGATGGATTGAATAAGATAGAATTATGAAGAGTGAAATGTGTGGAGAAGTATATATAGAAGATACAGAATGGTAAACAAAATAGGTAATGATCTGTAAGATGAGCATGAATATAATTAAAGCCCATATAAAGAGAGGTACCGGGGGCCAAGTTACTTTACTAAAAGATTTTTTATATGTTTGTTTGTGTCTGTTTATGTTTTTGGGAAGTATTGGTGAAACCTTCTAGAAACACAGAAAGAGAATGACGATAATCAAGTCAGAAAGAAATAGAGGACAAGAGATGTTTTTATGCTCATTTAGAAATGGTTTAAAATAGAATTGTATTGTATAAGATAAGGTTTTATCTGACTTGTAAAATTTATAATGGAAAAAGGTTCAAATATGTAATGGTTGATGATGATTTGTTTGTTTCTGAAATTAATAAAACTTGTTTAAAAAAAAAAAGAGTTGTTAACCTAATCCTGCGTAGCTTCTTCTCTGGTAATATCACACCACTAACTAGAGCATACAAAACATTTGCTCGACCTATACTTGAATACAGCTCATCAGTCTGGAACCCACATCACGTATCTGATATTAACACAGTTGAGAAAGTCCAGAAATATTTCACAAGAAGAGTTCTCCGCTCCTCTACTCATTGCAGAATACCTTATGCCACCAGACTTGAAACTCTAGACCTAGAAAAACTAGAACTACGCCGCTTTCAGTCCGATCTAAATATAGTATATAAAATCATACATTCAATGTCCTACCTGTAAATGAATACTCCAGCTTCACCCATAACAATACAAGAGCACACAATAGATACAAACTCAAGGTTAACCGCAGCAAACTTGATTGCAGGAAATACGACTTCAGCAACAGAGTGGTCAATGTCTGGAATACTCTACCTGACTCTGTGGTTTCTTCCCCAAACCCCAAAAACTTTAACCTTAGACTGTCTACTATTGATCTTACCCCTTTCCTAAGAGGTTCTGTAGGGGGCGTGCATAAGCGCACCAATCGTGCCTACCGTTCCTGTCCTATTGTTTCTTTTTTTATTTTTCTTATACGTATCCATTTCATGTATTCATAACTATGTTTATACTTATACCTGTTATCTTGTAAGCGATTGACAAATCAAATCAAATCAATCAATAAATAAAAATAAAGTTCCAAAGTGAAATTATCAAAAGTAACCACTTCATAAATGCACGGCACAATGCAGGAGAACAAACCCATCAGGATGGGTTTCAAGATTCAGTAGTCCATTTGCATTGAAAAGACAAAGGCCACTCTTTTGAAGATAGCAAAGTCGATATTTTGGACAGAGAGGACTACTGGTTTGAAAGAGGGGTCAAAGAAGCCATCTATGTCAAAATTGAATAGCCCTCTCCCAACAGAAGGGGAGGGATATGACATCATCTATCTCCAATCTACAACACAGTCCTTTCAGCAGTTCCAATAAAGCTCCATACCCATTGGCACTACTTAGGTCACCCTGAGGACACAATAAACCTCCAAGTGGCCTCAATGACTCTCTAAATCAGTGGTTCTCAACCTTCCTAATGCCGCGACCCTTTAATACAGTTCCTCATGTTGTGGTGACCTCAATCATAAAATTAGCGGTGTCTCGGTTCCTCATACCATCAAAAATATGTGTTTTCCAATGTTCTTAGGCGACCCCTGTGAAAGGGTCGTTCGACGCCCAAAGAGGTCACAACCCACAGGTTGAGAACCCCTGCTCTAAAAGAATACAAATGACCAGCTGTCTGCAAGGACTATAAATCCTCCCATTCCCCACCATCCAGTCAGAGTTGAAGAAGTTTCTTGGGTGAGAAGCGAAAGGTTTTCAAAGAAAAACAAGAAACTCCAGTCACCTCTTGAAAAAAGCACCTTTGGGACAACCATGACCTGGATGACTGAGAATTTCCATAGATATCAAAAGTAACTAAAAAGTGACTTAGAAACTCAAAACTATAATAATAACTTTTATTTTAACAGGGGGAAAAAAAGAATTCTCAACTTAAAATTTGTTTGTACTTAAAAGTCCTTGATGAAAGATTTCTCTAATTAGATGTGGACAGCTGGGCAGTGTAGAGTGAGTCGGGAAGTTCTGATGGCATCCTGACCAGCAACAACCACCATATTTATTTCCTAAGGAGGCACAATGGCTAAGCAGTTAAAGGTGCTGAGCTTCTCAGCTGGAAAGCTGACAGCCTGAGTTTGAGACCTGAGCGGAGTGTAACAGGGAGAGCTCCTGTTACTTGCACTAGCTTCTGCCAACCTAACAGTTCGAAAGCATGCTAATGCAAATAGATAAATAGGTATTACTTTGGTGAGAACGTAACAGCATTCTGTGTGCCTTTGGCATATAGTCATGCTGGTCAAATGACCACAGAAGCGTCTTCAGAAAACACTGGCTCCCTGAGCTAAGAAACAGAGACAAGAATTGTTCAAGAACCCTTGGAAGAAGGTTTCTGACAGCAAGATTTCAAATTATTTCCCATCCTAGTCCTTAATAGCCACTCATGCAAAATAATAATAATCATAATCATAAATTAGACCAAACCATTGGTCTAAACTAGAAAGATTTAGCATTTCTAAATCACTGCTTTCTTAAGGATACTGGTAGAAAGGCTATGCAACCCAAACAAATGATTTGACTGAGATTGACTTCAACACAGTCCTACTTTACATGATTTATTTAGTTTTATTTCTCCTAACGTTTCCATGGTGTACGGGTATATTTTAACTTTTTAAAGAAAGATGTTACATGTATAATTGCTGAGCCAGGCCAGCACAAAAATTAAGTGCTCCCAAAAATGCATTTTGGGGGAAAAACAACAACAACCCTGTCCTTTCCTATCTTGATTTATTTAAACCAGCTTCCTTCCAGCAAGCAAGAACTACCAAAAGTGCAGTCATTCATTAGAATTTGGCCAGTGGCCAACTGCTGAAGTCATTACTAGACTTACCATCTGATTCCCTCTTGATCCAATATTGGTAGTAACATGTCACATTTCTGACTACTGGTCTTTCTATGCAGCTGTTTTAATGAAGATTCAGTTCTTATAAGAACTATTTAATGAGGTTTTAATTAAGCTACAGCTATAGAAATTTAATTTGAAAGTTCCAAGGCAATTAGATAGGGCTTGTCACTCAACCAAAGTATTTAATCATTCAAAGATGTCAGAAAGCAAAATAACTGAACTATTTCACATTGAAGCCCCTGATTATTATTATTTTTAATGTAGGCTTTAAAGAACATAATCACTAAAACCCAGGGTAGGGTAATTGTTAAGATGTTGGGCTGGGATTGAGAAAATATAGTTTGAAGCCTACATATGATCTTGAAGTTCACCGTAAGTGAGCTTCACGTATTCTTTTTGAGTGCCCTAACTCGTGGGTCTATTGTTGAGAGCATTCAGAAAAGGGTGGCATATAAATTTTTCCATTTTATTTATTAAGACCTAGTTTAATGACCTATGGAATGCTATCATAGATTTCAAATGTCTAGGAAATCTGCAATATCTTTCACAAAATCCCAAGATATATTCATTCACTGAATAAAATGCAAGATGCAAGATGATATCCCAGGCATTGTGTCTCCCTACCCAAATCTTTAGAAATAATCTAGACTTGAAACAGAGCCACATATAAAGAACTGAACTTTCACAGCTATCTTCATATACAACCAAGGTTGAATCCTGCAGCAAGATTTTGGTATGTTGAGAAAGTTTTATGCTGTTTATAGCCTGCCTGCCTTAATTCCTTCCTTCCTTCCTTCCTTCCTTCCTTCCTTCCTTCCTTCCTTCCTTCCTTCCTTCCTTCCTTCCTTCCTTCCTTCCTTCCTTCCTTCCTTCCTCCCTTCTCATTCCTCCCCTTTCCCCTCCCCTTATAGTTTATAGCTGTTTTATCTGTGTCCAGATTATAATTCTGGGGACAATGTTCAATTTTTTGAGGGAGGCTACTTTAATCTTATTATAAACCCAACACAGCGGTTTTCCCAGCTTCCATTTAATTTAGTTTTCAACATGGTATACATTCATTATGTCATGCTTCCTCCTTTTCAGTCCCTTCCCTTACTTTCCTCCACTCTCCTTCCTTCCCTCTTCCTTTCCTTTCCTTTCCTTTCCTTTCCTTTCCTTTCCTTTCCTTTCCTTTCCTTTCCTTTCCTTTCCTTTCCTTTCCCTTCCCTTCTCTTCCTTCCTTCCCTTCCTTCCTTCCTTCCTTCCTTCCTTCCTTCCTTCCTTCCTTCCTTCCTTCCTTCCTTCCTTCCTTCCTTCCTTCCTTCCTTCCCCCCCATCCCATCCCATGCTCAGAATTTGCAGGCATTACTCCAGGTATTTTTACACAAATTTTTGCCGTGTATCCTAATTACATGTGCATAGACTTCATCAGACTCATACATCCGATAGTAGGTTTTCCTTTTCAAACGAACAAGTCCATCAGGAGACTAGTAAATCTATAAACCAATGCACAGTTGAATGAAACAATCAGATGGAAATAAAAATGTAAAATTCCTCCAACTCTGGGCTGATATCAGTTTCAAGCAGTGTTTCTCAACGTTGGCAACTTTAAGATCTGTGGACTACAACTCCCAGAATTGCCCAGCCAGCATGGGTGGCTGAGCAATTCTGGGAATTGAAATTTACAGGTTTTTAAGTTGCTGAGGTTTCGAAACACTGGAAGAAACAGTTTAAACTTCTTTTTCTTTGCTTTAGAATTAAACACGTATCATTTATAAGAAAAGTTATAAAGCAGTAAGAGGGAAAAAAAGAAAAAGGAAAGAGGAAAAAAGGAAAAGGAAAGTAGACTGCTGTGTCAATCAACTTATAGCTGTCTAAAAGATGCAATTGGTGTTAATATGTACTTGTGGCCTTCAAAGGTATGGAGGTCTGGAATTCATATGAACCCCTCAATTCTTGTCAACCCTATAAGATCAGCATTGGAAACCAGCACCATATAGGCTGGTACTGTTTTTATTGTTATAGTAGCAGAGCTTTGCAAGTCTGATTGTGCTTCCTTTTTTTTCACTTTATCTCCATGGGAGATAAAAACTAGGGAAGAACTTGTCTGAGATATTTACTCATTTTGACTAAGCCAAGTTCAACAACATCAGAGAATTCCTGGAAGCCTGGCACTTAAGACGAATCGGCCATCAGTAGGCTCATAGAGATAAACAACGTTTACATCCCTTTCAAAAAAGATAATCAGAAAGCCAAAAAGGGAACAAAAAGATCCAAGCACCATCTCATCTATGATCAACACTCAGATGGGCAGAGAATAATGTTCTGTGAATTTATTTTCCCATCCTTTTTATTGGCTTTATTTGCAACCATATTTAAACCTTTCATAATCTGAGAAGAAAGCAATACAGCTATGGACAGAAGCTGTTTCCACTTTTTTCAAATTCTTAAGGTTTAGATGCAGATGCATAGCTGAAAATATTACTGTTTTATGAAAAGGAAATGAGGAGACAGAAGATGAATATGTACCTATTAAAAATTCCTTTAGGAATTCTCTTAACTGACTTTTTTAAAAAAAAACTTTTACATTTAAAAGTATCGTCTGAAATCTTTCATTTATATTGCATAGTCTGTCTAATTCTTGGGGATTATTTAAAGGTTGTATAAATGAAAGGGCAACAACCATGTAGAAAGAAAGAAAAAAGTGCCCATGAAGACTGCAGAATTCTAAAATAAAAGCTATACTCAGCATTATTCCCATTCTTCCACTTTTTAATATAACCATCACAAACACATTATATGGGTTCTATTAACATTTAAAAAGAAACCTGGTTTGCACTCCTTTAGCCTATTCAATAACGTATTGCATTTTTTTTTTACTATTAAGATGTAGGCAACACCAGAAAGTGCTACTCTAGCTGACATCACAAACATTTCCTGGAAGAAATCAGTAATAGAAGACAGATTGGTTTTAGATATGAGACTGCAGTGGTCAAGAAATCAATATATGTCATTAAAACAGTAAGATCTGCATCAGATTCTCTTTCTTTGATCTCAGAATGTCTTTAATCTGTAGGGCTATTTGTTTCTTCTGAATGAGAAATTTCATACCTTTTTAAGGAAAAAAACCACTTATTTTTTTCTTTTTTGTTAGGATCATCTGATACACTTTCTGCTGTCTTTAATGGATTTCTTGGCATTGAAAGCTGATCCTTGATATATTGAAAAATTGCTGAAAACATTGATGCCGAGAGAACAGAGAATTATCTTCAAATGTTTCTCATGTTTCCTTCAGTCATGTCGTTAAAGCATTTGCTGTATAACTTACATTTTTGAAGCATAATCCAGGACATATATATGATTAGTATGGGTGCATAGCAAAGCCTGAAGGACTTTCTCATGACCAGCAGAATTAAAGAGAGCCTAGAAAATTCACATTTAACATTTTTAGGGAAGAGCAAAATCAGTGACACCATATAACTTAGGTGGGGTACGGTCAGACATATAGGTAGAGCTCAATTGTGGTTCTAGGTTGAGGACTACCTATAATGTTTATTACTTGACATATATGTGATATATTTAGTTCATTTTTTTTCTAGTTCCTTGTTTAGTTTGTTATTCTACACTGATGCATTTTTGTATGTTCCCCTCTTTTGTGTATTTCTTTGTAAAGTTTTTAAATGAAATTGTATGTGTCTGTAAAATGGCTCCTACAGGCAGGTCATTTTTGGGTGCCCTCATGAAAAGGCCACAAGTTGTTAGACTCCTGGTGATTGGCCCAAAGTCAGCCAATTGGCTTTCATGCCTGAGCAGGACGAGAACTCTCAACTCTCCTGGTTTCTAGCCTGGTGCCTTAACCATTAGACCAGGGGTGTCCAACCTTGGCAACTTTAAGACTTGTGGACTTCAACTCCCAGAATTCCTCAGCCAGCAAAGCTGGCTGAGGAATTCTGGGAGTTGAAGTCCACAAGTCTTAAAGTTGCCAAGGTTGGACACCCCTGCATTAGACTAAACTGGCTATATCTTTTTAAAAATTAAAATTGAGTCTTTTCACACAAATATTTAAGCCATTAACCCAGAACAATAAACCTCATCATTTAGTATTTAATTTGGTTTATATTGCATAAGTAGAAGCAAAAATGCTAGAATTACATTATACTTTATAGCTGAATACAATGTGTCGTCCCCCCCTCACTTCAGTGGAAAGCTGATGATTTCCAATGTCTTTTCTCAGAAAACAGGTATACAAAATTAATCTGCCTTCTAGCACACATTCATCATATTGAATTACTCACTAGCTATTTTTGCATGATAGACTTAATCAGGTGAGTTAAAAGACCCAGCACCTGCACAGCTGCATTTACACCACAGGCTAATTTGGATCAGGGTTAGACTTGGTTTAGTCCCTTGTCACCCAAATAGAGTTTATTGGGTTAGTGAATGTGGTTCAGTGAATTAGCTGAACCCAGAAAATATTCTAGTTAGTGTGCTGCATATTTGTATATCTAGGCAGCTACATCTACTGAATCTGCTTTATAAAACATTATATACAAATATTATGTAAAATTATATACAAATGCATAGGATAGGAGAACTACTGGCTCTGCAGCAGAAATTGTGAAAGAGAGGTAGGGGTCCTACTGGATCACTACTTAAATATGAGCCAGCAGTGTGCTGCAGCTGCCAAAATAGCCAATGCAGTCGTGGGTTGCATCAACAGAGGGATAGCATCAATATCATGAGAACATTTTATATCACACTAGTGAGGACACAGTTGGAGTACTGTGTACAATACGGAAAAGATGCTGAGATCCTGGAAAGTGTGCAGAGAAGAGCAACAAAGGTGATTAGTACCTGCCCTCTGGAATATCTTGCCCCCCTGGTTTGAGGTCTGACACCCCTGATCTTCTGGAAGAGCCTAAAGACAAGCTCTGCCAGTTAGCTTGGGGCTCCAATGGGAGAGAATCACAGTGGAGGTGCTTGTTTAACAGCAGATCTCCCCACAACCCTGCCCTCCTCCCCGTGTTTAATTGGATCATAGCATTTAACTTGTATTAATTTATATGAATGGATGGATGGGTAGGTGGATGGTCTGGAGGCTAAATCATATGATGAATGGTTGAGGGAGCTAGGTATGTCTAATATTTCAAGGAAAATGCATAGGGGGGAGACATGACAAGTGTCTTCCAATACTAGGGGATTGGGTCACAGAGAAGAGGGAATTGACTTATTCTTCAAAGCACCAGAAGGCAGGACAAGAGTTAAATGGGTGGAAGCTCATTAAAGAGAAATCCAACCTAGAAGTAAGAACTTTTCTGACAGTGAGAATGAATAGAATAGTTTGCCTCCCAGAGTTGTGGGTGCTCCATCAATGGAGGTTTCCAAAAATTGAATTTGACCATAATGATGTAAGGTCTCCTGCCTTGAGCAAGCGGTTGGACTAGAAGACTACTACACTCCTCTGCTCGCAACAGAATACCCTATATCACCAGACTTGAAATTTTGGGCTTGGACAATCTTGAACTACGCCGCCTATGGTTAGACTTAAGCGTAGTACACAAAATTATCTGCTACAATGTTCTACCAGTCAATGACTACTTCAGTTTCAGCTGCAACAATACAAGAGCACACAACAGATACAAAGTCAATGTTAACCACTCCAATCTTGACTGCAGAAAGTAGGACTTCAGCAACAGAGTGGTCAATGCCTGGAATGCACTACCTGAATCTGTAGTTACATCCTCAAACCCCCACTCCTTTAACCTCAAACTATCCACTATTGACCTCACCCCATTCACTATTGACCTCACCCCATTCCTAAGAGGTCTGTAAGGGGCGTGCATAAGTGCAGCATTGTGCCTCCCATCCCTGTCCTATTGTCCCCATTTATTTGTACCTATTTTCTGTATTCTTACTCATGTTTATACTTATACCTATTATTTTGTAAGCGATTGACAAATCAAATAAATAAATAAAAAATAAATAAATAACAAAGTTCACTGAAATCTATTCCAGGACTATGATTCTGTGTCCTATATAGTTGGTAAGAAGACCTTCTATAATTTCACACTTCCAGGTGCAAGAGATCAATTTTTCCCAGCCTCCCCAACAATGTTAATTTGGAGAACTGATACAAAAGCTGAGGTTTTCCAGTTACCTTAGAGAATCCCTTTGATTGTAACAAGCTCCTATTTATATACAAGGAAAATTGCTAAAATGGTCTTTTTTGAATGGGGAATTTTAGAACAGGGGTGTCCAGCCCCCCGGTTGGTGGACTGGCATCGGGCTAGGGCATGCCAGAAACTAGGTTGTGCAAACAAGTGAAGTGGGATGTAGGCAGCATCCAAAACCACACACACCCCCAGTCTGCAGAAAAACCTCTCTCCCTGGAACCAGTCCCTGGTACCCCAAAACTTGGGGGCCACTGTTTTGGAACATATTTGGAAGGCCCAGAGGGCACGAATCCACTAAAAATCAGAGCTCCCTTGAGGTTCTCAGAAAATAACACCTTTTAATCTATTTGGTTCTGCAACCCAACAAAGACACAGACTTCAGAGAGTAATTAGGTCTGCAGAAAAAACAATTGCTACCAACCTGCCTTCCATTGAAGACCTGTATAATGCATGAGCCAAAAAGAGGGCTGTGAAAATATTTACAGACCCCTCACATCCTTGACATAAACTGGTTCAACTCCTACCCTCAAAATGACGCTATAGAGCACTGCACACCAGAACAATGAGACACAAGAACAGTTTTTCCCCGAAAGCCATCACTCTGCTAAACAAATAATTCCCTCAACACTGTCCAACTGTTTACTGAATCTGCATTACTATCACTATTACTATTAATCCTCCCTTCTTTTCACCCATCTCCTCCCACTTATGACTGTATGACTGTAACTTGTCGCTTGTATCCTTATGATTTACATTGACTGTTTCCTAGTATGATTTGATTGCTTATTGTACCCTATGTCTATTATTAAGTGTTGTACGTGATGATTTTTGGCTCTTGACAAATGTACCTTTTCTTTTATGTACACTGAGAGCATTTGCACCAAGACAAATTCCTTGTGTGTCCAATCACACTTGGCCAATAAAGAATTCTATTCTATTCTATTCTGTTCTATTCTGTTCTATTCTGTTCATTTCTGTTCTGTTCTGTTCTGTTCCGTTCTGTTCTGTTCTATTCTATTCTAATAGGGGCAGGGGAAAACATTTGCATACATGATTGGGAGTCACCAGCTAAATTCTTCAGGTAGCTTTTTAACTGACTTGGATAAGCAGTGTTGTGTAAACTCTCCTGGCACCTTGCCTTCTGCTGCCCTTCAATCTTCTGCTCCCAATGACTACCTTATCACTTGAGCTGGTTTCTTAGCTCGCATCCCCCCAAATGACCCCGGAGTACAAAATGCACTGTAGTGTAAGCGCTTTGGAGGAAAGTTATGCAACGACCTAGATTAGAAGGGCAAAAGGTGATTCAGAGCACATGAGGACATGCATGTAGCTTCTATAAAAAACACCTTCCAATTGAATACCTTCTCTTTCCAGGATGACGTTGCCAACCAACCAAGCTGAAAAAAGACTCAGCTGCTTTCATACAGTAAATATAGTTTAATATAGTCCTAGACTATAACCATTCATTTGGTGACTGTTTGAAATTACAACAGCATTATTAAGTGTTGTACCTGATGATTCTTGACTCTTGATGAATGTATCTTATGACCAGGGGTGCAATTCTACTGGTATGGCAACCATTCAATGAGCGTGCGCAAACCGCTCTGCGGCGCCAGTCACCTGTGTTCTAAAAACAGGAAATAAAGAACAGGAAAGAGCAAGGATGGGTGGGTGACTGGGCCCACAGCAAATAGATTTGGAGTCAGCTGATCATCGGAACAAGGGGTTGCCTGAACTAGTCCAAACTGGGAGAATCCCACCCCAGCTTATGACTGTTTTTCACATTTAAGATGGTTGCAGCTTCCCCGTGGTCACATAATCAAAATTCAGGCAAGCCAAGAGTTAATGGAGTAGAATTAAAAAGTGGGTAGAGGAAATAATGAAACAAAAAATTGAATTCAGACCAGAACTGTTTTTTATTGGGAATAATAAGGGGAGATTATACTAAGACAGACAAATACGTTGTTTTACAACTGCAGCCAAAATTGTGTACGCACAGTACTGGAAACAGGATAATATGCCATCTGAGAGGACAGCGATAAGAAAGATTTTGGACTGCGCGGAGATGCTCAGGCTGACCCTAAAGTTAAAAGACAGAGGTGAATCGGAGTATTATATGGTCTGGGGCGCCTGGTACATTTGGTTAGACAACAGATATAAAAGTAACACAGTAACTAATATATGAATATGAATGTTGATGATGCTGTAACCTTGTTGAAAGTGCGGATATGTTATAAATTGCTGGAAAATGTTTAATAAAAAGTATTTTTTTTAAATTCAGACACTTGGCAACTGGCATGTATTTATGACGGTTGCAGTGTCCTGGGATCATGTGATCACTTTTTGTGACCTTCTGATCAGCAAAATCAATGGGGAAGCCAGATTTACTTAGTAACCATGTTAGTAACTTAACAACTGCAGCGATTCATTTAACAACGGTGGCAAGAAAGGTCATAAACTCACTTAACCACAGACTAACAAACAGATTAACAAACTTGCTTAGCCGCAGACATTTTGGATTCAATTGTGGGTCATACGTCGATGACTCCCTATGTGCTCACCAAATCTCGTTTTGCCTTTTGAATCTAGAGGACAACTTTAACCGCAATCACCATTTTCGTTCTCTATTAATGCTCGTAAGGCCTCTGTGAAGCCCAGAAACATCGCTGGAAATTGAGATAGGGTGAGTTGAGTCTACGCATGTAAAAGCAGCATTAGATGACAAGCCGTTTGGCTGCAAGCAATTCAGGGGAGACAAATACCCAATTTCCAGAGCTTACGTCGCACCTCCTTCAACACCTCATCTCTGCATCTTTACCATATGATTTCAGCTCACCAGATAAAAATCCAGGATATTGAAATTGCTCATGATTGTATCGCTGTAATTAAATGAGGATTACAACAACACGGTTTTGAAAAACAACAAATAATAAAGCAGCCCAATGAGCTGGGACCTTGGACCCAATTTTTGTTCAAGGAAAATGTGTATTCAGCCAAATCTATAGGGATGGTATATCTAGCAATACAAAAATCAGATAGACAAAAAAAAAAAAAAAAAAACCCACAGAGCTACAGTTTAATGACTATACTCAACAGTTTGAATTGCTTCCTAGTATTGTCTATTTTTTTAATCTATGGTTACACATTTTTAACATTTCTATGTATGTGTATTAGAATGCAAATGCACAAAAGGGCGTTTTAGGATGGACAAATCTAAATTTCCCCCATGTTCTGAATGAGTCCAGTTTTTAGGAATCCGGTCAAAAATACACAATGTGAGGCTCCACATTTTAATTCAAACCACAGATGTGGCTGCCAGAAACCTCAGAATGATCCCACACTGTAATTCATATGTGACAGAATGGGACATTTTGTTAAATGTATCAGTGGAAATTAATTACATTTAACTGAACTTAACATAAAGCCAGCACAACCTTTATCTCCTCTTTTCCCATTCTTTTCCCATTTGTGGCTTCTGGCACACTATTCACAGGTCATAAATCGCTCTCTATCTGGACAATTTCCTTTGGAATATTATCCCTTCAGAAATTAGACTGGCAGCCATTTTAACACTCTCTCATAAGGCCCTGAAGATTTGGTTTTGCCAGCGGCCTGTGGAACCCAGAGTGGGATGGAGCCCATCAAATGTGTTCTGTCCTAGGCATCACCAAAAAGCACCCAGTCAATTCTGAGTCCCAGCAAAAACCTCTTTATTTACAACAATGTGAATAATTTCATTCACAGCCAGCTAACAGCTTGGCAAACAGTCTCGCGAAAGTAGACTAATTATCTCAGACCTTTATTAATCCTGGAACGCTGCCTGGTAAATAGTTCCACGCTCACTGTTGTCAGGGAAGGCTGGGTTTACAGACAAATCTCCACGACCGAACGAGTTAGTTGTTTCCTGCAAAAGCCACCTCTCCTTTTGCTCCTCTTTTAATACTGATGGGAGGTGACATTCATTGTCCACCTGTGGCCTTGCTCCCACATTGATCCAGAGTTCTTAATTGTTCCTTTCTTTTAGCAGCTCTGCACTTGCGCAGGCTGAGAATCAGTTCCAACTGCTCCCCAGCCTCACTGCTGTCTGAGCACGAAAGCAGCTGATGACTGCCAGCCTGCCCTGGCCCCATCTCTACCTCTGATGCAGATCCCTCGTCCGAGCCTTCCTCAACCTCCAAGAATGGCCCAGGTGCCTCCCCATCCTCCTCACTACTGTCTGACTCTGCTGCCAGCTCCACCAGCCACTGACGGGACACAACAAAATGGCTCCTGTGAGTGTGTGTTGTCGCCGGGGATGGGTGGGTGGGTGGTTATTGTTTTTTATTTTTATTTTCTATACAGCTTACAACAGTTCATTTAGTGAATGTTCAGAGTTACAATGGCACTGAAAAATGGGACTTATGACCGTTTTTCATAGTTACGACCTTTGCAGCATCCTCATGATCATGTGATCAAAATTCAGATTCTAGGCAACTGGTTCATAGTTATGACCTTTGCTGTATCCCAGGATCATGTGATCCCCTTTTGCGACCTTCTGACAAGCAAAGTCAAGAGGGAAGCAAGGTTCACTTAACAACTAGGCTACTAACTTATCAACTGCAGTGATTCACCTAACAACTGTGGCAGGAAAAGTAATAAAATGGGGCAAAACTCACTTAAATGTCTCACTTAACAACAGAAATTTTGGGCTCAGTTGTGATTGTAAGTCGAGGACTACGTGTACTATGTCTACATTACTTGTAACTAGCTAAGTAACTAAGTAACTAAGTAACTAAGTAACTAAGTAACTAACTAACTAACTAATTGATGTTATATAGTCTCATCCTAAAAGACTGCATATTTCTAAAAAGTGGAATTTGTTTAAACCAAACTTGGCAAGGCTTTCCCGGATAGGAAAAGAGTTAAGACCAGTGGTGGTATGCTACCGGTTCAGACCGGTTCACCCAATCTGGTAGTAAAAAAAGCCTCCGACAATCAGCTAAGAGGAGAAAGAAGAGAAAAGCGCAGGACCGGCTTTTCCACCTGCCCCGTCCTTTTCTCTTCTTTATCCCCTCCGCTGATTGGCACTGCAGGCCTCAGCTGGTGTGTGGAAAGCTGTTAGGTGGACACACATTAGGTGCACAGGAGCGCGATCACCAAACCAGTAGTGGAACAGGTAGGATCCCACCGCTGGTTAAGCCCAATCATCATACGTCAAGGACTACCTGTATCCATGAAAGTGAATGATATCCCATGCGTCATGACACAATTGTGGGATTTGACATCCCAGGCGCCATGCAAATTGTGGAATTTGCATTACTTGCACAATGTCCTCAAGCAAACAGGTCACTGCGGCTTGTACCAATGCCCGGCTCCCTTCATCATTGGCTTTTATCTCCAGCTTTCCACCAGCCATCTTTCCCTAAAAGCTTAGCACAACAGCTCCAATCTAAATTTAGACACTGGTTAGTTTTGCATGCAATGTTGAGGGAGAGTTTTAGTTAACAAGTGTGCATATCCTGACAGTTTCCTTCCCATCAAGCCACCCCATGCTGAGTTTTACCAAGGTTTTAAACCAACCATGTCAGTCAAGATATCTTAGATCTATTTAAGCCGGATGGCTGCATCTTAAGTTGTTATTTTATTCTTCTGCATGTTATAAAATTTCCTGACAATTAGAACAATTAATCAGGGGAATGGTTTGCCTCCAGAAGTTGTGGATGCTCTAACACTGCAGGTTTTTAAGAAGAGATTAGTCATTTCTCTAAAATGGTACAGGGATTCCTGTTTGAGCAGGGGGTTGGACTAGAAGACCTCCCAGGTCCCTTCCAACTCTGTTATTCTGTAAGTCCTACTTCTTTAAATAATGCTCGTGCCTTCACAACCTCCGACCCTAATCTCTGAATGAATGACACACATAAGCTAAAAATCCATGCGAGAGTTGAAAGGTTGAAGCATGAGCCGTGGTGGCACAGTAGTTAGAGTGCAGTACTGCAGGCTACTTCTGCCGGATGCCGGCTGCTTGCAATTTGGCAGTTCAAATCTCAACAGGCTCCAGGTTGACTCAGCCTTCCATCCTTCCAAGATCGGTAAAACAAGGACCCAGATTGTTGGGGGAAATATGCTGACTCTGTAAACTGATTAGAGAGGGCTGTAAAACACTGTAAAGTGGTATATAAGTCTAAGTGGTATTGCTAAGTGCTAAGAATGGGAAGACTTGCATTTCTTAAGTCTTTTTCAGCCATGGAAAAGGCAATTTTGGGCTACGTTCCAACCTACCATACAGCATTGTGATGAGTAGGGATAAAATAAGGGTGGAAGTCGGGGGTGGAATTCAAAATTTTTCACGACCGGTTCTGTGGGTGTGGCTAGTGGCCATGAGAGCGTGGCCATGTGACTGAGTGGGTGTGGCTTCTTCCTTCCTTCCTTCCTTCCTTCCTTCCTTCCTTCCTTCCTTCCTTCCTTCCTTCCTTCCTTTCTTTCTTTCTTTCTTTCTTTCCTTCCTTCCTTCCTTCCTTCCTTCCTTCCTTCCTTCCTTCCTTCCTTCCTTCCTTCCTCCCTCCCTCCCTTCCTTCCTTCGCAGCACTCCCCCCCTGGGGAAGTCTTCTTGGGGGGGGCGTTTTTGCTCCCATGAAGCTTCCTGGAGCCCAGGAAAGCAAAAAATGGAGCACGGGAGGGGCAGTGCCCCCACCCACCCACCCACCCCTCCTTTGCCTCCTGCGCCTCAGGGAAATCTCCTGGGTGAAGCAGTAAGACAGTGAGGGGGATCCTGGCTCAGCTGATCATCGGAATAGCTGAATGTCAGGAGGGGAAAAAAAGAAATACCTTAAGGACTGACTGGGCAGGGAGGGGAGGGGCGGGGCCAGCCTAGGGCCTGGTTTGCTGGTTCTCCAAACTGCGCAGAATCGTAGCAACCGGTTCTATAGAACTGATTTCCCCTGGTGGAAATGTTATGGGGCTGTCTTTGGTCTTGGAGGAAACGCTGGGTCTAAATCTGACAAACTGGTTAGTAACTGTGGTGCAGATATAGGTCTTCAGCATATATACCTAACATCCGAGGTGACCTTCAGTGTTTTATTTTTTGACCAGACTTATATCAAGTATTAAACCTGCTGCAAAGCTTCTTTTACAGCTCTTCTTTTCTTGGAAAGCTATGTAAAGCTATGTAACACTGCGTGCATTTCCAAATTGGATTACAGGACAAAGCATCTCCTTTTGTTGAACTGTAATTCTAATCAGGTGCATCTGTGGCAAGATGATAAATCAGCAGTTAGGAATAAATGCCCATAATCTCTTCATTGTTCAAGGCGCCATCCTACGCAGGGGAGTCCTTGACCATTCAAAGTTAGTCACCATTCAAAGTTACAATGGCATTGAAAACAGTGACTTATGACCGCTTCCCACACCGCTACAGTCATCCCATGTAACAAAATGCACTGGCCACTGACTCATATTTATGACGGTTGCAGTGTCCTGGGATCATGTGAATCATGTTTTTCAAAACCTTCTGGCAAGCAAACTCAATGGGTAAGCCAGATTCACTTAAACAGCTGTGCTAAGTTACTAACAATTATAGCAATTCACTTAACAATTGTGCCAAGAAAGATCATCTCAAGGATGACTCAGTCTTCCAATCTTCCAAAATTGGTAAGATGAAGACCAGGATTGTTGGGGGCAATATGCTGACATTTGTAAACTGCTCAGAGAGTGTTGTAAAGCACTATATAAGTCTCTGCATTTAAATTTCGTCAACATTTTCTTCTGGCTTAAAAGATGCTTTAAAACACCTTTTTAAGAGATGCTTTACAACGAAATTATCTTTCATCACACTGAAAGAAAACAACAGGATGGATACTTTTTTTTTTTTTTTTTCAAAATGCTAATTCTTTTACCAATTAGTACTGTGAGAGAAAAAAATACTTTCTAGTGACTCAGGGCAAATTACTTGGCAATTAAAATGTGCATTGTACCTCCAATTTTCTAATGTTTAATTACTGAAGGATAAGTGCAGAGCAGTCAGAGTTAGATGAGAATTATTATGCAAACTAGGAAAAAAAGACCCTGATTTTTACCTCCAGCCTTTTTGTTTAGAAAAAAAATTGCACATATTTAAGCAACCTCAGCTAATGGAGGTTTTTTTGTTTAAGCCACGCTCACACTTTGTGAGGAAGGTAGACTATTTTAAGCCTAAAGGCTGGGGAGAACCAGATGTAGGTAAGCCTTGAATAACATGCAGTTACTTATTTCCATTAAGAGCACATCAACAGAGGGCACGCGGTAAAGGAAATAAACACACTTGCCCTTTGCAATACATTATTTAGTGATTGTTCTAGTCACAGATGGCATCAAATAGACTTATAAAAATCTAGCCCCTGCACAGTAAATTCTATAGCCGGGAAACCCTCATTTTCCACCAGAATTGTTTTATCTGCATTACACATTGCTTCCAAAATTATTATTATTTTTTTCAAAGACGTTTGAGATGTATTTGAGTGAAGGAGAAATGATCATTGAAGTGAGTGGACCATGGTGAAAAAATGCCACAAATTAGCCCCAGGAAAAGGGAGGGTAGCTAGGTTGCAAAATGCTATATTTATCAGGGGCAAGAAATCAGAAAGTAAGGCAGGTCCAATGGCTTCAAGTCAGGGGTGGGATTCAAATTTTTTAACAACTGGTTCTGTGGGCGTGGCTAAGTTGGTGGGCGAGGCTTGGTTGTCATGTTATTGGCTGAGTGTGGCCAACTCAATATCACTCACATCGAGGCACGCATCTCCTCGCCTGGCCTCTCATGACTGTGGGGATGCTGCAACAGTCGTAAGTGTGAAAAATGGTCATGTCACATTTTTCAGTGCCATTGTAACTTTGAATGGTCACTCCACACAAGCAAAGTACCAGCAAAGGAAGGGAAAAAAAATTCCAGAGAAGTTCCTGAGAACCAAGAATGCCAAGAATGTAGTAAGGGTTAACGGAGACGCAGTTTCTGTAAGCAACACCAGAATGTTTCCTTCCTGCCTTCCTTACAGGATTAGGCCAGTAATTTCTTCTAACAACCGGTTCTCCGAACTGCTTAGAATACTAACAACCGGTTCTAGAGAATAGGTGCGAACTGGTAGAATCCCATCCCTGTTTCAAGTTTATCGCATGCTAATTTACTCTCTACAAGAATCTGAACTACTAATAGTCAAAGTAAATTGGTGGTAGATAAGAATCAACGGACTTCAAGGTGAGCTGGACATAGATCTTTTGTGGACATGTAGGAACTCGAGACTGATGACATGCTTGACGCTTCCCTTGGGTAATCTACAACAATATTTTTGCCACCTTGGCACAAAAATACTTGCTTAATATTCACAGCAGAAGAACTTTAATCAGGCTTTGGTTTGGGGATAAACCTAGAAAAAGAATTGGCCAAAGAGTGACTCTTCATTAAAAACTGAAAGTTATTTGTCAGATGCAAAGAATCAGAACCATTAAGTTCCTGTTAAGTTGATTTATTGCTCATGCTTATACACAAGAATCTAGTGAACTAATGGTCAGCTCTAAATTGGTGCTAGATAAGAGGAAATGGAATTCAAGAGGGATTGGACTTAGGCCAGTGATGGTATTCAATTTTTTTTACTACCGGTTCTGTGGGCATGGCTTGGTGGGTATAGTGTGGCTTGGTGGGCATGGCTTGGTAGGCGTGGCAGGGGAAGGATTTCCCACTCCTGTGGGAAGGTTATTGTAAAATCCCATTCCCTCCCAACCCTACTAACCTGCTTTCCAGCTCCATTCTCCTGTGCAGAGCAACAAAAGAAGATCAGCTGGGACTCAGGAGGCAGTGAATAGATGGGGGTGGGGCCAACCAGAGGTGGTATTTACCGGTTCTCTGAACTACTCAAAATTTCCACTATCGGTTCTCCAGAACCTGTCAGAACTGGCTGAATACCACCTCTGACTTAGACCATTTGTGGGAATGTAATGATTCTAGGCTGATTCCTCTCCTGACTCCTGCCCTTGGCCCTCCCTGTCATCCTACACTATTTTAGGTAATAGTTGATTTCACATATGGCATCCTTAGTCTTCCAAAATTACTCTTCCAGAATCTAGTATCATACTTTCATCTTCTACTTCTCCACCCAAACAGAGACATCTCTCTCTCTCTCTCTCTCTCTCTCTTATCTCTTCTTCCTCTGCTTTTTCTTCATCAGAAAACTCCTTGATAAACCAACTGTTCCTCCTCAAGCCAACTATTCCTCATTAATGCCCCAGACAGATTAATAAGTGTTGAGGAATGCTGGGAACTGTAGTTCAGTCATTTCCGGAGGCCATACATTCATTGCCCTATTTTTTGCAAGGGAAAATAATTAGAAATGGTGATGCTGTCCTGACGGTATTCATCTTGCCAAGGAACCTTGATAGCCGTCAAAGGGCATTTGGGGTTCTTTGGAATACAATTCTAAAGGCTAGTGGTGTATTAAATCCTTCCTGGCAGGGCTACTTTAAAAGGACCACCTATATAAAGTAAGATATATTCGATTATTCATTTCCTGAGTCAGTGGCTGCTTGAGTTAATATCCTGCATGACAGGAATACATCTATTAGAAACTATTTCAGGGCTTGCTCTAATTTCCCCTTGCTCTCACTCACTTCTTTTTCAAGGATGCTTCTTTTGCCAGCCCAAAAGCACCGAGAACAATGCGGGTGTCTGAAGTTCTTGTCCCACCAAGAACGGAAGAGCAACTTCATCTCGGCTGATGGAAAGCCCTGCCGATTTTCAGTGGTCCATTGGCCTTTCCTTTCCATCCCTTTAGCCATGGCTGAGATTCTCAGCCAAGAGCTAATTGCATTTTCCTGGCAGAGGGCAAGCAGAGGGATGGAGCATTTATGAAGCTGACTGAAACACTACGAATAACAAGTGTTCGAACTGACTCCTGCCCAGCATCCCACAAGCAAACAAACAAAGGGGAATGGTAGGCTTTTTAAACATTCGGGGAGGGAAGCAATAGGATTGAGAAAAAGAAGAAGGATAAAGTCGGTTCTTGCTTGTGTTCAGTTTTCATTAAACGATGTATGTCATTTAATTGATTTATTTATTAAATTTTCACGCCGAGGATTTAGGCTGGTTTCTTCCAAAACTACCTGCCAATTTATGGGACGCCAAAGGGGAAGGATTGTAACAGAGGGCGGCGGACTCTGCATTGTGCATTACTCAAAGGCAATCAAGCAGAGATTCAAGGACTCAGCTTTCTGATCAGGTAATTTTATTATATATATATGTGTTACAGAAGCTGTAATAATAGCAATCAACAGCTATTGTCAAATCAAAGCATACAGTAGTTGCTGGGTTCAATTCTTTTTCTCCCCTGTGTAGTGAAAGACATGGTTGACATCCGTGCATTGTCATGGTGATGCCTCTGCCTGATCTCTTTGCAAGCTATCTTGGGCCTTGTAGACCAGTGGTGGTATTCTACCGGTTCACCCCGGTCCTGCCGAGCTGGTAGTGGCGATGAGCAGCAGAGATAGAACCGGTTCTCTCCAATGCTCTGTGTTTGGGCCCACCCGCCTGCTGGGGTTCCCATAACCTTTATGTCCTGCTTTTGAAGCGGCAGCTGTGTCAGGGAGAGTGCAGGATTGCAGGAGGTGACTCCAAACGCCTCTGCGCCTGCGCACAGTGTGCATTTGGTACACGCGCATGCACAAAGTGTGTGCGCATGCGCAAAGCATGCCCACCAAGCCATGCCCACTGAACCGGTGGTAAAAAAATATTTGAAACACACCACTGTTGTAGACCCATGCTGGCTGGGGGATTCTGGGAGTTGAAGTCCACAAGTGTTGTGGTTAGCCGGCAGCAGGTGTGGATGGCTGAGGAGAGCGAGGACTCAGATGAGGGGCCAGGACCATTAGGGAGTGGACTAATGCCTTCAGAGATTGTGGGGGCTGGCAGGAGCGATGAGGAGGTTCCCGAGGAGCCTGTGCCAAGTGCGCGTGCGCGCAGGGCTGCTTGCAGGAAAGAGCAGCTGCAGCAGCATGGACTCAGAACAGAAGTGGGATTCAGCCATTTCTGACCAGTTCTGGAGAACCGGTAGTGGAAATTTTTTACTAGTTTGGAGAACCGGCAAATACCACCTCTGACTGGAGATTTTACAGTATCCTTCCCCTGCCACACCCACCAAGCCACGCCCACAGAACTGGTAGTAAAAAAATTTGAACCCCACCCACCACTGGTGGGCTGGGCTTCAAAAATGTTAGCAAAGGGTTCTCTGCTTGGTTGCTGGGTGGGCGTGGCCACGGTGGACGTGGCCTAGTCAGCCTCCTGCACCACAGCAGGGAGGTGGGGGGCGTTTTTTCCCTCCCGGAGCTCTGGAGATTTTCCTTGAGCCTCCGGGAAGATGAAAACAGATTCCTCAGGCTCCGTAGGCTCTCTGGAAGCCGGAAATGGGTCCATTTCCGGCATTCCCAAACTTCCGTGTGCAACCTGCACTTACCTGCATCCAAAATGGGCTGTGTGGGGATTCCTGGGAGGGGCGGGGTGAGATGGGTGGGGCCAGACCGGAGTGGGATTTGGGGGTTCTCAATGCACAGAGTCTTAGCTAAGGGCTCCCCTGAACCTCTGCGAACCCCCAGCAGGCCACCCCTGATTACCTGTACCTAATTTGAAATCCCAGGGAACAGAAAACATAAATGCCAAACGCTAGAGAAAGCTAACCAATGACCATCATCTTCATTTGTTAATTATGGGTTTTCAGAAATATATCTGGGTGCCCCACAGTTATAGAATTGCACGCTTAGACCCAGCAAGAAGAATTCCCTACATTTTACAAGGACCTTAACATTTCATAGCAGGGGGGAGAGAGAGAGAGAGAGAGAGGGAGAGAGAGAGGGGGAGGAGGGAGGGAGAGAGGTAGGGAGGGAGGGAGGGAGAGAGAGAGAGGAGAGAGAGAGGGAGGGAGAGAGAGGGAGGGAGAGAGAGAGAGAGGGAGGTAGAGAGAGGGAGGTAGAGAGAGGGAGGGGAGAGAGGGAGGGGGAGAGAGAGAGAGAGGGAGGGAGAGAGAGGGAGGGAGAGAGGGAGGGAGAGAGAGAGAGGGAGGGAGAGAGAGGGAGGGAGAGAGAGAGAGAGAGAGAGAGGGAGAGAGAGAGGGAGAGAGAGAGGGAGGGAGAGAGGGAGGGAGGGAGAGAGGGAGGGAGAGAGAGAGAGAGAGGGAGAGAGGGAGGGAGAGAGGGAGGGAGAGAGAGAGAGGAGGGGAGAGAGGGAGAGAGAGAGAGGAGAGAGAGAGAGAGGGAGAGAGAGAGAGAGAGAGAGGGAGGGAGAGAGAGAGGAGAGAGGGAGGGAGAGAGAGAGAGGGAGGGAGAGAGGGAGGGAGAGAGAGAGGGAGGGAGAGAGAGGGAGGGAGAGAGAGAGAGAGAGGGAGAGAGAGAGGGAGAGAGAGGGAGGGAGAGAGGGAGGGAGGGAGAGAGGGAGGAGAGAGAGAGAGAGAGAGGGAGAGAGGGAGAGAGAGAGAGAGAGGAGCAAAGCCCTTTCAATTCAAGGATATCTTTATGACCTCTGCTAAGTGGAGAGTGAGTTTAAATAAACTTCATAGTCCACTTTGCTGCCCTTTGTCCTCTCTGAAACCAAAGTGGATTATTCTGTTCCAACTGGTGAGACATCATTTCCTCCTGCTGTACAGTATATGCTTGTGTGCAGCGATTTTCCACCCTTCTGCATATTCTCATCTCATTAGTCGAAGTTATCGTCATTTTAACAACTGAATGTTCCACCCTGAAGAATATATTGGTTTAACAGTTCAATCCACCTACACCTTTTATATATATATATAAAAAGGAATAAAATAACTATAGAACCCTCCTACACACCTAACATGCATTTTTAATCATTTCTTTGTATTATATTCTCGGCTGGGAGAATTCAGTTATTTTTTTTTTCTGATTCAGCACAGACCATTTTTACTCTAATTATTTTTTAACTAGTGGCTTTATCTCTCTGAAAATACACACAGAAAGATCCCTAGGAAAGTAGTACAGTGTTCCTATTACAGGTAGTTTACAGAGTTGGAAGGGACCTTATAGGTCATTTAGTCCTACCCCCTGCCCCATCCTCATCTTACAATAGCAATTGGGAAAGGAATGTTCTGTTGCAAAGTATGTTACGCATGTCCCAATTACAGGTAGTTCTCAACTTATGACCACCATTGAGCCCAACATTTATGTTGCTAAGTGAGACATTTGTTAAGTGAGAAATTTGAAACTGCAGTCATTCATTTAACATCTGTTAAGTGAATCACTGCAGTTGTTATGTTAGCGACATAGTTGTTGAGTAAATCTGGCTTCTCCGTTGACTTTGCTTGTCAGAAGATAGCAAAAAAAAAAATATTGGTCACATGATCCGTGGGATATGGCGACCGTCATAAATATGAACCAGTTGTCAAGCATCTGAATGCAAATCACATGACCATGGGGATGCTGCCACAGTCATAAGTGTGAAAAATAGTCCTAAGTCACTTTTTTTTCAGTGCACTGTTACTTTGAACAGTCACTAAACGAACTGTTGTAAGTCGAGGACTACCTGTAGCACCCTAATAGACTACTGTATTTCACTCTACATGGGACTGCCGTTGAAGAGAATCCAGACGCTTCAACTGGTGCAAAATGAGGTGGCCTGTTTGCCTCCTAAGTGAGCAATTACAGATAACAGATAATCAGTTATAGGTCATCTAGTTATAGGTCATCTAGTCCAAACCTCCTACCCCCTCGCCCAAGTGGGAGACCCAACACCATTTCTGACAAATGGCAGTCCAATATCTTCTTGAAGGTCTCAAGTGATGGTGCTCCCACAACTTCTGAGGGCAACTTCTGTTCCATCGGTTGATCATTCTCATTGTCAGAAAGTTTCTCCTTATTTCCAGGTTGAATTTCTCCTTCAGTTTCCATCCATTATTCCTGGCCTTTGGGTGCTTCAGAAAATAGATTGACCCCTTCCTCTCTGTGGCAGCCCTTGGTACAGTCCTGCTTTGTGAGCCTCATTGGGTACTAGAATAGAATAACAGAGTTAGAAGGGACCTTGGAGGTCTTCTAGTCCAACCCCCTGCTCAGACAGGAAACCCTACACCACTTCATAGAAATTCAGAGAAATCTTCTTAGAAACTTTTTCTTTTATATACCACTGAGAGCATATGCAATCACACTTGGCCAACAAAGAATTCTATTCTATTCTATTCTATTCTATTCTATTCTATTCTATTCTATTCTATTCTATTCTGTTCTGTTCTGTTCTGTTCTGTTCTGTTCTGTTCTGTTCTGTTCTGTTCTATTCTACTCTATTCTACTCTATTCTATTCTATTCTATTCTATATTCTATTCTATATTCTATTCTATTCTATTCTATATTCTACTCTATTCTATTCTATTCTATTCTATATTCTATTCTATATTCTATTCTATTCTATTCTATATTCTATTCTACTCTATTCTATTCTATTCTACTTTACTCTACTCTACTCTACTCTACTACTCTACTCTACTCTATATCTATACCTAGTTTCCCTGGAAATTCTGAGACTTTCAACATGCTTACAGGACACCACAATGGCAAAAACACCTGTGTTATTTGTCATTAATCTTGTCAAGCTCAAAAGGCTTAAAAGTTTGTCATGGGGAAAAAAACTAGAGTTTTTTTTTAAATTTATTTCGAGCCATTGCTTTTAGAGTTGTTTACATTTTTCTTTTTGGCAAGATTATCTTTGGTTGTCCCTGTTCTTCAATTGCTTTGGAAACTAATTGGGTCTCTGGGCACCCAGCTCAGTGCCGCTTCACTGTTGTGGCGCTCATTATCAATTTTGCAGGTACTTTTGAAAGAACATTCAAGTGTTCAAGGTCGAAGCCATATTTTCCATGGGGGGAGGCTGAGTGTTTCATCTTCCTTGACACTTCTGGGGACACTTTGAACTTGCTAGTTCGATCACATGACCATCAGGATGCAATGGTTGTAAGTGTGGAAAACAGTCATGCGTCACTTTTTTCATTGCCGTTGTAGCTTTGAATGGTTCCCTAACCAAATAGCTGCAAGTCGAGGACTACCTGTAGGCAAACAAGGTGACAATGTGTTGCTAAATGATTGCAGCATTCACTGTAGGATTGTGCCATTTGCTTTATGACTGTAGCGTTTGCCTTACAACCACGAAGAACTGTCACCAAAAAATGTTGTAAAGGTAAGTTGCCCATGAGACGATCTGTTTAACAACTGGCATGACTGACAACTGTAATTCTGGGCTCAATTATAGCTATCAGTCAAGGGCTACAATATCGGTATGCAATGATGGTGACCAAGCCATACACTGGGATAATAAAAGTATACGTGCATTTTAAGGGTTTGAGAAAGTTACGCCAACTTATAGAAGGCTGAAAACTTCACAGTGATGCTAGCAATTATTGTCCCATCATCAGAATGGGAAGACAACTATAAGAATACAGGTGGGCAGGCGTTGCCAAGCAGCATTGAAAATAAATATAATAATAGAGTCCTCGTTATTCTGAGTTTAGAATATAATTGTCAGGGTTCCAAGTAATAGGTCCATTTCAAGCAAAACTCCACGGCAAGTAGATTCCACAAAGAATAGCTTTATTGGAAATATCATAGTGGCACATACCTGGTGAAAACCGACTCTGAAGGTGCCCGCGGGTTTCACCTAATTAAAAGTAAACGTTTTTTTTCCTCAACCTCAAACGATCAGTCATATGGTCCAATCAAGGTGCTGTCTAGTTGCCTGGTGATATCACTCCTCCTTCCTCTGGCCAGGTGTGAGAAGGTCCTTGGTTCCCAAGAGAAAGTATTTTATTTTGACTACTCTAATCCCCTCTCCCTGTCCCTCAGCTCCAGGGTGGTCGCACTGAAGCTCCAAGATGGCTTTGCCAGGGTTCTTCAGGATTGTCAATAATATCCCTGACATATCCTCTCATACTTTCTCTGCCAATTTTAATTTGCTGAATTATCCCAGAACTTTGAGGACAGGGGACCTGTGCAGGGATGGAATTCCCAAAATCCCAACAACCGGTTCTCTGCCCAGTTGCTGGGTGGGTGTGGCCATGGTGGGTGTGGCCTACCGGAACTTCTGGGAGGGCCATTTTTCACCTTCCCCAGAGTCTGGAGGCTTCCCTTGGGCCTCTGGGAGGGTGAAAACAGCTGCCCAGGCTCCGGAGGCCCTCCAGAAGCTGGAAAGAGGCCCGTTTCCAGACTTCCAGGAGGGTCATTTTTTCGCCTTCCCAGAGCATTCTGCGTGGACCCTGCACTTACCTGCATCCAAAACGGGCCACATGGAGATTCCTGGGAGGGGAGGGGGTGGGACAGGTGGGGCCAGCTGGTCAATTCAACTACCAGTTCGGCGAACCAGATGTAAATTTAACATCCGGTTCACCTGAATCAGCCCGAACTGGCTGAATCCCACCCTGGACCTGTGTTCTAGTCCAGTGAAGCAAAAAAATTTGCTTCTTAATATCCCTGGTCCTTAGGACCATCAGCTAAAGCAATTTTTCTTCCCACCCACAGTTCCATGTGGCCCCAGGGACACAAGCTGGAATACTGAAAAGTTGCCAGCTACTCTGCAAAGTTCTAAATCTACTACCCCAAAATTAATTCTTGGGGGAGGGTCCTTTCTATGAGACACCCTTCCTCCTGAAATTGGGCAGGCCTCCATCCTCCTAGCCTTCCATAAAGCATGAAGATCTGGCTTTCCAAGTGCTCACGTAAGATGAGGTGATTGCACATTGGAAACTTGACTCGGCGCCAAGTTTTTGCTTTTATGCGTTTTAATATGATTTTTTAATGCTATTTTAATTTTGAATTAGGAGCCACTCTGAGTTTGTTCTAAGACAGCTGGCTATATAAATGCTTTAAATAAATAAACACTATCCAAAACTAGCATGTTCCTAAACCACCAGATCTTCAACTGACCTGGTAAAGCAGGCGGTGTGATCTTTACATGAGATAAAACCTTATTTCTGCAAAAAATGCTTCTGCCACTTAACCCTGGAAAGTCCACTGAAGGCTTCCTTGACATTTGGTGGCATGTGTCCTCTGAAATTTTATTTGCTTTTTTACATAATTATATATATATTTTCCAATCATGTTTATTTCACAAGTATGTTTTCATGTGGTTGGGAAACACTACAGTGTTCGTTGTTCTCTGTTGCCTACAGAATGCTTTGTGTAAGAGCAGAGACACCAAGATTAACACTAGATCAATGATCAAGAAGTAAACAATACTTCAATCAAGGAACCATGAAAGCAGACAGGCAAATTAATAGTAAACAACAGCCTAATAAAGGAACCACTATGACCGCTTTCACCAACACTGAGAAGGAAAGCCACTAGAATATAAAAATAAGAATAAACTGAGCACATTACCTAGTTTGGTAATGAAACAACTATAAGAAAACCACCAAACTCAGTGAGCACAAAGAACCCCAAAGTTACAAATATTCTCTTCTATTTGTATAAGCATTGTATAAATTACACATAGAAACATATTCTTTACTCAAGGAAAATGCTAATTACAGAGCAGTCACATTTTTATTTTCTATCTTCTATCAGTTGCTTGGAATTTCTATTTTACACTGTAGGAAGATATCAATGGAATGTTTTTAAAGGGAATTAAGCACTACTAAATTTTTCATTGGAATCTTGCTTGTCCTCCCAATGTGCACATGAATAAAATTCATTTTCCAGTTGTAAACGTTTATTCTAGCAATGGTGCTCTAAGGAGAGTAAAACAGTAGCTTTAATTCCATAATGTTGCCTGTGATGCCAAATAAAGGAGGAACACTGTTGAGAGAATGGGACTCTATCAGCTCTGTAGCTTGCAGCTTGGTCTCTACTTCCAAAGATAACCTGATAACATTTGAACTTGTGGATTCTATTCATTGTCATGTTAAAATAAAAAGCAAATGCTGTATGTTCAATAGAAAAGAGGGCCACCAACATCTTTGTTTATAATAGGCCTAGTTTCTAACCTGCATATGATTTTCCACCAAATCAACTGATTTTGTAGCCCTGCTCTATTTCCAATGAATATCTATGAAGACATAGTTGGTGCTTAGCTGAAAAAGAAGGAAGGAAGCCAAGAGAAAGACCAACAAAACTGTCTTGTTGTCTACATTGTCATGGGCATTCCATGTTTACATAGGAAAAGCATTACTCCTATTTTGCTTATAACCGGACTTTCAGTATAGTCTGGGGGATTCAGTTCAATAAAAATCTATGGAAGCTCCCTGTTGTCTTTCAATATACGCTGCCAAAATATATTTTGGAAGATAGCAAGGGCACCTAGACTTGCCCTCAATGAACATTAGGGAGATTGTTTTCATTGCATATTGGGAGGGAGAGCCACTGGTATTTTTTTTTCTAAAGTATTTATGATGTTGAACAGAACTTGTATTATGATGAATCTTGTTAAGATCATCTATAACAGATACTGGCTAAAGATAATGGGAGTTCAATACACCTGAAGGCAAGAGTAAGCCATAAATGTTCTAAAAATGGATATGAACTGTCCATGGTACTGAAATCCTTCTTTCAAAGTGTGCTCTGCTCTTATTACAGGTTCCTGTGTAAAAGCCAATTTGTCTTATAGATCATTCCATTCTACCTAGACTTTCATTGCCAAGAGAGAGATGTACAGAACTATGTATTCTCATTTTTCACTAGATGAAGACAATTCATATAGTTCACACCTTTCTGCTTCCCACCCTCCACCCATCTTCTAGGTGTCTTGCTTCTGGAGAATTTTTTAACCTTTCCACTTCAAAATTAAAAGTAAGAATACTCTCTTGGAAGACAGGTGGTTCTGCTTTGTTGAACGCAGGTAACACTGCTAAAAGATTTTGTGAAATCTAAAAAAGCTATGTTTCTCCTGTGTAAATGAAACTGATTTAATATGAAATTATCTTCGCAACAATCCATTTTATACTGTTATCATCTCATAGTATCAACGGGGTCTAACCTATTTTCAGACACATAGAGCCCTTTGTTCCATGCTGAAGTAGTATTATCCTCAACAGACTCCTTAATTACAACTAGCTGTTCCTTCTGTCTAACCTGCTGTTCTGCAAGCCATCTGTCACTTTGATTAATGTTCAAAAAAGTATTCTCTAAATTCAGTTCTAATGATCTAAGTTCAACCTTTTTTTATAGATACATCAGAATACAGTCTGGGTCTCTTTGACAAGCACCATGATTAATGTTACTATGGATCTGTATCTGTAGAGCAACAGTTGGCATATCTATGGTGGCTGAGGCTCACTCTTAACATCTGAAAATACCAGAGGACAAAATGATGATGCCAGGGGATAAAGATTTGGTTTTTTAAAGTTTTGGGAAGGAGTTTTAATATATATATAAAATTTCTTTTATTATGTCATTTTCTCAAAAGCAAAATCGGGGTAGACAAGAGTCAAAGCAGAATATCTCGAGGCTAATTTTCATTTAAGAGATTTCACACTGGCTAAAATAAGAGTGCAAGCCAGCATTTTCTCAAATAGTTGAAACTTGTCATTCCTTTGTTCTCTGATAAACTGATTGAACATCAAACAAGTATTCCTTCTCTTTCTGCTCTTCATCTCCTTTGCAGCTGTCTTACGATGAGAAACACAAGTTAAAGTCTAATTTACATCAGTTCTCAGCAACGGATGAGTAGAAAAAAGACAATTCATATAGTTCACTCCTTTCTGCTTCCCACCCAGTTTTTATCTTATAATTTGCCTTTTTTGTCCCAATTTTTTGTCTTTTCCCTATCCCTTGACTTTAAAAATGCCCTATGAGGACAATATATGGACAACCTACTTACTTATATATAGTTGCATGCATATCAAATGAAAATACCATTTTGAGAATTCAGCATCACTGTAATTGTCTCCATGAAAACATAGAGACTTCCATAGTAAATTAAGTTTGTGACAGATTGGAAGTTAATAGCTTTACAATGGCATAGGCTTTCAAAAATTATGGTTAACTTCATTATTATTCACAGTAGCTTTAGATCTAAAGCTACTGTGAATAATAATCAGGTATCTACTGTGGTAAGTCAGACTATCAAATTTGGACTGCCAATCTCTGATGTTTGTCCATTGTGTTAGAAGAGAATCTTGACATCTAATACGGGCATGGAATGTTCTGCCACATGTCGGGCAAACATGTGTGGGCACCATTGTTGTAGCATTTGCCGCTCTGGCTTTGCGGAGAGCTTGCTTCTCTTGTGCTGTGGTTGTTCAGCTGCCAACTATTGGTTTGTCTTTTTTCTTGATAATTTCCAGATCTAGAATTCTTACAGTAGGCTTTAAAATGCAAACCCTGCAATCTATTGCTATTGGTGCCACATGTTAATAGCTCTAACATGCTTTAACATGCCCATTCATTTTTGCAGTCATTATTTGGAAAATTTGAAGAACAGCAGATTTCAACATTTTAATTTACAGCTCTTCAATCCCCACAACCTACACTTCTCCTGAGCTGAGGATATAATTTATTATGCCAATGCATAAGGACACAATAGTACAATAGCTTTCTCATAGCCTTAACAATATAGTAGCAATCACTTAGAATTAATTGTTAGAGTTATACCCGGGATAATTCTAACTGACTAGGTAGTACAAGTTGAATCAGAGAAGGAAAGGCTTGGAAAAGAGGACTAGCATGAATCAATCTAGGCTGTAGCAATTAGCAGGAGTCCAATCAAAAGTTAAAAGTGTCAAAGCATAATAACCAACAAGACAGAAACAAGCTGAACATTATTGAACATACACTGTTCTGGAAAATATTCCATTATTGAACCATGGTGATGTAGTGGTTAGAGTACAATACTGCAGGCTACTTCTGCTGACTGCCGGTTGCTTGTAATTTGACAGATCAAATCTTACCAGGCTCAAGGTTGACTCAGCCTTCCGTCCTTCCGAGGTGGGTAAAATGAGGACCCAAACTGTTGTGGGCAATAGGCTGTAAAGAGGGCTGTAAAGCACTGTGAAGTGGTATATAAGTCTAAGTGCTATTGCTATTGCTATTAAGGATCTACTCATAAACAAGATCTTAGTCACAACTAGGCAGCCAAGAATTAAAAATAAAGCAGAATCTAAAATCATAAGTGTAAAAAAACATGACTAGAAAAGCACATAACATACTCAACAAGGTTAGGGAAAGAGCTGGTGTTTGCACTTATACAATATGTTAAGCTCAGTGGATTATTTTGTGTATGTACTGTATTATGAACCAACAAAAAGATTAACCACATTCAATGCGATGAATATTCCTTCCAACTTCTGAATTATAATGGAAGCACGAACTTTCATAATTATCTTGCCCAAAGTTTCCCCCCGGTACTTAGTATGTGCCTGACTACAGAAGGTGTTTGAGAGTGTGCATTCCAATGTAAACTCAAGATGTTATACAAGGTGCAGGCAGGTCATATACTCCCAACATGTAAGATCTAGCTAACTGTTGTACCTCTCCTTCTGTCCTCCATACCCTTGCCTGAAATAGTTGTTCTCTCTTGTCAATCAGAGCTTCCCCTCTGCATATCTGAAGGAGGTGTGCACAGTGCCCCCATTTCAAACTAGTTACTTAATTGTTCCAAGCTTGAGAGAAAACCCATTCAATCCTCTGCTTTATCTCAAATCTGGAAAAGAACTTGCCATTTTGACACAAGCTCAAGATTAAAAACAAATGACATTTTTCTACATTGTCTTGAGCGTTGTGCCATCCCATGACAGACCTAGCATTTGTTTTTTTCAGTTTGTCAGGCAGCTAAGGGGATTGGAGACTGTATTTGTCAATAAAACAGGAGGCACCAGTTCATTTCTATAGGTGGAACCAAGTGAGTGGATTGTGGGAATGATGAGAAAAAGAGAGTTAAACTGGAAGACTGGGAAGAACACCTTGGACACGGGAGAACTAGTTTGAAAGGCATTGTTTTAAAAAGTTTGAAAGGCGTACCAATCAGGAGATTGGTTTCTAGACTTTCCTTAGCCATCCAAGTCAGTTGGATGTCCAAAAGGTGCTTTTTCAAAAGGCAACTGGACTTTCTTTGTTTTTCCCTGAAGACGTTTTACTTCTCATCCAAGAAGCTTCATGAGAACTATTCTATTCTATTCTATTCTATTCTATTCTATTCTATTCTATTCTATTCTATTCTATTCTATTCTATTCTATTCTATTCTATTCTATTCTATTCCATTCCATTCCATTCCATTCCATTCCATTCCATTTCTACAATGCCAACAATTTTTAACAATCTTAAAAAGACAGTGTTCTAAGTTCAGAACTGATGAAACTTCTTTGAAGAGAAGCAAAACATCCTCAAGGCAAAACAAAAAATGTCCAGTTACCTTTTGAAAAAGCAACTTTGGAGAAAACCGTGACATGGATGCCCGAGAATCTCTATAGACAAGTCAATTGGATAACTTTGGGCTTCTGACACACAGCCATAGGAAGAAGCCTTTGACAAACCACTTCTAATCAGGTTCCCAAGAAAATTGCATGGAATTGTTCATCTGATTACTAGGAATCAAGATAAATCCAAAGGCAACAAATAAGTAAATAATGCAGGCAGGCAGGCAGAGAGGCAAGCAGTAAAGGCATAAGGCAAACATCTGCGGTCTGTGTGGTAGGTAAATTTACTTCTGTGTTCTTTTAAACTTCTTTGCCTTATAGAGGTTGACTTTGTGAATTGCAATCTACAAGTAAATCCTTGATATACTAGATAAACATATACACTCACTCCAAGGAATTATCAACAAACTGTACTCATTGCATTCCAAATCTGCTAAACTGACATCCATTAAATTGATGTTTTATTGTGACGATAATGTGGCAATGTACGCTGCTTTCTTTTTCAGACAGATTCCCAATTGCAGAAAAGTGATTTTTGTTTTTGTTTTTGTTTTGTATTTTTTTTATTTTTTTAACAACAAACATAAACATAAATCCTTTCCATTGTACAGTGTGTTCATCAGAATAAATCTTCTTGTGCACAATATCAACAGTCCTTCCCTTCTAACTACATTATTAAAATTTATTTTACACGAATATGCATGTTATATTGTTATTAATTACTTATTGGACTATAAACTATATCATCCTTTTCTAGCAAATTTCAGTTTCTAAGATATCTCAAATCATAATATCATTCACTCCATTATAATTCATTATAACATATTACATTGTCTTCTCTTTACTCTATCATTGTATTTATATTGTATTATATCCTATTTTCCTATTCTCTTTTCTAACCATTGATAAAATAAATCCCAAGTTTTATAATACTCTTTATCTTCTTGCTCTCTAATTGCTAATGTCAATTTACTCATTTCTGCGCATTCCATTATTTTCATAATCACCTCTTCTATCAGTATTTTCCCGCTTTTCCAGTTTTTAGCAAATACAGTTCTACAGAAGGTGATTTTTGGAGTTAGCTGATAGCTGCTTCCTCTGCAGATAATTTGATTAGCTGTATAACTGAATTAAGAACAAATCACAAGCCAGCAGTTAGACAAGCCAAGTCTTGCTCTTGTTATATTGTTCACAGACTGCATTGAAATGAATCTGTCGTTCCTTTGCTAAATTCAGTTCTGTTGTTGATACTGGCACGAGTGTGTGCTTAATACTTGCTTCCATTGTTTACTAGGAAATATTTTTCTGAAGTTTTGAAAATATCCAATCTCCTCTGCTTTTTTTAAATCTATGAACTAAGGGGGAGCAATGGTGCCATTTAAATCCTAGTTATTCCTGTAATGGAACACGTAAAACACGTGCAGTTTTGTTTTGACAAATCTCAAAAAGATCCTGGCAAAACATCCCAAGTAAGGTTGTTTTGTCTGAGCTCATAACTAAACGTCATTTTTGGTTTCTTGGTTCTTCACTTCCTTAATATGTAGCCTCATTGGAAGGCCTTTCTATTCCAGGGCTATAATCATATTAACCGCTTGAAACCTAGCTTTTAATCTCAAGAAGAGTTTCATCTGAGTATAATTGGGAACAATCCAGCTCAAAGAAATTCAGGAATCATACAAAGCAGGGACAAGCTCACTGAAATTTTAAGTTCCCTTTTGGGAACTTGGAACAGTGTCAGTTTATTCTTATTAAACAATGTTGGAATTGGAATAGAATGAAATGGAATGGAATGGAGCGGAGCGGAGCGGGACAGAACAGAACAGAACAGAATAGCTGTATTTGACCAGATGTGGTTACATACACAAGGAATAAATACAGAAGCAGTTGGTCTACTTATAAAACAACAGAGAAATTATTACTATAAGAAAACCACTTTATAAGTAAAAAACCCCCAATAAAGATCTCTAATATTCCTTTTCAATAACGTAGGCCTTTGTATGTATATAATATGGGCCCCCACACCTAGCTCTGATGCTTGGTCATTAAACTGTTGACAGTTCCTTGTGAGACCCTGGGTGGGAAGCATGTCAGGCTGACATAAACAACATTGCAACATGACAACACAATCCTCACCCTTTTTTTTTTTTTTTTAAAATCTGCTTCCCAACCTTTCACACATGGCCCAAAGAGGCAAAGTTGTGACACATTAAAGATGCCGCTGTGCACACCTGTCATAGAGTGATGGTTCCTGTCACTTTGTGCTGTCAAAAGCTTTTGTGATAGCCTTTTTCTGGCTACTGTTCAGAAAATGTCATGCTTGGTGAGAACCCGACGAGGAAAAAAAAGCAAGTGGACTTTAATGAGACCCTAACTGCTTTCTAACTTTACAAAATGTACTTGGAATGACCCTCAAATGAGGGTAAATATAGTTCCAACTCCATTGATAGAAAAATATCATTTGTCTGTACCTCACGTTATTGAGTGCCATATTCCCAAACAGTTGGAAATTAATGCTGAAAATCACTGAAGGTAATGACCAGTAACAGAACAGCTGTAATAAGCCATTATTGGACAGAATGGATGCTCCACACAAACAGAAACTCTGTAAATACTGTATGTCATTGTCACAGGAAGGGATTTTTCTCAAAAGAAGGGCAATCATGATTAAGCAAAGATCAGGTAAGGGCTGAGGCAATTTGCATCCTCCTAAAAAAGAGTAATGCATTGGTTTTTTAAAATCCCTGTGTTCCTTTAATGGGTAAGTGCGATCAAGCAAGGAATAGTTATTAGAAAGCATGCTAGTAAACACATTCTCATTTGCCTGCTAGACTCCGTACCCTGATACAGACAAGTGATTCATCAAATTAGTGCTTTCATCATTAAATGGGACAACCGGCCCAAGGTGCTTCTTGCCTGAGGTGAAGAAAAAGATGGCTCCCTCATTCACGACACACACACAGCTTTTAACTGGAGAGGAAGTTGTTGTTTTTGTTGTTGTTTTTGTTTTAATTCTAGGCATGGCATTGCATTGTGAATTGAAGTTGAAGGCAGCAATTCAATTTAAGGAATATAAAGCAGGCCACACAGCACACAGTTCTTCCTCTAACTCTCTGAATAACAGAGTAATAGAAGTCTTGGAGATCTTGTAGTCCAACCTCCAACAGGAGATCCTATATCATTCCAGACAAATGGTTGTCCAGACTCTTCTTAAAAGCCTCCAGTGATGAAGCTCCCACAACTTCCAAAGGCAAGCTGTTTCATTGGACACACCAAGTTAGCTTTGGAAAAGGCTGTCCATTGTTAGGATCTCCATTCATCTTGGATTCTTACTTTCTGATACGAAGACATTCTTTTCTGTTTTTAAGTTAAATAAATTAGCTTAAGTCACCCCTTCCTCCCAGGAGGAAGAGGAGGATGGAGAGGATAAGGAGAAGAAGAGAAAAAGCAGAAGTGACAACAGGGGAATAGGGCTGGTGTCTTTTAGGCTGAAAAAATGCTCCCATCTTTTTAATTGAAATGTTTTTGAATATTAGTATTTGTACTAATATAAATGTATTGAATACATTTCTAATTGAAATGTATTTCAATATATTCTTTCTGATTTTGCGGTAACATGACTCTGCTCCTATAATTTACTAGAAGGACCTGATATTGTCTATTCAGCCTTATCCTCTTCACAAAATATTATTTTAAGAGTGAATGATGCCAATGTGATCTTTTTCTTCATTGTTTTAGAGCTCTAATACTAGACTCTTTAGACAGGTATCATTAATTAAGCCACTCTTCAAACCCTATAAGGCAGTTCTGGCTAAGTCACTGCTCCTTTTAATGAGTTGTTGTGATTAAACGGTCTACGGATAAGATGGATAGCAGACCAAATTTCTTTCAGTTTAGTTATCTTTACTATTTTTCTTCTCCAGCTTTCAGAAAATGATTTACATATGTTGTTCATTTTTGCCCTTCAGCTAAAGGGCAAGAAGACTGGTTATTTTATTCATGTATATATATTTATCTTACCAAATAATAATACATATTTATCTTACCAAATAATATATATTTATCTTACCAAAGCTTGGGAGAAATGATAACTTTTGCTTCTTAACAGATAATCAGAGTTGGAAGGGACCTTGTAGGTCATCTAGTCCAACCCCCCCCCAAGCGGGAGACCCTACACCATTTCTGACAAATGACAGTCCAATCTCTTCTTGAAAGTCTCAAGTGATGGTGCTCCCACAACTTCCGAGGGGCAAGCTGTTCCACTGGTTGATTGTTCTCACTGTCAGAAAGTTTCTCCTTATTTCCAGGTTAAATCTCTCCTTGTTCAGTTTCCATCCATTATTCCTTGTCTGGCCTTTAGGTGCCTTGGAAAATAGCTTGATTTTAAGAGGTGTGGACATCAACTTGATGAATTGCATGAAATATAATTAAACCAATCCAGTATGACTGTCCCTCTAGTTTCACCCTCTACCTTTTGGGCAACAAAGTTGTCAGCTAGGTTGGTAAGGAACTTATTTGATTTCTCACTTGGTGCAGAATTAGTTTTCCAGTTGATATCGGGATAATTGAAGTCTCCCATTACTGTTGTGTGTTTCCTGCATATGTTTGCTAGTTGGCTGGCAAAAAGGACATCTATATTTTCTGCTTGATTGGGTGGCCTATAATATACACCTATGGCCATGTCATTCTTTTTTTCTTTTATATTGACCCATATGCATTCTTATTTTCCTTTCTAGAGAAATGTAATACATGAGGTAAAAGGGAAACGGATTGATTGGTAATGTATCAAGTCATTGCCAACCCTTAATGACCACAGATTTCCCCTGTGACAATTTGTCCCCAGTCTGGTCTTTCAGATTTCCAATGGTGCACCTGTTAGCTGTCCCAACTTGGTCAGTTAGAAAAGAAAGACCCTCAAGCCCATGGTTAGCAGAGGTACACTTTACTAAAACCAAGTGTTTGCAAAAGAAGCAAAGCTGGATCTGACGTTTTTATGCTCCAAATTAACTTTTCCCTGTTCCTTTCCATCCCAGTGCTTATCAAGAAGTGTCCAATTAGGTGTTAAGAAATTGTTTTGGGAAACAGTCCCTGTCTTTGCAGCTGGCTGCATTCCTTTGCTGGCCTTGGCACTGCAGGCAATTCTCACGGAATGGTGCGAGACGTGATTTCGTTTCCCCTCCTGTCTGTCCCACCCCACATTTCTATGGCAGGCTGCCAGCAGCAGGCAGTACACAGCATAACTGAATGGCAGCCCTGAGAGAGCCCATCACCATCCATGACCCACCTTCTTTCTAATGGGAAGACTAAGCTGTCCCTAAATTGGTGTCATTCGACATGTGGGGACGACTATTCCTAGCCTCCACAAATAGTATGGCTTTGGTGGCTGAGAATGATACACGTGGAGAGCACACACTGGAGAATGTGGTCAGTCCATGTCATACCCTTGTCGGAATCTGACTCGGAGGGGGAAGCCAAACAGCTGGTAGGGAGTGGGAGTTTGGCTCAGTTGGCGGTGGAAGAAATTGGGGAAGGGCAAAGTCCGTCTGGGCAGAGCAGGGGAGAGGTAGAGCAAGAGAGAGGGAATTCAGAGGAAGGCCCAGGCCCAACCCTTCTTCATCCTAGGGCATGAAGGGAGGAACGGAGAAGGGAGCAATGTGAGTTGCATGGCTTACGGGGGAGGAAAGGGCCCTGATTCCCTTCACTAGCTGCAGCTGGGAACACAGTGTTTAAAAGAGGAAGCTGTGCAGAGCAAGTTGTTGGGAGCAAACATGAATTTATCTGGTATCATCATGGCTTATCTGTGTTCCTGGCATCTTCCCAACTCTGTGAGTTTTGCCGTGCTTTCAAGTCTAAATTCCTTGCCCTGTCAAGTTAATTACTTCAGCTTGGTTTGTTTGAATTTTTCGCTACAGTTTGTATGTACCTTGTTTTGGACTGAATTTTCTCCAGTTAAAGGCTCAGTCAATTTTGACAGTTGAAGTCCCCACAGTTTAAAGTTCAATCCATCATAATAAAGCTGAAAGGGACTTTGGAAGTCTTTTAGTCCAGGGGTCACCAACCTTTTGGACCTCAGGGACCACCAAACTCATAATTTTAAATTCCGGGATCACTAATATGAATTTTGCTGACATTGGTGCAGGGGAGAGAGAGAGAGGGAGAGAGATCTGATCTAACCTCTCTCTCTCTCTCCCTCTCCCTCTCTCACTCACACACACTTCAGCAACAGAGTGGTCAATGTCTGGAATACTCTACCTGACTGTGGTTTCTTCCCCAAACCCCAAAAACTTTAACCTTAGACTGTCTACTATTGACCTCACCCCTTTCCTAATAGGTCTATAGGGGGCATGCATAAGCGCACCAATATGCCTAACGTCCCTGTCCTATTATTTCTTTTTATTTTTCTTATATGTATCCATTTCATGTACTATGTATATACTTATACCTGTAATCTCATAATCACTTGACAAAATAAATAAATAATAAATAAATAAATAAATAAACACACACACATGCACACAAACACACAGAGGCAGGGATGGGATTCAAATTTCTTAACAACCGGTTCTGTGGGCGTGGCCTAATTTGTGGGTGTGGCTTAGTGGTCATATGACTGGCTGGGCATGGCTTGTATGTAAATATTGCAAATATTTATGAAAATATTGAATTTTTTATAAGAAAAGAGCAACTTTTACCCAAAATCAGGCAAAGCAGGCAGGCAGATTGAGTTGCTCACAGAATCATTCAGAGATCTATTTATCTGCCATCGGCTACCTGAGTCTGTCACATACAATTTGCTTGCAGTGAGTCTGCACTGAATAATAGAAGCTTCAGTCCTAAGGAAGGTTCGGCTCTGCTTAAAAGCAGAGTCGAAGATCTAAAGATTAGCTAGAAAGCAAGAAATCCAATGGTTCCCTGCTTTCTAGCTAATCTAAATCTCCTGGCACAGCACAACAGCTGATGGTCAGAACAAAAAGGAAAAATAGCAATTTAGCAGGCAAGTTTGCCAGGTAAGGAGTCAGTGGGTGGGGAGGGTTCCCACCGGCCATGTGGGCGGCACAGCCTTGTGTTTCTGCGCAGCCTGGATTAATTGCTTTGGGGGGATGCTCTGGGGGTGACATTTCTCTGCGGACCACCAAAATTTTCTCATGGCCCACTAGTGAGCCATGGCCCACCAGTTGGCGACTGCTTTTTTTTTTTTTTTTTTTTTTTGTCCAACCCCTTGCTCAAGCAGGAGACCCTATAGTACCATTTCAGACAAGTGACTATCCAGTCTCCTTTTAAAAACCTCCAGTGATGGAGCACCCACAATTTCTGAAGGCAAGTTGTTCTACTGGTTAATTGTCCTCACCGCTAGGAAGTTTCTCCTTAATTTCAGGTTGCTTCTCTCTTTGATTAGTTTCTATTCATTGTTTCTTGTCTTGCCTTCTTCTGCTTTGGAAAATAAGTTCACCTCCTGTTCTTTGTGGCAGCTCCTCAAATATTGGAATACAGTGATGGAATTCAATTTTTTTTTACTACCGGTTCTGTGGGCATGGCTTGGCAGGGTAAGGATACTGTAAAATCTCCAGTCAGAGGTGGTATTTGGCGGTTCTCTGAACTACTCAAAATTTCCACTACCGGTTCCTCAGAACTGGTCAGCATCTGCTGAATACCACCTCTGACTGGAATACTGATATCATGTCACCCTTCTTTTCTCTAGACTGGACATACCCAATTCTTGCAACAGTTCTTCGTATGTTTTTGTCACCAGGCCCTTAATAATCTTAGTTGCTCTTCTCTGCACTTTTCCCAAAGTCTTAACAACTTTTTTTGTAATGTAGTGACTGAAACGGGATGCAGTATTCCAGGTATGGTCTTACTGAGGCTTTACTAAGCAGTACATGCTTTATAATGATTCACATGATTTGGATTTTAGACCTCTGTTTACACAACCAAGGATTGTATTAGCTCTTTTGGCTGCCACTGTACACTGCTGGCTCATGTTTAAGTGGATTGTCCATTAGGACTCCAAGGTCCCTCTCGCAGTTACTGTTTTTGAGCCGGGCTTCACCTAATCTGTACTTGTACCTTTGTTTTTTCCGGCCTAGGTGTAAAAGCTAGCTTTTCTCCACATTAAATTTCATGTCGTTGGATAGGACCCATTGTTCAAGTCTGTTAAGATCTTTTTGGATCCTGAGCTTATCTTCTGGGGTGTTGGCTATTTCTGCCAGCTTAGTGTCATCTGCAAATTTGATGAGTTCCCCTTCTGTACCCTCATCTAAGTGATTAATGAAGATATTGAAGAGGACTGGACCTAAGATGGAGCCTTGTGGCACCCCACTGCTTACTCAGTGTTTTAAATATATGTCCCTTTGGAGAGAAAGGTGATGCTCTGAATTCTTGTTTTCCCTTAAGCCAAGGGTGGGATTCATTTTTTGTTTTACTACCGGTTCTGCGGGCATGGCTTGGTGGACGTGGCAGTGGAAGGATACTGCAAAATCCCCATTCCCTCCCCATTTCTGGAGGAAGGTTACTGCAAAATCCCATTCCTTCCCCATCCCACTAACCTGCTTTCCAGCTCTGTTCTCCTGCACAGGGCAACAAAAGAAGACCCAGCCAATTAGCTGGGACTCGGGAGGCAGAGAATAGATGAGGGCGGGGCCATTCAGAGGTGGTATTTTCCAGTTCTCCGAACTACTCAAAATTTCTGCTACCGGTTCTCCGGAACTGGTCAGAACCTGCTGAATACCACCTCTGCTTTAAGCCATTGCCATCTTTAATGTGAGACAGTGTTCACTTTTTGCAGAAGATTCAGCTTCTTCAGATCTTGGAAGGTATAAGACCACAGCAGAATTAATGGTTCAGATTCAATGGAATGGAAGAACTCAACAGGGAGTTTCTATCTTATTTGTGCCAGGGTAAATGGACCATACAGAAGCTGCCAGAACAACTGTTCCAGTTTTTGCCCAAGTCACATCCCAACTCACAGATCAAGGTCATACAAATATAGAATTCACATCATAATGAGGTATACCAAAACATGTGCTGAATCTACAGATACACAATGTGACATTGGTTGGTTGCGTAATGAATTTCCACAACCATTGGAGATTGCATTATCTCTTTCTACCCAATGAATCTATTTGACCACTGCTGTAAATAGCTAAAGATAGATGAGAGGAAGGAGCTCCACATGCTGTTCTACTAAATTAAGCAAAAGAAATCCCAGTTTCTCCATTGTGTTTTACTCCCTCTGAGATGTTCTTTAGACGGAGACGAGGTTTTTCTATGCTCCTAAGAAACTGCAGACGTTTCATTATCAAACTAGGCAACATAATCAGTGCTACGATGAAGTGGGGTTTTGCTCTTATTTTTATATACTAGTGGCTTTTTCCTGTCAGTGTTGCTGGTAGTAGTCTTGGAGTTTCCTTGATTAAGGGGTTGTTTACTGTTAGCTTGTTTTGTGCACATTGGTAGTTCCTTGTTTGGGGTAAAATTGCTTACTGATGACATTACTTAGTTTGGTATTGAAATGTCTGTTTGAAAACCACCAAGCTCAGAGAGCCACAAGAACCCCACTGTTCAATCCTGAGCTACAAATACTCTCTTCTAACAGTGAATAACATTAAACATTAAAAGTTTTACATTATGCATTGACCATCACAAGCAAAAGATGAATGTCTTAGAGGCATGAATAGAAGAAGCAGAATAAACTTTTACTACAAATGAGGCAAATATTTTTTTTCCTCTAACTTGGCAAGTCCACCATTTATTTCCTTTCCCAAATAAGCAATTGGAGAAATATTTTTCAACAAAGTCCTTCTTATTTAACTGTGGGTTGCCAACATAATACGGTAGAAGTCATGCTTAAGACTTCTGATTGTCTCAGTGCCTCTATGGATTGTACTTACATGGACAGAGTAGCTCTAAAACTATTTACCAAAAAAAAAAAGTGCTTTTAGTGGATTTTCAGCCTATCTTTAACTAAAGAAGGATGCCCCAAGTAGCTAACAAAAAAATCAGATGCACAGAAATAAAGTACAGAAAGAACACATATACAAAACACTGAAGAAATCATACACTTCTTTGGTATATGTGTCTCTGTGCACACAAACACAAATACAAACAGACTGGTGCTATTTTTTCATCATGCCACTTTAACATATTTTTTCCTTGACTGATGTGCAGAAAATTCCACATTTTCTTGCTTTTGTTCTGTCACAGTGCTCAACAACACTGAAAATAAAAAAAAAATTCTGATGAAAAATATGATTAGTCATGAAACAAGGGAGGCAGGCCTGTGATGACTTTCCTAAAAATGTGAGGGAAGAAAACAAAGGAAGATAAATATTTTTTTCTGCATCTCATCTGGCGGCATTTGGCATGGACCATTATCACTTCAGTAGGAACTTCCAGAGATTCTGTTGCAAAACCCACTGAAGACAAAACTCAAAACTGCATCCCAGAAATCAACAAGATCAATTTAAAGACAAGGCCTGGCATTAGGAAAAATTCCTAAGGGAATGTACAGGTAGTCCTCTACTTATGACCACAACTGAGCCCAATATTTCTGTTGCCAAGTGAAACAGCTGCTAAGTGTGAAGAGTTAATACCACTTTATAATGCCTTGGTAAGGCCACATTTGGAATACTGCATCTAGTTTTGGTCACCACGATGTAAAAAAGATGTTGAGACTCAAGAAAGAGTGCAGAGAAGAGCAACAAAGATGATTAAGAGACTGGAGGCTAAAACATATGAAGAAGGGTTGCAGGAACTGAGTATGTCTAGTCTGATGAAAAGAAGGAGTGACGTGATAGCAGTGTTTCAATATCCCAGGGGCTGCCACAAAGAAGAGGGGCTCAAGCTATTCTCCAAAGCACCTGAGGGCAGGACAAGAAACAATGGGTAGAAAATAATCAAGGAGAGAAGCAACCTAGAACTAAGAAAACATTTCCTGACACTTAGAACAATTAACCAGTGGAACAACTTGCCTCCAGAAGTTCTGAATTCTCTGACATTGGAAATGTTTAAGAAGAGATTGGATAACAATTTTGTCTGAAATAGTACAAGGTTTTGTGCCTAAGCAGGGGGTTGGACTAGAAGACCTTCAAGGTCCCTTCCAACTCTGTTATTCTATTCTAAGTGAGTTTTGCCCCATTTTACAGTCTTTCTTGCCACTGTTGTTAAGTGAATCACATGGCTGTTAAACAAATCTGGCTTCCTCACTGACCTCTGCTTGTCAGAAGGTTGCAAAAGGTGATCGCATGACTCCTAGGACGCTGCAACCGTCATAAATATGAGCCAGTTGTGAAACATCTAGTTTATATTCTAATATATTCTGATGATGTTGCCTAGTTTGGGTAATAAAATAGCTGCAAGAAAACGGGCAAGCTCAGAGACCACCAAGGACCCCTCAAATTATGTACTCTTAAGCAAATCTGGCTTCCCCCACTGACTTTGTCATAACTTCAAATGGTGCCACTATAACTTCAAATGGTCACAAAATGAATTCTTGCAAGTTGAGAAGTACCTATATTCTTGGATTAATTTAATACAAGAATATGCCAAAAGACCTTTATTTCTCTTCCTTTCACTCTTCCTTCTTTCTTGGTCGAGTTCTGAAATTTATTAAAAATGGCTTCCTCTCCTTCTTCTTGTTCTACTGTCTTCATCTGTTGTAATGTTTGTTGATAGTTAATAAGCGCCATTTCTAAAAAAAGGAAGGCTTCTTTCAAACCAGTTTTACCATTTTTTTTTGCTTGTTCATAATCTTTTCTCAGTTCCTCAATAGAAAGAGCCATTATAAATCTTTTCTTTTCCCCTTCTTTCTTCTTACAACAACCAGAATATTCCAAAGAAAAAATAAAACAGTCCCAAAGTTATCAATCAGTCCAAACCAAGGCAGAGTTCTCACTTTCTCCTCCTGGGGTAGTATCAATCAAAGAAAAAGAAAGTCCAAATCTGTTTCTTAAAATCTTATTGCAATATATTTTAGTCTTCAAATCCTTAAGGCATCTCCTCCAACAAAGTCTTAGCATACAAATATTTTTTTTTTAGTCCTCTCTCTTCCCACTCATCGCTTAAAGCCAGTTTTCACCTAAAAGAAATAGGTTTCTTAATATCCACTTATTTATTCCGTAGGAAAAGAGGGTAAGCTTTCCTTTCAGCACCACCAAACTGCCGCTTTTTTCCTCTTCTAGAAGGTATCATTCAGAAAATCATACTTTTCAGGAATTTTGTTAAATATGTCTTAGAGTCCTAGGAACCAAGAAAAACTTTCTCCTTTGAAAAACTTTCTCCACTTCCTCCTGCGCATTCTTACCCGGCTGCCAGCTTCTTTGTGGCGGCCATTACGGACCGCCGCTGCACCGTCTTGGGAAAAAGGGGTTCTGCCGGCCGGGGAGGGGGTCTGCAACGCCCCCAAACCCCTCTCCGGATCCCCCCTACCTCCAGCTGCCCCTGCAGGGCAGCCTAGCTCCATACCCGTCAAAAACGGCTAGCGCAGCAGGGATCGCGCAGCTTCGCGAATCCCTGCCACTCGCGAAGCCGACAAACCAGAAGTCGCCTCTTAAGAAAGGGAAAAATAAGGTGCAAAATCAATATAATGATAGTAAACAAAAGGGAAAAGGAACACGACAGAGAAGGGAAGCCAGTAAGGCAGAGGCTAGAAGAAGGGGGGGTAGAAAGGTTTGTTGGGAGAAGAAAGAAAGGAAAAGGTGGAGAAAAGCTACAAAGTTTTGAAATTAAATGGGAAAAAAGGAATCTTTTTAGGGATAAAGGATAAAGTATAATTTCTTCAAAAAGATTTTGCAAGGTACATAAGATGATATTGTAGTATTGTATTAGAAATAGAAAACTTAAATGGTTTAAGAGTTGATAAGAGATTAAAATGTTGAAATGTTTAATAATGATTGGTTTTAAAATTTAATAATATGAGGGGAGGTTTAGAATATTGAGTTTTAATTAAAGAGTTTAATAAGATTATGGTATTGATGTTATTATAAAATTTCTATTATAGTATTTGTTTTTAATATTTAGATTTATTGTTTAACTATGTATTTAATTACTCTGGATGTACTATTTAGATAGAATGTACCAAGCAAAATCGGATTGGGTATTGGGCGTTATTTTAAAGGTTAATTTGATTAATTTAGGGGGGAGATAGAAAGGCATCATACTCTGATTAGTGATTTCAGGAGAAATATTTTTTTTTTATAAGGAACGAGACAAAGGGACAATAAAGAATGGACAAAAGATACAAATATAATGACTCAAATTAAGATGATTAATTAAGATAGAATTAAGAAGAGTGAAAATGTGGAGAAGTTAATATAGAAGGCTTAGAATATTAAATAAAATAAGCAATGATATGTAAGATGAGCATGAATATAATTGAAGTCCATGAAGAGAGAGATACCTGGGTCCAAGTTACTTTCCAAAAAGATTTTTTTTATGTTTTATGTGTTGTGTGTATATGTTTTTTTTGGGGGGGGGAGAATTAATAAAACCTTGCAGAAATATAGAATGAGAATAATGGTAACTAAGTCAGAAAGAAATAGATGAAATAATAATAATGAAATTGAATAAGAGTAAAGAGAAGTAAAGAGAAATTGGATAAGAGGTTTTTGTATGTTTATATGGAAATGGTTTAAAACAGAATTATAGTTTATCTGACTTGTTAAATTTATAATGGAAAAAGGTTTAAACATGTAATGGATAATGATGATTTGTGTGTTTTGAAAATTAATAAAACTTGTTTAAAAAAAAAAAAGAATATGCCAAAAGAAAGAAGAGAGGGAATAATCCCATGCTTGCCAGGTAGCTGCTTTGTTATTAAAAGTAAAAAGTAGGCCTAAAATAAATAGCTGTGCTACCTACAAAAGGAGAGCGAGGAAAATAATTTGGGGCAACATTTTAGAGAAGGCCTTGAAAGGCCTTCTTCACACTCCCGAGGTTCCAGGTTCAATAATTAACTTTCCAGCTAAAAGATGTTTAAGATTAATAATGATAAAAGTAGGTGTATTGCACTAGACAAATCAATGCTCTATTTGACTCAGTAAATTCACACAATGGTCTTACCCGTGATTTCCTAAATTATTTAACTGGTCGGGTTCTAAGGTAGTCTGAATGCTATAAAAAGAGAGCCATAGAGATCTATGTTACCCTATATAGTAATGTCTTTATAGAACCAATCTCTCACACCAGCCACTCATATGGATTCTGTCTCTATGATTCAAATAGGTACATGCAGGAAAAATTACAACATTCAGTGCTGCTGTCCACGTAACAAATGCAGCCTTGCACAAAGACACTAAATTTGAACCAACTCACCAGAAAGGGACATGTTTATATGTTCTTGATTCAGATTACATGAAAGGGTAGGCTACGTTTTATTTGAGGAGGAGAGATTTCTTCAAAAAGGTTCAAGAATAATCCTTGCCAAATTCCTAACTCTTAAGATTTGGAGACTTTTTGGTTTTTAGCTGACTGTTTTCATAAAACCCTATTCACTAGATCAGATAAAGATCGAATGCATACAGAATGATAAACATGATTAGTCTTTGCCTTGACTAGGTTCTTCTGATTTGCTATTTTGAGAAATTCCAATCTGCTTGATTATTTTATTTTTACTTTTTAGATTTTTTTTACCCTGCTTTTATTATTTTTATAAGTAACTCAAGATGGCGAACATGGATAACATTCCTTTCCTTCTCTTTTCCCCACAATGACAACCTTATGAGGTGAGTTGGGCTTAGAGAGAGTGACCTGCCGAAATCACCCAGTCAGCTTTCATGCCCAAGGCATGAAAGGTTAAATTAGTCTGGCTTAGAACTCACAGTCTCTTGATAATTGGCCCAACGTTATCCTATTGTATTTCGTGCCTAAGGTGGGATTGGAATTCACAGTGTGACTGGCATAAAGTCACGCAGTCAATTTACGTGCCTAAGGCGGGACTAGAACTCACTGTCTCCCAGTTTCTAAGCTAGCACATTAACCCTTACACCCAGCTGGCTATTATATAATACCAATATATATGATTTATAATTCAATGCAAACCTATAAAATTAATACAGGATTCAATGTGAATGTGGAGTGAGTGGAATCTGCTACAGTTTTAAACAATCTAATTTGATATAATAATGTAAGTCATACGAATGCAGCCTATTGCTTTGCCTGATCTTGGACAGAAGAGTGTCGCTTGGAATGACCAAAAGTCGATGTTTCAGACTCATTTTTAACTTATGATTAACTCTTTGAAATTGCATTTGGCCAGGAACCGGCATTCTAGACCTTGGGGATTTTTTTGACTCGTAACATTTCTTAGGGGCAACTGTTTAAATTAGTCTGGCATTTTCCTCCTGCTATCGGAATGTACTCTGTTCAGAGACTTCACATTGATTTCCATTGCTCTGTAAAATTATCTAATATACTGTATGATAGATGCTGTAATAATCTGCAATGCAGCCAAAATTTGGAGGGCTCGCCTGAAAGCAGGACCGGGTATACAACTGTACACAAGTCCTAATCTGGCACTTGTTATCCAGTGATTAATACCTTTCCAGCAAATAGGAAATAACGCAGAAAGCCAGCAATTTTAATTAGGAGTGATTTAAAGCAAATAGCCATGAAGGTAGCAGCTTCCCTGATGGTATTGGGTAAAAAATAACAGCTCCAATACAACACACCTTCACTGTGGCTCATTTGCTCTCATTAAATTGTCTTCCTCGATCCCTGGTGTCAAATATTCCGCAAAGACAAATCGTTATCAACAAGAGAGCTTCTGCAGGTGTGCACTGAGTAATACAGCCATGAAGCTACTGTTACCAAACTGCTTCAGTTGTTTCAATATTTTCGGGATGATACACAGGAAGGAAAACGATGCAATTTATTTCAAAGCACTTGCATTCCAGAATAAAAAGAATGCAGGAGTGGGCTTCAAAATTTTTAGCAAAGGGCTCTCTGCCCGGTTGCTGGATGGGCGTGGCCATAGTAGGCGTAGCCTAGTTGGCCTCCTGCACCTCAGTGGGGGGAGCGTTTTTGCCCTCCCCGGACTCCGGAGGCTTTCTTTGAGCCTCCAGGAGGGCAAAAATAGCTTCCCTGGACTCCGGAGCAGAGGTGGTATTCAGCAGGTTCTAACCAGTTCTGGAGAACAGGTAGCGGAAATTTTGAGTAGTTTGGAAAACTGGCAAATCCCACCTCTGACTGGAGATTTTACAGTATCCTTCCCCTGTCGCACCCACCAAGCCATACCCACAGAACCAATAGTAAAAAAAATTGAATCCCACCACTGCTCCAGAGGCTCTCTGGAAGCCAGAAACGGGCCTATTTCCGGCCTTCCTGAAATTCCGGGAGGCCTGTTTTTCACCCTCCCCGAACCCCTGTGCACGCCCTGTACCTACCTGCCTACAAAACGGGCTGTGTGGGGACTCCTGAGAGGAGAGGGGCAGATTATTTTGAGCCATTGATTCTACCTAAGCCCAACCTGCTTTTACAAGGCAGTTATTGTGTAGCTAAAAATGAACATGTAAATAACTTTGAGCTTCTGGAGGAGGCTTTAATTTGGATTCCTGTGTGGAGCAGGGATTAAACACAGTGGCCTCAGCATGCTTTTCAAGTCCCATGATTCCTTAGTTTATTCTGAAGATATCTCAAGATTTCTTTAGAAAAGTTTTCAGAGCACTGTATCTAGGGCATGTACTATTATTAATCCAGCGTTATCTCCAAATTTATTGAAGCACAGGAATTTCTTTTACTTCGGCATTTAAAGATTTTGCCCCTAGAACCTTCTTCCTTTACTAAATCAAAGTTCTTTCTCAGAGCAAATGTGTTATATTCTAATTGATTCAGATTGTCTGCATGGGGAACAAATAATGAGGTTAGACAGTTTGATTCCCTTGTTCTCATCTCATCAGTTTCTTTATAACTTAAGTCACAAGTTCCAAAGAAATGTCAAAATTCATCAACATCCATGACATGGACTCTGTCTTCTTGCTAACTTACATAATAAGGAAAAGTGTCTGTCAAGCAAAGAAATTACCATGAACTCTAGGAAAGTTCAAGGGATTGAACATATACAGGTTACAAAAGAATCCAATTAAATATACCCCTCCCCAATGCATAAAAAAACTCAGCTTTAACCCTCAACCACAACCCTACCTCAACCGATCCACCATCACCCAAAACTAGGCATGCACACCCCTAACTACCTCAATTCCAACTACTACTGGCCTTAAATGCAAACTACTCAATGCAAGAAGCCTCGTGAATAAAATACCTGAATTTTTCCTCCTACTAAATATGGCTAAATTCGACATTATATTTGTCTGTGAAACATGGCTCAATGCATCTCTCCCTGACTCCATTACCACAGTAAGAGACTATCATGTTTACCGATCAGATCGTGAAATTCGTAGAGGAGGTGGTGTTGCTATCTTCTATAAAAAGTCCTTACATCTAAAAAATATCCAAGTTACCCAGGAGCTTGCTCTTCCTGAGACCATCATCTGTGAACTATCCTTAAATATCACAATTCGATTCTTACTATGTTACAGAGCACCTGATTATGACATCGAACATGTAAACAAGTTAAATACATTACTAACATGGGCTGCATCCTACCCATACCCTTTTATCTTTCTTGGTGATTTCAATCTACCTCATATTGACTGGACCCTAAATGAATGTACAACTGAAATCATACACACAACCTTCTACAATGCTATTACAAATCTGGGACTGGAACAACTAGTAACCAACAACACTAGACTAAACAACTGCCTCGATCTCATCTTCTGCAATAGTTTGAATTTAATTTACGGAATACAAACTAAAGAACCCTTTTCCAGCAGTGACCACAATATGATTGACTTTTGTCTCAACATACGCCCACACAAAAATCACCACAATGATGTAATCCCCAATTGTAACTTCAAAAAGGCAACTATGATCTTATAGACAACGATCTCTCATCCCTTGATTGGCAATCTCTATTCACTGGATGCAATACTGTTGAAGACCATTACAACATATTTTTACTTGAAGTCAAAAGAGTCATCAAACTATATGTACCAACAACAACTCCCAAAACAAAACAAAAAAGCAGATTACCCATAACAATAAGGAAACTTCAATCCAAAAAGAGATCACTCTGGCGGAAAAACAAATCTGGTCACGTTGCCAATTTCAAAAGCCGATACAAAAATTTATGCCACCAGATAAAGACCGAATGCATCAATTATCACATTAAACAAGAGGAAAACCTTCTAAGCACCAATTCCACCCGTGCTTTTTACAATTTTGTAAACAACAAACTAAAAGACTCAAGGTCTATCCCACCCTTGATAGGACCTGATGGTAAAGACTGCAACGACGACACCATTAAAGCCAACATCTTTAACACATTCTTCAGCTCAGTATTTGTAAACAGCAATGGATCATGCCCAGTATTTCCTAGCCGTACCACAGATAACAACAATGATCTAATACATATCGATTTTACAGAAGACAATGTTGAAAAAGCACTACGCAATCTAAAACCATCTCTATCTATTGGACCTGATGGAATATGTGCCTACTTCTTAAAAAAGCTATCCACTGCCATAGCCAAACCTCTAAGCATAATCTTTGAAAAATCTTTCAGGACCAGCTCCTTGCCTAACCTATGGTCACAAGCCACAGTCATCCCCATCTTCAAAAAGGGAGACCCAAGCCTAGTTGAAAATTACAGACCAATCTCCTTATGCTGCGTCACCTGTAAAGTCATGGAATCAATTATTAACCAATCCATCATCCTCCACTTAGAGACAAACAACCTACTCTCCAATAAACAATTTGGTTTCAGAAAAAAACTATCCTGTAATCTGCAACTCTTACACTGCAAAAACATATGGACGACACAACTCGACCAGGGCAAAGCAATAGACGCAATCTACATAGACTTCTGTAAAGCCTTTGATTCAGTGGTACACGACAAACTACTCCTAAAAATAAAATCCTATGGTATCTCTGGACAACTGAATAACTGGATAGAAGCATTCCTGGCAAACAGACAACAAATGGTCAAAATTGGGAGCGTCCTATCAAATTCTGTACCTGTCAATAGTGGTGTCCCCCAAGGCAGTGTTCTAGGACCAACTCTCTTCATACTCTACATAAATGACCTCTGTGATCATATTAAGAGCAATTGCGTTCTTTTCGCTGATGATGTAAAGCTGTTCAATACCACAGACAATACTGCTACCCTACAAAAAGATCTTGACTATGTATCAGAATGGTCAAACAAATGGCAACTTCAAATCTCAACAAATAAATGCTCTGTCTTACATATTGGCAAAAAAATCAGAAAATAAAATACAAGCTGAATAGTCAAGATCTTGTTGATGACCCAAGCTCTGTAAAGGACCTTGGAATACTCACCTCTAATGATCTAAGTGCTAGAGCCCACTGCAACTACATAGCCAAAAAGGCATTAAGAGTTGTTAACCTAATCCTACGTAGCTTTTTCTCTGGTAATATCACACTACTAACCAGAGCATACAAAACATTTGCTAGACCAATACTTGAATACAGTTCATCAGTCTGGAACCCACATTACGTATCTGATATTAGCACAATTGAGAAAGTCCAGAAATATTTCACAAGAAGAGTTCTCCACTCCTCTACTCGTTGTAGAATACCTTATGCCACCAGACTTGAAATTCTAGAACTAGAAAACCTTGAATTACGCCGTCTTCGGTCTGATTTAAGCATGGTATATAAAATCATACATTGCAATGTCCTACCTGTCAATGAATACTTCAGCTTCAACCATAACAACACAAGAGCACACAATAGATACAAACTCAAAGTTAACCGCACCAAACTTGATTGCAGGAAATACGACTTCAACAATAGAGTGGTCAATGTCTGGAATACTCTACCCGACTCTGTAGTTTCTTCCCCAAACCCCAAAAACTTTAACCTTAGACTGTCTACTATTGACCTCACCCCTTTCCTAAGAGGTCTGTAGGTGGGCGTGCATAAGCGCACCAACGTGCCTACCGTCCCTGTCCTATTGTTTCTCTTATTCTTCTTTTATTTTTCTTATATGTACCCATTTCATGTATTCACAACTATGTATACACTTATACTTATTATCTTGTAAACAATTGGCAAATCAAATAAATAAATAAATAAAATATATAGTAATCAATTACTATACATATATAGTAATCAATAATTTGATTTTTAGATGAATCAAAGAAAGAAGATAACATAAAGAATATAATGAGGAAAATGAATGAGATGTTCACAATCATTGGTTGTAATTAAGGACCTAATTTGGCTCTCTGCTGACTTCTTAGTCTTGACTATGTTGGAAGAAATGTCCATCTGGGTTCAGTTCCAAGTGGGGAGAAAAACGTGGGAAACATGGAGGCTGCTTGGAAAGCTGGTTTAACGGAGCAGAACAATTAAGCACATGGTCCTGATGCAGCTGAACACATGGAGTAGAGAGTGAGTGAGTTGCTCTAGAGCTTCCTGTTCCTGTGCAAGAAATGTATCGTATTGGTTGCTGTAGGGGTCACGTGCAAATTCCAGGAGTTTGTTTGATCACCCACGTTTGTGCTGGGTGATGTAATATCCCCAGGTGCCATGTGGTGAGCTCTGCTGCGGGATGGGTAGAGGGCTAATCCTATTATGTCCTGGAGGACAATGTCTTAATCCCATCACCCTGGAGCTGGAGGCCTTTTGTCTTCTAGATAGGCTGGCCCAGTCTTTCTGGGGCTATTAACAAAAGTGGGGGCTGCTTTTCAAGAGCATGTTTCTCCTTTTCTCATCCAGGGACGTATAATATTCTGCCTTTTGTCGCATATTATGGACACTTCAGGATGGCGATGTGTTAATTTTGTGAAAAATGAATATAGAGCTGGAGGGGACGGGACATGATAGCAGTATTCCAGTATTTGAGAGGCTGCCACAAAGAGGGATATGTTGTGTGTGTCAATTTATTTTCCAAAGCATCAGAGGGCAAGACAAGAAACAATGGATGGGAACTAATCAAGGAAAGAAGCAACCTGGAATTAAGGAGAAACTTCCCCAAAATGAGGACAATTAACCAGTGGAACAGCTTTGCCTTCAGAAGTTGTGGATGCTCCATCACTGGAAGTTTTTAAGAAGACACTGGACAGTCATTTGTCTGAAATGGGATAGGATCACCTGCTTGAGCAGGGGGCTAGACTAGAAGACCTCCAAAGTCCCTTCCAGCTCTATTCTGATTCTCTTTAGATAGATTGTGCTGATGTCCTCAGGCAATAGATTCTAGAGATGTAGGCAGATTGGTTCATGTATGTTTTACATATATAATTTAACCTGATGACCTTAGGTGCAGTGGGAGGGATGTTATTCTATCATCATGGTTGAACTCAATGTTAATTTAAATAGGATGGGGAAAAGTGCTACCACCTCGTCCTTTGCCTCAGGCAGTCCTGTCTAAAGATGGCATGGTTATTTGCAAGACTCCTTATCATTTCTGCCTGCTCCAGAATATCTGGCACAGGAGGCATGGTATGGGTCCCATTAGTGAGGAAGTACCAGAAAGTGAGGTTTTTTGTGTGTGGTGCCCCATGATTTTAGGAACATCGTTCCCTCAAAGATTAGATTAGCCCCAAAGAATTGATATCCACATATCTTAAAATCGCCAAGGTTGAGAAACACTACTCTAAATGATTGAACATTTTATTTTGCTATGAGTCTGAGTCTGACCACTACAAACTTAATTCTCAAGAAAATGGCTTCTGGCTTCTGTGCTTCAAATCAAGGTTGTTGGTTTGTTTGTTTTTTGCACTCTGCATAGTACTTGATCTGTCTGTCTTTGTGCTAAGTGCAGCCATCAGCATGTTTGTGTCAATTAAATATTCATTTTAAAAAACCTGTTACAAACTTGTAAAGTCTCACAGGGAAGGGAAAAGTCATGGGTCAGCCATTTTAGATGCATGCCAGCTGGGGAATTCTGGGAGTTGAAGTCCTCTACACATCTTAAGCCTGCCAATGTTGAGAAACTGTGCTCTAATTGATTGAGCATTTTATTTTGCAGATGACTCTGATATTTGAAACGTCAAGAGATATTATCACAAACTTTAAAGTCCTAACTCTAAAAAAAAAAAAAGACTTCTGTGCCTCAAATCATGTTTTGGATTCTGCATAAAAGTTGACACCTGTCTTTTGTGATCAGCATGTTTGTGTCAACTAAAAATTCATTTTAAAAGTTTGTTACAAACTATTTTAAATTCTAGCAGAGAAGGAAGTTAAAGGAAGGAAGCATTCCATAATTGTAATAAATAAATAAATACAGTAAAGACAACGGTGGTAGGTTAACTGAAGTAGAGAAGTAAGCTGTCAGAAGCAATTACTGTGCGTTGCAGCTCTCTGAACAGGGCTTCATAGATCTGTATTTAGCCTGAGAAATTATGATCTCCGGTAGAACTAGATAACATGGCCTCTTGTTCATCATAATGCAATGTTTAATATTTTAATTAAAACCCTTGAAGATAACATGCTACGGATCAAAGTTCCAGCCTCTAGCAATATTTTTTATTTTCAAGGGCCCTGTACTGAAGTGGTGGGAGGCCAAAGCCCAGAGGTTTGTTGAAAAAACTGCCGATCTTCCCAGCAGAAAAGAGATATGAAGTGCCATACTCTGGAACCTGAACTAAAAGAGTGTTTTGGATAATCATCGCTTATCTTTCAAGGCCTTCTGAAGGAATCTGGGTCTTTTCTTGGGTTGGCATGATAGCAACATGGTTCCAGGCCAACACTGCACTGCAGACATTTGAGTTAAGTGGGATGAAGTGGATTTGAGTTAAGTGGGATGAACCACAGACATTTGAATTAAGTGGGATGAAGTTAAGTGGGATGAAGTGGCCTTAGGATGACATGGTCAAGTTCAAATTCTCGATACATTCATGTTGCCATCTTGGGCAAATGTCTATGGAGATTCTCAATTATCCAGATGTCAGCCTTGGAAGCCATATTTTACTTGGAAGCTTCGAGGCTGCCACATTTAGTGCCTGGGAATTTGAGAGGGGGGATTTTATAGTGAGGTGGAAGATTAGATTCATCAACATTCTTTCTCAGAGAGTCAAGGACAAGTTTCCCTGCACCTGGAGAGGCGTGTCTGGAGGAATGTCTCCAGTTGGGACAACATTTTGATTGGGCCATGTGATGGACTGTTGGGTGCAGAGGATGGATCTTTGAATTTCTTTTGGGGAAAACCCGGAACTCTCAGATTCAGGTTTTCCCAGATGTGCCAATATGACAACTCTAATAAAACGGAACTTTGAGGAAATGCTTGTCTCAGAGTTTATTGGTCAGAGCTTGTTGGAATGCTGACACCAAGTCTTGATTGTCCCAAAGGTGCTTTTCCAAAAGGTAATTGGACTTTCTTATTTTTTTCCTTGAAAAAAAGCTTCTAATCCAAAAAGTGTCTTCAGTTCTCTGTTCAATTCTTGAACTGAAGAAGCATTCTGTCTCAAGTATAGAATCCAAATTAAGTAGATCCATTTTATGAAATCCACACCCAATTAAATGTCTTTGCTTCTCCTACGTTTTCCCCCTAAAAAAGGCTCATTTGAGATTACCCCCTTTCTTTCTTTCTTTCTTTCTTTCTTTCTTTCTTTCTTTCTTTCTTTCTTTCTTTCTTTCTTTCTTTCTTTCTTTCTTTCTTTCTTTCTTTCCATGTCTATTCAAAGCACATTCAACTCAGTAAAAAAAGGGAGAAAGGGGCTTTTTAGAAGGAAAATTTCATGAAATACAAAAGTACAAGCATGCTGCAACTTTTCCCTCATAATAACCACCTCAGCTTTCTGTTTTGTTTGAAAGAAAGTTGAAAACAGCAAACTTTAACAGTATTCATCTGTAAGTATAAAATAGAAGTGCAAAGTCATGTAAACTTTAAGATACATTTAATTACTTTAAAGGTCAAACTGAGCTTGATTCCTGATTTTATTGGCAAGGAACTTCTTGGCAGCAGTGCAGAAATGGCTTGCCAATGCCTTTTTTAAGGTTATATTTTCAATTTCCTAATCTAGGCTACAGTACTGTGATGTCTTGGTGGTCTCTTGTCAAATTATTACCCAGATTTCATTATTCTTGGATTTTTTAAAAAAAAGATTAGCTAGATTCTGTTATCTAGCCTGATGTAATTACTCTAAAGGAAAGATAAAGTAAGCAGGCATCTAATCAACAAAGTGCCAACAGTTTGGCAAATAATTTTTCATTGTAAGAGCAAAGCACAAGACAAGAATCAAATCTGTATTACAAAAGATCACAAATATAGGAACCAACTTGGGCATTGCTCTCTGTCTCTGTCTCCTCTCCCTCTCCTTCTCTCTCAAACAATTTTACACTTGATAAAAATGTTACCACCTTTGCAGAAAATTGTTCCCATTTAAGAAGAAACTATTCCTAATGGGAAATTGTGTACCGTATGGATTTTCCTTTTGGAAACTTTCTGAAATCATCCAGCCATTCTAAGTTAGCATGATCTCCCTTTACACATGAACTCTCAAATCACTGTCTTTTTAAGGCAAAGTGAAGAGAGGTGATTTCATAGTAAGGAAATCACTTGCTTTGAATGGCACTAAAACTGATAATTTATTGGAGATACAGTGGTGGGATTCAAATTTTTTAATACTGGTTCTGTGGACGTGGCTTGGTGGGCGTGGCATGGCTTGGTGGGCATGGCTTGATGGGCATGGCAGGGGAAGGATACTGTAAAATCTCCATTCCCACCCCACTCCAAGGGGAAGATTACCCCTTGGTAATCTCCGAACTACTCAAAATTTCCACTACCAGTTCTCCAGAATGTATTACTATGGCTTTTCCTTCCTTCCTTCCTTCCTTCCTTCCTTCCTTCCTTCCTTCCTTCCTTCCTTCCTTCCTTCCTTCCTTCCTTCCTTCCTTCCTCCCTCCCTCCCTCCCTCCCTCCCTCCCTTTCTTCCTTCCTTCCTTCCTTCCTTTCCTTCCTTCTTTCATTCCTGGTTAAATAATTCAATAGCACATTTAACTGGTTGATAAAGTAACCCATTTACTCACTTTGCACAAGATACTAAGCAATAATCTTGGGCTGCCTTCACCCAACATGCCAAGACATTATCCAAACTTAGTGTAGGGTACAAATACATCTGTTGGGTCTTTAGCTGATCTAATTAAGTGTGATATCCAAGTGTGATGTTAAGTGCTCTCACTCAGCCATAACACAATGCAGAGCAGGCAACAGGATCTTCAATTTATGCAGTCTCCAATTAAAGGATTTTAGATGAGAGGACTGGGGGCATCATGTAAGTTTGGATGATGCTGTCAAACCAGGTTAGTTAATGAGCTCATAATTTAACTCCTGCACGTAGGAACATCAGAAGGTGCTAGATACTGAGTGGCACATGAGTTGACTTGGAGCAATGTGGGTACAAAATAAACCCTCTGTAAGTTCCCAACAGTTTTGGGGGGGATGGTTTAACACCTGAATGGAGATGGTGCTTAACCATGGTTTATCAGGTAAGATCTCCCTACATTGTATCCCTGCAGTAGATAAAACTTAGAGAATTTTAGAGTGGACAACTGTAATAAATTTCATAATGACAATAGTATTAGATATTACCATTCAATCAAGAAATTTCAAAGTTTATCCTCCAAGTCTGAGTCAGCAGGAAAACTAAGCAAGCAACTTGTATAAACATGATTTTTTAAACAGAAATATCTGTTTAACTAAAAACAAAACAAAAGAGAAATACAAAAAGAAACATAAACATAAGAATTCAAATTTCTTCTAGGTAATTCCAAAGTGGCTAAAATGAACCTTGATGGTTTATGGTTCCCTAATGTACTCTTTTAAAGACCTGAAGAACCAAGGTAGGAACTAATTGTCATGGAGAAAATCTATGTATGAGATTGTTGAGTGTTAACACTGATTTGATGACTTATAATCACTCACTTACTCACTCAATCAATCAATTAATCACACAGCTTAAGGTTCAAGGGGGTCTCATCAAAACTGCATTCAGTTTTGGTCACCATGATGTAAAAAAGAGGTTGAGACTCTAGAAAGAGTGCAAAGAAGAGCAACAAAGATGATTAGGGGACTGGAAGTTAAAACATATGAAGAACCATTGTAGGAACTGGGTATGTCTAATTTAATAAAAAGAAGGACTAGGGGAGACGTGATAGCAGTGTTCCAATATTTCAGGGGCTGCCATAAAGAAGAAGGAGTCAAGCTATTCTCCAAAGCATCTGAAGGCAGGACAAGAAGCAAAGGGTGGAAACTAATCAAGGAGAGAAGCAACTTAGAACTAAGGAGAAGTTTTCTGACAGTGAGGACAATTAACCAGTGGAACAACTTGCCTCTAGAAGTTGTGAATGCTCCAACACTGGAAGTTTTTAAAAAGATGTTGGATAACCATTTGTCTGAAGTGGTGTAGGGTTTCCTGCCTAAGCAGAGGGTTGGATTAAAAGACCTTCAAGATCCCTTCCAACTCTGTTATTCCATTCTATTCTGTGTACTTCCATCCACAGTGTGATTGGGTTGATCAAAAAAACTTCTGAAGGCAAACGGTTCCACTGATTAATAGTTCTAACTGTCAGGAAATTTCTTCTTAGTTCTAAGTTGCTTCTGTCCTTGTTTAGTTTCCATCCATTGCTTTTTGTCCTGCCCTCAGGATGCTTTGGAGAATAGCTTGACTCCCTCTTCTTTGTATCAGCACCTTAGGTATTGGAAGACTGATATGTCACCTCTAGTCCTTGTTTTCATTAATCTAGATATATCCAATTCCTGCAACCATTCCTCATATGTTTTAACCTTCAGTCCCTTAGTTGTTCTTCTCTGCAGAGTTTCTATATTGTGGCAACCAAAACTGGATGCCATATTCCACATATGGTCTTACCAAAGCATTATAAAGTGGAATCGATCGATTGATTTCTGACTCCATTGTTATTTTGGAAGGCATTAAAACCTGGCTATTCCCTCCCAGACATTTGAAGATTAAGGGAGCCCTGTCAGCTGATCTGTTTGGTTCCAAGTCTAGGATTGTTTCCAGCTGTTATTCTGGTAGTTTGGTTTTGATCCTATACTTTTCTTAGAATCACTGCATTGTGAAATGGGTGGCTAGGCAGCTATATAAATTGTTCAAAGTCTTTCTTTTTGTTAAAGAAAAAAATGCAAATCTGCTTTTTTCCCTGCTAACAGATAAATTTCCCCAATGCAGATTTTTTAAATGCAAATTTCTCCAATCTGATGTCTCTTTTTAAACTTCAAGACTGTTGTTTGCCTGTGTAACACAATTCTCTCTTTTTCCTCCCACTCGTTTTTGATCATCGAAAAATAAATGCAAATAGGTTTTGTTAGAAAACTAGATGGAGCAAAATCCAGGGGAATTCATGACGGGGCGCTATTATATCTCTGTGCAAGACATTTGATGCACCTCATCTGTAGCTTTGAAATAAACCTCCCATCATACCAACATGGCATCGACATAACCCATTGTAAAATTTATTTTCAGAGGTGTTGTAGCTGCAATTATTTTTAAAATCAATAGGTCGATTTCTTCACCCAGTACAAATACTTGTTTCCCAAGACTGGAAGATTATACATTTTCTACATTCTGTATGTAGGCCCTGTTGGCATCATCCTGCACTTTTTTCCCATTCTGCACCCCATCCTTAATTTGGCATACTTTTGATACTTCTCTATTGTTATGTAGCAAAAGCAGCCACAGGGGATCATAGAATATCCTCTAATTCACAGTTAGGCGCTGGTGCATGTTTAAAAAGCAATATGCAACCTCTACAATTAGTGATTCATTGACAGGGGATACAAAAAATAAAATACAAATAAAACAGTATTAACAGGAATGTTTCTGTAATCAGGAGTAGCTTTGAAGAACCCTTGACATTTAAAACAAGCTGGAATTAAAACCTGGAAACTTTTCTTTATCTGTTGTTATGATTAACTTAGAAATGGGTGAATATCAATTGTGCTCCTTGTTGTCTGCAAGGAGTAGAAATCCTTCCATCCCCCACCATCCGGTCAGAGCTGAAGATGCTTCTTGGAAGAGAAGAGAAGAGGTCTTCAAAGAAAAACCAGAAAGTCCAGTTGCCTCTTGAAAAAGCACCTTTGGGACAACCATGACCTGGATGACTGAGAATCTCCACAGACATGTTCTTTTGAAATGACGTACGTCAAGATCATACAGAGAACAATAGGTCTCTGCAAAACCAATGTGTTTTTTCCTTAAGAATTCTTCTAGTTGTTGTCCTCCTATATCAGCAATAGGGCTGTGACAGTACGAAGAATCATTATTAACAAGCGTATGCAGAAGAATCTAGTCAACTAATGGCCAACACTAAAGTGGTGCTAGATAAGAGTCAATGAAATTCAAGGGCGGGCTAGATGTGGATCGCTTGTGGGAACATAATGACTCTAGACTGTTTTCTCTCTTGACTCCGCCCTCAGTCTCTGCCTCTTCTTCTCCTACAGTGGGCCACCTAAATTAGGCTCTTGGTAGAATAGAATAGAATTCTTTATTGGCCAAGTGTGATTGGACACACAAGGAATTTGTCTTGGTGCAAATGTTCTCTGTATACATAAAAGAAAAGATACATTCATCAAGAGTCAAGAATCATAAGGTACAACACTTAATAATAGTCATAGGGCACAATAAGCAATCAAACCACACTAGGAAATAGTCAATATAGATCGTAAGGATACAAGCGACAAAGTTACAGTCATACAGTCACAAATGGGAGGGGATGGGTGATAAGAAGTGATGAGATGATTAATAGTAATAGTAGTGCAGACTTTGTAAATAGTTGGACAGTGTTGAGGGAATTATTTGTTTAGCAGAGTGATGGCTTTCGGGGAAAAACTGTTCTTGTGTTGTTCTGGTGTGCAGTGCTCTATAGCGTCATTTTGAAGGTAGGTGTTCCAACAGTTTATGTCCAGGATGTGAGGGGTCTGTATTTTCACAGCCCTCTTTTTGACTCGTGAAGTATACAGGTCCTTGATTGAAGGCAGGTGGGTAGTAATTGTTTTTTCTGCAGTCCTAATTATTCTCTGAAGTCTGTTTCTATCCTGTTGGGTTGCAGAACCAAACCAGACAGTTATAGAGGTGCAGATGATAGACTCAATAATTCCTCTGTAGAACTGTATCAGCAGCTCCTTGGGCAGTCTGAGCTTTCTGAGTTGGCACAGAAAGATGATGACTTAATTTAGGATTGAGAACAGCAACTACAGTGGAAGGGTAAAATAGGCTGCAGCATAGGTAGTCCTCGACTTACAACAGTTCATTTAGTGACCGATTAAAGTTACAGCGGCACTGAAAAAAGTAACTTACGGCCATTTTTCACACTTGTGGCCATTGCAGCATCCCCACAGTCATGAGAGTGACATTTAGATGCTTGACAATGGATTCATATTTATGAGGGTTGCAGTGTCCCAGGGTCATGTGAATCCCCCCTTTGTGACCTTCTGTCAAGCAAAGTCAATGGGGAAGCCAGATTCACTTAACAACAGTGTTGCTAGTTTAACAACTGCAGTGACGCCCTTAACAAATGTGGCAAGGAAAGTCCTAAAATGGGGCAAAACTCACTTTAAAAAATGTGTTACTTTCTCACCAACAAAAAATGTTGGGCTCCATTGTGGTCGTCAGTCGAGGAGTACCTGTATATGAGTGGTAGCCCAGGCAGTTATTCATTTCTGCTTTGTACTGGATTATTTTCAGTCTACAGGGATGGAGGAAGTCACCCTCTGATTAGTTGTGCATGTTTGATGAAACTGGATGCCAAATGCACCTGCAGCTTCTCTGCCTTGGCAGGTTTTAAGATACACCTGTTTAGAGAAATGAGCTAGTCCAGATTTTGACACTAATGAGGCAGAGGAAGCTTTCAGCCAGCTGTGAGAAAAAAATATATATATTACAGGCTCTGTCTCTTCTGGTTTTAATAAAATTTGTTCCAGTAGCTCTCTGGTTTTATGTCAGTCTTTCCCAGGTCATTCAGACAGGAAACCCAAAGCATGAGTAATAACACAGCTTTTATTATAAGGAGATAGCAACAGGGTCTTGCAAGCCCGAAACTCATATAATTTTTCATTCTTTTAATGCCTAGTATTTGAGAGTTTTGCATTTTTGTTTTTAAGGATGTTGTAAGCTGTCCAGAGTTGCTTGGTAGAGAGATGGGGTGGGGGCATACAAATTTAATAAAGAAATAAAGTAGCAATAGTGCATAGACTTATATACAACTTCGTAGTGCTTTACGGCCCCCTCAAAGCAGTTTACAACATCAGCGTTGTCATTGACAGCAATGTCACCCAACAGTCTGGGTCCTCATTTTATTGACCTCAGACGGATGGGAGGCTGGTCTGGATTGAACTGCAGGCTGTGGGCAGAGTTTGTCTGCAATACTGCATTCTAACCACTGCGCCACCATGGCTCCAAATAAGCATACAAATTTAATAATAATACATAAATAAGGCACTTCTCTCCTCTCCCTTGCCTTTACTTCTCAGAGCACTCTAGAGGGTTCTTTGGGCTGGGATATCTCTTCTCCACGGCTCTGCCTCCTATCTCCCAAAGTTATTCTCACAGCCCATTTCCCCTTTAGCACTCTTCTCCAATAACCTTCATGCCACCCAAGGCTGCTGACAAATACATTCAATCTACAAACGCCATTTTGAGACTGATTAACAAGCTGCGTAGCTGAAACTTCTGACCTCATTTCTAAAGCGCATGGGAATTCCCTCCCCCCCCCCCCACTCCAGCAACTTCCTCACCCCCTTAATTTTTCACGAGATCCGGCCTGATGAAAAGTTCTGGAGAAATCAAACGCTTGTAACTTTGGGTTGATCCTAATAGCAATTGCACTTAGATTTATATACTGCTTCACGGTGCTTTACAGCACCCTCTAAGCCAGGGATGTCAACATTGATTTCATTGAGGGCTGCAGCATGGTTGTGTTGGCCACCTTGACATCACTCGTGTCCGGGGAGACTGTGCTGGCCCGAGCACTCTGCCAGAAAAAACGGGCTCCTGATCCCCTTTTCTGGCTACAATGGCATCCTGCAGCCCTCTGCCAGCGAAAATGCAGCACGCAGCCCTCCCAAGTTCTGTTTTCACTGGCAGAGGCACCGTGGGCCAGTTCTTTACTGTTTCCAGGGCATCCCTGCCAGGCAGATCTAAACACCCTGCGGGCTGGATCTGGCTTGTGGGCCTTGAGTTTGATACCGCTGCTCTAAGCCATTCACAAAACTATCTTATTTCCCCTAACAATCTGGGCCCTCATTTTACCAACCTCAGAAGGATGGAGGGCTGAGTCAACCTTGAGCTGGTCCAGGATTGAACTCCTGGCTGTGGGTAGTTATCCTGCAATACTACAGTCTAACTACTGCGCCAACAGGGCTCCTATAAATAAAAGTATGGTGGTAATATTATTATTATTGTTGTTGTTGTTGTTATTCACAAAAATGACTTTGTACACAGGAAATGAGATAACTATGCTGGGTTTCGTATCACAAATCACGAGTCGAACACTTCCCAAGTGTTTAGGACTGCATGGTGTATCGGTGGATTATGCGAGAAGATCCCAGTAAGGTGGCCTTCTGCAGCTGACCAATGGTGATCTTGTCAGCGCCAATTGTTTCTAAGTGCTTGCCTAGGTCTTTACACACAGCATCCAGTGTGCCGAGGACCACTGGAACCACCTGCACTGGTTTATGCCAGAGTGTCTGCAGTTCGATTCTCAAGTCTTGATATCTGGTGATATTGTTGTTGTTGTTGTTGTTGTTGTTGTTGTTGTTGGTAAAGTATCACTGAGTAGCTAAAGTCTTTTTTTCCTGGTGGTTTCAGGGAAACAGTCATAGAAGACAGAATTTTCTGAACCAGTTATACATATACATACATACATACATACATACATACATACATACATACATACACACACACACACACACACACACACACATTTGTGAAGGAAAAGAATGTTTTCTTCACAGGCATAATTGTAAAAATGGGCCCAGGTCTTTTCCTAGCACCAGGTGATCTGCAAAATAAAACGTTGGCAGGCAGTCTGTGGAGGAAAAGAAACACGTTCCCTATCTAGAGAAATGGACCAGTGTAATTATGCAACGCTGGCGGCAAGCAGATACCAAACAAAAAAAGCTCATCTCAACAATTAAGCGAGAAACCTAATTTATTTTCCCCAAAGAGAATCCAGCTGGGAACTGATGTGCCAAAATCAGAACCGAGGCGACCCTGTTGGCCTTTGGGGCAGATGCTTTCTTGGCCGTGACTCAGCACAACGTTTCAAGATTGCAAACAATCTGTAAAATGTCAGAGGCATGAAGTCTTCAGTGCTGCAGACATGCCCCCTCCTTCAATCTAAGTCTTGTGGATTAAGAGGAAAAAACCGTTTTGGGTGACTGAGAGCAGTAACGGGGGGGGGGCTCTACTCTCTTTGATATCCCGTATCACTCTTTTGTAGTTCTATCAAAAACTGCCAGTTGTGAAGAAGGTTCATTTGCAATCTTCTTGTCCTGTCCTGCCCTGCCCTGCCCTGCCCTGTCCTATCCTATCCTTATTGTATTCATATTCTGTTCTGTTCTTGTTCTACCCTAGACTACCCTACCCTACCCTACCCTACCATATTATATATAATTATTTTCTATCCTCTTCTTCTTCTCTCCTCTTCCTACCCTACCCTACCCTACCTGTCATATCATATCGTATTATACCATATTATATTATTTTCTATCCTATTCCTTTTCTCTTCTCTTTTCTCTTCTCCTCTCCCCTCCTCTCCTCTTTCCTACCCTACCCTATTATATTATATATTATTATCTACCCTATTCTTCTCCTCTCCCCTCCTTTCCTCTCCCCCTCTCCCCTCCCCACTGATTATGATACCATATCATATTCTTCTCCTTCTTCTCCTCTCCTCTCCCCTTCCTGCCCTACCCTATTACATTATATTATTATTATTTTGTATCTTATTCTTATTCTTCTCCTCTCCTGTCCTCTTCCTACTCTACCCTAACCCTATCATATTGCGGCTAATGGGAACTGAAGTCTAAAACAACAGAAAAGTCTCAAAATCTGCCTCTGAGATGCAGCCTCATAGAAAGGGTGTTTTTTTTCCTGTCCATCTAGATAATGTTCATAGAATAGAAGAGAAGAGAATATAGAATAGAATAGAATAGAATAGAATAGAATAGAATAGAATAGAATAGAATAGAATAGAATAGAATAGAATATAGAATAGAATAGAATATAGAATAGAATAGAAAATAGAATAGAATAGAATAGAATAGAATAGAATAGAATATAGAATAGAATAGAATAGAATAGAATAGAATATAGAATAGAATAGAATAGAATAGAATAGAATAGAATAGAATATAGGATAGGATAGGATAGGATAGGATAGGATAGAACAGAATAGAATTCTTTATTGCCCCAAGTGTGGTTGGACACACAAGGAATTTGTCTTGGTGCAAATGCTCTCAGGAATAGAATAGGAATTTAGAATAGAATAGAGTAGAGTAGAGTAGAGTAGAGTAGAGTAGAGTAGAGTGGTGTGGAGTGGAGTGGAGTGGAGTGGAGTAGAGTAGAATATAGTGGAGTGGAGTAGAATAGAATAGAATAGAATAGAATAGAATAGAATAGAATAGAATAGAATAGAATAGAATAGAATAGAATAGAATAGAATAGAATAGAATAGAATAGAATAGAATAGAATAGATATTGGAATGAAGAATAGAATAGAAGAAGAGAAGAGAGGAGAGGAGAGAAAAGAAGAGAAGAGAGCTGGAAGGGACCTTGGAGGTCTTCTAATCCAACCTCCTGCTTAGCCAGGAAACCCTATTGTCAATCCTGAAGCTGGCCTGACCGAAGCCATTTTGAAGTTTCAGTATTGCCACACTGGAGCAGAGGGATGGGGGGGGGGGGAGGAATAGAGGTAGCTGGGGTGTTTGTAGCCAAAACAAAATACTTTCTCCTGGGAACCAAGGACATTCTCACATCTGGCCAGAGAGAGGAGGAGCAATGTCACCAGGCAACCGGATGGCACCTTGATTGGACCATGTGACTGATTGTTTGGAGAAAGGGAAAAACTTTTACTTTTAATTAGGTGAAAACTGTGGGAATCTTCAGAGCTGGTTTTCAACAGAACTGTGCCAATATGATATATCCAACAAAACTATTCTTCGAGGATTCTACTTGCCTTGGAGTTTTGTTTGTTGTGGGTATATTATTTGGAACTCTGACTCCTACACCACTTCATGATTATCCAACATCTTTTTAAAAACTTCCAGTGTTGGAGCATTCACAACTTCTGGAAGCAAGTTGTTCCACTGATTAATTGTTCTAACTGTCAGGAAATTTCTCCTTAGCTCTAAGTTGCTTCTCTCCTTGATTAGTTTAACCTTAGACTGTCTACTATTGACCTCACCCCTTTCCTAAGAGGTCTGTAGGGGGCGTGCATAAGCGCACCAACGTGCCTACCGTCCCTGTCCTATTGTTTCTCTTATTCTTCTTTTATTTTTCTTATATGTACCCATTTCATGTATTCACAACTATGTATACACTTATACTTATTATCTTGTAAACAATTGGCAAATCAATTAAATAAATAAATAAATAAATAAAATAAAGTTTCCACCCATTGCTTCTTGTCCTGCCCTCAGTGCTTTCTTGTGGTCTCATAAAGTGATTTTGGAACAATTTGGAATTGATATCCAAAATGAATGTAATGTGGTAGTGTCCAAATTAATTCAATATACAACTCAATTCATCCTGAACTGGCTGGTCATATTCCCAATGATGAAATTGGCAAACCAGAGACTTTGCCAAGCCATTAGAAGGAATAAGAGCCAACAATGAAATGGATTCATAGGTAAAAGTAAGTCTGTGAATTCAATGTCAAAGTACACCATTTTCAGTCTTCATTCTGATTACCAATCATTTTTGTTATAATGTTGCATATGCATGCTTAATTTGTTTAACAGACAAAACCATATCACAGGGCAGATTTCATTCAGAGCTGCAACAATCATGTTTTATTCATATATGTATATATAAAAAGAGCCTCTCTGATACTTTTTAGTTTGGAGAAATTAATGAACTTTCGGCTTTTAAAGGGCAGTTTGAATTCTTTCTGTGGATTTAATTAATGAAGTGGCAGCTGGGAAAACTGTGGTTAATTATATGGAAGTTAATAAGTCAATAAAATTGCAATGTAATTACAGTTCAATTTGATTAACTAGAGGGTGGAGATTTTAAAGTTATTTTTCAATATCATAAACTGGTGTGCAGAATAACATGATAATATATAATAACTTGGCATTAGAAGCACTCTTTGCTGAATAAAAGTAAAAGTATAGTACTTATATGTTTCTTTCATGTGTACGGAATAAGCAATAGGGTTATGCAAAAATAGAAGGTTTCTATAAAACTGTACCTGATAGCAGTGGTGGGATTCAAATTTCTTTACTACCGGTTCTGTGGGTGTGGCTTGGTGGGCGTGGCAGGGGAAGCATACTCCAAAATCTCCATTCCCTCCCCACCCCACTAACCTGCTTTCCAGCTCCGTTCTCCTGTGCAGGGCAACAAAAGAAGACCCAGCCGATCAGCTGGGACTCGGGAGGCAGAGAAGAGATGGGGGCGGGGCCAGTCAGAGGTGGTATTTGCCGGTTCTCCGAACTACTCAAAATGTCCGCTACCGGTTCTCCAGAACTGGTCAGAACCTTTTGAATACCACCTCGGCTTGATAGGTCACATTACATCAGGGGTTTCAAACTCAAGGCTCCGGGGCCAGATCTGGCCTATAGGGTGCTTAGATCTGGCCCACGGGGCCGGCCTGGAAATATCAAAGGACCAGCCTGTGGTGCCTCTGCCTGCCAAAATGGGGTACAAGATCAGCAATGTAGTTCTCCATGGGCTGGTGAGGTGAGTGACGGGTGGGGAGACAGGACAGATACCTCATGCTGGCGAAAATGGGGCATGGGGGGGGCTGCATGGCCCTCCCCCTGCACCCAGTTTTTGGCCTGGATGGCCTCCTGAAGCACTTTTCTGGTCCAAACACCTCCCCATGCCCTCACACGCCCCCCCCCCCCATGCCCCATTTGGCATTTGCCATTTGGTGCTGCAGGAGGTGTCCGTCCTGCCTCCCCACCACCTCCACTCCACCAGCCTGTGGAGGAGAATTACAATGCTGATTCGGCCCTCAAAGAAATCCAGTTTGACACCCCAGCATTACATGTTATTTTTGTGCTTAACCAGCCAAGTATCTGTAAGATACATCCCAAAGTGTTCAGGAAGCAATTTTTTTGTTTCAATCAAGCAGAAAATAATACCGTAATCAAAGAAGGAATCTCTCTCTCTCTCTCTCTCTCTCTCTCTCACACACACACACACACACACACACACACACACACACACAAACTGTCAGGACAAACTACTGTATAAAAAGACAGACCAAAACCCTTACTTACTGGCACTGATAATGTTACTTAGCCAAGTAATGAAAAATCTGCAAGCAAACAACCAAGTTCAGAGAACACCAAGGACTATACTGTTCAACCTGAGTTATATATAGCAATAAGACTTATATACAGCTTCACAGTGCTTTACAGCCCTCTCTAAGGCAGTTTACAGAGTCAGTATATTATCCTCATTTTACCAACCCTATTTACCAACCTTGAGCCTGGTGAGACTCGAACTGCCAAACTGTTGGCAGCTGGCAGTCAGTAGAAGTAGCTGCACTACTGGATTCTAACCACTGCGCCACCATGGCTCATATATAGATAGTCCTCAACTTACTATAATTCGTTTAGTGACCGTTCAATGTGACATATGACCATTTTTCACAGTTACGACCTTCGGTAGCTTGCCCATGATCATGTGATCAAAATTCAGATGCTTGGCAACTGGTCCACACTTATGACCATTGTCGTGTCCCAAGGTCAAATGATCAGCTTTTACAACCTGACCAGCAAAGTCAATGGAGAAGTCAGATTCACTTAACAACTGGGTTACTAACTTATCAAGTGCAGTGGTTCACTTAACAATTGTGGCCAGGAAGGTTGTAAAATGAGGCAAAAAATGGGGCAAACATTCTCACAACACAAATTTTGGGCTCAATTATGATCATATGTCAAGGACTACCTGCATTCTCTTCTACTATGATTGTATCTTTGCTATAAAACACTTTATGCAAATCAAATCTAAAGCATTAAGACAGACTTAGAGTATACATAATCTTTTAGTATAGTATGAAGTTGTCTTTGGTAATAGAAAAAAAATAATTCTCCCTTCAGTTAAAAGATGTTTAAGAAATGTCAAGTATTTAAAGCCTATTATTTTCAGGCCCTTGGGGCTTAGAAAAACCTGGATGCATTTGCATTTACTTTCTTTTTCTACAGTAATTAATATCAGATTATAGCTCTATGATGACTACTCTAATTCTGCTTTGCCTGGCTGCATTTTAATTATTCCCCCCCTTTTTTTCTTTGCAACTCCTTGCTTTAAGAAATGTTTCTGGAAAGGATGATTAAATATAAGCTGACAGGAAAAAAAAGTAGATATGCCTTTTTTGTACCATTGGCTGGAATCTCCCACTCCAACAGAGAATATATCAACAGGTCATCTTGGGAAAGATTCATTGTCTGTCAGAATGATTCACTGCCTAGAAGTGTTTCAGCATTTAGCGACACAGAATCTAAGAATACATTTATATCGCAGCTATATCAACCTGGCAACCTGCAGTCGTGTTAGGGCTACAACTCCCAAACTTCCTAAGCACTATGACAATTTTGGAAATTGTAAAGATAAAAGTAAAGTTATTTTCTCTGTCCAGTTGTGTCTGGCTCTAGGGCAAGGGTGTCAAATTGGCAGTCCATGAGCTGGATGCCTTACATGCAGGCCACATGAAGGAAGGGAGGGAGGGAAGGTTACACACACACACATTAGTCTTGTTGTTGTTAGTTAGTTGTGAAGTTGTGTCTGACCCATCCCGATCCCATGGACAATGTTCCTCAAGGCCTTCCTGTCCTCTACCTTGTCAGAAATGGTGTAGGGTCTCCTGCTTGGGCAGGGGATTGGACTAGATCAGTGGTCGCCAACCAGTGGGCTGGGGACCACTGGTGGTCCACGAGAAAATTTTGGTGGGCCACAGAGAAATGTTCCCCCCAAAGCACTCCCCTCCAAAGCAATTAATCCAGGCTGCGTGGGAACACAAGGCTGCGCTGTCCACATGGCCTGCCCACCTGCTTGCCCCCACCCTCCAGCCAAGCACAAACCTTACCTTGAGTAGAGCCATGAGAGCTGGAACTGGAAGGTAAGACCAATGGCGGGGGAGGGAAATCCACCCCGGGGGTGGCTTGCTGACGTTGGTGGGAAAGTTGGTCCCATATTCCAGAGCTGCAGTAGTCACAGGACTGGCCCTTTGGTCATCCCGGAGCAGCTCCTCCAGTTCATGGCAGGCCGGTGCACCTGGGTGGAGGAGCAGCTGCTCCAGGGTGACCAAAGGGCCAGTCCTGTGACTATTGCAGCTCTGGAATATGGGACCGACTTTCCCACCAACGTCAGCAAGCCACCGTCTGTCAAAACTCATATTAGTGGTCTGTGGGATTTTAAATTATGTGTTTGGTGGTCCCTGAGGTCCAAAAGGTTGGTGACCCCTGGATTAGATGACCTACAAGATCCCTTCCAACTCTGATAATCTGTATCTGTATTCCCCGGAGTCCATTTAAGCTCACACCGACTGCTTCAGTGATTCCATCCAGCTGCCTCATTCTCTTCTGTCCCGTTCTTTTTTTGCCCTCAACTGTTCCCTGCATTAGGCTCTTCCCCAGCGAGTCCTTCCTTCTCATTAGGTGGCCAAAGTATTTGAGTTTCATCTTCAGGATCTCGCCTTCTAAATAGTCAGGATAGGTCTCCTCTAGGACTGACCAGTTTGATCACCTTGCAGTCCAAGGGACTCACAGGAGTCTTCTTCAGCACCATAGTTCAAAGGCCTCAATTCTTTGGTGCTCAGCCTTAATAGGAGTCAAATATTAGCAATGTATAATCTTTCGTTGCATTTCTTGTATTTAATCTGAAGTGAATCCACCAAGTTTTCATAACTTCTTTCAAATTGTCTCTTGCATGGGAGTGCAAAATCTCTAATATTTCCCCCCCAAAAGGGATTTTAAGTTTATACCAGAAGAACCATGTTAAATTATCAGTTATTTGTTGCTCAATCTGGTCTTTATTGAAAGGTTCCTTCTTATTAGACTATAAAGATTACGTATATATTCCTTCAAAGATTTCATTTTAGCCAAACCATGATAATCATTCTGACTGACAGATGTTATTAGAGGAGTTAAAGGGGAAGTATCTTTTATTGAAACGATATCTGTTCCATGAAGCATTTACTGGAAAAGACATTCTCAATCTCTTTTATTTTAGAAGAATATTGTGGGTGGAAAAAAACCAATGATTTATAAACTTATGTAGCTCTAACATTATTTCAGTATGAATCTATTCAGGGGTGGGATGCTACAATTTCTGCCCTGTTCTATAGAACCGGTAGCTCTGAAGAGTAGAAGACAATGAACCAGTTCTGTGTTTGCGGCTGTTTGGTCCACCCACCTGCCCAGGTTCTTACCTGTCCTTTATTTCCTACTTTTTCAACCTCAGCTGCTTTGCGTGGCACAGTTGAGGTTGAAAAAGCAGGAAAGAAGTGGCTTTCGAAACGCTGTGCATCTGCACGCAGTGCTTTTCAACTGTCCGGGAAGCACAGCCTAAAGTTGTTTTACACACGCGCGCAAAACGTAGTCACCGAATTAGTAGTAACACCGGTTGAATCCCGCCCCTGAATCTATTATTTGGGAAAGTCCCTTATAACATATAAAATTATATGCCTCAAATGTGCTGCTTAATAATATATTAACAAATTGGGCATGCCCAGCCTCCTTGTTTCTAATACCTATATAAAATCCTTTTATTTAATTTCAGTTTTTGTGCATGGAAACAAAAGCTTTCTAGTTCGCTTTACCAAATATTTAAAGCCTGATCTGGAACTGCCACTGGGAGGCATTGAAATAAAAAGCTAAGCCATGCAAGAATTTTCATTTTAACCCTGGCAACGTAGCCTAACACTGAAAAGTTCTAAAGTCCAGTTTTTCCTTTCTTGATTTAATTTCTTCCAAATAGGTACATATTAATTGTAAAGGTTTTTTTTTTTTATTTGTATATGTAGTTATGGCAATGTTGTGGCCCACCAGCAGCCAGAGGAGCTGGCGGCAGACTCGGACAGTGAGGAGGTTGGGGAGGAACATGGGCCAGTCTCGAAGTCTGGGGAAGGCTCTGACGAGGGCTCTGCATTGGAGGCAGAGATGGGGCCATCTGACAGTTATCAGCTGCCTTCGGAGTCGGAGATCAATGGGTAGGAAAAACAGCTGGGGCCTGTTCCCAATGTGCGCATGCACAGAGCTGTCAGGAGAAGGTAATAGTTAAGGAACAAGGGTCAACTCGGAAGTAAAGGCACAGGTGGACAGTGAATGGCCCCTCCCATAGGGAATAAATAGGAGCAAAGGGGGAGCGGTGTTTGCAGGAGACAATTAATTTGTTTAATTAGTGTGAAGATTTATCTAAGTTCATGACTCACAGAGACTCCTTGCCAAGTATTTCCTTGTACAGCGTTGTGCTTGGAAGCTATCAGCCTGGCAACTCTCCAAGCCTGATAAGGTCTGTGGTTGCAATTCACCCTTGAAAGACGGTTTGCCGGGACTTTGCTGGATGTGAATGATAGGAATTCACATTAGCCAAATAAAAAGAGGTTTTGTCAGAACAAGGAGTGTTTCATGATTTTGTGAAGCCTAGGTCAGAACAGGCAATACCTAAACATTTTAAAGGTTTATTTGCTGTTGGAATCCCTAAAAGTGTCAAACTTACCTTCTGAATTTTGAGGAATGTATGAAGAAACATTAAATGGTGATGGCGATAACGTTATCCATTCAGTCATATTCTGATTCAGTGGGCCAGATCTCTCTACATTTTCTGATCTTGCACTACTTCTTTGAGTTTTTCTATGCTCTAACTGGTGTCAGCTTTGATGGTGTCCGGCCACCATGTTCTTTGGTGGCCTGGTTTCCCTTTACCGGTATCATGATATGTTATTTATTAAAATTAACTGATAATCCAGACGCCTCTGCAAAATCTGTAGCTCCTTAATATAGTTAGCTGAATAAGAAACAATTGAGAGAGGCAACATCAGAGGTGGTATTCAGCAGCTTCTGACCAGTTCTGGAGAACCGGTAGTGGAAATTTTGAGTAGTTCGGAAAACCGGCAAATACCACCTTTGACTGCCCCCATCTATTCTCTGCCTCCCAAGTCCCAGCTGATTGGCTGGGTCTACTTTTGTTGTCATGCACAGGAGAACGGAGCTGGAAATCAGGTTAGTCAGGTGGGGAGGGAATGGGATTTTGCAGTATCCTTCCCCTGCCACACCCACCAAGCCACGCCCACAGAACCGGTAGTAAAAAAAATTGAATCCCACCACTGAGCAAATCTTATCATCTGCATATAGATTTAAAAGATAGGGGACATCTTGCTTCCCATTTTTATCCTGTTAATCTGATCTAATATCTAAGAGCTGTTGCCAGTACTTCTATAGTTAAGCTAAACAGTAAACTTGAAAAGGATAACCTTTGCTCAGTACTTCTTGAATTCATAAGGGAATCCAAAGTGTAACTGTTAAAGTCTTATCTGAGCTTTAGTTGGTCATAGATATGTTCAGTCATGTTATAGAAGCCAGCATCAAATTTAAATTTAATTCATGTTTATTTTAAAAGTTGTATTTCCAGAGGCAAAGGCTTTAAATATATCTAAAGAACATATGGCTTAATTTTTACTAATTTGTATGCTACTTAAAGATGTCCTGATAGGGATGGATATACTATTTGGAATCCATATGAATAATTTTATCTATAATCACTTTTAATGGATTAGGTAACCATTTTGATTAGAATTTATAATCCATATTGAGAAGTTCAGTGGTCCTACAAGATGCTAAATCCTGGGAGATTTTACCATTTTAATGATCAAAATTATTTTACAAGTGCTTCTTGGATTCTGATAAAGGTTTTCCCTGGTGAAAAGTATTTGTTTATTTTCTCTTTTTACAATCCTGTAGTCCAGTGATGGCTAACCTTTTCAGCTTGGTGTGTCAAAAATCGGGAAAAAGTGTAGCCTTCCTAGGGTCGTGTGTCACTTCAAGAAATATCAATAATTTGGTTTATGACGGACTGGGCTGAGGTGATCACACAGGGCTGTGAAACTCATCTCCCTGGTCTCAGGGCTGCAGGTGCAGGATGTGGGGATCGGAAGGCCACCTTGCAGGGCTGTGAACCTCATGGATCTCCTTTCCTCCTGTAGCGTTCCTGAGGTAATGAAACTGACAAACCTCAGTTTATGGCGGTTAAAACTGGTTCTCTGCTGCAAAGATCTTGCGGCAGCGGTGACACCATGACTCCACGCAACAAGCAGGGAGCAGGGATTGGAGCAGAGCACAGGCAGCCTCTAAATGTGCAGGTTTTCCCCACACCAACAGGTGTGTCAGTCAAAGTGCCTCGGCGTGTCACGAGTGACACGCGTGTCATAGGTTAGCCATCACTGCTGTAGTCCCTGGATTCAGGGTGGGGCCAGGGTGACTGGGTAGACCTGAGTGTTTACTGGCCAGATACCCTTCCTGACGCCTAAGCAGAGTTCACAGCAAATATATTCTCTTTGCACCACGAGAGAGAGAGAAACACCTGCCAATGGCTAGGATTGAATTCTCAAACTCTCAAGTGGGAGGTGAACACCTTCATCGCTAGGCCACCACAGTGCTCCTGTGCGAAGCATTGAATAAAAGTAGAATTTCAGGAATTAAGATCTTTTTAAATTCTTTATAACATTCCCCTGACAATCCATTAGAGTCAGGAAATTTTCCATTTGGAATGATCCTCTCTTCAGGGATTCTTGAAACAGGAAACAGAGATTGTATAAATTATATATATTTTTGCAGATAATATTGGGAATGCTACTGTATTTAAATATTGGTTAACTTTTTATTGGTCATTGATTATTTGAGGGTTGTAGTTGTTGAAAAAAGAGTTTGAATTGTTGACTTGTTCTTTTAGTTTTGGTCACAATTGGATCACCACTTTTTAAAATAACACGAAAACAATTTTTCTCCTTAACTTTTTTTTTAAGTTTATTTGCCAGTAGGCTAGAATTATTATTATTATTATTATGTTTATAGTATTTTTGCTTGGCAACAATAAGCTGAGAGGAGATTTTATCTGTCTCCAGATCATCCAACTCTTTCCTTTTGTTTAGTATCTGTTTGTAAATTCTTTCTAACACAGTTCTATTATAATTTGCAAACAAATCATTAATTTCTAAATAAAGCTTATTTGCCTTTGGGCTGATACCTTTAAAATAATGTCCATTTCTCCTCTTAATACTGCCTTCGTAGCATGCCAACCTATTCTTACCGATGTTTTATATGTATGATTTATCTTTAAAAAGGTTTCTCAATTTTGAATTAGTCTTCACTTTGTTGTTACATTGTATAGTATTGTAGGATTGAAATGCCAATTATGACTAAGTGGAAGGTCTTCTAATTTGAACAGAGCATGATCTGGTAAGAGTCTGGGTACAATTTGGATTTGTTACCAAAAATCTGAAAAAAACTTTTAGATATCCCCACAGCAGGGATCCCCAAGCTCCAGGCCATGGACAATTGGGAACTGGGCCACACAAGTGCTGGATGAGCACACGAAGTTTCGTTTGTGCATGTGCGTGATTAGGTTGCACTAGCAAAATCATCCCATCCCCCCATCTCTGCCACCTCTGGGGCTACCAGTCTGCGAAGCCAAAAAGGTTGGGGACTGCTGCCATACAGTATATAATCTATCCAGTGGTGGGATTCAAATTATTTAACAACCAGTTTGCCCTGGGTCAGCTTGGCTGTCATGGGAGACATGGCCTATCCCCATTCTCCAGCTCCACCGCACATGCAGGACGAGCCTCCTGCGATGGCCAACTTGACCCTAGGTCAGGGGTGGGCAAACTACGGCCCGCGGGCCACATCCGGCCCGTTGGTCTTTTTAATCCAGCCCGCCGAAGATTGGTACAGAATTAAGGTTTGATGTGAATGATTGAATGATTGCATTCATTTGATTTTGACTTGTAATGACAGGCATTTCGACACCAGGTGGTGCATTAAGCGCAGTGACTTGATTTTGCGGAGATTTTGCAGTTTTTTATATGTATCGTATCTTATGCTGACCCGGCCCGTCTGTCAAATTTTAAAAGTCAATGAGGCCCCCGAGCCAAAAAGTTTGCCCACCCCTGCCCTAGGTAAACTGGTTGTTAAATTACACACACACACACACACACACCGCTATCAAAGTGGATCCTCTGCTGCAATGGAGAAACGGGCAATGGAGTGGATGGCATGAGGGAAGGAGGAGAAGCAGGGAGAAGAAAAAGGGAAAGAGGCCTTCTCTTTCCCTCATGACAGCTGCTCCATTGTCTATTTCTCCATTGCGGTGCAGCACCCAGGTTCCACTTTGAAAGTGGATGGGAGTATTTAACAACCAATTCGCCTGAACCAGTGCAAATCGGCTGAATCCCACTACTGAATCTATCTATCTACCTGAATAAAATGTCTAGTTTTTAGTGTCTGCGTATTTATGAGCTTAAGACTATGCATTCAGTTTGAAATCTCTTGTGCATCCCTGTCTGAGGATTTAATGCATCAATAGCAAAGTCCCCCTCCTATTTATAAAATGGTCTGGATGACTCTTTGTTCCATTTGTAATCTTTCATGGGTAACTGATTTTGACCCTGATTAGGATTATAAACAGATGATGGAGTTAATTAGTATCAAATCCCCTTCTATAAATACATATCTACCTTCCCTATCTTTCAGAATCTTTGGAACCTTAAAATTTATGGCAGCTTGGAAAAGAATAATCACTCCCCTTGATTTATTATGTCCTTGTGCAAAAAGATGTTCATCAAAATATCTATCAGTCAGTCTATTTATTATATGTGTTGCTTGTAACATAATCATGTTTAAATTATTAGCATAGTTAACACTCTTTTTACTCTTACTCCCAGCTTCTGGATGAATACTGGGTGAGGAATTCTGGGAGTTGAAGTCCACAAGTCTTAAAGTTGCCAAGTTTGGAGACCTCCAATCTAATGCATGACCCCTAAAACCCAGGTCAAAGGAATGGATATCCAAACTTTTGTTTTGCCTGGGCCGGACTGAATGAAGAATTGTCCTGGGCCACATATAAAATGTATAACATAGTTAATGTACATAAATGCACATAATAATGTTAAACTCTTGTGTGGCCGCATTACTAGTAGTCCAAGTTCACATACCTGGTCTAAGAGGGCTTGTATGACCTACAAATATTCCTTCTCCTCCAGACTAACCAATAATCTTCCAGATTTAATTGCAGTAGTTCTTTAGCCATAGTTTTATGGCTTTTGTTAACTAGCTTTAACATCTACAATTTTGATTTGACTTCCTATTGCATTGCACTGGGCTTTTAATGTTGATTCAAATTGGTTTTTCCATAAGGCATAATCCTGCCAAAATGCCATTATATTCTCATTGAAACCCAAGGAAATTAGTTTCAAGCATTCACTGAAGCTTAATAGAAGCTATGCTCGTTCATGGGCTGGATCACGAGCTTATTGTTTTATAATTGCTGTGTGTGTCATTCTTTTTGGTACTTGTTACAACAAAATGGAAAATAAATCTTACAGTAGACGCTCCATGGAAATAAACACATCTTCTAGCAGGATCCCCAGGCAAATGCAATAGTTTGTTTTCCACTTCTAGGACACCTGGCTCCCTTCTTCATATCCAGACAAGTAATTCTGCCCCAGAAGTATTTCCAGGGAAGAGTTATTTTTGTTCTGAAAAGCCCAAGAGGGACCCCAGAACGCCTTTGGCTTCATCCTGAGCTTTCAATTGCACCTGCTTCCATATAATAATACTGAGATTTCAAATGACACATTTCCTGCACCCAGTGTGCTTCAGATGCATCCATTCTCACAGTAAGGATTGTGTAGAAGTGAAGGCATTATTTTTGCCTTATTTACACAAAGTGGCAACTGAAGAAGTCCCACCTACATCTTTCTAAACTTAGTATGTCAGCCCTAACTTCTTCCTACTGGGGAAGTATTTTCCACTACTACTGATCAGTTGATAAAGAGAGGGCTATTTAAAAATAAAAATGAAACAACAGGTATTTTGCACCAAGCTCTTTATCAGTCTCTCTCTTTTTTTCCCCTCTTCCTCTGATCCATCTCCCTTCCTTACAGCAGATTATTCAAGATAGGAAAGGTTGGTCAGAAAATTACTTCCTCCTTCCCTCCCTCCCTTCCCTTCCCTTCCTTCATTTCAAACTCCCCCTTTCTTCTCAGCTTCTGTGCTTTCCTTGCTTCAACAAAATTAGGCTGAATTTCTTTTTTTTTGCTACACGCATGGTAAAATAAGCTCAAAGAAGGATACAAGGAAGGGCAACACATTAAAAACCAGGAAGTTCAAACGTTTAAATTTCTGCCATCTTTAAAAACTAGAGCAAGATAAAACCATTAGCTGAAAATAAATGTCAGTCCACACTAAACTACAATCCGCATTAAGAATTCCTTGTTGTTGCTCGTCAGGCCCCAAGAACGAAGAATGACCCTTGGCATTACTTAAGAGTGGTTTGCTGTACTTCAGGGGTCCCCAACCGCCGGTCCGCAGACCGATACCGGTCCGCGGAACAACTCTTACCGGGCCGCTGGTTGCTGGGCGCCGCCATCTTTTTGGTAAAAAGTGCTTCCGGTGAGCTTTTCGGGTAGAAAGCTCACCGGAAGTTTCATCAAAAAGATGGCGGCAGAGCGCTTCGGTGAGCTTTTCCGGGTAGAAAGCCATTTCTACCGAAAAAGCTCACCGAGCGCTAGCGCCGCCATCTTTTTGACGAAAAAGTGCTTCCGGTGAGGTCACCGGAAGCACTTTTCGTCAAAAAGATGGCGGCGCCCAGTTGATGCCGGACGGGCCGTGGCGCCAAGCTGATGCCGGTACCGGGCCGCGGCATCAAAAAGGTTGGGGATCCCTGCTGTACTTCACCCACAAACAGAATCTTGCCAGACTAAAGCAACTATTTGCGTAACTACAGCTATACTCTGGGAATCGCTAGAAAGGAGCCATCCTAACTCTCTTCCTGCTAACTGAACTTTCCAAACTATGCTACCCCTTTACTTTCTGGAAAGCATCCCCACCCTTCTGGGAATCCAGACTACTATCCACCACATGCTTCAAGTTTAACAAGGGAAAGGTGAGTGGGAATGTACATTTCTCTAAGGAGGGTGTGACAAAACCTGGATCAGAAAAAGAGGGAGGGTAAAGAAGTCCTCATTTTAGAACCACTTGTATAGCAACCATTCCAAGTTACAACAGCACTGAAAAAAGTGACTTACAACCGGTCCTAGCACTTACGACTGTTGCGGCATTCCCATAGTCAAGTGATCAAAATCTGGGCACTTGGCATTTAGCATGTATTTATGACGGATGCAGTCTCCCGAGGTCATGTGATCATTATTTGCAAATTTCTCATCCAGCTTCCCACAAGCAAAGTCAATGAGCGATGCCGAATTCGCTTAACAACCTCGTGATTCACTTAACAATTGCAATGATTTGCTTAACAATTGCAGTGATTTGCTTAACAATTGCAGTGATTCATTTAACAATTGCAGTGATTCGCTTAACAATTGCAATGATTCGCTTAACAATTGCAGTGATTCGCTTAACAATTGCAATGATTCGCTTAACAATTGCAATGATTCACTTAACAATTGCCGTGATTCACTTAACAATTGCAATGATTCACTTAACAATTGCCATGATTCACTTAACAATTGCAGTGATTCGCTTAACAATTGCAAAGGTTCGCTTAACAATTGCAGTGATTCGCTTAACAATTGCAGTGATTCGCTTAACAATTGCAATGATTCGCTTAACAATTGCAATGATTCACTTAACAATTGCCGTGATTCACTTAACAATTGCAATGATTCACTTAACAATTGCCATGATTCACTTAACAACTGCAGTGATTCGCTTAACAATCGCAAAGGTTCGCTTAACAATTGCAGTGATTCACTTAACAATTGCAATGATTCGCTTAACAATTGCAGTGATTCGCTTAACAATTGCAAAGATTCGCTTAACAATTGCAATGATTCACTTAACAATTGCAATGATTCGCTTAACAATTGCAATGATTCGCTTAACAATTGCAATGTTAAGCAATTCAATTATTGCTTAACAATCGCAGTGATTCGCTTAACAATCGCAGTGATTCGCTTAACAATTGCAGTGATTCGCTTAACAATGCAGATTCGCTAACAATTGCAAAGATTCGCTTAACAATTGCAATGATTCACTTAACAATTGCAATGATTCGCTTAACAATTGCAGTGATTCGCTTAACAATTGCAGTGATTCGCTTAACAACTGCAAAGATTTGCTTTAACAACTGCAAAGATTCCCTTAACAATTGCAATGATTCGCTTAACTGCACAATCATGGCCAAAAATTGTAAAATCAGATGCAGCTCACTTTAACAACCGCCTTGCTTAGCAATATAAATTCTGATTCCGACTGTGGTCCTAAGTTGAGGACCACCTGTACAAATGGTTTCATCCAGGCCCCACAATGCATGGCGGTGGCAGCTGCAGGCACAGAGCAAATGATACCTTATCATGGTAATAAAAGGAATCATAACATCTTGTTTACTGAGTTGTCCTCTTCAACTAAGGAAATAATCTCAATTTTGAATTAAATCCATTAAACAAATGGATCCCTGTTTGTACTCTCTCTCTCACACACACACACATGTTCAGAAAGTTAATGACATTAAACATTTCCATAATTTTTGAGCTTCCAAAGCAGCAAAATTCTTTCCTTCTTCTGGTACAACTTTTAAATATGATCAGAATCTAATTTCTTTGCCATCCATCCTCCGCTGCTCCTCACAGACCCATTACACAGACTTAGTTTTATTATTATTTTCTTCTTTACAGATGCTGCTGAAATTTATCAAACAGAATGCCTTGCTGCAGGAGGTGCAGTAGTTTATTTATTTATTTATTTTAAAAAAAGGGAAATGATATTTACAAGCAAGAGAATTTGCTAGGTTAGGTATCATACTCTGGTATGTTACCCAGAGTGAAATTTCCAATAGAGTTTATGGGACTGGTTTAAAAACGGTGTCTGGAGGGGAAAAGCTTCAGTCCCAGATTATAAATAATTTCCATTTTTGGCATGGTTAGAATAGAATAGAATTCTTTATTGGCCAAGTATGGTTGGACACACAAGGAATTTGTCTTGGTGCAAATACTCTCAGTATACATAAAAGAAAAGATACATTCGTCAAGATCACAGGGTGAGGTTTAGAGAAGTTAAATGACCATAGTTGTATTAGAAAACAAAGGATCTAGCTAGCAGCTAGAGTGGAATTCAGCACCACTCAAATAATGTTCAAGACATGCATCCAGCTACAGCTTCTTTTTCCTGGTTCCTTTTGTGGGGAAAGCAATCGATTTATTCTGTGGAAGAGGCAAGCTGCCATTCATTTCTACAACACAGCTCACCTCTTTCCAGAATTCTAGCTAACTGTGACTCAGCATCTTTTTTGCATCAACGAGAATAACCCTAAAATTATATTTCAGTGCCATGGCCAGTAAGTAGAACTTCCTTACTCGTTTCTGAAACCCAGCAGTATTCAGCTAAGATTCAGCTAAGCAGTAATGACCCTTAAACCTGCCCTGCTGTAAAATAGGAACTAGGCCTCAGAAACAGGCTAGCCTATAGAGAATTTTAAAAAAAGGAAAAAGAAATCTGAGCCAGGCAAGACTTTGTTACTGTCGGCCCAGATTGAATGATCTTCTTCCAGGAACTGCATCGTTTCCCCTACAGGCAGAAACTTTCCATGCTGGTCTTTAAACCCCTCTAATCCAGAGGGAAGATTTTTGCCCTGTGGATCAGCGTGAACCTCTCCTCTTCCGAAAAAATTAAGCTATGACTCTGCCAATCCACATGAAGCAGGAACTTCAAAAACTGGAGAAACTCTGCTTCAATCCCCTCTTCGCGCCTGGCATCTTTGTGATTAAGCCCTTAAGTGACTCTGAAGAATCCTTAAGACTCAAGCCCTCTCTCGTTTCTGTTTATTACCTTCCAAAATACTGCCTCTAGCCGCTTGCCAACGGAGGCCCATCCCTTACCTTGTAATATTTTGGAAGCATGCTAGTTCCTCAGATCATGGGTGGAATTTGGCAACGTGGTCCTAAAGCGATCGTCCAGAAAAACCGATACAACCCCAATTAAAAGAGGAAAGTGTAAGAAGGCTCTCATTCTGCTTGCTCCTGCAAGACTCTAGGGCAGTCGATTACTTAGCAAGCTCTCTCTGCTCTGCTGTTCTATGTATATCCCTAAAAGACCGAGTAAGGATGCTACAAATGGCCAAATGTACAAATGCGGTGCCTATGGGTGGAGAATTGCACTGAAAGCAGGAAGCTTTCACTAGAACCTGATTCCTGTCAGGGCTACTAATTCAATCTTTATATAGCATCAGAACAAATTCCACAGGAAAAATTAAGGGAACTCTAGCCGGCAGCTGTACTCTCTCTGTACTTTCCTGACCTCACTGCATTGTTTTGTTTTGTGTTATTTTTCTTACTACCTTTGGGTTCCTGAGGGCTTTGAGCCAATTCCATATTCCAGGGCATAACCGGATCCTGACCTTATTGCAAAATATCTTAACTTGGATTCTATTTAGACATCATCTCCTCCAGCATCAGAGACTGTACTCACTCTCTCTGTAATAAAGTGAGGGAGCCCCACTACTCTAAGCGAGTTTGCTTTTAGGTTGGGAAACCTGTTGTCCATTTCCTTGTAACTGCAGGTAATTCATCATATCCTCCTTCAAGCATCTCCTCTTGGTTATAAGATGCTCTAAAGCAGTGGCCCCCAACCTTTTTTGTGCCACGGCCCGGTACCGGCATCACAAAATGATCCACGCCCCGGAACCGGCATCAGCACGCATGACAAGGCAAGGCGAGCCGAGCGACCGGCCAGCCAGCCGTCCCCCGCTTCTCCCCACCACCTTCAACTCCTCCTTTGTACCTTTGTTGATGGGCTTCGCTTCAGAACGGCTTCGGGACGGTCGCTCGGCTCGCCTTGCCTTGGGTGCTGAAAGAATCCTCGCGCCTTAGTTTCGTTCGAAGCCCCCCCCCTTCGATGAAACTAAGGCGCAAGGATTCTTTCAGCACCAAAACGCCGCTTTCCAACTGGAAAAGCTCACCCGGAAGCACTTTCTCATCAAACAAGATGGCGGCGCCCAGCAAACCGGCGGCCCGGTAGGAAATGTTCCACGGACCGGTACCGGTCCGTGGCCTGGTGGTTGGGGACCCCTGCTCTAAAGGTACTCAGGGAGGCGGAGCCAGATCAAGAAAGGAATGCGGAGTGGTCTTTAGAAGAATATTCTCCCATCAGGGCAATTTCCATGGTGATTGCTGAGAAATTTTGGTGTTGAATTCTACACATCTGGGGAGTTGACCTGATTGGGAAACATAAATTGTACTCCAAGCAACTGCTTAGCAGGGGTTCAACGCTCTGGTAAGCAGAACAGCCTTCAGCACAAACATCACTTAGACGATGTAGTTCTCCCTTCCATAATATGATGATGCCTTTTGCAAGCAGCCGTTTCTCTTGCTAATGGTCCTTCTTTTTTCCCTCACACCCAACCCATATTTTAGTTGAGCCATTGGAAAAGTCAGTCATAAGGCAAGAAAAATCCAGGAGCACATCAATACCTGAATTAAGGAAACAGATTATATTTTTCCCCATTGTTTTGAAGGGGAATCTCAAAATCTGATTCCATACTGAACTACTTAGGGATGCTATTTGATACGTTTTCTGCATTCTTTTGTAAGATGGTGCAAGCCACCTTTATCTACCAGACTCACCCAACATGAAATCTATCGCTTATACTGGAGATTAACAATCCAATATTAATAGGAGAGAATATCTATAGCTCAGGGTTGAACTGTGGGATCCTTGGTGCTCTCTGAACTTGGCTGTCCTTAAGGTGCTTTTATTCCAAAAGACAACTGAAGAGGAGGAAGATGAAGAGGAGGAAGGGGAGGAGGAGGAGGGGAGGAGGGGGAAGGGAGGAGGGGGAACAGGAAGGGGAGGAAGAGGAAGAGGAAAAGGAAGAGAAAGGAGGAGGAGGAGCAGGAGGAGCAGGAGGAGGAGGAGAACCTTTAGCTTCCTGGATGAGAAGCAAAATGTTTTCAAGTTAAAAAAACCGGAAAGTCCAGTTGCCTTTTGGAAAAGCACCTTTGGGACAACCACGCTCTGGATGATTGAGAATCTCCATAGACTTCTGAGGTCAATGCTAGTGGTAACAAGCCTAGCATTGATGATGTTACCTTGGTTGGTAAAGAAACGTCTGCAAGGAAACAATCAAGCTCAACAATCAATCAGGACTCCGTAATTACCAATATGCCCAGCTGGAATGTCGTTCAATGTCTTTGGAACTAAGTCAGTGGGGAGGGAGAAAGGCTGTATGTATATTACTGACCTGGCTGAAATGTCAGTTTTAGCAGCAAACCGTTGGCAAGGCCACTTGACATCTGTTTGGGCAAGTAGGAGAACAGGGCAAACCAAATTCCACGCTCTGCCTTTCTCCCATGCTGAGCTTGGCAGTAGAACTGATAATTTGGCTCCCTGACTCAGCTGCCTCACAAGGGGGAATTAAATTACAGAAACCTGATTCATATATCTGCCATGAACAGGCTGAACAAAAGCTTCTGCTTATTATTAGAAAGGAAGGGTCTCCTCCCTTTTCATCCCTTACTGCAGTAACAAGCCAGAATTTTAAAAAAAAAATTACCTAAAGAATAAGTTTCCCTAATTCCAATTCAAATGGCTTACCATTTATTGGGGAGGCAACGGAGGGCGGGGAGACCAGGCCTGATATTGATTCATAGAGTTGTGAAGAGTCAGGCACTTGCTTCAACAACACTACAACAAAATACTGAACTGATTGGGCCACCACAAGTGCCAGATCCCATTTAGTGTATACAAAGGAAAGTGGCAAAGGAAAAAGCAACCAGGATGATTAGGGGACTGGAGACTAAAATTTATGAAGAACGGTTACAGGAACTGGGCTTGGCTAGTCTAGTGAAGAGAAGGACCAGGGGAGACATGATAGCAGTCTTCCAATATTTGAGGGGCTGCCACAGAGAGGAAGGGATCAAGCTATTTTCCAAGGCACCCGAAGGCCAGACAAGGAATAATGGATGGAAACTGAACAAGGATAGAATTAACCTGGAAATAAGGAGGAATTTTCTGACAGTGAGAACAATAAACCAATGGAACAGCTTGCCTTTGGAAGTTGTGGGAGCTTCATCACTGGAGGTTTTCAAAAAGAAATTGGACTGCCATGTGTCAGAAATGGTGCAGGGTCTTCTGCTTGGGCGGAGAGGTTGGGACTAGATGACCTACAAGGTCCCTTCCAACTCTGTTCATCTGTAATCTGGCTAAAAGAATCATCTTGACCACAGCCTTACAGCTTCCCTGGGCAGAATCTTAACTTGAGCCCCAAGTGGCCAGTCGGTAGCAAGGCAAACAAAATCAATATAAATAGTTCTTGAGTTATGACTTTGAGGTTATTACAGTCATAAAATCTGACACAATTTTATGACATTTTGTATGGTGTTCATTAAGTGAATCACTGCACTCATTAAGCAAGCACCACAATCGTTAGATAAACCCATGGTTTGCCATGGGTGCAATTTATACCAAAACCTAGAAGTAAAACATGGCCTCATGACTGAGAAATGTTACAAACGGCTGTAATAAGCCCAGTTACGGAACACCTGAAGGGAAAGGGGCTTATCATCATAACTTTGAATCTGGATCGCCAGGTAAGACCTTCGGAACTTCAACAGAACGTCGCTATGGTCATAAGTTGAAGCCTATATGTAAACCAGTCCAAAGTTACAATATGAGTCAGACAATCTCGCAGAATGTCAGTTTCAAGTTATCCCTGTAAAAAGAGAACAAAATAACAGCAATGTAGAGAATGGATCAGAACTGGACAGGGCAACAGGAGTCTGTTAGATTTCTCCTGTGAAGGAACTGAATCATTTTCACATTAATGCAAGAGAGAGCGGGGGAGAGAATAAGGGGAGGGAGGGAAAATGAGAGAGAGAGAATGAGAAAGAGAGAATGAGAGAGAGAGAGAATGAGAATAGGGAGGGACAGAAGGAGAGAGAGAGAAGGAGAGAAAGAGAGAAGGAGAGAGAGGAGAGAATAAGAGAGAGAGAATGAGAGTGAGAACGAGGGAGAGAATGAGAGAGAGGGATAGAATGAGTGTGTGTGAGAGAGAATGAGAGAATGAGAGGGGGAAGGAGAATAACTTCCAACCACGGAAATGTGACTTGCAGCTCTTTTACAAATCAATCCTGTCAGGTGTTCTTCCACAATCATTTGCCTCATCAGTCACTAACTTCTTGCTAATGACCTTTCTCTCACAGTCTACACACTCTGAGCACCTCTAACTGCTGCAAGGAACCATAAAACAAATTTCTCAATGGACAGATTAAGCTTAGAATCTGTAATAATAATATCGATGTAGATTCCCGCTGAGTTTTTTTTTTAAATAAAAATTGATTTGAGAAATATAATGCCATGTTGCTGGAGGTTAATGGGAATAACAGAATACCGGTAACAGAATTGGAAGGGACCTTGGAGGTCTTGTAGTCTAACCCACTGCTCAAACAAGAGACCATATACCATTCCAGACAAATAGTTGCCCAATCTCTTCTTAAAAACTACCAGTGATGGAGCATCCACAACTTCTGAAGGCAAGCTGTTCCACTGATTCGTTGTTCTGTCAGTAAATTTCTCCTTAGTTCTACGTTGGTTCTCTCCTTGGTTAGGAGAGAAATCCATTGGTTCTTTGCCTGCCTTCCAGTTCTAGTCAACTTCTAGTCCAGCACATCTGATAAGCTCTGCACTATATATGTCTACACAGGCTACATTTACACAAAGTAGCCATGGTTTGTTAAATAAGCCATACCTGGCTGGGGTGATGCTAAGCCAAAATGTCTGATTTATATGACACCTAATGATGGGAGCAGGAGAAAGAGGCCTATTTGGATAATATTTTCAGTAAAAGGGAGTGCCTTTGATTAATGTTTCCATTCCTTTGAAGCAGACAAAAGCAAGAATGTGGATTCTGATAATAACAGATTCAAGGTGACAGAGTGAGAATTGCCCAGAAAGTGAAATCTAGTAACTCAAAATTCATTAAAATATTCATTATAACACATCCCTTGAATGTTCAGTTGGTCATTAACAATATCATGCTAAGAATATTACAGGATAGTATGAATTGTTACATGCAGACTTATAGGTACTGAGCATGCTCAGTAGATGCTTGATGATTCAAATTATACTAGCCAATGAGAGAACAAACCCAGAATGTTTCAACTGTATATAAAGGAATTCCTTTCTTTCCAGCTGTACCTGTGGGACGCTTATCTTCTTAGGGAAGGTAAAGGTTTCCCTCGCACATACGTGCTAGTTGTTTCCGGCTCTAGGGGGCAGTGCTCATCTCCGTTACAAAGCCGAAAAGCCAGCGCTATCCAAAGACATCTCCATGGTCATGTGGCCAGCATGACTAAATGCTAAAGGCACACGGAACGCTATTACCTTCCCACCAAAGTGGTCCCTATTTTTCTACTTGCATTTTTACATGCTTTCAAATTGCTAGGTTGGCAGAAGCTGGGACAAGTAATGGGAGCTCACTCCGTTATGCGGTGCTAGGGATTCGAACCTCCGACCTGCCGACCTTTCTAATCAACAAGCTCAGCATCTTAGCCACTGAGCCACCCCGTATCCACTGAGCAACAGCAACTTATCTTCTTACTTATACATAAATTAAAAAAAATATGAATTTATCTTTGCAATAGTGGCGAATATCTATAGCTCGGGTGTAGGATGAGAGTGAAGGTTCATTCTCCGAGCTTTTGGGTTGGTTGTAAAGATTTGGGATCATGGCATCCATGTTTGTGGATGTTTGTCCCACATAGAATTGGTTGCAATGGTCACAGTTGATTTTGTAGATTATATTGTTTCTTTCATCCTTCTGTATTTTGTCTTTGGTGCAGAGTAATTCCTGGTAGAGTGTGGCAATGGGTTTTTGGCCTATTGTTGATTCTGGCTGTCATTTCCAACACCCCTTTTGTGTATGGTAAGGTTAGTTTTTGCATGGTGGTTGGCATGGTGAGTGGTGTGTTGTGATTTGAGTGCTGTGTGTCGGAGTATGAAGTTTTTTGGATAGCTGTTACGGAGAAAGACGTCACTCTTCTACTTTTCTTACTGCTGTGCTGCTGCACAACACTACACATCCTGGCCCTTCTGAATAGGGGCTGGACCCAGCTTCTTTTGTGTGTAGTGAGGTGATTGCTTGCTCCCCTAAACTCCATTGAAGAAGTTACCTCACCTCGTAACGAAATTTTCAGAAACCAACCCACAAGTTTGGAAAACAAACCTTCATCCTCCTTAATCGATCTTCCCGGCTCAGATGTTATTTTAACCAGGGGCACACCAGGCTAAGAACATTTCCATGATGGATGGCTAATGCTTAAGCCCAAAAATCAAGCAAACAAGTTAATGTTGTATGAATTTATTCCTTAATGTAATTTCAGAGTAAACTATTTAATCTGAATAAATAGGAAACCTTCAGAGGTTGCTGAATTGTCATTCTCAGCATTGCCTCCTGAAAAGAGATGATGGAAACTGTAGTATTTAATTAATTATGAATGCTAATTAACTAATTTTTAAGCTGCCCAACTCCCCGATAAGATAAGAAGACTCTTACATTTATCTAGGAAATTCTGGAGTGCAAATTCTGGAGTGACCCAAAAAGTACATTCCATTGCATGTGGCCTTTAAAGACATCGTGCCAAGGCAGAGAAAGAAAGTGGATTATCTCTAAACACAGATGGAAGATCTCGTTAGAGGCTTATCAAGCACACACACTTTGGTCCCTTTTGCAAATATTCCGAGGGAAACAGATTCAAAGCGACTCTGCCTTAAAAGAGCTTGAAGCTTCCTATCCCTATCTTCCATCTGAAATAATCCTTACCCAATAATCCTCATAATGCCTTGCAGAAAGATCCCTTTGATCTGAAATAAATAATGCATAAATAAAGATAGCAGGAATCCTTTCCAAATATCTTAGATCCCAAACACAAATATGCCATTGCGGGATATTTGCACTTTTTTTTTTTAAAAAAAAAGATAGATACTGGGATGAGGGCAATTGAAGAGAGCGGGAATTATTGCAATCCTGATCATATTGAAACCTCTGATCCTTATCTACTGTTTGGAATGGCAGGAAATCCTCCACTTGCAGCAATGCCAATTAGAGAGGCACACATAGTGCTAGAGCCCACTGTAACTACATCGCCAAAAAGGCATTAAGAGTTGTTAACCTAATCTTACATAGCTTTTTCTCTGGTAATATCACACTACTAACCAGAGCATACAAAACATTTGCTAGACCAATACTTGAATACAGCTCATCAGTCTGGAACCCACATTACCTATCTGATATTAACACAGTTGAGAAAGTCCAGAAATATTTCACAAGAAGAGTTCTCCACTCCTCTACTCGTTGCAGAATACCTTATGCCACCAGACTCGAAATTCTAGACCTAGAAAACATAGAACTACGCCGTCTTCAGTCTGATCTAAGTATAGTATATAAAATCATACATTGCAATGTCCTACCTGTCAATGAATACTTCAGCTTCAGCCATAACAATACAAGAGCACACAATAGATACAAACTCAAGGTAAAACCGCACCAAACTTGATTGCAAGAAATACGACTTCAGTAACAGAGTGGTCAATGTTTGGAATCCACTACCTGACTCTGGTTTCTTCCCCAAACCCCCAAAACGTTAACCTTAGACTGTCTATTATTGACCTCACCCCTTTCCTAAGAGGTCTGTAGGGGGCGTGCATAAGCGCACCAACGTGCCTACCGTCCCTGTCCTATTGTTTCTTTTTTATTTTTATTCCTTTTATTTTTCTTATATGTATTCCTTTCATGTATCCATAACTATGATTATACTTATACCTGTTGTCTTATAATTGCTTGACAAAATAAAATAATAAAATAAAATAAAATAAAATAAAATAAAATAAAATAAAATAAAATAAAATAAAATAAAATAAAATAAAATAAAATAAAATAATAAAATAAAATAAAATAAAATAAAATAAAATAAAATAAAATAAAATAAAATAATAAAATAAAATAAAATAAAATAAAATAAAATAAAATAAAATAAAATAAAATAAAATAAAATAATAAAATAAAATAATAAAATAAAATAAAATAAAATAAAATAAAATAAAATAAAATAAAATAATAAAATAATAAAATAAAATAAAATAAAATAAAATAATAAAATAAAATAAAATTAAAATAAAATAATAAAATAAAATAAAATAAAATAATAAAATAAAATAAAATAAAATAAAATAAAATAAAATAAAATAAAATAAAATTAAAATAAAATAAAATAAAATAAAATAAAATAAAATAAAATAAAATAAAATAAAATAATAAAATAAAATAAATAAAATAAAATAAAATAAAATAAAATAAAATAAAATAAAATAATAAAATAAAATAAAATAAAATAAAATAAAATAAAATAAAATAATAAAATAAAATAAAATAAAATAAAATAATAATAAATAATTTTCCATTCAAGTGAGCTTTGGATTTCCCTGTTGATGGCTTCCAGGACACATTTTAAGGTAGTAAAAGCATCTCTCTCTCTCTCTTTCTTTGCTGATGATATTGACAAATAAGAATGCAACTTTTTCAGAACTGATGATCTTGCAAGGTAGCGAAGTCATTGAAGAATAACTTGTCTGGAATGATAGATGCAAACGGTTGTGCAGGGATTTACACCGCTTTTTGACCGGGGTCAGGGGTGGGCTGCAATCAGTTTAACAACCAGGTCTATGAATACATGCTTTGATCCTCTGGGCCATGCAAATCAGCTGAGCTAGAAAACAAGGAAATATAGGCAGGAGTAGGATCCTACTGGCATAACAACCGGTTCAACAACAACGTGCTGTTTACAAATCACTGGCTCCTGCAAGCATACATCTTCTCCTGCTGATGCGCGTGGCACTCAGCTGTGCTGCACAAAGCAGCTGAGGTGCAAAAAGCAGGGAATAAGGCCCAGGTAAGAGCCTGGGAGGGCAGGTGAGCCAAACAGCAGACCAGAAGATTGTCGTAACAAACCAGTTCAGTCTCAGCTGCTCTTCAGAGCTACCGGTTCGGTAGAACCGGGCTGAACCGGTAGAATCCTACCCCTGAATATAGGATAGGAAAGGGCAGGAGCGGGTGGGCTAGGCCAACTGCTCACTGGAGCTACCAGTTCGCTAGAATCGGTGTGAACCATCAGCAGCCCACCACCAGACAGGGGTGCCTTAAAGCAGGGGTCCCCAACCACCAGTCCCCGGACCGGTACCGGTCCATGGATCATTTTTTACCGGGCCGCAAAGCTTGGGTGCCGCCATCTTGTTTCGACGGCACTTCCAGGTTTTCGGTTGGAAAGTGCTTCCGGGTTTTCAGTTGGAAAGCGGCGTTTGGGTGCTCGCGCCTTAGTTTCGTCGAAGGGGGGGGCTTCAAACGAAGAGCCATCCCGATGGTGGTGGAGTCTCGCGTTACTAAGGTACCGGTCCGTGGAAGAATAAATAATCATGAAACCGGTCCCTGGTTCAAAAAAGGTTGGGGGCCACTGCCTTAAAGGAATTGGATTTTTGCAGTGACTTAGCTTCCCTTAAAAAGTCATGATGAGAGCAAACTGCATTTTCCTTTCATATGTATTTTCAGGCAGCCATAATTATAGTGCTGAAATCTTTTGAGTTATTTTATGGTGGGTTGTAGTTGGAGTAAAGAAGGAGGAAACATTGGTATTGTCCCAAAGGTGCTTTTTTTTTGCAAGAGGCACTGGGCTTTCTGGTTTTTCTTTGAAGGCATTTTACTTTTCATCCAAGAAGCTTCTTCAGCTCTGACTGAGCTTCAGAGCTCCCTCTTCTTTATGGCAACCTCTTAGATATTGGAAAACTGCTATCACGTCACTCCTAGTCCTTCTTTTCTGAATTGGGTTTTTCTGATAGTGGTGGACATTATGGTAGATAGGACAGCTGTCTTGGAAGAAATATTGGGATAAACCTGGGGATGCAGTTGATAATTTCAATATTCCACAAATTTTGAAATAAAGACTGTTACAAGTGATGGATTCTTCAAATTTTCAAGAAAAATTGCCCACGATGGTTCCCCATTGAATCTCAAAACAAGCAGGCAATATTCTAGCGAAGTGTTTTTAGTTTTTCTGATGAAGTATTTAATTTCAAATTGAACTGCTATAATTTCAGAACACATGTCAGCATTATTGGTGGCGATGCTTGCTTTAATTTTTCAAGAACACGACCAGCTTCTAAGTTGATGAATTTGGCAAGATTTTTTGCAATCCAGCTAAATACTCTTATTATTGAACATTGGCAGGGAAGCCACCAATTCCAATGACATTTATTCAAAAGTGTCAAAACAGAACAAGCAAATTAAGAATGTTTCCCTATGGCAAGAGTAAAGTTAAAAGAATGCTGCACACCAAGGAGGGGAAATTTTTTTTTTTAAAAAAATGACAAAGCTGTAAAGAAGATGTGACGAGTAATCTGTTGCCCATGCCTTTGAATCTGTAGACAGGCAACGATTTGAGGTAGAAAAGCCGATCCTGAAGAAAACAATTCATAACAATGTCAGGAAATACAAATTCTTGTGTTAGAGAGATCAAAAGAAATATTAAGATGGGGAAAAATCAATAGGAGTCTGATTGCACCTTTTCCAAGTAACAAAAGGCATAAACAAAAAGGCTTTTCATAAAATCTGTTAGCTGGAAAAGCTGCTAACAGACTTTCTGATGATTATTATTATTTTGCTACTGTAGATGACAGTACAAAAGTCTTCCTACAAAAGACTTAATGTGGAAAATCTGCCTTCTAAAAAGCATGATTATGTTTCAGGTTAACACATGGAAAGACCTCATTGGAAAATGATTATTTAATTATTGAATTGATATGGCTGGCTGCCTCATCTATAAGCTTGGGTGGCTCGTAAAAATCAATCGCGCAGAGATTAAAAAAATATTTTCCACTTTTCTCCTCCCTCTACACACCAGACTAAATGGACCCCCAGCTCATCTTCAGATACACCGCCCCCCATTCATGGGGGGAAAGATAAGGAGATATCTGGGAGGCTAAAAGGATAGGAAACCTTTGACTTTCAGGCGACGGGCTATTCTAAAGGGCTGAACGGCCATCAAGATGGTGTGTCTCTTGATAACATCATTTAAGGGAGGGGAACTGGAGTATATCCACTCAATCTAAGCTAGTAGGATGGGCAGATAACCTCAGAGAGGTTCAACAATAACCTATTAAGGGTGAGCTTTAAAAGTGAGAACTAGCACCTTGAATTGCACCCAGAAAGGAACTAGAAGCCAGAGCAGCTCACACAGTACTGGTATAACTCAGGTGAATTATGGAGTGCCCAAAACTGTGCATGTTACTGTCCCCAAAGTTGCTTTTTCAAGAGACAACTGGATTTTCTGGTTTTTCTTTGAAGACGTTTTGCTTCTCATCCAAGAAGCTTCTTCAGCTTCTTCAAAACCAAAAAGTCCAGTTGCTTCTTGAAAAAACCATCTTTGGGACAACCATGACTTGGATGACTGACAACCTCCATGTGCATGTTACTGCATTTTGGATCAGTTGTAGGTTCTGGATGGTCTTCAAGGGCAGTCCCATGGAGGATGAGTCCCAGTAATCCAATGGGAACACATTTCACCTTAATCCAGAGGCAATCCAACCTTTCTCTTAAGATTAATCAACTAACCTGTCTGGGAATATTTAGTCATAATGCCTCCCTGGCTAGGTATACTCCCCTTGAAGGCATGAGGTAGCAGCAGTTTTAATGGCTGCCCTGAAGACGGGAAGCTTTCGGGACCTGAGTATGTGCTGGAGTGGTGAAATGATGAGCAGCAAGTAGCCAGACAAAAGAACCTGAACTTTTTTCCCCCAACAACCCCGAGAAATAGAAGGAAAGAGCCCTCGCTTAAGAGTATGACAGCGGCAAATAGAAAACAAGAGGAAAATACAAGGTAAATAAAAAACTGGATCATAAAAGAACTACAATGGAATTAGAGACTAAATTTGGAATAAGATATAGAAACTGGCATTAATTAGGCATTGGATAGAATGCTGGACTTGCCTGGAATTGACTATATTTAAAAAGAGCTAATGGTTGAAAATTAGTATTAATAAAATTAGCATGAAATGAGAAAAAGGAACCTTGAAAAGTGGAAAGCGATGTAGAGTGGTACCTAATGGTTAAAGGCATTTTTTCCCCATGATTTTATGGAAAATTACCAGTCTTATAAATGTGTGACTGAGAAATGAAATGGAATAAAAGACTATAATATAAAAGAACCCCGGAAATGTTTAAAAAGGGGAGGATTGCAGTGAAAGGATAAACGAAGGTAATATCTTGGGACTGTTTGGTGCTGACTTTGACAAGGAGACAGAAGGATTAATAAGAGAAATTGAAACAAATGGAAGCTTTTGGCAAGGACTAAAACAAAAGACTTTGACTTTTAATAAAATAAAGAATAACTCAACTGATTTTAAAAAATGGAAGAAACAAGCAAAGAATTAAAGTCAGAACTGCAAACTGTGAGATGAATGTTAAAAGAAAGAATGGGATTATTGGATATACTGGCAGAAAAATTAATGGTGATGCAGTTCGCAGAAGAACAAAAAAAAAACTTGGGAGGAGGAGTTAAAGGAAGAGGAAAGCAGCTTAGAAGAGCACAGAGAACAAGGGACGTTGCCAAAAGACATAAAAGCAACCAAAACTAAGACATTGATGATAGATGGAACAAATAAAAGAGAAAATACTCCCAAGATTAAACAAAAGAAGAAGAAACTGTACAAGAAGAAATTTCAAATAAGAGAACAAGAAAGGGCGGCGGCGGCAGGGGGGGGGATAATTGATTGGCAGATGAAAATAAAAACAATATTAGAGGAAAAAGGAGGAGTAAAAAGGGAAGACAGGAAAAACCTAGAAGAGGGAAAGCTGGCTAAAATTAAAAGAAATTATAAGGCCGAGAGATTTAGAGATAAGGGTTAAAGATAGTATAAAGGGGGCGGGTTACCACATGGAAATGTATTTTAGTATTTTTTATTAGAAATGTAGATAGGGGAGATTTGAAGTTTAAACTTATTGGGAATTACCTTAAGATTATTATATAATTATATATGAGAAAAATGAAGATAGAGTGAGAGATATTAGGAGGGTTTTATTGTTATCCAATCCTTTGTATATATGTATATATGTATGTTTTCGTAGATTTTCACGGGTACAGGTATGCAGGTCTTGGCATGTTCGGATCTTTTCCCATGTAAGATTGTGAACATCTTGGCAACATTTTGACGAGGTCCCACTCGCCATCTTCAGGCTGGTGCTTTCGGCTTCATGCTTGTGCTCGCAATCTTACATGGGAAAAGACCCGAACACGCCAAGACCTACATACATATACATATACATATACATATACATATACATATACATATACATACATACATACATACATACATACATACATACATACATACATACATATATATATATATATATATATATATATATATATATATATATATATATGTAATTGACTATCCAAATGTTATTAGAAAAATAGAGAATATGGCAACTGAGAAAAACTATTATGGTTAAAAAGTGTGAATTAAATAAAACCTTATAGGTTAAACTTGGCTAACTGGAAACAAACAGGGAAACTTAATTTTCTGTTTTTTTCTCTCTCTCTTTTTTAGTGTATACATGAAATATAAAATATAATTGATTATATAAAGGATATGAGAAATAGAGAATATGTTAAATCAGAAGGGATTATATTGGAATGTAAAGTATTTGTAATGAGAATATTATATTATGATTGAAAAGGAGGGGAATGAAAATGTATTAAAATTTTATAGGTAAACTTTGGTTAAGTCGAAACAAAAAAATATGAAATGGTTATATGAATATCTCTGGAATAAATATAAGATTTACTGTAGATTGAGGAATGTACCATGTGGATCCTGAATATATTAGTTTCATTTTATTTTTACTCTTTTTTGACCGTTTATTATATATCGGCCTTGAGAAAATTAAAGAAGATAATAATGAATAATGTAAAATAAAATAGGTGGTAAGGTGAAAACGGAAATAATAGGGGATAAAGAATTCAAAATAAATGTGAAGATGAAATGTTTTTGATATTGAATTAATAAATTGAAATATGAAATGAGAAGTTATTTAAAGATTAGCGGAATAGATAATGATTTGATGTGATGCTAGATAAGAAAGTTGAAAATGTAATTATGACTATGTATAAATGTTGTAACCTGGATTCACGTTGAAGAGATGTATAAAAAAATAAAAATAAAAAACTTTTATTAAGAAAAAAAGAAGACTTATGCCAGAAAGATGACAAAAAAAAAGTCATTTGGCAATGATCTCGTGCATTGGAAACTCTCTCTGGCATCATTCCTGGATGTCTGCAATGGGAGACATGAAGAAATGCTTCAATGAGCATTTGGAGAAGAAAAAACAAACAGCAAAACCCCAACACGAAAATGAATGTTTCTCAGCAACGATCAAAATCAAATTGTCCTATTCTTAGGAAGTACAAAAGTGAATTGGATATGTAACAGCAAACAAAAATAAAAACATTTTTATTTTATTTATACAGAGTCCGGCAAGATTACAATGGAGTAGATCTGGAAAGACAAAACTATTCTGCATTTTAATTGTGCCATTCATTTCCAGCAGAAAAGAGAATTTTTGTTCTTTTTTCATTTTAAAAGAAATCCTGTAATAATAAACAGCCAAATATAGTATTTTTTTTTCTTTGTCATGGGGGGTGGGGGAGAATCTCCGGCACAATTGCAAGCTGGACTTTTTTTTTCAGCTTTCTCACCTTGTCCAGAAAAACAATGCATTTTATTTACCATTATTATGCTTTTGACACTGACTTTGCTTAAAATCTTTCCTCAAAAATCTACTCTGAGGCTGACATGCAAAAAGCCATGAAATAAGATTTTGAAGAAGCATTCAAGATTCTGTTAGATTTCCTTCCAGCGATATAGTTTTGGTAGATTAATATCCTCCTATGAGGATTCTAGGATAGGAGAAGAAATCTTTTGAAATTATAGTTTATTGAATAGAATGGAATGGAATGGAATGGAATGGAATAGAATAGAATAGAATAGAATAGAATAGAATAGAATAGAATAGAATAGAATAGAATAGTTCTTTATTGGCCAAGTGTGATTGGACACATGAGGAATTTGTCTTTGGTGCATAAGCTCTCAATGTGCATAAATCATGATCATAGTCATCTCATCATGAATCATAAGATACAACACTTAGTGATAGTCATAGGATACTAAATAAGCCATCAACAAAATTCATACTAGGAAACTAAATAAAACAATATAAATCATAAGGATACTAGCAATAAAGTTATAGTCATAAGTAGAAAAGGAGATAGATAATAGGAAGGATGAAAAGAATAATAGTAATACAGTCTTAGTAATAGTTTGATAGTGTTGTGGGAATTAGTTGTTTAGCAGAGTGATGGCATGAGGGAAAAAACTGTCCTTGTGCCTAGTTGTTCTGGTGTGCAGTGCTCTATAATTTTGTTTTGAGGGTATTCAGTTGAAACAATTATGTCCAGGATGTGAGGGGTCTGTAGATATTTTCACAGCCCTCTTTTTTTTTTTTTAAACAAGTTTTATTAATTTTCAAAACACACAAGTCATCATTTTCCATTACATGTTTAAACCTTTTTCCATTATAAATTTAACAAGTCAGGTAAACTATAATTCTATTTTAAACCATTTCCATATAAACATACAAAAACCTCTTATCCAATTTCCCTTTATTTCTCTTCACTCTTATTCAATTTTATTATTATTATTTCATCTGCTTCTTTCTGAGTTACCATTATTCTCATTCTGTATTTCTACAAGGTTTTATTAATTTCCCCGAAAAAACAACATAATCACACCACACACAAAACATATAAAAGATCTTTTTGGAAAGTAACTTGGACCCAGGTATCTCTCTTTTCATGGACTTCAATTATATTCAGGCTCATCTTACATATCATTACTTATTTTATTTACCATTCTAAGTCTTCTATATTAACTTCTCCACATATTTCACTCTTCTTGATTCTATCTTAATTAATCATCTTAATTTGAGTCATTATATTTATATCTTTTGTCCATTCTCTATTATACCTTTGTCTCATTCCTTTTAAAAAGAAAGAAATTTCTCCTGAAATCACTAATCAGAGTATGATGCCTTTCTATCTCCCCACTAAATTAATCAAATTAATCTTTAAAATACCCAATCCGATTTTGCTTGGTACATTCTAACTGAATAATACATCTAAAACAATTAAATACATAGTTAAGCAATAGATTAAAATATTAAAAACAAAATACTATAATGAAGGTTTTATAATAACATCAATACTATAATCTTAATAAACTCTTTAATTAAAGTTTAATATTCTAAATCTCCCTCATATTATATTTTCAAACCAATCATTATTAACATTCCAACATTTTAATCTCTTATCAACTCTCAAGCCATTTAAATTTTCTATTCCTGATACAATACTACAATATCATCTTATGTACCTTGCAAAATCTCTTTGAAGAAATTATACTTATCCTTTATCTCTAAAAAAATTTCTTTTTCTCATTTAATTTCAAAACTTTGTAACTTTTCTCCACCTTTTCCCTTTCTTTCTTCCCCCAACAAACCTTTCTAGCCCCCTTCTAGCCCCCTTCTTCTAGCCTCTGCCTTACTGGCTTCCCTTCTCTGTCGCATTCCTCTTCCCTTTTGTTTACCATCCTTATATTGATTTTGCACTTTGTTTTTCCCTTTCTTAAATGTTTTTAAATCTTAAGTCCTTTATTTCTCTTTTTTCCTCTTCCTTCCCTCTTGGTCGAGTTCTGAAATTTATTAAAGATGGCTTCCTTTCTTTGTTCTTCTTCTGCTGTCTTCATCTGTTGCAATGTTTGTTGATAATTAATAAGCGCCATTTCTAAAAAAAAGGAAGGCTTCTTTCAAACCAGCTTTCCCATTTTGTTTTGCTTGCTCATAGTCTTTTCTCAGTTCCTCGATAGAAGAAGCCATTATAAATCTTTTCTTTTCTTTTCTCTTACAACAGCCAGAATATTCCAAAGGAAAAATAAGACAATCCCAAAGTTCTCAGTCAGTCCAAACCAAGACAGAGTTCCCACTCTCTCCTCCTGGGGTAGTATCAATTAAAGAAAAGGAAAGTCCAAATCTGTTTCTTAAAGTCTTATTACAATATATTTTAGTCTTTCAATCCTTAAGGCATCTCCTCCAACAAGGTCTTAGCATACAAATATTTTTTTTAAGTCCCCTCTTTTCCCACTCACCGCTTAGAGCCAGTTTTCACCTAAAAAAAATAGGTTTCTTAATGTTCACTTTTTATTCCGTAAAAAAGAGGGTAAGCTATCCTTTCAGCACCATTAAACTGCCGCTTTTTTCCTCTTCTCGAAGGTATCATTCAGAAAGTCATACTTTTCAGGAGTTTTGTTAAATATGTCTTAGAGTCCTAGGAACCAAGAAAAACTTTCTCCTCTCAAGCACTTTCTCCACTTCCTCCTGCGCATTCTTACCCGGCTGCCAGCTTCTTTGTGGCGGCCATTACGGACCGCCGCTGCACCGTCCTGGGAAAAGGGGGTTCTGCCGGCCGGGAGGGGGTCTGCAACACCCCAAACCCTTCTCCGGATCCCCTACTTTCAGCTGCCCCTGCAGGGCAGCCTAGCTCCGCACTCCGTCTGGGTCGGAGCCCCAAAAACGGCTAGCGCGGCAGGATCGCGCAGCTCGCAAATCCTGCCTGCCGCGCGAAGCCGACAAACCGGAAATTCTCTCACAGCCCTCTTTTTGACTCGTGCAGTAAACAGGTCCTCAATGGAAGGCAAGTTGGTAGCAATTGTTTTTGCTGCAGTTCTAATTATCTGTTGAAGTCTGTGTCTGTCTTGTTTGGTTGCAGAGACAAACCAGACAATTATAGAGGTGCAGACATAAATATATATTTTATGTAAATCTATTTTTATAGATGTAAATACTGTATATTTTCAATCAAAATATATTTTGATTAATTTTTTAAAAAACCAAAGCAGCCAGTATTGTTCCTGCTTCGTCTTGCAAGGGGATTTGTATAATGTACAATGTTTATAATGAAAAATAACTCAATAATTTTGTTTACTTACTAACTTTTCTTTTCCTCCCTTCCTAAATATTGGCTAATGAATAGCTCCTTTTTAAAAATTTCTCGCTGTTGGGCCCTTGCATTTAGACATTAACAAGAAACTGGTTGTCATATTTCATGGCCAAAGAAAAAAGTGTTCTGGGTTTCAAACAGAATATCTCAAAATGAATGTTAACATTGGTTTTTTTTCCCCTTTCATCAGCCTAAAAGGATTAAAATGCTTCAGACAATTTGTTTTGTTCTGTCATAGTTCTATATCACTCATAAAATTCAGTGGAATTCCAATAATTTTTGCTCCAAAAACCTCTTCATTTACCAACCGAAACTTTTACCTTTTTTTTTTCTTATCAGAACAAAATATTTAAAAAGTTGGATTGCACTATATGATCAAGATAACCCAGTAGGACACCTCCAGCTTTTACAATGAAAGACATTTGGTCAGCTTCCCTCCCAAGGAAACAGTCAGATTTAACAGATTCAATACCATTCACTCGGACTCATCTCAAACTGGGAGATGGATGGAAAATAAATGTAATGATTAGAAGAAGAATTGGGAAGCCAGCAACAGCCATCTCTGCAAAGAAGAAAAAGAAATAATGGACTATCTGGTTAGCTGCTCCAAGAAGATCACACAGACTGACCACAAACAATGGCATGACAAAGTGGCACCAAGGGTGCATTGGAAGATCTCCAAGAAATGCCATTTGCCAGCAAGCAAGAAATGGTGGGACTGTAAAATAGAGAACATCGTAGAAAATGAAGAAGCTAAAGTGACCTGGGACATCAAATTCAAACCAACAGGCAATACCTTTTTCTCGAGGATAAAAACAGTAGACAGGGAAGTAAATTGAGGTTTGCTAATTATGAATATCTATGTTTACATCATCTATTACCTATGCATATGTTTCAATTTCTCTTTCTTTCCTGAAATATATAAATGTGAATTCATCTATTTGTCTGCAGGAATCCCTCCCATTATTTTCTGGAGGAAGTTCCTCCAGTTCATACTGAATAAATAAACGAGCCTTGATTATTGGTTTTGGGGTCCTGTGTTTCATTCCATGCTAACCAGTCTATGGAAATAAAGTGTGGGCTTGTTCTTGGCTGAGCTTGACCTAGTATTCCAAGTTCTTGGTGTCCTATTTATTTTACTTTATTGGAACAAAATGTCAACAGTCCTCTTTGGGTTTTCCATCACTGTCACAGGACTTGCTGAATAAAGAACTTTAATGCCTTCGGATAGTTTGCTTAATAATGGCATTAGACAGTAATGAAAAATTTGCTGCTATAGAAGGTGCACTCTTAATTTACATTTATGCCAAGCATAAATGATATCAACCAAGCTCCATGATATCAACATGAGGCCATTTGATTATGTCAGCTATTTCAGAAATAGAGCATACATCTATATAGAGTAATTGGCTGATGGCTCATCAGTTTGTTAGAAATTGGCCATTTCAGAAAACCTAAAACATCAATCCTTTTTCTAACAGATTGCTAGTGGCAAAGTATATGGGTTTTTGCTGAAATCAGAAGGCATAAAAATAACTTTTGCACACCAAGCTATAGCTGACGGAGAAACAGTTAATATGGCTCTTGTTCACACATACCCTTTTTTTCCCCACTGAAAGTTTTTTTGGTCTGCCAATGACTTCTTCAGGCAAAACAAAGTATCTTTGAAGGCATTCTACATGCTCTGTTTATTTGTACAATATTCATGTTGTTTGAATTCTCATTGATAAAAGTTTGCAGAGACTTCCTGTGTGAATTTATCTGCTGTTGGGCAAAATCTTTTAAAGATGAGATTTTTTTTTTATCATCGGCAGCAAGGAAAAAAGGAATACAAGCGGTTAATTCTAATAAAAGCACTGATCTTTAGCACCAAAGCTGTCAAGCAATAAAAGAAACTCCTCTGGTAAATATTCAGTAATTATTTATCTTAAAATTGCAATTTGGTCAACGTCCATTTCATGTTTTAAAAAAGAATAAAAGTTAAATACAGTATTTTATTACCTCTGAAAAAAAACTTCATTTGACTTTGACCCTCAAGAGGCAACCCTACCAGTTTGTCAGCCTTCAAGATTTTCTACTAAATATCCTGATAAACCCTAAAAAATAGTATCTATGGTGTTACATGTATATTTTCTTACCTTCTATTTTTATCTTTTCTCGGTCTAACATCTCTTTTGCAAGAGGGCCGAATGTCAGCCTTCAAGATTTTCTCCCTTTGCTTTGCATCTTTCGGCTGTCATAAGTAACAGGGGGAGGAGGGGGGATATGGTTATGGGAAGTGAGCTGGAGGTGTTACAAACCAGAACTGTATAAGCTGGGGGGGGGGGTTAGATTCTTGCTTAGGCTTCTATCCTATGCTACGCGCAGCTGCAACTCTTTATCAATATATATCAAGGTCAACAGACAGAGGCCTCATCACCACCTGGAGATGTCCACATGATGATATACACAACTTTTAATTGGATGAGCCAATTGAACTATTGGGGGTGGGAACGTTGCCATTACTTTGTATATGTGATTTACCCGCCCATTTTCTCAGATTCAGAATTCTTTTGTTGCTACCACTTGATTTCCAGTAAAAGATATCTTTTCTATGATTAAAGGAATCTAAGTATTTCTTTCTTGGATTTTGAATGGAGCACCAGCTGACACAGTTGCTTATCAAACTGTTACACAAATATATAAATCAATATTATAAATACATTTAAAAGGGGTCCTTTTCTGTAGATTTAAATTGCATTGGTTTGTTTATTTAGTAGACAGTTGTGGAAAATTAACAATCTCCATTACTCTAATATATGGGCAAATTTGACTTGGCCATTTTTTTTTATCAGACAGTGGGTAGAAAATGCCGTTTTAATGCCTACCCCTGTGAAAAGATATTCCCTCTACAAATAAAAGCAAAATTTGGAGGAGTTTCCAGCCCAGAGGCTTCCTGAAACCTACTTTCCTATGTGTTAAAAAAAAAAATCCCTGAAAAATATTATTCCAATCAACAAAAGATCGGCCCACAGTAAATTGTATTTTCACCATAGATACAGATTTAATACTCTACTGGAAACTAAGCCAAAGTAGATAGATAAATTTTAAAGGCACTCGTCCATCTAAGATAGATCTCAGGTCCTGTAGCAATTATGTTGGACGTTCATCCTCCAGCTACATTGGGACATCTCAGAATGAATGAATTGCCAAGTCTCTTTGCTCATTTACTTGACTGAGCAAGGAAATACAGCTAGGATTCCATACTGATTCCCTCCTATCAGTTACCCTCTACTTTCTTTTCCAAGGTGGAAGAGGGAAGATTTAGAGGTGTGGCACATTTGCATAGCAGCATGATTTGTTGTGATGTTGGAGGAAGATAAATCTCAGAGCCAGTACGTCAAACTCGCTGTGTCACATTGCCGTCACATGATGTTTCACGACGTTTTCCCCCCATTCACGAAGTTGGGGTGGGCGTGACCTGTGGGTGACGCCTCTTGCCCACAGGCCACCAGTTTGATAACCCTGGTCTAGTGTGTGTTAAGGCACCAGGTTAGAAAGCAGGAGGTTGTAGTCCTGCCTTAGGTATGAAAGCCAGCTGGGTGACTTTGGGCCAGTCACTCTCTCTCAGCCCAACCCATCTTAAAGGATTGTTGTTTTGTGGGGAAAATAGGAAGAGGAAAGTGTGTTGGATAAGTTGGCTCCCTCAAACAAACAAACAAATAAATAAAATATTTATCATTTCTGTTCTTCCGCATACAGTTGATAAACACCAGTTTGCATATAGACAAAATAGATCTACAGAGGACACTATAGCCATCACTCTTCACACCGTTCTGACTCATCTAGAACAGCAGGGCGGCTATGTGAGGATGCTTTTTGTGGATTTTAGTTCTGCATTTAACACAATTCTTCCACATAGACTAGTGTCTAAACTTCTGGACCTTGGACTTTCTAATTCAATTTGCCTTTGGATTATGGATTTCCTGTCTGGCTGCTCACAGAGGGTCAGATTAGGTAATCATACCTCTTCAGACCTTATTGTTAATGCTGGTACACCACAGGTTGCGTGTTGAGTCCCTTACTCTATACTCTTTATATGCATGACTGCATTCCCACTCACGCTAGTAATACTATTGCTAAATTTGCAGATGATACAACAGTGGTGGGACTTATCTCTGGGGGCGATGAATCTGCCTACCGAGATGAGGTGGACCGGTTGCTTTCGTGGTGTGGAGACAGTAACTTGGTCCTCAACACCAATAAGACCAAGGAGCTTATAGTGGATTATAGAAGGAACAGATCAGACATCCAGCCCTTGCTTATCAATGGAGACCGAGTGGAGCAAGTGGCCAGTTTTAAGTTTCTTGGTGTTACCATAAAAGAGGACCTGACCTGGGGTGCATTGCAGCACTGGTCAAAAGGGCCCAGCAGAGATTATACCACCTGAGACTTCTCAGAAAACAACTGAATGAAAAACTGCTGGTGACCTTCTACCGCTGCACCATAGAGAGCGTTTTAATATACTGCATCTCTGTATGGTTTGCCAATTGCACCGTGGCAGATAGAACAGCACTCCAGAGGGGTAACGTCATTGCCCAGAAGATCATTGGTTGCCTTCTCCCCTCTTTGGAAGAGCTTTATAGCTCCTGCTGCCTTAAGAAAGTTCAAAACATTCTCAAAGATCCATCTCATCCTGGGAACCCTTTTTTTAAACTATTACCATCTGGCATACGGTACAGAATAATAAAAACAAGGACAAATAGGCTGAAAAACAGCTTCTATCCCAGGGCAATAGCTCTTTTGAATTCTGCTGTATAATGCAGTGTTGGTGCAGTGTCGGGGGTTTTCAGTTTAATGTGTGGAGGGTAAAGGACGTGTGTTTGTGTTTATTTTAATGGTCACGATGTGCACTGAAGATGGTGTTTGATTTTGTTGTATGAGGTGCAATGACAATAAAGTAAACTAAATAAAGATAAATCAAGCTTCAGGCTTTGAGTAATGATGAGCCCTCAAATAACCTGCATTTTCCCCTATCCAGTTTCATTCCATGTAAGAGCTGCGGTGGCACAGTGGTTAAAATGCAATACTACAGGCTACTTCTGCTGACTACCGGCTGACTGCAATTTGGCAGTTCAAATCTCACCAGGTTCAAGGTTGACTCAGCCATTCCATCCTTCCGAGGTGGGTAAAATGAGGATCCAGATTGTTGGGGGCAATATGCTCACTCTGTAAATGTAGAGAAGGCTGTAAAGCACTGCAGAGCAGTATATTATTGAATGAATGTTTAACATTCTTTCAAAAGGGAAAATAAATTCAGTGAAAATCTGCTAGGTGGGGAATGAGGTTCTCGCTATTCTTTATAGATATGAGTTTGCCCAAAATGTCCAGTCTTTCATTGCATAATCATTTATTGACCAGTCTGAACTCTCCTTGGCTTTTGGCGTTTTGCTTAAATCCCAAGAGAAAAAATATTGAGAGGGGAAAAAAACCCTCTACAGTTGCAAGTTAGCAAAATTGGGAAGTAAGAAACTGCTGGGCAATGAAAAAGATGCATAGCAAAACAAACGAACAAACAGAAACTCCCCCAAAACAAACACACATACGCCTAAACCATCCGCAGCATCCACCATCACCTTCCAAAATAATCCAAAGTTGTCCCACCATATGACATTTCTATATCTCAGCTACTATAGTTTGCAAACAGTACATCAAAAAAAACTGTCCAGGCTTGCTTGCATCTAAGGTATTTTTAACCTTGTACCTTTTCAATGCAAGATTAGATTTAGAAATGAGCTTGTCGATTTTGTATACTTACCGCCTTGAAGCAAAAGTGTTTTTACTGACAATACTCTGTGTCAGCTTTCCCAGGTAAACCAGACAGGAAACATGACCAGGTGAGCTAATTCTACTTCATTGTAAGGCTACATTAGCAGAATCTTGCAAATCTGAAAGTGCAAATCTCCCACCATCTTCTTTGCAGCCCGAGAAGGTAGGGAGGGTCCCTTCTGAACTTCTTTCTCCACCCATTATACAGTTGGGGACTATGCTCTCTCTTTGATCTTACAATTCCTTAGGAAGCATCTTTGCCCTGTTTCTCAAAATCTTTTTTGCATACCATTACACTAATAACCAACATGCACCCTTTCCTTTTCCTGCTGTCAAAAACTTGGAGTTTGTTCCATTTTTCAAAGCATCCATCAGTAGCCGCGTCATCTTCGTTGTATTAAAAATGGATTAATAAATGTTGGATTCTGATAACTGCATTAGAATTCTGGCATTTCCAGTTTATTAGTGAATGAATGCTGATCCATCAGCAGGAATAAGGAGGTGGGATGCCACTCTGAGTACTATTGTACTGTAAATCATTAGGAGTATATTACAACAGAAAAACCTATACTGTAGTGAGTTACTGCAAAAATGGACACACACACACACACACACATACCACACACACACACACACACACGTGTGTGTGTGTGTGTGTGTGTGTATATAAGCAGTATGGAAATCAGAAGATTCAGGCAGTTGAAATGGGTATAAAGATGTATTATAAGCTTAAGCTCTGTATAAGAATATGAACTAAAGGTAAAGGTTCCCCTCGCACATACGTGCTAGTTGTTTCTGGCTCTAGGGGGTGCTCCTCACCTCCATTACAAACTCGAAGAGCCAGCGCTGTCCAAAGACGTCTCCGTGGTCATGTGTGGCAGCATGACTAAACACCTAAGGCACACGGAACGCTGTTACCTTCCCACCAAAGGTGGTCCCTATTTTTCTACTTGCATTTTTACATGCTTTCAAATTGCTAGGTTGGCAGAAGCTGGGACAAGTAACAGGAGCTCACCCTGTTATGCGGTGCTAGGGATTCGAATTGCTGAACTGCTGAACTTTTTGATCGACAAGTGCAGTGTCTTAGCCACTGAGCCCCTGCGTCCCTTAAGAACATGAACTACTAACAGTCAAAGCAATTTGTTGGTAGATAAGAATCAAAGGAATTCAAGGTGAGCTGGACTTAGATCTCTTGTGGGCATGAAGCCACTCATGACTCATGGCATGTTGGACCCCTCCTTCAGGCTCAGCCGGTCATCTACAACAGGGGTCCCCAACCACGTCCTCGGACCGGTGCGGTCCGTGGATCATTTTTTACCGGCCGCAAAGCTTAGGCACCGCCATCTTGTTTCTACAATACCATCTACAATACCACTCTGTTCCACGTGGGCAGTGATGAGCAAGACAGAAGTAATAGAAAAAATTACATGGACTGCTGACTTACCTCATGTTTTTGGTTTAAATCAAATAAATTACTATCACTAATCACAACATCCTATTAAGGTACAGAGTGCTCTTAAGAGTCAAGAGAAGAGATCCTTGCCTCAAGCAATTTCTAACGTACAATCTAACTTAAGATGGAGATTGATGAAAACCAGTAAATGTGTGGCTTAAACACACCAGGGTTGCACCAGGTTTCTTAGTTATTTCATTGGTTTATATCATATCTTTCTTCCAGGAAGTCAAGGTAACTTACAAGGGGATCTTCCCAACGAGTACAACAATTCTGGGAGATAGGTTGCCTGAGAGAGAATAATTGACTCAAACCAGACCGCGAGCTTCCATATGTGAAGCTAAGCTTGAAACTGCGTCTCTGCTCCTAATCAAATGCTTTAATCACTGTTTCAGACTGGCTCTTATTGATGACTGTGTGGTTCTGTCAACATCTGCTACCATAGCATTTTCCAGATAGTTGGGATTCTGGTTCTTGTCATTTTTAGCTGATCTGAGAAAGTTACAGTACGGACTTGGACTTTTTCCAAAGTTTTATGGTTATTACATTATGCCAGTGTTTCTCAACCTTGGTGATTTTAACATGTATGAAGTTCAAGTCCCACAATTCCGCAGGCAGTATGGGGAATGAATGGCTGGCTGGTGAATTCTGGGAGCTAAAGCCCACACATCTTAAAGTTGCATTATGCCATTCCAAAATTTAGGTTCAGAAGTCAGTTATTCTATTCAGAATAATTAAACTATCCACAGTTCATTGAATGAATCTAGACCCAATATCAATTCTCCTCCTCCTCCTCCTCCTCCTCCTCTTCCAATTTCAATGGGGAGATAAGAAGGTTAATCAACAGCATTTAAATATTGTCTGAAACCTCCCAGAAGGATCTCCACTGCTGTTCTTCAACCTATAAAGAAATCTAAATTTGGCGCACTAAGAAACTGCAGTATGAATCAGGAGCTTTTGATTTTGAATGATAGAGAACTGCAGTAAATTCACCAGAAGTCTTCAGGAAAGCTCTTGCCCTCAACATAGCATCTCTCCATCTATGGGCAATTATAGAATTATTATTTAGAATTATTAAATAATATAGATGAGGTACCTGGAATGTTCCAAAATTTATTTCAACAAAGAGATACTGGAAAGCTTCCTAGTTCTTCTTCACTAAGGGCAAAGAAAAAAAGACCACCAGGAGTTTCTAACTACTTGGAAAGCTTATAAAGTTATTTTAAAGAAATGAAGCTGCATATGAGGTTCAACAAGATATATTTAAAGAAGCAAAAACAGAAAATGTGCAGCTTAATAAGGATAAAGTTTCATTCACCTTTCATTCCCACTGAACAGATGATTATCCAGAAAATCTTAGAGTGCGCTGAAACGGATAGATTAACGCTAACACTAAAAAACAAAGAATCCTCAACCTACTATAACAACTGGAACACTTGGTACAATTGGCTAGATCAGAGACAGAGCACAGTGAAGAGAACTTTAGCCAGAGGCAATTTAAGTAGAGATATCGATAAGTTCTGCTTATGGCACATTTGAAGAAGAAAAGATCATACAGACTGTTACAAAAGATATGATTCTATTTTAATTGTTTTTCCCTCTTTACGTTTCCCCTTTCCCCATTCCTCTTTTTCCCCCTATATGTTCTTTTCTTTCTTGCTGGCCTCTGTTAAGGCCTGGTTCTTCTTTATGTGTATATTTGTAAATATGTTGTTTTTTTAATGGTAAAACCAATAAAGTTTTTTTTTTAAGAAAAAAATAATAATAATAAGGATAAAGTTGATGGGCACAAATATATGGAATGCATGGAACCAGAGTAAAATATCTAGAGCAGGGGTATCAAACTTGAGGCCCACAGACTGGATGCATCACACGCTGGCCATGCCCACCCCCAGTTTAGCAAAGGGGGAAAAGTTGTGACACATCACATGATGACAATGCAATGTCATGGGTTTGACATCTGTGAAATAGAGGCACTTCACAGATATCTTTTGACAAACTCACTCCCAATCCCACTCAGCTTCAAGAGTAGGAAGATAAGGGAAGGCTTTGAGTTGTCCTCTAGAAAGACTTCTTCTCCTGGGAAATCTGATGTTAAAGAAAAAACTTTGCTCTTCTATTTGCCCATAAAAAAAGTCTTGTGTCTCCAGTTATGGCTCTTTTCCAAAACAAATAGAATCCATAGGAATCCTGCCAGAAGCTCCTTATTATTGGTTTATTAAATGTAAAGCAGCCAAACTCCCATCACAAGTTTGGGTGTCATGCAGTATTAATCATTTTCAACAATGTACAGTAAGATAAAATAATAATAATCTTATCTCATATTGTGTGTGTACAAAATATGCATCTTTTAATGTGGATTTTTATGTTTTGTATGGGCAGCTTTATATGCTAGTTGTTTTATTGGGTTGTCAAAATTCTTTCCTTGATTAGTTTCCACCCATTGTTTCTTAGAATAGAATAACAGAGTTGGAAGGGACCTTGGAGGTCTTCTAGTCCAACCCCCTGCTTAGGCAGGAAACCCTACACCACTTCAGACAAATGGTTGTCTAATCTCCTCTTAAAAACTTCCAGTATTGGAGCATTCACAACCTCTGGAGTCAAGTTGTTCCACTGATTAATTGTTCTAACTGTCAGGAAATTTCTCCTTAATTCTATGTTGCTTCTCTCCTTGTTTCCGCTCATTGCTTCTTGTCCTTCCCTCAGGTCAGAGGTGGTATTCAGCAGGTTTTGACCAGTTCTGGAGAACCGGTAGCAGACATTTTGAGTAGTTCGGAGAACCGGCAAATACCACCTCTGACTGGAGATTTTACAATATCCTTCCCCTGCCACGCCCACCAAGCCACGCCCACAGAACCGGTAGTAAAAAAAGAACTGAATCCCACCATTGCCTCGGGTGTTTTGGAGAATAATTTGACTCCCTCTTCTTTGTGGCAGCCCCTGAGATATTAGAACACTGCTATCATGTCACCCCTGGTCTAGTGTGATACTAGACACACCTAGCTCCAGCAACCGTTCTTCATATGTTTTAGTCTCTTAATCATCTTAGTTGCGCTTCTCTGTACTCTTTCTAGAGTCTCAACATCTTGTGACCAAACTGGATGCCGTATTCCAAATGTGGCCTTACCAAGGCATTATAAAGTGGTATTAACTCTTTGTGTGATCTTGATTTTATCCCTCCAGCCTTCAGGTGCTTTGGAAAATAGGTTCTTTGTGGCAGCCCCTCAAATATTGGAAAACTGCTATCATGTCTCACCTGGTTCTTCTTTTCATTAGACTAGATAAACCCAATTCTTGTAACCATTCTTCTTATTTTTTAGCCTCCAGCCCTCTCATCGTCTTTTTTGCTCTTTTCTGCACTCTTTCTAGAGTCTCTACATCTTTTTTTATAATATGGTGACCAAAACTGGATGCGGTATTCCAAGTGTGGCCTTACCAAGGCTATAAAATAGGAAGAAATTGAAAACACAGAAGAAATAGCAGATATAGAGGAAAATTCATTTAAGTAGAACAAGGGAACAGCTAACTCACTATTCACACACACACACACACACACACACACACACACACACACAACCTGGCAAGCTGCACAAGCCCATCTACTCGGCTATCAAAACAGGTATTTAAATAGCTATGCTGTGTCCTAGAAAAATGAACTGGAAGATTTTCTTTTATCTCCTGGTATATTATTGGCTAGCAGAGGGAAACTTTCATCCAGTTGAAAAAGAATGGAGCAACAATTTCTCCAAGGGTCAAGTCAATTTTTAGTTTCTCTCCCAGCTCAGAGACATTAAGTAGCATCCAGAGCTCTGGACAGATCCAGTTACTTAGCCAGTTATAACAAATCAGTTATATTTAGAGTTTAAAGTGAAGCCCTGAAGATAGATGTCACGATCAGCAAAAGCTAAGCCCAAGGGCTGAATTTTGTAAGAACAGGCTTATATTCCAAAGGTCTTTAATTATGGCTTGCATTCCCATCAAGAGCTGCATTCAGACGATTTTGTTTCTGAAGCAGAGATTAAAGGCAAACCACAGGTCACAAGTTTTCTCTTTTTCAGTCCCCGACTGCTCATATGCACATCTTAATTTCTTGCTTCAAACTTAATTTGGTGTGAAAACCAACTCAGAAATTATTATTCTTGGGACTGAGAACACATTTGACCTGTGGTTTGGATGTAAAGTCTGTGAGACAATCAGGAGATGATTTGGTAAACTACAAGCAATAGAGAAGGAATTACAAAGATTAATCTTATTTCTAATATTCTATACCACTTTTTGGAAGTTCCAAAATGTCTTAATGCAAATCAAGAGTATATCTGAATGTAAAGAGTAGAGAGAGAGAGAGAGAGATTTTACCTAGGATTGTTGATCAGGGCTAGAAAGGAAGAATGAAGAAAGAAAATAAAAAGAGTAGATAGAATATTTGACATTATCAATATCTATATAACTGCTCTACAAACTCTAATAATAGACTCTAATCATAAAGTTTCAGAATTTTCTAAATAAAGAGAGTATAATACTTGAATGCATATATCTCTGTAGGGGTGTATATTATGTTCCAATACTGCTATGTTGAAAAAAAAAAGTCTTATTGAAGCAAATATAATATTTCAAACATTAATAATTTAGATATAAGGATTTAATGAAAGGCACACTTAAGTACCGAATATATAAAAGACTCCAGTACCTAACACAATGGACCATCGTGTTGGAGAATGTTAAATCTAATGCAGAGCTCCAAAACATGATGGCTTATTAATATAAAGATAATTTATCTTTTATTCTCCTTGCTTCTGTACAGGTAGTCCTTGACTTACAACAATTCATTTTGTGACCGATTGAATTTACAACGGCACTGAAAAAAGTGACTTTTCACATTTACCACCATTGCAACATCCTCATAGTTGCGTGCTCAAAATTTAGCTGCTTGGAAATTCATTCATACAAGCCATAGCTTTAGAGACTCAGCTGACAGCGGTGGACAATTGCAATGTCTCCCCAAAATGTCTCTTTTGTGACCCTCTGGAAGCAAAGTCAAGGGGGAACTTAAGTTCACTTAACAACCATGTTACTAACTTAACAACCTCAGTGATTTGCTTAACAACTGTGACAAGAAGAATCATAAAATACGCAATGGTGGGATTCAAATAATTTAATGACTGGTTCTCTGCCCTAATGATTTCTTCCAACAACCAGTTCACCAAACTGCACAGTAACTTAACAACCGGTTCTCCTAAAGTGGTGTGAACTGGCTGAATCCCACCACTGAAAATAGGGCAAAACTCACTTAACAAATGAAATTTTGGGCTCAATTATGGTTATAAATCAAGGACTATCTGTATAGATATATCTTAAATAAAGCTTCACTAGAGGAACAAAATTTCAGCTGTGAGTCTTTAAAACTATATGGATTGTATGCCTTTTTTTGTTTATTCTTCCTCCTCTTCTAGCAGTTGTCTTGTATCTCTAACATTAGGTGGATGGACACAACATGCTTAAATAAATAAACATTAGCATTAGCCAAGATTAACATATTGTGTAAGTGCAGCCACCAGATCCTTAACTGGCCTGATTGCATAGATTGTGTGAACCGAGCCATTCAGAAGTTCATCTTATTTTTAAAAAGTATTTGGTGGACTGCAAAGGAAAGGAAGGAAGGAAGGGAAAACTTTTTAGCTATATTTTCTAAAATGGCATTAAGATCAAGGTATTGCTTGGAGAAAATACCGTCAGTTCCAGTAGCATTATTTTGATAATCTGTGTAGTATCTAGTATGAAAAAGTATGTCACGACTGCAACAATGATTAGCTCATATTGTATCGAATGAGCAGATCAATCAATAGTAAAACAAGCTGATTTTTTTTTTTTTTACAACTGTAACACTGTTTTGTTTTAACAGACATGAGCATATTTATGGTTTTCTTGTTCAGGTATATTTTTCAATCAGAAAGGCCTCCAGAAAAAACTCCAACACAATATATATATGCATTAAAGACTCTACATTGGGCTATAGGCAATCTATGGACATGCTTTCTCTTTTTGTGGTCTTTTGCAACTTTTCTATGACGACAATCTTTTCTTTTGCCAAGGTCAAGTGAGAAGCATGGGGGACAAGAGGCTCAAGAGAATCAAAAAGTCAAGATGATGGCAGGGACATTTTATCATGCATAATGGACAGGGGTGAGATTCTACCAGTTCTGTCCAGCTCTGTAGAACTGGTAGCTCTGAAAAGCAGCACACATAGAACCTGTTCTATGTCTGCTGCTGTTTTGGCCCACCCGCCTGCCCGGGCTTTTACCTGACCTTTATTTCCTGCTTTTTCAACCTCAGCTGCTTTGAGCGGTACAGCTGCAGTTGAAAAAGCAGGAAAATAGTGCTTTTTCAAATGCTGTGCACCTGCGTGCAGCGCTGCTCAGCTGTTCGAGCAGCATAGCTGACGATGTTCCACACACGTTTCACAAACCGCAAAATCACCGAACCAGTAGTTACACCGGTCGGATCCCACCCCTGTTGGTGGACTTCTGAAAAAGTGAAAAAAATGCCAGATTCAAATACGTAGGGTGATGCAGAGAGTTTTCAAAATTAACAATCTGAAAGCAGATTTTCTCTTATTAGGATGTATGGATACTGACCTAGAAAAAGTTAGTGGAGAAAGAATGCAGAGAAAAGCAACAAAAATGATTAGAGGGCTGAAGGCTACAACATACAAAACTTTGGGTATGTCTAGTCTGGTGAAGAGAAGGACTAGGGAAGACCTGATAGCACTGTTCCAATAGTTGAGGGGCTCCTACGAAGATGAGGGGGTCAAACTACTTTCCAAAGCACTAAAAGATAAGACAAGAGACAATGGTTGGAATCTAACCAAGGGGAGAAGCAACCTAGAACTAAGGAGAAATTTCATAATGGTGAGTGGCAATCAACCAGTGGAACACCTTGCCTTCAGAAATTGTGGGTGCTCCATCATTGGAGGCTTTCAAAAAGAGACTGGACAACCATTTGTCTGAAATGGCATACAGTTTCCTGCTTGAGCAGGACTAAAAGACCTCCAAAGTCCTTTCCAACTCTATTATTCCATGTTCTAATTTATTTTATATATTGTAACAGAAGTGTGGCTATTATATGCACAAAGATGGAAGATCACAGATGCACCAATAGAGGAATGGATTGTGAAGATGGCTGCATTTGCAGAAATTGATTTGTTTGATTAAGTAGCGAATTACTTTTATAAAGGACGGAAACCCTGAATGGACTTTTTGCTGAAAATTGATAAAAATGAACTGCTGATTTGGTGATTTATTGCTTAAAAAGGTTTATTTATGGGAAGAACAGGACTGTGATTTGCAGTGTGGGAGAGAGGAAATGGAATTGCTATGATTGTAACTGTTGCAACTAAGATTGGAAGTCGCTTCTTTAGTATCTTTTCCTTGCTTTTTGTTACTCTTCACTTTTTCTTTTACTCTTTTATCATCTCTTTCTATTTGTTCTTCTTTTTTTTTTGTATTTTTAAAAATCTTTATAGAATCTTTTGGTAATAAAATTATTCATGAAAACATCCCAGAGAATGGTTACAACATGGCCAAGCCACTAAAAGCTCAGCCCTTTTTTACATGCACATATAAAAAATGCTTTTATGGCATAATTGTGGCTGCTACTTTTTATTTTATGCCCTACACCACCTTCTAGAATTAACACTAAAAATGTCATTATCATCATGAGGGATCGGAATGCTAAAGTAGGAAGCCAAAAGAGAACATGAATAACAGGCAAGTTTGGTATTGGAGTACAAAATGAAGCAGGGCGCAGGCTGGTAGAATTTTGTCAAGAGAATACAATGGTCATAGCAAACACTCTTTTCCAACAACCCAAGAGACAACTCTACACATGGACATCACCAGAAAGTCAACACAGAAATCAGATCGACTATGTGCTCCACAGCCAAAGATGGAGAAGCTCTATACAGTCAGTAAAAACAAGACCAGGAGCTGACTGTGGCTCAGATCATGAGCTTCTCGTTGCAAAATTTAGGCTTAAATTGAAGAAAGTAGGGAAAAACACTAGGCCACTCAGGTATGAACTAAATCATATCCCTGATGAATATACAGTAGAGGTGACCAATAGATTTAAAGAATTAGATCTGATAGACAGAGTGCCTGAAGAACTATGGATGGAGGTTCGCAACATTGTACAAAAGGTAGCAACTAAAACCATCCCAAATAAAAAGAAATGCAAGAAAGCAACATGGCTGCCTGAGGAAGCTTTGCAAATAGCTGAGGAAAGAAGGGGAAGCAAAAGGCAAGGGAGAAAGAGAAAGATACACCCAATTGAATGCAGAATTCCAGAGAATAGCTAGAAGAGATAAGAATGCCTTCTTAAATGAACAGTGGACCATAAGGAAGGCTGAGCATCAAAGAATTGAGGCCTTTGAACTATAGTGCTGGAGAAGACTCCTGTGAGTCCGCTGGACTGCAAGGCGATCCAACTGGTCAGTCCTAGAGGAGATTAACCCTGACTGCTGCTTAGAAGGCCAGATCCTGAAGATGAAACTCAAATACTTTGGCCACCTAAAGGAGAAGGAAGACTCACTGGAGAAGAACCTAATGCTGGGAACAATTAAGGGCAAAAGAAGAAGGGGGTGGCAGAGAATGACGGTGCTGGATGGAGTCACTGAAGCAGTAGGCATGAGCTTAAATGGACTCTGAGGGATGGTAGAGGACAGGAAGGGCTGGAGGAACGTTGTCTATGGGATTGTGATGGGTCGGACATGACTTTGCGAGTAATAACAACTTTTTATTCCACCACCTCCCTTCCGACACTGGTGGAAACTCTCAAACTCTCAAAATCCACACAAAATCCAATTCTTTCATATATGATGTGACCTCCATCCACTTTGGGACATTCCATACTTCCAAAACTGGAAAGTGTGGCCTTTGGTCTACTAAACTCACTACAGAACACAGAGAAAACTCCCCGTATGACCCTGTAATCCCTTAATTCAGGGTAGAGACCCCGCAAACCCTTAACTTGGGGTAGAGTTGGGGCAACTGGATGGAGCTGAGCGTTTACTGGCCGGATGCCCTTCCTGATGCCACGTGGAGTTCACAGCAGATATTTTTTTTCCTTTCTGCCCTAAAAGAGAAAAAAAAACCTCTACTGCTACCTAGGATTGAACTTTCAACCTTCCGAGTAGGAAGGCGAACATCTTCACTACTAAGCCATGGCATTCAGCAAGCCAAGGAACACAGAGAAACAGTGTTAAAGGGATTCAAACTGACATCCACAGCCACCTAAACATGGCCACCATTTTCCTATCCCTGCCCCACTCAAGGATGACCTTGAAGCACCAGCAAAAATATGAGAACCAAATATTACCCATTTTTAAACTCTGACATTTATTTATATGTGTGTTCATGTAGATAGATAGATAGATAGATAGATAGATAGATAGATAGATAGATAGATAGATAGATAGACAGACAGACAGACAGACAGACAGACAGACAGATACACAGGCAGACAGACAGGCAGGCAGGCAGGCAGGCAGACATACCAATGCCCAAAACAATTCACAAGATCACTTCCAATCACCCAAGTTCAGCCAAGGGAATGATGTCTAGAAAAAGGAATTATTTAACTCCCAAGAGTAACAAGCTCTCAACAGGCTGAATATTTTTTAGGTGGGTTGATTATCCTCAAAGATTTTAAAAGTCTGGGAACCAGTTCATAATACAACTGTGTCTAGATCATCTGGAAATTCCCTTATGAGATTTCTACTTTTAAAATTGCCTGCAGCATTCATTCATAGAGGAATCTGAAAACAAATACTATCAGAGACAGGAAAAGAAAGTAAAACAGTGAGCTTTCTGAACCAATTTTGTTGACTGACCAACAGAGCTATATAGAGGAGCAGAAAAACTATAGAGGAGCAGTGAATTCACAAAAAACCATTTTTTGGTAGCTAAACGTTCTATTCACTTTATCTGAGCATATCACAGCATTCCTAAGAATCTCAAATCCAATGTAAAAGAGCTCTAGAAAGCAAGTTTTCTTCCTAATAGTCTAATAATCCAAAACAACTTTTAATTCTATCTCTCTGCTACTCAATTAATTAGATTTACACTATTATTGAAAAGAAGAGGCAAATTTGGCACCCGGTAAACTATTTCTAGACTCTATGGCAGATTGCTGTTTTTGCAAAATCTGTTACGTGGAAGACAAGTTTTTTTAAAAAAAAGAATGAAGGTGAATTTTTAAAAATTCTTTCTTCTTTCTTTTTTCTTTCTTTCTTTCTTTCTTTCTTTCTTTCTTTCTTTCTTTCTTTCTTTCTTTCTTTCTTTCTTTCTTTCTTTCTTTCTTTCTTTCTTTCTTTTTACTATTTTGTTATTCCAACTGTTCCAATTAGTTATTGTCCTACTATCCAAACCAGCAACTACCCAACATAAAATTAACTGGAAAAATATTGTAAGGGGGGAAAAAGAACAACAGAAAAAAGATATAGATTTGGTCCTAAGTTGAGGTCAAAATCAGAGAACTGGACAAAGGATAAATGTTAAAGACAGAAAAATATGTATCTTGTCAATGAAAAAAAACTGGGCCAAATAAGAAAAAGGAAGTTGTGGGGATCTTTGCAGATTTCTAGTGAAAAATAATAAAAGTTTTAACATTTTGAAAGTTTGTGAAATCAAATCATCAGTTAAGCATATTATCCTTAGATTAATGATATACAATCAAGAAAAGACACTGACACTGTCACATCAATAAGTAGTATTATATAAATCAGCCATTTAAAAAAAATGATGATTGAACAAAAGTCCTGATGTATTATTCCTAGGGTTTTTTTCTGTTTGTATTTAACAACAGTCAAAAATGTACTTTCAGTTATGATCATTCACATTCTTGCTTGGAATGAAAACATACAAATTTCCCCACAAATTTCCACATACATTTACTAAGCAGCACTTTTTATAAGCTTGACACAATGTATTGTATATATTTATTAAAATTAGCAGTGGGCCTTTTGATTCCAGCAAACCATTTCAAGATTTTTAAGTAATTTAGTTCTCTGAAGATTAAATAAATGCCTCAGAGATCTGAATTGCTTAAGATTTAAAACAGCTGATACTGTATTTCATCTATGCCATATAATTTCCAGATCTACCTCCTCAATGTAAATTTTGAAAACCAAACCAAACCCTGCAACCTGTGTATTTGTCATAATGAAATGGATAGATATAGTAAAATGAATTTTTAAAACACACACACACCAGTTAACTTTAGGTTGTATTTAGACAATAGCGGAATACAAAGTATCCCAATATAGACCTCATTAATAAATCAGAAAGAAAAAATATACTGAACCCAATTTGTGACTCCTGTGGAATGATTCCTCCAGAGAAAAATAAATTTGTAATCTGATCTTGGGCAGCAGGATTACCTGGCTTAATTTCTAACAAGCCTGCACAGGATTTCAACTGACAGAGCAATAACATTGCACTTAACTTTCAGGGTTCATTTAGCTCGTAACAGGATTTAAAAACAAAAAAAAGCAAAAAAACAGGGTTTATGCTAAAAAGAGGGAGCATTTGAGTTGTCTGAGGTTAATGTTTATTTCTTCTCTTTTGTTTTCATGGTTTTCTGATTTACTTGCTACAGACCTTGTCTTCGCTTCCAGATATTGCTGTGATACAAAGTTAGGGAAGCAAAAAAAAAAGAGGAGTTTGAAAAGCATTTAGTTTTAGAAAGCAAGAATTGCTGAGTCAAGCATGCTCATTTAACTTGACTTGTAATGTTATATATGCACCTCTGCAGTTGATAGTGACATCTGTAAGGGCTGATCCATCACCCCCAACCACAGAAAATCATAAAACGGGGGTATTTTTTCTCCATTTCTGAGGCTTTCTCTGTATACAAACACATTTGCTATTTGCACACGTTAGATCCCAATCAGTGCTCCTACTATATTAGAGGATAGAAGTATGTTCTATACTAGGAAAAAAAGGGAGAAATTTGGAGGGTAAGGAATCAGATTTCTGTGGCATGGAGGGGGGAGAGCCGCAGAGATGTCATCGGTCCACAATGGGAGCGCTTCCTGCCACAATAACACCAGTTTTCTTTAAAGGAGAAGGACCACATTGAAGAGAGAATAAAGAGAGTCAAGGTTAAAGTCATAATTCCACTGTGTACCAAGAAAGGAAGAAGAAAAAATAAGCACCAGTGTCATACCTGGTTTTGGATCAATAGAAGCAGGAGGCTACATCCAGAGATGCTGAAGAGATGAGTTTGGAATTCTATAAACCTCTCTCTCTCACACACACACATATATATACACAAAATAATGCTTGGATTTGGTTTTTTTTGGAAAGCCAGGCCAGAGACAAAGGAGGAGAAGGACTTGGATATGACCGTGAGAAGGCAGGTGGTGCGTTTTGGGGTTTTCTTTTGAGGAGCCCCATAGAACATCTCCTTGGCCACAGAGAGACCAAGAAAAGGTCCCCAAAGAGAACGAAAAAGCAAAGCTCATTGGAGGGAGTTTGGGAGGGGATGAGATCTCCAGATTTTTCAGACCCACTTAAAAAAAAAGAAAAAAGAACCCACTTATGGTCTGTCTTTCAATCGACACACGCAGAGCATTTCAAGACCTCTCATCCAGGCTGCCGACCATGGATTCCCACAGGCTTCCCTTTAACCTGGGAGAGGAGGACAAACCTGTTGGAAAGGTCAAAGCCAGAGCCAGGACGGATCCTTAAACTTCCTCCTGAAGTTCCCAGCTGTGAACGAGGCTCTCGGACCCCTCCACCTGTTGTGATAGGCAGAGACCCATTCCTCCTCTCCCCCACCCACCCACCCCCGCCCCGCCCCGCCTCCGATGAGGGGGTCCCAGCAAACCCGCCCGCCTGCCCCCCCATCCAAACTTGACCGCGCTGCACCTTTCAAAGGCAGCTCCGGAGGTGACTTTACCTGCATGTGGCCCTGATACATTCTCGCTCCGCCGGCTTCCAACTCCCCAGAGGCTGACAGGTGATGGGCAGGCGAAGGTACCCGGAGAAAGCAAAGCGACTGTATTCCTCCTTCTTTGGCAGCGGCCAGGTACAATCACATTCAGGCGAGGCAAAAAATAAAATAAAAAATAGAGTCCTTCCCGGCTTCGGGAGTTGAGCTGGGAAATTCTGCCGCCTCTTATGCTCAGGGGTGACCTCCGCCTCCTCCTCCTCTTCTCAGGTGATCGGGCACCGGGATCGTGCGCCCAGGGGATCGGGCACCGGGGTGAGAGAGAGAGAGAGAGAGAGAAAGGAAGAAGAAGAAGAGAAAGGAAGAAAGAAAAGAAGGGAGAAAAGAAGGCGGGAGAAAAGCCTGAAGGTGGATTAAGGTTAGGCTAGTTGTTTGCCAGGCCAAAAAGAAAGAAAGAAAGGAAAAAGGAAAAGAAGAAGAATAACGATATTTAAAGCGAGGATGGAGAGCGAGCAAACTCTGCTGCGGGCGCTGCCTTTAGAACTCTGCCTCGCTCTTTTTCAAGCGAACTCTTTTGGGTTTCCTCCACGGCCCCTTCATTTCGCTTCCTCTCCACCGCCACCCCTCCCCCTCCTCCTCCTCCTCCTCTTCCTCCTCCTCTTTCCTCGCGCTGCCGCTGGACCGAGATGGAGGCGGCCTCTCTCCCTCCCTCCCTCCCGCTTTTCCCCTCCCTCCGCCAGGAGCGGAGCAAAGCAAAGCAAAGCTTGAGCGCGCGCCATCCGGGGACCGTTCGGCAGACCGGCGCGCGCTCCGTCCTTGCTTCTTCTTCTTCTGCTGCTGCTGCTGCTGCTGCCTTGACTGCAGAGCGCCAAAGCGGGCATCTGCTTGGTTGGCGCTTGCCTCTCACGTCTCCCCTTCCAGCCCTCGGCCGCCCATCCCACCCCCCACCCCCAGCCACCGGGTCGTTCCTTGCGGGCACGAGAATTTCGGGGAAACACCTGCCGGCTTCCTCGAGCCCCGCCGCCGGGGAGAAAGGAGAACCTGCAGGAGAGAAAGGAGAACCTGCAGGAAGGAATAAGAATAAGAATAAAACAAAAAAAAAAAAAAAAACGGGCTGGCCCTAGCCAGAACCTGGCCTTGAAATAGTCCTGGCGGGAGGGCACGATGCGTCACTCCCACCCCTCCCCTCCTTGTTTTTTGCAAACCTTGGGCGGCTCAGAGTTGGCTGCCTCTGGGCATGGGCAGAGTTTCCGGTTCAAAGAGCCCCCCCCGAGTAGTGGAATCAGCAGTGCCCTTTCAGGGATGGTTTCCTTTCTTGGCTAAAGGGAGTGTAGGATCTTCCTCTGTGCTTTCCTTTCCCGCAATGGCTCACTCTGGGCAAAGTATCTGGGGTCAACTTCTGGGGGGTCTTCATCCAGAAACTTTTATTTCCTTATTTAGAAGCTGGAAGGGCCAGATATATTGGGAGGGTTTATGTATTTGTCTGTTCATTTGTCAAATTACTATTCTGACCACCTCACCTAAGTGACTCTGGATGGATTACAAGAAAGGCAATTAAAAAAAAAAAAAGTACAGAATTAAAACAAGGTTAAAATCAGGGGGTTAGAAAGTTAAAAGAGGCAAGGGACTGTCCTTAAGCCACTAACCACCCCCAGGGTTGCATAGCACTTTTAGTCTTGTAGGCCCAACGAATCAAGAGTGATAGGTGAAGTTACTTCTGAGTGTTTTTTTCCCCCATGAGATCCGTCTATCAGGACAACCTGCTCTATCCAATTATGGGATGGAGCATATTGCTTCCGCTTTCGAATCTCAGAAGGGTATGGCTAGCTGGTGAGAGCTAAATAGCTTGAAATAGATCTATACTAGTCTACAGAGGTGGTATTCAACCAGTTCTGACAGGTTCTGGAGAACCGGTAGTGGAAATGTTGAGTAGTTTGGAGAGCTGGTATATACCACCTCTGGTTGGCCCTGCCCCCATCTATTCACTGCCTCCCGAGTCCCACCTGATTGGTTGGATCTTCTTTTGTTGCCCTGCATAGGAGAATGGAGCTGGAAAGCAGGTTAGTGAGGTGGGAAGGGAATGGGGATTTCACAGTATCCTTCCCCTGGAGTGGGGTGGAAATGGAAATTTTGCAGTATCCTTCCCCTGCCGCACCCACCAAGCTATGCCACACCCACCAAGCCACACCCACAGAACTGGTAATAAAAAAATTGAATACCACCACTGTTAGTCTCCCTTTATTTCTTTTATTGGTAAAACATAAATTCAACGCTCCTCCTCCTCTCTTCTCTTTCTTCCTCCTCCTCCTTCATTCTTCTTCTCCTTCTTCCTCTTCTCCTCCTCTTCCTCTCTTCTCCATCTCCTTCTTCCTCCTCCTCCTTCTTTTTGTTCTTTCTTTGTTCCTCCTCCTTCTTTCTTCTTCTTTTTCTCCTCCACCTCCTCCTCCTTCTCAATAAAAAAATAATAAATTGCAATATGGTCAATTAAACTTAAAAGATGGGAAGTGTGATGAAGTGGGGGGGTATGTTCACCACCTTGAGCTATTTATAAAAATAATAAAGATGGGGTAAATTATCCATAAAATATCAATTATGAAATTGGGGGGTTATTTGCAACTCTGGGCCAACAGGCTGGTTGGGGAATTCTGGGAACTGATGCCCACACAGCATTTGACGTTCGTGCAGTATTTGACATCTGTCTTTGTGCTAAGCGTAGTCATCAGCATGTTTGTGTCAATTAAATATTCATTTTAGAAAGTCTGTAACAAATTAGTAAAGTCTAAAGAAAAAAAAAAGGGAGAAGTCATGAGTTAGCCATTTTAGATGCTTGCACGGTGCTCTGAATTCATTTCCTATAGGGGGAAAAAATGAGCCGTTTCCAGATTGGCTTCTTGGCAAAATAAATAAATGCATGAGCAGTCAATAATGCGTCAATGTAGCACTTTGAACTTATTGAAGTCACCTCCTTGGATGGACCGAGCAAACAAAATAACCACCACTGAAATAACTATTCTAAATTAGGGAGAACACATGTCTCTTCCCATCATCCAAGGGGTGCCCATGTGATATGGTCAAGATGACAGCCACAATGTTCAATGGAAGCTCCTCCCATTTTAAATGCAAAACGGCCCCTCCTACAACCCTCCAGGGTTGTAAGATCTGTAGGTGGCAGATTAAGTGCATCATTGAAATAGATCCCTTCTCATCTTTCCTAACCCATTGACCTTTTGATTGTATTGGATAACAACAGGGAGTCTCCAACACTGGCAACTTTAAGACCTGTGGGACTTCAATTCCCAGAATTCCCCAGCCAGCATAGGTAGCTGAGGAATTCTGGGAGTTGAAACTCTGTAGAGATTCTCAGTCATCCAGATCATGGTTGCTCCAAAGGTGCTTTTTTCAAGTGGCAATTGGACTTTCTTGTCAACTGGGAGCTGAAGTTCACAAGTCTTGAAGTTGGAGAGTCCTGGACTAGAGTTCCCAAAATTCCAAGATAGACTAGCCTATGTAAAAGGCATGGATCACGCATAAACCATGAATACAGTATTTTCCATTTTCAACCATCAGTCCTGGATGGTGGATGTGGTTGAACATTTCAAACCAGTCTTTGTCATTTGCAAGTGAGGGTATTACTCATCTCAAGATTTTTTTAGAAATTTCATTCATTTCATAGCATCCCTTTAAAAAAAATCTCAATTCCACACCTCTAATGGACCATTGTTCTTACTTGGGTGCTGCTTTAAGATGCAAAATGGGTTTAAGGTACCTATTTTCTCCTTCAAATGTCTGTGGAGATTCTCATTCATCCAGGTCATGGTTGTCGCAAAGATGCTTTTTTTAAAGAGGCAACTGGACTTTCTGGTTTTTCTTTGAAGACGTTTCGCTTCTCATCCAAGAAGCTTCTTCAGCTCTGACAGAAAAATTCTTCAAAGAAAAACCAGAAAGTCCAGTTGCCTCTTGAAAAAGCACCTTTGGGATGTTCTCCTTTGAACCTACCTGATAGCAAACAAACATATCACCAAACAAAAGAGGTATAAATTTTTCCATTTTGGACACTTCCATGATGTCATCAAGTCAAGGATCATGCCATCTACAATGTTGATGAGTCTAGAAAAAGAAAATGTATCCATCTGGCTAAATAGGATTGTTCACATGCGTTGTACAAATACTTCCTTCTTGTTGTAGAATAAGATAACTTCTTGAGATATAGACTTTAGCCTGCAGGTATTAGATTACATATTTAAATGTTCCTTTGTTGCACAAAATAGAATATCTCCTTATAAGAAAAAAAGAATCAACAGAGAAAGAATGCTCTTATCTGAGTCCTAGATATAGCCAATTTAGTTTCCTCCCGGCAGAATAATCTCCTGGTTTTACTTAGTCTCTTTCCTCAATTACTACATGGAATATAGTATTATATTGTATTGTATTGCAGCGATGGGCTGCCTAAAATGTCACATCCAATAATGCCATCTCAGAAATCTTTCATTCCATTGTCAACTCATTCCACAATGTGGCAACATTATTCAATATGAAACAACAATAATCTTGGCATAAGGACTGATAGAAATTTCCCGAACAGTTTATGATTTGCCCTTACAAAGGAGCAGCCCTTTTTCTCTAGGAGCTTCTTTTATTGATAAGCCATAATCTGAAAAGTTGTGTCACCAAAAAAAGATAAAAAGAAAAATTGGACTGGATTCGTGTTATTAAGAGAAGAACTACAGATATGCACTATTACACAAAAAAGACCCATTTTACTTTCTGTTTCTTTGCTCGCTTTATATCTTCGGTTCATTCTTTCTGCTTTAATATCAGTATTTCTTTTCTTTTCCCCCCCGCCAATTGTTCTACTTTGAAATGAATGCATATTGTGTTCTCTGTGTGCAAGGAATACAGATCACGACTTCGGGGAGGGTTAATATGAGTAATGCAATGTTGTCCTGCAGGCAGGTAACACTGGGAATGTTTTAAGGGGAGAGGGGTCCAGAGGGAGTTTTCCCCACCACCATTAAATTTGATCCCCAGACGCAAAACTGTTGTAATTCCGAGAGTGTTGTTGCTATTGTCCAAGGTTTTCTTTCAAAAACTCACTTAAACATCTTGTCTCCTGTTGTTTGCACTTGTGTGTGTGTTTATGCTGATAGTTGAGAGGCTAAAATTGCCAGGTTTTCACACTCTTATCTATTTGCAGGAGAAAAGCAAGCCAGGGGAAATCATAAATAGGAATGGGGAAAAGTTAGGCGGGTGGGAATCAAGCAGACACACCACAATATTAAATTAATCTATTGCATGTCAAGGGAACTAAGAAGAGAACTTTTAGTCCTCATTGCTGTCTTCCTGTTGTTTTTTCTCTCAAACAAATCTGCTATATTATCTCACACTTGACCCAGTGGAATACACAATACAGTTGCATTCAGACACCAGGTTTAACACAGTTACTCATTAATGTCAGGTCCAAAACCAAGAATCTAACATAACATTTCTTCCAGGCTGAGGGTTTTTAAAAAATTGTTTCACACCTATAGACACAATCTTGCCAGACTGAGCATTCTACCACCTGCATCTACAATAAATTTGTGGAGGGGCTGTCTCCACCTTCTTTCTCTCACACAAGGTAGCAATAGCACTTAGACTTATATCCTGCTTTACAGTGCTTTACAGCCCTCTTTAAGCGGTTTACAGAGTCAGCATATTGGGGCCTCATTTGACCAACCTCGGAAGGATGGAAGGCTGAGTCAACCTTGAGCCGGTCAGGATCGAAGGAATCAAACTCCTGGCAGTGAGAGCAGAGCTAGCCTGCAATGCTGCATTGTAACCACTGCGCCACCATGGCTCTTGATATGATATCTGGACTGAGTTGCCTCTTACCCTTCCAGAATACTCCTTCACAATTAAACCCACTTTTTGTATTTGCACAAAACATGAAACCTTGAACTAACAAAAGATTTGCCCAACAGATGACGCTCCTTTCCCAAAACATCAGAATACCTTCCTCCTAAACTAAGGTTAAATTAGGCAGCAATAATCTGTTGTGCATAGCAGCTAAGTTTAACTGCTCTGTTGTAACACTGTCAGTTGACACACTTGGAATTTTAAGAGTCTGATAAGAGACCCTTAAAAAAATGGTTGTCATTTTGGGCAGAATCACTCAGACAATCAAATGGATGAGGATAATATTCCATCTTTCTGACTTACTGGAATGGTATGTGGGAATGACCTTTGAAGTCAGGACAAAGAGACTAAATGCCAAAGGTGCAGGGAACGCTGTTACCTTCCCACCAAAGTGGTCCCTATTTTTCTACTTGCATTTTTTACATGCTATCAAACTGCTAGGTTGGCAGAAGCTGGGACAAGTAACGGGAGCTCACTCCGTTATGTGGTGCTAGGAGCTCGAACCACTGAACTGCCAACCTTTCTGATAGACAAGCTGAACGTCTTAGCCACTGAGCCACCACGTCTGAAGTCAAGAATAAAATCAAATAAAAGGCAGCTGACCCACAGCCGAAATATGGGAAGAGCAAGGGGCTCATAACAGACCCTTCTTAGTTTTTTGGGTTGTTAAAGGAAGTGGGGGACAGAGATGTACATTCGGACTTGTGAGATTCTGTTAATGTGATTTTTTACAATAAAATAGAATTAGCTCATCCAGTCATGTTTCCTTTCTAGTATACCACATAAGGCTGACGCTTACTTACCTTTGTCTTTTTTATTTTATCACACAAAAACACATCACCTATCTGCAGGATTCAGCCAAGCTGTAATATCTTCTAGATATGTCTTTTATTTGTAAATACATTTATTTTCATGAGACATCTGGGAAATAAAACTGAAGCTCCGTGACACATCAAATTGTCATTTATTTTTTCCCCAAATAGAAAGAATAACAAAATGGACATTTGATAAGGATAGGGAAATAAAATTTAACTTTCAAAGCTTAATATGACTGCTTTATTCAGAATAGAGCTGGAAGGGACCTTGGAGATCTTCTAGTCCAACCCCATGTTTAAGCAGGATACCCTATATCATTTTAGATAGATGGCTGTCCAGTCTTTTTTTAAAAAACCTCCAGTGTTGAAGCATCCACAACTTCTACCCACAAGCTGTTCCACTGGTTAATTGTCCTCACTGTTTGGAAGTTTCTCCTGAATTCCAGGTTGCTTCTCTCCTTGATTAATTTTCATCCATTGTTTCTTATCTTGCCTTCAGATGCTTTGGAAAATAACTTGACCCCCTCTTCTTTATGGCAACCCTACAAATACTGGAATTCTGCTTTCATGTCGCTCTTAGTCTTTTTTTTTTTTTTCTGGACTGGTATTGTTCCATTTACGTACAGTATTTTACTATATTTTGGAAAGTGATTTTGTATTGGGCTCTTTTGATATTTTCTTACCTATGCAGAAGGGTTAGCCATGATGGAAAGATTAAAAAAAATTAAAATGGCTGTCAAGATCATGCGTGTGATGCATTGTTTCTTTTCTTTTCTTTTGGTGCATTGTGCAGCTTTGACTGCATCCTTGGAGCTGCCATCTTGACTTTTCAACCCCATCATGGAAGACAACCCCCACTGGCATAAGAATATTGTTAATATATAAATATATGTTAAGCTGTCATACTTGACAGACAATATGGAGTTATTTGCAGGCTCATGGATAGGAAGGAGAACCACACTGGGGATCTGAATTATATGGCAAGGGAGATTCCCAATTGGCTTCCAGTGAGCCATCCAACTTTATGGTCCCCAAGAGACGCATTCAAGGCTTACATCAGAGTTTTCCATCTTCTTGCCTTCCAGTTATGTTAGGGCTACAACCCCAACTTTTATTGGAAGGACAGATACTGAAGCTGAAGTTCAAATACTTTGGCCATCTAATGAGAAGAGAAGACTTATCTGAAAAGACCCCGATGTTGGGAAAGATGGAAGGCAAAAGGAGAAGGAGAGTGCAGAGGACGAGATACTGTAGTTAGATAATATCAGAATGAACATGAACATGAATTTGGACAAACTTTGGGAAACAATCGAGGACAGGGGGACCTGGAATACTGTGGTCCATGGCAGAGGTAGTATTCAGTAGGTTCTGACCAGTTCTGGAGAACCAGTAGCGGAAATTTTGAGTAGTTCGGAGAACCGGCAAATCCCACCTCTGACTGGAGATTTTACAATTTCCTTCCCCTGCCACTCCCACCAAGCCCACCAGGCCCACAGAACCAGTAGTAAAAAAAATTCGAATCCCACCACTGATCTAGTTGTCCTGACTCTACCCTGAATTAAGGGATTATGGAGTCATAAAAAGAGAGTTTTTAAAATCTATTAGTTATTATTTATAGGTGACAATCAACAGCTTGAATTACACCCAGAATAATACTGGTAACAAATGCCATTCACGGGAAGATACATAGGCAAAATGAACAATACTCATAGCTACTTATACAGTCACATAAGTTGTGGCGTCTGAGCGATTTTCCAGGTTGGCCTTAGCTCTGTTCATTTTTTGAAAAACAAGTTGTGAACCCCAGCCATAGGGAATACAATGCAATGCTCACAATCAGTACAGCGAGTAAACAACTCAATTTTCTTTAGCTTAGTACAGGTAAAACTCAAAAAATTAGAATATTGTGCAAAAGTTCATTTATTTCAGTAATGCAACTTAAAAGGTGAACCTAATATATGAGATAGACTCATTACATGCAAAGCAAGATAGTTCAAGCCGTGATGTGTCATAATTGTGATGATTATTGCTTACAGCTCATGAAAACCCCAAATCCACAATCTCAGAAAATTAGAATATTGTGAAAAGGTTCAATATTCTAGGCCCAAAGTGTCCTACTCTAATCAGCTAATTAAGCCATAACACCTGCAAAGGGTTCCTGAGCCTTTAAATGGTCTCTCAGTCTGGTTCAGAAGGAAGCACAATCATGGGAAAGACTGCTGACTTGTCAGTTGTGCAGAAAACCATCACTGACACCCTCCATAAGGAGGGAAAGCCTCCAAAGGTAATTGCAAAAGAAGTTGGATGTTCCCAAAGTGCTGTATCAAAGCACATTAATAGAAAGTTATGTGGAAGGGGAAAGTGTGGAAGAAAAAGATGTACAAGTAGCAGGGATGACCGCAGCCTGGAGAGGATTGTCAGGAAAAGGCTGTTCAAAAGTGTTGGGGACTTTCACAAGGAGTGGACTGAGGCTGGAGTCAGTGCATCAAGAAACACCACACAGAGACGGATCCTGGACATGGGCTTCAAATGTCGCATTCCTCTTGTCAAGCCGCTCCTGAACAATAAACAACGTCAGAAGCATCTTACCTGGGCTAAAGAAAAAAAAGTACTGGTCTGTTGTTCAGTGGTCCTAAGTCCTCTTTTCTGATGAGAGCAACTTTTGCATCTCATTTGGAAACCAAGGACCCAGAGTCTGGAGGAAGAATGGAGAGGCACACACTGCTTCCTTCCGCAGACGAGCTTTATGGGGATGCTGACTTCATTTTCCAGCAGGACTTGGCACCTGCCCACACTGCCAAAAGCACCAAAACCTGGTTCAATGACCATGGGATTACTGTGCTTGATTGGGCAGCAAACTCACCTGACCTGAACCCCATATGGGGCATTGCCAAGAGAAAGATGAGAGACATAAGACCGAACAATGCAGAAGAGCTGAAGGCCGGTATTGAAGTATCCTGGTCTTCCATAACACCTCAGCTGATAGCTTCCATGCCACACTGCATTGAGGCAGTAATTGCTGCAAAAGGGGCCCAAACCAAGTACTGAGTACATCTGCATGCGTATACTTTTCAGAGATCTGATATTGTTCGATGTACAATCCTTGTTTTATTGATTGCATGTAATATTCTAATTTTCTGAGATTGTGGATTTGGGGTTTTCATGAGCTGTAAGCCATAATCATCTCAATTATGACACATCACGGCTTGAACTATCTTGCTTTGCATGTAATGAGTCTATCTCATATATTAGTTTCACCTTTTAAGTTGCATTACTGAAATAAATGAACTTTTGCACGATATTCTAGTTTTTCGAGTTTCACCTGTAGATTGAAATATAACACTCAGCATTATTGCCTATCTAGCTGGTGATTAAACATAAATTCATGTGTACATCCATAATAATAAAGGAAAAGGCATGTCCATGGCAGAAACTAAATTAAATAAGTAATTAAATGCAGCCTCCACATTGTTACTTGCAGTGGATTAAAACTGATTAATAAACAACTGGTGCTTATCAGTGCTGTGATTAAGCATTGTGTAAAAAATGATTAACAGGAAGGGGAATTCCTGGTGTAATTAATCTGTTGCTGTAAAAAAGCAATTATGAGCTTTAAGAGGACAAGGTTCTATAGTGTCAAGCAAAAAAAAAAAAAAAAAAAAAAAACCCTTCCAGGAATTGCTGTTTTATCCTAATGTTTAATGTTTATTACCTTTTTCTTCTTCCTAGTGTCAGGGCATTGGCAGTTACCCCCATTTAAATTATGAGTCTCTAGCTGAACTTCCAAAACTTAAAGAAGATTTATTAGGAGTAAACATGCCAGCACTGCCTGGGTGTAGTCGACTCAGAGACACATCATTCACTGTCACCCATGACCCCGCTTTCCCCCACCCCCTGGGTATATCATAATTCATATTCTCCAATGGGACACATCCATAGCCAAGAGTCATCAATCATACACTCCAGTTAGAATTTTGCATGGCAGAAACTTCAGTCGCCTAGAAACTATCTTTGAAAATATTTATGGAATGCAAGCTGCCCCGTGCTCCCCCTCCCTTTCTGTTGGCAACTCTAAAAAAAAACCATAGAAATATTTTATGAGTTGACACCTAGCGTATTCCCGCAGATGCAGAGTCCGCTTTTCGGGTCGTTGAATGCCAACTTTGCACAGTCAGTTGTGTTTCCTGGGCACAGGCCTGCAGCTTGCATGTCTTTGTTAATGGTGTCTTGCCATCACTGTATTGGATGCCTGAGAGGTCGCCGGCCATTGATTTCTAGTTGGTAGGCAGTCTTGACAGTCTTGACAAACTCAAGGCCCATGGGGCCAGCATAGAGATAGAAAAGGATCAGCCTGTAGTGCCTCTGGCAGTCAAAACAGAACAAGGGGGCTGCACGCATCCCCCTCAGTGGTGGGATTCTACCAGTTTCCCTACCAGTTCGGTGATCGTGCACTTCGCAGCTTTCCAAACACCAGCTGAGGCTCTGCTGCACCAATCATCTGAGAGGATAAAGAACAGAAAAGCATAGGGGCAGTTGTGAGGGCCGATCCTGGGCTTTTCTTTGTCCTCTCAGCTAATCGTCAGAGCTTTTTTTACTACCGGTTCGGGCAAACCGGGCTGAAGCGGTAGCATTTCACCACTGATCCTCCCTCCCTCGTGCTTCATTTTTTGGCTGGACGGCCTCCTGCAGCACTCTGCCTGCCAAAATGGGGCCTGGGGTGCACGTGGCCCCCCTGTGCCACATTTTGTCTAGCAGGGCGTTGCAGGAGATGTCCATCCCTTCTCCCTCCTCCCCCAGCAAGCCCATGGAGTAGAACTACAATGCTGATCTGGCCCTTGAAGAAATCCAGTTTGACATCCCTGCTCTAACTAGTGGCGAATGACTTTGGTGAAAGGCAAGTTGAAATTGCCTGAAACAAACCCAAGAATTCATCGCCCTGTTATCTGAAGACTACAGAATAAAATACTTCTTTGTTTCGTATAATTTGGTGGCCATTGCTAAAAACAAGTCTTTCGATCCAAGTGCGGTCTTTCTGATCTGAAAGTGCAAGAGAAGTAGAAGCAGATGCTATTGTAGGTGTGGTGGAACTTGGGAACAGAATTAAAAGAGGGATCAGCCAAATATCCCTACATAGCCACAAGCGAACTAAGACCAGCTCCCTTACCTAATCCAAGCAGGTGAAGGTTAGTCAAGAAGATTCCTGTGCATAGGCATGATTAGCAATAAATCAATTGAATTGGACCTTCAGGTGTTGGACCTAATCTTTTGCACCTGACAGCCATCAACATACAGATGACATGAACTTCTGTACTCCAATTAAATTAACTTGAAGCTCCAAAAATAATTGAGTCGGGCATATGACATAAGTACCATTGATTCTAAGGCAAATGTAGACAATCTGTTCTTTGACTTTTGCAGTCTCTTATCCTGTTCCAGTACCTCCTACACTGAACTAGCTAATCTTCCATTGCTTTCTACTTGGAACACCATCCTGCCTGAACTCAAGATAACAACACTGTGTAGCCTTTAAAGACATCTCTCTTTGTGAAATGAAATTCAAATGAAGCGTGGTATTAGGGAACAGCCTATGTTTTGAGGTTCATAGTAGTGTTGGCATCAAATTCCCACTTGACTCTAGCAGTTTGCTGGATGACCTTGAGCCAGCTACTTTCTCTGAGGCTAACCCGCCTCATTATTGATATGGAATTAAATAAAGCTTCTATATATAACATACGATGAATGGTTGCAGGAACTGGGCATGGCTAGTCTAGGGAAGAGAAGGACCAGGGGAGACATGATAGCAGTTGTTAGATCGGGTACAAAAGAGACGCGAGACCAGTGTACTTCAAGCTCTTTATTTTATGTTAAGATCTGTACAAGCTCTTGGAGCCGCGGCAGCCCTTCATATAGGGATTGCTCGCGGCTCGTCGGCCAATGACAGTACTTTGAATCTCCCGCGATCGGCTCGGCCAATCGCGGTTGATTCTAAGTAAGCCAATCACAGTTGTTGAGTCGGCCAATCAGAACGCAGTTCGTGCGGACCAATCAGAATTTACCTTTTGGAGTATGTTAATACAGAACAGCAGTGTTCCAATATTTGAGGGGCTGCCACAGAGAGGAGGGGATCAAGCTATTTTCCAAAGCACCCGAAGGCCAGACAAGGAATAATGGATGGAAACTGAACAAGAAGGGATTCAACCTGGAAATAAGGAGAAATTTTCTGACAGTGAGAACAATCAGCCAATGGAACAGCTTTGCTTTCAGAAGTTGTGGGAGCTTCATCACTGGAGGCTTTCAAGAAGAGACTGGACTGCCATCTGTCAGAAATGGTGTAGGGTCTCAGGCTTGGTGGGAGGGCTTGGACTAGATTGACTTACAAGGTCTCTTCCAACTCTGTTACTCTGTATCTGTATAAATCATCTTATCCAGGGACAAAAAGGTATAAGAAACCATCATCATCATCATGATCTTTATCCAAATGATAAGAATTCTTTGTGGTCTCAGATGGAAAACTCCCTATATAATCTGCTATGTGATCCTTTTTAAGGGACCTGCCAGGATCCAGGAGGCTTTGTTTGAAGTCTGCTGAGCTATAACCGGAACACAAAATTTCCATAAACTGTTGCTTGATACTTGCACAACACTAAATAAAAAATGTCTGTGCACATTTGAGCCTAATCCATTGTACCACTCCAGCTGGTGTAGTCCCTTTACAGTTTACAGTTAAGTGGGCCATGAAAACTCAGAAAATAGTGTTTATGATTCTTTATTATTCTATAAACTCAATAAGCCATGATGAAGCCATGCAAATAATTCGATTTGCAACCATTCATTTAATGACTGTTCAAATTTGCAATGGCACTGGAAAAAATGATTTGTGACTGTTTTTCACAATTGTGATTGTCGTAGCGCCCCCGTGGTCACATAATCAACTGGCCTGTGTTTATGACAGTGGTGAGTGGATGGGAGGGAACTGAATTAGAAGTTATTTGTTGTGTACAACCTAACTTATTCAACATGGTTAAGTCATGTAAACAATAATCCCATCTTTCTGTGCTGTAGAAGTTCAGATGCCTTTCTACACCTGGAAATCAGAGGTGGCATTCAGCAGGTTCTGGCCGGTTCTGGAGAACCGGTAGCGGAAGTTTTGAGTCATTTGGAGAACCAGCAAATACCACCTCTGACTGGCCCCAACCCCATTTATTCTCTGCTTCCCGAGTCCCAGCTGATCGGCTGGGTCTTCTTTTGTTGCCCTGCATAGGAGAACGGAGCTGGAAAGCAGGTTAGTGGGATGGGGAGGGAATGGGATTTTGTAGTATCCTTCCCCTGCCACGGCCACCAAGCCACGCCCGCAGAACCAGTAGCAAAAAAGTTTGAATCCCACCTCTGTTGGAAACCACAGATGGCAAGACTGCCCCTGAGAAGCACTGAGGGATTGCCTGCCTCCTTGGTCTGCACTGTCCTAGGAATAAATGCCTGTGGGGACAAGCAAGCAAGTGGTGAATTAAGTTTTACCTAGATCAGGGGTGTCAAACTCAAGGCCTGCAGGCCAGATGTGGCCCACCGGGTGCTTAGATCTGGCCCACAGGGCCACCCTGGAAACAGCAATGGACTGGCCCGCAGTGGCCCTCTGCCAGTGAAAACGGAGCTCATGGGAGGGCTGTTTTTGCTTGCAGAGGGTTGCAGGAGGCTGTTGAAGCCAAAAATGAAGCTAGTGAGGGCCACGAGCAGCCCTCCCGAACTCCGTTTTCACTGGCAGATGGTTTCAGGAAGCCATCACAGATGAAAATGGAGCCTGCTTTCTCTGGCAGAGTGCTCGAGCCACCACAGGTGCCCCCGACATGAGTGATGTCAATCTTGCCACGCCCACCCTAGCCATGCCCCACCCTGGCCCCCCAAAGTCAAGCACAACCCTGATGCGGCCCTCAATGTTGTGGTGGGATTCAAACTTTTTTACTACCAGTTCTATGGGCGTGATTTGGTGGGTGTGGCAGGGGAAGGATATACTACAAAATCCCCATTCCCTCCCCACTCCTGGGGGAAGGATATACTACAAAATCCCCATTCCTCCCCACCCCACTAACCTGCTTTCCAGCTCTGTTCTCCTGTGCAGGGCAACAAAGGAAGACCCAGCCGATCAGCTGGGACTCAGGAGGCAGAGAATAGATGGGGGCAGGACCAGTCAGAGGTGGTATTTGCTGGTTCTCCGAACTACCCAAAATTTCTGCTATCGGTTCTCCAGAACTGGTCAGAACCTGCTGAATACCACCTCTGCCTCAATGAAATTGAGTCTGACGCCCCTGTCCTAGATAGTCTACAAGCCACCTGCTCCATGCTGGCTAGCAGCAGTAATGTTAGACGTAGAGGGTGATTGTGAGGATTCGACTAGCTGCCATTCAAACGTGTGAGCTCTGCAAAGTCCAAGATCCATTTAGAACCATATAAAGGCCAGAGCTTAAAATCTGAGCTCTTATTCACGATTGGACTGCAATACTAAAAGCTATCTGCATGATTAGACTGCTACAATATTTCTGCAGTGCTAGGCTGTTGCTATATCCTTATGAGTTTTGAATTAATCTTAGAGCTTTTCTTGCAAGTAGCCCTAATGTGATCCTCTGCTATAATGTGCAATCAGCAAACGTGCCAAAAAAAAAAAAAAAAAGCACCTGTCCAGAGAACGGATGTGAGAAAATCCACCCACAGATCCTGTTTTCTGCCTTGAAATCCTGTTTCATGCTGCGCAGATATCTGCATAGCGGCTAAATTCTTGAAACTTCTACGAAATATGCTTCTATTACTGTATTGAGTTTCCTTTGGTGGTTTTAAACTTACTTTATCATCAAGACTCTTGGAGAACTCTGCTGGAGCTGTATGTTTTCTTATTACTTATAAGTTGAATAATCACCCATAACTCCCTGGCTGCTCATTTTTCATGTGGTCATCACACAAATGATACAAATTAAATAACCCACATGATGTCACTTTTCCTGTGCTTGGACTGCTATGCACACACCCATTGACCATCTATAACTAAATTAGTGCAAGAAGATCACATTCATTATTCCTGATGAATATCTCCAAAATGCCATCTTTCTTGGAAGAAAAAAGGAAGCGAAGTTGCGCTCGTTGGATTGTATGAGGGTCATTGAGGCACTTGGAGGTTTATCTATGTCCTCAGGGTCACCTAAGTAGTACAAATGGTTCCTGTAGTCTGCAATTTTTCCTCTGGAAATCCATTCCTACTTCCACACCATTCAAAGGGTATTCCAGTTGCTTCCTGAAAAAGTACTTTTGGGACAACCATGATCTGGATGATTGAGAATCTCTACAAACTTTTAGCAATGCAATTTGGGATGAACACCTTTTGATTTTTTTTTTTTTTTTTTTATAAAATTGCAATTAGTTAGTTGTCTAAAAGAGTGGCAAGAATTGACTGGATGGCTATGAAAAAAAACTTTGCCCATTGGATTGAAAACTTGTAACTAAAATACATGAAAAAATACATACATATTTTTTTAAAAAAAACCATTTAGCAGTAAGAGACCCAATTAAATACCTGAGAGGAAACATGATATAAATTATGACCAGTCCCATGGTGACAGGTGATAAAATTGGGTTTGCCAAATTGTTTTGTAAATAAGAGAAGCTTATTTTCTTCCAAATCCCTTATTTAGGCAAATCAAGAATGAGAAATAGTTAAATCCCTGGCCATCTCAATTGAGGGGAAATGATAGGTCTCTGAAAATAGAAAATGTCATATATATATATATTTATATATATAGTTGCTATGGTGACAGCATAACTATAATCAGTTTCAATCCAGGCTCCATGGTGTCACTTTCAGTTTTATTTGATGCTTTCTTCTTGGGTGTGTCCAATGTTCACAGACTTCTGTTTCTGAGTGTTATCTCTTAAAACTAAATTGGTCTGGAACTTGACCTGCCCTCCAAGTAGTTTTTGGAAAAGTGATTTACGTGATTATATGAACTGAAATGGTGTACATTTTTTCTTAATAGGTGTCTCACTGTTACCCTTTTAAGAAAAAAAAACCCCACTGTGTTTCCATAATTCTTCCACTCCCTTTTCTTATAAATGTGAAACATTTTCTTCTGGGCACATATTATCACATGTGGTGGACATGTTCAAAAGTGAAAAAATACTGGACTAAAATACACACCTGGCTAGAAAAAAAATGATAAGGGAACATATACATTTAAAAGTGGAAATATTCCTGTTGGGCCTCATATCGGATAAATATAGTAAAAGAAAGGCATATTTAATAGTACATGTGTTAACAGCGGCCTGTATTATGTTCGCACAACATTGGAAGGGCGAGGAGATCCCCACTGAAGAAAAGATAATAACAAAAATTTTAAAATACGCAGAAATGAATAAACTAACATTTGAAATTAAAGGAAGACACTGAATATTTGGTTAAACAAACAGTAAGAAGTTGAAAAGATTAATTTCGTGATCATGGTTGTTTATTGTAACTTATTGTGATTAATTTTGATTAGTTTCACTAATTAATATGTATCAAAGTTATGAAGGAAAAGCACTGTTATCATGAAATTATCATTAGGGAAGACTATTACTATGATTATGACGAATATTACTCCAAGAAATGTAACCAGGCAACATACTGTATATATGGATTTTGAACATGTAGCTCTTTCTTTTTATTTATATATTTATATATTTATATATTTATATATATATATATATATATATATATATATATATATATATATATATATATATATATATATATATATATATATATATATATATATATATATATTCTGAGGGGTTCCCCCATTTTCTCTGTCTTGGCTTCTAGATCTTGACATCAAATGGAGTGAGATGTCTTAATATCCTTATCTTCTTCTAGTCCTACAACCTTAGATACCATGGCTGGCTGGCAGTTTTCCAGGTGTCAATTGGCTTCTGTTAATCTAAGGAGAAAGCTGTTGTTTTTTATAGATAACTTGGGGGTAGTCTACCTTAGCAACCTTCATTGAGCTACTGCCAACGTCTCAGCTAATCTGGTTAAGGAGAATTAAAAAGCATTAGCTGATTGTAGCCTGACAGGGCATAATTACTGCCTTCTCTTCATTAAGTTGCACATGTTCAGTCAGTCTCTATTTTGATTTGGCACAAAGCAGTGAAATAAGGGACTGGAGGCTAAAACATATAAAGAACGGTTGCTGGAATTGGGTAGGTCTAGTTTAATGAAAAGAAGGAATAGAGGTGATAGGATAGCAGTGTTCCAATATCTAAAGTGTCAAGCTATTCTCCAAAGCACCTGAAGGCAGGACAAGAAGCAGAGGATGGAAACTAATCAAGGAGAGAAGCAACCTAGAACTAGGGAGGAATTTCCTGACAATTAACAACTAGAACAATAGTTAGAACAATTAATCTGTGGAACTACTTGCCTCCAGAAGTTGTGAATGCTCCAACACTGAACGTTTTTAAGAAGAGATAGGACAACCGTTTGTCTGAAATGGTGTAGGGTTTCCTGCCTGAGCAGGAGGTTGGACTAGAAGACCTCTGAGGTCCCTTCCAACTCTGTTATTCTGTTATTCAGTTGCTGCTATATTAAATCAAGAGATTTTCCCCCATCCAAAGCTGATTCCTGTCTTTTCCCACGGTGCCATCATGAAGTTTCTTATCCAGCCTTCACTGCGTGAAGAGGAAATTCTCACAATGGGTAAACACATAAGCTAAGACAGAGGGGATCAATCTATGGTGACAATATGATGGTGTATGAGATAGAAATGGATGGATTGGTAGAAAAGTCATTCAGTTTGTCAGGGCAAACTTCAGAGCATTGAAGGATGATCTCCAGAGGATGCTTCTGTAGGTCACACTTCTTGGAATGACCTTGTGATCATGCAATATGACCTTCCTTGTTAGTTTAGCACAGAGATGTCAAACTCAAGGCCCGCGGACCGAATCCAGCCTGGGGGGTGCTTAGATCCAGCCTACAGGGCTGGCCTGGAAATAGCAAAGGACCGGTGCCTCTGCCACCGAAAATGGAGCTCATGGGCCAAACACACCTCCCCATGTCCCATTTTCAGGCACAACGGCCTCCTGCAGCCCTCTGTCAACAAGAGAGGGAAAGAGGAAAGGCAAAGAAAAAGAAGGAAAGATGGAAAGAGAGCAAGGAAGGAAAAATAAGGAAAGAGGGGAAGGGAGAAGAAAAAAGAAGGAAGGAAAAAGAAGAAAAAGGAAGGAAGGATAGAAGGAAGGAAGGACAGTGTCAGGGCTCCAACAAATCCAACCCTATTCAAATCATCAGTCTCTAGCCACATCCCTCAGAGTAAAAAAGAAATTGATTTATTAGGAGTGGCCATGTTGGCGTTAGCTGGGTGCAGCAGACACTAAAATACATCATTCATTTCCCCCTTGACCCTGGTCTTCCCCCCACCCCCTGGATGTATATTCTCCAATGGGACACATCCATACCCAAGAGTCATCGATCAAGCTCTCCAGTAATATTCTTGCAAACCGACAGCTTTGGGCTGCCAAGGCGATTATCTAAGGCAGGGGTCCCCAACCACCGTCCGGGGACTGCACCGGTCCGGAACAAGTCCCACTGGTTACATATGCCGCCATCTTGATGAAAGTGCTTCCGTGAGCTTTTCCGGTAGAAAGCTCACCGGAAGCACTTTTTTCATCAAAAGATGGCGGGCGCCCAGCTGATGCCGGGTACCGGGTCGCGGCGCCCAGCTGATGCCGGCACCGCCGCGGCATAAAAAAAAGGTTGGGGATCACTGATCTAAGGCATTTGGAAGGAATGCACTGCTTTCCCCCATTCCCTTTCTGCTGGCAACTAAAAAGACTAAAGGAGTATTTTTTAGTTGCAGATAGATTATAATGAGAGTGAGGGAGGATCTTATGGAAGTCCTGCATTAGCACTTGGCCACTACAGGTGTCCCCAACACGAGTCCTGTGTCATGCCCACCATGGCTAGGCCCCCTTCCCTGGCCCTCCAAGGTCAAACACAACCCTGATGCGGCCCTCCGTGAAATAGAGTTTGACACCCCTGGTTTAGCATGATGACTGTGATATAGTCAACAATCTAGCAATCATAAAAGAAACGTTCATATCTGAATAATTAAAAAGCACCATAGCAACCCTGAAACAAATAAAATGTCTTGAGAAGGGGAATTCAGTCCAGATCTACAAAGAGTTAAATGAGAGAATTAAACTAAAGAGGATAAAGCTGTATTCAATAAATATGTGGTGTCAAATTTTTGCTTGGTGTTACACATACTAGCCTTGAAAACAAATGTTCATCACTGCTAATTAGCTCCAGAGGACCACAAGTGCCAGTAAATCTCTTGAAATAATGAACAGCAAACTGCTCATTATGATATGAATCCCTAATACAGGCCTGAGAATCTAATGGTGTCCATAAGGCTCCATGACCTATACTGTGCTATCTAATCACAGAATAGAATAACAGAGTTGGAGGACCTTGGAGATCTTCTAGTCCAACCCCCTGCTCAGGCAGGAAACCCTACACCACTTCAGACAAATGGTTGTCTGATCTCTTTTTAAAAAACTCCCAGTGCTGGAGTATTCACAACTTCTGTAGGCAAATCGTTCCATTGAGTAATTGTTTCGTTGGGAAATTCCTCCTTAGTTATAGATTGCTGCCCTCCTTGATTACTTTCTCACCCATTGCTTCTTGTCCTGCCTTCAGGTGCTTTGGAGAATAGCTTGACTGCCTCTTCTTTGTGGCAACCCCTGAGATATTGGAACACTGCTACCATGTCACCCCTAGTCCTTCTTTTCATTAAACTAGACATACCAAATTCCAGCAACCAAATTCTTTTAAGCTTCTTTATATATATAGCAATCAAATAACTGTCTTTTGGAGTGAGCAGTGATATGCAAAGCAAAGAAAAAAGTGAGAAGGAGCAAGTAAAAGGAATTAAAGTCATGAGATATGATTAAAGTCATAAAGAGAAAAGGAAAGGAAATACAACTCTATCTATTTTGTCTACAAATTAAAACATGTACTTCAGGAAAGTCTGATTCTAATTCTACCTTTAGCCTAAATGTTTTAATCCCAATATTTCCAAAACTAGTAATCCCTACAATAATACGAATTTAAGAATATCATTAGCTGTTTAATTATATTTTTTCTAACTTTTATAGAACAGAATAGAATAGAATAGAATAGAATAGAATAGAATAGAAGCTGGAAGGGACCTTGGAGGTCTTCTAGTCCAACCTCCCTGTTCAATCAGGAAACCCTACACCATTTCAGTTAAATGGTTGTCCAATCTCTCCTTAAAAACCTCCAGTGATGAAGCACCCACAACTTCTGGAGGCAAGTTGTTGCACTGATTAATTATTCTAACTGTCAAGAAATTTCTTCTTAGTTCTAGGTTGCTTCTCTCCTTGATTAGTTTCCATCCTTTGCTTCTTGTCCCGCTTTGGAGAATAGCTTGACCCCCCCTCTTCTTTGTGGCAGAAAAAAATGCTACCAGTTCAGCCAAACTGGTGCTGCAAAAGAAAAAAAGAGTTTTGACCACTTCCCAGTCACATAGCCATGCCTACCCGGTCACATGACACCTGGCCACGCCCACCTAGACATGCACACAGAACCGGTAGTAAAAAAAATTGAATCCTACCACTGGTTCAGTTGCCTCTTTTCTGGCCCATTGCCTAGTCTGCAGCTCATCCTCCCTGTTTCTCAGGTTCATACTCACATACCATTACAAGCCCTAACCTTTAATCTATTGTCAATAGAATTTTCTTGCATTAAATATTACTATGACAAGTAATCCTCATATAACATGAATCGAGGTTTACCACTAATCATGAATATTCACCAAACTAACAGGTTAGATTTTCCTGACTGATGTAAACAGAAATGTTTTGTTCTGGACAACTCAAAGTTATCTAGGAAACAATTCACATTGTTACAGGGCATTAACTGATACCATAAATTCAACCTAGAAGTAACTAAAAGGCCAAAGCAAACACTATATTCAAGGAAGCAAACTTTTATTTTTACCCTCTAGTCAGTGATTTAGCCTGATAGTAAAAAAAAAAATATTATTCTAGCAAGCAACCCTATTGTAACTGGGAACATCATAAAAACTAGTCATAAAAATCACTCAAAACTATCTTTCCTTTTAACTGTAAGCACAGCTTTAAGGAAACCTATCATAGCACCCAGACTATAATCCTTCAAAGGAAGACAATGGCAATTATTACCCTCTGTTGTTCCATATTTAGTGGAGGGGAAGAGGAGGAGGAGGAGGAGGAGGAGGAGGAGGAGGAGGAGGAAGAAGAGGAAGAGGAAGAGGAAGAGGAAGAAGAAGATGATGATTACTACTTTTAGGCAGCCATTAAAGAGTCCCAAAGAAGAATCCTCAATCCAGTTGAAGAAGCTGCTGAGACCTCTTTCTGATTCTTCATATAGTTACATCTACTGCCGATCTGGATGTCTTGAACTGATTTTCTCACAAGGACCTCCCCTATCAGCAAGCAAAACATTCTCAGAATTATCTTTGCAAAAACTTCTGAAAACATTATAGGGAAAGGAATTTCGTGGGAGGGGAAAAATACCCTCAAAACAATTGAGAAGACACCATAGGGATATCAAGGCATATTTCAATTTATTATTTGTTACTTAGCCCACACATGTACAGCTTCCGAAGGATATTGGCTTCCCATTCCCAGTCATTATGCTCCTTGTAAAACTGTGCATAAATGTCCACAAACTTTTCAACTAAATGGAGATGGGAGAATCCTGGTTTGCTGAGTGGTTTTCTTCTGTAAGTAATAACAACTTTGGGCAGCTTTAAATCTACAAATGGGGACATGGAGTGGGGAGCAAACTTAGCTCCTTCTGGTTGCTTCATTTGAAAGGAAAGAAAAAACTTTGTTTGGCCCAAATTAGTCTGTTGGCAAAGAAATATGATAAAATTGCCTTAAAAAAAATGAAGTACGCAGTTCTCATTTATTTCCCCTCCTTCATTAAACAACTGCCAGTTGAAGGTGAATCAAATTACATGTGTTTTGACATCAGTGAGTACTTCAAAGGATGACTGAATTGTGTTTTCCAAAACAGATCTCTGACTGAACTGGAGCTTTATACACTCACAATTAGGAAATTCATTTCCTTATTATTAATGGTATTCTCTGAAGAATGCTAGTCATCTGAGTTCATTTTTTCAGAACAAGTAGCTCTTGATATTGACAGTATATGTTCTTTTGCCTTGAAAATAATCTTTTTATGTTTGGATCAAAGAGTTTTCAAACACTAGTTTCCCTTTATAAATATTTATAATTTCTGCAAGCTTTTTCAAAACTAATGGAAAGGCTTCTATGTTATCCAGGTTACAGCACTTAATTTAACAAGTGTTTTATATTCTCCTGATTTTTTTTCCTTATCTCCTTCCCCAACCTTTACTTTTGTTATTATTATTGTTTTTAATGTTTAGTATCAGTATTATCTGTTGAGCTCAGGATGTCCTAGAATTCTACTTTATTGCTTTGGTGTATTTCTCTTCATCTCTTAAATTGTGAATAAGAAGCTAGAAAATACAGTTGTGATGTCTTTCAGCTGAAACTGGGCTGGAAATTTACTGAAAGACTGGTGAAATTTTCACTTTAAAAAAACTGGGCAAACAGATCAACTGAGTGGTTAATGATTTTGTTTGGATTTTATTTTTTAAGTAAGGATTTCTAAATAAATGAATCTGAAGAAAAGCTGGTGGCTTCATATCTGCATTGCTCAGTTGGAGTTATCACTTCCTCTTTTTAAAAAAGCTAATTTTCAACAATCCAAAATCCTTTTTATGCTTGAATTAGCAGCTTTATAAGAATCTATCGCATTCATAAAAGTTGGCTATACTCCCTGTAAAGCCAGTTAAGAAAACACAACTGTTGTGTTTACATAACTGATTGACTATGTGCTGTCAAGTCATTTATGACTCCTTGGGATCACATACTTAATTTTTCTCCATTAGTTTATATAATACAAGGTCCCTAAATAATTGATATGATAGCTTATTTTTCGGGCCAAATTAACCCCATATGCTAAGAGAATGGCTGGGTGAACCCAAAACAACCTTTGGGGAACAAACCAGAGGTGGTATTCTGCCAGTTCTCACAGGTTCTGGAGAACCAGTAGCAGAAATTTTGGGTAGTTCGGAGAACCTGCAAATACTACTTCTGACTGGGCCTGCACCCATCTATTCTCTGCCTCCCGAATCCCAGCTGATTGGCTGGGTCTTCTTTTGTTGCCCTGCACAGGAGAATGGAGCTGGAAAGCAGGTTAGTGGGATGGGGAGGGGAGAAGGATTTTACAGTATCTTTCCCCTGGAGTGGGGTGGAAATGGAGATTTTACAATATCCTTCCCCTGCCACGCCTGCCAAGCCATGCCACAGCCACCAAGCCACATCACGCCCACCAAGCCATGCCCACAGAACCAGTAGTAAAAAAAAAATTGAATACCACCACTGGAACAAACATGGTGAACTTGAAGTCCTAGTACATGAGGGTCATTATGATAGAGTGGCAGTTACTGAAACTTGGTGGAATGAAACTCATGACTGGGACATACTGATGGAAGGATACAAACTGTTCCAAAGAAAGAGACCTAATAAAAGATGAAGTGGAGTTGTAATCATGTGTAAGAGATCACTACATCTCTATAGAAATGTACGAAACCAAGAATGGAATGCATATGGGTCAATATAAAAGAAAAAAAAAGGGAATGACATTGCCATAAGTTTATACTATAGGCCACCCAACCAAGCAGAAGAAATAGATGAACAATAAACCTTGGTTCACAGCTAAACTTAAGCTACGTCGTTCCCAAGAGGAAGCCTACTGAAAAGGTGACAGAATGCTATACAACCAGGCCAGAAACATATCAACGAGAGAGATCAGAGCAGCAAAAAGAAGCTACTCTGAAAAGTTAAAGAATCAATTCTCAACAAATGAACCAGCAAACATGTGGAAAACTCTTAAAAACATCACCGGCTTCAGCAAACCTCCTTCCTAGGCAGAAGGAAATCAACAACTAGCAGATGACATGAATGTGTTTTACTGCAGGTTTGAAAAGAAACTACAGCTACCTATCTCCACAACCCACATCTCAAACACACCAACAACAGCCAAGCCTCCTACAACTGGCCCCAATCCATTGGGCTCACAACCTCTGGTGGTCACAAAAAAAGAAGTGCAAGATTTACTACACAGACAGAAGCCAGGAAAAGCACCAGGGCCAGACAGGATAACTTCTTCTTTATGAAAATCTTTGAAAGGCTTGTGCTGTCCCACCTGAAAACCATCACGGATCTGCTGTTAGATCCCATGCAGTTTGCATACTGAGCAAATAGATCAACAGATGATGCTGTTAACATGGCTCTGCATTACATCCTACAACACCTTGAATCTCCAAATACCTACGCAAGGGTCCTCTTTGTAGACTTCAGTTCAGCATTCAATACCACCATTCCAGACACTCTTCTAAGTAAATTAAACCAACTAGCGGTACCTGAATACACTTGTAAGTGGATCATAAGCTTCCTAACAGACAGAAATCACATCCGATACATATACAATCAGCACAGCCCTCCCCCCAAGGCTGTGTGCTATCTCCACTTCTCTTCTCCCTATATACCAATGACTGCATCTCCAATGATCCATCTGTTAAAATACTGAAGTTTGCTGATGACACAATAGTGATTGGTCTCATTCGAGACAACGATGAATCTGCATACAGACAGGAGGTTATAGAACTTGCCTCATGGTATAACCAGAACAATCTGGAACTGAACGTACTCAAAACCGTAGAAATGGTGGTAGACTTTAGAAGAAACCCTCCCATATTAAACAACACAGTATCAACAGTAGAGACCTTCAAATTTCTAGGTTCTACTATATCACATGACCTAAAATGGACACCTAACATCAAAAACATCATCAAAAAAGCACAACAAAGAATGTTCTTTCTGCACCAACTCAGAAAACTCAAACTGCCCAAGGAGCTGCTGATATAGTTCTACAATAGATTTCTATTGAGTCTGTCATCTGCACCTCTATAACTGTCTGGTTTGGCTCTGCAACCCAAAAGGACAGACACAGACTTCAGAGGATAATTAGGACTGCAGAAAAAACAATTACTACCCACCTGTCTTCAATTGAGGACCTGTATACTGCACGAGTCAAAAAGAGGGCTGTGAAAATATTTACAGACCCCTCACATCCTGGACATAAACTGTTTCAACTCCTTCCCTCAAAACGACGCTATAGAGCACTGCACACCAGAACAACTAGACACAAGAACAGTTTTTTCCTGAAAGCCATCACTCTGATAAACAAATAATTCCCTCAACACTGTTCAACTATTTACAAAGTGTACACTACTATTACTGTTAATCTTCTCATCACTCCTTATCACCCATCCCCTCCCACTTGTGATTGTAGGACTGTAACTTTGTTGCTTGTATCCCTACAATTTATATTGACTGTTTCCTAGTATGATTTGATTGTTGGTTGTACCCTATGACTATCATTAAGTGTTGTACGTGATGATTCTTGATTCTTAACGAATGTACCTTTTCTTTATGTATACTGAGAGTATTTACACCAAGACAAATTCCTTGTGTGTCCTATCACACTTGGCCAATAAAGCTATTCTATTCTATTCTATTCTATTCTATTCTATTCTATTCTATTCTATTCTATTCTATTCTATTCTATTCTATTCATCAGTTAACCAGTGTATGTAGGAAACCTGCCACATTAGCAATAACATTTAGACCACTTCAAAGTGCTTCACAGCCCTCTCTAACAGAGTCAGTCTATTGCCCCCAACAATCTGGATCCTCATTTTACCCACCTCGGAAGGATGGAAGGCCGAATCAACCTTGAGCCAAGCAGTCTATCCTAAAACAGGCAGACAAGAATTTGGGATAAAAGCAGATGAATCTATGACATGACCAGTATTAAGCAGCTGCCTTTATCCTCAAAGAATGTAAACTGAAGATGCCTTTAATTCAAGGTTACGAACCAGATGGGAAAAGAGTCTTGACATTTGACTTTGCATGCACTACTGAGCACTAGAAAACTGGAGGAAATGGATGTGGAGAAAATTGCAGAGGGATTTTGCAATATCTGAAAGGTTTGTTTTGCAGTTGTCTACATAACACGCCTCCCGTTGGCTAGATGGATATTCTCAGGACTTTCATCACGTTGTTCTCCTCTGATTCATTTCTTCTTTTGTTCTGACTTTGATCTATCCACTTCAAGAGCTGACTTGATCTGCTGCCTCGGTATAATGGAGGAAAGCACACTGTTGGCTTTTAGGTTTACACAGTCACTATTGCATTATCTTTTTTGTATTAATGTAAGCACCAACCACAAAACAACTTCTAACTAAAGTTATACTCCTAAAAGTAGGGTTTCTCTACATATACTTGTTCTGGTGCTATCTATTATTCAGTGAAGGACAAGGTGCAGTATATGTTGAGAAAGATGGATGGCTTCATGCAGGATACTTTCACACCATATTATCTTAAAGGCTAGCAGAATTACCAGCCCAGCCTATGAAGATTATCATTATACCAACTGTAACTAAAGAAAAACCCTTCCAATTTTCAATATAAGATACAAACAAGCCCTAATTATATGTTGTCAGTCATTGTATAAGTATGCAGCGAAGGAAGAAGAGAGTCCTATTCCGAAAAGTCAGAGTTATGCTCTGACAAATGACAATAGAGAGATTATATTATGTTTCTTATTCCTTAATGCTTGTTTCGTTTTGCTTTTGCAATTTCATTGTGATTGGATCTGGGAGCACTTCCATGATCTGTCCATAATCCTGTTGAATTGAATTGGCATCCTTCAGTCTCAAGAGACTATGGTATCGTGCTCTGAAAAGAGGTCCTAAAACAGCATCTAATGTGGCTAAAAAGACCAATTTGAGAGCGGCAATCCCTTCCACACTGAGGACAGATACAATCTGCCTCCTGCCCAGCCCCCGAATTTCGCTGGTTCTGGGACTGCCTCTTTGCCTCAGCTGAACCAATGTATCTTCAAATTGAAGAAGGCCATGCTGCGTCTTTAGCCTCCAAGCTGAATGACCAGAGGTCAAGGTTTCCCAGTAAAATGTAATCATGTTACATTTTAGGATAACAAAGCAATAGTTTATACATTGCATTTCCCTATAAATGTAGGAGGAGGAGAAGCAGAACTTGGGATGGAGTCAAGAGAGGAATCAATCTAGAGTTGTTACATTGCTGCAAGTAGTCAGCTACTCTTGAATTCCATTAACGCTTATCTAATGCCAATTCAGTGCTGAGTGTTAGTACCAGTAGGTGAGAGTTGACAGGGCAACTGACAAGGCAAGTCACTGTAGATAGATAGAGTGTAAACCCCACTGTAAACCCCACACCCTTCTAGCACTGAAGATGTTACCTAGTTACTGTAGGTCAGGGGTCTACAACCTGTGGCTCTGGAGCCACATGTGGCTCTTTTGGCCCTCTGCTGCGGCTCCCTGTCAGCTGATCCCACCACTGGCTGGCTTCACTCCTCCCCTCCCCATTACTCCTGGCCTGGCCTGAGAAGGTAAGAGTGATAGCAGGGGATGGAAACTCGCTCCCATATTCCAGAGCAGGAGGTGACTGGGTGGGAGTGAATGACATCAAGTTGGCTACGCCCTCCCAATCACACCGGTTGTTAAATTATTGGCTCCCGGTGTTTTCTTTTCTGTGGGAAATAGGTCCAAATGGCTCTGAGTGTTTAAGGTTGCAGACCCCTGCTGTAGGTAATGAAACGTTTTCAAGAAAACCACCAAGCTCAGAGAGCACCAAAGATCCCACAGTTCAACCCTGAGCTACAAACATGCTCTTTTATTGGTACTGGTACTTTACTCGCTTCCATTTTTTGGACAAATGTAGGCAGACTAACCAAAAAGGAGAGTATGATTTTTCAGGCCTCACAGTAATTTCTTCTTATTATGTGGGATGTTCTTTTTCAGGCTTTTGGTTTTTGACTCAGTATTATCTTTAACAGCTGCTTCCATTTAGGTATGTGATGAAGAGGCAAGAACATTCTTTCTTTTGCAACTTCAAAAAGCTCGTGTATTTTAATGCGTTTGTTTTTATTCTGTTTCTCAAAGCTCTTTGGCTGAATATGCATGGCATCATTTTCCAACTAAATACCCAATAAACATTTTATAGTACAGCTTATTTACAAAATAAAAACCAAATTTTTCTTGGTATTGAAAGAAGATCAGTTGAACACACTTAGAATTACAGGAGAAAATCCTAGGCTGCAGCACTGCAGATGGCAATGAAGGTGTTATAATTTCTTTTTATGTTGCTTTTTATTGAACTATTTTGATATTAGCACAAAAACTAAAAATACAGTTAGAAAGGAAGGTAAAGAATTAAACCAAAGGCAAATGAGAAGAGGGAAAGGTAGTATTTATGCACTTATCTAGTCTTTAAAAGAATATTTTTGCCCAGAATTTGTACTGAATTAGAATGTGTTTTTTTAAGGAGAAATGTTAATATATTAAGAAATGGTCTCCAAATTGGAATAAAATTATCTTTAATTGTAGATTTTCTTCTACAATTACCTCTGTGTACACTTTCAGCCGATGCAATTGTCCCCACTAAAAGCCTCTAATAAGGGTAAAAATGTATTTAGATTTTCTAGTGTTTTGTAATAACAGATTAGGAGCTTATTCAGTGCCTTATATCACTTCAGTTTACATGGCCTGAGGAAACACAGGTTGTAAACTAAGGGCAAATTTTATTATCAAAGATTGGGGATATTCCTGACTTTGTGAGTTGAAGTCCCAACATCCTAAAATGGTCAAGTTTGAGAAACATTGACTTCTCAGCCTATGAACCCCTCAGAATTCAAATCAACTGCACAGCCAACCAGTCATGGCACCAACCCTCAATCAACCCACGCACACCCCAAACAGCACTTCACCTCCCAATTCCTCACCTGACCCTCACCTGATGTGACCATCAGCCTCCATGTCACTTTCTTGACACCTCATGCTGCTAGCTTCTGGTTGGCTGCCATAGAAATGGGTGTGTGTGTGTGTGTGTGTGGTAATTTGGTATTTGGGAGGGGAAGATGGCTGGAGAGTGAAGACGGTTTCTGTGTGAACTAAAAAGGAGAGGATGCTTTCCTGCTTACTGCGCAGCTCCATGGATTTATCTCTGTTGAGCCAAGGTCAACCATCTCTGCATACCAGATGAGGGAATAACCACCTGAAGATGTACCCCACATGACACTATAAGCACTTCAGATTGGATGTTCAGTTTGGACCTTTGGGGGAGGGAACTTGGGATAACTTTCAACATGCAATTTCTGCGCCTTTTTGCCTCAGACCTTCCTGTATGGCTCCGAGTGCAGCGTCGCTTACCTCGGAGTCCGCAGTTCACCGGGGCCCAGCGATTCGACCCGTCAGCAGCTCCCAACTGACGAGCCGCTCCTGACTGAGGTTATGAAGCCACGCTCCATGTCTGACGCAGCGAGGAATGTTGCTTGTGCAAGCCCAGGAATCAACCGAGGGGGATGACAGACACCTGGGAGCGGATAGGGGGTTGCCGGTACATGCTGGGAGGATGGTAAGGGAGCATGTAGTGGGGGGGGATCATTTACACGGAGGCGGATTGAGAGAGGAAAACAGGCAATTAGGATGGTGCCAAGGTAGGGTTACAGCAATGAAGGTTAATTGAGTTAGGCAGTGCCAGGAGCTCAGCTGCATGTAGGCAGGGCTGTGGTTGCTGTAATAATAAATGGGGTTGGAAACAGAAGCTCCCAACACTACCTTTACTCGGGTTAAGGTGTTTTTGCTGGAGGAGAGTGTTTGTGGTTTGCTGTTCATGGAATAAATCATCACTGAACTACATAGCGAAGTGAAGCTGGTGTCTTTATTCACTTAGTTGAGGCAAATCTTCACGACTCATAGGACCGGCTGAGACTTGCTTTCTTTTGTTGCTATCACTTCAAACTCAGTAAAAGTACCTTTTCTCTACAACAATGGAGTTGAGGGAGTTCGTTCTTGGGTTTTGAATGAGGCACATCTGACAGTGACCTCCCCATAACAAGACCATCAAAAGACCCTCAACTAACATGACCCACACCTGACCCATCACAAGATTCTCACTGACATGACCCTCACCTGACATGACCTCCCCATCACAAGACCCAATGACCACACAAAGCTCTTCTAAGCAGAAGAACACCAACAGCGACATCCCCTAAATTCTGCTGAAGAATAACAAAACATTCAGAAACCAACCTACAAGCTTGGAGAATGAACCCCTACCCTCAGCCTACATCCAAGCTACAGATATTCACCACTATCGCAAAGACTGACTTAACCAAGTGATGGAAATTTCCTTATTTACAGCCTTACTGGAACGTGGGACCATTAATTTTGCAAAATGTATTCACCATTAATAGGACTTTCATGATCAGAATCCTTCAAAATCCTCTTCTGTCCATCTGACTGCATTGAACATTTTTCTTGCCCTAATGATTTAAAAGAAATAACAGATTACAGATAATCAGAATTGGAAGGGACCTTACAGGTCATCTAGTCCAACCCCCCGCCCAAGTGGGAGATCCTATACCATTTCTGACAAATGGCAGCCCAATCTCTTCTTGAAAGTCTCAAGTGATGACACTCCCATAACTTCCGAGGGCAAGCTGTTCCATTGGTTGATTGTTCTCACTGTCAGAAAGTTTCTCCTTATTTCCAGGTTGAATCTCTCCTTGATCAGTTTCCATCCATTGTTCCTTGTCTGGCCTTCAGGTGCTTTAAAAAATAGTTGGACCCCTTCCTCTCTGTGGCAGCCCCTCAAATATTGGAAGACTGCTATCCTTCTCTTCTCTAGACTAGCCATTCCCAGTTCCTGTAACCATTCTTGATATGTTTTAGCCTCCAGTCCCCTTATCATCCCGGTTGCTCTTCTCTGCACTTTTTCTAGAGTCTCAACATCTTTTTTATAGTGTGGTGACCAAAACTGGATGCAGTACTCTAGGTGTGGTCTTACTAAGGCTTTATAGAGTGGTATTAGTACCTCACTTGATTTTGAGTGTATCCCTGTAGATGAAGCACTTGGAGAAGAGAGATTAGCACCCAATGATTATCCCTACTTTTCCAATCTTCTAAAGTCCGTTTTAAATATACATTTATGACAATGCCTATATGTTTCTTAATTTTATGGGAGGTTAGAATGGATTAAGGTAATAGTTCAGCTAACTAACTAATGTCTTCAATTCCTGGTACTTTTAATTAACTGTCTGATTAGGAAAGCATCAACATAGTGTTTTAATTTTCAAAAGTCTACGTGTTATTCCTTATATTATATGATTTGTCAGCCCTGCATTTTCATAGTTAATTAATTCAATGTCACTGAGTATAGCTTGTACTGATAGTAACAAATGCTTCTTTCTTTTTTTTTAGGCTTAAATAACTCTGATCTTCCAAGGATATCTCAGTCTTTTGATCCTGTCCCTCCTTCTCAATTTTATTTCCCATTATTTAGTCCCAGGAAAAGTTCTTTACTAGATATGAAAACAAATAGCAGGCAGCGAGGGGGCAATATTTGAAACAAGAACAAAGGATTCCTCATTTAAAATTAATGAGACTCTTAAAACAGTGGCACTTTGCAGAGGCACACAAAAGTCTAAAAAGAGTCAGGCTGCTTTAAGGAATAGTAGACAGCTGCTACATTCACGTGAGATTCAAAAGAGATCTTTCAAAGGATTGATGAACTGTGGGTAGTTCTTTATGGGACAGCTCACCCAGGAATGCGGTAAAGTGCCCGTCTGAGAGTCAATTTGGTCTAGTGGTTAAAGCATCAGGCTAGAAACCAGGAGACTGCGAGTTCTAGTCCCACCTTAGGCATGAAAGCTGGCTGGGTGACTTTGGGCCAATCACCAGGAGACTGTGAGTTCTAGTCCTGCCTTAGGCATGAAAGCTGGCTGGGTGACTTTGGGCTAATCACCAGGAGACTGTGAGTTCTAGTTCCGCCTTAGGCATGGAGGCTGGCTGGGTGACTGGGCCAATCACTTGGAGACTGTGAGTTCTAGTCCCGCCTTAGGCATGAAAGCTGGCTGGGTGACTTTGGGCCAATCACCAGGAGACTGGAGTTCTAGTCCCACCTTAGGCATGAAAGCTGGCTGGGTGACTTTGGGCCAATCACCAGGAGACTGTGAGTTCTAGTCCCGCCTTAGGCATGAAAGCTGGCTGGGTGACTTTGGGCCAATCGCCAGGAGACTGGGAGTTCTAGTCCCACCTTTGGCTTGAAAGCTGGCTGGGTGACTTTGGGCCAGTCACCAGGAGACAGTGAGTTCTAGTCCCGCCTTAGGCATGAAAGCTGGCTGGGTGACTTTGGGCCAATCACCAGGAGACTGTGAGTTCTAGTCCCACCTTAGCCATGAAATCCGGCTTTGGGCCACTCACTCTCTCTCAACCCAACCCACTGTACTGCGTTGTGAGGAAAATCAGAAGAGGTAGGAAGAAGATGGATGTTTACCACCTTGAGTTATTTATAATAAATCTGATATAAAAACCCCCATGTAAATCAAATCCTAAATAACTGTGACACCCCCTCCCCAATAGTAATAAATGTACATGAACTTCCATGGGTGCAGAGAGGATTAAAAGTTTAACAATTATGTTATACTTTGATAAAACAATCTGGCTTAAAGCTGTAGCATATGAGCTGTCAAGACAGGGGAACTGTAAAAAAAATGGCAGAATATACTCTGAAGGAATTTGTGACTTAATGTAGTCTTTAACCTTTCCAAATATGTATTAAGAATATAAATTCCATTATCTGGATGATAATTCTCGCTGTGTGCTGCTTGAAATCCTTTCTGAGAAAGAATATATGGAAGTCTCAAGATGTTCCAAGTTAGACCTAAATGGATTGCTTCTGGCTAGATATATAATTATCTGGGGAAATTGTCTTCACCACCACCAGTGATTAAAGTTAATCCTAATCCATTCATATTGTATCTTAGTAAATGATGGCTTTTTTCACATTAATGAAAGTTATCTTCAGAGGGCTCTGAGGTAACTTGTTCTATTTTTGCATTTTTGGATTTGAGCCTGAGGAGCAATAGGTGACTGTGCTTTTAGTTCATCTTTTAGAAGCAGACAGAAAAAAAAACCCTTTACAACCATTTTTAGAAAGTAAATTTGAAATTTTAATCCATCTTGGAAATCTCACCCAAGAAACAATTTTCATATCAGGTATGTCATAATTTTCGACTGCAACAGAATCTGGTTGATATGGTGTGACCAAACTTAAGTGCAGAAGTTTGTAAGTATAGACTGGGTGAAACCTGACTTAATAGCAGTAAGTGTGAGAGGCATCTCGGAGTCTTAGTGGATAACCAAGTTAAATATGAACCAGTAGTGTGTAGTGGCAGCCAAAAAAGTCAATACAATCCTAAACTGCATTATCAAAGGGATACAGTCAAGATCAAGGGAAGTACTAATACCACTCTATAAAGCCTTAGTAAGACCACACCTAGAATACTACATTCAGTTTTGGTCACCACATTATAAAAAAGATGTTGAGACTCTAGAAAAAGTGCAGAGAAGAGCAACCAGGTTGATTAGGGGACTGGAGACTAAAATATATGAAGAACGGTTACAGGAACTGGGCATGGCTAGTCTAGGGAAGAGAAGGACCAGGGGAGACATGATAGCACTGTTCCAATATTTGAGGGGCTGCCACAGAGAGGAAGGGGTCGATCTATTTTCTAAAGCACCCGAAGGCCAGACAAGGAACAATGGATGGAAACTGATCAAGGAGAGATTCAACTAGAAATAAGGAGAAATTTTCTGACAGTGCGAACAATCAATCCATGGAACAGCTTTGCCTTCAGAAGTTGTGGGAGCTTCATCACTAGGGGGTTTCAAGAAGAGACTGGACAGCCATTTGTCAGAAATTGTGTAGGGTCTCCTGCTTGGGCAAGGGTTGGACTAGATGACCCACAATGTCCCTTCCAACTCTGTTAATCTGTTAGAAAAAAGTACAGAAAACAAATGTTATGGACTTCTAAAAGAAATAAAATCATCTCCCAGCTATATTTTAAGATGAAATTCATAGTTATTTACATTGCTAAAAGGGAACAACACATTTTATTCTCTAAAGTATGTTTCTAGAATTAGGGTTGGGCTGGGGGTAGGAATAGGAGTAGAGTTATTCCATACCTGCATACTTACATACGCATCATTCTATTTCCTTCTGGAGTGAGCTATATAATGTGCAGGACAGTAAATGATCCAGTTTTAAACACTTAATTCAGGGTCGGTTTATTACTTTAGAGAGCAGCACTCTGTACAATGCACTCTCCTTTCTTGTCAAACATCTTTTCTGAACATCAGTAATTGCATGATTCTCTGTTTATTAGTTCTCAGGGTCACGTGGTTGGCTATTACTGAACATTGCTGTGCTCAACAAATGTTTGCTCTGCTCCAGCAGGGTAATTTTTCCATGTTCTTAAAATGCCACAACAATTTTGCTTATTAAAGAGCCCAGTGCAAAGAGGATGTTAAATATACATGACAGCATTTTATTTTTCCAGGTCTAATTACCCGCACAAAAAATGGATTAATCAGTTTTAAAGGGAAGCACAACACCCATCTCAGCGACAACCAGAATGCAAAGAGCTACTTTTAGAATGCACTGTAGCTCAAAGTTGGAAGTGTTGGGTTAATATACTGTATTTTATTTGGGGTACTATAATAGGCTGCAGATGTTTAACCAATCAGTAGATGGCAACAAAGAAATGGGGGGAAAAAAACCCTCTTAACTCTTTGCTGCCATCTAGTGAATGGGTGTATTCATGACTTATTGCCTTATGAAGGGGCTTATGCAGCCTTGTGATGCTATCAGCCAGTGATGGCTAACCTTTTTGGCACCAAGTGCCTAAAGCACTCGTGTGTGAATCCCCAAAATGCAATGCAAGTGCGCGCCCCACGCATGCACCCTGCTCTCCTACGCATTTGTGTGTAACCCCCCCCCCGCACATGCGCCCCATGCCTGCACATGCCCGCATGACCCATGTTTGTGTCCCACGCATGCACATGTCATCCCATGCATGCCCCACCCCCCACACATGTGCAGCAGAGACCAGAAGACCAGCTGGCCAGCGGGAGGCATGCGGGCTCATGCGTGGTGGAGCCTACCTGGGGCAACAGCTCGCCTGCCCAGAGAGAGGGCTCTGGGTGCCACCTCTGGCACAGGTGCCATAGGTTCGCCATCAAGCGATAAGCTATTCTGTTGGGGATCTTCAGCCTCAGAAGGATCCCCCATGATGATCATAGAGGAAGGGTCTCACTAAATACAAACCACTGGAGAAGGAAAGAGCAATCCACTTCAGCATTTCGCCAAGGAAATGAAATAAGCAAGCAGGACAGGTGAACATGACATGGAGGAAGAGTCCTCTAGGAAGTAAGATATCCAGTGAGTTATTCAATCAGAAGGGAAGGACCTTGGAGGTCTTTTAGTCCAACCTCCTGGTCAAGCAGAAGACCCTATGCCATTTCAGATAGGTGGCTGTCCAGTCTTTTCTTTAAAAACTTCCAGTGATGAAGCCCCTACAGCTTCTGAAGAGCACAGAGCATAGAATGAAAGGAGTAGAGAGAATGGCCTTGACAGACAGAGAAGATCCATTAGCAAGGCAATGTTCAGATAAACGTGGGGTTGAGACCATACCAAGAGAGAGATTTATTGACATAACTGAGACAAAAATCCAATCTGAATTGGTCACTGAGACCAAACATTTATTCTTCCAAGCTTTGGAGGTTGTGCTGGAACCCATCATCAGGAAACTCCCATTTCTCCAGAATACATGCGCTGGACTGTTCTATGCATTGTATTTATTTGGTTGCATGTAGCTTTAAGTTGTTAACTAGGCTTAACTGAGACAGTGCCTCCCCGCCCGAATGTATATGAACGTAAAAGAGGGAGTTGGGAAAACACATTCAGACTCACAAGACTCTCTTGTTATAATAACAGTAGCCCTAGGCCCACACAATGTCTGTTTTTAGTCTGTTCTACTTTACAGGGCTGACAGGTGGGGCTGGTGCTTTTTCATGCAGCTCGATTAAATTCAGAAAGACATTCAACTGCTGATGTACCCAAAGATAAAAGAAATGTTCAATGGCTGCAGAGATATCTATACCACTGTTATAAGGAATGTCAGAATGATGAACAGAGACAAACTTGTGTTCCTGGGGCAGAAATGTAAAACTGAACATTGATGCACCCTGGGGATGTTTTGCTAGTTGTCTGTGGGAAAACATAGCGTTGCAGATATGTCAACGGTGGAGACACTAAGATTATAGTCCTCTTGGTTTCATACCTCCTGTCCTGTTCACAATGAGGATGGCAATCACTCAGCCAGTAGATTTCAATTCCTGCTTTGATCTTCAGCACAGGGTAGGATTGCTCTGTCTTTGTAATATGAATTGCCATGGATCCGGAATCATACCAGAGGTGGTATTCAGCAGGTTCTGACCAGTTCTGGAGAACCGGTAGTGGAAATTTTGAGTAGTTCAGAGACCCGGCAAATACCACCTCTGACTGGCCCCACCCCCATCTATTCTCTGCCTCCTGTTGATGGGACGTAGATGCCTTTCTACACCTGGAAACCAGAGGTGATATTCAGCAGGTTCTGACCAGTTCTGGAGAACTGGTAGTGGAAATTTTGAGTCATTTGGAGAACCAGCAAATACCACCTCTGGCTGGCCCCAACCCCATTTATTCTCTGCTTCCTGAGTCCCAGCTGATCGGCTGGGTCTTCTTTTGTTGTCCAGCACAGGAGAACAGAGCTGGAAAGCAGGTTAGTGGGGTGGAGAGGGAATGGAGATTTTGTAGTATCTTTCCCCTATCACACCCACCAAGCCACGCCCATCAAGCATGCCATGCCCACCAAGCCATGCCCACAAAACCAGTAGTAAAAATTTTTGTTGAGGTATTCCCCGTTAGGAGAATGAGTGCACTCAGGGAAACATAGTGAGAGTGGTGATGAATAACACGCAACCAGCACACAGATACACTGAATAGTAAAATGTAAGTTTTACTTCCAGTAAATGGGTAAACAAAGTCCAACAAACAGTCCAAATCATACACGGTTAAAGCAGTTAGTATTCAAAACAATCAGTCAAGGGATAATCCAAAAACGAAGTCCTTTTCTTTACCAGTATCATAAACAAAGTTCAGTAAACGGAGTTTGTGAACAGTTGCAAGACTCATAGCAATTCAAGCAGAATGACATTCAGGCAAAAGGCAAAAGGAAATGCAAAAAGAACAAACCAGGTTTCTGGCTCCATCTTATGACCGTTGGAGGAACCTCAGCCAATCACAATTACAGCATTCTCTTAAAGATACAACAGTATTAAATGACTATCTTGGTTTATATATTTCCAACCCAACTGTTAGGTTACTATCATTCCTAATACCAGTAGTAAAAATTTTTGAATCCCCCACTGAATCAAACCACAAGATACTTCTTGCAAATGGCCATACTATACTGAATCAAACCATACTATACTTCTTGCAAATGGCTTCAGCCACAAAGAAGAGGGGGGGTCAACTTATTTTCCAAAGCATCAGAAGGCAAAATGAGGAAACAATGGGAATTAATCAAAGAGAGAAGCAACTTAGAACTAAGGAGAAATTTCCTGACAGAAAGAACAATCAACCAGTGGAACAGCTTGCCTTCATAAGTTGTTGATGGCCCATCACTGGAACCTTTTTAAAAGAGATGGGACAATGTACACGATGTTATTCTTCATATCAAGTCCTAGCTTTTCTTTCTGCCTCCAATCCTCATCACAAGCTGTTTAGCACCTTTTATCAAGCACAATCATGCAGGATCTGATATTTTCTCTCTCTTCCTTGGAACTCATTTTTTCACACTCTCTGGCTGGGAAAATGCTCTGGAATATTCCAAAACATGTCTCCCTCCTAACCCCATAGAATTCCAAGGGATGGTTATAATCTTTATTTGTTTATTTAATTTATATGTCCATCTCACTATTAAAAGAGACTCAAGGTGACTAAATTATTATTGTGGTTCATCGCACAGTCAGCCAAATGTTCAGACTGGATTTGGCATTTTTGTCTGCCTATCGAGTCCTTCCCAAGAACCTGAGATAAGCAGATGTGGATGATTGATGCTATTGTGGGAAGCCCCCCTCCTAGAAAAATGAAATATTTTGAGTAATATTTAAAAAAAGACAGAATATTATATTTCCCTAAATGAGAAATGGAGAAACATGTTTTTTAGAGGCAGAAACAGCCCCAGTCTCCTTGCCCACAAGCAGAAACTGAGGAGGCACCTTTTAGAAATGCAGATTTTGGTAATCCATTCAAGACAGGATATTTTGAAACTTGCAGCAAAGTCTGAAGAAAGGCAGAATGGTAGGATTAGAAGCAAGTCCCTTCACTCAAGATCTAAAGCAGGATGAAAGCCATTAAGGCACAATAGGAATTGCCCAACACCCTTTCAGAACACAAGCCCCTTCATTGCATCACCCCAGAGCAGTCCAAACTTCAACCAAACTTAGCTCAGACAAACACCTAAGATTTGCATTTCCTGTTTTGCCTACAGAGCCATCTATGACCCCTACATAACCCCTACATGACCCCATAGGAATCTGACAACAGAGCCAATAGAATTCATGTTCTTGCACTGTTCTGACCAAGGCTTCCTAAACCGTAATTATGCACACACTTATTTTAAAAACAAAACTTATTTTATTGTAACACTGGGAATTGTTTTCATTCCCAGACGGAATTAATCTCAAACAATCCCCCGAGATAAGCACACACCTTTTCTTTGAAGCGCTGCCAAAAACAGAAGAATCAAATGAACTAGAAAAAAAAACCAACCGAAGTACAAAAAAAACCAACCAAAGTACAAAAAAACCCAACCGAAGTACAAAAAAAAACCAACCGAAGTACAAAAAAAACCAACCGAAGTACAAAGAGCTTCAAGAATGAATCTGAACCCATCAAACTACTTTGCTTCCTGCAAAGGTTTTGTCATCTTGGCCTCACCTTTATACCTTATGGGAGGGGCAATCACCTCCCAGCCTTACTCCTGAGTCGTCCCTTCGGCTGCTCTCTCCTTCTAGCAGCTCTGCACACATGCGCACTGGGAACAGGCTCCCCTGGGTCCTCTGCCTCGCAGCTGCCAGACTCCGAAGCCTCCAGAGGCAGCACCCCACTCCCAGATGGTCCTGATCCCATCTCTACATCGTCGCAGGACCCTCGTCAGAGTCCTCTCTAGACTCCCTGACTGGTCCCTTTTCTTCCCCACTGTCTGATTCCACTGTTGGCTGCACCAGCTGCCGGCGAACCACAACATGCATAGGAACAGGAACAAGTACAAAGCCCCCCAAAAGGTATAAAAAACCCTCACTCTCAATGCCATTTGGACAGCTGCCCAGAACCACAAACCCAGGTGGTTCTGCTTCATCAATAAACCATCTTTCCAATCAGTCTCAAGGTTCCCAGTATCTTTCTCCCAGCTTGGAACTGAACCAGATGGATTTTTCTTCCCACACTATTTTTATATATGCAATATATAATATTACAAAGAAGTAGTGCAAGATTGGAAGACATGGAGAGACCTGGCCCATAAAATCACCAAGAGTCAGACACAGCTGAATGGATAACATCATCATCATCATCACCACACCATCATCAGTCTTACTAGCACTGTTGATGTTACCAGTGGTGGGATTCCAAAAAAATTACTACCAGTTCTGTGGGCGTGGCTTGGTGAGCAGGGAAGGATACTGCAAAATCCCCATTCCCTCCCCACCCCACTAACCTGCTTTCCAGCTCCGTTCTCCTGTACAGGGCAACAAAAGAAGACACAGCCAATCAGCTGGGACTCGGGAGGCAGAGAACAGATGGGGAGAGGGCCAGTCAGAGGTGGTATTTGCCGGTTCTCTGAACTACTCAAAATTTCCGTTACTGGTTCCCCAGAACTGGTCAGAACCTGCTGAATACCACCTCTGGATATTACCTACTTTGGGTAATGAAACATCTGCAAGAAAACAATCACGCTCAGAGAACACCAAGGACATCTCATTTCATCTCTAAGCTACAGACATTTTTCTTTATTGGCATCATCATGTAATATTATTTGGGGGATTGGTCTGGAAGGTCCCTTCCAACCCCATGATTCTATGATTTTGGTACATTTATTAGATCATTCAAATGGCAGACAAAGCTGTTCTTGAAAATAATTGTATTGACCATGGTGCCAATGTTTTTAGGATTAAATAATATGATTTATAATATTTAAAGCACTATGTTGGAAAGAACGAGAAGCATCTGTCAGATTGGAAAGCTGCACAGATTTCAAATTTCAGGAATTGATAATGTTTGGCATTCTGCTTCAGAAAATTATAGAATACATGACAGGCATCTGATGCAAGTCTTATTTTCTGCATTTGAATAAGATCAGCACTTCTCTTTTATTTCATGGCTTTAGTGCTATGATTTGCAAGTTTTCCCTAAAAAGGTTCATGAATTATTTCTTCGTTTATTCCAAAACTACAATGCTCATTCCCCCAAAATAGAGGAAGGCAATGGAAACACAACCCATTTTCCTATCTATCCCACAAAGAAGCTAGCATGCTAAAATTAGATTTGTAATATCTGGATTGCATACTAGAAATTCAGATAAATGCTAGGCACAGCAATAAGTTAGAATATTCTTCATTTCTTTCTGCCCTCTGTTAGTCATCTCGAGTTTGTATAGAAGTACTAAAATAGATAATCTTGTTAAACATATTTGTGTCCTTTTTTTAGGAACAGTAAATTAATTTGGTACAAAAGGAAAATGCCTATAACTCTGTATATCGATTTCAAATATTCTGTCCTAGATCCGATGCAGAGGGATCCACATCTCGGCGAATTTGCATTTTTCAATTAAAGTTAGAATCAACATCCATAATGGTTCGCTTCTATCACTCAAAATATATCTCCAAGTTTCTTGAGAATTAACTCTTTTAGCTGCAGATTACTGTTTTCTTTTGACATTATTTTCCTTTTCTCTATTTTGCACACACGAAGATTAGCAGTGTCTAAAATCCCAACGGACAGTGTTGGAAGAAATATCCACCTGATTCAGTTCCAAGTGGGGAGAAAGACACTGGAAACATGGATGCCGGGGTGGGAGTCTACCGGTTTGGACCAGTTTGATCTAACCCCTTGCTCTGAAGATCAGGTGTCTCCAAACCAGATCGCTGCGACGAGTACCCCTGCTCTTTCCTGTCCTTTACTTCCTTTGTTTAGAGCACAGCTGATTCACGCAGCAGAATGGTTTGCCACACCTCAGCTGTTTTCACTCTCCCAAGAACAGTCTTTAGTGGAGGACATTCAATCCAAAAACAAAGTACATACAAACTGTAAATAAAAATCCACACAAATCATGCTGCAGTAATTAACTTGACAAGAATTGCAGACTTGAAAGGCCAGCAAGACACAGTGGAGAAGATACCAGGAACCAAGATAAGCCTTGACAATACCAGATAATTCATGATTTGCTCTCAATAGTTGGCTGTGCACAACTCCCCTTTTTAAACACTGTGTTCCCAGCTGCAGCTAATGAAGGGAATCAGGACCCTTTCCTTCCACATAAGCCACACAATCATGTTGCTCCCTTCTCCGTTCCTCCCTGCGTGCCCTAGGATGAAGAGGGGATGGGCCTGAATTCCCTCTGCCTTGTTCTACCTCTCCCCTTCTCTGCCCAGCTGGACTTTGCCCTTCCCCAGTTTCTTCGACAGCCAACGGAGCCACACTCCCACTCCCTGTCAGCTGCTGGACCTCCCCCTCCAAATCAGATTCTGACAGGGGCATGACACCAACCTTGGCAACTTTAAGACTTGTGAACTTCAACTCCCAGAATCCCTCAGCCAGCAAAGCTTGGAGTTGATATCCACAAGTCTTAAAGTTGTCAAGGTTGGAGACCCCTGCCTTAAAAGCTACTTAGGACCCGATTCTGAAGTTTCAATGGCTGCTTCCCCCCCCCTGCAGTCATGTGACTGCATTTTAGGCAAAGCAACCCACCAACATTTACAGTCATTTTCAGCATCCTGCAGCCACATGACCTTAATTTACATCATTGTTGCCTAAAACCAGAGTTGATTTCCAGTTTTTTGATTTCCAGTTTTCAGCAAAAATGCCCCACAGGGAACAATTAACAACCATAACATTCACTTTATGACTGGTGCAAAAAAAGGTCATAAAATCAGGTGAGGTGCAATGATTAGAATGCAGTGTTGCAGGTTGACTCTGCCCACTGCTAGGAGGTTGATCCTGACCAGCTCAAAGCTGACTCATCCTTCCATCCTTCCGAAGTCAGTAAAATGAGGATCCAGATTGTTGGGGGGGAATGTATGCTGGTTCTGTAAACCACTTAGAGAGGGCTGTAAAGAACTATGGAGAGGTATATGAATCTAAGTGCTATTGTTAGGTGAGGACTCATTTTAAAACTGTCTCAACTTATGACTATAATGGGCCGGGGCTCCATTATGGCTGTAAGTTGCGGATTACTTATAATTTTGTTTTATTGCAGTTTTATTAGAAATGGAAAGATTGTTCCCTTAGCCTTTTTCTCCAACCTTTAAACTTTCAGGCCTGTGCAACGGCATCTCCCAGAATGTGCGGAAACATTTACATATATATTCAGACTACTTAAAGTGTGTATATCTTGAATCCAAGAACAGTTGGACAAGTATTTGTTTAAAAAAAGCAAAACAGCTTTCTGTAGTCATGGAAACAGATGAATTCGTACTTGCAAAAGAAGAATGGGTGAAAAGAAATGAAGATGGAGGAGATAATTCTAAGGATTCTGAAGGGAATTGTCCATTCCACTTGAATGCCGGATGATTTTTAGTGATTCAAATGGGTAGCATCTTCTGTAGAGAAGAGGCCACATTCCTATAATCTTCTTGGAAGCTCCAGTTATCTACTAGCAACTCAGCCAGAAAGCAATTTTAGTAAATTATCTCTAAACAGACAGACCCACGTCTGTTATCCTTTCCCATGTTCTTCCTTGCCTAAATAATAGCACCTTCTCTGGACCAGAACAAAACTGGATTGTTCAGAGATTGGATTTCAACAAAAAAATATGTAGCTTTCAGACAGGGGTGGGGCTGCTGGGGGTTCGCAGGGGTTCAGGAGATCCTCTAGCTAAGATTCTGCACAGTTCGGAGAACCTCAAAATCCCACTCCTGGCTGGCCACCCCCTCCCCCGCTGTACCTGTTAAGTTCGGTCGGTGGGTCCCAAGGATAGACGAGGCATGAGTAGTGAACAACAGCTCTTTATTAAGCAGATAGATTCTGAGACAAAACCCCAGCGCGCGGCAGCTCTTCTTATAGAGCTGGCCACGGCTAGGCAGCCAATGACAACTCTTTGAGTTTGCCGCGCTTGGTTTTAGCCAATCGCGGCAAACCCTGTATGAGCCAATCAGGAATGTTCAAGCCGTCCAATCACGATCCGGCTTGTCTGGACCAATAGGAACGCAGGGTTTCAAGCCTGCTAATATGGAACAGTACCCCTTTCAGGAGTCCCCAAGTGGCCTGTTTTGGATGCAGGTAAGTGCAGGGCATGCAAGGAGGCGAAAACTGGGCCTCCTGGAAGTCCAGGAAGGCTGGAAATGGGCCTAATTGTAGAATGGAAATGCTCTGGAAATTTCTTTTTCCTGTCCTTAACTCATGCTATTGTATTCTTCTCACACACAACCCATACCTGGGACTGACAGCAGAAAGTCTTTCTTAGCTATGACTGTTATTATCCTTTAAAGTGGGTTTTTTTTTCCATCTTCTCCTGGACCAATTTTTGGAATGGGCAAACTAAATGACTCATTGAATAATTTAACTCAGAGTTCTCATTCAAGGTCCAAAATGACCAGGCTCAAATTATTCCTACTTTGGACACATTATCTAAAGACTCAGTTCTCTGGCGGAAGAGGAAGGAATGAGGAGAAGAGAGAAACTAGCAGTGAAGTAGAAGGACTCAATTATGATAGTGATGGATGCAGCATTAGAAGACCTGAAAAACCAGCCAGGTTAGGAATAAATCTGTGAGGTAACTAAGAGTTGACAATGACTTGATGGCTTGATGATTATCTGAATGAGGATGTGGTCAGAAATTAAGGCAAGAGATTGTAAAGCGATTAGGAAAGTAACAGCAAGAGGGGTAGACATAAACAACCAACAGATGACACAAGTTCATGAATGACTTTTCTTATAAGGGAAAGCTCAGTCCAGACTGCAAAAAGCTCAGGAAACACAGAATCCAAGTCATTCAAAAATAAAGGTAAAATCCAGTCGTTTCTGACTCTAGGGGGCGATGCTCATCTCCATTTCTTAGCCTAGAGAGCCAGCATTGTCCAAAGACTCTTCTGTGGTCAAGTGGCCAGCATGACTATATGCAGAGGAACGTGAAATGCTGTTACTTTCCCACTGAAGTGGTATCTATTTATCTACTCGCATTTGCAGGCTTTCGAACTGCTAGGTGGGCAGGAGCTGGAGCAAGTAACGAGAGCTCACCCCATCGCGCGGCTCTCGGGTCTCAAACCCGGGCTGCCAACTTTACCGCTCACAAGCTCAGCATCTTTCACTGCTGAGTCATTGCATCTCTTCCATTCAAAGATGCTCTGCTTTAAAGAATCACTCACATTTTATCAAGGACTGTGGGATACTTGTCTGCTTCCTCGTGCCCTCCAGTATCAAGTTTGACATCCATCTTGAAAACTGCAACAGGCATTTCCTTGAAATGATCTTACAACCATACAACAGAAAATAGGAAATTTCAGGAAGGACTGCAAAGGAGCCATTTCTGCCCCTCCAAATCCTACAAAGGTGCATTTTGGAGAAAAAATATACAAGTCCTCTGTGCTCTTAAATAGATTGATTAATGTATGCCTGGTTATTTATTTTAATAAAAGCAGAACCTGAACCAAACTCTGGAAATCTGCTCTGTGAAAATGGGCAACATATCAGATTTATGTCAAAATGTACATCATGACCAATGATCCTCTGGGAAGTTTGCACTTGAGGTACTGTAGATGGGTTTTAAACTAAATAGTTTCAGAAGCCCCAAAGTTGCCTTTTTCAAAAGGCAAGTAAGTGGACTTTCTTGGTTTATTTATTTTTTCTTTGAAAATGTTCTCATTCAAGAAGCTTCTTCAATTCAACCAAGGAAGTCCAGTTGCCTTTTGCAAAATGCACCTTTGGGACATGGATGATTGAGAATCTCCACAGACGTATAGTTTCGGAACAAAACACAATAACAAAGTAGTGTAGTTCAACACTACCAAGAGTTATACTTGCTTTAAAATATACCACAAATTCTTCCAAGCTCGCCTTATGGGAATGGGGAGATGGCTAAAAACAGAGGTCTCTGGGTCTTTATTCATTCTGTGAGGAGCAGTGATTGCCCATTACTTCTGGACAAAACCACTTAGAGGGAACCATCAACTCATAATCAGGAAAGCATTAATTTCAACATTTGACTGCATTCAAATGTCCCCAAAATGTCTTGGAGTCATTATAGTAAGAGCTAATTCATTATATTCTGAATATGCTTCCAAGTGCTATTTTTGGAGAGAGAAAGCTGAACTAGATGGACTTTTGTTCTGGCCTCACTGAATTTAGGCAATTTGTCAGTTTCATGAATATATTAACTCATAGCTCATTAAACAATGTCTCATTAAATTAAAATCCATTAAATCAACCATATGATGGTGTAAAATTTTCATGTTATAGGCACGGAAATAAGACTTCACTCCTGAGAATGATGTTTATTTATTTATTAAGTTTATAAGCCTGTTTTTTTGTCTGAGGGCTCAAGTTGGCGAACCCATATCCAACTATCTTGTAGGATGGATTAGGATGAGACTGATGGTCACACTCAATGACCTTTGTTATTCAAGCAGGGGCGGGTTTCTACCAGTTCTGTCCACCTCTGTAGAACTGGTAGCTCTGAAGAGCAGCAGACATAGAACCGGTTCTATATCTGCTGATGTTTTTGCCCACCTGCCCACCTGGGCTCTTACCTGATCTTTATTTCCTGATTTTTCAACTTCAGCTGCCGAACGAGGTACAGTTGCAGTTAAAAAAGCAGGAAAAGAGGGCTGTTTCAAAGGCTGCTTCTCAGCACGCAGTGTGCTAATGACGATTAACAGCCGTGCGGCTCACAGCAGGCAGGGAAGCTCGTAAATCCCGAACTGGTAGTTAACCCTGTCACATCCCACCCCTGTATTCAAGTAAAACCTCTATTGGATCTTCCCAGTCCAAGGGCAATATTTTAAACAAAGCACTAGTCAACTAGCAATAGAAATAGTACTTAGACTTATATACCGCTTCATAATGCTTTTACACCTATCTCTAAATGGTTTACAGAGTCAACATAGTCAGTGGTGGGATTCAAATAATTTAGCAACCAGTTCGCCCAGGGACAGGTTGGCTGTTGTGAGAGGTATGGCCCATCCCGATCCTCCAGCTTTGCTGCACATGCGGGACGAACCTCCCGCAACAGCTAACCTGACCCTGGGTGAACTGGTTGTTAAATTATCCCCCTCCCCACTATCAAAGTGGATCCTGGTGCTGCGCTGTGCTACAATGGAGAAATGGGCAACAGAGTGGCTGGCATGAAGGAAGGAGGAGGAGCAGGGAGAAGAAAAAGGGAAAGCGGCCTTCTCCTTCCCTCGCGTCGGCCACTCCAGTGCCCGTTTCTCCATTGCAGCACAGCACAGTGCCCAGGATCCACTTTGATAGCCAGGGTGGGTGCGGGTAATTTAACAACCTGTTCACCTGAACCAGTGTGAACCGGCTGAATCCCTCCCCCCCCTCACTGAGCATATCGCTCCCAACAATATGGGTCATCATTTTACCAACTTTGGAAGGATGGAAGGCTGAGTCAAACTTGAACCGGTCAGGATCAAACTAATGAACGGCAGGCAACTGGCAGGCAGCAGAAGTAGCCTGCAGTACTGCATTCTAACCAGTGCACCACCATGGTTCATTGGGAAGGAGGGCAAGAGTCGGGTTCCATTCCTCATGACTGTCTACAGAAATGGTAACCATCTTGGCCTGTCTTTAGGCTCGTGGTGAAGGTAGTCTGAATTCAAATAACTTCAGGTGGGTTATTTTGCATGATGACACCATTGTGTCTTATAACAGATGCCTACCTATTACTTACATGGAACAGTTCTAAAATATAAGAGGCTGCATATAAACCGGATAATTGTACAAAGTAGCATTTTAAAGGGTTTTCCTAGTAGAGGAAAAGGTTGACAGGTAATAAAAGCTTAAGCTGCTCTACCTCCAATTAAAGCTTCTGGGTTACTGTATTTAGAAGCAACTTTTAACCTAAATGTTTTTTAAAGAAAATGAAAAAATGCCACTCACATACCACCTGGCACAGTTTCCCGATCTTGCTCTTTCCATATCCATTGGGAAATTGGTTAATTGCAGTCAGAACACATTTGGAAAGCATCGGGTTAGGAAAAGTTGAACACGATCCTGGGTATAAAAAGCAATTGAGTCAGAGTAAAAAGTTGTGTAATGTATTTTTGAATACCAAGCTGTCAAACCATCAATTTCAACATGTCCGTTATCCTGTCTTTAGATGCAATTTCAATGGCAAAACCTTACCCTAATTCAGTTATTTGGTTGATGAGATCCTATTTACCGTTCATAGGTCTTCAGTTTTAAAGGCTAAAATATAAGCTTGTGTTGAAAGTACAAATGTCTGGCAGTTATTGTATTAATAACTTTTTTCTGTTATGTATGTTTTTTTCCAGTAGTCTATCAGGGCAACCTGGTCTATCCAAATATGGGATGAAGCATACTGCTTCCACTTTCACCTTTCAGCCCCAATCCAGGAGCCTTCGCAGGCAGTCGTTGTTCGCGACAAACTATTTTTGTGCTGAATTTATATTTACCGACAAAAAAATAAGGGAGACTAGTATAGATACGAAAAATTTAATAATTCTAAATTCTTCAACCTCCAACATCTCTCTTGATATTTGATAGGACAATTTGATAGAATATGACTTTCATTTTGAAGTGGTTTTAGGCCTAAGTGCAGGGGTGGGATTCTACCAGTTCGCATCTATTCGCTAGAACTGGCTGTTAACATACTAAGCAGTTCGGAGAACTGGTTGTTAGAAGAAATTATTGGCCTAATCCTGTAAGGAAGGCAGGAAGGAAACATTCTGGTGTTGCTTACAGAAACTGCCCCTCCGTTAACCCTAATTACATTCTTGGCAGGACTAGACTTTCTGTCTCAAGAACGTCTCAAGAATTTTTTTCCCCCTCCTTTGCTGGTACTTTGCTTGTGTGGAGTGACCATTTAAAGTTACAATGGCACTGAAAAAAGTGACTTATGACCCTTTTTCACACTTACGACTGTTGCAGCATCCCCACAGTCATGAGAGGCCAGGCGAGGAGATGCGTGCCTCGATGTGAGTGATATTGAGTTGACCACACCCAGCCAATAACATGACCACCAAGCCATGTCCACCCAGTCACATGACCACCAAGCCACGCCCACCACCTAACCCACGCCCACAGAACTAGTTGTTAAAATTTTTGAATCCCACCCCTGCCTAAGTGTGATATTGATATTACTTGGAAACAGGAATTAGATTTCTGCCCATAAATAGAGATACTGTTATACTTAATTATTTCAAGAAAAATAGTATATAAATAATTTCAGAAAAATATGTAAATATCTTCTTGTGGGAACAGCCCCTGAAAAAGCTATTAGTTCCAATTATCATGAAAGAGAAGATTATAACATTTGAAAAATAATAATTTCAGAGATTAGTATTTCTTCCTCCAAATAATTATCTAGAAGACAATGAAAAATGGGTCCTGTGTAGCCTACTACATTATCTGTCAGAATATTTTATAATACATTCATTCTAAGTTAATCAATTGTATAAAAACAAGTTCCCCAGCTCTGCTTCTGTTTTTCCCATTCCACTGAAGCAAGATTTGAAGCTCTAATAATAATTTCAGTATTCAAAGTTACATGAAAAGAAGGGAGATGATATCATTCTAGCAATGTAGCCAAGGCGATATTTTGAAATATCCCCAGAGAAGGTTTTAAGGCTTCACAACTTTCAATTCTCAACTGTGATAGCCAAGCTAATTGTGTGCAACAAGGAAATTATTTTTCCCTCTGCCTTAGAATTATTATATTTTAACTTTTCAAAAGAACTCTTCTCATTTTACTGTGAAATAACCCATCTGGTGCTGATAAGGAATGATTCAGGATATTAAAACAGGGCACCCAGATCTGAGCTACAAAAATGCAGATGGTAGATGGCAAACAAAAAACCTAGTTAAAGAATATATTCAGTTCGCTTTCCCTTATGCAGAGGAAAGAAAGATTCGAGACTGCAAATAAAACAACATAGGATTGTGCTCCCTTAGAAACAAAAATGGCTTATAATATTATTACTATTGCAAAGTCTATTGTAGGGGGAGCACAGCAACTCATGTTTGGGAGACAAGCACCACACTATTGGGTGAGCTCCTGCTACTTGCTCTAGCTCCTGCCAATCCAGCAGTTCAACAGTGTGCAAATGCAAGTAGATAAATAGGTACCACTTCCGTGGGAAAGTAATAGTGCTCTGTGACATCATGCTGGCCACATGGCTGCAGGAAATATGACTTCAGCAACAGAGTGGTCAATGTCTGGAATACTCTACCTGTGGTTTCTTCCCCAAACCCCAAAAACTTTAACCTTAGACTGTCTGCTATTGACCTCACCCCTTTCCTAAGAGGTCTCTAGGGGGCATGCATAAGCGCACCAACGTGCCTACCATCCCTGTCCTATTGTTTCTTTTATTTATTTATTTAAAAACTATGTTTTTACTTATACCTATTATCTTGCAAGCAATTGACAAAATAAATAAAAATAAATAAATGGCTTCAGACAGTGCTGGGTCAATGGCCTTGAAACAAAGATGAGCACTACATTCGGTAGTCAGCAACGACCAGTTGAGCAAAATCCACAAGGACTCCTGTACCTTTTCATACAGTCTACTGTGGATTGGGCCAATGGTCACATATATAATTTGATTTCATCTGGATAGTTCACCATTTTAGTACTAACATTCTTATATATATTTAGGGATGTATAATATATGTTTATATTTTGGTTGAGGTACCCGGAGAACAGCAGTTGCTCTTTAGGAATTGGTGCACACTGGTAGAAATCCATTAATCAGACAACCCAAAGAACAATTAATAACAGTTATTTTCATTCTTTCCTCTTGCTATCCCAATTAGAGACTGCTTCATTTTATGAATTTCCATTTCACTTAATTAAATTTATTCTTGGCTCAGAACATTGCTGAGTTTTTCCTCTCTAAAAATAGTCCCCATCTCATATTCAGGGCAGTTTTCTCTTCGGCCAGAAGTTGAGGGTGATGAATTGTTTAATGCTCTCGAAAGAGACTTTAAGATAGATGGATATATACTGCGTGGCATATATCTGGTTATTTGTGGAACTATCTCCTGTTACTTTGCTCATCCTACCAGGTTCCTTAGGGTCCCTTCTAGGAAGCAATGTCATTTAATGGCACCCAGGAGAATGAACCTTTCCTGTTACTGCACCAGTCCTTTTTATGTTGAGGCACTAGAAAAAGTGCAGAGAAGAGCAACAAAGATGATTAGGGGACTTGAGGCTAAAGAATATGAAGAATGGTTGCAGGAATTGGATATGTCTAGTGAAAAGAAGGGCTGGGGTGACATGGTAGCAGTGTTCCAATATCTAAGGATCTGCCACAAAGAAGAGGGGGTTAATCTATTCTCCAAAAAATACCTGAAGGCAGAAAAGAAGCAATGGATTGAAACTAATCAAGGAGAGAGTCAACCCAGAAATAAGGATAAATTTCCACTCAATTAGAACAATTAATCAGTGGAACAGCTTGCCTTCAGATGTTGTAGATGCCCCATCAGTGGAGGTTTTTAAGAAGAGATTGGACCACCATTTGTCTGAAATGATATAGGGCAGGAGTCGCCAACCTGTTGGACCTCAGGGACCACTAAGCTCATAATTTAAATCCCAGGGACTACCAAGTGGTTCTGTGGGTGTGGCCTAATTTGTGGGTGTGGCTTGGTGGTCATGTGACTGGCTGGGCATGGCTTGTATGTAAATATTATTTATATAAATATTGTTTTTTTATTAAAAAAGAGCAACTTTTACTCAAAATCAGGCAAAGCAGGCAAGCAGATTGAGTTGCTCACAGAATCACAGATTCATTTAGATATCTATCTATCTGCCATCGGCTAGTTCAGTCTGTCACATAAAATTTGCTTGCAAGCAAATTCATAAAATTTGCTAGCAAGCAAACTCACAAAATTAACTCACAACACACCATGTGTTTAAATATTGGATTTTTTATTTAAAAAAGAGCAACTTTTACCCAAAATCAGCAAAACAGGCAGGCACATTGAGTTGCTCACAGAATCATTCAGTGATCTATCTATCTGCCATCGGTTAACTCAGTCTGTCACATAAAATTTGCTTGCCATGGGTCTGCACTGAATAATAGAAACTTCAGTCCTAAGGGAGGTTCAGCTATGCTTAAAAGCAGAGCTGAAGATCTAAAGACTAGCTAGAAAGCAAGAAATCCAACCATTTCCTGCTTCCTAGCTAATCTAAATCTCAATTCCCACAGGCCATGTGGACTGCAGAGCCTTGTGTTTCTGCGCAGCCTGGATTAATTGCTTTGGGGGGGAGTGCTCTGGTGGTGAAATTTCTCTGCGGCCCACCAAAATTTTCTCATGGCCCACCGGTGGGTGACCGCTGATATAGGGTATCCTGCTTGAGCAGGGGTAAGTGTAGAAGACCTCCAAGGTCCCTTCCAACTCTGATTCTGTTATAGCTTTGGAATGACTTCCTCAGTCCTAAGATTTAGGTGACATTAGCCCTATTAGCCTTCACAGAACTGTAAAGATCTTGGTTCTTTGCATGTATCAAACCAAGATGATAGATGAACTTGTTCTAGTGTGAGAATGAATGGTTTCTCTACATTATTTTGTCTCTGTGTTGATTATGTTTTGTTACATTGGTTTTGTAAAGGAAATGTTCACTCATAGTACATATTATTTTGTTAGATTTCCTTCTCAGAAATTGTGTGATATACTCCTCGCCCATCAAATATATCCAAATTTTACCCCTTTGACATGGGATTATTATAGGCTTCCTATTGGAGCAGCAAATATAGAGACAGCCTCTAGAGGGCAGCAGAAAGACAATGGGTGTGGTAATATAACCTATTGATCATTTTATCATTTTCTGTAAGGCCTTTGTATAACTAGCAGTAAGTCTAGGGAGATGTGGGCATTCTTGGTGGGGGTAGGAGTATCTTTGCTCAGAGTGCCTCATCCTGTTTTGATTCTGCCAGTTTAGAAGGAACAGGAAAATGGGTGAAAGTTCAAGGTACACAGTTGTGCTTTCTCATGGGACTTTCCAAACTTTCCCATGAGACTTTCTGTGGCTGTATGATCTCATCCTAGCAAGGTAACATCTGGGACTTTCCAAGATTGTGTGTTCTCATGCTGGTGAAGTAATCTCCTGTTGAGGTCATTGTTTTCTGAATATGCATACTGTATATTTTGCTTGTGTTTTTCTCAATAAATACTGCTACCTGAGTTCTCTCAGGGTTGACATTTCTCAGAGACAGTTCCCTGTGTCTCATTTCAAATGTCAATCCACCATAAATGGTGACCCCGACGTGATAGCTGGAAGGCTATACGTTCCCGCATCCTATACTCATCGTCGCGGACGTCGACTGGGCCCTCATCTTCTTCGCTGGACGAAGATAGATTCTTTTCGTGAGTATGGGGGAGATCTCTTGAAGGCTCAGAAAGAGCACATCAGGGAATTGAGAGGGATCATTGGGAATAGTTTTGGATTTGGAATTGGCAGTAGGGGTTGTGCTGTAGGAAAGAAAGAAATTGAGGACTTACTACAGTATGTTTGGAAAAATATTAAGTCATATCCGGAGGGAGGTAGTATTAAAGTAGAGTCCTGGAAAAGATAGGGAAATTTTTGCACGAGGAACCTCGTGCCCTTCTTCAATTTTGTTAACTTGGAGGTGATTATGGATGCGTTAGCTACTTATGAACAACCGCTCCTAGCACCCCCGAAGAAGGTTTGCCGCTTTACCATGCGGTGCGTTTGTTGCCGCCGACGGCACCTCCAGATAAATCTGGGGACTGTCCGGCACTAGAAACACTTTGTCAGAGGATAAGAGTTTACCTTTAAGGGTTCAGGTGGATGCAGTTACTGCAGCTATTCAAGAAGCAAAGAATAGAGGGGAACTATCAGGAGATGATTTGGTGGAGTTTGGAGTAGAAGTTCAACTTAATCCAGTAGAAATTGTCATTGATGCTGCATTAAATCCGCAGCGGAGTGGAACCTTTACCTCTCAGGATTTTGAGGGAAGTTAAGCAAGCAGCAAAAGAATATGGTGTTAGATCGCCATATACTCAGGCATTGTTAGAAGCAGTTGGTTATGGAAATAAAATGATTCGGCTGACTGGAAAGCTCTGTTGAATATGATTTTAACTCCAGCTCAATATTTGGTGTTAGATCAGAAATGGAGACAGCTGGCAGTCAGAGGGAACAGCAAATGTTACCCCAGATCAGCTTTACGGAGCTGGTAATTTTACAACAGTGGAACAACAGAGAGATGGTATGCCTGAGGAAGGGTTCGTTCTTCTCCCACAATTAATTTTCAAGCCGTAGGGGCTCTCCCCTGACCGGCGAAGGTGGTGAGAAGACCTTTACTAACATCAAACAAGGGAACAATGAACCCTATGAAAATTTCATTAGCAGACTGAAATTGGCTATTGAAAGACAAATTGATAATCAATTCGCCCAGAAAGAGTTGCTTTTTAAGTTAGCAGTAGAACAAGCTAACACAGATTGCAAAAGATTTTAAATCCACTTGTAGCAAGTGGAGAGCGAGAAAATCGCATGGATTTGATTAATGCATGTAGGAAGGTTGGGAGTCAGTCTTTTAACATGGAGACTTTAGCTCTGGCTTTACAAACAGGACATGCTCAGAAGGGGAATTGTTTCAATTGTGGGAAGCCTGGACATTTTAAAGCGCAATGTCGGGCTCCTGGAGGAGGTCAAAGTCAGCAGAATAAGAGATCAATGGGACAGGGTGTTCGTCCTAAATCAGTGTGTCCAAAATGTAAGAAAGGATACCATTGGGCATATCAGATGCTCCTACAGTTTTTACTGATGGAGGGAAAGTTTTGGTGCTTGTGTTTGGAAAGATAAATCTGGAATTTGGCATACAAAAGTGACTTCAGAGCAGAAGTCTGCCCAGCAGGCAGAACTTGCTGCTGTAGTTTTGGCTTTTCAAAATTTTCACAATCAGGATTTTAATTTAATAGTGGATTCATTGTATGTGTATAATTTGTTACCCTTTGTAGCAGGTTCTTATTTGTCTCCTGGAATATCACCTGATATTTTAAGATTGCTTTTGCTGTTACAAGGATGTTTGGAGCAGCGTGTGAATGTGTGTTTTGTTGCTCAAATTCCACGCTCAAGACCATGTTGACTAAATTAAATAAAAAGGAGGGAAGCTCCTGGGGCTTCGGCGATTCAAGATCAATTAAATCTAGCTTTATATACTTTAAATTTTTTAAATTTGTCTGGTAACCCCTGCGGCGCGGCCAGCAGGCATTTTTCTTCTCCTTCTACAGATGCGGTGAGACCTCGGGTGTTGGTGCGGTTTCTTCCGGATCCAGCATGGGTTCCTGCTGAGCTGATAACGTGGGGACGTGGTTATGCAGCAGTTGAACATCTTGGTCAAATTCGTTGGGTTCCTGGTCGGTGTGTTCGACCTGATCATTCGCAGGCACCTGTGAAGGAAGTTTCGGAACAGCAGGATGGCGCATCTGTGGTTCCTGATCCTGCTGATTCTGCCTAATCTGTCCTGGGCTGCTCGGGTGCGGAGAGAGCAGCGACAGCATGTTCAGCATGTCGGAGATTTGGGCGATGATTTGTGGACAGATAATAATTACATTAAAGATTTGCGCACAACTGCCAAAAACTTGAACATCACCAATTGTTGGTTGTGTATGCACCTTCCTGGGAGAGTGGGAGAAGGACTAACATTGCATGGAGTGCCTTTTGAGGAAAAAGATTTAATAAAGAATGCAACCTGGAGAAAACAGTTGTCTTGTGCTACAACAGAGCAATTCCAGATCCTAACCATGGGAGGTAATCTATGGACACAAATTTCTCGAGGTCTCATCCGCCTTTGGGAATTGCTATGAACTATAGGGATATTCATATTTTAAATAATTTTACTGTTGCTATGTTTAATGATACTATAAAGAATATTAAGATGATTAATGTAGAAATGTCTGAAATTCGTACAGTTACTTTGCAAAATCGATATGCTTTAGATATTATGTTAGCTGCCCAAGGAGGAGTTTGTGCTTTAATTCATTCGCATTGCTGTGTTTTTATACATAATTATGAGCCAAATATTACAAAGACTGTTCAGGACATGGAAGATCGTATTGCTCAGCATCAATCTGGAGCCGATGGGTTTAATGCATCATTCTGGGACAGTCTGTGGTCCTGGCTTCCTGATGGATCATGGTTTCGCTCCTTATTGCAAGGGGTTGTTATTATTATTGCTATATGTATCTTATTATGTTGTTTTATTCAATGTATTCCTAATCTATTACAAATGTGTACCTCAGTCTTCCGGCGTGTGGGATCAGGTCGTGAGGGAACTGTGTACTATGCCACTAAAACACCCCTATCTTTGAATAAATAAAAAGGAGGGAATGTGGTAATATAACCTATTGATCATTTTATCATTTTCTGTAAGGCCTTTGTATAACTAGCAGTAAGTCTAGGGAGATGTGGGCATTCTTGGTGGGGGTAGGAGTATCTTTGCTCAGAGTGCCTCATCCTGTTTTGATTCTGCCAGTTTAGAAGGAACAGGAAAATGGGTGAAAGTTCAAGGTACACAGTTGTGCTTTCTCATGGGACTTTCCAAACTTTCCCATGAGACTTTTCCGTGGCTGTATGATCTCATCCTAGCAAGGTAACATCTGGGACTTTCCAAGATTGTGTGTTCTCATGCTGGTGAAGTAATCTCCTGTTGAGGTCATTGTTTTCTGAATATGCATACTGTATATTTTGCTTGTGTTTTTCTCAATAAATACTGCTACCTGAGTTCTCTCAGGGTTGACAGTTCCCTGTGTCTCATTTCAAATGTCAATCCACCATAAATGGGGAACAAGCTCTTTGCTGCCACATAATGGTGGTTATGTGGAGTTAAAGGGAAATACATTTTTTGGCATTTATCCCACTTTTCAAATCATTGGAGAAGGGAGGATTCTTGTAACTGTAATGATGATGGAAATCCTGCTAGTGTCTGGATCTCCAGAGTCTAGCCTAAATTATTATTTTCATCCAATCATCCAAAAGGCATATTTTGAACTCGCACAAAAATCTTCCTTGTCCACCACCAGGTACTGCATCTAAATTTCCAACCCTTCTGGAGTGGGTTTTAAAAGAAGGGAAATTGCAAACTGACACATCTTAAAAATGGGTTGGGTTTGCTTCCTGTAGCTGGGCACTGAATTGCTTTTAATTGATTTTCTCAGCAGCCAAAAGAGCCATGACAAGCTTTGTATATAATAACTTCATTGGAAAACCCAAGATTTTAATTGTTTGTCCATTCCTTCTTCCCTTTCTAGTTTGAAGGAGTTAGAGGTTTTTGTTAATAGATAATACAAACTTGACACCACTCTGTCTTGAGTCCCATCAAAAATCTACAGAAAATTGTGCTGGTGCTTTTTTTTTTTTTTTGCCTCATCCTGTTGAATTTCAGGGGTGAAATCTTGAGGATGCATGCTCTAAAGTCTATAGCAGTGTTTCTCAACCTTGGCAACTTTAAACAGTGTGAACTTCAACTCCCAGAATTGCTGGCTGGAGAATTATGAGAGTTGAAGTCCACAAAATTTAAAATTGCTAGGGTTGAAAAACACTGATCTATAGAAAGCAGCTCCCTGGATGTTATCCTGTCTTTCTCTGTTACTATAGATGTTGTCCAAATCATGATATCCAATACTAGTTCTGTAGCTCATGACATTTCTCTCACATCCCCATAACATTTAAGATGTCATGTGCTGAAATATAACTTTTTAAATGTAGGGTTCAGTCATGATGCTTCGTCTTTCATTACCTGGCTTTCAGATTCTTTAGGGTACTGACAGAAAGAGCACATTCTCAACTAACCCATCAATTAGAAGCTTTTAAAGGACAGTCAGATGTCTAGTCTGATGAAAAGAAGGACTAGGGGTGACATGATAGCAGTGTTCCAATATCTCAGGGGCTGCCACAAAGGAGTCAAGCTATTCTCCAAAGCACCTGAGGGAAGGACAAGAAGCAATGGGTGGAAACTAATCCAGGAGAGAAGCAACATAGAACTATTTCCTGGCAGTTAGAACAATTGATCAGTGGAACTACTTGCCCCCAGAAGTTGTGAATGCTCCAACCCTATAAATTTTAACGAAGAGATTGGGATAACCATTTGTCTGAAGTGGTGTAGGGTTTCCTGCCTAAGCAGGGGGTTGGACTAGAAGACCTCCAAGGTCCCTTCCAACTCTGCTATTCTATGCTATGCTATGCTATGCTATGCTATGCTATGCTATGCTATGCTATTCTATGCTATGCTATGCTATGCTATGCTATGCTATGCTATGCTATGCTATGCTATGCTATGCTATGCTATTCATCAGAGATGAGTGTATTTTATAACTCTCTAGGTTTCCATTTTGCTCGATATGTCATATGAATTGTCCAGAATGTTAAAAAGTAGGATTTAGGCTTCTTTTTCCTTATAACAAATATTTTATCTTTATATAAGACATAACCAAATGAATAACCTTTGAAAACATACTGAGTCAACCCACCCTCTATGGACTCTTAAAACAGAGTAAGCGAGCTGAAAGCTAGTTCAATTATACATGAAAGTAACTTTTTAAAAATGAAAATAAATTCTGCTGAATTATGAAAGGCCCTGTCGGTTTGTTGTCAGATAAGAACTATCTGAACGAGGGGGCATTGGAAATGTTCTTGTAGGTGACAACAAATCAGAATAATTTTACGTAGGCTTTATTTCCTGACTGATTAAAAGGTAACCACGAATCAGTGCAAATTCAGAACGTTCTATTTTCTTGAAGATAGTTGAGAGCAGAGGTGGGTATTCAGCAGGTTCTGACCAGTTCTGGAGAACCGGTAGTGGAAATTTTGAGTAGTTCGGAGAACTGGCAAATGCCACCTCTGACTGGAGATTTTACAGTATCCTTCCCCTGCCATGCCCATCAAGCCATGCCCACCACTAGTTGACAGGTCTGTATCAGTGGTAGGATTCAAAAATTTTTAATACCGGTTCTGTGGGCGTGGTTTGGTGGGTGTGGTGTGGCTGGGGGGGGCATGGCAGGGGAAGGATACAGCAAAATCCCCATTCCCTCCCCACCCGACTAACTTGCTTTCCAGCTCTGTTCTCCTCTGCAGGGCAACAAAAGAAGACCCAGCCAATCAGCTGGAACTCGGGAGCAGAGAATAGATGGGGGCGGGGCCAGTCAGAGGTGGGATTTGCCGCTTCTCCAACCTACTCAAAATTTCCACTACTGGTTCTCCAGAACTACTCAAAATTTCCACTACTGGTTCTCCAGAACTGGTCAGAACCTGCTGAATACCACCTCTGGTCTGTATGCTGGATCTCTCATAGTCCATTGACCATCGGAACTAAAATAGATGACGCTTTTAGAAATCTAACAATCCAGCAGTAATGACATTTTGGTGGGGACATGACAGCACAGGTAGTCCTCGACTTACGACCACAAATGAGCCCAAAATTTCTATTGCTAGGCATGACAGTTGTTAAGTGACTTTTGCTCCAGTTTATGACCTTTCTTGCCAAAGTTGTTAAGGGGATCGCTGCAGCTGATCAATTAATAAGAGGGTTGTTCAGTGAATCTGGCTTCCCCATTGACTTGGCTTGTCAGAAGGTTGCAAAACATAATCACATGACCCTGGGACACTGCAACCATCCTAAGTATGAACCAGTTGACAAGCATCCAAATGTTGATCGTGTGACCGTGGGGTTGCTGCAATGGTCATAAGAGTGGAAAACAGTCATATGTCACTTTTTAAAATGCCCTTGTCATGATCACTAAACTTATGGTTGTAAGTTGAGAGCTACCTGTATACCTCTCAGGAGAGAGAGAGAGAGAGAGGGAGAGAGAGAGAGAGAGAGAGAGAGAGAGAGAGAGAGAGAGAGAGAGAGAGAGAGAAGAGAAGAGAAGAGAAAGATGATAGAGATAGAGATAGAGATAGAGATAGAGATAGAGATAGAGATAGAGATAGAGATAGAGATAGAGATAGAGATAGAGATAGAGATAGAGATGGATGGTTGGATTAATGGAGAGATAGAGAGAAATAAGAGAGATAGAGATAGAGAGATAGGGATAGGGATAGAGAGAGAGAGAGAGAGAGAGAGAGAGAAAGAGAGAGATGATAGAAATAGAGATAGAGATGGATGGTTGGGTGAATGAAGAGAGCGATAGAGAGAAATAAATAGAGATAGAAATAGAAATAGGGATAGGGATAGGTAGCTAGGTAGAGAGAGAGAGAAAGATGATAGAAAGAGATAGAGATGGATGGTTGGATGAATGGAGAGAGAGATATGGATAGAAATAGAGAGATAGGGATAGAGATCGGGTTAGGTATAGGGGTAGGTAAGTAGGTAGGTAGAGAAATGATAGAAATAGAGATAGAGGTGGCTGGATGGATAGAGAGAGAAATAGAGAGAGAGATGATAGAGATAGAGATGGCTGGATGGATAGAGAGAAAGAAATAGAGAGAGAGATGATAGGGATAGGGATGGGTAGATAGATAGATAGATAGATAGATAGAAAGATAGATAGATAGATAGATAGATAGATAGATAGATAGAAAGAAAGAAAGAAAGAAAGAAAGAAAGAAAGAAAGAAAGAAAGAAAGAAAGAAAGAAAGAAAGAAAGAAAGAAAGAAAGAAAGAAAGAAAGAAAGAAAGAAAGAAAGAAAGGGTTTTTTTGTAGTCCTGGGATGAATATCAGGGGCAGGTAGTCCTCAATGGAGCCCACCCATTACCATGGTAAGTTGTACGTGCCTGTGGAAATGAGTAAATCATTGCCTAAAAATCATATATGACCCCCCCCCAATTTCAGTGGCACCCTGTTGCTCTCCCATCATTAAAAAGGGCAGTTCAAGTTATTCAGATCCATTTCTCCGTTTTTTTGAAGAGTTTATATAGAATTTAAGCTATGATCTCACCTGCCCTCAGCTAAGAACGTTACTAAGCTGTTCCAGTAATTGCTTCTGAATTGCCTTGTTTGTGCGGCTAAACGGGCTGCTCATATAAACAAGGTTGTTGATTCAAGATGTGATATTCTGAGTGAAGGGCTTACAGAAAGGATCTCAGGAATCTCATACTGCATGTCAACAAGCCGGGTATGATTGATGATGTGATTACAGGCTTCAGAATCAAACTACAAAACAAGAAGAGTGAGTGTGGGGAGAATAGACTCTACATTAACACCAAGCAGGATCAGATGGGGTTACTTTTCCATGGCTGGTAGGTTACTGGTGAGAACAAAGATGGATCAGGTCTTTTGTATATTTCCTGATCTACACTCTATTTTTGGAGAAAGGTTGACTATGTCTGACTTCAGGTCCAGTTTCAAGGGATCAGTTACATATGAACCATCTGTCTGGAGAGACCCAGCTAATTACTTTTTGATTAATTTGGCTTGGGTTGAAGCAAAGGATACTGACAAGAAGCTGTTCATGTCTAATTGAAAGATGTAATAATTGTGGTTACCAAGATGCAAGCAGTTGCAAAGTCATTCCTTCGGCAAGCTTTTCTAGAGTCAAAAGATCGCTTGAATTCTCCTCAAATAATATTGTGTGATGGGCAGATCCTGATACGGATCAGATCACCCGTTTCAGTCCAGATTTAATTCGAAGTTTGGCACTGATCTAGCTGGGCAGGACTAGGCAGTGGTTTAATTTTCTAAAAACTAGCAAGCAGTGAAGCCAAACAATATCTTCTAATATCTATTCTGATCCAAGCCTCATTCAAAGCAAACAAACACCAAACAGAGATAAAAAGCAAAACCTTTTTAATGCTTCTCTGTGAATTCCGTTCATTCACTAATAGTTTTTAATAGATAAGAACACGCCTTGCCAAGGTTGGGCAAAGCTGCCAAGAACACTAGATTAAATTGCAAGGAAATAATCAAAACCAAAAGTCTCCAAACACAAACCAGGATAGTCCAAACTTCCACAAGACTTGAAGTGCAAGAACGTCTTTGCTTCCTGTAAAGAATCCTACCTCTGAGGGCTGGCTTTTATCCCTTAAAGGAGGGGCCATCACCTTGCAGCCTTACTCCCAAGTCGCCCATGCTGCTGCAGCTGGTCTTTCCTTCGAGCAGCCTTGCGTGCACGCGCACTGGGCACAGGGTCCTCTGCATCATTGCTGCCAGCCTCCACAAGCTCCGAAGGCAGCACTCCACTCTCTGACAGTCCTGACCCCATCCATGCATCACACGCAGGCCCCTCATCCAAGTCCTCGCTCTCCGAGACCTCAGCCGTCCGCACCTGCTGCCAGCAAACCACAACAATATCATCTTTATTTCCAAGACTTGCACTTCAGCCAATATCGGCTCAGATTCAGTCTTAAAGAGTAGAAACAATGCAGGAAAGTCCATTTGCCCTAGACAAGAGTACATTTAGTTATTTATTTATTTATTTATTTATTTGATTTGCCAATTGTTTACAAGATAATAAGTAAAAGTGTATACATAGTTGTGAATACATGAAATGGGTACATATAAGAAAAATAAAAGAAGAATAAGAGAAACAATAGGACAGGGATGGTAGGCACGTTGGTGCGCTTATGCACGCCCCCTACAGACCTCTTAGGAAAGGGGTGAGGTCAATAGTAGACAGTCTAAGGTTAAAGTTTTTGGGGTTTGGGGAAGAAACTACAGAGTCGGGTAGAGTATTCCAGACATTGACCACTCTATTGCTGAAGTCGTATTTCCTGCAATCAAGTTTGGTGCGGTTAACTTTGAGTTTGTATCTATTGTGAGCTCTTGTGTTGTTATGGTTGAAGCTGAAGTATTCATTGACAGGTAGGACATTGCAATGTATGATTTTATATACATTGTGATGAAAAAGTGTAGAAAGCAAAGATCAGTTGGGTGCTAAGAGCGGGTAGCAAACCCATCAGTTTGTCTCATTTAGCAGAAGACAAAGTGCTGGGCCTTACTACTTATTGTTATTATCTATCTGACCTTCTCTACCTACTCTTTCCCTGATTGGGACTGTATTCATTATGGCATCTCTTTTGTCAATAGAAAGCCATTGCATTGTGGCCCACCCAGTGGCTGGTGGAGCTGGCAGCAGAGTCGGACAGCGAGGAGATTGGGGTGGAACCTGGGGCCAGTCCTGGAGGCTGAGGAAGACTTGGGCGAATGTCAGAGGCAGAGATGGGGCCAGGGCAGGCTGGCAGTCATCAGCTGCCTTCGGGCTCGGACAGCCATGAAGAGGGGGAGCGGCTGGAACCAGTTCCCAGCCTGCACATGTGCAGATCTGCCAAAAGGAAAGAACAATTACGAATTCAGGGTCGAAGTGGGAGTAAGGCCACAGGTGGACAATGAATGGCCCCTCCCATAAGGATTAAAAGAGGAGCAAAAGGGGAGGGGGCTTTTGCAGGGAACAATTTGTTCATTCGTTCCATCATTGTGAAGATCTGTCTGTGCATCCTAGAGACTCTGTGCTAAGCCCTTCCTTGTCAGCACTGTCTTTGGAAATATTTATCGGGCAGCTTTCCAAGATAGATAAGGGTTGAGCTCCTAATTATACCCTTGAAAGACTGTTTACCAGGCCATTGGCTGAATGTGAATGCAAGAAATTCAAATTCATTTAATAAAAGGTGCTTGGTCAGAACAGAGTCTGCCTAATGCTTTTTGGGGAAGCCTAGGACAGAACACATTGTTTGAAAACCCTATGAATACACGTATAAGAGATGACCAGGCTCAACTTAAGGGAGGGGTGAAATGCATCATCATCTTGAGTCCCTTCGTTCCCACAACAGATATAAGTCCAGCCCACCTTGAATTCCATTGATTCTTATCTACCACCAATTTGCTTTGACCATTAGTAGTTCAGATTCTTGTAGAGAGTTTAAGCTTGCAATAAACCTTTATATTCATTTGAACTGCTTGGGTTTCCTGATTTCTTGTGCTTGACACATCTCAATTGTGTGAAACTAGCTTCATAGTGTGTCCTCTGGTGGATAATCTTAGTTAGGAGATCACTTTTCTGGTTCTCCTCAATTTCTGAGCAGCTTTTAATACCACTGATGGCTGTTCTAATCATACATATAGCAACAGAGCTACGGTGGCACAGTAATTAGAATGCAGTATTTCAGGCTGACTCTGCCCACTGCCAAGAGTTCGATCCTGATTGACTCAAAGTTGACTTGGTTTTCCATCCTTTCAAAATGAGGGCCCAGATTGTTGGGGGTAATATGCTGACTCTGTAGACCACTTAGAGAGGACTGTAAAGTACTATGAAGTGGTATATAAGTCTAAGTGCTAAGTGTTCTGTATTTAAGAAGGTAAGTGAAGGATAACCATAGATTTGGTGCAAATTTCATTAGAACAGTGCTGAAGCGTGGATTTACTTCTCAGTGTCATCTGAAGGATGCATTGTGTGAAAATAATTTCCAGATTTCAGAAGCTGACACCTCAATTATTTAATGTTTTTGTTTAATTTTCACAGTTGTATTAGTTTAAGAAATAAGTCTATACATACAACTCTGTGTTTGCTTTGATGATAAAGCAGTAATTTAGAGATGTGTTTCAAAAAATAAATAACTATGTAAACAAATAACATAAACACTACAAAGGAAATTCTTTGGAGATAGGAACAGCAAAAGCCTCTAATGTATCTAAGAGTGCTGGCAGAACCAGCAAAGCACAGCTGGCAGAATCTGGATCTCTTTCCCCATGGAAACTGACTTTATGTAATCTGGTTTTAAAACACATAACGTGCTTCTCACAAAATAAGGCCGGGCCTTATTTATTTTTTTTGACCCCCGAAAAAACGGCTAGGCCGTCTTTTCGGGGGATGACTTAATTTCCTCCCCCATCTAGAGCGGCCCATACGCACATACCTCTCCACGAGGCCGTTTCTATCAGCCGACGAAAGCTCCCCGAAGGCAGAGTCCCCAGCCGCTTCGGGGCGAGGCATGGCTGCCCGTGTCCCCTCGCATTAGGCAGTGTCTTTCGGGAGATGGAAGCTCCCCAAGGGCAGTCACCAACCACTTCGATCAGCAGTAGAAGTGGCCTTGGGGTGAGTGCACGTGCATACTCCCCTCGCTGCGAGGCTACCGGCCGATTGAAGTGGTTGGTGACTGCCCTTGGGGAGCTTCCATCGCCCAAAAGACACTGCTTAATGGAGAGGGGACACGGGCAGCCACGCCTCACCCTGAAGCGGCTGGGAACTCTGCCTTCGGGGAGCTTTCGTTGGCCGATAGAAATGGCCTTGCGGCGAGGAGAGTGTGCGTATGCGCTCACCCCGAGGCCGCTTCTACCGGCCGATCGAAGTGGCTGGTGACTGCCCTTGGGGAGCTTCCATCACCCGAAAGACACTGCCTAATGGCGAGGGGACACGGGCAGCTACGCCTCACCCTGAAGCGGCTGTGGACTCTGCCTTTGGGGAGGTTCTATCGGCTGATGTTCTATCAGTAGATCAGGGTATTCTAGCCTAGGCTACCTGCAGGGCACTCCTAAAGGCAAGTTTTCTCCCCCACCCCCGCCCTTCCCCCCCATTTCTCTTCACCTCGTGTAGTTCTAACGAACGATGTGAGAAATGGCGGGGAAACGCCATGGATTAAATAAGCCTAAATTTTGGGGGTGGGGCTTAATTTCACCTCATGCCTAGAAATCATGCTGGGCCTTCCTATTGGTGGAGGCTGTATTGTTGGAGAAACACAGTATCTAGTGCCCTTTTAAAAGGCTACCAAACCAATATTCCTTTTAAAGAAAATTAGGTTTAGAACTCTTTGAAGAGTGCTAAATCCATCTTTATATAGAACCCACATTAGTACTTCAAACTGTGCTAGTCAAATGTTTATAGGCAGATGCCTCTGCAGAGCTCAGGTGAATAGCCTCTTTTGTAGAGCTCAAAGTCAAAAAATATTAAGAAATACAATTGGACAAGGTGACCTGGCCTAATAGGCGGAGGGAGAATCTATATTTTAACTATGTGGGTTTGCACGGGAAATAGATAGATCTTTTTTAATGTCAAGGTTCCAACTGATGAACTCAAGCAAAGCTGGTACTACAGAGACAATTCAATCTCCTTCATGCAAAACTGTATTGTGTACATAATTCCGGCACGTATGAAAGCAAAACCAGATCTAGCTATTTCCTGCGCAAACCCACATAGTTAAAATATAAATTCTTCCTCCGCCTATTAGGCCAGGTCACCTTGTCCAATTGTGTTTCTTAATATTGTTCTGAGAAAGTCTTTTTGGCTCTGGCAAACACCTGATGAAATGTCCTTGGTTGCCATGGCTGTTGTCTTGTTGCTGAGAGTGTACATTCCATCCTTTCTCTTCCTCCCCACTTGGGTTGTTGGCAAGCTGAACATCGAAAATGGATGAAATGGCAAAAGCAAAATTTCAGGCTTGTCATGCCCCTGGTGGAGACTGACTCTGAGGGAGAAGAGGAACAGCCGACAGGGAGTGGAAGTGTGACTGGAGGTTGTGGAGGAGGCTGGGCAAGAGCAGAGGCCGGCTGGGCAGTCAGAGGAGGACCCAGGCCCATCCCCTCTCCATCCTAGGGCACCCAGGGAGGAGAAGATAAGGGAGAGATGTGGTCTACTCGGGAGGAGAGGGCCTTGATCCTCTTCATGGGCTGCAGCTGTGACAATTAGTAAGAGGACAGACATGCATACGGGCGAGCGCTGGAAACAAAGCATGGAAATATCTCTCTAATTTATGATTCCTCTCCGAGTTTGGCATCCTTCCCAGTGTGTGTTCTGTTATTTGTGGACGTCCTCCAGCCCTTATCTTGCCTGGTTTGTGTTGTTTTTTTTTCCTCCTTCTTGTAACTGCTTGTGTGGGAGTTTTTTGTCTTCAGTCAAGGATATTGGGAGCTTAGAAGCAAAGAGAAGAAATAAAAGGGGCTTCACCTGTTTTTTGTGACTGTGTTTATTTTGTATCCCACCCTGGATCATCATAAGGCTTGACACAATGACCATGGACTGGAAAAATGGCTAAAAGGAACTGGTTGTATCCCAGCTCTGAATGCCTTATTAAGTACATTGTCAGTGAAGCATTCTAGATTTTATCCATGGCCAAAATTGAGAAGAAGAATAAAGGAGAAATGCTACTTTAAAATCAGAGAAGTTAAAGATGGCTTAGAAATGCCTGTACTGTGAGCTGGGGTTGAGATAAGGACAGTTTCATGAAAATATGGCCTTTTTTTTATAAAAGCAGAGTTAGTGAGATGTGCAGGTGAGCTCAGATCAGTGGTGGTATTCTACCAGTTTGGCCCAGTTCTGGCATACCGGTAGCGCTGAAAGCACCAAAGATCAGCTGAGCCCAAATTGGTTCTCTGAGGAGCTGCTGTTGGGCCCAGCCAGGCTCTCATACTGGCCTTTATTCCCTGCTTTTGGAGCAGATCTGCTTTGCACGGCACAGCAGATTGCCCCGCTTCATTGCAGGAGGAGAGTCGGAAAGCCTCTGCGCCTGCTCAAAGTGCGCATTGGCATGTGCACACGTGCAAAGTGTGTGCGTACATGCAAAGTGCGCTCACCAAGCCACGCCCACCGAACCAGTGGTAAACTATTTTGAAACCCACCACTGGCTCCGATTGAAAGTAAGTACTGGGCTTCAGGGTTTTCTAGAATTCTAGAATTCTTTGAGCCCAAATCCCATTTCTTATTTCAGACAAACTTCAGCCTACATTTTTATTGGTTCCTTTAGAAATAGGCTTGTATACATTTGCAATTTCCTTACTGAAGATCCCGGAGACTGGTTTTTTTTTTTTTTTTCAAGGACTTAGCATGAAGTAATTAAGAAGCAAGGCTCATACTGTGAAGAGGATATGGAGGGAACACATACAAAATTGATTGCTGCTGCTTTCAACCCTTTAACGTTGTCAACAAGATACTGAGTTAAAAACAGAAACAGGCACAAATATAAATGCGCGTCTTGGAACAAAATTTACCCAGCTAGACCAACATGAATGTGTGCTTCTCAATAAAAATCACAGCCTCAGTTAAAGCAATAAAAAGTGCCCAGGTCTCCTCAACAGTCTTAAGAAAAGAAGGACTAGAAGAGAGATGATAGCAGTGTTCCAATATTTGAGGGGCTATCACAAAGAAGAGGGGGGTCCATCTATTCTCCAATTCCAAAGCACCTGAAGGCAAGGGAAGAGATAATGGATGGAAACTAATCAAGGAGAGAAGCAAACTAGAACTAAGGAGAAACTTCCTAATGGTGAGAACAATTAACCAGTGGAACGGCTTGCCTCCAGAAATTGTGGGCGCTCCATCAATGGAGGTTTTTAAGAAGAGATTGGACAGTCACTTGTCTGAAATGGTGTAGTAGGATCTCTTGCTTGGGCAGGAGGTTGAACTAGAAGGCTCCAAGGTCCTTTCCAACTCTATTATTCTATGTTCCATGTTCTAAGGAAACTGCCTCGAGTTTCTTCTAGCTTGGATTCCTATTTGTGGTTTTTCATTGCCTTTAAAAACCAACGTTCCAGCATGGCAATGATTAAAAGTCCACAATATCTGGATGAATTACATTGTTTGTTTCTGCTTCTGATATTGAAGAAGGTAATGAGGAGAGGAGGAGGAAATCCAACAAGGTGGAATACAGGTAGTCCTCAACTTACAAGTGTTCATTTAGTGACCGTTCAAAGTTACAATGGCACTGAAAAAAGTGACTTATGACTGTTGCTCACACTTACGACTGTTGCAGCCTCCCCATGGTCATGTGATCAAAATTTGGAGGCTTGGCAACTGGTTCATATTTATGACCGTTGTAGCGTCCCGGGGTCATGTGATCACCTTTTGCCACCTTCTGCTGAGCAAAGTTAATGGGAAAGCCAGATTCACTTAACAACCATGTTATTCATTTAACAACTGCAATGATTTACTTAAGAACTGTGGCACTAAAGATCTTCAAAGGGGGCAAAATTCCAAATGTCTTAACCAAATGTCTCGTTTAGCAAAAGAAATTCTGGGCTCAGTTGAGATTGTTATGCCGATGACTACTAGTACTTTATCTATTTCTGCCTCTGATGTTGAAGAAGAAAATGAAGAGAGGAGGAAGAAGTCCCATAATCTCGAATACATCTATTTCTTGATCTTCCTAACACTGATTGATTGACTCTACGGCAGGGGTCCCCCAACCACCGGTCCCCGGACCAGTACCGGTCCGTGGATCATTTTTTACCGGGCCGCAAAGCTTGGGCGCCGCCATCTTGTTTCGACAGCGCTTCCGGGTTTTCGGTTGCTTCCGGGTTTTTGGTTGGAAAGTGCTTCCAGTTTTTCAGTTGGAAAGCGGCGTTTGGGTGCTCGCACCTTAGTTTCATCAAAGGGGGGGGGGGCGGCTTCGAACGAAGAGCCATCCCGATGGCGGTGGAGTCTCACGTTACTCAGGTACCAGTCCGTGGAAGAATAAATAATTGTGAAACCGGTCCCTGGTTTGAAAAAGGTTGGGGGCCACTGCTCTACGGCATCGAGTTAGTATTATGTGTCTACTAAGCTTTTGATCTAATGCCTATGTATATTAACCCATAGTGCATGACTGCAATATTACTAATCCCTTTCATTATGTTTTACTTCCTCCTTTTATTGGCTATACATTTGTTGTTGTTGTTGTTTGTTATTATTATTATTATTATTATTATTATTATTATTATTATTATTATTATTATTATTATTATTATTATTATTATTATTATTATTATTCGCACAGTCAGCCAGATGTTCAGACTGGGTTTGGCATTTTTAAGCTACCTATTGAGTCCTTACCAAGGATCTATAATACGAAAATCTGGATGTTTGATGGAAGCTTTTCCAAGTAAAGCTGCCTTCTGCAATTGACTGGTTGAGAATTTGTCAATGCCTATGGTGTTCAAGTGGTGCTCCAGTTGTTTTATTTTATTTGTAGGTCTTTTTACTTTGTTATCTTCTCCAGTTCTTTCTCTTCTATTCTGCTGTCTCCAGGCACTGCCACATCCATTATTATTGTTGTTGTTATTGTCGTTGTTATCATCATCATTGTTGTTTTCCAAGTACACTTTTTTACTGGAGACAAATTTCTTATGTGTCTAGCCACACTTGGCCAAATAAATAAAGTATAAGAATAGTTCTCATAAAGATAAAAGGAGGGAGGGGGGAGCACATTGAGACATGCAAGATTCTTCTACTAAAACTTTATAATAAAAGCAATATTAGTTCACATGACTTCGGTTTCCTAGACCGGTCTACCTTGAAGGATTGACACCAGTCATTTGTGCCTTGATTGAGAACTCCGGATTGATTTGTTCTATGATTTATGACCCTAAATTATCTTTTTAAAAAAGTCTTACAGATTAAGGACAATATGTAAAAAGAAAAAACTAAACAAAAAGTAATCACAGTGCACCAATGAATAATCCACACTTGTGCAATAATTAAATTTTGAGATTTAATTATTTTGTGATTTTATGCTTAATAAACATTTAATAGTTAATCTCTAGTGTTTTTCTATACATAGCCTCTGAAGAAAGGGATTGTTGACCACTCAAGTGTAAAATGATTGACATTTTAATTTCCCACAATTACCAAAAATGTGACCATGGTTGGGTGATCCTTTGAGCGAAAATTTCATTTTAATGTACTGTATGCCGATTAGTGTACATTCAAAGTGACAATAAAGTTATTCTAAGTATAACTATAAAGAACTGAATGTAGGGGAAGGAGTGGTAAAACTTGGAGGTGGGGTTAAAAGAGGGATTAGCCTAGAATCTGTAGGTAGCCACAAGCAAACTAAACCCTACGTCACTTGAATTCCATTGACCCGTAACTCCTAACAGGTGCTAACCCTAATATTTCTCTGGATAGGCATCAGTAACAACAAATCAGTTTAATTGGACCTTCATGTGTGGACCTGAACTTTCATACCTGACACTGCATTGGGAAAGGTTGTTAGAGTAGTCTTGAAATCAGTGCTAAGACAAGATAAAAAATGAACCACATAAATTTCTCCCACAGAAAAATATTGTAACATAATAGAACTCTTCGTTAAGTCTGGAGATATGGAAGGCCAACTGGAGGTAAAGGAAAAATGGAGATATGAAAGATCAGTACATCCTTCAAATTCTCCATAGCATCTCTGTGTGTTTTATGCGTCTGTGCAAGCATTGTAAGGGCAAAGTAAACACCATATGGCAGCCTGCTCCCCTATCCCCAACTGGTAACCACCAGATATTCTGGGACTGCAATATCCAGAATTACCTAAGTGTACCTCTTGTCATTTTTTTAAAAAAGTAGAAATCCTCTGAAGGTCTGATAAAACAGCACATTTTGAAAGAGAAAGGAACCTGGAGGCTTTCTGGTGAATTCCACCATTATCTTTCATTTTTAATTAATTGTTTGTTTGTTTGCTATAACACAGGGCCACAACTTTTGAACTAAGTCACTTCAAATGGGCTAACTTACAGAATGCATCCAAAATCTGGGACCCATGATTCCCATGGAATTAAAATTTGGCAAACTTTATAAATCACATTAGGACATAAAAGTTCCCATAGAGCACAAAATATCTTAAAACACTTCCCATGTTGATGTTCGCCTGTGCTGTATACCGTTCAACATGGGCTGTTTTCACGGCAGATAAGTCTCTAAATAGATCCCCAATGTTCTGCCACTGTGGAAGGTACTGAGGAAATACCTCTAAAACAATGGGTCATGGGTTGTCTAATTGTTTATTATTGTTGAGTTCCTGAACCTGGGTTTCATTGCTCCTAGTTCAACACTGTTGGAAGAAATATCCAGGTCCAGTTCCAAGCTGGGAGAAAGGCACTGGAGACAAAATGGAGGCTGGAGGCTGATTGGAAAGAGGGTCCATTTATTGATGAAGCAGAACTGCCAAGCACGTGTGATTCTGTGCAGCTGACCACATGGAATTGAGAGCGAAGTGTTTTTATACCTTCTCCTGGGCTTTGAACTTGAGCTTCCTGTTTCTGTGCAAGAACATGTATTCTATTGGCTGTTGTCAGACTCCCATAGGGCCATATAGGAGTCATGTTTGTCTGAGCTAACTTTGGTTGAAGTTTGCTGAGTGATGCAATGTCCTTAGGAGATTGTGCAATGTAGCAAGCTCTGTAGCTAGATGGTAGTGGGTTAATCCTATTATGTCCCGAAGGCCCATGTCTTAATCCCATCACCCTTGAGCTGAAGGTCTTTTGTTTTGTGAATACGGGGCAGGGAGCTGGGGCTCTGAGGTTCTGTCTCCTTTAAGATTTTTATTTCTCTTTTAGGGGAAATATTTTAGCCTGCCTTTTTAAATATTTCCCAAAATATTTCATTCTTCTAGGAGGTGGGTGGGTGTTAAGTTTCTACAATATCCTAAGTCAAGGTGGGGAACCATGGCTCTTTTATGATTTGTGGACTTCAACTCCCAGAATTCCTGAAAAAGGCTGGCTCAGGAATTCTGGGACTTGAAGTCCACAAGACAAAAAAGGGCCATAGTTCCTCACTTTACCATAGAAAGTTAGTAGATGAATTCCATATGGTTAGAAGCACCCACGAATGGTCTACGTAAAATAATTATCCCCTGGTGGGATTCAATTTTTTTTTACTACAGTTCTGTGGGCGTGGCTTGGTGGACATGGCAGGGGAAGGATACTGCAAAATCTCCATTCCCTCCCCACTCCTGGAGGAAGGTTACTGCAAAATCCCATTCCCTCCCCATCTCACTAACCTGCTTTCCAGCTCCGTTCTCGTGTGCAGGGCAACAAAAGAAGACCAAGTTGATCAATTGGGACTCAGAGGCAGAGAATAGATGGGGGTGGGGCCAATCAGAGGTGGTATTTGCCAGTTTTCCAAACTACTCAAAATTTCCACTACTGGTTCTCCAGAACTGGTCAGAACCCACTGAATACCACCTCTGATCCCCCCATATAAAGAGAGAACCTTGTAACTCCGGACTAAATCTTACATTTTTGGGATTAGCAGAACTGGCTCCATAGTTGTGTTTAAGGGAGATGAATCTGTTTGAATAAAATCTAGCCTAACATGATGCAAGATGGGAAATACATGTTTAGAACTCCCAATTTATTAATATTTACTAATACAGCAATTACTCTACTTTAGCTGCAAGTTTCTGAATAATGAGCAACAGTACCATTTCATTCATCTAAATAATCTCCATTGAAATTGGTATTAGTGTCACTGAGAGCAGGCAGAAGTATAGCTGATTTTTCTTAAAATGTTTTGTTGAAATTATATAGAAAATAAGCAGCAGATGCGCTAATGTTACAGATGTTAGATCAAATTGAAATGGAAGACAAAGCTTGGGCATTCTGATGCTTTCCTGTGTTTTTAATCTCTCTTTTCTTTGCTAAGAATTTACTGTTTGCAATGGTAATAGCAAAAAAATTATGATTAAAGATCATAATAACATACAATTACTCTACATCCATACAGGGAGTCCTCGACTTACGACCACAATTGAGCCCAAAATTCCCATTGCTAAGCGAGACAGTTATTAAGTGAGTTTTGCCCCATTTTACAACCCTTCATGCCACAGTTGTTAAGTGAATCACTGCAATTATTAAGTTAGTAATGCAGTTGTTAAGTGAATCTGGCTTCCCTGTTGATTTTGTTTGTCAGGTCACAAAAGATGATCACATGACCGCTGCATCCATCATAAATATGAGTCTGCTGCATTTTGATCATGTGATCGCGAGGATTCTGCAATAGTCATAGGTATGAAAAATGGTCATAAGTCACTTTTTTCAGCGCTGTTGTAACTTAAACAGTCACTAAATTAACTGTTGTAAGTTGAGGACTGCCTGTATTTTATTTTCATTAGTTTTCAATTGACCGAGTAAGTTTTCTGTAGAAATCTTAAGACTGCCTGTATCTTCTTCAGCATGGTTCTATCAGCTTTGTTTGGGTATTTTCCCACGTCATTGTAGTTGTGCTTTTAAAGTTGTAGCAACGTTTCGGCAGAATCTCATCTGCCATCATCAGGCTTCTGTATTGTGTTCGTCTGTGAGTCAGACTTTCACAGCCATTTCAGTTTTAAATTTGGTGCTAGCCTACTGCTGTGCCAGAATGGTTTTTTTCTTCATCCTGATTGGTTGGGAGTCTTGGTCTGTGTTTATTGGTCTTGGAGTTTGCTGTGTTCTGCTTGATTGGTGTTTCTAATATCTTCTGTCTGTTTTGTGGCTCTTTTTGTGTCTTGATTGGCTGGCAACATTGTGTCACAGACGAACACAATACAGAAGCCTGATGATGGCAGATGAGATTCTGCCGAAACGTTGCTACAACTTTAAAAGAACAACTACAATGACGTGGAAAAATACCCAAACAAAGCTGAATGCCATACATGTAAGTACCTGAAAACTTAAGAACACACACACACACACACACACACACATATATATGTTTTCTTAAGTTTTTGGTACTCACATGTATGGTGTTCATGTATATATATATATATATATATATATATATATATATATATATATATATATATATATATATATATATATATATATATATATATATATATATATATATATATATATATATCCAGACCAGAAAGCATGAACAGAAGAGATGATTCCACCAGGCTGTCAATCATTTGGAAACCTGCACTCACAAACAAAAAATCTCCACACCACAAGCCAGGCAAACACCTGGGCACAAACAGATCCCCTGATACCTCCAGCTCAAACACACCCCAACCAGGCACCCAGATGAAACCCAGCTTCCTAACTAATGATAGCGTCCATTTACCAGAAGCCAAGCTGCACTAAAGGCCTCCATTAAAGTAACACAATGCTGCCAGCCAATCAAGATACAAAAAGAGCCAAAAACAGACAGAAGATATCAGAGACACCCATCAAGCAGAACACAGCAAACTCCGAGACCAATAAACACAGACCAAGACTCCCAACCAATCAGGATGAAGAAAAACCATTCTGGCACAGCAATAGGCTGCCCCAAATTTAAATCTGAAACCACTGTAAAAGTCTGACCCACAGACGGACACAATACAGAAGCCTGATGATGGCAGATGAGATTCTGCTGAAACGTTGCTACAACTTTAAAAGAACTACAATGACGTGGAAAATACCAACCAAGCCATATATATATATATATATATATTATATATATATATATAATCTTCATTATGGTCCAAAAAGTAGGAATCAGCCTTTGCCAAGACTGGAGAAGATGCCAGACTGTTCTTACAGACGTTTTGCTGAAGCAAGGGGAAAAAATGAGCTTGTGATTTATGGGTTTGATGATTAAAAAAAGTACACTATGCAAAGAAGGAAATCATGCTGAGATGATAAATTAACTTATTGGATTAGAGAAAAGACACCCAGCTACCTTTATTGGTCACTGAAAATCCCTTATGGAATTTTGTATAAAAATTGGAGGAAAAAAATGAACGTGATTTATGGTGTTGATGATTAGACAGGATAGACCATAGAAAGAAGCCTGTGATGAGGTAAATTGTATCATGAGGTAACTTTATAGAGAGAAGTTAAAATATAACTGTACTTATAACTGCTATGAAGAATACCGGAAGCCACTTCTTTGCATCTTCTTTCTTTAAAAAAAAAGTTTCAATAAAATCATATTTAAAAAAAGAAAAGAAGGAAATTATGTTGTAATCTTAGAAAAAAGTAAAATATTAATGTACTGGCAACTGATATTAAGAAGATTGCAAGCTGCTTCTTGATAACTTTTTCTTTTCCCTCTTCTCTGTTACTTACTTTGCACTTTTTTTTAACTTACTTAATTTTTTTGCTTTCCTTTTTCTTTCAAAATTATTGACTAGTTTCTATTATTACCTTATAAGTACTATTTTATTACTTTATAAGTAACTCGAGGTGGTGAACATGTGTAATATGCTCCTCCCTCCTCCTATTTTCCCCACAACAACAAATCTATGAGGTGGGTTGGTTTGAGGGACAGTGATTGACCCAAAGTCACCATCTGGCTTTCCTCCCTAGGTAAGATTAGAACGCATAGCCTCCTGGTTTCTAGCTTGAGGGGGAGGAGAAGGAGAAGGAGAAGGAGAAGGAGGAGGAGGAGGAGGAGGAGGAGGAGGAGGAGGAGGAGGAGGAGGAGGAGGAGGAGGAGGAGGAGGAGGAGGAGGAGGAGAAGGAGAAGAAGAAGAAGAAGAAGAAGAAGAAGAAGAAGAAGAAGAAGAAGAAGAAGAAGAAGAAGAAGAAGAAGAAGAAGAAGAAGAAGAAGAAGAAGAAGAAGAAGAAGAAGAAGAAGAAGAAGAAGAAGAATCAATGCAGTTGAAGAAGCTGTTGAGAATTCTTTCTGATCAATGGTGGGATTCAAAAAATTTGCTACCAGTTATGTGGGCATGGCTTGTTTGCCATGGCTTGTTGGGCGTGGCTTGTTGGGCGTAGCAGGGGAAGGATACTGTAAAATCTCCATTCCCTCCCCACCCCACTAACCTGCTTTCCAGCTCCATTCTTCTGTGCAGGGCAACAAAAGAATACCTAGCCAATCAGCTGGGACTCGGGAGGCAGAGAATAGATAGGGGCAGGGCCAGTCAGAGGTGGGATTTGCCAGTTCTTCAAACTACTCAAAATTTCTGCTGCTGGTTCTCCAGAACTGGTCAGAATGTGCTGAATACCACTCCTGTTTCTGATTCTTCAGACAGTTACATCTACTGAGGGGGAAAAATAAATCACCTTTTTAGGGCATTAAAAGTTTGTAATGGAGCCTTTCCAATCAGAAGTGGGCTTTACAAATATCATTTTCTTTCTTTCAGGAAAAAAAAGGTTAAAGAAGAGAACCCTAAAACAAAAGGGCCTTGAACTGGTAATCAGAAAAATGTTAGGAGAATATTAAGTAACTTCCACCCTAACATTTGTTCATTCATTCATTTATTCATTCACTCCTTCAGTCATTTGACTTAGAAAGTACCAACCTCAAAATGATTTTGGGCAGCTTACATAATTAAAAAGAAAAAAAACAATAATAAGTAAATAAACATATATACTCAAATCAAAGACATTTGGACACAGACTACGGCCTTACACAAACTCTTAAACAGAGTTTGGCAGTGAAGGTGACAAAGGGTTAAGCTCTGCATAGCATTCACCTCAAAAGGACGCCCCCACCATCATTTCTGGTTGTTTCATTCCTGGAGATTTTAAGAAGATTAGACAGCCACTTGTCTGAAATGATATAGGGTCTCCTGTATGAGCAGGGGGCTGGACTAGAAGACCTCCAAGGTCCCTTCCAACCCTGCTATTCTGTTATTCGTAGCTTGTGAATCCCACTTCTGACACCAGATTTTTTTTTTATGGAATCAAAATGTAGAACTCAAAGCAAATAATCAAGGTTCACTGCAGATTTTATTAAACACGTGTACTGGTGGAACTCTCCCTAAAGGATATTGAGAGAGACCCCACCCCACAAAGGGATGCAATGATATTTATACATCTCAAAAACTAAAGCATAAGCAACAGATAATGTAAGCATACATATTCATAGGTAATGGATCTCAGGTTACTTCCTGCACCCGCTTACTTTCAAGAAAACAAAGAGGAGGAATAATGCAACAAACCAAAAGGAGAAATAAATAAATCAATAAAGCAAGAGAGAATGGCATCTCCCATAAATCAAAAGGAAAGGGCAGTTAGAAATGCCAGATGCTAAAAGGAAAACATCACCCATTGGCGCTTTGAGTACAAATTTATGGAAATTGTTTTAAGAAGATAACAGATTGTTGTTCAAAACCCAAATTCCTTATAGCTCTATACATCAATGTGATTTAGCTGTTTCCATTCATTGTCCCACAATCCGTCTCTAGCAGTAAATACGAAGGGGGTTAGACCATTCTCTTTCTCATCAGTTGCCACCTTAAACCATAAGACTTTCTTCTCTGTCACAGAGAAAAGGGGATTGATTTATTGTCCAAAGCACCTCAGGGCAGGACAAGAAGTCATGGGTGGAAGATCATTAAACAGGGATCCTACCTAGAACTTAGGAAGAATTTCCTGACAGTGAGGACAATTAACCAGTGGAACAGCTTACCTCTTGTGAGTGCTCCACAAAAGCCTTCTTGGGGTTTTCAAGAAGAGGCTGGACAGTCATTTGTCCAAACTGGGTTCTTAACCTGTGGTCCATGGACTCCTGGGTGGCCACAATGTCATCGCAGAGGGTCCACGAAAGCTTGAAAAAAATGTATAGTTAAAAGCTTGAATTGAGGCTTGGGAGTCCGTAGCCATGATCCATAGCCACTAAAGGTATTTAAAGGAGGTCCATGATGAAAAACAGGTTGAGAACCACTGGTATAGAGTCTCTTGCTTGAGCAGGGGGTTGGACTAGAAGACCTCCAGGGTCCCTTCCAACCCTACTATTCTATATCCTATGTTCTTTTTTAAGTGAGGACCACTTGGAATTCAAGGATTGCTTCTAACTACTATGTACCTAGACTATTTCCCCCTTTTAATGCTACCTAATCTAGTGCCCATCACCATATTTTTAAACTTAAAAAAAATTAACGATTAGCAGTATCACGGCAGTATTGCAGTGATAAAGATATTAAAGACAGAAGAAAATGATTCCAGGTTCTGATGGGACTTGATTTTTTTTCTAACTTGGAGGGGGAGTTGTTGTAGGTTTGCCTGTTGAGATGTACATTTATTTTCACCTTGGAGGCTTGCCATATCATTGGCATTAATCACCATGATGCGTCATGCTTCTAAAGTGTGCAGCAGCATGGTGCATGGGGAAAAAATGTGAATTGTTTAGCTTGCATATTTCTCTCGCAACAGAAAGACACAATGGACTCCAAATGAGCAGAAAGTGTCTGCAGATTTAAATGACTGCATGTTTGCTCCAATCTCAAAAAAGAATGGATAGAAAATTAAACAGAAAGAAAAACTTGCTTGCTTTTTCCCTTTGCATTCTCTAGCAATTTCTTTTTCTTAGTTTCATTGGGCCCATGCATTTTTTAAAATTGCGTTGCGGTGGAGGGAGATGGTTGGGGGGGGGGGGGTAAACACGATGCAAATTGCAAGAAAAAAGTGTGCTTTTTCAGACATCGTTTTGATCTCACTGTATTTAATTCTCTCTTTTTTCTTCTTCCTGTTTTATATAGGAGCAGCAGGTGTTCTAGGGCTGCTGCTGAAGACCCCAAATGACAGTGGGGCAGACCAGCTGCAGACCTGCTCTGTCACCGCTGGAATAACAGGGTTAGAGCAGATGTCAAACCGCAAGAGAAATGTACGGATATTTGCGATGTCTGCTTGCTGCAAAGTTTCTTTGCGTCATTAAAATTGTCCTTGCATAACAACTGCCTGCCTCTCTTTTAAGCTCTTTTATATTTTCCATTGTGTCACAGAACTTTGAAACAATGCTGGAGAAAACAATATCCTAACTTATCCTTCTTTGAGGAATAGTCCTGCGGGGTGGGGAGGGGACTGGTTTTAGGTGGCACTGTGCTTGATTCTGAAGGTAAATGAACAGTTGTATGCAAAAGATGTGTGTGCAGGCTTCCGATCGTGTGCAGTTTCGATCCGTGCTCGCCGCTGGAGTGCCCCGAGCCAGCTGGTTTCGGGGCTAAGCCACCCCGTAAAGGTGGTGAAGAGGGGGGAGATTGCCAGCAGGGTTGAGGAGAGCTGCATCTCTCCTCCTCAGCTGGCCATTACTCCCTTTCCCGAAGGCGGTTGCAGCGGTGGTCAGAAATGGCCACCTCAAAGAAGAACTCGACTGGAAAAGAATGTGCAGGAGGAAGATAAGAAGATAAAGTTTTGGTTGACTGGGTTAAACTGCAAAAGCAACAACTAAGGTACCCGGGAATTTAAACTATAAAAAAAATAACATTGTTCCCAAAGAAGACTTTGGAGCAGCGAAGGAGAGAGAAAAGGGAAAGGATTTGGGGTTTTTTCTCTCCTTTTCCTTTCCCTATACTGACAGCTAAGAGACTTAAGCAAGAAATTGAAAAAAAATCCACTTTGACATCAATAGGCATTTAACTGAAAATAAAATGTCAAAGGGATAATAAAGATTTCTGGATACTTAAAAGCTTTTGAAAGCAGGAAAGGAGAGAAAAAGAATAAAAGGGCAGGATCTGGAAAAAAGGGAGGAGACTGCCTAGAATTAAAAGGAATCTACAGTAAAACCTCAACAAGACTTCTAAAAGATACATTTTAACTGAAACTTGGCAACAAAATAGTAGAACCCCAGGAAGAGAAAGTGGAAAAAAGAAGAAGAAATAGTTTGGGAGTATTTGGATTACTTGGTGATCTCTGGATTTTTAGTTACTGCATTTGAATGACTAAAATCAATCTGGTGGTTGTTTAAAAGTGTTTAAAATGGCACCACTTTTAGAAGAACTGAAAATGGAACTTAAAAAGTACAAAGATGCACAAGAAGGGAGAGGTTCTTTTGGCTTCGTATTTCAACTCTTAGAAATGGAGATTTGGAACTATGAGAAACAACAAGAAACGCCTGCAGAACAAGAAGATTGGGACAAAGAAGAAGCCATCTTTAATGAATAAGTAATTTTATATGGGGGAAAAAAAGGAAAGGGGGGAAAGAGGATGAAAAGTTTAAGATTTGAAAAAACAACCACAAAGAAGAAGAATAGTTTGAAAAATAAGTATAATATTAGAAAGCAACAGAAGAGGGGAATACAGAAGAGAGAATTAGAAGTAGAGAGACAAGGGGATAAAAGGGGGAGGGAGAAGAAGAGAGGGAAGAAGGAAAGGAAAAGAAGTTATAAAGGACAGAAACAAGATATAGAGAAACAGCCTATTTAGAGATAATGGGTGAAAATTTAATTGAAAAAGGGATTCTGCAAAGGTACATAAGATAGTATTGTTATATTAGAAATAGAAATAATTTCAGAAAATATGAAACAATGTATGATTAAAATGATGGATAAAATAGTTATTGTAATCTAGTGGAATGTTTGTTAATAAATAAATGAAATAAAACGAATGAGAGAATTTAATTAAGAAAGGATGGGAACATTTTAATTATTTAATGATTTATAAAATATAAGTGAAGAGAAATAGGGGAAAAAATTAATTATGGAAAGATTATAAGTGTTCCCAAGGAAGTATGATATTTAATTGAAAAGAAATGTTAAAGATGTTAAGATTTTAATGAATATTAATGATAGAACTGAATTGGAATAGAATGAGTGTTTTAATTACATATATTTATAATCTTTTTTTAAGAATATAGTGTGTATTTTAAGAATGTACCAAGCAGAATTCGATTGGAAGTTATGTATTATATTGAATGTTATAACCTTAAGGTATACATTGAAGCTTAAATAAGAGTTGAATGGATAAAATTAAAAGATATAAAGGTGTCATACTCCAATTAGTAACTACAGGAGAAAAATTTGTTTAATGAGAAAAGATAATATGAAATTGAAACAGGACAGACAAAAGTATAAATATAATGATTTGAATTGAGATGAGATAATCAAAATAAAATTGAGAAAATTAAAAGAGGGGAAAAACTATGTAGAAAATGTAAAACTATAATAAGATATGGAATAGAACACAAAAATGAGCATGAAATTGAGTTTGTGTCTGTATAAAGAAGTGTAACCCAGGACCATGCTATTTTCAAAAAAAGATGTGTTATTTGTATTATGGGGTTTTTTTTTGTGAAAACCTAAATAAAACTTTCAAAAAAAAAAAAGATGTGTGTGCAGATCATTTTTCCGTAGATTATTTTGGTGACATCAAGTCCCTTATGTGATACTTAACCAGCAATTAGAGCTATTTGCGTTAAAGGCACTGCTGGAGAGAATGACAGAAGATAATGTGAATTCTGCCTGATGATATGTTAGACAGATATGTCTTTAAACCTGACCACTTAAGTTTCTGCTTGGATTTGCCACCTAAATGGTACAGTCCAGTCTCTTCTTGAAAGCCTCCAGTGTTTCGAGTGCATTTCTCTAGTTGGTTACTATAGAAATGATCCCTGAAAGAACTGCGTATTTTCTTAGAAGTTTCATTCTTGGACCTGCTACTACTGACAATCTTCAACTTGCAACCACATTGGAGTCCAAAATTTCCATTGCTAAGCAAGACAATCGTTAAGGGAGTTTTGCACCATTTTATCACCTTTCTGGCCAGAGCTGTTGAGTGAATCCCTGCCGTTATTAAGTTAGTCAGATGGTTGTTAGGTGAATCTGGCTTCCCATTTGATTTTCCTTGTCAGAAGGTTGCAAAGGGGGATCACATGAGGAGCCCAAGAATTTGCAACCATCGTAAATACGTGCCAGTTGCCAAGCGTCTGGATTTCGATCACGGATGCTGCAAGAGTTGTAAGTGTGAAAAACGGTCATAAGTTACTTTTTTCATCTAATTTCGAACGAGGACTACCTGTATTTAGACTACCTCTAAAAATTGCACATTTTCGCAAAAGGTAAGGAAAACTTTTACTTTCATCTAACCAGCATTAATAAAGACTACCAAATGGAAAAAGTAACTCTGTAGCACCCCCTTCTGGCCCTTATACGTTTTGAGTCCTTTGTCTTCATTTGAGGAGAGGAGAGAGAATTAAAGCACCTGTCTTCTGCTCTTGTGATTTAAGGATAAGTTTTATTAAGAATTTGGAAAAGAAATGGTTGGCCAGTCAAATGCCCAATTATAGTGGGATGGAACAATGCTGACAAAATATATCCAACTTCTCAACCATCAGCCTCCCATTGAATGCCATGGGAAAATCGGATTAAGAAAGGACTAGAATTCTGTACCCATTCCTCTTTCATTTTTAATTGTTAGAATTGTGTCCGTTTCAATTATTCCCCTTGTCTTGGCAGTGACAGTAAAAGTAATAATTGTCACAACAAACATAATCTTTCATTTGGTTTGGTTTGTGGAAAATAAGAATAAAAATAGAACTGGTTTTCTATGAATACAATTTAGTCCTTGGGTGCTCTCTGAGCTTGGTTGTTTTCTTGTAGACATTTCATTACCCAAACTACCCAGTGAAACAACTGCAAAAAAAAAACACAAAAAAACAGCCAAGCTCAGAGAATACCAATGATGCTTCATTTGAATCCTGAGCTTCAAATATTCTCTTTTATTGGTACAATTCAGCCCTCTGGCTTCAACGACATTTACATCCTCATGGGACTGACTGCAAGCTATGTCTCTTACAAGTTAGGATGAGGTTTTTTTTTAATGTGAACATGTGATTGTCACAGTCTAGATTATATTTTCCTTCCATACAATTTTCCCTGTCTATATATATATTGCATGGGATTGTCAGTTGAAAGGAACTAGTTCTCCAGGTACTTTAATTTAAACTGCAATAAGATTTGAGACAAACAAGAAAGGGGGGTACTAATGACTTTGGGGTGATGCGTGAACATCTGCTTCATTAAATGTTCAGAGGGCACTTTGTTTTAATTGTTCTTTAGGGACTCTTGGCAAGGCATGCTGCACAAATTGGGACATTGATTAAAACAACAAAGAGCCAGAGGGAAGCTAATTATTCAAGGGTGAGTGAATCTCCTAAGCGATGTAGTACTCTATACAGGGGTCTCCAACCTTGGCCACTTTAAGTCTGGAGGACTTCAACTCCCAGAATTCCCCAGCCAGCTGGCTGGGGAATTCTGGGAGTTGAAGTCCTCCAGACTTAAAGTGGCCAAGGTTGGAGACCCCTACCTATAATACCTAGATATCTCAGTATAACAAAGGTACAAAGGTGGGCAGCATATGGCCCTTCTGATACCATTGAGTTTCAAATCACATTAGATTTAGAGACCATGATGGTTTTCTAGATCATCGACATTTGGAGAACCAGACTGTCCATTTCTGCCAAAAGAAATCTGCAGGGGGATTGAAAAGTAAGATGATCAGAGCAATTCCATAAATACTCAGATTTAAATATCACAGTATTTCCATACAGCAAAGAAGAATCTTGCTTCATAAGAGCATTTGTCCATTTAATACAGTATATGTCTAAATGCAGATTCTCAAGTCATTCAGGTCATGGTTGTCCCAAAGGTGTTTTTTTTCAACAGGCACCTAGACTTTCTGGTTTTTCTTCAAAGACGTTTCGCTTAGTGGTGGGATTCAAAACATTTTACTACCAGTTCTGTAGGCATGCCATGGCTTGGTGGGTGTGGCTTGGTAGGTGTGGCAGGGGAAGGATACTGTAAAATCTCCATTCCCTCCCCCACTCCTGGGGGAAGATTACTGCAAAATCCCCATTCCCTCCTCACCTCACTAACCTGCTTTCCAGCTCTGTTCTCCTGTGCAGAGGGCAACAAAAGAAGATCCAGCCAATCAGCTGGGACTCGGGAGGCAGACAATAGATGGGGGCGGGGCCAGTCAGAGGTGATATTTGCCGGTTCTCCAAACTACTCAAAATTTCCACTACCGGTTCTCCAGAACTGGTCAGTACCTGCTGAATACCCACCTCTGGGTTTCACTTCTCATCCAAGAAGCTTCTTCAGCTCTGACTGGATGGGGAAGCATGGAAGGATTTATATTCCTTGCAGGCAGCTGGTCATTTGTATTCTTTGAGCAAGTCATTAAGGTCACCTGAAGGTTTATCTACAATACAGTATTCTAGTCCCTACTGCAACAAACTACACATATTCAAGAATCGTACGAAGCCAACAGGTCTTGACTGATATTTTTAAAGGCAATCAGAATGCCACTGAATATCAGCTGCCGAGAATGATTACTGTACTGTACACATTAGCATTTCTTGTGAGATTTCATGGATTATATCATTCACGTAAAATAAAATAATTGGATCTATTCATTATTAATAAAAGGGGTGTGTGGAGGCCCAGCAGTTGACATTGGGCTTGTCAAGCAGTTTGAGACCCAAGCACCGTATCACGGGGTGAGCTCCCATTCTTGCCCCAGCTTCCATCAACCCAAATTGGGAAGCATGCAAATGCAAGTAGATAAATAGGCACCACTTCACTGGGTAGTTAAGAGTGTTCTGTGCACCTCGGTGTATAATCATGCTGGCCATATGACCACAGAAATGTCCTCGGACAACACTGGCTCCCTCAACTAGAAAACGGAGATCATCACTGCCCCTTAGAGACAGAAGAAACCTTTATGTTCATGGTCCATTTGGCCAGAAAATGTGTTCTTATAGAAAAAGCAGCAGTTTTAATGCTCTTCCCCACTTCCTGCCAGTTAGTTCTTCTTAATCAGCAACGCTGCTTTCAAACTAGAAGAGTGTTTTTGAATACTTGGAATGTTCGCTCTCTCATGCATTAATCAAATTATATGTAACGTTCACTGATTTTGTAAAATGTCCAACTATACTTGATTAAATAACATCTTCTGTGTGGAACCGTTTAATCTGAGGAAACGCTAATGGGAAATCATGAGATACAGAAGAAATGAAGGAGATGGGCAGAAGGAGGCTGCCCCCTTCTTTATCACCTTCCATCAAACTTTATTTTATTTATTTATTTATTTATTTATTTATTTTATTTATTTGATTTGCCAATTGTTTACAAGATAATAAGTATAAATGTATACATAGTTGTGAATACATGAAATGGTTACATATAAGAAAAATAAAAGAATAAGAGAAACAATAGGACAGGGACGGTAGGCACGTTGGTGCGCTTATGCACGCCCCCTACAGGCCTCTTAGGAAAGGGGTGAGGTCAATAGTAGACAGTCTAAGGTTAAAGTTTTTGGGGTTTGGGGAAGAGACTACAGAGTCGGGTAGAGTATTCCAGACATTGACCACTCTATTGCTGAAGTCATATTTCCTGCAATCAAGTTTGGTGCGGTTTACTTTGAGTTTGTATCTATTGTGTGCTCTTGTGTTGTTATGGTTGAAGCTGAAGTATTAATTGACAGGTAGGACATTGATACCATGCTTAAGTCAGACCGAAGACGGCGTAATTCAAGGTTTTCTAGTTTTAGAATTTCAAGTCTGGTGGCATAAGGTATTCTACAACGAGTAGAAGAGTGGAGAACTCTTCTTGTGAAATATTTCTGGACTTTCTCAATTGTGCTGTCTTCTGTCTTCTCCAGCAAACATATACTGTAGACTTTTTTTATCGCTGCCTCCAAATGTAGAATTTTTAGGACAATTTTGACTCTGTTAGCTTTTTAGTATGTCTGCATTTTCTGCCTCAGAGGCATTTGGCGGGCCTCTGTTGGAAACAAAATGCAAAGGCTTGATCAAGCAAGACTATTCTTGGCGATCCCAAAACACTTAGTGATGCCTTGGTAACACCAACCTGCCCTTGGCTTCCAATTAATAATGAACCTTCAGTCCCCAGATTCACAAAGGTGGAGCTCTCTGCAATAATTACAAGCATATTTATCTGGGATGAATTCTAAGCGGCCAAGTTGCATTGTGTGTGACAGGAAAGGCGATGAGCTTTTTCTCAAATTCCATTTTATGGAGAGTATAGAACAGCCACTTATTCTTTTGAGATCCTGTCTTCTGAGGTAATGTGTTAGATCTTGCCCAATTAATAATGTTTTTTTTCTTTCTTTCACATTATTCCAGGGAGCTAAGAAAGCACAAGCATTTCATAGGATTAGAAAAGAGGGGTCTGTTTATTTAGTGTATGACAAAAAGCACAACACAATTACGTTCTCAATGAGCAAACACAGAACTGTTTATCTACAAATTCAAAGGTAGTTTATTTATATCAGGGGTGTCAAACTCAAGGCCCACGGGCAGAATGCGGCCCACGGGGTGCTTACTGCCCTGGAAACAGTGAAGAACCTGTCCATAGTACCTCAGCTGCAAAGCAGGGAATATTGTGACACTCTGGAAGAACTCTTGCGTTCAGGCCTGAAGCAGATTGAAGTTGTTATCCAGCAAGTTTCTGGCTATCCTAATAGATGGGGTGTCTGGATGTAAATTAACAAATGATTTAACCATCTTTTTAAAATCAGAATTCAAGAGGCTATTATTCATTTTAATTAATTGCCCATGATAGGGAAACTGTAGTCTGTTTCGGAATTGGTCCCAAAAAATCTGATGGGGCATCTCTTACTTCTGCTCTTGTACACCGAAGACAAGAACTACTTTTTCCAGCCAAGAGGGAAATTCTGTTTCGCCTAAAATAACTTTTTTTTTTTGCTTTTGTAACATTTGTTTTAATAAAGTCAACGCTACAATAAATAAATTTTAATTTTTGCCCTGAAATACCACTGTTCATCATTTATCTTTGAGACAGCTAATTTGAAATTATGATTCCAAATATACCCGCTAGATTTTTGTAAGTACAGTATCAAATTGCCCTCAAACAGATGGAGGGCCTTCTTTTATTTTTTTATTTTGGTATTAGCTAGTCAAATTTTAGTCAGAATGATCTTATTTCACCCTCTAGTGGAATATCACTACATTGCAAAGATTTAGAAGCATCTGAATATTATTGCCTTTGATTCTACACTTCACCCTTATTGTATTTTTTAGAAGGAAAATATGGAAAAATTAACAAATGGTTAATATTTTAAAATCTGGGAGCCTCAATTTTTATGGGTCAGTATCTGAGCTGTGATTTATGATACTGAGAGTTCCTTGGAAAGGAAGAAATGTGGTGCTTCAAATAAATTAGCAAATGGTCATAGAGGTGGGTTTTAAAAGAATAGCAGTTACGTTTTTGTTTTTTGCTTTTTCCCCTGTATCCTTTTCGAAGCTTCTACTTCTGCATATATGCAGATTTATTTATTTATTTTGCTTTTTGGATAAAAGGGTAATGTAGTGCTGTGAATTTCTCTGACTGGAAGAAAAAAAAGGGAAATGGTACAAATACCCAATAGAGGCAAGAAAAGACACACAATTTTTCAAAAAACCTTCTGCTCAAGATCACTAGGTCTTGGCATGTCTCTCACAATTATGTTGCAAATATTAACAGATACTCCTACATCCACAATTGTGTGACACCAGGTAAAACAACTATAATGGCATAAATCCTTCTACTTTGCACGCCACATAAATGCAACTTCACTATAAGGTTGGAAATTCCATATTGAAATCCAAAATGCTTCTACATGTCAGTGGTGATAATAAGGTAAAAGCACTGGGTCCTGCATTCTGCAGAAGAGAAGCTTCTACAATTGTTATAATCAAATTGACACATGCTATGGAGATTCGTTCTGGATCCTGCTGGCTGGGCAAAAGAGCTGGTTGCTGTACCACTTATGACCTTCCTATCTTACAGAATACAGAATAACAAGAGTTGGAAGGGACCTTGGAGGTCTTCTAGTCCAACCCCCTGCTCAAGCAGGGAAACCTTATACCATTTCTGACAAATGGTTGTCCAATCTCTTCTTAAAAACTTTCAGTGTTAGAGAACCCACAACTTCTCAACCCCTAGGGGGGGGAAAAAAAAACCACACCCCCCCCCCCCCCCCCCCCTCTTCTTTTTTTCCTTTTTTTTTTTTTTTTTTTTTTTCTCTCCCTTTTTTTTCCCCCAATAACAAAAAAACCATATTTTTTTTTTAAAAAAAAAAAAAAAAAAAAAAAAACAAAAAACCCCCCTTCCAGAGACAAGTGGTTCCAGTGATTAATTATTCTCACTGTCAGGAAATTCCTCCTTAATTCTAGGCTGCTTCTCTCCTTGGTTAATTTCCACCATTTCTTGTCTTGCTTTTGATGCTTTGGAAAATAGGCTGACCCCCTCTTTTTTGTGGCAGCCTCTCAAATATTGGAACACTGCTATTACGTCACCTTTTTTTGCTTTTCTTCTCCTCTCTGGACTACCCATACCGAATAAGTGTTCACTCTTAAGGCTGTCAGGGAATGTGACTTTGCAGGCATTCTGCTTGGAACTGATGGTGCTTATTCCCAAATAATCTCCAGTCTTGCACAGTTCCTGGTGACTTCTTGGCATATCTCTTGCTTTGTTCAGAGAGGCTCAACACCTTGCTTAGCCTTCCCAGATCAGCCGAGGACAGGCAAGATGTTGGGCAGTCCTTCGCCTAACAGATATTCTGTATTGATATGTATTGATACAGAATATTAATATCCCCAGCCATTACTTCCTACATCAGAAGCGATCCATTTGAAGAGCTTACACAATGGAATCGTGCGGACTTCGACTCCCAGAATTCCCCGGGCTGCAATGCAAAGCACGACAAACAACACTCATTTCCCCCCCCCAGCTGTCTGCCCCGCCCCCCTCAAGCGTCTTCCGCCATTCTTAGTCAGCTCCGCCCGATAAGGCGCATGCGTCAACCCTTGCTCGAGGAACGGGGAGGGGGGGTGGAAGGAAAAAGGGAAACTCAGCGAAAGCTTTAACATCCGGGTCAAGGAGACCCGTCCGCCTGAGGGGGAGGAGCCGCTGCCGCCGCCGCTCAGGGTGCAGCGGGTGGGCGGTAGTCTGGAGACAGATGGAGCGGGACTTGCTTCGCCAGGCACTGGGCTTCCACGGGCCGCCGCTGCTTTCCCTGCTCCACGCCGAACAGCAGGACAATCCCGACTTCGGCGGCCTGCTCCCCCCGGGCGGGGCCTGCTTGGAATCGCTGTCGTCAGCTAGGTGAGCCCAAGTCGGCGGCCCCGCTCTCTCCGTGAAGGAGGGGGCGGGGCTTCGCCGGAGGGGCGTGTCCTTGAGAAGATGGGGCGGAGCATGCTGAAGAGACGAGTCAGCTCTGCTCTTTGCTTCCCTTTGGTTGTGGCGGGGGGGGGAAGCTCGGGAGCCCTCGCAAAGCCTCTGACCATATGCAGAGTGTAAGGCCTTTTCGCAGCTGTGCCTCGCCTTATAGGGACCCGCAGGACTGGCAAGTGACTCTTCTTCCCAGGTAACTCGGGTAGCATCTCCTTATTATCCCAAAGGTAATTTTTGTTTCTTTTCTTTTCAGGAGGCAACTGGGCTTGCTTGTTTTTTCTTTTGAAGACGTTTCGCTACTCATCCAAGAAGCTTCTTCAGCTCTGACTGAATGGTGGAGAACGGAAGGATTTATACTCCTTGCAGATAGCTGGTCATTTGCATTCTTTTTAGAGAGTCATTGAGGCCACTTGGAGGTTTATCTGTATCAGGGTTCAAGGACCCTCTAAAAAATATGAAAAAGGACCAGCGGTCTGCAAGGAATATAAATCCTTCCGTTCCCCACCGTCCAGTCAGAGCTGAATGAGATGCGATTCTTGGATGAGAAGCGAAACATCTTCAAAAGAAAAAAAGAAAAAGAAAGTCCAGTTGCCTCCTGAAAAAAAGCACCTTTGGGACAACCACGACCTGGATACACTGAGAATCTACAAAATTTTTGCTCTGCAATTTAGGATGAACACCCTTTGAATGATGTGGGAATAGGAATGGATTTCCAGAGGAAAAATTGCAGACTACAGGAACCTGGAGCACTTACTCAGGTGACCTTGAGGACACAGATAAACCTCCATGTGCTTCAATGACCCCCTAAAACAAGGGTTTCAATCTTGCCTCGTCATGGCAGAATCATGTGGCATAGCGTGACTTTTGTCCCCCCTTCGCTAAACCAGGAGTGGGTGTCCCACTTGACGCATCCGACCCGAGGCCTGCTGACAGCTCAAAAAAGGATGCAAATGACCAGCTGTCTGCAAGGAATATAAATCCTTCCATCCCCCCCACTATCCTGTCAGAGCTGAAGAAGCTCCTTAGCTGAACCGTCTTCAAAGAAAAGAGGAGAGGGAGTGGCAGAGCCGGGGAGGAGGGAATCAGCCTAGAAACCCTACATAACCCCATAAGCAAACTAAGTCTGCTTGTGGCTACATAGGGATTCTAGACTGATTCCTCTTTTCACGCCGCCCCCACCCCAAGGTTCTGCCACTCCTTTTTCTCCTACAGTTTGGTTAGCCAATTTGTGGATTAAATTAGTTATATTGAGTTGGATTCTAGACTTTCAATTCTTGGCTTCAACTTCCCTTGTGAAAACATGCCCAAAGTGGGATACCACTGCCTTGACTGCCTATTTGCTTAACTTATTTCCTTCCATCTATAATGAACAAAAAACAAGAAATTCCGGTTGCCTCCTGAAAAGAAAAAGAAAGAAACCTTCGGGACAACCGTGAGCTGGATGACTAAGAATCTCTACAGACATCTCCTTTGTTAGTTGCTTTTAAGGTCGCTCCACTGAATCTGCTTCCAAGCAGCCTGTCGGGAACTGGCAGCTGTTTCTATTTTTCCCCCATTGCTTCCTTTCTTAAATGTAGAGATGTCATGATTAAAATCCAGGACCCTGAATGTACATACGTACTAGGGAGTCCTTGACTTTATGACTGCAGGTAAGCCCAGAATTTCTGTCGTTAAGTGAGTTTTGTCCCGCTTTGCGAACTTTGTTGCTACTGTTAAGTGATTCACTGCAGTGGTTAAGTTGTTAACATGGTTGTTGAGCAAATCTGGCTTCCCCCGTTGACTTTGCTTGTCAGAAAGTCGCAAAAGGGGATCACGTGACCCCCCAGGACTCTGCAACCGTCATAAATATGAGCCAGTTGCCAAATGTCTGAATTTTGATCATGTGACTATGGGGATGTTGCAGTGGTCATGAGAGTGAAAAATGGCCATCAGTCACTTTTTTTCCAGTGCCGTTGTAACTTCAAACGATCACTAAATGAATGGTTGCAAGTAAAGGATTATTTGTAATAAATTCCCTATTTTTTTTCCTGGAAACGTACCACTGAAAATGGCATAACCGTCTCTCCTTATTCATTGAGATGATTGGGTTTGTAAAACTGCAAATTAAATTCTTAATTTTCCCTGGAGGTGCCATGGTTAAAAGCCAGGATTCTCTATGTATGTAAAAAGATGCATAAAATTTCCTTTTCCCCCCCCTAGATATTTACCACTGAAAACAAAATATAATTGCCTCTCCTTCTTGAAATGGTTGGCTTTGTAAAACTCCACCTTAGATGTTAGTAGAGATTAATTGACAGTCTTTTAGTAAACTGCATTCTACAAGCCTGTTGTCTAAACCATATTAAGAAATTTGATTAAAACTAATTCTAAATATACACGGTAAGTATTGCAAGATATAGATCTAGGTTTTATGGTGCCAAACAAAAGCATATGTTTTGTGACTAGGCATTCTTATCCAGATAGCTGGATATGAGACAGTGTATTTTGAGGGCAAATATGCCTCAAAGTAAAATAAGCTGATTTATAATTATGAAGAAACAATTATTTGGAATCTACCAGAAGCAGCATAACAGTGGTTTTGAATAGGCTGTCCTTTTAATTGTTATGTTTTGGTTATCAAATTGCCTTGTTCAAGAAAGCATGTTTTTATGGATGTTAATCTGTTTTCTTCTGTTTCAGAAAAGAAAGAGGGATTGAAAATATTGAGATACAACAATTCATTTCAAAAAAAGCTGATCTTCTTTTTTCTCAATCTTGGAAAACAAATGTGACAATAGTAAAAGATGAAAATGAAGAGAATGAAAGTAAGAGAATGAAGTCAGATGATGGTTGGACATGTTTATAAATGTGCATCTTACGATCAGTACTTGGAATTAGAAATGTAAAGGCAAAAAAAGATAAGCATCATTTTCATTTGGACACCTGAAAAAGAAAGCCCTCAATGCTCACTTTTGATTTTGATTTTTAATCAAAAAATTAGTGACACTTTTAAGAAGAAAAATTGCTCTGTACAAAGTCCACTCCTGTACATAGATAAGGATATATAAATTTAAAGAAATTTTTTTTTAACCCCATATTCAATTTTGGGTGTAATTAAAATCAAATTATCAGAACAAAGTTGTTAACTGTGACTAATAAATGATTACCAGGTTTGATAAACATATTTTTTATTATCAGATTTTAAAAAAAAATGTTGGGTTTCTTTTTCGGGGAAAACAACCGCCAAAACTTTTGAGTATCACTGATTCAATAAAAAAGTGTATGTTAATTTTTGAATGGTTTGCAGAAAATGACAATTCATAGGAATTGAATCAGTTGAATTGATACATATACCTTAGGAAGTATAGATAGTAGACGAAAGTAGAATTCTCTAAAATTTTGGTTTTGTAATATACAAGCCCTTCGTTTTGGCTATTTTTGTACTTTTAATTCTATTTGATATGCAGATATTCCTTGTTTAGCGACTACAATTGGGAGTGGCAATTTGGTCACTAACAAAGCAGTCACTAAGTGAAATGAATGTGCTTCAGATCTTCACCTTTCTTTTGCTTTACAGACCTGCTAAGTTTGTAAATGCGAGGATTGGTTGTAAAGTAACTTTTTCGTCACTCGTAAATTCAGATGGTTGCTAAATGAGGACTATCTGTACGTCTGTCTACCTTCCCTACTCCCTGCCTGCCTACCTGTCGAGTCTGTCAGGCATTGTAAATCATTGAAATCCCTTTTGGAACTGAACGGCATATAATTTGCATAAATAAATAAACTAGTGGATGATTCCTCCCTCCAATTTCTTCAAATTAGAAAAAAATATTTTTCCAGTATAACTTTTGCCTGTTTATTTGGGTGTTACCCCCGATCATTATTATGTATGCTAACGTTGCTTGTAACTATTCCAGTGCCACTTGTAAGGAATACAATTTAGATTCTGCAATTATGAGTGGAGTATTTTTAGATTCAAAAGTGTTTTGTGCTATGAAAATAGAATCGAGTTCATATACCATGTTCTTATCCAGTAATTAGAATAATTTTTTAAAACAGGAATTTGGCTAGATTAACTCAGAAGTCGTATCTGCTTCCACAGTGGGTTGGTAGATGCCTTTATGAAAATTAGAAGCAGATCTATTTCAGCAGCATGTATTTGTTAAGATTTGTATTCATCGTCCCCAGTAGATTTTCAAGATGATTGGATCACGTTCTCTCTAATATTTTAATGTAATGGCATTTCATAATTTCAAAGCACGCACGTTCAAAAGTGAACCCATTTAATTTGATAGGATTGGATTCCAAGAGGATTGTAAGTGATTTGCGTGCATGACTGTTACCATTTAAACTATCTGGCAATCCCTATAATGTTTCGGTATTGAAAACTTTTTTTAATTTGCAATCTACCGAAGATTGTTATGCTATTATGCCACCGTTGGAACAGTTTATGGAAATTCCCGGCGCAGAGAGGAGAGAGCTCTTTTTCCGGGATATCGAACGCGGAGACATAGTGATTGGAAGGATTAGTTCTATTCGTGAATTTGGCTTCTTCATGGTGCTGTTCAGCCTACGAAGCGGCGTTGTGCGAGACATAGCAGACTTAGAAATCACGGTAAGTCAGAGACGTTGCGTTCTGACCCAGCTTCCCAAACACGACAATCTGTCTCTCAAAGATTCCTTTATTAGGAGCCCCAGCAAAAAGTTTCTCTCTCACTGCAGGCTAACAAGTCCATTGAGCAGGGAGATGAATCGTTGTCTGCCACATCTATTCATTTCCGCCCCCGCCTTTTATCCCCAGAGCTAGGGTGGGGCTTCGATAGCAGAGGTGGGCTCTTCCGTCCTAAGGACCGGCCCACGGATTTCCATTGCTCTCCTCTCCTCTGTCTTCTGCGCATCCACGTGTCAGGCAGTGGACCCAGTTGTTCCTCTTTCTCATCAGCCACCTCCAGACCTGGGAGCTGTTGACTCTCTATCCGAGGGCTGAAAAAAGGCCCAGGCCCCGCCTCTCTCTCTCTCTCTCCCCCCCCTCCCCCTCTCCCTCTCTGACAGCTTCATTCCCTCTTCCCCCTCGGAGCTCTCAGGTTGCCCTGATACTGACTCAGACTCCCACACCTCCTTCTCTGATTCAGCGGCTGGAGGGGCCAGTGGCTAATCGGCCACAGCACAATGTGAAAGGAAATGTCACTTTCTGAAGGGTTTCTCTCTCCTTTGGCCTCTGGTGCAGCTGAATTGGCTGAGTTGATCCGAGGAAATTAAGGAAGCTCCCATTCAGAACCTTCATGTATTTTTTGCCTTGCAAGTTGACAAGTAGATTTTTTTTTTGCTCCATCAGCAAAAATGTCCTTCCTTAATACTCGAGGATTACGATAAAGTTACAAAATTCCTGATCTGAACTATGTAAGTGGTTTGGTTGCATTTCTGATCGAGTGTGACTTGGACAGTAATCCATATGGGACACAACCAGGACATGAGTAACTGAGAATAGGAGCTTCCTGATCAGGAAAGAATACACAACTAGACACAAAGATAATCCCCCCACACACACACAGTCTGCTAAACACTAACTCCCACAGCACTGTCTTATGCCTAAAGTTATTTACCCATGTAGTAGCCTATATTGCTACTACAATATAGGCTACTACATGGGTAAATAACTTTATCCTTCTCATCTTCTCATCTTTCATATCTCATCTGAGTGAGATGGCGCAACGGTGGCGCAGTGGTTAGAGTTTAGTACTGCAGGCTACTTCTGCTAACTGCTGGCTGACTGCAATTTGGCAGTTCAAATCTCACCAGGCTCATGGTTGACTCAGCCTTCCATCCTTCCGAGGTGCGTAAAATGAGGACCCAAATTGCTGGGGGAAATAGGCTGACTCTGTAAACCGCTTAGAGAGGGCTGTAAAGCACTGTGAAGCGGTATTAAGTCTAAATGCTAATGCTATCTTCCCCTACCACCTTCTTCTATTGGTATCTTACGATTTATCATTTGTTTGTATTTTATGATTGCATCATACAGTTTCGGATCTACGACTTATCACTCTGTTGATTGTATGTACACTGAGAGCTTATGCACAAGTTCCTTGCCAATAAAGAATATACATTAGACTTGGTAAGAATAATCAGCTGTACTGCCTGTTGATTTAGTCCTCATCAGACTAGATCTGCCCTATGTAAAATAATAGTTTTATCTTGAATTCAATTTTTATATGGTGATTATCACACACGATAGGAGTACCCTCCTTCCAAGTTATCCACTCAGGTTCTGGAATTACAAATCCAGCTTTTAAAACTTTAGAAGGCAACACTCCTGCGTAGATGTCCTGCAGATGTTCAATATTTCTCTGTGAAATGGGACTGAGTATGTCCATCCCTAATTTTTTGGAATTACGTGCTTTCTATTTTAGGCGCTTTGTCCGTTAAGAGATGTGCCTTCCCAAAGCAGCCACGGGGATCCCTTATCATATTATCAAAATGGTGACCTTATCCAAGGCAAGTGTCTTATCTTCGCTCTTAGATTTGGCCTTAAGTATATTTTGTGTTGTTTTCTGCTGTTTTAAGTCTGGTCTTTTTTTTTTTTTCCCCCTCCCATTTTTAATAGCTGCCATCAAGGATATTGATCGCTATCATGAAAAGCTCAGTGTATCCCTGCACAAGTCTGCTTTATCTCCCAGCTTAGCAAATACCAAATTAGGAGTCATCAGCTCTGAAGATTTGCCTGTGCATTACAGGTAGGAAATTGAAATGAGGCATACTTTTTGGGTGTGATTGAAAGGAAACCCTTTTGTTGTACACAGGTAGTCCTCGACTTAATGACCACAATTGAGCCTCAAATTTCCGTTGCTAAGCGAACCATTTGTTAAGTGAATTTTGTTGCCACATTTAAGTGAATCACTGCAGCTGTTGAGTTAGTAACATGTTTGTTAAGTGAGTCTGGCTTTGCTTGTCAGAAGGTTGCTAAAAGTAATCACATGACACAGCAACTGTCATCAATATGAGTCAGTTGCCAAGCATCCAAATTTTGATCACATGACCGTGGAGATGTTGCAGTAGTCATAAATGTGAAAAACTGTCATGCCCCTGATGGAGACTGACTCTGAGGGAGATGAGGAGCAGCCGACAGGGAGTGGAAGTGTGGCTCCGGAGGTTGTGGAGGAGGCTGGGGAAGGGCAGAAGCTGGCTGGGATCCAGGCCCACCCCCTCTCCATCCTAGAGCACGCAGGGAGAAGAGGATAAGGGAGAAAGGTGGTCTACTTGGGAGGAGAGGGCCTTGATCCTCTTCATGGGCTGCAGCTGTGACAACTGAATAAGAGGACGGACATGCGTACAGGCGAACACTGGAAACAAAGCATGGAAATATCTCTATTTTATGATTCCTCTGTGAGTTTGGCGTCCTTCCCAGTGTGTGCGCTGTTATCTGTGGACGTCCTCCAGCCCTTATCTTCCCTGGTTTGTGTTGTTTTTTCCCCTCCTTCTTGTAACTGCTTGTGTGGGAGTTTTTTGTCTTTCTTCCAGGTTATTTGGAGCTTGGAAGCAAAGTGAAGGAATAAAAGGGGCTTCACCTGGTTTTTGTGACTGTGTTTGTTTTGCACCCCACCCCCCGATCATCACAAAAACCTTCAGAAGTCACTTTTTCAGTGCTCTTGTAACTTTGGTCACTAAATGAACTGTTGTAAGTCGAGGACTACCTGTATCGAGCTTTTAAAAATATAAAATACAGTACTTTTATGGACAAGAATAAGAGATGCAGTTTCACAGCCCTGACTGCCTCAATTACATCAGAAGATTGATATAAAATTTGAGAGTACTGTAACATGCTTCAGAAAAGATCCTGGATTCACATGAAAATAATCTAGCATTGGGCATTCCAATTTGTCTACACATTTTTAAGTTCATATTGTCACTCATGTACGAGCAATCTGTTTTCTAAGAAAAACAACATAGGGATCAATAAGTACCCAAGGGCACTAGTTGTTTTATATTTATTTATCATATGGAACGTTCACATCATATTTGTATTTCAATAAAAAGTAACACAGGTAAAATGCAAAACAGAATCTAAAATCTGAAATCTTTAACAGGAAGATTACAAACTTATACCTAAGTTGCAAATATAATTTTTTTTACTTCCTTTGTCACAGTTGGGAAATAAGTGAAATCTGCATTTTAGGCTCTGTTTTGACACTCTGAAACTCTGTGCTTGGATAGTTTTTCTATAAATTATTGGTTGTATTGGCTACTGTTGCTAATGAGTGCAGTATAAGTTACTCAGGTGCTAATTATACTGTTGGCCTTTTATACAAACAATATTAATTGTTACAGCCTCTCTCTCTCTGACAGCTCCATTCCCTCTTCCCCCTCGGAGCTCTCAGGTTGCCTTGGTGACCTGACTCCCCCGCCGCCTCCTCCTCCTCTGATCCAGCTTGTAGAGGGGCTGGCGGCCCACACACCACAACAGTTTTCCAAAATGGTCAATATCGACCTATAAGGACTGATGGGATTATGCAAGAGGTTGATGTGCTTTTGTCATGGTTCCGAGTAACGCTCCCAATTAGTTCAAGACCCTGAAGCTGTTGCTTTTTCAAAGATCTTAATTTATTGGGTACAACGTATCGGCACTCTGAATAGTTCCCACGCTTTGCCATAATTAAATGATAGGTACTGGCCACTCCCCTTGTGTCCCAGGTCACGTTAGCCAACCAAGCAGGTGATGAGCCTCTTCGTACTCTCCTCCTGCCATTGCTAGGATACGCTGGGTCAACTTCAACTCTCACGAGCCTTATCAGTGTTATGCCTGGCACTCTGAAATGAAATATTCTACATTCCACAAATCCCCCCCCAAAAAATCATAGCAACTGAGAAACAAAACAAGAAACTTTTATGGCTTCAATTAAAGTCGTTTCGATAGTTGACAATTTTCATATAATAAATGTTTGGTATATCAAGGAACATTGCAAAATTTCCTGAAGGGGGTCAGTGAACAGAAGAGTTTGGGACCCCTCATCTAAAGAGGGGTGGACTTTATTACAAATCTTCTTAAGTGTATTTCTTCTTATGTTGGTAATACAAGATGGAACAGGGAAAATATTGTGTTATCTCAGTTCATGATTGTCTTTTTGTTCTTTTTTTAGGAGGAGTATTGACATAGCCAGTAGCTTGGAAACGTATGAAAAGGTTTTGCATAATTCTTTGGGCTTTGCCAATCCAGCTATAGTGGAGTTCCTAGGAAGCAAATTAGGACTAGATGAATCCAGCCCGCCCTCCTTAATGAGAGGACTACAAAGGTATACAAACAGCACCTTAACCAAAAAGTAATTCCTTCAATGATGAGTTTGTTAAAAATGACATTTCCATCATTTGGAAAAAAGAGTGCCAAAAAAATTTACCAGAGTGAATCACTATTTCAACTGTACTACAACACAAAGCAAGTTTTCATACCACTGAAAGTTTGAGCTTAATCTTATCAGGGGGAAACACCAAATGTAAGCTAAATTTGGCTGTTCGGTTAACAATCCTGACTGTAGAATTAGACAACTCCAGAGTATGGAGCTCATGTGGTAAGGATGCTGGCTTGGAGGTGAAGGAGCCTGTGTTTAAGACCCTCGTGCTGCCATGGGACTGGGTGAATTCCCATCCTCCTCTGCAGTTCCTGCCAGGGACATGAAAGGAGCCCCCAACTGGGCATCCATCAGGCAATAGTGATGTCACCAGCTAATCCTTGTTACCCGGAAGTGCCTTAATGCTTCTGACACGTGTGATGTGAGACAACTCCAGTAGATTAGTTATTTATTTGGACAGGCTATAAATAGACTAGTTGGTCAAAGATTTTGTTTATTTTTCCCCAGCAAAAATTTCAATGAAGAGGATTTTGCTGTTGCATTGAGGAAAAGACAGTCTGCTTCGTGGGCCTTAAAATGGTATACACCGCTTTGTTTTCATTACAAGATAGAAGTTGGGGAAGAACCATTTTCTTCCAGGCCAATAAAAGCCCTGCCTGAATTTTGGAAGCCATATTAAAGGTTTATGTGATGCTAAGGGTTGGTGTTACAGGTAGTCCTTGACTTACAATCCTTAGTTTGGTGACAGTGGCACTGAAAAAAAAAAAGACTCATGACCGTTTTTCACACTTAAAATCATCGCAAGCATTCCCGGGGGTCAGAATTAGGATTCTTAGCAACCAACTCATTTATGACGACTACAGTGCCCTGGGATCATTTATGATCATGTTTTCAAACCTTTTGACAAGCAGCCGGATTCACTTAACAACTGTGGAAAGAAAGATTGCAAAATGGGGCCAAACTCATTTAACTTTCTTGCTTAGCAGTGGAAATTTTGGGCTCAATTGGGTGGGGTCTTAAGTCGAGGACTACCTGTACTTTATTAGCAGTAACTTATTGTTCAGTCTTCCAACTGTAGGCTAATGATAAACACTAAATTTTAATTCCTCAATGATACTCCTTGTATTTTACTGTCTTTCTGAAGCTTAGATTTTAAATAGTTGTTTTTTTTGCGAGGGGGAGGGCTGCAAGTCTGACAGAGAAAAAGCAGTTGCAAAATAAACTGTTGGCATTTGTTTTTATGTCGTGATTAATTAAATTGCATTCTTCATAAAGGAATTTGTTGGTTTATTGAAATCTTAATTCAACTAATTTTGTTTTTAGTGTAAAAATCGGTGTTGATTATTTTAAAGAGGGCCGCCATGTTGATGCCATGAATGAATACAACAAGGCATTGGAAATAGATGCCCAAAATGTTGAAGCCTTAGTAGCCCGTGGAGCACTGTAAGTATCTGCTTTATGTCTGCAGTCCAATAATTTCACAAAGCAATTGAAAAATAGATATACTTACAGGTATTTTTGTTTCTCCTAGCTATGCAACAAAGGGAAGCTTGAATAAAGCAATTGAGGATTTTGAAATTGCTTTAGAGCAGTGCCCCACGCATAGAAATGCTAGAAAATACCTTTGTCAAACGCTTGTTGAACGAGGAGGCCAGTAAGTGTTGCCTTATGTTCTTTATGGTTTCTCCATTCCATTCATTTTACGTTTCTTTCCCTCGACTATGTTTTTATGCCTGGTTAAAGATAAAAACAACTTGGGTAGACCTGTGTGTAGCTAAATCAGGAGCACAGCTTGATGTGAAATCATCTGTTCACCTCCCGCTTATATCTGCTTGCTCGATTGACCCCCGTCTGTTTGTGCTTCAAAATAAAAACAGCTTTTTTTTATTAACAAGCCAGTTCAGTGTGGGCTGGTTTGCATGGCGATTAAGTGGAACTAGAAGTGGTTCCAAAATGTGCTCGTCGGTGTTTCCCTATCAAAATAGCATTGAGTGGATACCAAAAGAGCCTGGATCTTGTAGCCCTTCAGCAGTTTTATTCATGAAGGAGATAAGGAGGATTGTTAATCAGGTTTTGAGATGCAGCAAAGTTGATTAAGAACATAACTTTGCTGGGTCAGGCTGAAATCCACCTTAGTCTGGCTTTGTGTCTCTTTCAATTATCAACTACATGCCTGTAAGGCAGAGGTTGCCATCCTTTCGGACCTCAGGGACCACCAAACTCATAATTTTAAATCCCGCAGACCAGAGACCCTGGGAAAAATCCCCAAAAAGTCTGCAGAAAAATTCCCCACCCCATTTTCCTACCAATCAATCATTCTTTATTTGGGATCGCAGGATGCCATCTCCAGCTCCGTTCTCGGGGGGGAGGGGTGGGAGAGACTTTTGGCTTCATGCAAGGAAAGCAGCAGAAGGAGCAGAAGTCTTTCTTTCTCTCCCCCAAACTCCACCAGAAATGAGTCTTTGTGAGCCTCTTGGAGTGGGATGCCTTGCAGGGCCCCAAAGACTCATTTCTGGTGGAGTTTGGGGGAGAGAAAGACTTTTGCTGCTTTCCTTGTGTGCAGCCAAAAGCAGAAGAAGAAAGAAGCAGAAAGAAGCAGCCCCGTGGCCAAGTGAGGCGCCTGGGGCGAGTGGGGCAAGTTCCACCCCGCTCCCCTTTCGTCCTTCCCCTCACTACCTCGTGTTGTTCGCAATGCAAGTGACGCAGGCCTTGTGTTCCCACAGGCCATGTGGGCAGCACAGCCTTGTGTTCCCGCGCAGCCTGGATTCATTGCTTCGGGGGTGCTTTGGGGTGTCATTTCTCTGCGGACCACCAAAAATTTTTCACAGACCACCGGTGGTCCCCAGCCCACCGGTTGGCAACCACTGCTGTAAAGGGCTTGTGGCAACTCATTCCTATGCTTGTTTTTGAATGCCTACTCCTGCTGTGGCTTTTTCCCAACTAAAATATCCTCAAACATTCAGACCTTTTTTTTTTTTGTAGTAGTGAAGGTGTTTGAGTTCCTTTTTTAGTTCCTTTCTTAATGGCACTGAATGGAACATGCATGCTTCATGGCGGCCAAACGTGTCTCTATTCCTCTTATCAACCATCTTATTAACCCCAAATCTTTTCCCTGGTTAGTTACTGACAGCTGAGATCCCTTCACATTAGTTTGGTAAAATGGCTTGTGAAAATGAATGTGGAATAGTGGTTGAGGAATGCAAATGCAGGTAGCCCTTGACGGATTAACAGTTCATTTAGTGGTCATTCAAAGTTACAACAGCATTGAAAAAAGTGACTCACGACCATTTTTCATACCTAAGACCGTTGGGGCATCCCCATGGTCACGTGATCAAAATACACATGACTTGGCAACTGGGGTGTATTTCTGACAGCATCCCGGAGTCATAAGATTTCCTTTTGCGACCTTCCGATCAGCCGTGTCAATGGGGAAGACACATTCGCTTAACAGCCCTGCAACTAACTTAAGAACTGCAGTGATTCATTTAATGATTGTGGCAAGAAAGGTTATAAAACAGGACAAAACTCAACAAACGCTCTTGCTTAGCGAGAAATTTTGGGCTCAATTGTGGTCATAATTCAAGGACTGCCTGCACCATATTGCAATACAGATAGTCCTTTCCTTGCAGTCATTCATTTAGTGACTGTTCAAAAGTTACAATGCCACTGAACAAAAGTTACTTACAACCAGTCCCTGCACTTATGACCATTGTAGCATCCCTAGTGATCCAAATTTGGGTGCTTGGGAACTGACATGTTTACAACAGTCTGTTGAGAGCGTCAGTCATCCAGGTCATGGTTGTCCCAAAGGTACTTTTTCAGGAGGCAACTGGACTTTCTGGTTTTTCCTTTGAAGGTTTCGCTTCTCCTCCAAGAAGCTTCTTCAGCTCTGACAGGATGGTGGGGACTGGAAGGGTTTATATTCCTTGCAGACTGCTGGTCATCTGCATCCTTTTAGAGGGTCATGTTCCAAGTGCTTCAAAGACCCGCTAAAAAGAATGCAAATGACCATCTGTCTGCAAGGAATATAAATCCTTCCAGTCCCCATTATCCTGTCAGAGCTGAAGAAGCTTCTTGGATAAGAAGTGAAACCTCTTCAAAAGGAATATATATACAACAGCTGCAGAATCTCAGGGTGATGTGAAATCACGTTTGTGATTTTTTCCCAGCTCGCTTCCGACAAGCAAAAGCTGTGGCCAAAAAAAATTGGTAAAATTGGTTGCGATTCACTTAACAACCGCCTTGCTTAGCAATGGAAAGTCGGGTTCCAATTGTGGTCGTAAGCCGAGGACTAGCTGAACAGCTGTTTTGTTTTGCTTTTAAAGGGAGTTTGCAAATTTAAAATAAAGCAACCACAACCTTCCACCTTACAGGAGTAGATCCATCCTGTTCATAATCATGTTTATACTTATACCTGTTATCTAATACCTGCTTGACAGATAAAATAAATAAAATAAAATATTCTGCTTTGTCCATGTTGAGGTTTGAATTGTGTTCTGGGTCCCTCTCCGAAGAAAGGTTGAGTCAGGCTAAGAGAAGAGCATTCTTAATAATGTATTAAGTATAAAGCACTTCAGGTTCATGTGCGCTTAAAATCATTTGTCAGGTTGGAAGAGGAAGAAAAATTGTTGAACGCCGAGAGTTACTACAAGGCGGCTTTAAACATAGATGAAGGCTTTCAAGAAGCTGAAGAGGCCCTGTTGAAGCTCCGTCAACAGATACAGGTGATTCTTTACTTTCTGTTAGTTGACTGAAGTAAATCACCAACGTCATCCTCAAGAAACAAATTATTATGTGTTGGTCTTATTTTTTTTCTGGTCGGCAATCCCTTGAGCCCGAGGTAGCATTTTGTACTAGCCAAAGCTAAAAAAAAATTTTTTTTATCTCATATGGTTAGGGATGCCTGACTGGAAAAAGGCAAGCGGAATACACAGCAGAGGTGGTATTCAGCAGGTTCTGACCAGTTCTGGAGAACCAGTAGTGGAAATAGAACCAGCAAATACCACCTCTGACTGCAGATTTTACAGTATCCTTCCCACACCCACCAAACCATGCCCACAGAACCGGTAGTAAAAAAAAATTGAATCCCACCACTGATACACAGCCCTGAAGTATTTTAATCGTGGCTTATAATATGGTTTATAAAGATAGATGACCCTACAGTTAACTTTTGGCATACCTTCAAAATTTATTAACTAGGATTTTGTGGATCAGAGGGTGTTTTTTTGTTGTTAATTATTACTATAATTTGTTTTATTTTCTGTGAAGAGAGGTACATGTGAGAAGTGTAAGAGATAGAAGTCTTTTTATCCACAAACTTTTCCATTTAATGTGACAGGAAAAAGTAACGGGCGAACGGAAGTGTTTGAATTTTAAAAAAGGGGGGGGGAATAAAATGCCCACATTTGCTCTGTTTTCCTTGGTGGGAGTCACTAGTTAAGAGTGTCCTTCTGACCCCCGCACGTACAAAGACCCGGCAGGGTGTCCTCCTGGTAATACTGATGATATGTTTCTCTCCAATGCATTTTCCTCCGAATTGGAACTCTGTTGCTGCTGTGCCTGGCCTCTCTGGTGCTGCTCATCACCAACAACCCCTGTGGAATATGATTCCGTGTGTAAACTGTGCATCAAACTGGGCTGTGATACCGTTGCCAAATGGTTTGTATTCATACATGGCCCTTTTCAATTCTGTTTTGATGGGAATCACATTTTACGTATAAATTCAATAATGGCATATTCCTTATTGATTTCTGTTCGGTTGATTCTTCTTTGTGACCAACTGTTTTGCTGGTCGCCATATTAACCTTCCATTCATACTTCCTGGATTGCTAATGTTGGGTTACGGGATACCAAATAACCTGTACTTTTTTCTCCTCTTCTCCTTGCCTGTTAAAATTTGGGCTACAAACTACAACATGAACCGTAATGCCATGCTTATTCATCCCTATCACTTAACCATCCTTCGTAATTATTATTATTTATTTTTTTTGCTTTAATATTTCTATTTTTTTTGCACATGGACCTTTGGGATTTCTGTAAATTTTGTATGTTGCGGGTTGGGATGGGACTTATTTGTTATAACTTGTTAACACCATATTTTTGATGTTGGGATTTAAAAAAGAAATCTCTGGAAATTAGAGAGAAACAAGCTGCAAAAGAGGAGAGGCAGAAAGAAAAGAAAGTAGAAACAAGTGCAGAAAAACTGCGTAAACTCTTAAAAGAAGAAAAAAGGTAACCTGTTTTAATCTACATAGTGTCTCGTACCTACCTTTGTGTCCATACAGCTTTTCTTACATAAACCCATAGAGCAATCTGATGGTGTAAGTATAACAATTCACAATTGATGCTGCTTTTTTTTGTAATGGGATTTCTTTCCCTCAATGTTTTTTTTTTCTTTATTTATAAAGAAGGTACTGCAAGCAATTTACTTTACAACAAAAGAGTAGTTCTAAGGCAATATTTTTCAAACTTGGCAACTTTTAAGATGTGTGGATTTCAACTCAGAAATAATATCAGAATTAATTTATTCTCTTTATATTTTGTACGTATGAGAGTATGATCTGTACTGAAGAGCAGAATGGGACAATTTGCCACAGCCAACGTGCTGTGGCCCACTTGCCAAAGGACATGGCCACCTCACCATTGGACAACTCACTGCAGGACAATTTAACAATTCTATTTAATTCATTCAAATAAACGAAAACTTATACTAATAAATTTGTGTCCCCCCCCCCCCCCGCCCGCGGCATTCCAACCCCCCCACCCAAAAACAAAACCCCCCCCCCCCCCCCCCCCCCCCCCCGCCGGGGCGCGCAGGCCTTGACTCCCGGACCCTGCCTCCCATTTTTTTGTTTTTTGAAAAAAAAAAAAAAAAAAAAAAAAAAAAAAAAAAAAAAAAAAAAAAAAAAAAAAAAAAAAAAAAAAAAAAAAAAAAAAAAAAAAAAAAAAAAAAAAAAAAAAAAAAAAAAAAAAAAAAAAAAAAAAAAAAAAAAAAAAAAAAAAAAAAAATAAAAAAAAAAAAAAAAAAAAAAAAAAAAAAAAAAAAAAAAAAAAAATTGCCATTGCATTTCATTCTGTCCCTCCTTTTGTATCCACTTTAATGATTCTATTCCACCGTTTATTTGATATTAGTGTATCTCGTCCTGCAGTGAGCTGGCCATGGAAAGTTGGCCGTGGCGAGTTGGCTGTGGTGAATTGTATTTGCTCAATTGTCACAATTGTTCAATTGTGAGAATTGAACTGCTGGCAAGCAGCCTGCAATACTGCATTCTAGCCACTGTGCCACCACGCTCTTATAAGTATTTATTGCTATTGTACTGAAGTTTTAGGCCAAGGGTCTTCAAATTTGGTAAGTTTAAGACTTATGTACTTCAACTCCCAGAATTCCTGAGCTAGCATGACTGGAGAAGGAATTCTAGGAGTTGAAGTCCACAAGTCTTAAAGCTGTCAAGTTTGAAGACTCGTTTTAGGCTGTCGTGGAAATTGTTGGGTTGCACACTGGCTAATGTACAGATAGTCCTCAGGATGCATCCATATTAGACATCTCTAGTATGTATGTATGTATGTATGTATGTATGTATGTATGTATGTGCAACATTATAGTGTAGTTCTGCTCTCTGATAGGAAATGTTGACCTTGTTAGATTCTGTGTAGTACTAATAATATGAAGTCTATGGTGCTTTCTGAGCTTGGTTGTTTAATTGCAAATGTTTCATTAGCTGACTAGATAACATCTTTAGTATTGGTGAGTGTGCAGTTTGCTCCCTGTTTATATATAGTAGCTTGCCTTGCCAGTGTTAGAAGTGTGGGTTTGGTGTTCCTTAATTTTCTGCTTGTTTGTTGTTAATCCCCGCTTATCTGGTTATTGACTGCTGGAGGGAATCTGTTCTGGCTTTTTGTTTTGTTTTCTTAGTAAGTTTTTTAATTGTCTGTTTTGAATGGTGTGTAAACATGATTTATTTCTATATGTATGTTGATAACTGATTTGTCTGAATGCTAAACTTCCAGGAAGCTGTACTTCTAAAGTACTTTTGAATTAAGTTTGGTCTAGGATGCTCATGGTAGCGGGGCAAGTTATTGTCTATAAACAGGGAGCAAACCCCACACTCAATAGCACTGATGATGTTACCTAGTGGGGTAATGAAATGTCTGTAAGCAATCAAACCCAGAGTGCACCAAGGACTCCACAGTTCAACCCTGAGCTATGTGTACTCTCTTCCACATGAAGTCTAGCGGTAGTGGTTGAGTTTTCAGGTATGCCTGCCTGAAAATCTTTTAAACTAAGTTGTATACTCGTTTAGTTGAAAGAAACCCATAATTTTTCCTTCTAGTCAAACTATATCCTCGTATTTTTCCTATTGATACCCAAACTTTTGTTAGCTCAGCAGCTGAAGCTTTCGCACATCCCCATTGTGAAATTAAATTGCAGTTCCTCATGATTAATTAAAACTTTTAGGTTGAAGAAGAAAAGAAAAAAGTCAACTTCCTCTTCCTCCTGTGATCCTTCATCAGATGATTCTGCCTCTTCCTCCTCCTCCTCTTCCTCCTCCTCCTCCGATAACAAAAAGCGTAAGAAAAGGAGTCGGAACCGGTCTGAATCTTCCTCCAGCTCTAAAAAACACACCTCTAGGATGTTTTCCCATCCTAGTAGGAAAGAGGACAGCTATTCTCCTCCTGCCAATACCTCTGCTTCTTTCCTTAACCAAAAGCACGAAGTGGAAAAATTGTTAGAGAGGCAAGGCAGGCTAGCTAATCAAAAACCCGAGGTAAGAGACAGAGAAGGGGATTGTGCGTTTTTAAAGATGTATGCCGAAGATGACCTCTGTGGAGGTAAGTTTGAAGATTCTAGGGATTCTCGCCATCACGCCAAGACTCGGGCAAATAGTAGCAAGACCGAAAGACAGAGTAGGTCAGACCGAGCCTCGTCCGATAGGAGGGATAGCACGGGCTCCTACTACAGACAATCTGATGACCGAAATAAGGCAAGTGACTCAGGAAGGCTGGAAAAAGAACTGGGCAGGAGGGAAGGTTATCACAAGTTCAGCCCAAGCCAAGCCAAGTACTCCACGTCCCCCACAGGGTCGGATTACTCCTCCAAATCCGTCGAACGTTACAAACAGTATACCAGCCGATGGATGAATGAACCTAGTAGGTACAACGCAGATGGTAGGGCTGAGGCGGCCCGGGGTAAATGTGGGAAAGAATCCAAGAACAGGGAAAAAGATGCTCCGGGGGCCAAAGGAGGAGATGAGGAAGCTTTGCTGAATGGTAAAGAACAATTAGGCAGCGGTGCTAAAAAACAGCTGCCTCAGAACTTACTCAATATATTTAATCAGATTGCTGAATTTGAAAGGGAAAAAGGAAGCAAGCAGAAAAATCAGAGTTGAAACATTAAAGTCAGGTATGAGAAAGTATCTGCTTTTAATTACTTGACAGGTCTATACTCTTTAAGGTTTTTTTTATTTAAATTTGCTTGTTAGATATTGATTTAAACTGCGGGTTGTCCAACCTTGGCAAGTTTTAAGACTTGTGGGCTTCAGCTATGCTGGCTGGGAATTCTGGGAGTTGAAGTCCACAAGTCTTAATGGTGGACAAGGTCGATAAATATGCAAGAGTTGTATTTTTTTTTCAATTGAGTTTCTTATGCTGTTAGGGTATTAAAGGTATGGTGGCACACCTGGCTGAACAATCTTTAAGGCTGCCACCTGTGCTATCAGGCATCGAAATTGCACTTTAAAACATTTCCCTCCCCCACAAGAAACAGATGACTGTTACTTTGTACTGTTAATAATATAACCATGTATTGATAAAATGAAAATACTTTAATGTATATCATCGATGTATATAGTCTGTCTTACTATTAAATTTTTTACAAAAATATTACTGCTTCCCAAATTTTAATTCAGAACTTAAAAAGGGGGGGGGACGTGATAATGGCAGTTACGCCTGGGGAAGCCTCTGCTAACGCTAAAGGCCAAAGGTTTTGTGTTCAAATGTGCGTATGTGTTGCTTCGTTCCTGTACATCTCATTTTTTTCCCAACGGGTATTCACTGATAGAACAGAAAAGACAAGGAGTCAAGTTGGCTTGGGTAAGAACCACCTCTAAAATGCCATGTGGAGTGACTACTGGCAACCTCTAAGGACAGGGCCATGGGCCAGATGCCCAGTTTAGGAAAGGGGAAGGGTAGGGGCTGGCAGGTGGGCGGGGCTTTGGCAACATTCACTCCATAAGACGCATAGACATTTCCACCCACTTTTGGTTGGGAAAAAAGTGCATCTTATAATGTGAGAAATATGGTATATTTTCTTGATTTGTTCTTCCCTTCATAAGATAAAACGCACATAGAGCTGGTGCTTATTGGCTCTTGGATAACACTGAAAGAGACTAGTGACCCTTTAGATGATTCCGGAGAAGTCCTAGCAGCAGCTGGGGATTGTGGGATTTGTAGTTTAGCAACAACTGAAATTTAGGAGTGCTCTGTCTAGTTCAAATTCAAGTGAGGACTGAAAAAGAGTTAAATAGACATTTCTAAATATGATAAACGAATTACGGAGGAGTGGTAAGATTGTGACTTTTTACAAAGATTGTTACCAATTTTTATTATTAAGGCTTAGGTTTTGCTATAAAAATAAAACTCAGTTCATCCTAAAACATTTATTCCAAGTGAAAGTAATTAATTCACTATCACATAAATTAATTTTAGTTGTGTAGTCGAACATGCTATAGCTTAGCAGATAACTCTGAATTCTTAAAAACTTTGAATGCAACAGAAAAAAAAACCTAATATGGGCTTTTGCTACGAGAGGATGTGGTAGCGCTACTCTGGCTAGAAGGACGAGAAGCAGGACCTGGAGGTTCAGGACTGGTGTCCAAAGTCAGAGATACAACTTTGGTATGTGGTTGACTGGAATGTGAGCTCTTAGAGGACCTAGAAAACAAGGAAACAATTACTCAAAAATCATGCAAGTGAAATACAAAATAAAACACCATGTTCTTATCACCATAAAGATTGCCTTGTCAAATAACATATTAATGGTAAGCTATTTTAAATTTATTCAATTGCCAATGAAACCTACTTTAGGCCCAAACTATCTCCATTTTTACAAAATGTAAGGGAATGTTTCTGAACTCTGACATTAAATTCTGTGGGGATAAAACCAGTCAATAAGTCTGGTAATTATTTCACTGTTTTCAACACATTTAGAGTTCAATGTGAATGCTAGTTCCTGGATTGTCTCTCTCTCCCCCCCCCCCCCCTATTTTTAAAGATGGGGTTATTTCCATTCCTTCACTTTTCTAAGATACACTTTATCTGTTCTTGGAGATTTAAACTCATTTGCAATAGATAGAGAGAAACATGATCAGGAAGTAGCTATTTCAAGTTTCAACCTTTCCCTCATACTCTTCACCAGTGGCCCCCAACATTTTTTGTACCACGACCTGGTACAAAATGTACAAAATGATCCACGGACTGGTACCGGCATCAGCACGCACGACCAAGGCAAGGCGAGCCGAGCGATCGGCCAGCCAGCTGTCCCCCGCTTCTCCCTGCCACCTTCAACTCCTCCTTTGTACCTTCTTGTGGTCGATGGGCTTTTCGGGCTCTTTCTTAATCTCCTTCTGAGTAACACGAGACTCCACCGCCATCGGGACGGCTCTTTGTTTGAAGCCGCCCCACCCTTCGACGAAACTAAAGCGCGAGGATTCCTTCAGCACCCAAATGCCGCTTTCCAACCGACGACTGACAAGCTCACCCGGAAGCACTTTCTCAAGTGGCGTCGAAACAAGATGGCGGCGCCCAAGCAAAATAGGCAGCCCGGTACAAAATGATCCACGGACCGGTACCGGTCCGGGGCCTGGTGGTTGGGGACCCCTGCTCTTCACAATTATCTGACCTATTTGACCTAGTGTGGTTTCAGAAGGTTTTCTAGAAGCCCTGGCATATATTTTGGCCAAGATCCTCATTGCTGCTAGAAATAGGGTTGCTGTAATAGTCGTTAAGTGTGAAAACTGGTAATCAATCACTTTTTTCAATGTCATTGTAACATCAGTCACTAACAAATGGCTGTAAGTCGAGGACTACCTGTATAGTGAAATGTTCAATTTTTCTTAAAGGAACCCTCCTGCCTCCTGAGCTCTTTTATTTCTACAATATCACTCAGTCTTATCAGACTTCTGAAATCTGAATACTTGTAATGTCGAATGTAAATCTTTCTCCCTTTCCTCCCTTATTAAGAAACTGTAACTTACAACTGCTATATTCTCATGATGGGAATCATCCCAGCAGGTGCCATTTATTTCATATAAATTATATTTGCTTTGCAGCATTTACTGGCCAATTTAGAATTTGCATTCCACAGTTAACTCTCGATTGATGGACTTGACCCTATATTTCATTGTGGAACAAACAAGTCATGGGCAACCTCTTTATAACCCCCTGTCTCTAAGCACATTCATGGCTACGTTATTGGACTCAATGGTATCACTCACCCGATGGAAGCTGAGCCATGAAGACTTCGAACACTGAAGTGAGAAGCAGAAACTGTAGGAAGTTGTAAGGAAGCCTACCAACAAATAAACAGGTTTGATGAAGTCTGCTATAAATCTATAGGAATAAAAACACTACCTTTATTTTATGGTGCTAATTAAAATGGCTGCATATCTTAGCAAAGTACTGAGTTATTCGAGCTTCTCTACTATTCTTATCTTCATTTCTACCAATTCTACTAAAGGTTGCTTCATCTTTGCTATGCTAAATTAAAATTAAAATGAATATGGTTTCATGTTGATCTGTTACCAATCAGAATTAGAGGCCTATCAGATATTGATGATAGGGCAAGCTTGCAATTATTGTAAAAGAGAATCTCTTTGCTTTGATAAATCAGCATTCCCCAATCTGATGCCCTATAAATATGTTGAGGTTACCTTCCTATCAAAGTGGTCCCTATTTTTCTACTTGCATTTTTACACGCTTTCGAACTACTAGGTTGGCAGAAGCTGGGACAAGTAACGGGAGCTCACTCTGTTACACGGTGCCAGAGATTCGAACCACCGACCTTTCTGATCGACAAGCTCAGTGTTGTAAACAGCTTAGAGAGGGATATAAAGCAATGTGAAGTGCTGTATAAGTCTAAGTGCTATTGCCATTGACTCAGCCTTCCATCCTTCCAAGATCGGTAAAATGAGGACCCAGATTGTTGGGGACAATATGCTGACTCTGTAAACTGCTTAGAGAGGGATGTAAAGCCCTGTGATGTGGCATATAAGTCTACTGTTAGAGACACTTATTAAAAATGATCCAGCGTGATATTTGCACACTGTTACTAAGGGAGCAGCATATGCATTTTTGCACGGAATTAAGATTGATTAAAACAACTAAAGTGATACCTGTCCAAAGTATTGTTGGAAGACTTTATGTAATTCTGGATGTGCTTCTGAAATATCAAGCAGCATTTTATCTACGTATTTGCTGAAGTCCTTCAGCGCACGAAGTTCAATGTCTTTTTCTTCTGGGATTTGTGACTGAGTGTCCCGTAGTGCTCGGATTTCTCGGGTTAATCGGGAAACCTTTTTAGACATGCAAAAAAAAAAAAAAAAGATTTAAAGCAGAATATTACCAGTTCACATTTATATTAAAATGTTTTATTTTAGCTACAACCAATCATGTTTACCCCAACTATGATTTTATTGAGTTCTAAATTAAACTGAATATATTATAGTAGTTTAAACTAACCTGTTTTGAGACTCTTTCTATTCTGGGCTTCTGATCATCTATTTCTCTGATTAATTTCAAAACATTTGCATGTTTATCTTTTTTTTTTTCCTGGAGAAGGAGCTCTTTTTTCACAAGAGTATCAAAATTATTTTGCATAGTCTAGAAAAACAAATGTATATATAACTCTCTTTAGAAATTTCTTTGAAACTATCCAATCAACAATCACTATAACATAAAATAAATATGAGTAAATATACACAATAGCTTGAATATGCATTATCACCTCTCTCTAAAAGATATAACCCAGAAACAAATAATAAAAACAACCTATTTTTATTATTTTTAGCTGAAACTAAAAAAATTGCTTTCTTCATATATCAACTTTGAAAAGTTCCTTTTCTTGGACTAGGTCAATAAAAGGGTCAGTTACCACAGTTTATTTAGTGACTGTTCGAAGTTATAGCAGCACTGAAAAAAGTGACTTATGACCATTTTCAGCCCACAAGGCCAGGAGGCTGTTTTATGGCAAGAGCCCCCCCAAAGCCCGGGGGGGGGGGGCGGGAGCTTTGTTGTCACCGTGAGCCCCCCTGACCCCAAGGGCCCCACCGCCAGGCCACGCCATCCTGCCCTCCAAGGGGGCCCCCGAGGCCCTTTTCGGGCCAAGACCCGCCTAGTTACAACCATGGCAGCATCCCCATAATCATATGATCAAAATTCAGGTGCTTGACAACTGACTCATATTTATGACGGTTGCAATGTTCTGGAGTCACGTGATCCCCTTTTGCGACCTTCTGACAAGTCAATAGGGAAGCCAGAATCACTTAACAACCATGTTATTAACAACTGCAATGATTCACTTAACAACTGTGGCAAGAAAGGTCATAAATTGGAGACAAAATTCGCTTAACAAATGTCTCACTTAGCAACAGAAATGTTGGGCCCCATTGTGGTAGTAAAATCAAGGACTGCTTATATCTATTTAGGAATAAAAATGTATAAAATATAAAATGCATATGAGTAACAGTATTTAGGCAGTTCTGGTGTGAGAGAAATATATCATCTTTACACATTTGAGACTGCAGTTTACTGTCATATTTCCATAACAACCCATTTCCATGGCATGAGCCAAGGTGGCGCAGTGGTTAGAGTGCAGTACTGCAGGCTACTTCTGCTGATTGCCAGCAGCCGGCAGAAGTAGCCTGCAGTACTACACTCTAACCACTGCGCCACCTTGGCAGTCAATGGGAATTTGGCAGTCTCAACAGGCTCAAGGTTGACTAAGCCTTCCAACCTTCCAAGGTCTGAAAATGAGGACCCAGATTTTTGCGGGGGCAAATATGCTGACTCTGTGAAACCGCTTAGAGAGGGCTGTAAACCACTGTAAAGTGGTATATAAGTCTAAGTGCTATTACTATTCCTGCAATTAGTACTACTAAATGTCCACCTAAAACTGCACATTGATTTTGGGCTTAATTGCACCAGGCATGATGCAGATCTAAAACCACCTGTAGGAATGTTGAAAAACAGTCCTTCTGTGACACAAGCCCATCACTGTCATGTTTGTATGGTATCATAATGTACAAAGGTGTGTAAGAATGTAGACAGATATGAATAGCGTGTTCTAAGGAAAAATAAATCTGGATTTGAAGAATCCAGTCACCTCTTTACCTGAATATCCTCTTGAAGCTCCTTGATCTGCCTTCGCTTATATCGATGTTTCTCATCAGTAGCTCTCTTTTCTTCTTCCAGTTTTGTTTTTTCTTTAAACTCTTCACCTATGAAGTATTACTGGATATTGTAGACACTATGTGGAGGCTACTTAGTCTATTTTCTAACATAATGAAATGGATACAGCTAGCCTGCAATAACATTTCCAATATGGGATACGTTATACAAACTTGGATGGGGCTTCCGGTTTGTCGGCTTCGCGAGCGGCAGGATTTGCGAAGCTGCGCGATCTCGCGCGCTAGCCGTTTTTGGGGCTCCGACCCAGCCGGGCACGGAGCTAGGCTGACTTGCAGGGGCAGCTGAAGTAGGGGATCCGGAGAAGGGTTTGGGGGTGCTGCAGACTCCTCCTGGCCGGCAGAACTCCTTTTCCCAGGACGGTGCAGCGGCGGTCTGTAATGGCCGCCACAAAGAAGCTGGCAGCCGGGTAAGAATGCGAGGAGGAAGTGGAGAAAGTGATTGAGAGGAGAAAGTTTTTCTTGGCTCCTAGGACTCTAAGACATATCTAATAAAATTCCTGAAAAGTATGACTTTCTGAATAATACCTGCCAGAAGAGGAAAAAGCGGCTGCTTGAAGGTGCTGAAAGGATAGCTTTCCCTCTTTTCCCACGGAATAAATAACTGGATATTAAGAAACCTATTTTTTTAGGTGGAAATTGGTTTTAAGCGATGAGTGGGAAGAGAGAGGATTAAAAAGAAAATATTTGTATGCTAAGATTTGCTGGAGCAGATGCCTTAAGGATTTGAAGACTAGAATATATTGTAATAAGATTTTAAACAGATTTGGACTTTCTTTCTCTTTGATTGATATTACCCCAGAAGGAGAAAGTGAGAACTCTGCCTTGGTTTGGACTGATTGATAACTTTGGGACTGTTTTATCTTTTTTATTTTCTTTTGAATATTCTGGTTGTTGTAAGAAGAAAGAAGGAGAAAAGAAAAGAAAAGATTTATAATGGCTCTTTCTGTTGAGGAACTAAGAAATGGTGTGGAAGAAGCTTTCCTTTTCTTAGAAATGGCGCTTATTAATTATCAACAAAAATTACAACAGATGAAGACAGCAGAGGAACAAGAAAGAAAGGAAGGAGCCATCTTTAATGAATCTCAGAATTTGATCCAGAAAAAGGAAGAGAGAAAGAAAAGAAAAGAAGAGAAAAGAAGAAAACTAAAGGATTTAAGGACTTAAGATCTAAAAACATTTAAGAAAGGGAAAATAAAGTGCAAAACCAATATGATGATTGTAAACAAAGGGGAAAAGAAATACGACAGAGAAGGGAAGCCGGTAAGGCAGAGGCTAGAAGAAGGGGGTAGAAAGGTTTGTTGGGAAAAGAAAGAAAGGGAAAAGGTGGAGAAAAGCTACAATGTTTTGAAATTAAATGGAAAAAGGAATTTTTATGGATAATGGATAAAGTATAATTTTTTTTAAAAAAAAAAAAGATTTTGCAAGGTACATAAGATGAGATGGTAGTATTGCAATGGTTTAAGAGTTGATAAGAGATTAAAATGTTAAAATGTTTAAAAATGATTGGTTTTAAAACTTAATAATAGGAGAGGTTTAGAATATTGTTTTAATTAAAGAGTTTAATAAAATTATGGTATTGATGTTATTATAAAATTTTTATTATAGTATTTCTTTTTAATATTTGGATTTATTCTCTAATTATGCACTTAATTGTGTTGGATGTATTAGTTAGATAGAATGTACCAAGCAAAATCTGATTGTGTATTAGATATTATTTTAAAGATTAATTTGATTAACTTAGGGGGAGATAGAAAGGCATCATACTCTGATTAATGATTTCAGGAGAAACTGATTTTCTTTTTTTTCATAAGGGATGAGACAAAGGGATGATAAAAAATGGACAAAAGATACAAATATAATGATTTAAACTAAGATGATTAATTAAGGTAGAATTAAGAAGTGTGAAATATGTGGAGAAGTTAATATAGAAGGCTTAGAATGGTAAATAAAATAAGTAATGATATGTAAGATGAGCATGAATATAATTGAAGTCCATGAAGAGAGAGACACCTGGGTCCAAGTTACTTTCCAAAAAGATATTTTTTTATGTTTTGTGTGTGTGTGTATATGTCTTTTTGGGGGAGAATTGGTAAAACTTGTAGAAATATAGAATGAGAATAATGGTAACTAAGTCAGAAAGAATCAGATGAAATAATAATAATGATATTGAATAAGAGTAAAGAGAAGTAAAGAGAAATTGAATAAGAGGTTTTGGTATATTATATGGAAATGGTTTAAAACAGAATCATAATTTATCTGACTTGTTAAATTTACAATGGAAAAAGGTTTAAACATGTAATGAATAATGATAATTTGTGTTTTAACATGTAATGAATAATGATAATTTGTGTTTTAAAAATTAATAAAACTTGTTTTTTTTAAAAAAAAAAACTTGGATGATATATATGCAATTAATTAAATGTCAGTGGGATTTTGAAGACATTTGAGCCACTACTTGATTATCATTTAGTTAGCTCAAGAGCGTTTAGATAAACTTCCATTTTTTCCTAAAAAAAATCATTTTCTTTTTTATGCTTACATTCTTTCAAGAAATCTTATATATTAATTATAACAATGCATAATCATAAATAATAGAGCCAGCAGAGGGAGCAAAAGCTAAAAGAAAATAGCTTTCCAGAACTACGTTATTCTGAAGTTCTACTGTAGTATTGGTGCGCTATGAATAGGGAAGACTTTGTGTTTTAATTGAACACTTTTTGTCTCATTCTAAGTGCAGAATTCACTGTCCTTTGCTGTAAATAAATTTTTATTTTATTTTTTTGGTAATACTTCATAATATGAAAAAAATGCTTATCAAATCAAAAGAAAAAGCTATTTGGCCAAAAGCCATTTGTAATTTCAGTTCCCAGCTATCATGTTTTTACAAGGCTCTTTCTTAATAGGAATTTGATGGGCCATATATTAAGTTAAATACTTCTGAAAACTTTGCAATCAGCAACTCCTTTCCCTGCAGTTGTGATTTACCCAGCATGTTCCTTTCTGGCTGTTTTCAAGTGATTGCACTGTGTAGACTTTAAAGGGGAATATTTGTAGCTCAGGGTTGCAATGCGGGGTCCTTGGCGCTTTCTGGGTTTGCTTGTTTTCTTCCAGATGTTTTATTACCCAATTGGGTAACATCATCAGTGCTAGTTATATTATATCCGTATATTTTATAAATAACAACTAACATTTTAGCTAGACTAAGACAGGGGAACTAGTATAGATGACCAAATACGAGTGAGATTATTCTCTTGGCAACTGTATATTGTAGATGTCAAAGGTATGGGTCATCTATGCCTAATGCTGCCAAGTCAACAAAACAACTTATGCTATATTATATATAAAAAATGTTGCGACTCTGGAAAAATGCAGATGAGAGCGACAAAGATGATTTGGGGGGGGGAGGGGCTGAAGACTAAAACATATGAATAACATTTGCAGGAATTAAGTGTGTCTAGTTTAAAGAAAAGAAAGAACAGGGGTGATATGATAGCAGTGTTCCAATATTGGAGGGGCTGCCACAAAGAAGAGGGGGACAACCTATTTTTCAAAGCAATGGATGGAAGCTAGTCAAAGAGAGAAGCAACATAGAACTAAGGAGAAATTCCCTGACAGTAAGAACGATCAACCAGTGGATCAACTTGCCTTCAGAAATTGTGAGTGCTCCAACACTGGAGGATTTTAAGGAAGGACTGGACAGCCATTTGTCTAAAATGATATAGGGTCTCCTGCTTGAGCAGGGCGTTGGATTAGAGACCTCCAAGGTCCCTTCCAACTCTGTTATTCTGTTATATGTGATGAGGATTCCATCCAAATACAGGTTGCAGTTAGGAGGGAAGGGGGTGGGGAAGGAAGGCAAATAGTGTTACTCAGTCCTGAAAATTATAAATTCAATTGAACTGGAAAGGGAAGCACAATTTCTATACCAAAAACATCATTTGTAGTTACAAGTATTTTACACATATGTATGTACAGTATGTATCTTCATCCAATTTATAGCCTGCCTTATTTCATCTACTCCAGACATATCCACATAACAGCTCTAGGAGATAAGTTATACTTTTAATAATGATTTGCCAAAGTTATCCAGCAAGTCAGGATTCCCAGAATGCCCATGGCTATCTTCACCACCACAATACTATCACAATACTGTCCTATCTGGATTTTTTTCTCATCCCCGAGGGTTTAGTAGAAAGGGTTTAGGGTTTAGTTCTATTTAGGGTTTAGTTCTATTTACAAACACATGTACCATACTCAGTACAGCTCCTTCTCATCCTTCTTTGCTCTTACAGCTTGCACAGAAAGCCATAAAATGTACTTACTTTTCTCTACAACTTGCTTGAATGAGTTCCTGTATTGGCTGTTACAGTTATTAAGTACATGCAGAGTATTTTCTAGGGCTATACATTCTTTCTCAGCTTTTTGGATCTTTGCATCCAAGGTATCTCCTTCACGCTGAAGGTCTTCCTTCTCCTGTGCAGCCTTGAAATAACGTAAACATTCACATTAAAAAGAAAAGCTGAAGTTATTCTGTGAGTAAATGCTTAAGTTCTAAGTTTGTGCTTCGTGACTTCAGTGACAGCATCTAATCTCCTTATCTTCTTTGGCATCTTTTTCAAGTGCCTTCATTTTTCCAAGTGTCAGAGACTTTTACAATGACCCTGGCCTTCATATTATGTATCCAACATATTTAAGTTTTAGTTAATCTTTCCACTGTATATAGTGTCTTGCTTTCATTTAACACTAAATTATCTGTTCTTCGTGCAGTTCAAAGTATTCTCAAATATTTGCTCTAGCAGCAGAATTCAAGGATTTAATTTCTCTTTAATAGCATTATTTCACTTTGCTCACCCTTCTTGATGGTCAGTCATATTTTACAATCATATTTTTATAACTGGGATAAACCATGGAGTTCCTCCTACTTATTTTTGTTGTCAGAAAGATAATTCTTCACTTTAATTTTATCCCAACGTGTCAATCTTTCTCTTAAGTAGCATCTCTTTATTTCATGTTTATAGTCCACATCCCAATAATTTCCAAACTATTTCTAAAAATGTTATAATTTCTAAAAAAAAAAACAGGGTTTTCAAGCTATCATATCAAATCAAAGTAAGAAGTTTACCTTTATAACATAATAAGCCTGAGTTTTCTCTTCTTCTCCTTCTGGAGGCATCATGACAATGGTAACAATTTCATATCTGCTTTTCAGTTTCTCAATTTTACTCAGTCGCTCATGAAATTCTGAACTAATCAAAGGAGAAATTGAAAAATAAGGCAACTCAGATGTTTGACAGGAAAAAAAAGTGTTTTACTTTTATTTAGGAATTTACAAACTGCATCAACTGAGGCTACACAGTTCTCATGGCTCTTAAACATGAGATGATTTTCCTTAAACTAGGTCTGTCTTTCTCCTTTTGTTTTTGTAAAAGAGAGAACATGGTTAGCTGTGAAGCATGTAACTAAAATCTTTTCAATCAAATCTTTTAAAACCTTTGTATTGATCCCTCTTTTTATTTGATCTTCTGGGTTCTTAAACTCTGGCTAAAACATGGAAGCCTGTAAAACAAATTTAGAGAAGGGCAACTGGAAACACATAATAGTCTTTAATCATGAATGTTATTAGAGGAAATCATCAAAATATTATTTGATAGTTCAACAAGACCACCATGTAACATGGAGGGACAAGACACAATATATACTGCCTTTTCACAAGTGAGTCCCAAACTTTATAAAAAGCAACTCCGAGGAAGTTTTTGCTTCCAATAAGACAGTTGATTAACCCAAAAGAGAGTGAGTGATGCAGCAATAATTAAGGTGCGCTCCCAATTCTACTTTTTCAAGGAAGGCAAAACGGTATTACACTGCAGATCCCTGCATCACAGGGAGTAACTATCTAGTGAATCTTACCCAAATATTTAAAGGTTGGCATTTCAGTCCTACAGCTGCAAAAACTGCCCCCTGCTGATTATATCTTAATATTGCCACTGCTAGAAGAGAGTGAGCAACAGCAGGAAACAACCTCAAATCAAATTATATGCAAGTGCCAATTAGAAATGTAATTATCAACGGAAAAACACAGAGTCTGCCTCTTTGGCGAAAGTGTAGGCTCCAGTCATACTAAATCACTCTAATTTCCTATTGCGTGGGTTGTAGATGGAGGAGGAGGGTGGGCAAAAGGCTGCCAGATCAGCTGGCTGAGTTGTTCATTTCCCAGTTGGGTTTAACCACCCGCTGCACACAGAGTCTTGTTTCTTGTTATTTAAAGTTGGAGAAAACAGGACTTTCTAGACCCTAACTTGTGACTGGTAATTTACTGCCAAGTGTTTTAGATTATTTTCTGTTAGACATTTAAGACAATTCTGCAGGAGAGAATTTTGAGAGTTAAGCATCTGCTTCTGCCCTACAGGTAGTCTTCGACTTACAAGTTCATTTAGTGACCATTCGAAGTTTCAACGGCACTGAAAAAAGTGACTTATGACCTTTTCCCACACCTATGACCATTGCAGCATTCCCATGGTCACCATGATTTACATTCGGATGCCAGACCACTGGACCATATTTATGACGGGTTGCAGGGTCCCAGGGTCATGTGATTCCCCCCCTTCTGTGGCCTTCTGACAAGGAAAATCAATGGGCAAGCCAGATTCATTTCACAAACAGGCCACTACTAACTTAATAACTTCAGTGATTTCCTTACCAGCCACGGCAAGGAAAATCGTAACATGGGGCAAAAGTCACTTTAGAAATTTCTCACTAGGCAGCATAAACTTGGGGCTCAATTGTGCTCAATCAAGTCAAGGGCTACCCGTACTTCTGCATTTTAATGTCAGATAAAGGAAATCTGAGGGACCGCAAGAATGTTTTATAAAAAGATGAATAAATGCAATTTCAAAGTTTGCAGATGAAGAGCAAGCAAATCCTAAGTTAAATCCACTCTCAGCAGACCTTTAACTAAAATAGTAGCTGAGTTGAACGTTGAGTGTTAGATTTAGCTTTGTCTTTTACCCAACTTCTATGCTTTGGACTTAGCATGTTATGTTAATCAGACTTCTATGACCTGTTTACTAAATCACAGCAAGAAACTAGGGCTAAGGTGATACGACACCCCAGAGATATTAAATGAGTGGTTTTGCAGCTTCTTCAAGGAAAACGTGGAATAATGCAGTAAGAAAATAAAGCGTACTATCGGTTGTTCTGAAACTGTGAATACTTGTGTTCACTAAACTATCGATGGGGTGGAAAACAGGCTGAGTATTCTCTAACCACTAAGAGATGGACAAGTTGTTCTTCCATGCAGTTTAAGAGGCTGTTGAAATGTTAGTTATTAGGAGATGCTCAAAGGCGGAATACATGACCTGGGCAATTCTTACAGAGTCTCTGAATACTACATACTCTCTTGAAAGCAGACACTGGTTCTCAGCTTCGTGGAGTGATTTACCTCAGAGTCTGACGCTCTTGCTCAATGAGTCGTGTCTGAGTCTCAATCATTTCCTTATGAACTTTGATATCGGCCATTCTCTCCTCCATTGCTGTTTTTAACTGCTGTTTCCGTTTCTCGAGGGAGAGCACTTTCTCTGCCTTATTGTACAGCAAATCTCTTACCCGTTTCAGTTCCAGCTTTAAGAGGTTGTCTTCAATCATCAGATCCTTCCATTGAGAGAACAGAAAGAACATAGGCATCATGAGTCAGGTGCAAGTCACAGCCTTCGGGTGATGACATCACAACACACATGTTGTCATTTGCTCAACCTGACTCCCCTCAGGTGCCCAGGCTTAGAAAAACATTTTTGTTTTGAAAGCATTGAAGAAGATAAGTGTGACGCAGAAATATACCAATTAGTCTGACAGAACAAGCCAAAACACCAGGGGTGGGATTCTACCAGTTTGCTAGAACCGGTTGTTAACATTCTAAACAGTCGGAGAACCGGTTGTTAGAAGAAATTACTGGCCTAATCCTGCAAGGAAGGCAGGAAGGAAACATTCTGGTGTTGCTTACAGAAACTGCCTCTCTGTTAACCCTTATTACATTCTTGGCAGGACTAGACTTCCTGTCTCTGGAACTTCTCTGGAGTTTTTTCCCCTCTTTTGCTGGTACTTTGCTTGTGTGGAGTGACCATTCAACGTTACAATGGCACTGAAAAAAGTGACTTATCATTTTTCACACTTACGACTGTTGCAGCATTCCCAGTCATGAGAGGCCAGGCGAGGAGATGCATGCCTCGATGTGAGTGATATTGAGTTGGCTATGCCCACCAACTAAGCCATGCCCACAGAACCAGTTGTTAAAAAATTTGAATCCCACCCCTGCAAAACACTCATTTCAGACAGCGAAGTTGTTACGTATTAAGCACTTTTTTTAAAACACTTAAACATAGCATTTGAAAAACAATAATCGCACCTGCTTTTCTGCTCTGGCTTTTTTAAATAACTTGTCCGATTTATCTGTGAAAAGGTTTATCTCATCCAGTCTAGTATTCAAACCAACCATTTCTTCTCCAGTTTTATCTATGGCCAATTTGCTAAAATGGATTTCACTCTGGAAAGAAACAAATACAAAAACTCCTTTTAGTTTAAATCAGGGATGCATTAAACAAAAGTCATTCATGTTAGGAGGCATACTTTCCAATATCTCATCTTACTACCGTGTTTCTCCAACAATACGGCCTCCACCAATAGGAAGACCCAGCATGTTTTCTAGGCATAAAATCAAATTAAGCCCCTCCCCCAAATTTAGGCCTAGTTTAAAACATGCAAAATAGGGGAAGGGTGGGGGGACTTGCCATTTGGAGTGCCGTTGGAGCTACCACCGCCATTTGGAGTGCCCTTGGAGCTGCTGCCGCCGTTTGGAGCTGCCTCTGCCGCTTGGAGCCGCCGCCATTTGGAGCTGCCTCTGCCATTTGGAGCCGCCGCCGCCGCTTGGAGCTGCCGCCGCTGTTTGGAGTACCATTGGAGCTGCCTCTGCCGTTTGGAGCTGCCTCTGCCGTTTGGAGCTGCCGCTTCCGCTTGGAGCACTACCGCTGTTTGGAGCACCACCGCCACTCCAAACACGGCGGCAGCTCCAAACACGGAAGCAGCAGCTCCAAACGTGACGGCGGCAGCTCCAAACGGCGGCGGTGGCTCCGCTTCCGTGTTTGGAGCTGCCTCTGCCGTTGGAGCCGCCGGCGCCGTTTGGAGTGCCGCCGTCACGCTTGGAGCTGCTGCTTCCGTGTTGGAGCTGCTGCCGCCGTGTTTGGAGTGGCGGTGGTGCTCCAAACAGCGATAGTGCTCCAAACGCGGAAGCGGCAGCTTCAAACGGCGGCGGTGGCTCCAAACGGCAGAGGCAGCTCCAAACGGCAGAGGCAGCTCCAAACGGCAGAGGCAGCTCCAATGGTACTCCAAACAGCGGCGGCAGCTCCAAATGGCGGCGGTGGCTCCGCTTCGTGTTTGGAGCTGCCTCTGCCGCTTGGAGCCGCCGCCGCCGCTGGAGTGCCGCCGTCACGCTTGGAGCTGCGCTTCCGTGTTTGGAGTGGCGGTGGTGCTTCAAACAGCGGTAGTGCTCCAAACGCGGAAGCGGCAGCTTCAAACGGCGGCGGCGGCTCCAAACGGCAGAGGCAGCTCCAAACGGCAGAGGCAGCTCCAAACGGCGGCAGCAGCTCCAGCGGCACTCCAAACGGCAGTGGAATGGGCAGAAGGGAAAGCAACAGAGGCAGGTGCCAAAGGTCTTGGGTCTGCAGCAAAGGTGTTTGGTGGGAGTAGGGAGCTCTCTGCGCTTCGCCATGATCGCCCCTTAGGAGTAGCTGGTGGCGAGGCTGCCCGCGGGGGCTCTAGATGAGGATGAAAGGGGAAAATTAAGTTACCCCGAAAAGACGGCCTAGCCGTTTTTTGGGCTCAAAAAATAAGGCCCGGCCTTATTATGTGAGAAACACGGTATTTTTTGTTAGGTTACACAAGACAACGCATGTGTTATCATTTTAGATAATTCTTTAACTAATATTGGAATATTGGAATCTTCCTTTCTTCCTTCCCTCCCATCCTTCCCCCTTCCCCTTCCCTTCCTTGCTTCCTCCTTTTTCCTTCTCTCATTCCCCCCTCCCTTCCTTCTTTCCTTTTCTCATTCTTCTCTTCCTTCCTCCAGCCCTATTCTTTCCTACCTTCCCTCTCTCCTCCTTCTGTTCCTTCCTTGCTCCTCTCTCCCTCCCTCCTCCCTTTCCTTCTTTCCTCCCTCCCTCCCTTCTTGCTCCTTCCTCTCTGTCATTTCCTTTTCCTTTCTTTCCCCTTTCCCTCCCCTCCCTCCTCGCTCCTCCCTCGTCCCCTCCCATCCTTTCTCCTTCCCTTCCCTTCCCCTCCCAGAAAGTAGGAAGTGGTTGCTGCTTGGGGTGAGCAAGGCAGTGCATGTCATGGTGTGACCTCAGAGGGATCTGTGGAAGATGCTCCACTGACTTTCTCCCTATAAACCTTCCACAAGCAAAGGAAGATGGCAGGAACATTGACAATCATAGCAATACCTCCTAAGTTCCTCATATGTTTCTGAGAAGCTGTCAGGGAATGATGACAATCAGGATCATGTGACCAGTTGACTGCAACAACACGGTAACGGCAATGAACAGCAACAGCACAAAAATGGCAATAGGAGTAGCCTTAGACTTATATACAGCTTCACAGTGCTTTACAGCCCTGCAGTACTGCATTCTAACCACTGAGCCACCACAGCTCAGTGGCAATGGCAAAAAATATTTCCAAATTTCATTCCCTTGGGAATAATGGGGTCCCATCATTCTGTAAGTTAGCCCATTTATTGAGAAATTTTTTCCCAGTGTTGCAGTTTTTCACCCAACTGAAAGTTACAAACTATCAAACAGATATACAAGAGTTTTATTAGTATATGAATTCGTTTTCATTCCAAACATTTTAGTGGCATTTATGGCATTCTCCGGGAAAACAGGATTAATGTAGATGATGAACAATTCTTTTAAATATTATTGCAATGCCACAAAGCATCTTCTCATGGGGGAAAAAATCACATTACCTGAAGTTTCTTCTCCTGTGACTGTAAAGTATTGAATGCCTGTTTCTTTTCGTCCATTATTTTTATTAGTTCAGCAAGTTTGCCTTCTAAAATTTGCCTCTCGTCTGTGTTAAGTTCCCCCTTCAAACGTGACAGCCGTCTCTCCACTTGCTGTATGTAAAAATCCTATTCAAAGATTTCAAGAAAGAAAGAAATTAGCAGGAAAATCCCTGATGATTAATCGTCTAAAATAAAATGAAGCATTCCTAAATAGGAAGGCTTCTAGCTGAGTAGGTCGTCCTCAGGTTACGACGGCAATTGAGACTGGAATTGCTGTTGCTAAGTGATGACATCACATTACCATGTCATTAAGCATGGCAATTCTGTCAAGCTCGGTTGCCATCATTAAGCGAAGATTATGAAGGTCATTAAGTGAGGACCTCATGTGCCCTCAACTTCCTGCAGGCCAGTCAGAAGTTGCAGTCACATGAAGTCTCGCTTTATGACCTGCACAATCCTCACTTCATGATGGCAGCTCGGACTGCTGGAATTGCCATTCTAAGCAACATGGTCACATGACAGAGAGGGAACTTTGGAAATTGCCATTATGTGACCACAAGACATGATAAAGCAGCAAAAAATCCTAGGACTGTCATGAGTCCTGCTCATTCAGTACTGTGACAAGTTTGAACAGTTGATAAATGAGTACTTGTAATCCAAGGACCACCAGTGATTTCAAAGTGGTGCACATGATTTATACATAAAATAATAGCAAGGTTTGGATACATTCCTTTAAAAATAATTTGAAAAAAAAAAAAAAAACAGACAATATCCTTTTTGACAGTCTGCAAGATCCAATTCTCCTACCTTAATTTGAATACACACATCTTATCGAAATCTATGCTTAAATTACCCATTGTCCATTAAGCAGTTTATCTCTGGACTAACCAATTATACCAAGAGTTCCAATTATCGTAAAATGTTGAAGCCTCTTTGTTTTTAAGTGCTATAGTTAATTTATCCATTTCTGCACAATCACATATTTTCTGGATGACCATTTGTTCTGTAGGTGCATAGGGTGATTTCCAACACTGGGCAAACGCTAATCTGGCTGCAGTTAGGATATGAATTGTTACATATTTCATCTTTTTGGGTAAATGTTTATCAGAGATCCCTAGTAGGAAGAACTCTGGTTTGTATTCGATTTGTTCTTTGGTTATCTCCTCCAACCATTTTCTGATTTTTTGCCAATATTTCTGGGTTTCTTTGCAAGACCACCACATATGAAAGTAGGTTCCTTCTATGCTTTTACATTTCCAGCATTTTGGACTCGTGTTTGGGTTCATTTTCGCCAACCTCGAAGGGGCAAGTGCCATCTATAAAACATTTTGTATGTATTTTCTTTATATGCTGCCGATTTTGTAATCTTAATATTTCTGTTCCAAATCTTTTCCCATTCTGATAATGTAATACTTCTTCCGACATTCCTGCTCCAGGCTATCATGTTCCCTTTGACTATCTCTTGTTCTAATTCTACTTCCAGTAAGTATTTATAGAATTTGGATATGTTCTTTTGTTTGATCCTAGAAAAATTTTATCTAAATACTGCAGTTTGTTATAAATTCCAAAGTCTTTTATATCTTGTTTGTATCTGCTATGGATTTGTATATATAACCACTGATCAATTTTAAATCCCTGTTCCTGTAGTTCTTGTCGAGTTTTTAATTTCCCTTGCGGATCTAATAAATCTTTATATTTAATCATTTTTGTTATGTCCAAATTATTGGGATGTACCATTGCCTCCATTGTTGATAGCCAGATCGAATTTTTAGATAGTGTTTTTGCATATTTTTTCCAATTAATTAATAATGAGTCCCTAATGAGGTGTCTATGAAAGTAAGACTGCTTGGGTTTCCCACTTCCCATAAGAAGGCATGCCACCCTCTCTGGAGGTCATGCCCTTCTAATGCTAAAATTCTTTTGTTAAGTAAGTTCACCCAGTCTTTTATCCATAATAAGATAGCTGCCGAATAATATAATTCCCAATTTGGAAGGGCTAGACCCCCTCTACTTTTCGCATCTTGTAAGGCCTTTACATTGATCCTGGGTTTTTCCCCTGCCAAATAAATTTAAGTGTGATCTTATTTAATTCTTCAAAAAAATTTTTTGACAACTTAATTGGGATTGTCTGGAATAAATAAAGAAATTTTGGTAATATATTCATTTTAATCGAGACAATCCTGCCCAATAAGGAAAGCTGCAACTTATTCCAGGATTCTAAATCTTTCTTTGTTTGTTGAAGTAGTTTATCATAATTGTTCTCTTTGAGTGATTTACCTTGTGGTGTTAACCATATTCCTAAATATTTGACCCTTTTTGTTACCTGTATCCCCATCATTGTTTCTAATTCTTCCTTCTGGTTTTCTGTTAAATTTTGGTCATTAATTTCGTCTTTTTCTATTAATTTTTAATCCTGCCACTGTGCCAAATTGTTCTAATTCTTTTATTAGATTATAACCTTTTTCCATGGGTTCCTCCAAAAGAAAACCATATCGTCAGCAAACGCTTGTAGTTTATATTCTTCTGATTTGACCCTCACTCCTCTAATTTCAGAGTTTTGTCTAACCCGTGTTAAGAGTGATTCTAGGGCAAAAATGAAAAGAAGAGGTGAGAGAGGGCAGCCCTGTCTGACACCTTTTTCTATATTTATTGGATCTGTTTGTTCGCCATTGATTAGTATATTAGCCTGTTGTGTGTTGTAAATAGTTGTTATAATGTTTTCAAATTTGGTACCAAGACTCATATTGTAAATTTTTTGAATTAAAAAGTGCCAATTTAAGTTATCAAATGCTTTCTCAGCATCTAAAAACATGAGTGCGGATTGTTTCTCCGGGTGGGCTTCATAATATTCTAGGACATCGATAACGGTTCTTAAATTGTTCTTTATTTGTCGGGACGGAAGAAATCCATTTTGATCTTCATGTATATGTGGATTTAAAGCTTGTTTTACTCTATTAGCTATGATAGAAGTAAACAATTTATAATCGGCATTTAAAAGTGAAATCGGTCTATAGTTGTTGATGTATCTATGATCTGCATCCTCCTTCGGGATTAGCGAAATCAGCGCCCCTCCACGAGTCCGGCATCTTGGCTGCCAGAAGTACCTCATTAAACACTTCCAGCATCAGTGGTCCTACTAGTTCCAATATTGCTTTATATAGTTCTGCCGGAATCCCATCTGGTCCTGGAGATTTGTTATTACTTTGATTCTCCATTGCTGACTTCAATTCAGACCATGTAATATCTTTATTCAATAACTCTATCCATTCCTCTCCAATTACCTTGTCATTCGTCTCCTCTAAATAAGTTCTTATTTTATCTTCATTAACTTCCTCCTTTTTATATAATCTTTGAAAATAGTTGTAAATGATATCTTTTTTCTTCTCTATCTCATGTTGTAAGACATCTTTCTCATCCATTAGTTGGTGTATCAATCTCTTTTCTTCCATTTTTTAAGTTTATGGGATAGCCATCTTCCTGGTTTATTTGCATGCTCAAAGTAATTTTGTTTGGACCTTTTCAAGTTAATTTCTATTTTATCTTGTTCAAGTAAGTTCAATTTATGTTTAATTGTTATTAACTGATTTTGTGTTCTCTGGTTTTTAGGGATTTTTGAAGTTGTATTTCTAATTCTTTAATTTGTTGTTGGAATTTATTTTGTTGGGCATGTATTCTTTTATTTCTCATGGCATTATAGGAGATTGTTGTTCCTCTTATAATTGCCTTCATTGTATCCCAAATATTTTGTTTCGTGGTTGCTTCATTATTATTTTCTTTTAGAAAATAATTTAATTCCTCTTTCAGCTTCTTAATGTACTCTTCTTCGTTTATTAACTGAGTATTTAGTGTCCATCTTTTCTTTGTTTTTCTCCTATCTCTCCAAATTAGTTGTATTGGGTTGTGGTCGGCCCATTCATTTGGTAGGATTTTAATTTCTTTTATTTCATTGGCCAATTCCCCATCCATCCAGGCCATATCTATTCTAGTCCAGATTTTGTGTGGATTTGAATAATATGTGAACTGTTTCTCTTCTGGGTTTAGTTTTCTCCATAAGTCTATTAAGTTTAATTCTTTCATCATGTCCTTACAGGGCATAGAAAATTCTCTTTTCCCTTTCTTGTTCTTATTCACATTACTATGGTCTTTTTGATGATCAGCAATGGAGTTGAAGTCGCCTATCATGCAGATATTCCTTTTTTCGAAACCTATTATTCTCTGATGAAGATCTTTAAAAATTTCCCTTGTTCTTCATTTGGCGCGTAGATTGCTACCAATAAAAATGTGATATGATTAATCCAAATTTGTATAACCAGAGTTCTTCCTTCCGGATCCGACCAGATTAGTTCTGCTTTTACATCATCTTTCACAAATATTGCAATTCCTTTCTTTTTATGTTTGTCTGCTGGTGCTGTAAAAAGTTTTCCAAGTTTCGGGCAAATTAAATATCTTTCATCCTTTTTCCTAATGTGTGTTTCTTGTAGGCATATTATGTCGGCGTTTTGTCTAATTAATTTAGTTAATATCCTTTTCCTTTTAGATGTTGAATTTAAACCATTTATATTAATGGAGAGGAGTTTCTTTCCTATCTCCATTTATCTAGGTCTGTTTAGTTTTTTGTCTAGTGATGATTCGGTTTTCTTCTTGCTGTTGTTGTGAGATTGATTCTTCTCTCCCTGGTTGTGGTTTGTCGTTCCCTAAATTTTGAGGAAGTCCTTCTTTTTGGTTTCTATGGCGATTACGATCATCCTGTGGTTTCCTTTTAGTTTCCTCCTTGGTGTATTGGTTATCCGTGCCTATTAGCTGATCATGAAAGTCTTGGGCCTGTTCTATAGAATCTATTTTGATTTTTCTCTCTTTCCAAGTTATTAACATCCCTTCTGGGATTAACCATTTAAAAGGAATTTCTTTTTTATTTAAATAATTGGCCAAGAATTTATAATCCTGTCTTATGACCCTCACTTTCCTTGGGATTTGTTTTAGGATCGTAATCTCTTTACCTCTATATGTTATTGTTTCTTCTCTGGACCTTTTAAGAATTAGGTCTCTCACACACCTCCTTGTGAAACGAATATGAATTTCTCTTGGGCAGTTATGGCGTCTAGCATAACTTGTGCTGACCCTATACACCTCGTCAAATTCTTTGATTAGATCATCTTTTTCTTTCCCTAACCATTCAGCCAATAGTTCTGCCATTAATTGTTCTAGTTCTTCATTTTTCGCTCTACCACATTTTGAAACCTTAAATATGCCGCTGCTTTATCCATTTCGAGGTGGACGAGGGAGTCTTCGGTTTCTCTAGTTACATTTCTAAATTCCTCCTCTATCCTTTCAAAGTTTGTCTCCATCCGTTCTGTCCTACTCTCTATTTCTCTTATCTTACCTTCGTTTTTCTCCATAGCCTGTTGCAAGGACCCTATCTTATCCTCCACCTTAAGTAAATCTGCTTTCATTTCCACTTTAAGCTTTTCCATCTCATCTTTTAATTCGCTAATATCCGCTCTGGTTTCTATGTGATTCTTAATCATTATTTCTTGCATCTTGGATATTGCTTCTTGCAAGGATAGTAGAGTAGCTTGTATATTAACGTTAGAGACATTGGACTGTTTTTCCCCTATTAGAGATCTAATAGGTTTTTTGGATTGTTGGTGAAGCAGAAGTTAAAGTAGTTGTTAGGGTCGGGGTGGTCTTCTTTCCCGATTTCAAAGCCATAGTTGTCGTGGAGGTCATCTCTCTTAATATTTGTTTTTGTTGTTGCACTATATTGGATATATTGTCCCAGATCACCATTCAGTGTTTAACCCTAAAATAAAAATTCTATTCTAATACTTCAATCAAATATATAGATAGGCAGTCTGTACACCTATATTATAAAATGTTATCTAATAATATAATAATCTTTATAATTAATTTATATACTGAATATCAATATTAATCATCAATAATACATCAAATCCAACCCAGTTACTTCTTTAAGAATTAATCTTAAGTATTCTAAATAATCTAAATCAACACTATTTTTCACTCTTTGTTGTTACTATTTAAGACAATCAAATCAATTGTCACTGAAATCTATAAGGACAATATACCTTTTTTTTCCCCCTCCTTTTGAGTAGGTAAATTTATCAGGCTTTTTAAGGGGTTAAGATAGGGTTAAACGCATCTTTTTTTTTCTTTTTTCTCTTTCTCTTCCTTTGTTTCTTTCTTTCTTTTACATCTCCTCTTCTCTTTTCTTTCCAGTTTGTAAGACCGAGTGTTCTTTTTTTGTTTTTTTCCTTTTGTGTATGTAATGTCGATATGTTTTTAATTGTAAATTTAATAAAATTTATTTAAAAAAAATAAATAAATAAAAATAATTTGAAGCAGTCAAGGCAAATTTTTGAAAGAACAGAAAAAATGGATATATCCAATTCTGATTATTTGTTATGAAAATTATATGTGTAACTTCTCTGCAAGAGAAGTGATTACAAAAGCTGATTTGTGGATTGCACAACCCAATTTAAAACATATTCATTTCAAATTAAATGGAATTCTATTTCAAGCAAATTGTTTCCTAGTTATAAATGGCACCACTGATACCAATTAAACTTTATTTCAGGTAAATAGAATTTTACAACTGAAATAGAATACTACATTTATTATTTCACAGTTTCACATACAATCTTACTCTAGATTTATTTTACAGACATGAAAAGTTGCACAATTGATTCCACAGAGGATACATATAAATAAGGGACTGATTAAATAATCTCTCCTCCAGAATATCCTGCTGGTGCCATTTGCCACAGACAAAAGGTTTATAATTAGAGAATGAAAGGTCACTATCATGACCTTATCTAAACTTTTTTTTTTAGTCCTGTTTCCTAATCTTTCCAGTATCCTTTTTGGCATGATCTCCTTGGATTCTATCAGTTATAAACCAGTTGGATTAATTAGGAAAACAAAAGCTGAAAGGCTTAATGGGTTTTAAAGTGCTGTTAGTTTTTTTCTTTCTTCACTAATGCATATTGTTTGTGATTTACTGCCATCTTGCTATAAGATTAAATGAAATTCATATATCTGCAGATATACACATAAATAGTACCTGGTTATACATGAGTTCTTGCTGGCTAAGGGCTTGTATATCCAGCCGCCGTAATCGGTTCTTAAGATTTTTTTTCAGGCCACCACGTCCTTCAATTAAAGAGGAGATGCTCTTTTCATTTTCCTGGAGTGTTTGCAACTCCTTTGTTTTCTTGAAATGTGCATCTCTCAGCTGTAATGCCTGTGTTTCTTTCTCCTAATATTATTAGAATTACAATACATCAATGTGTATAAATATTTGATACATTCTTTTTCTAAATTTGGGGTTGTAAAGATTAAGTCAGACGTGAATCAAACAAAGTTTTGCTTAGGCTATTTCAGTAGCTTGGCCCAATTTTATGCTCTTTTACAGTATGGAGCTGTTCTGCTCTATTAATTCCTGATCTCTTTCGTTAACATTTTCCTTTCCCTTCTATTTCAGATGAGCCATATCCCTTTAGCCTAACTCTTCCTACTTTCTGGTTGCTTCATTTTCTTGAAGGGCAACAATGTAGGCCAAACATCACCTAATTTGCAAACCACGTCTTAAGAAAAGAAACAAATTGATATCTTTATAATCTTCAAGCTGCTTTTTTCATATTATATTAGTAGGTGTGGCAAATAATATGTGTAATTAATTCTGATAAAAAGTTATGTTCCAGCTAAAAAAAACAAGAATGCTTCATTTTTATTAAACTGGAATTATTATGTTGCATTACCTTGGGTTATCAATCACCCATACCCAGAGGTTTGACTATATTACTTGCAAATATTATACACACACACACACACATACAATATGCTGAATTGACTTGCACCATATAAATGGTTTTGGAATTTCATTTTTAAAAATTAAGGATCTGTACAGGTAGTCCTTGACTTACGATCACAATTGAGTTCTGTGAGACATTTGTTAAGTGAATTTTGCCCCATTTTATGACCTTTCTTGCCACATTTGTTAAGTGAATCATTTCAGTTATTAATTTAGGAGCAGGGTTGTGAAGTGAATCTGGCTTTCCCATTGACTTTGCTTGTCAGAAGGTCGCAAAAGGTGATCACACAACCTCATGACACTGCAACTGTCATAACTATGAACCAGTTGCCCAGCATCTGAATTTTGATCATGTGATCATGGGGATGCTGCAACAGTCATAAGTGTGGAAAACGGTCATATGTGACTTTTTAAAATGTGTTGTAATTTCAAACAGTCACTAAACAAACTATAGCAAGTCAAGGATTAACTGTAAATAGCTAATGCACATTAAATAAATTTTACATGTCTGCAGGTCAGGTCTTAAAGCACATTCTACATTCTGAAGTACCGCTTAAAGTAATTCCTATAAAAATATTGTTAGAACATCCTACATGTCACATGATAGTAATAACAGATAGCAAAACCTATTCACTTCATCTGCCTACGTAACCTGCAATATCTGGAGCTTCTGGTTTCCACATCTTGGCCAAATCAACTGAAAACAATTATTTTAAATAGTATTTTGCAGACTTAAAAAAAAATAACAAAACAGACTGAAGGAATCTTTGAAAGGGTGATTTTACCTTCATATTTTTTTCTTTCTCTTTTAATAGTTCCTCCATTTTGCATGCTTTTTCTTCTTCACTTAATGCTTGGTATGTCACAAATTTCAATTTATTTGCAAGAGTTTCATTCTGGTCCCTAATCAAGTTTAGCCTAAGTGAAAAAGTGTTATTACATATAAATGTCTGAGTACTGTACAGAAATTAAAATTAAAATTATGCATATAATTATTAAAAATCACTTATAACTGAAATGTGTCCTGCTTATTAGGTGCAAGACAAATATTGAACAGTTTAAAAATAATTTTTAATGACAAAGTGATATGAAAACGTACCATTCCATTTTATAATGCACTAAAAATCTTTTATTAAAAGAAATCTAATGGAAATCTCCTTGTGTCTACAAGCCATACTAATACTGACTCTGGGAAGAGGAATTAGATAATATTATTAATTTCAATTTATTACCACCTCTCCATTCCCAGAATATTCAAGACAGCTAATTAAAAAAACAGTCATCTGAAAAGAGATAGCATCTAGTTAAAATCAGCAGTCAAAGTTACATCAATCCAACTCAAAGGCCTTTATATTATGTGGTTGATCCATACTACACTGAATTTTGAAGCAGACATTTTGCCCTGCAAAAAGGGCTACTAATATTATAATTTTGTATTAACAAATGTAATAAATCTAGCTCTCCTTAATGGAAAAAGAAGAGATGGAATATGGAAGGAAAGCATAGAAATTTATGTCAGAAGATGTTGTCTAATGCTAGTAAAATTCTGTGAATGAGATAAGGTAAATGCCCAATCAAAACTCATCTGAAGCCATCCTAACTAGCTATGTATCTATCTTTTAGATTTCCACTTAGTTCAAATACTGGAGAGATTTGTACACTACCTTTTACTAAAAAAAAGGAGTCCTTGCAGATTTTATTCCACTAATCATTGCCAAATATAGGGGCGGGGGGGCGTTGCTCATCTCTGTTTCAAGGCTATTGAGCCAGCGATGTCCGAAGACATTTCTGTGGCATGAAGTCACGGAGTGCTATTATCTTCCCACCGAAATGGTACTTATCTATTCACATTTGCATACTTTTGAATTAGGATGGCAGGAACTGGGGCGAGGACAGGAGCTCACCTCATTGTGTGGCACCCAGGACTCAAACCTGGGATGCCGTCTTTCCAGCTGACATCTTAACCACTGAGCTATGTGCTGCTCCACATTTAACTAAGCCAGTTAAAATGAAATGGTGCATGAATATAATACAGCAGGCTAAATTAGTCAGATTTAGTTTATTGTGCTATGCAAATTCAGCTTGTTATATATTTTCTGTGTTAATGCCAAAATGGACTAATTTAATAGTCAAATTAAGTGTTATGTGACTGTAGCTGTTAAGCTACCTCATAAATTTAAGAAGTTTAAAGCACATAGCCAGATAGTTAGCTTTATAAATGAGGAAGCAAAAAAATTTGCTCATTTAGTAGAGGGCAACTTCCTAGCGCAGCATCGTTCAAGATCTATTTCAGGATTTTTTAAAGTATTTAATTAATGCATACCTTAAAGTTTTGTCCTGGATGTCTTTCTTAAGGTTGGCTACAAGGGTTCTCATTGATTCCAATTCAGAAGCTGTCCCATCCACAATAGCTTTTAGTGTATCCAACTAAACAATTAAAGAAGTGAAGGTATAAGGAACATTTGTGTTGTTCATAAAGAACAATGTTATTTGCCCTTTTGCAAAATTCAGATATTTTATTTTAAAAACTATTTTAACAATTTTGCAGTTTAATAATTTGATGCTGGAAAAAATAATATTTTGGGAACATAAAACATTTTCTTTAATTTTACCATGCATCTATGCCTTCAGCAGCATTGTCATCCAAAGCTTTTGTGTGAATGTGAAATAAGCAAACAATCCTTACATTAATTTTATTCAAATTCTATTCTTATTCCTAATTCGAAGAGATTCCATTTCTCACACTGTAATCAGAATCAGTACTAATGAAATGTTTACACACAGACTCTGACTTAAAAGATAATGAAGACTGTTATTCATATATATCAATTTATGTTTCAATTACCTCATTTTGAAGTTCCTCTCTATTATTTTCCTCTGTCTGGTATTCTAATCTCAGTTTGGCAGCTTGTCGATCAGCAATGGAAATTCTCTTCTCAAACTCTATGTTGTTCCCGCTCTCATTTGCCAAAAATTGGACTTTGTCTTTAAGCACACTTTCCTTCACACGGATTGCCCTTCTTGCCTGTGCTAAAAGCTATCAACAGAATGTGAATGAATGAATTGGCAATAAACCAAATAACCTCAAACATTCTAACTAAAGTCTGTTTTCCGGTGATCTCACCAAATGTGCACTATAGAATAAGTTCTGTCACAAAAGAAAGCAGTTATCAAAAATTATATACATATATGTATATATGTATAGGAAGTATATACATATAGGAAGGCTCATTAGGTCAGATGATATTCCATAATTCAGAAACAAAATCCAAGAAAAAAAAATTACCAAGGCACAGCTATCTATTTCTTGATCCCGTTTCTGCATTTGTTCTATAGTGTTTTCCCACTGTCGGATAAGGTCTTGTCTTTCTTGGTGAACTCTGCGAAAGTCATCGGCTGTTTTGTCCAATTCGATCTGAAAGAGAATGGTATCAGTTAGCAAAATATGTTGCTTATAAGCAAATCTTAAAATGTTACAATAACATTAATTTTCTAAATGTGTTTGTGAACAAACCTGTGCAGCTAAGGTTTCTGTAAGTTCATTGTCAAGAATCCTGCGTTTATTATTACAATTAACTGTCAGTATCTCGATTTGTAGACTCAATTTCTGAAAATAAAGAATAATCAAGCTTATTCTTTTAAATAGTAACTCCAAAAATAAAATACTGCTAGGAACTGCTAAGCATTACCAACTGCTATATTGTTCAAAAGACCATTACAGAATCTCAAAGGAACAGTGATACTGACAGTTTACAAAGTAAGACATTTAAAACAAACCAAAAAACCAAAAAGACCCATCACAAAATGGCACAGATAACTAGCCCAGAGGGATCCAAAGGAAAAGAAGGCTTCAAAAAATAAAAAATAACTTCAGGGCCCTTCCAAGCATCAGTAAGGTGAGGGTAGTTCAAAGCTCAGGGGTATCCTCTAGAGCAGGGGTGTCAAACTCAAGGCCCATGGGCCAGATCCAGCCCACATGGTTCTTACATCTGGCCCGCAGGGCCGCCCTGGAAACAGTGGACCGGCCTGAGCGGCCCTCCCAAGCTCCATTTTCGCTGGCAGAGGGTTGCAGGAGGCTGTTGCAGCTAAAAACGGAGATCAGGAGCCCATTTTCGCTGGCAGAACGCTCAGGCCACCATAGGTGCCCCCAACATGGATGACGTCAAGCTGGCCATGCCCACCCTGGTTCCCCAAGGTCAAACACAACCTTGATGCGGCCCTCAATGAAATCGAGTTTGACACCCCTGCTCTAGAGAGAGGTACTGCTACAGAGAAGGGGTAGTTATGTAGTCCTGTATAGATGGCAATGTTTAATTGGAGGAACCTGGAACATGCCAATCATGCCAGACTGCATCTGGCCACTGATACTATGGGAGACAGGTGGTTCCTTAAGTAATCAAGCCCTATGCCATGGTGACAATTTTAGTTCCTTATTTGAACCTCATTCTATATTGTTTTAAATAGAGCGCTGCTGAGGAGACGAACTATTCCATTCAATTTACTTAATACTTAATAATAGCTCAGCGCTTTATATTATGTATGGTAAAAATATTTCCAACAGTTATTGTGCTTCATTTCATATTGTCTGGATTATCTGTTGCAAGAGTAAGCAATTTCTAATTTATATGTATCATGTCTGTAAAAAGTACGGCTTCTGAAGCTAATATATTAGCCTGGATTTCCCACCAATCTGCCAAGTAGATGACAATTAAGAAACCAACTGCAAATTCCCTGCTGATCTAGTCCCATACAGCCAGCTGAATATTTGGAAGGTAAAACCTAAATTGTTCCTTGTTTCTGATAATTGCAGTAGGAAACCATGGATCTGGGGACAGGTTATCCTTGTTACTTTGATATTGTTTTCTGCTGAAAACAGTGATCCTGACTAAATCAGTAGCCTTCTTCCACCTTAATACTGGGAGGGGAATTCTGCTTATGCTCTTTGGTTCCCGTAACAGAAATAATCTATAACCATGGGAGAACCCTTACAGCTTCCCTTTATCTCCCAGTTCATTTAATATTCATTGGGAAGAAGGGGAATGCAAAAAGATGGGTATGACAGGATAGCAATGTATTTGTATCTATCTCTTTCTATATATATGTACGTAAGTAAAATGTAAGAGAGACTTCTACTAATTCACAAAGAAAGTCCTTTTAAATGAATCATTCCATGCTGGCTCACTACAAGTAAGAAATCTTAGAATGGATATTATGGGTCTAGCTAGGCAATTACATATTTTTCTTTTACTTTAACTAAATAGTGATGGACAATCTTAATTTGACCCAAACACCACAATAGGGGAAAAGATACACAAACTATATTCCTAGGTGATCTTATTTCCCTGTAACAAAAGCCCTGTGATCCAAAGACTGAGTAGATTAGGATCTGAGTTTATCCACTTTTTCAACCAGCAATTTAACAGTTAGATCATACTGGCTAGTCCAGCAATCCTTCCAATTATTTTTCTTGAAATGCAAAAAGAAGAAAAAAGAATCTGCTATTTTCTTCCCGGTTAGAAAAAAACAGGTTTTCAAAATGGTTCAATGGTAAAACAAATGAAAAAAAAAACATGTTTGTAGATATCCACACATCTCCCATGCCCTAGCTAATTTGATACTCTGCCTCTTTCCTATCCAACCTGAAGCTACTGTAGAGCATTGAGAGATTTTCCATCAAAATAAAATTAGAATGGCATATTTTATAATTTTATGTGCAATATAACATACGTACTCTTAATTTTCCATCGTCTTGCTGTGCATATTTCTGGATTGTAAGTGCATCATTATCTTTATGAGCAGACTCTTCCAACCAAGCCTCTAAAGCTTGTTGGTCCCAGTTCATCTGGCACCGTAAGGCTTCCAGTTTCTGACTCAGCTTGAAAACATTATTCTAATATTGATGGTAAAAAGAAATATATATATATATAAGGCAAAGGGAATATTCATATTGTTATTAAATCAATAAACCTGTTATTATTACACTGTTACAAATTTATGTATGGTATCTGGTAAAAAAAAACTTCAGCTTACACAATGGCAGAATTAAAGACATATCTTACATTTCTCTGTCACCAAATAATTCAAAAACTTAGATAACTAAGTCTGAACACAGCCACATTTACATGTCATATAAATAATTAATTTTGGTTTATTAAATATGAATGTACAGTGTGTGAATAATTTATTTTTCAGTATTTAACTCTGATGCTAAACAAAATGAAAGGCATACATAACAACATAAGTAAAGTACTTAAAATGCAACACATTCTATCTGGAAACACTGTGGAACTCTAGAATGTTTTTTTCTTCTGGGTACCCTGAACTTGCCATTCCATAGTGATCCAAAAGTTATTCCAAAATCACACGCTTCGATTGACACGATCTAGAATATTCCAAAGTTTACTAGAATTTCTAGAACTCCCAAATTTATTTTATCCTTCTAAAATGAAGGATTAAATACTGATACAAAGAAGGATTTCTATGGATTAAGGTAATCAGATATAATTGAGGTCACTTTCCTGAGAAAAAACTTAGAATTGGGAAAGCAATAAGAAAAAATATTTAAATCCAGCTTCCCCAGACTGGAACCTTCTAGACATGTTAAGACTACAAACCCCATGATTCTCCACACTAGGTGGGGATATGTAGTTCACTCAAGAGGCATCCCGTTGGGTAAGAATTTGAATCCTGCCTTTGCCTAAAGATTCTTTGACTCAATTGTTTTTCTTTCCTATAAGCTACAACTCTGTGATATAAAATATATTTTGCACTAGCTTCCAAATTCAATTCCTGGTATCTCCAATTAAAAAAGAACAGATAACATATGGACAATTAAAATGAGACCAATCAACTACTAGACCAAGAGAAAGTTATGAGTCAGTTTTCTATCTTCTATTGAACCAGAGGTACACACTGGAATGACTGCTCCAAAAAAACACTAATAAATGCACTGTTGTATTGTTTTCTTTGCAGCAATGCAGGTAAAGAATAAGAGTTGAAAAAAATAGTCTTTGACAAGGTATTTTTCAGATGCATAATGAACTATTTGAAACGTACCTCCTGACTATTTTTCTTCTCTCTTAGTGAAACCAAATCATTTTCCAGCTTTTGAATCTCAATCTTCAGGCGGCCCACTTCTCTTTCTGCAACAGCTTTAAAATGTTGCTCAGTTTCTATTTCATTCTGCCTGGCTCTGAAAAGACCCTTAAAAAACAAGGTTATTCATTACTTTGTGAGTTTAGTGAGCAATTATAATCTGTAAACCACTTTTAAAGTTTCAGTCTCTTGTTTAGGTATTAGAAATTTTTTAAAAAGGATGTAAAATTTAAAACAAAATACCCAAGGAATGTTGTTTAATTATAATAATCCCCTTAATTGGTATTTATATAAACATATGCATCTTCTATAAGAAGAGATGAACACTGACTCTCTCAGATCACTTTCAATCCTTGGAACACAAAAAATTGAGATGTAATTTTCAATCCATTGTTGTAGCATTCTGTAGCCCAGAACGGAAGAAAAATAGGATTAATTATATTCATATAAGTTTACAGCTAAGAAGCAAGACGCAAGTGAACATTTTAATGATTTTAATGGATTTATGAATTAGCATGTGTTTTTTTATCTGCGTACAGAAATAAAATTTTCTAATTTGCATACTTTTAATATTTTAATTGCTTTAGTATTTATCTTTTACGATCTGTAAGCTGCCTAGAGTCACCTTATAGGGAAGTTGGGCAGCATATAAATTTAATAAATAAACATATTGCCAAATAGCAACATTCCTTTCCATATAAATTCACCCAGGTGTTATCTATCTAGAACTAACATACTAAATCTAATATGTAACTAAGCTCCTTTTTGTTTTATGGGCTATCATCTTATAAATATTTAAAATTTAGTTATACATATAAAAAATATACTATTATTATGCCTATGTTCATAAACTTGACAGATAAATAATATGAAGCAGAAATGAATCTATAGATTTTATAAATACAAATAAGGGAATATTTCCAGTATTTAAATATATTTATATAAATATAAAAAATAAAGACATAACAAGTGCCTTTATAAAGGGGGGAAAGTATAACTCCTATTGATTTGGGATAGTAAAGCTCCATTTTAAAAGGGTTAAGTCACTATCACTACGTGACTGATTTCAAATAGTTATGCATAAGATTACAACTTCATGCACCAATTTAGCATATTTGCCTTGAATCATATTGCATGTACTAAAATATCATGTAGTAACTCTGCTTAGAACTGCTCATTAACTTGGGCAATGCAATAAACTTACTGAAATTAAACAGATCTATGTCTGGTCATTATTTGGGTGAGAAATTGCTCCAGATCTTTATATATGTTGCCAAATCCCATGACAGAAAGTTGGATCAATGAATAATACTTACAGCAAAAATCTTAGGCTAACAATAGAATAAATGCATATAAAATTATCCTTTATAGTGCAGGGGATCAAAATCTATAACCACTTACTTGTGTCAAATCAAACTCCTGCTTGACATTTTTCAAGTGTGAGGACATTGCTGTGATACGGTCTTCATAGTCAGACAACTGATTTTGCAAATTTGCCTTTTCTTTTTGCAACCTTTGCAACTGTAAAACAAAGATCAATATATTTCTTGTTACAAAATATCAAAAAATGGAAGCACACAAACAACAGGACTGGTGGAGTGGAAATATGCTTGTTTTGCAAAGATAAACCTCTGTAGGAATTATTTGGAAGAAAATTAATATTTTTTCCACACTGTGCTTTTTTTAAAAAAAAAAATCTCAACCAAATTCAAACAATTCAAATGGGAGGTTTAATAACATTAATAAAAACATATATCCCTACATTGTGTAAAAATGTAAGATAAAATGTTAAAATGTATAGTGAAACTAGTAGTAAAATTTTAAAAATATCACAACAGAATTAACAGATCATTAAAAGGTCTGAGGAAAATGTCTATAAAGTGCCTATAAGTAAGACAATAAAGACAGCATCAAGTGTATCTCGGTTAGAATGAAGTTCCTACGTCAAAGGGCTGCCACTGAAAAAGCTTACTGGGAAATCTAAATCTATACCCTAACCATGCCATTTTATTGGACTATGTACAACCTGTAGATATACACCCAGATAGTTCAAGAATGTGCCCTCAGGAAAGGCACCTAGGATGATCTTACCGCAATCACACCAAAAGAAGTTAGATTGTTAGCTTCCTTAGATATCGAATTATAATTCAAGAAGAGATTGGACTGCCATTTGTCAGAAATGGTGTAGGGTCTCCTGCTTGGGCAGGGGGTTGGACTAGAAGAACTACAAGGTCCCTTCCAACTCTGCTAATCTGTAATAACATCTATCCCACTGCAATTCTATGGCTCCATCTTATGGTGATTTTATGATGGTTTTATCTTTATTTAAAATATTATCTCTTATGCTGTATTGTCATTATATATGATATATAGTATGATGATATGTATCATATATATCATATTATAAACACACACACACACACACACACATATATATATATACACACACACATACATATATATTTTATTCAAACCAAATTTGTATATCAGTGATTCTATAACATCTGTGGATGCCATATATTTTTAATAAATAAAAATACACCTGGACAGGTATACATGTGGACATAGAACACATATATGCATAGAATTAAACAAAATGGGCCATGTTTTGAATCAATACACTGAGCCCCAGTTGTTTTTATGTCAAACCAGGGAAAAGTCAGGTTTGCCACCTGAGTCTGGAATAGTAAAATGGAAAGTGAGGGAGCCTTCCACCATGAGTCCTATCAAGATGGGGCAACACATTGTGTTGTTGTTGTTGTTGTTGTTGTTGTTGTTGTTGTTGTTGTTATTATTAAATATAGCCAACAATGTGTAAGCTGTGATTGATTTCACGTTGTTCGCTATATAATAATTATTATTATATAGCTAGCTGCTCTATAAGCTGATCTTAGCCTTCCTGTGCATAAAGTTCTTCCCCAAGAACCTAGCGTATCATCATGTGCCTGGGTAGTACATGTGCACATCCGAACAGCAGCATTGCCTTTTGTAATTCACAGCTGGAATTTTTCTCAATGTGCAGATTATTACCATTTATCACAAATGCATGCACCACGCAACTGTGCTTCTTCTGCCCCGTACTGATGATTATTGATTACATAATAATGTTGAGCTGGTTGGAAGGAGAGCACCCCAGAGGAGCTAATAAGGGGAAAGCAAAGCAGGGGGCAATAAGGAGCGGGTATCTCTTCTCTCAATGGATATCCCGAGTTACAAGGAAGAAATGTCGCTGCAGTAGTTTAGCTCAGGGAAATTTGTTTGGGCAAATTAACAGCCACACAACTTCCCTGGAGATACACAAGGGACAGATAATACCCTCGTTCTCGGGCAGAAATATAAATGAGGAAGGCGGACTCTGCCTCATCGCCTTAGTCATCTTGAGAGGAGCCAGATTGTTGTTGTTGTTTGCTCTTCCTTGGTCTGCAGGCCCCCATTGCCGGACCCTGCAACGAAATAAAGCGTGCCTTGAGTGCCACCCCGCCCCCGCCCGCCCCTTGCCTCTTCCTCCAGCGACTTGTTTTCTTCGTTAGCCACGGGAATGGCGAACCCATCGTCCCAGTCGAGTTCGGCCAGCACCAAAGCGGCAGAACCGATGACGGGGACGCCGCTCCCGCTCCCGCCATCGCCTCCACGACCTTCATTACTCATGGCGCCCCCGTCTCAATTTGGCCGTCGCGGCTGCCGGGCCGCCGTTGGTTGCCTTAGCAACAGCCAGAATGCGTTGCCTCGGCAACCGCCGCGCGCGGAGCTTCGAGTTCCGGTCCGTCCGTTTTCCCCACCACACCACACCCGGGCTGGCTCGCGCGCTTTCCTCCCTCCTCCCTTCCCAGCCTCTTGGCTGGTTGCAGCCGCTGTCACTCACCGCTGGGGTTGTCGAGGTTGATGGGAATTGTAGTGCTCGGGCTCAACAGGTGGCAGGTCATGGTCGGTTTTGGCTGAGCTGGGGACCACAGGGCTGTAGGTTAAGGCGAATCCAAGATACGAGACCACCAGGAAATGACAAACAAACAAACAAACATCCAAAAGAAAACAATAAGCAACCAGTTCTGTGGGGCTTCAAAAGTAATTTGGAAATAATCTTGTTGCTTTTAATATCTAAACAAGGTGACACTGGTTTTTGCAAACAACCTCTGAATCTTAGATCTTGGCAAGCCAGCTGCTCAGTGTTGCTGCGACATGAATTCTGATTTTACCAAAACTTTTCCAAAGAGATTTATCAATTAATATCTCTGAGAAAAGACCTTTTGAGTAAATCATACAACCACATGCATTCTTTTTCAACAATCTATGTTTTAACTAAGTTTTCTTTTCCTCTTTTTAAATAAAATTAGGTAAGATTGCAAGTCAGTAAGAAAATAACAGAACAAACCAGTATACAAACATAAAACGCCTTCCTCAAAATGCAGAAGAAGAGCTGGGTTAATCTATGGTTGCAAAAAAACAACAACCCAAAACTAATCAAGAGCACCATCTTACCCTAAAGCATTTTTACTTTATGTTGATATTGTCATGAAAAATCTCCCAGAATGCGAGAAAAAAATACCCTTCCACCACAGGTTCACATCTAAATAATAATTTGAAAAGGCTAGAAGGAAGAGAAGAAAGGAAATACAGACATTAAAAGCTATTCTGGCTGGGATAGTGGGAATTGTAGTCCAAGAAATATGGAGGTCACTGTATACTCATCCTCCTCCTACCCCCATTCTCCTCTCTCAATTTTGATTTCCCCCACTAGCCAGGTTTTCAGGGCCTTCCAGAATGCCATTAGGTTGGATCCATTTGGATCTGAGACGGCTCCTCATTCCAGAAACAGGTACCAGAGTTATAGATTTTCGCCTTCAGGCGCATCGGCATCTTCTTGTCACAGAGGACGCCCGTGACGGACTTCCATTTGCCCCACGCCATGCTGATCCTGGCTGCCACCTCAGTTTGTAGTAGGCCTTCTTCCCCAAGATATAGTTCCCAGGTACTTGAAGGTGAGGCGCGCGGTAGCTCCTGCCCGCTCACGGGATGGAGCCTGTCGCTTGTCAGTGGTCAGGTATTCGGACTTCTTTAGGTTCAACCGGTACCAATACAGTAAAAGCATAATTCATGGCTACCAATAGATGAATAACACTATTTCATCAGTGGGATATGGAGTGTACCCACTCTGTGAGATCAGCTGGACAAATACCATATCTTTGGTACTTCGTGGTATGTTATATTAGATTGTTATGATCAGATTTTACTTTATTTCCAGGTTGGGCTTGTAAATGTTTAGCAGCTGCATGACATGCAGAAATTCAGTACATAAAAGGAACGCTTCCTGCTTGTTTCCTGGTTTGTTTATTTATATCACACCTGTTGGAAGAAATATCCATCTGGTTCAGTCCCAAGCTGGGAGAAAGACTCTGGAAATATAGAGGCTGATTGGAAAGGTGGTTTATTGGTGAACAGGACCACATAGGTTTGAAGTCCTGGGCAGCTGACCACATGGTCTGAAAGTGAGGATTTTTAATATCCTCTTGTGGGCTTTGAACTTGAGCTTCTTGTCCCTATGCAATTCTATTGGCTGTTATAGGGGTCATAGCTAACTTTGTAAGTTGCCTGAGTTAAGTTTGGTTGAAGCCTGGACTCTCTGAGATGATGTAATGAGGAGGATTGTGTCCTGAAAGGGTATTGGGCAATTCCTATTGTGCCCTAATGGCTTTCCTGATTTGGATCTTGAGCAAGGGCTGATCCTACCATTCTACCTAATTCTGTCTTTGTTCAAAATATCCTGTCCTGAATGGATTACCAAATCTGTTGTTCCACTGGTTAATTGTTCTGTCAGGACATTTCTCATTAATTCTAGGTTGCTTCTCTCCTTAATTAGTTTCCATCCATTGGTTCCTGTTCTTGTTTCCTCAGGTGCTTTGGAGAATAAGTTGGTGCGCCCCATCTTTGTAGGAGCCCCTCAAATATAGGAACACTGCTGTCATATGTCTTGTAGTCCTTTTTTTCACCAGACTAGAAAAATTCCTGCAACCATTCTTCATAAGTTTTAGCTACCAATCCCCTAAGCATCTTTGCTGCTCTTTTCTGCACTCTTTTTAGAGTTTCTGGTATGGTGCCTTAACCACTGGACCAAACTGCTTCATTGGATGATAAGCATGGCATATGGAGAATGCAAAATAAATGGTAAAGAGCAGAAATTAACAAATGAAAGGCAGAAAAAAAATATGGGTTTGTGTGATGTTGTTTTAAAACAAATGCTGGTAGAAAAGTAATCAGCAGTCTGCAGTCGATTGCAGGAAATGGCTGTTGCATAAAAGAAGAGGAAGTGGCACTATATATAAGAATATGTTTCTGCTCACTGTGTTACAATTTAGGGAGAGTCTAGTATGTCAGGAGAAACATAAAAATAAGTTGAATGCAATGGGAATTGTGTGGTTAAGAAACGTGTGGTAAAACAAGAGCAGATGTCAAGAACAAATATAGGTAGTCCTTGATTTGCAACCACAATTGAGGCCAAAAAATTTTATTGCTAAGTGAGACAGATGTAGAGTGAGTTTTGCCCCATTTTATGACTCTTCTTGCCACAGGTGTTACATGAACCACCACAGCTGTTAAATAAGTAACACTCTTGTTAAGTGAATCTGGCTTCCCCATTCACTTTTCTTGTCTGAAGAGCGCAAAAAGTAATCACATGACCCTGGGATACTGCAACTGTCATAAATATGAATCAGTTGCCAAGCATCACAAGACCAAAAGGATGCCACAATGATTATAAGTACAAAAAACGGTCATAAATTACATTTTTCAATGCCATTGTAACTTCAAATGGTCACTAAATGAATTGTTGTAAGTCATGGACTATTTTTAGATGAGGAAGGAACATAGATTGCATACCAATGTGAGTGACCTGTATGAAAGATGGAGGTTGAGATAATTGGTCACACGTTCCACCTTGGCATGTGAAGGACTAATATTCCTGAGAATGTTAATGTTCACTTAATATAAAATGCCATTATTCCAGTAGATGGTGCTGCATGTCTGTATATTTTTAATTCCAGTTCTTTCACACTGAGTGATATGATATGAAAAACATAACATTCAAATGTGTTGGTGCTATAAATATGAAAACAAAAGATATTTTTTGCACAGTGGTACTATGAGCCATGTTGAATTAGTGTCCCAATACAGATATCACTATAAAGGACAGAGCAGATATACTGGACTTCAGCCTCCAAAATTGGCAGTGTGGGCTAAACATTTGGGACCCGAACTCTTAACAAAGAATGCCAGGAAGAAGAAGGCTTTTGGGAGACTGGGAGCTGTTGAGTGACTGGGATCACATCACATGAGAGGAAGTTTTTAAATTTGTAGAGTTTTGCTATTTTTTCCACCATCTTATCTAAGCATTTCTATTGCAGCTTTCATCTGTTTCCCAACTCAAAATGTCAGCTTCAAGGGATGGTTAAAAACTAGCACTTGCCTAGTCAATAAGATATTTTTAAATTCTTGATCACATTTCCAATACAGTTTAGAACCATCATCCTAGCAAGTACATACAATTGATACTTAAAATATTGTTCGACTTCTTCATAGTCAAGAGTTAATAATCCTTGAATTTTTTTTTAAGTTTCAGATCCCCTGTTTTCTGCTATCACTACAGCTTTAAGATTGTGATCCAAAGAATGTTGAATTTCACACAATGTTGAGAACTAATTATCCTAGAGGGTTATTGATATATTTGTACATACATTGAAGTACTGTGACCTTGAGTTCTGTCATTGAGGCAAGCTGCTATAGAATCAAAATTCATATTTAACAGAGGCATCAGCTTGTAAACATACTTGAAAACTCAAAATACCATTGTGTGGATACAGCAATACCTCTCCAACTTTTTTTTTAATTACTGAACAAATCTTTTGGAGCCTGATTTATTTATTTTTTTGACTCTGGGAAAACCTTATTTCTAAGAAATGGAAAGGAGATACAATGTTGTCTACATTTTACAGTACAGTCCTGATATTTTATTGGAGCATTGTGTTTTAAACAGCCTACTTCAACTAGGAAGTTTAGAAAGCATTCTGAGAAAAGCTATTAAGATAATAAATAGTTCAGAAAGTAATAATGGTGAGAAACATTGAGACTTTTGTTAAAGATTAAATGGAAAAATGTGTTGACAGCTGAAATTCAACAACATCAAAAAGAAAGGAAACAACTATCGGTGAGTGAGAACAAAACAAGAAGCGGTACTGTAGAGGAGAGGAGGATTCTGGCTAAACAGGAAAATATTTCTATCTACAAAAGTAGAGATGCTTGCATAAGGAAATTGTAAGAACTCTTTTTTTAAAAATCCTTTTAAATCAACTAAATGTCCTTAATATGTATTTTTCCAACACTCCAGATTTCTCAGAGTTATTGTTTTATTTCTTTTTTCCAAAATATTTTAGCGGGGGAAACAATCTTACCAAATGCAATACAAATGTAAATAGTCACAGCTATTTGTTCAGCATGCAACAGAATGTAAGAACAAGGAAGCCATTTAAACTATCGGAACGCATGAATGGAATGAAACACTATCTTAAAAACATGGAGGAAGATTATAAAGAATATTTTAAGATAGCTGATTGGAAAGCAAACATCCCCGAGAGCAAGAGAAAATATAAGCAATTGCTTTGTAACTGTACCACTTTTAAGAATCAGTTCAATAATTTGCCTGTAATAGCTCTGATTCCATAAGGTGTTTGAGGTTATGAACTGGTGGAGCTCAGAACATATTTAAACAGGAAGAATTTGTTTTTATAAAATGCTAGACTACTGGACAACTCTGTTTAGTATTTTGATTCTATAAACAGAGACAGAGAATCAAAATAACATAAATCATTAGTACCACTTTCTAAATCCTTAATAAGATCACACCTGGAATATGGCATCCAGTTTTGGTCACCACATTACAAAAAAGATGTTGAGACTTTGGAAAAAGTGCAGAGAAGAGCAACTAAGATGATTAAAGGCCTGGAGACAAAAACATGTGAAGAATGGTTGCAGGAATTGGGTATGGCTAATCAAGAGAAAAGAAGGATTTGGGGTGAACATGATAGCAGTGTTCCAGGATTTGAGGGGCTGCCACAAAGAAGAAGGGGTCAATGGATTTTCCAAAGCACCAGCAAGCAAGACATGGATGAAAGCAACAATGGATGGAAATTAATCAAGGAGAGAGGCAACCTGGTAACTAAGGAGAAACTTCTTAACAGTGAGAACAATCAACGAGTAGAACAGCTTGTCTTCGGAAGTTGTGGATGCTTCATCACTGAAGGTTTTTAAGAGAAGACTGGACAGCCATTTGTCTTGAAATAGTATAGAGTCTCCTGTTTGAGCAGGGGGTTGGACTAGAAGACCTCCAAGGTCCCTTTCAACTCTATTCTGATTGATTGATTGATTGATTGATTGATAGTGTTGCTGACTCTGCCAACTGAAGTGGGGTTTTCAGAGAAAACCATTTCTAGGTCTAAGCTGAACCAGGGGCAATTTGCCTACAAAACATATATTTTATTAGTGCTTGGTTTATGGGTGACAACCAGCACTTTGAATTGTACCTTGAAGCTGACCAGTAATCAGCACTAATTGTAGAGCAGGAATTTTACATAGGCAAAATGAGGTACATCCATAAATTCATGCTGAGCTCCATTCGGGACCAGTTGGAGGAGAACTAAGGCAAAATTTAACTAAGGAGAAATTTTCTGACAACAATTAATCTGTGGAACAACTTGCCTCCAGAAGTTGTGAATGCTCCAACCCTGGAAGTTTTTAAGAAGAGATTTGACAACCATTTGTGTGAAGTGGTGTAGGGTTTCCTGCCTAATCAGGGGATTGGACTAGAAGACCTCCAGGGTCCCTTCCAACTCTGATTCTATTATATCCTATTGTGTCCTATTGTGTCCTATCCTATCCTGTCCTAATTCATTCTTATTCCTCTTCTCTTCTCTTCTCTTCTCTTCTCTTCTCTTCTCTTCTCTTCTCTTCTCTATAGTACCTTCTAGCCCTAGGATTCTAATTCTCCAAGGTCTCTTCCAACTCTGTGATTTTATTAAAATACATCTGTTCTGTTCTATTCTATTCTATTCTATTCTATTCTATTCTATATCAGTAGTCCAAATTTGCCGGGGGTGTATAAGTGTGACTGTGAGAAGGGCCTCTCAATCCAGAAAAGAACACAATTAACACATAAAACAAATAGGTGTAAAATAGTTGTAGGACAGAGGCTGTATGCAATATGGAATTATAGCTTGACAATTTAGGAAGAAGAAGTAATATAAATAGATTGATTTTGCCAAGCTGCTTTCCCTTTCTAAGAACAGTCTCTCAATTTCCAGCTGAGAAAGAGAACCGGAAGCAGCTTGCCATTCAATAAAATAAATTTCAACTCGCCAAATTTGTTGGTGCAAAATGTACCTTATTTTTGGGGAAGGGGGGGGAAACCCCTCCATGTATGAAAACAACTAATTTGGTTTAGCTTTATGTTTCCAACCATCTACATTTCTAGCAGGAAAGCTATTCAGGCAATGGAATAAACCTTGCTCATTCTGTTGTCAGTCAGAGATAAGAATGCAAGCAATGATTTGCACTATAGTTTTAGATTTAAGCCTGGAACTTGATAGCAAAAGCAACCCAGTCTGTAGGTGGCCTTGTCGTGATGTTGGCTTATCCAAAAAAGAAAAAAAAATGAACTGGGGATCTTTTGCTTTGTTTTTATTTAAGAACCCATTCTGTACAAATGCATTTTGGTTTTGAGTTAACAACATTCGAACTGGTATAATCTGCCTTCAATTCTTGTCCTACTTCTGTGTTCTTATAATGTGTTTTACCGATCTCGCAGCAGCACCCAGTGTGAAGCCATGAAGCTGTATTCATCTATGACTCACAGCCCTTGCTTAGGGTCCAATTTTCCTAGCAGTTCTATGGGAGAAAGCATGAAAAGCTCCTGTCTCATGCAGCGCGCAAGACAAAAATCTGTATTCATTACTACTCTAAAAGATTAGTTGCCCTTTGGAGATGCTCATCCATTAAGGGCATGCATCTGTGTTCAACTTAGTCACCTTTAGCTTTCTGTACTTTCCTATGTTTTTTTTTAAAACATATTATTATCAAGGATACCGGTCAGTTGAAAAAAGACTGAAGAGCTGGTTAAGTACATGACAGCCAGTAGCAGATACCTCAAACCTACCTACCCCAACGAAACACCTTGTTAAAAGTCTTCTTTTTTGGTTGAAATGGAATCAGAAAATTGTAAAAGGTTTTAGAGCTGGCAAGGAAAATGTGAGTGCTTAAGTAACCAAATTCCTGCTACTGAGGAATGCCTCTTCCAAAAATAAAGGTGGAGTGAGACAAGCTTAATTTGGGAGGGAGGGAGTGAAAGAAGGAAGGGAGGGAAGGGAGGGAGGATAGGAAAGAAGGAAGGATAGGAAGGGAGGGAGGGAGTGAAAGAAGGAAGGAAGGGAAGGGAGGAAAGAAGGAAGGATATGTAGGGAATGGAAGGAAGGATAGGAAGGGAGGGAGTGAAACAAGGAAAGAAGGGAAGGAGGGAGGGAGAGAGGATAGGGAGGGGAGGGAAGAAAGAATAGGGAGGGAGGGAGGAAGGATAGGGAGGGAGGGAAGGGAGGAAAGAGAGGAAGGGATGGAGGGAAGGAAAGAAGGATAGGGAGGAAGAGAAGGAGGAATGGAGGGAAAAGGAAGGAAAGGAAGGAGGGAGGGAGGTAACTCTTGTAAATTTCAAAGATTGGAGCATGACTCATGATTACATATGGTTGATAACATTATGACTAGATTTTAGGTATCACGTTTAGAATTTTGATGACACACTTCAGGGCCACATGAATGTGCTAGTGTGTACCAAGTAATAACTAATATATGATTAATTTCAAGAGGTCAAATGTTGGCTGGACAGTGGCCAAATCCTGATACTTTTTAACTTCTAGAGGATGTTTGTTAACAGGAAGCTCCTAGACATTCTATAGGCTCTGAGTGCAGTTCTGGGAACACATTTTTGAAATGATTCAAACAATCTCTGCCATTTTAAAAGATGGGTGATGAAGATAATCTGGGAACAAAAATGAAATCCTATGGTGATTGATGGAATTATGAATATTTGGTCTTGGAAAAAGGCCAAATATTATAAACTGGATACAGTGTTTGGTTTTATGCAGACAGATGATATTACTCAGAAAGTTGCAGGCAGTATTTCAATTATGTAAATCAGAAGCTGGACTATTATTTGTTACAAATATCACAGATGTCTGGATTCCTGCAGTTAACTAGCAGTCGGATTCAATGACAATGTCTCCTTCTAACTGATTTTATAGGAATAGAATAAAATAGAACAGAACAGAATACAATAGAGAACAGAACAGAACAGAACAGAATAGAATAGAATTTTTTATTGGCCAAGTGTGATTGGACAATAAGGAATTTGTACCTGGTGCATAAGCTCTCAGTGTACATATAAGCAAAAAGTTATAAATCATGACCATAATCATAAAATATAATCATCCTACATTCCGTAATAGTCATAAGATTCTAAACAAGCAATCAACATAAATCATAAGATACAAACAATGAAGTTATAGTCCTAAGAAGCTAAGGAAAAATGAGAAGGATAATAGTAATACAGCCCTACTAGGTAGTTTGACAGTGTTATGGGAATTAGTGGTTTAGCTGAGTGATGGCATATGGGGGAAAAAAACTGTCCTTGTGTCTAGTTGTTTTAGTGTGCAATGCCCTGTAGCATCATCTTGAGGGAAGAAGTAGAAACAGTTTATGTCCAGGATGTGAGGGGTCTGTAGATATTTTCTCAGCCCTCTTTCTGGCTCATGCAGTATCCAGGTCCTCAATGGAAGGCAGGCTAGTTATAATAATTTTTTCTGCAGTGCTAACTATCTATTGAAGTCCGTGTCTGCCTGGTTTGGTTGCTGTGCCAAACCAGACAATTATAGAGGTGCAAATGACAGACTCAATAATTCTTTTATAGAACTGTATCAGCAGCTCCTCGGGCAGTCTGAGCTTCCTGAGTTGGTGCAGGAAGAACATTCTTTGTTGTGCTTTTCTGATGACCTCTTTGATGCTAGATGTCCATTTTAAGTTCCAAGGTATTATAGAGTTTAGAAACTTGAAGGTTTCTCCTATTAATACTGTATTGTCTAGTATTGTAAGAGGTGGTAGAAGAGGAGAGCTTCTCCTAAAATCTATCATTCTCCAGTTTTGAGTGTGTTCAGTTCAAGATTGTTCCGGCCGCACCACAGGGCCAGTTGTTCAACTTCCCATCTGTATGCAGATTCATTGTCGTCTCCAATGAACTGTCTTTTATTTATTTTTATACCATTAGATTTAGGGAACCTGAAGGTATCCTCGGATTACAGCTCTCAAAATTCCCATTCAAGTCAACCTATATGCACTGACTTGATTTAAACTTCACCATTTTAGTCAGAATTTGAGCATTGACTAACTAGGTCTAGTCACAGTCATTTCTGAAAACCTGGCCTATCACTGTTGAAACCACTAGACTTGCCATCACCCTTTAAACTGGAATGAACCACTGAGAGACGATGAGGTCTATGGAAGTATAATTTTGCCTGGTAAACTTTCAAATCTGGAGCTGTGTTTCTCTCTTATTAGACGTTTTTTTTATTTATTTTGATTTGTCAATTGCTTACAAGATAATAGGTATAAGTATATACATAGTTATGAATACATGAAATGGGCACATATAAGAAAAATAAAAGAAACAATAGGAAAGGGACGGTAGGCACGTTAATGCGCTTATGCATGCCCTCTACAGACCTCTTAGGAAAGGGGTGAAGTCAATAGTAGACAATCTAAGGTTAAAGTTTTTGGGGTTTGGGGAAGAAACTACAGAGTCAGGTAGAGTATTCCAGACATTGACCACTCTATTGCTGAAGTCATATTTCCTGCAATCAAGTTTGGTGCGGTTAACCTTGAGTTTGTATCTATTGTGTGCTCTTGTGTTGTTATGGCTGAAGCTGAAGTATTCATTGACAGGTAAGTCATTGCAATGCACAGTATGATTTTATATACCATACTTAGATCAGACCGAGGACGGCATAATTCAAGGTTTTCTAGGTCTAGAATTTCAAGTCTGGTGGCATAAGGTATTCTACAACGAGTAGAGGAGTGGAGAACTCTTCTTGTGAAATATTTCTGGACTTTCTCAACTGTGTTAATATCAGATACGTAATATGGGTTTCAGACTGATGAGCTGTATTTGAGTATTGGTCTAGCAAATGTTTTGTATGCTCTAGTTATTAGTGTAATATTACCAGAGAAAAAGCTACATAAGATTAGGTTAACAACTCTTAACACCTTTTTGGCTATGTAGTTACAGTGGGCTCTAGCACTTAGATCATTAGAGATGAGTATTCCAAGGTCCTTCACAGAGCTTGGATCATCAACAAGGTCTTGACTATTCAGCTTGTATTTTATTTTCTGATTTTTTTTGCCAATATGTAAGACAGAGCATTTATTTGTTGAGATTTGAAGTTGCCATTTGTTTGACCATTCTGATACATAGTCAAGATCTTTTTGAAGGGTAACAGTATTGTCTGTGGTATTGAACAGCTTTACATCATCAGCGAAGAGAACGCAGTTGCTCTTAATATGATCACAGAGGTCATTTATGTAGAGTATGAAAAGAGTTGGTCCTAGAACACTGCCTTAGGGGACACCACTATGGACAGGTACAGAATTTGATAGGACACTCCCAATTTTGACCATGCTTGTTTAATGTGATAATTGGTATATTCAGTCTTTATCTGGTGGCATAAATTTTTGTATCGGCTTTTGAAGTGGGCAACGTGATCAGATTTGTTTTTCTGCCAGTGATCTCTTTTTGGATTGGAGTTTCCTTATTGTTATGGGTAATCTGGTTTTTTGTTGTTTGTTTTGGGAGTTGTTATTGGTACATATAGTTTGATGACTCTTTTGACTTCAAGTAAAAATAGGTTGTAATTGTTCTGTCCTGGAGAGTGGGCGCAATAACGGAGACGAGGCATCGAATAGTGACTCCAACTCTTTATTAGTGACTTCAGAACAGAGCGAAATAAGACCTGCAGCAGCAGCTCCTTTTATAGAGCTGGCTGCTGTCAAAGCGTCCAATGATTTGAGTTTGCCACGCTTGGAGTGTCCAATCGCAGCAGTCTGTTACTTAGCCAATCGGATCAGTCCGGAATGACCAATCACGACCCGCTTTTCACGGACCAATCAAATGTGCAGGATTACGAGCCTGCTGTGGAAATAGCCAGTCAGGTTTGCAGGCTTACGAGCCTGCTAGTTCGGAACACTAATGGTCTTCAACAGTATTGCATCCAGTGAATAGAGATTGCCAATCAAGGGATGAGAGATCGTTGTCTATAAGATCATAGTTGCCTTTTTTTAAGTTATAATTGAGGATTACGTCATTGTGATGATTTTTGTGTGGGCGTATGTTGAGACAAAAGGCAATCATATTGTGGTCATTGTTGGAAAAGGGTTCTTTAGTTTCTATTCCGTAAATTATATTCAAACTATTGCAGAAGATGAGATCAAGGCAGTTGTTAAGTCTAGTATTGTTGGTTACTAGTTGTTCCAGTCCCAGATTTGTAACAGCATTGTAGAAGGTTGCATGTATGGGTTCAGTTGTACATACATTTAGGGTCCAGTTAATATGAGGTAGATTGAAGTCACCAAGAAAGATAAAAGTGTGTGGACAGGATGCTGCCCATGTTAGTAGTGAATTTAGCTTGTTTACATGTTCGATGTCATAATCAGGTGCTCTGTAACATAGTAAGAATCGAAATGTGATATTTAAGGATAGTTCACAGGATGGTCTCAGGAAGAGCAAGCTCCTGGGTAACTTGGATATTTTTTAGATGTAAGAACTTTTTATAGAAGATAGCAACACCACCTCCTCTACGAATTTCACGATCTGATTGGTAAACATGATAGTCTCTTACTGTGGTAATGGAGTCAGGGAGAGATACGTTGAGCCATGTTTCACAGACAAATATGATGTCGAATTTAGCTATATTGAGTTCCCAGAAAGACAGTGTAGTACTGGTTTATAAATCATAATTTATTTTGCTAGATAGTGAGACCTAAAAAGGCAGCAAAATCCAATCAGATTCTATCCATTTTCATAGTATATTGAGTCCTGTTGGGTAGAATAAAAGCAAAATGGCAAATCTGAGATAATCATGTGGACACATCTGTAGGATTTTATTAAAAATCTAGTGAGCTGGTCAATTGATTGAAAGATACTCACAGACTATTGGCATATAGAAACCTATTCTTTGAGTGCAATGTCTTACAGCCAGAATAGATACAGAACATAAATCTTGTCAATTATTAAGTAAATACATGTTTGGAAAAAACAGAACAAAGCTGATAATATGGAACAAGAAATATACATATGTAGGTTAAAAAAATTTGTATCAAAGATATTCCTTATCTTAGGTTAAATTCGCTGTAGGTTCATCTACTTGATCTCATAATAAAGTAGAACCATGCATATGCGACTAATATTTATCTGTCTATCGCTATCTGTCTGTAAATCTATCATCGATCATCTATCTATCTATCATCTGTGTCTTCTATTTATTTACCTCTCTATCCCTCTATCCCATCTATCAATCATCTGTCTATCATATATTATCTATTTGTCTACCTTCTATTGTCTGTCTGTCTGTCTGTCTGTCTCTCTCTCTCTCTCTGCCTCTCATCTTGCTGATATTTCCTTCTTTGCAGTAACATCGATATCTGTACATTGAAATCCTAGGTCTGTGGAGGTGAGAAGAACAACACAATGAATTATCAAAACTAGTGAAGTGAGCTTTCCAAAAGAGTAAAAAAAGGAATAAAAAGCCTTTTCCATATACTGGATAATCTGCTTACTTATGCAAATCAGATTGGAATGTTATTTTTGGTACATCCTGCTGGAAGAGTGTTGTTTTTCAATTTTCTCTTTGACAATAGCTTAATGGTTAAAACTACAGTCAGTCACAAAAACATTAACTCTTCCTAAAGTAGAATGTTTCCTCTTGATGGCAGTATCCACAGTCACTGGAAGATTATTCCTAAATCTTTTGAAGGGAGGAATACGCTCCCTGTTTTAAGCTGTTTTGTGACAGGTGTGGAGGGTATGGATGTACGTGCAAGATCATAAAAAATGAGACATCATTTTGCCTTTACTGCGACAACTGCTACAAGTAGTGACAAACGTTATTGTTTCATCTTCTATCATTATCAAAAGGAAAAGAAGTAGAGAAAAGGGTTCTGTTTTACAAAAGGGCAGCCAGTGGGAATTGTCAGCAGCCATTAATTACATGGAGATTTAGTGTGACCATAGTTAAGATGGGTGAATCTGCAGTTCAACTCTACCGGAAATTTTGGGAGGCATACTGTGGTTTCTTCTCATTGATGGAAAAGCCTTTATATTTTCCTTTGGGATGTAGAAGGTATTTAAAAGGGGCATTTCGTAAAGCATGATGGGATATATTGATGAATATAAATAGGGGGAAAAAACTTCATTCCAGCAAATTATGTAAGCAGTATTATGCATTCATCACACTGTCATGTTCTTTGGCCTGCCTTTAATATTGGATATATTGTGATGCCGGAGAGAAGACAGAACAAAAGCTTGCAAACTTGCGGTTCCATTTTAGAGGACCTTGAAACTCTGATCTACATGTTCCTTCAATATTCTTTCCCCTTGCACCTTACTTTCACAGCTCTGCTTGTGAAGGGCAACTCCACAAATTGTGAGGATTATTTGCTGTATAATTATTGGACTGGAGCATTAACGTCCCCAGAAATATTGCAAAATTTCTCGCAGCCACGAATGTTTTATGCAGGAAAATCTTGCCTTCCTTTTAAGACTCAATACCAGGGTTTTTGTTTTTTTTAAACAATTCTGTTTGCGTTGGCTTATCTTTCTTTTTCACATCTGACTAGTCACTGTCTGCAGTGATGTTATTCAGTTAAAGCAAACAGAAAACCCCTCTGGGTGGTAAAGAAGCTACATTCTCCAACAGATCTAACTAGGTCGCATACAGACAACAGGAATAATTGGGTATGTCTAGTTTAATGGGGGCGGGGGGGGAGAAGACTGGAGGTTTCATGATAGCAGTGTTCCAATATCTAAGGGCCTGCCACAAAGAAGAGGGGGTCAACTTATTCTCCAAATAAGTTGAAGGCAGGACAAGAAGCAGTGGATGGAAGCTAATCAAGGAGAGAAGCAATCTGGAACTAAGGAGAAGTTTCCTGATGGTGAGAACAATAAACCAGTGAAACGACTTGCCTTCAGAAGTTGTGGGTGCTTCAACACTGGAGTTTTTTAAGAAGGGAATTATATAGAGTTTCCTGCTTGAGCAGGGGGTTGGACTTGAAGACCTCCAAGGTCCCTTCCAACTCTGTTATTCTGTTTCTTCTGCAGGACTTGATTGCTTCAATGCATTTTGCAAAGTGACCCTTGCAAAAGCTTTAGTGCAGTCTGGATCTTCTTTCTTTCATTAGATTGCTAGTGGATTCCCAGGAGTTCACTTTGATGTGGTGATTAAGGCATCAGGCTAGAAATTGGGAGTCCCTAAATTGTGGTCCTGCCTTAAGTACGAAGCTAGCCAGTCCCTCTCTCGGCCCTAAAAAAGAGGAAATCGCAAACCATTTCCAAAAGACTTTGCCAAGAAAACTTCAGGAATTTTTCCAGGTGGTTGCCAGGTGTCAGCTCTGAAAAAATCTCCAGGAGATTCGGTAGTAAAATAAGATCCTAATCAATGAAAAGAGGAAATATGAGGAACAACCAGAAAAATAATTCTATAAATAAGTTTTCCAATGAGAGTGTATACATGATTTACAGGAAATCCTACTTTATGACTGCAATTGGACTGGCAATGCTATTGCTAAGCACCGCAGTGAAGTGAAACAACTAGTGATTATGCCAGACTTACGATGTCAGCTCCACTGTGGTCATTAAGTGAATCATCCATGTTCGCTAAGAGTGACATCACAGTTTTGAAGACCATGGCGAAATTCTCCCCATCCAGGTCAATGCCACTGTTTACAAATTCAAACAAAGATAGTTTTATTTGTTTATTTATTTATATCCTGCTTTTATTATTTTTACAAATATCTCAAGGTGGCGAACATATCCAGCACCCTTCCCTCTCCTATTTTTCGACTTCGTGAGGTGAGTTGGGCTGAGGGGGAGTGGCTGGCCCAAAGCTACCCAGCTGGCTTTCATGGATAAGGCAGGACTTGAACTCATAAACTCCTGCTTTCTGGTCTGGTGCCTTAACCACTGGGCCAAACTGTCTCTGAAAAAATATGTGTATAAAGAAGATTCATCTACAAAATTGCAGACTTGGGGGACATTTCATACAAAGTAAATGATATTGTAGTGCCAGTTGGGGGGTTTCTTTAGAAAGAAAGAAAGAAAGAAAGAAAGAAAGAAAGAAAGAAAGAAAGAAAGAAAGAAAGAAAGAAAGAAAGAAAGAAAGAAAGAAAGAAAGAATATTTTCCCTCAGTTATTTTTCTTTGTGTTGCATTTGTAACACTTTCCTTTGTGCCAAATTCTTTCCGAGATCACTTCGCACAACCACCAAATATTTCTGGAACTCTGTGTAACTTCAAGTTGTGCACCTCTTTCTTAAGACAATGTTAATGTTTTTGTAGTACTAGCTGTTCCCAAATTCACAGGTATGAAAGACCAGTGTGAGCTTTTGAAAGAGAAAAGTCCAGGACTTACAAAATTAAACTAATGTTGGAGATCATACCACTTCAGCTAAAAGATTGTGTTTGGCTTTTAATATTTTACTGTCTAACAAATGGAAGATAGAAGCAATGAGTTTGAATGAAATATACAGATTGAGTCGTGGTGAGGAGTATAAGAACCTTCCTAGAATAACAGCAGGTTCAAATTGTCTTTTGCGCTTTTTCTGGATGTGGAGAGTAAAGACATTATAAAATAAATAATGCTCCAAGCAATTTTAAAAGGTAGCAATTGGAAAAGCTAATGGGATTGCCACTGTTTCTCAAATCCATCGTATGAAAGCTTGATCTGAAAGAAAGCAAAATAATATCATTAACAGAAATTAAAGTTAAAGTCACCATGAACTATGGTCTTGAAAGACCTTTTTTTGAAAAAATGAAAACACATTGTCTGTTGCAAAGCCAAACTGTCAAGACAGTCACAGACTAGCCGAAAGCTGTACCACTTGCCTGCAATGTACAGTACTTCAAAATCCAATTTACCATTTCAAGGAGAAAGTCCTCGTTCCCCGCCCCCCTTTTTATATCAGGAAGGGAAAATTATAATCATAAATTCTGATGAAAGTTAAGTTGTTTTTGATCTGATAATTGTCAGATGCATTTATCTTAATTTATAAGATTCCTAATGCTAAACCTCCAAACTGGAGAGATATAACAGAAGTGCTGGGAAATGAGGTACCGAAAAAAAAGAAGAAAAATAGCTGGAATTCAAATTAACCAATAAATATATTTTAATATATATCAGCGGAGCTCTAGAGGATTCCATTAATGTTGAAAAATAGAAAGGATTTAGGTTAATTTGGTAAGAAGGCAGGTCAGGACGTTTACAACAGTGGGCCAGAATTGTATAGAGATGCAAAATTTTTCAAGAGAGCAGAATATTTTTTTTTTCAAAAACGCTGACTCGAGCTGTCACAGCCCTGCCTTGGTTAAATCCAGTAGAGAGATATGCGGACTTTCTAATTTGCTTTCCCTCTATTTTAATAATAGCTGTGCATAAGTAATTTATGAAAGGCCAACCAGGCAGTGGGCAACAGAAAATTAAACTCATTTTATCAGAAAGCAGGTGGATTTCTATATATCATTAGCATGCATTGAATTCTCACAATGTTATTGCTCATTCTGATGGAATGTAACCAAATAATATATGAGGTTTTTGCTTATGCACAAGTGAAATTTTTAGATAAAAGTGCCAGGCCCAATGGCAATTTTCTGCAAACGAAAACTAATTCTGCGAAGCTTCTTATTACTGGAAAGACTCATTTAGCTTGCATTAGAGACTGACATAAGTGACTTTCGGATTTTGCTAACAGATTAGATGAGATGGGACCACAAGCTGTAATGTCATTAGAGAATGTTGCAACAGCCAGAGTTTTGTGGCACTTAAGGAAACCGTCCCAAGTAAATTGTTTCCCATTTTTGACATGCTTTGAATGATTCTTCTCTGCTCTAATGAGAAAAAAAATGATTTGAAAAAAATCATTTCTCCATCTCTAGCTTTTTTCCCCATCTCCCCTAACTTTCAAAAAACATTATATAGAAGTTGAAGCTTTCAAAGTATTCTCCCTTTTTTATTGCACATTCTGGTATCTGGGTTGTATTCTATCTCAACCATTGTGCAGAAAACAACATCAGCCAAATTGTGTTACTTAAGCAATTAAAGTTAGCCTATAACTTTGGGCCAGGCATAGAGAAACTAAATGCCTCTGTTGAGAATGAAAATACTATAACAAAGTATGGTAAGTATATTTGAATTAATTGTCCTTTCATATGGAATCCTGAAATGTGGTGGATCATCTCATTTAAAACGTAGACATTATAAACAAGCAAATAAACAAATGAACAAATAAATTTGTTAGAAGAGAAAAAAAACTTTAAATTATGTCAGTTTCAAAGTTCACCATGTTAAGCCGAAGATATGGAGAAGAAAACGAGGAGGTTTCTTCTAACTCATTGAATGGATTTCCAATGGTTCCTTCCAGGGGTGGGATTCAAATTTTTAACAACCGGTTCTATGGGTGTGGCTTAGTTGGTGGGCGTGGCTTAGTGGTCATGTTATTGGCTGGGTGTGGCCAACTCAATATCACTCACATCGAGGCACGCATCTCCTCGCCTGGCCTCTCATGACTGTGGGGATACTGCAACGGTCGTAAGTGTGAAAAATGGTCATAAGTTACTTTTTTCAGTGCCATTGTAACTTTGAATGGTCACTCCACACAAGCAAAGTACCAGCAAAGGAGGGGGAAAAAACTCCAGAGAAGTTCCTGAAACAGGAAGTCTAGTACTGCCAAGAATGTAATAAGGGTTAACGGAGAGGCAGTTTCTGTAAGCAACACCAGAATGTTTCCTTCCTGCCTTCCTTACAGGATTAGGCCAGGAATTTCTTCTAACAACTGGTTCTCCGAACTGCTTAGAATGTTAACAACCGGTTCTAGAGAATAGGTGCGAACTGGTAGAATCCCACCCCTGGTTCCTTCCCAGTTTCAATTTCCTGTTGCATCTGAGTAACAGTTGTAACACATCCTACTAAAGTTATCTTTGAAGAATATGAAACGGAATGAAAGAATATGACAACAATTCATTCCTAGGGGGGTAACAGAAGAATAGGGTCTCTTGGTGGGATAGCATGATGTCATACCAAGGTGCTTTTGCTGCATAGAAATAGAGTCGATGGTGGATGAAGTAGAGCAGGAAGTCTTCTGGCATTTGGAAACAAAATTTCTTCACCTCATTGCTAGGATCAAGGGGTCATCAAGATGAAATGCCTCTTTAAGACTCCAAAATTGCTATAGTTTCTCTGCAACTATACATCAGAACATTCAGATGACAGAGTCCTTAGTGTTCTCTGAGCTTGGTTGTCTACTTGCAGACATTTCATTAACCAACACCAACCTCCGGTAAACATTTTCTGAAGTTGGCTAACATCTGCAAGAAAACAACCAAGCTCAGAGTGCAGGAAGGACTCCTCAACCCTGAGCTACAAATATTCTCGTCTATTGACATTCAAATGGGTGAGTTCAGTGGTGGGATTCAAAAAATTTTTATTACCGGTTCTGTGGGCGTGGCTTGGTGGGCATGGCAGGGGAAGGATACTATAAAATCCCCATTCCTTCCCCACTCCTGGGGGAAGGTTACTGCAAAATCCTCATTCCCTCCCCACCCCACTAACCTGCTTTCCAGCTCTGTTCTCCTGTTTAGGGCAACAAAAGAAGACCCAGCTGATCAGTTGGAACTCGGGAGGCAGATAATAGATGGGGGCAGGGACAGTCAGAGGTGGTATTTGCCTGTTTTCCAAACTACTCAAAATTTCCATTACCGGTTCTGATCAGAACTGGTCAGAACCTGTTGAATGCCACCTCTGGTGGGTTAAAAAAATAACACTGCTTTCTGTAATTTACTCTTTCTCTGGGAAGATAGGTGTTGAATCTACTCAGCGTACCTTCCATGATCAGTAGATCCTGGCCCTAAAAGGCATATAACAGAAATTGCCACTAACTTCCTCAGTGCCCTAGGGTTAAATGACTAAAAAGACTACTTTCCATTACATGAATTTGTCTGGTTACTCACATAGTAGAAGGTACTTCCCCAATATCATTAGCTTGCATCCTCAAATATAATTTTTTTTTCAAGGAAATGGATTTAATTGGATCTTCCAAAAATATTCCTATAAGAAGCTGTTACGGATATTCCGATAGGTAGGTGTGATTTTTTTTATCACTAATGAGAACTCCTTTTGGCATCTCCATTTTAGAAAAGGCAATACTGTATGTTTTTTTTTTAACAGAGAAGAATGCTATTATTAGCAGTTACTGGAAAATATGTAAGAGTTTAAGATCATCTCACTCAGGAACTCAGCATGAGGATAGCAGGTGATGTAAACTTGTAACTACTTCTCATTAGAGTGTTGTATCTACAAACTTTGAAGCATATGCCGAGAGGCAATTTCTCTGCTGGCAAAGTTTAGATCTTCTAGAGTCATTCAATTGTCATCAAGATCAAATAACAATAATGACAGTTTTTTTTTAAATCCTGTCATCCATGGCAGAGGGATGTTATGAAGAGGGAGAGGGCCAATGCATGACAGCAATAGCACATAGATTTATCTTTGTTTTTATCTTTGTCACTCCCTTAAAGAAATGTAAACGGATGGAATTGCATGTTTTTTTGACATTCAATTTGTATGGGTGACTGTGTCAGAAAACAATAAAACTGTTCAACCTGTGTCGATCTATTTGCATTTAGGTGGTATTTCTTTTCTTTTCTTTTTTAAACAATTTTATTAGTTTTTAAAAACAAACAAACAAACAAAACATAAAAACATCCAGCTTTCTTTCATAAATATACAAACAGTGTGTCGGTTGGTTTACCAGTTTTTGTGCATTCATTTCGTAGTCTCAATTACAGTTACATATTAACTCATATTATCAATCAAAAATGATATACCCTAGTATCACTATCAAACAATCATTTGACTATGATTTTGTTCATTCATACTTTACGAGATAACTATAATTTACTTAATTTATTTTATAACAAATCATATAATCATAACAAATCTATCCTAAAAGCATTTTATAAATGTGATATTAAATAAGAAAGAGAAAAAAATATCTCTTTATATATTCAATATTATCTAAAATTCTAAATATTCTATTATTGTATTTTATCATCCAACCATTGATAGAAAAGGTCCCAAATTTTATAAAATTGTTTATCCTCTTGTTCTCTAATTTCAAATGTCAATCTACTCATTTCAGCGCATTCCAATATTTTCTTAATAATTTCTTCCTGCAATGGTATTTTCTCATTTTTCCAGTTTTTAGCAAATACAATCCTAGCCGCTGTTAATACATTTACAATCAGGTATTTCAAATCTTTGTTATATGTATCAGGTAAGATTCCCAATAAAAAGATCTCTGGTTTCAAATCTATATGTTTCTTTGTCATTTTTTCCAACCACATGCGAATTTTAGTCCAGTATTTTCTAGCATCCTCGCAAGTCCACCACATATGGTAATATGAGCCAGGTATCTGATGACATTTCCAGCATTTTTCAGATTTATTCTTGAACATTCTTGCTATTCTTGTCGGGGGGGAAGTGCCACCTGTAAAACATCTTATACAAATTTTCTTTATAAGCTGTTGACATTGTCATTTTATAATTTTGAGACCACAATTTTTGCCATTTCTCTAAATCAATCCCATATCCAAAATTCTTCCCCCAAGCAATCATAGTTTCTTTGACTTGTTCTTCCTCTAATTTAATTTCCAGTAAATAACCATATAATTTTTTAATCACCTTTAGGTGGTATTTCTATGTGCTTGATTATTTAAGAAAAAGCATCGCACTGCATGTAACAGTGACAGAGGAAAGAATTTCTCTTCCAAGTAGATAAGTTGGATCCAGATTTATTCATACTTATGGCAAGTACACTAAGATCAATCAATCAATCAGAATAGAGGTTGAAGGGACCTTCGAGGTCTTCTAATCCAACCCCTTGTTCAAGCAGGAGACCCTATACCAGTGGTGGCTAACTTTTTGGGGCTCCTGTGCCAAAAATTGTGCATGTGTCAGCATGCACGCACTCACGTGCCAGCACCCAGAATGCAATGCACTCCCCTCCTTCCCCCTGAGCATGCGTACACAATCTCCGCCACCCCCTTACCTGCACTGCACCTCACAGCTGATTTTTTGGCTGGTTTGAGGCCTTTTCCGGCCTCCCAGAGGCTTGGAAAAAAGCCTCTGCAAGGCTTTTCAGGATGAATAATATGCCCATTTCGTCACTTCCGGTACTACAGGAAGTGACAAAATGGGACTATTTGTCCTGAAAAGCCTCGCAGAGGCTTTTTCCAAGCCTCTGGGAGGCCAAAAAAGGCCTTAAACCAGCTAAAAAATCAGCTGTGAGGCGCACGCATGCACAGTGAGGTAAATTTGCCTGCGGCTCATGTCCCGGCATGTGTGCCACTTGTGGCACGTGTGCCATAGGTTTGCCATCACGGCCCTACACCATTTCAGACAAGTGACTGTCCAGTCTCTTTTTAAAAACCTCCAGTGATGGAGCACCCACAACTTCTGAAGGCAAAGCTGTTCCACTGGTTCATTTTCCTCACTGTTAGGAAGTTTCTCCTGAATTCCAGGTTGCTTCTCTCCTTGATTAGTTTCTATCCATTGTTTCTTGTTTTGTTTTCTGGTGCTTTGGAAAATAAATGGACACCCCCCCCCCGCCTCTTCTTTGTGGCAGTCCCTCAAAAACTGAAATACGGCTATCATGTCACCCCTAGTGCTTCTTTTCTCAGTGGAACAAATAATGCTAATTCAATAGTTCAGGGCTGAACTGTTAAATTCTTGCTGTTCTTTGAGCTTGGTTGTTTTCTATTTCATCCCAAATAATATAGCTACTGACATAATTAATGAGCAGGACAGTCAGATTTGCTGCTTACTTCATTCTGCCATGCACTGATGATGTTAGCTAGTTTGGTAATGAAGCATCTGCAGAAAAATACCCAAACTCAGAGAACCCTACATGAAATCCATTGATTCCAATGGGTTTGATACTTAGCTTGATTAGTTCTGATTCCACCAACTCATTAAAAGCATTGTGTTTTTTATTGCATCAATTATGGGTTTTTTCTCTTGAACAACTAGAAATTGTTAACAGTGTTTCGCTGATTGGATCCCCCCCCCCCGCCCCCGTTCTTATATAGGCAGCTTTCCTGATTATGTCATATGATGACATTGTTTTTCTTTTGTAAATTTTGATCTTAATTGAACGATGATGCTATCTGTTCAATCATATCCAATTCTCAGTGATTCAATGGCCCAGCTCTTTCTATATTTTCCAATCTTCTATGGCTTCGTTCGGTTGTTTAATGCTTTGGCTAGTGTTGATTTGATGGTGTCTAATCAATGTGTCTTTTTTTTGGCAGCCTAGTTTCCTTTTACCACTAATCATTTTGAGCATATGATGTGATCAAAATAAATTTGTCTTCAACCTTTCTGATGACCCTGATACTTCCTTGATTTTATTCCATTGCAAACTCATCTTCATCCCAAAGGCTTCATTACTTTTGTTGTTGTTGTTGTTGTTGTTATCACATATTCTTCTGAGACACAGCTCTGGTCACCAAAGGCCATCAGGAATATAATATACTGATCTAGACGTTAGCTTAGCTATTATACAAATGACTTGTGCTTATTAATATATAGAGGTGACGTGTGTACGGACCTACTGGTTTCACCTTGAATGCTATTACCAATAACATGTTGTCACATACACACAACTCATTTCCAAGCATTGTTAGCAGAGGTGGTATTCAGCAGGTTCTGACCAGTTCTGGAGAACTGGTAGCGGAAATTTTGAGTAGTTTGGAGAACCGGCAAATCCCACCTCTGACTGGCCCTGCCCCCATCTATTCTCTGCCTCCCGAGTCCCAGAGGATCGGCTGGGTCTTCTTTGGTTACCCTGCACAGGAGAACGGAGCTGGAAAGCGGGTTAGTGGGGTGGGGAGGGAATGGGGATTTTGCAGTATCCTTCCCCTGCTACACCCACCAAGCCACGCCCACCAAGCCAGACCACGCCCACCAAGCCATGTCCACAGAACTGGTAGTAAACATTTTTGAATCCCACCATTGATTGTAAGAGACCCCAACACCCACTTCATGGTCTGCTTCTGTTGCTGCCCTCTGGAAGGGGGTTTCAAAGTATTTCTACCAGGAATACCAGATTCTGTAACAGCTTTGTTCCCTATGCCATCTGTCTGGTAAACTCGCAAGATTCGTTTTTCTCACCATGTACATATATACATCCAAACTAGACTGTGTTTCTCTGTGTCATATAACATACGCAGATACAGGCATAATTTTGTATTTATTTATTTTGTCATGTTTATGTAGTGTTTGTACAAAGTTTGTACAAAGATGAATATATGGTTTGTTTGAACATACAACAAAATTGTAGGCCTGAAAAGGGACCTGGGCTCTCCTAGCCCAACCTCCTGCTCAAGGCAGAAGATCTTATATTATCCTGACCAAATAGTTATCCTGTCTATTTATGAAAATCTCTCAGTGATGGAGCAACTCTGGGACATGAGATATTAGAAGCAAGTTCTCCTCTTAAAGAAGTAAGATGAATGTGACATATATTATTTTCTGGGCAAGAATACAGCAACAGTTTGGCACCATGTTTTCTGAGATTTTTTTTTCCAGTTTCCCAGTTTAATTGAGTATCCTGAGATCTTCCTACTGCCTTCCACCTTCCAACTCCAATCACTGGAGGCTTTCAAGAAGAGATTGGACTGCCATTTGTCAGAAATGGTGTAGGGTCTCCTGCTTGGGCGGGGTGGGGTGGGGGGCTTGGGCTAGAGGACCTACAAGGTCCCTTCCAACTCTGTTAAACTAAAAACCTGAGAAGTAATCAAATCGGATCCTGCTTAATCTGTTTAAAATCAGCCAAGGACACCTACATGCTGCCACCTGCTGTAACTGATACAAATCATATTATTTACATATATGGGCTCATTGTATTAACACTCATTTGAACATCAAATCCCTGTTCCTATAAGATTTCAGGGGAACCAATTCTGCCATAGGATTTCCTGGTAGGAAGCAAGTTAATTTCTTTGTAGGCTTGGTTACCGCAAAGACAAACAAAAAAGGTCAGAAATGTCCAGCAAAGCTCCTTACCTCTAGTGAGATGGTGGAGCGGAGAGAAAGGGGTGGGGGAGAGAGAGTATCAAGTGTGGTACCACTACCACCCAAATACTTTTGCATCCTATTTATTTCTAAAGATATCTATGGAACTTCTGTAGGTCTCATAGACGTTCTTAGAAAATTAAAAGGGTGTTTAATCTCAGTATTTTATTTCTAGGTTCAGGTGCTCAGGAAGGAAGGAAGGAAGGAAGGAAGGAAGGAAGGAAGGAAGGAAGGAAGGAAGGAAGGGAAGGAAGGAAGGAAGGAAGGAAGGAAGGAAGGAAGGAAGGAAGGAACCTACCTTGGACAAGTAGTGGTTAAAAGCAGGTGGAGCCAAATCAGGGCAGTCTACAGAAAGTCTCAAAGAAGTCAAAATGATGAAATTAAAGGTCCACCCCTTCATTACTCTCCCTTATTACTATTATAGAGGGCTTCATTTTTCTCCATGCATGAATACTTGACAAACACAAAGATATAAGGAGCCTTGGTGGCTCAGTGGTTGGAGTGCAGTACTACTCCTACTGCAATTTGGCAGTTCAAATCTCACCAGGCTCAAGGTTGACTCAGCCTTCCATCCTTCCGAGGTGGGTAAAATGAGGACCCAAATTGTTGAGGGCAATAGGCTGACTCTGTAAACCACTTAGAGAAGGCTGTAAAGCACTGTGAAGCGATATATAAGTCCAAGTGCTTTTGTTATATCATACAAGAAGCAGAAATATTGTTTTTAAATTCCACTGTTTAAGAGGAATGCCATTTTTGCAACTCTTTTGAACCAATGTGTGAGGTGCTATTTCTATATCCACAATGGCTGCCATGGAAGGTGTGCCCAGACACAAAACTCTCATTTACCCAAGAGAAAGGAGAGATAGCAATAGCCCTTGGACTTATATACCACTTCACAGTGCTTTACAGCCCTCTCTAAACAGTTTACAAAGTCAGCATATTTGCCCCCAACAATTTTGGGTCCTCATTTTGCTCACCTCGGAAGGATGGAAGGCTGAGTCAATCTTGAGCCTGGTGAGATTCGAACTGCCAAATTGCAGGCAGCCAGCAGTCAGCAGAAGTAGCCTGCAGTACTGCATTCTAACCACTGCGCCACCACAGCTCTATTAGATGTTGGTCTACTCTACCCATCCAGTCCAGTCTCTTCTGGGAGAAGGATCAATAACAGCAACTACACGTGCAATCAAAAGCCTGCCTCTTTTTTTATATGTGTCAATGTGCCGCACATACAAAGGGTCACATGTGGTTGTGACTGCTATCTTTACTTTTCTATCCCACCTGCATGTTATAATAAGAATTTCCTTGCACTTTTGGTGTACAAAGTGCTTTAAAAGAGCCCCCAAATATTTAATGAAACATAAAACTAGTGTTTTGGGCTTCCCATCCCCTCACCCCACAATCTAAATTTCAACAACAGGAGGGGATGACAAGAAGACCTGACAGTGATGGAGACAGTTTGCCCAGTCCCTTATTTATTTATTTTTTTATAAAAAAAAAAAAAAAAAAAAAAAAAAAAAAAAAAAAAAAAAAAAAAAAAAAAAAAAAAAAAAAACCCCCGCCCCCCCCCCCCCCCCCAAAAAAACCTAGTGTGTACTTTCTTAAAATGTGGCTGCATCCGCAAACCAGCATCTCTTTTCCTTCTTGGGAAGAAATAAAACTGCTTTTGTTTGTTGGTTTCCTTTCTGTTTTTAAAATAAAAAAAATAAAAATGGAGAGGAGGGGAAATTTATTAATGTTGTCATTCTGGAAAGCCATAATAGCTGTGATATTCAGTCCTGGGCAAAATGCAGATGTATCAAATATACGTGAAGCTCAGCTCTAAGCAGATTATAAACATTTAATGTAGAATGTTATCATAATATTCAGTGCACCAAATTGCAGACTTCTGTCACCCACTTTCAAGCTTCTGAAGATCATAGTTAATTCTGCTGCTTTATGGTAATGCTTGGGCTCTATCACACCAAGGATCAGAAACCACTAACAAGCTTAGTATAAGCCTGGAATGAAATGGCTTGAGGTTTAAATTTCTGTAATGATTATAAACTAGAAGGAATTTAAAATCCCACTTCAGCTTCCCCTCACCAAGAGGCATCTCACAATTTGCTGTGTTTTTTTTTTCCTCCCTATCCCCTTTTCCTATTTTTATACTGCCATGGGGACAGGTGAGAAGGAACATCTGAAGTCAGAATAGTATTTTATTTGGAAACCCGCTCCCCAAATAATCTTTTGTCTGGCAAATTGTGCTCTATGATTCCAAAGCGTAACTGCTTACTTAGGAGATGAGATCAGTTGGGGAAGTATCAAAATAATATGATAGTAAATAAAAAAATTTAACCTATTTTTTTTTTAAAAAGATGCGCTCTTTGGTTTTAAATGAACTCTGCTTCCCCATTGACTTTGCTTATCAGAAGGTCACAAAAGGTGATATCATCATCATCATCATTATTCAGATAAATAACAGATAATCAGAGTTGGAAGGGACCTTATAGGTCATCTAGTCCAACCCCTCTACCCAAGCGGAAGACCCTACACCATTTCTGACAAATGGCAGTCCAATCTCTTCTTGAAGGTCTCAAGTGATCATCATCATCATCATCAACACCACCATCATCATCATCTTTTAAGGACCCCATAATCCCTTGCAGGGTGGAATCTGGGCAACTTGAATGGAGCTAGCGGAGTCTTTTAATGGCCGTATGCCCTTCCTGTCACCAATGTGGAGTTTTGTCCAGCAGATATTCTCAGGGTGCCCCAGAGAGAGAAATATCTGCCTCTTATGTTGAACTCACAGCCTCCTGACTGTGGTGATTGCATGATCCCGGGATACTGCAACCCGCCATAAATACATGCCAGTTACATGTAATTAATAGAAAATTAATAAAATGTATAAATAAAATAAAATAATAAATAAATATATGCCAGATACGAACTGACCGAATTTTGTTCATGTGACAATAGGAATACCGCAAAGGTCATAAAAGTGAAACGCAGTCATAAGTCACCTTTTTTCAGTGCTGTTGTAACTTGGAATGGTCACTAAATGAATGGCTATAAGTCAAGGACTCTCTGTACTTAAACTTGCAGAACATTTGCATTTTCAGCTATCCAAGCAGTGTCGTCGGTATGCTATAGTTTCTGAGATTTCTGTCCTCAGTTTTAAAAGCATGTGCATCATTTTCCAACATCAGGTTTCTTCAGTATATATTCTCTATATTAGGTTGAATAAATAAGGGGAGGGTATATGCAATCTTGTCTTACTCCTTTGCCAATCTAGACCCAGGTTGTTTCACCATGCTTCACTTGGATTGTGGCTTCCTGACCTATGTGTAGGTCAGTGGTTCTCAACCTGTAGTATGGGACCCTGGGGGGAGCATGATGTCATCACAAAGGGTCCACGAAGTCTTGAAGAAATATTAAGAGGATTCAATGATGATTTAAATCTTGAGTTAAGTCTTGGGAGATATTTAAAGGGGGTCCATGGTGAAGAACCATTGGTGTAGGTTTTTCATAAGGACGAGAAGTCCTGGGATTTCAATTTTTCTAAGGACATTCCACAGCTTGATATAATGATATGATAGAGCAATGGTGGCATAGTGGTTAGAATGCAGTACTGCAGGCTACTTCTACTGACTGCCGGCTGACTGCAACTTGGCAGTTCGAATCTCACCAGGCTCAAGGTTGACTCAGCCTTCCTTCCTTCTGAGGTCTATAAAATGAGGACCTAGATTATTGGGGGCAATATGCTGACTCTATAAACCACTTAGAGAGGGCTGTAAAGCACTGTGAAGCGGTATATAAGTCTAAGTGCTATTGCTATTTCTATAACTGATACAACCAAGACATTTTCATAGTCAATGAAGCCATATTAATTTATTTCTGGTATTTGTTGACTATTTCAATGATCCTGCGTGCATCAGCAATAATCTATAGTGGTTATCAGTTTTTCTAAAGCCAGTTTGAATATCTACCTTTTTAGCTTGTGGGGGCTCTAATCCTCATTGGATGATCCTGAATATTATTTTGCTAGCATTTGAAATGTATATCCTGCAATAATTTTCATACTTTGTTAAGTCTCCTTTTGGGGGGATCGTTATGTAGACTGATCTGTTTTGAACTAATTAGACACTGTATCAGATTTGCTGGCATAGCTAAAATCTTCACAGCTTCTTCTACTGATGCTTGCATTTGTTTTGACATCTGTAGATATTCCATCAGTTTTTGTAGCCTTCCAACTTGGAAATCATCAAAGTGCTGATCTAACTTCACCTTCTGATATTAGATACTCTTTTAAATAACGAATATCTTCTAATCCAACTTTGGCAACTTTAAGATGTGTGGACTTCAATTCCCAGAATTCCCCAACCAGCAATAACTGGCTGGGGAATTCTGGGAGTTGAAGTCCACATATCTTAAAGTTGACGAGATTGAGTAATACTGTTCTAAGGTACCTTGGGTGTTTATATTTCTCCTGCACAGAATTTCATTATATTTCTTCTACCTTTCCCACAGGTGCTTTTTCAAGAGGCAACTGGACTTTCTGGTTTTTCTTTGAAGACATTTTGCTTCTCATCCAAGAAGCTTCTTCAGCTCTTTGGGACAACCATGACCTGGATGACTGAGAATCACCACAGACATTTTTCCATTTTTGTTTGATTTTTTTAAAAAATTAGTCATTATCACTCCACTGGTATCTTTTAGGATATCAGTTTGAGGCCAGAACCTTCTTCTAAATCTAGAGATATTTTGGAAGACTTTTTTTTCTTGCTTTTCCATGTCTTTTTTTAATCTGCAAGTGTCTTCACAGATGTCCTTGTAATGATGTTTCTTGTTTTTTCTAATGGCTGTCTGAAATTCTTTATTGAATTCTTCCCTGAGATATTTGGCTGTGACTTTTTTTCTTTTCTTTTCCTTCTTTTCTTCTTAGAGGGGGTGCAATTTCCACTATTTGTTCTAACATCCATTTTTACTTTTTTTTTTCTGTTTCTTGGCCTTTGGAAGTTTCTTTTCACTTTCATCCTTGACAACTTCACTGATTTTATTCCACAATTTCAGTACAGATTACGTAAGCTTAAAAATTCACCTCTGTAGAATCAGAGCCCATTAGGGAAGTCAGGCACCGTAAAATGGCCATTTTTACAGAAGAAAATGTAGATTTGCATTAGGGAGTCATTTTTTTTAATGAATCTGTGTCCTAATTAAATGGTCCCAATTCACTAGAAGGGTCTTTCTTGTGCCACAGATCAGCAGACTCACATGGGGATTTCCAGAGTTTAACATTCTGTGCAGTGGTGGGATTCAAATATTTTTATTACTGGTTCTGTGGGCATGACTTGGTCGGTGTGGTGTGGCTTGGTGGAAGTGGCTTGGTGGGCATGGCAGGGGAAGGATACTGTAACATCCCCATTCCCACCCCACCCCACTAACCTACTTTCCAGCTCCATTCTCCTGAGCAGGGCAACCAAAGAAGACCCAGCCAATCAGCTGGGACTCGGGAGGCAGAGAAGAGATGGGGGCGAGGCCAGTCAGAGGTGGTATTTGCCGGTTCTCCAAACTACTCAAAATTTCCGCTACTGGTATTCCAGAACTGATCAGAACCTGCTGAATACCATCTCTGTTTCTGTGGTTCAAAATTCAGAGGTGGATTGGGGGATAACTATTTGCAAGATTTACATCTGAAAAAAAGACTCCAAGTTTGAGATGATTATGTATATTAGGTTTACCTGTCTGTTTAAAAACATATACTTTTGAAAAAGGGTACAACAGATAAATACATAGCTCAGATGTTCATTTGGGCTATTTATCTAGAAGCAACATATCTTACAGAAATATGCAACAAAAGCTATGAAAAATAACAGACTATTCTTTCTTAATCAGTGAAAAAAAAAATCAGTGGAATGGAAGATGTGAAAACATGTTTCACCAACAGAGGATGGATTTATCCATACATTTCCTAGTTGCTGACAACCTGCACGTGTTAGTGTTAAGTTTAGAGGCAACTTTATAAATAATCAATTTAAATTAAATGCTTTGTCTTTGAGGGAGAGTCAGCTACTAGATGACCTGAGTTCTGTGTTGCTGTAATACTAACAATTGATTGACAGTTGTGACTCCCTTCTTGTCACCCTTTTTCTACAACACCGATTTGGATCAGAGAGTCTTTCAAGCAGAGATTATGTTGCAAGAGAGGAGCGTTCTTTGACAATTCCCATCCCCACCCTAGCTTAATTTTTACCTGGCCACTCTGGAATGGGCAGGATCTTAATTAGGGCTTATTTGGGGCACACATGTAAAAAAACAAGCTAGGACTTACTTTCAAGGTAGGTCGTAGGGAAACAGGGTATTTATGAACTCTTGTTTTCTCTTCTTGTGCTTCTTTGTTGTTAAAATTGAACTAAGCAGGTTTTCAGAGCAGAAATGCCTTCAGATGGACAGCTGTTTGCCTGGTTGCCTTAATTCAAGTCCTCCTCTTCCCATACTGGTTTGGGCTTTAAGATTGCCTATCAAGCGTTATTGTGTTGTTTAAATGAAAAGCACTATCTAATCTCCTCAAAATGCAAAATGAGCAATGAAATCATTCCAAAACAACAACGCTATTTACCGTTTGCTCACAGTAGGGTGGCCATAGGGTGGCCAAGTCTCCGTATTCACCTGAATAACAGACCCGGCACAATATTTGAAATTACTTACTTAAAGAGAAGGAGGTTCGGAAAGAATTCCAGGAGTTGATATAGAAGGGGATTGTCTCTGAAATCAGAATGATCAATATGTCGGTACAGAAAACAAAATGGAAATTTCCTGAAAGGCTCCAGTGGGGCTCTAATACATCAGCCTGTGATATTTGTAAAAAGAGGAGTTAATCCTAATGCAAAGATTGCCTGCTAAATGCAAGCAGGACCACAGCCACTGAGCTCCATAGATTGTGCTGAATAAGTGCTAGCTGGGCAACTTAGCAGCATTCAGTGGCAGAGTTTATATTTAATGGGGATGCAAAGGAATCCTATGCATATTTACTCAAATATAAGCTCAAAAGAGTTCAAGAGGTCTTATTCTCTCTTAAGTGGGTTTACGACAGCATCTTCCATCACGGCTATTAGACAGGGTGGCCTATGTCCTATTTTACAAAATACAGTTGCCTGTGGAATAGATCTGCTACCCGGAAAGCTATCAGAGGATGGTTTTTTGATGTTATGTATTGTTCCTATTTCTATAGAACCGGTTAGCCCATGCTGATAGAGCCATAAAACAGAGCTACAAGCTATGTATAAAACAGAGCTACATGGCACAATATGTCCATTTGTCATTATTTTAATGCATGATTTGGCCTTATTGGATTAAATGTTACATTTTGCATGTGCAAAAATACTTTGTTTTCAAGATTATTATTTTTTTAAATCCACAGAACGATTACCTCCTCATCCTATAATATACTGATATGCATATTAAATTTCCTGGTACGTGACCTATCCATTTAAAGATAGTGGAGAAGGCCATTTATTTGTCCCAGCAAACAGAAGAATGAAACTTTGATTCCAACATAGAAAGATACCACATAGGGCTCACTAAAAATACTAATTAAAAACAAGTGCATCCATTGATACATTTCCTTCCTTCCTTTTCATGTAATCAGTAGCCACAAGGAGGATGAAAGTATGTTTAAAAAAAAAACTGCAGCTAATACAGATTGCCAATTCATTATTTTCTTAATTACTTCACTCTATTTAGAAATATGACAAATGCAAGCAAAATAAATATGGGAAAGTATGTAAATATATATGTTTTCCTTATCTGGGCATAAGGAATTGACATTTATTTATATTTATTTAATTTATATAGCCACCTGTCTTATGTACATCTCTGGGTGGCTTACAAAATTAAAAAAACCCACAAAAGTAACAAAATTCATGACAACAGAAAAACCACGAAAACATTAATATAATAAAAATATCAAAAGCATCAAAAGAGAATAGCAATAGCATTTAGATTTATATGCCATTTCACAGTGCTTTCCAGCCCTCTCTAAGCAGTTCAAAGTCAGCATATTGCCCTCAACAATCTGGGTCCTCATTTTACCGACCTCAGAAGGATGGAAGGCTGAGTCAACTTTGAGCCGGTCAAGATCGAATTCCTGGTAGTGGGTGGAGTCAGCCTTCAATACAAACCCTAACCCTAACCATTGTGTCATCACAGCTCATTAGCAGGTATTTTGCAGGCTCCATATCACCATTATCAAATCCCCAGGCCAAATGACAAAGCCACAAAGGTTCTTCCAGAAAGCCAACAAAATTGGGGTCAATCTGACTTCAGGAAGAATGATGTCCCAAAGGTTGGTGGGCTCAGCTGAAAAAGTTCTCCTTCTGGGTCCCATCAAATGACATCCTTCATGGTAAGGACCTATAACATGCCCTTCCTGCTGTACCTGATGGGATGAGTAGATGGAATTGGAGAGGTGCGATCACTTAATAACTCAGCTTCATGTCCTGTAGGGCTTTATATTTATATAGTTATGGTTAGTACCTTAAATTAAATCTGGAAACAAACTGGTAATCAGTGCAGTTCTTAGTGCAGAGATGTGGTGTGCATTGATCTGGGTGTGCATGTAGTTACCTATGTTGTCCCACCAGCTGAGGCTTCCAGGTGTTCTTCTAGCATAGACCCATATAGAGTTCATTATAATAACATGGGAGATGACCAGGGCATAGGGGATTGAGGGTAAGGCCTCCAGATTCAGAAATGGTGCAACTGGTACACAATCCAAGTTGTGGAAAGGGCCTCCTAGCCACTATTGCCACCTGTTCTTCAATAAGGAGTTGTAAGTCCAGAAGGACCCACTGATTGAATAGCAGTGTCACCTTATCTGACAATGGTCAATTCCCAGGTCCTGGTGATCCCAAGCCCCAAAGACACTCAGCCTTGCCCAAGTTGACCCAAACTCTGGTTCCCCATTCATACTTTCAGGCACTAAGACAGCATATTAACAGCATTATTGCTAGATATATAGCTGATATCATTAGTATAGTGTGGTTTTTCACTCCACTGATGATCTCATCCAGTGGCTTGGCATATGGTACTTGTTGAATAGGAGAAGATACTGAACTCTGACGCAACCCACAAAATAAGTGTGGAGGGCAGAATCTCATACTTCCAACGAACACCAACTGGAGCTAGCCAAGGAGGGAGAAAGTGAATCAGCACAATATTGTGCCAATTACCCCCAACCGCCTCAACCAATCCAGAAGGATAATACAATCCCTAGTATCAAAGTCTGCCAAGAAGTCAACTCAAACAATGATGGATGCACTACCACCATCCCATTCAATTCAGAGGCCCTTCAAAGTGTAACCATTGTTGTTTTAGGCCTGAAACACAAATGAAAGGAGTCCAAATAATCTGCTTCATCCAGGATCCAAAAAGGTTCGCCAACACTGGTATAGGGTCTCCTTCTTGAGCAAGGTTCAACTAGAAGACTTCCAAGATCTTTTCCAACTCTGTTTTTCTATATTCTGTTGTGTTTTTTTTATCTGAACCCTGTGCAGTATTTGGTTTGTAAACAGTGTTGGAAAGCATGACTGCTCATCGGACTTAAAATGTAAATTCAGATCAGTGATAAAGTAAGGATAATATTTAATGCCATATTTTCCCCCATCTGCGTGGCTCTCTTTGAGAAGATCCACACATCTTCTTTTAATGCTTCTCTGAATTTTAAAGACATTATTTTTAGTTAGAAATTGTACAGAAACTTCTCCCCAACCTGGTGCCCTCCGCATATTTGGAACTGTGGTTTCTTGAGCAATTTGACAGCTTAGCAAACCAGCATGCTGAACACGTTTTCAGAGAAAGCGGAGAGTGTGTTTCCTAAAAAGATTAGAAACCAGAACCTTAGTTAGCCTTTGTTTAGCTGTTTTGATGAGGATGTACTCCAAGGAGTGTGCCAGTGATGAATGAAAACCTTGACGATTATTTAAAAGCTTTATTTCCCCTTTTTAAAAAAATATGACAGCAAGAATTAGTACTGGTTGTCCTGTTTCAATTATGGCCAAGATGTTGAAACGACAACAAATACCATTACATTAGCAATATACATTTCTGGGGATAAAAATTGTCATTACTAATTGGGGTAGAACGTTTTATCATTTGCCCTCCAAACAAACAAAATCAGTATAAGATGTTTTTAGCCATCAGCTGCAAATCAACATGAGAAATGTAAAATGAGACTTGCCGGCACTGATCAAAAAAACATCCTGTTTATTTTTGGTTAAGCTTACTTTTAAAAAAAAAGAGAGAGAGAAAGAAGAAAGAACAAATAGTCTTAAAGACGAAGGGAATAATGAAATTACGGTACTTGATTTCTGGCAATTAATCTATATACTAGAAGCAAAAGGAAAAACTTAATGTATGGGAAATGCACAAGAAAGTTTGGGACAGTAGAAAAGAGATATATCCCTGGGACTTTGCACAAGTATTGGTACAACACTTGGGCCAATGTCTCTGAATGCCTAGCGGTGCTTAATGTAGGGGACTGTTTTAGATCATGGATGGGCAAACTGAAGTCTGATGAGCACAAATGGCTCCTAATATTTTTTTAAACTTTTTTATTTTTATTCTGTCGTTATTTTTTATAAATATGTCATGCCCCTGGTGGAGAGACTGACTCTGAGGGAGAGGAGGAATGGCCAACAGGGAGTGGAAGGGTGGCTCCAGAGGTTGTGGAGGAGGCTGGGGAAGGGCAGAGGCCAGCTGAGCAGGCAGAGGAGGACCCAGGCCCATGCCCTATCCATCCTAGGGCACTCAGGGAGGAGAGGATAAGGGAAAGACATGGTCTACTCGGGAGGAGAAGGCCTTGATCCCCTTCATGGGATGCAGGTGTGAGAATTGCATAAGAGTTTGGACCTGCTTGCTAGCAAACGCTGGAAACAAAAAGTGTTTTGTTCCTGGATGAGGTTTATCTTGGTTGGCGTTCTTCCAACGGACTATACCTGGTTATCTTCTTGAAGTTTGTAATTAATTATCCTGGTCTGTTGTGGAACTTTCTTCAGTGCAGTTTGTGTTTGGTTTTTTATTGCCTCGTTATCTGCTCTTTTGAGTTGGACTGTATTTCTTTCATTTGGAATGTTATTTTGGAAAGAGTTTAATCTCCAACTGTGAACAATTGAACAGTGAAGCCAAGTAGAAAGCATTAAAGTACATTTATTTACATTTTGGTTTTTTTTACATTTGTGGGATACTCCGGGTCATCACAAAATAACTCTAAGTGGCAAACATATCTGATGCTCCTTCCTTCTATTTGTCACACAATAACAACCCTGTGAGGTGAATTGTGTTGAGAGAAAGAGTGACTAACTCACAGTCAACCAGCCAGCTATGATACCAAAAGTGGAACAAGAATTCACAGCCTCCATATAATTGGCCCAAAGTCACTCAGCTGGCTTTCATGTTTAAGGTGGGACTAGAATTCTCCAGGTTTTGGGTTTGGCTCGTCTAAAGAAAAGAAGAATTAGGAGTGACATGATAGCAACAGGGGTGGTATTTTACCGGTTCAGACCGGTTCTATAGATCCGGTTGTTATGAATCTGCGCAGTTCGGAGAACCAGCAAATCATGCCCCTGGCTGGCTCCACCCCTCTCCATTCTCCCCTCCCCTCCCTGTTACTCCTTAAGGTATTTCTCTTTTTTCCCCTCCCGACAATCAGCTTTTCCAATGATCAACTGTGCTGGGTCCCCCCTCGCTGTCTTACTGCTTCACCAAGGAGGCTTCCTTGAGGCCCAGAAGGCAAAAAAAATGGGGGGGGGGTTTGCTGCAAAAGAAGAAGAAGCCATGCCCACCCAGTCACATGGCCATGCCCACCTAGCCACGCCCACCTAACCATGCCCACAGAACCAGTTGTTAAAAAATTTGAATCCCATCCCTGGATAGCAGTATTCCAATATTTGAGGGGCTGCCATGAAGAAGAGGGGATCAAATTATTCTCCAAAGCAGCTGAAGGCAGGATAAGAAACAATGGCTCAAGGAGAGAAGCAACCTGGCATTATAGAAACTTCCTAACAGTGAGGACAATTAACCAGTGGAACAGCTTGCCACACAGAAGAACTCATGTTCTGACCAAAATCTCACATACCAAGCAAAAACAAGTTACTGTTGAGTATAGTTGTGTCCAGACATCAAAGTGTTGATGCTATGTAATGCCCATAACAATATGAGCAGGATGGAAGATAGCCACATAGCCCTCTGTACATGAATGAAACATGGATGTATGTAGAAAGGAGTCCCAAAACATGCTTTTTCAAAAGGCACCTGGACTTTCTGGTTTTCCTTTAAAGACGTTTCATTTCTTCAGCTTTTTGGACGAGAAGCGAAACATCTTCAAAGAAAAACCAGAAAGTCCAGTTACCTCTTGAAAAAGCACCACTGGGACAACCATGACCTGGATGACTGAGAATCTCCTAGACATGTAGAAAGGAGTCAACGTTTGGATCACTCTACTGCAACTGTCATCTTTACTTTTTTTGAACCTTGCCTCCAGCAAGCATTGATGATATTGAGCCATGAACACTCATGTTTTATAAGTACAGACGCTGTTATGGTTCCCAGCAGCCTGTGCAGATGGCAGCAGAATTGGACAGTGGAGAAGAACGGGGACCAGACTGGGAGTCTGGGGAAGACTCGGATGAGGGTCCTGAGTCTGATGCAGAGATAGGGCCAGGGCCACCTGGAAGTTATGTGCTGACTCCAGAGCCTCCGGAGTCTGACAGCAGCGAGGCAGAGGAACAAGGGGAGCCTGTTCCCAGTGCGCATGTGCACAGAGCTGCTAGAAGGCAAGAGCAGCTGAGACAAAAGGGGCAATTTGGGAGTAAGGATTGGAGGTGATTGGAGGTGTATAAAGGACAGGAAAATGTAGAGAAACCTTTGCAGGAAGCAAAGTCATTTGCTCTGTTCGGATTAAACCTTGAAGCTCTGTGTGGACTTTGTACTTCGGTTGGTTTTTATATAGTTACTTTGGCACTTTAGTTGTTGGCAGCAATTCAAAGGAGAGAAAGGTGGGTGCTTATCTAGAGGGACTGTTTGGGACTCATTATAGGCTGGGAATGAACATAATTCCCAGCGTTGAAATAAAACAAGAGTTGTTTCAACTAAGCGTGTGCTTAATTACAGTCTCAGAAAGCCTTGGTCAGAACAGACACTTTGGATGGACGGAGAGTCATTTCCCATCTCATGATCTAAATCGGAGCATGTTCAGGTAGTTCTCGACTTACAACCGTTCGTTTGGCAACTGTTCAAAGTTACAACAGCATTGGGAAAAAAAGTGTCTTATGTCCAGTTCTCACGCTTATGACTGTTGCAGCATCCCCATGGTCTCGTGATCAAAATTTGGATGCTTGGCTATTGACATGTATTTATGATGGTTGCATCCCTGAAACCTGGACATCCAAAAAAACTGACCTCCTTTTCGGGGTGATCCTTCTACTTTTCCACCTTCATGCTCCCCACCCAACCCAGAAACCTACAAACATTCCCCCCATGGGCTCCATTTTCTTCCAATCCGAGAGCCATTTGTATGTATAATTGAAAATTAGCAGTGCAGCTGTTTGAAGAGAGTAATTTATCACGCCACATTGTTCGCTCCTGATACTTTAGACCTGGCTCTAACAAGGCAGTGGTTGCCGGGGGTTGAGCTACAGAAAGTGATTGGGCTGCAATGCCATGTGTCCCCCTGCTTTGTTGCTAATTGTAGCCTCTTTTTCTTCATTGAATTGGGAGTTGAGTAAAAAGAGCTTGTTTGCTCTACCCAATGCTGCTGCCAGGGCGGTTTGGGCTATTATCACAAGATACTCTTGATCTTTTGAAAAGCAGGAAATAGAATTTTTCTCCAACAGGGAAAGTAATTTGCGATGCGTCCATTAGTTCTTCATTAAAGCAAGATTAAATAGCACGGCAAATCACATCTGTGTTTGGATGATTAAAGGGTGGCATTTTAGAGGCCAAAACTAATTACTAGCCCAAATGAATGGGAGTGAAAAAACAGTCATGTTTTTACATTAGATAGTGTGGTTTGTAATTAGATTCAGGCTAATTCCACTATTTCTTCTCATTTAATGTGATGAGCTTGTCCTCATCATTTTCTAGGCCACGTTAGCCCCACTAAATGTATAATTTTGATAATGCTGAGAGTTTTACTTTATTGAAATTTCTTTGCTACCTGCCACAAGTGACTCTTTGGTCTAGTTGTACTTCATTATGCAGAAACACAAGTGAACGCAGCTACCACCGCAAGAAAGAAAGAAAGAAAGAAAGAAAGAAAGAAAGAAAGAAAGAAAGAAAGAAAGAAAGAAAGAAAGAAAGAAAGAAAGAAAGAAATATATGATCACGTCCCTGCATCCTTAAGGAAGGACATAGAGCTTCAAATATAGCTGTGACTGTTAGGAATGATAGTCATCTAACAGTTGGGTTGGAAATATATAAACCAGGATAGACATTTAATACTGTGTGCACTCATTCTCCTAACGGGGAATTACCTCAACAGTGACTGAGCAGTATAGGACACAGCTGTGGGGGGAAAAAATTAAGGGGAAATTACTTGGTTGACATGCGCAGAAAGATGCTAACTTAAAATGTGAAGGGGCAGTTCGGCGAATATTTCATGCACAGCTGTAATAAGAACAGGTGCTGCTACTGCCGTTTCAAGATTGATCCTTGTTTGTCTAACATAGTACCACAATTTTCAAGAGGCAGCGGAACGAACTAATCAACTCAACATCCTTTCAAAAGACTCTTCGGCTGGAGTGCTTGTGTACGAGTCCCATTTCTCTTCCAGCTGAACTGAACAAGAATTGCAACTACATTTTGGTTTGCATATTCCATGTCAGGAAATCTAATTTAAGTCTTCAACTCTGCTATCTTTCTGACTATCTATCCACAATGGTCTCTACAGGCGAGCTGGCTCGGGAATTGCTGGGAGTTGAAGTCCATACATCTTAAAGTTGCTGAGGTTGAGAAGTAACGCTCTCCTGGGTTGCTTTGTTCAGGGAGGAGCATCAGTGTCGTCAATGTAGCAACAGATTTCCAGAGAGATATATTAGGTAAGGTCCTAGGTGCCCTTTGAGCTTTGCTGGTTGCTTGCATATGTCTCATTACTCAACTAATTAACATATTCAGTGCTAGAAGGCAGTGGGGTTTGCCTTCTGTCTGCCTACAATCTTCTCCACTCCTCTACTCGTTGTAGAATACCTTATGCCACCAGACTTGAAATTCTAGAACTAGAAAACCTTGAATTACGCCGTCTTCTGTCTGACTTAAGCATGGTATATAAAATCATACATTGCAATGTCCTACCTGTCAATGAATACTTCAGCTTCAACCATAACAACACAAGAGCACACAATAGATACAAACTCAAAGTTAACCGCACCAAACTTGATTGCAGGAAATACGACTTCAGCAATAGAGTGGTCAATGTCTGGAATACTCTACCCGACTCTGTAGTTTCTTCCCAAACCCCAAAAACTTTAACCTTAGACTGTCTACTATTGACCTCACCCCTTTCCTAAGAGGTCTGTAGGGGCGTGCATAAGCGCACCAACGTGCCTACCGTCCCTGTCCTATTGTTTATCTTATTCTTCTTTTATTTTTCTTATATGTACCCATTTCATGTATTCACAACTATGTATACACTTATACTTATTATCTTGTAAACAATTGGCAAATCAAATAAATAAAAATAAATAAATAAATAAATAAATACAATGGATATCAACCCTGGTGTACCCATTCTGAATGAATACCAGACACTAGGATTAATATCAGATCAACAATCAAGCAGTAAACAATATCCCAGTCAAGGAACTACCAACACAACATTAAACAACAGCCTGATCAAGATGTGGAACTCTCCCATAAACACAGACAAGGCAGATCTCTTGTATATACACAGAGAGCAAAACTCCTCTCTCTTCTAGCACTGAGGATGTTACCTAGTTGGGTAAAAAGATGTCTGTGTAAGAAAACAACCAAGCTCAGAGAGCATCCACACAGTTCAATTCTGAGCTACAAATATTATCTTCTGTTGGTATATTGGTGATTTCTTCATCTAAATTATACCATCCATCTTTTGTATAGATGTCGGGCATATTATAAGCTCATTCTTAAAATCTGTAGAGATTCCCAGTCATCCAGGTCATGGTTGTCCCCAAGGTGCTTTTTCAAGAGGCAACTGGACTTTCTTGTTTTTTCTTAGAAGATGTTTCGCTTCTCATCCAAGAAGTTTCTTCAGCTCTGACTGGATAGTGGGGAATGGAAGGATTTATACTCCTTGCAGACAGCTGGTCATTTGCATTCTTTTAGACAGTCGTTGAGGCCAATTTGAGGTTTGTCAGGGTCACCTGAGTGGTGAAAATGGGTAGTGCAAAGATTTAACTGGCATGGTTTTCCCAAGTAGCCTGGAAAACTGCAGCTTCATTAAGTTGCCTGCATAGAAACCTCTGCTCCCTATCCCTGAACTACATTTCCCAGGATTCTTCAGGGAAAAGATGGCAATTAAATCATTTTAGATTTCTAGTTTGCTGATTCCTTTGATGTCTTGGTTCATTTATACAGTTCACTGCCACAAGGTGTCATACCAGTCATTAGTTTAGATCATATTTTTTTTAAAAAAGAAGGAAGTTCATGACAATCTAACAACAGTTGTTAACCGTCACAGTTCAATATGCTAAAGAAATATTTCTCATAAATACATTATTCAAGAACCTATACCCCAGACTGCTAGGCAATGGTATCAGCAGGTCTGTAGGTTGAGCATTTTACATCTTAAATGTTATTATATATTGACTGCAATACTTTTCTGTGATTTTTAAATGTTCCCATATTTTTATTTTTTTATGTTTTTATTTGTTCATTTTAATTGTAGTTAGAATCTACTCTAGGATGAGAGTGGGAGGAAGAATGGTGATGAAATCTTTGCTTGCTTTATAAGCAAACCACATTTTCTGCACATTCAACATTTGCCAGGTAGATTTTATTTAGAAAATTTGCACAGTGATATTAAATATTTCTTTTCTATTAGGTGTATTTCAGATCAAGAGATAGGTCCAAAATAGACATTTAGAAGAGGAATGCTCAAATGGGTGAACACACTAGTCCTGTATAATACAGGAAAACTGTAGAAGATCTTTACTGCAATGCCATATTTAGAAGTTTTCCAGCCATGGTCCTTGTTGACATAGTGATGGAAACACAGCAATGCAGTAGACGTAGAACAAGAGCAAGCAGAACTGAGGAGGTGGAGTTAAATGCATCATCAGTTTAGAATCCTTGTGTTGCCATAAGAAAAACCAGCCCCGGAATTAGTGGTGATGGTTAGTTGCCTGGATTCATGCATACAGGTTTGAATCATTTTTTTCTATGAGCAACTTTATGAATGACCTCAATTCTTTGTGCCTAACATTAATCTGGTTAACTCATGGTCAGCAGCACCAAATTGACTCTAGGGTTAATGGATATCAAGAGGGTTAGAATTGGATCTCTTGCATCAATGCAAGGACTCTTAACTGATAACGCATTTAACTCCGTCCTCCAGCTCTGCCTGCTCTTTTCCTACAGTAGACCTATTTTTCATTTGATCTAGCATAGCATTTTTTAAAAAGCTGGGAAACATTTCCTATGGATGAACACTTTCCAGTGAGGCAATCCACTCCACCACGAGAGGGAAGATAAATAAAGTTAAGATGTCAGCCAGGGATTTAAGTCCTGCCCTGCTAATTTTGGTGTCTCCCAAAGCATCTGATAAATTGCTCCCATGTCAAGAGACCTGGATAAATGGAATCTATACAAAGATACACCTGGTAAAAAAAGGTGTGTTAGGAAGATAGATTTAGTTTTCTTCATTTTTTAAAAAAAATTAATTTGCTGAGTATTTCCAGAAATTATAGAAATCATCGTCATCAGCAACCAGTCTCCCAACAGAACCACAACCCTCAACCACAACCCTAAACCACAACCCTAAACCACAACCCTACCTCAACCAATCCACCATCACCCAAGACTAGGCATGCATGCCCCTAACTACCTCAATTCCAACTACTACTGGCCTTAAATGCAAACTACTCAATGCAAGAAGCCTCGTGAATAAAATACCTGAATTTTTCCTCCTACTAAATATGGCTAAATTCGACATTATATTTGTCTGTGAAACATGGCTCAATGCATCTCTCCCTGACTCCATTACCACAGTAAGGGACTATCATGTTTACCGATCAGATCGTGAAATTGTAGAGGAGGTGGTGTTGCTATCTTCTATAAAAAGTCCTTACATCTAAAAAATATCCAAGTTACCCAGGAGCTTGCTCTTCCTGAGACCATCATCTGTGAACTATCCTTAAATATCACAATTCGATTCTTACTATGTTACAGAGCACCTGATTATGACATCGAACATGTAAACAAGCTAAATACATTACTAACATGGGCTGCATCCTGCCCATACCCTTTTATCTTTCTTGGTGATTTCAATCTACCTCATATTGACTGGACCCTAAATGAATGTACAACTGAAATCATACACACAACCTTCTACAATGCTATTACAAATCTGGGACTGGAACAACTAGTAACCAACAACACTAGACTAAACAACTGCCTCGATCTCATCTTCTGCAATAGTTTGAATTTAATTTACGGAATACAAACTAAAGAACCCTTTTCCAGCAGTGACCACAATATGATTGACTTTTGTCTCAACATATGCCCACACAAAAATCACCACAATGATGTAATCCCAATTGTAACTTCAAAAAGGCAACTATGATCTTACAGACAACGATCTCTCATCCCTTGATTGGCAATCTCTATTCACTGGATGCAATACTGTTGAAGACCATTACAACATATTTTTACTTGAAGTCAAAAGAGTCATCAAACTATATGTACCAACAACAACTCCCAAAACAAAACAAAAAGCAGATTACCCATAACAATAAGGAAACTTCAATCCAAAAAGAGATCACTCTGGCGGAAAAACAAATCTGGTCACGTTGCCAATTTCAAAAGCCGATACAAAAATTTATGCCACCAGATAAAGACCGAATGCATCAATTATCACATTAAACAAGAGGAAAACCTTCTAAGCACCAATTCCACCCGTGCTTTTTACAATTTTGTAAACAACAAACTAAAAGACTCAAGGTCTATCCCACCCTTGATAGGACCTGATGGTAAAGACTGCAACGATGACACCACTAAAGCCAACATCTTTAACACATTCTTCAGCTCATTATTTGTAAACAGCAATGGATCATGCCCTGTATTTCCTAGCCGTACCACAGATAACAACAATGATCTAATACATATCGATTTTACAGAAGACAATGTTGAAAAAGCACTACACAATCTAAAACCATCTCTATCTATTGGACCGGATGGAATATGTGCCTACTTCTTAAAAAAGCTATCCACTGCCATAGCCAAACCTCTAAGCATAATCTTTGAAAAATCTTTCAGGACCAGCTCCTTGCCTAACCTATGGTCACAAGCCACGGTCATCCCCATCTTCAAAAAGGAGACCCAAGCCTAGTTGAAAATTACAGACCAACCTCCTTATGCTGCGTCACCTGTAAAGTCATGGAATCAATTATTAACCAATCCATCATCCTCCACTTAGAGACAAACAACCTACTCTCCAATAAACAATTTGGTTTCAGAAAAAAACTATCCTGTAATCTGCAACTCTTACACTGCAAAAACATATGGACGACACAACTCGACCAGGGCAAAGCAATAGACGCAATCTACATAGACTTCTGTAAAGCCTTTGATTCAGTGGTACACGACAAACTACTCCTAAAAATAAAATCCTATGGTATCTCTGGACAACTGAATAACTGGATAGAAGCATTCTGGCAAACAGACAACAAATGGTCAAAATTGGGAGCGTCCTATCAAATTCTGTACCTGTCAATAGTGGTGTTCCCCAAGGCAGTGTTCTAGGACCAACTCTCTTCATACTCTACATAAATGACCTCTGTGATCATATTAAGAGCAATTGCGTTCTTTTCGCTGATGATGTAAAGCTGTTCAATACCACAGACAATACTGCTACCCTACAAAAGATCTTGACTATGTATCAGAATGGTCAAACAAATGGCAACTTCAAATCTCAACAAATAAATGCTCTGTCTTACATATTGGCAAAAAAATCAGAAAATAAAATACAAGCTGAATAGTCAAGATCTTGTTGATGACCCAAGCTCTGTAAAGGACCTTGGAATACTCACCTCTAATGATCTAAGTGCTAGAGCCCACTGCAACTACATAGCCAAAAAGGCATTAAGAGTTGTTAACCTAATCCTACGTAGCTTTTTCTCTGGTAATATCACACTACTAACCAGAGCATACAAAACATTTGCTAGACCAATACTCGAATACAGTTCATCAGTCTGGAACCCACATTACGTATCTGATATTAGCACAATTGAGAAAGTCCAGAAATATTTCACAAGAAGAGTTCTCCACTCCTCTACTCGTTGTAGAATACCTTATGCCACCAGACTTGAAATTCTAGAACTAGAAAACCTTGAATTACGCCGTCTTCGGTCTGATTTAAGCATGGTATATAAAATCATACATTGCAATGTCCTACCTGTCAATGAATACTTCAGCTTCAACCATAACAACACAAGAGCACACAATAGATACAAACTCAAAGTTAACCGCACCAAACTTGATTGCAGGAAATACGACTTCAGCAATAGAGTGGTCAATGTCTGGAATACTCTACCCGACTCTGTAGTTTCTTCCCAAACCCCAAAAACTTTAACCTTAGACTGTCTACTATTGACCTCACCCCTTTCCTAAGAGGTCTGTAGGGGCGTGCATAAGCGCACCAACGTGCCTACCGTCCCTGTCCTATTGTTTCTCTTATTCCTCTTTTATTTTTCTTATATGTACCCATTTCATGTATTCACAACTATGTATACACTTATACTTATTATCTTGTAAACAATTGGCAAATCAAATAAATAAATAAAATAAATAAATAAATAAAAGGGCTTTCATTTATGTCCACATAAGAGTATAAATAAGGGAGGAAGAGATGGAGAGGGGACTATCTTCCACCATCTTTTCACCAATGAAGGTGTACTAAAATTAAAGAGCTTATTCAAGAAGGTCATGAGTAGCAGTTGAGACTGACAGATGGTATTCTTTATTTCCACCCCCCAAAAAATTGCTCTTTATATCTAGAGGAATGAATGAATGAATGAATGAATGAATGAATGAACGAACAAATAAATGAATGAATTCACTGTTTAGGCATGATTTCTACATGAATCTACAGATCCTATGGTGTATTCAGTATTTGGTGAAGAAAAAATAAAAGTCTTCTTGCATTGTCTTGCTCTTCTCATTTTTCCTATTTATGTGATCAGGTATCTGGTCTTGTTTACCATTTCTGCAACTTGCCTGTTCTTTTGGCATTTCTCTCTGCTTACATGTCTGGTTCCATTTTTCTTTGTAAGCTCTTAAGCAAAACTTCATAAACATGAGGAATTAATGAAATGGTTCAGTAATTTCATTCAACGCATATTTTCTAGCATTTCCTTTCTTTGCGATAAATACTGAATATATATGTGTGTGTGTGTGTGTGTGTGTGTTTTCTTAAGTTTTCGCGGGTATTTATATGTATGCTATTCAGCTTTGTTCGGGTATATTCCCACGTCATTATAGTTGTGCTTTTAAAGTTGTGGCGACGTTTCAGCAGAATCTCATCTGCCATCATCAGGCTTCTGTATTATGTTCGTCTGTAAGTCAGACTTTCACAGCCGTTTCTGTTTTAAATTTGGTGCTAGCCTATGCTGTGCCAGAATGGTTTTTTCTTCATCCTGATTGGTTGGGAGTCTTGGTCTGTGTTTATTGGTCTTGGAGTTTGCTGTGTTCTGCTTGATTGATGTTTCTAATATCTTCTGTCTGTTTTGTAGTTTTTTTTTTTTTTTTTGTCTTGATTGGCTGGCAACATTGTGTTTCCTGTATTGGAGGCTTTTAGTGCGGCTTGGCTCCGAGTAAACAGTATCATTTATTAGGAAGCTAGGTTTCATCTGGGTGCCTGGTAGGGGTGTGTTTGAGCTGGAGGTATCGGGGGGTCTGTTTGTGCCCAGGTGTTTGCCTGGCTTGTGGTGTGGAGATTTTTTTGTTTGTGAGTGCAGGCTTCCAGATAATTGACAGTCTGGTAGAGTCATCTCTTCTATTCATGCTTTCAGGTCTTTTTTCAATCTCTATGGCTTCTCTGATAATCCTGTAGCTGGGGTTTTCTATAGTGGCTAGGGTTTGGGTGCCATTGAGGTCGATGCTATGTCCTGTGGCTTTCATGTGTTGGACTAGTGAGGAAGTGTGTTCCAGCTTTTTTACTGCATTTTTGTGTTCATCCAGGCGGGTACTTATTCTTCTATTGGTCTGTCCGATGCACATGCAAGTAGTCCTTGACCAGTGGTGGCATTAATTTTTTTTTACTACCATTTCTGTGGGTGTGGCTTGGTGGGTGTGGCAGGGGAAGGATACTGTAAAATCTCCATTCCCTCCCCATCCCACTAACCCGCTTTCCAGCTCCGTTCTCCTGTGCAGGATAACCAAAGAAGACCCAGCCGATCCACTGGGACTCGGGAGGCAGAGAATAGATGGGGGCGGGGCCAGTCAGAGGTGGTATTTGCCGGTTCTCCAAACTACTCAAAATTTCCGCTACCATTTCTCCAGAACTGGTCAGAACTTGCTGAATACCACCTCTGTCCTTGACGTATGATAGGTTGCTTAGTGGCCATTTGAAGTTATGATGGACATTAAAAAAACTAATTATGACCCATGTTAGGAATATAAGTCACCTAACAGGTATTTGGGTTAGAAATATATAAACCAGGATAGACATTTTAAAATTGTATCTTTAAGAAAATGCAAAACTGTAGTTGGGTGTGGTTTCTCAAACGGCCATAAGATGGAGCCAGAAACCTGGGTTGTTTTAGTCTGAGTCTCAGAAGAGAGTGTGAGTGTATCTCTGTTTCCTTCTGTTGGAAAGTATTGCCGTTGCTCCATTTCTTCTAATTGACTGATATTACTGGATTTAATGTAAATCTGTTACTGAACTGTTTTTAACACTGGACTTTGATATTTGGATTATCCCTCGATTGAAAACTGACTGATTTAACCTGTGAATGACTTTGGACTGCCTATTTTGGACTTTGCTTAACGTTTCTGGAAGTAAAAACCTACATTTACTGTACAGTGTATCTGTGTGCTCTGTGTGTATTATTCAAACACTTCTCTCAAATACTCTCCCTGTATGCACTCATTCTCCTAACGGGGAATTACCTCAACAACCCATCCTCAAAGTTACGACTGCTCCCCCTGTGGTTATTTTAATCACATTTTAGTTGCTTGGCAACTGACTTGCATTTATAACGTATTGGAGCATCCTATGGTCCCATGACATCAATTCGTGACATTTTATTGGTCTCTGGCAAAAAATGCCTATTCAGAAGAATGGATTTCCTTAACGACTATGTGATTTGTTTTATGACCATGATGATTAGCTTTATGACAATGATAAAAACAGTTGTAAAATTGAATCTGGCCATGTGCTGTCTCCATTTAAAGCCAGAGCAATTTATGACCGGAAACTGTAGGCTACATTTTGGTCATAAGTTCAGAACTATCTGTATTTTTTCTCTAGGAAGGTTTCTATGTTCTATAATATGTTTGTAAATCAGTATTTTCACCTTCCTCAAATTTCATTTGCTTCTAAATGCTCTCTTCTACGATTACTCTTGAGTACTACCTGCTTAGCTGGTTTCTATGATCTTCCTAAACACATTGATTACTGTTATAGTATTTTATTTTTTGATTTTTTTTCATTATCTTGCCTTGTCATTTCATGCTTGGTATTATTCTGACTAAATAATGAATGTGTCCATCTTGCTCAAGATATTCCTCCACCATCTTTCTCCATTTAGTTTATCTTGAAAGCCACTTCAATTTTTTTCTGGAATTTTGAGAATATTTTTTAAAAAAAAAAACAAATTTTATTAGTTTTTAAAGACAAACAAAACATAAAACATAAGAACATAAAACCTCTTTTCTGAAAGCTACTTATAAATTTTAACAAGGCAAATAAAACATTGTTTTATGCAGCATTAACACATTTCCATATAAACACATACATATCTTTTTCAAATTTCTCGTTATTTCTCCCTTTACTTTTATTCAATTATATTTCTTTTCTATATTTGTCTATTTTATATGTTTTTATTCATTATACTTATATTTTCATCTGACTTGTTTACAATTATTCTCTTCTAACATTCCTCCAAGGTTTTATTAATTCTCAATCAAACATAAACACACAAAACACAAAACAAAGAAACATAAAGCTTCTTTTTGGAAAGTGGCTTAACCCCGGGTTACATCTTTTTGTACAGACCTAAATCGAATTCATGCTCATCTTGTATACCATTACTTATCTTATTTACCATTCTATATTTTCTATATAACTTCTCCCCTCTTTTTACTCTCTTAATTCTATTTTATTTATTTCATCTTAATTTAAATCATTATTCTTGTATCTTTTGTCCGTTCTTTTCCAATTATCTATTTATCTCTTCTAAAGAAAACAAAATTTCTCCTGTAATCACTAATTGAAGTATGACGCCTTTCTATCTTTCCCCAAAATTTAACACTTAAAATAATACATAATTTCCATTCTGATTCTGCTTAGTACACTCTACATAATACATTTTAAAATAAGAAAACAACAAACCTATAATATAGTTAAATATATAATTTCCATTCTGATTCTGCTTAATACATTTTAGATACTACCTTTTAAAATAAGAAAATGACAAGTTTATAATGACATTAAAACAATAGCAAATTAAACTCTATCATTAAATCTTAGACATTTTACACATTCCCTTTAATATTTTATTAAATATTAAAATCTATCATTAAATCTTAAGCATTTTGATATTTTAACATTTTATTAGATCTTATAATATTCCAATTTTCTATTTCAAATACAAATACTACAATACAATCTTGTGTACTTTTGCAGAATCTCTTTTTAATTGTACTTTACCCTTTGTCTCTAAAAAAAATCTGCTTTTTCCCATCTTGTTTCAAGCCTTTATGACTTCTTTTCCCTTTTTCCCTTCCTTTCTTATCCAATCTGGCCTTTTTACCCCCCCCTTAACCTCCGCCTTTTTAACCTCCCCTCTCTGTTGTATTCCTCTTTTCTGTTGCTTTCTGACGTTGTATTGATTTTTCACCTTATTTTTCTCTTTCTTGGTTGTTTTTTTGAGTCTTAAATTCTCCATTTTCCTTCCCCTCTTCCTCCCTTCTTTCTTGGCTAAAGTTATTTGTCCATTAAAGATGGCTTCTTCTTCTTGTTGTTGTTGTTGTATTTGCTGGTAGGTAGAAATCGCCATTTCTAAGAAGTGAAAAACAGATCCAAAAGAGCCCTTGCCTTCTTGTTCCTCTTCTTTTAATTTTTCAAATTCTATTTTTAATTCATCCACAGATAATGCCATTGTAAAGTTTTTTCTTCTTCTTCTTTTTTTTAAAACAACCCAAATGTTTTTAATCTTAGAGTAGTTTCCAAAAGTCCCAAAGTCATCAAGCAATCCAAACAAACACAAAATGTTTCATTTAGCACCTTCTTCTCTTTACACTTTCTCCTCCTGGGGCAATATCAATTACAAAGTTCCAAAATATATTTTTGAAGTCTTATTGCAGTTAATTTCTAATCTTATAAATTCCAAGCCGTCTCCTCCAACAAGATCTTAATATAAGTTTTTTCTTTTTTACCTCTCCCTTCCCACTTATAGCAAAAAACTTTTGATTTTTACCTTCTGTGCCAAAGCAGGTTATTCAATGTCCATTTGCTATCTCCGTAAGGAAGGAGAGTAAACTTTCCCTTTTCACACTTTCATTCGCCGCTTTCACAGTCTCCTTTGGAAACAATATATCATTCAAAAAAGATTTTTAGTTCCAGGGTATTTAGATATATCTTAGAGTCCCGGTTCAGCCAAAGAACTTTCACTTTCTGACACTTCCTCCTGCACGATCTTGTCTGGCTGAAGGTTTCTTTGTGGCAGCCATTGCTGACCGCTGCTCCACCGCCTTAGGAAAAAGGAGTCTAGCCGGCTGGGGAAAGGGGTTGTGATATCCCCAGACCCCTGCCCGGATCTCCTCTGTCTTCCGTTACCTCTACGGGGTAACGACAGCCTCCAAACCCGGCTGGATCGGAGGCACTTCAGCAGCGAGTACAGCAGGAACCGCGCACGATCGTGGATTCCTGCCGCCGCCGAAGCCTGCAACTGGAAGTTCCCCGAATTTTGAGAATATTTTTGTTTGTTTAAGGTTTCAGGATGTCTGTTAACTCTTCTTATAACTCCCTGAGGTCCTTTTTGTAAAAATTCTTCATGTTGATCTTCTATGTTGTGCTTCCTGCCGGCCAGCTGGTCTTTGGGCCTCTGCTGTGCATGCGGGGGGGGCAGTGTGCATGTGCTGGGGTTGTGGGTGCATGCACAGGGGGCGCAGGGAGATCATGTGTGCATGCATGGGGTGGGGGTGCATGTACGGAGGGTGTGCATGTGTTGCATTTTGGGGGTCCATATGCGTGCATGCTCACGCTTTGGGCACTTGGTCAGGGGTGGGATTCAATTTTTTTAACAACCGGTTCTGTGGGCGTGGCTTAGGTGGTGGGCATGGCTTGGTGGTCATGTGACTGGATGGACATGGTCGTGATATTGGCTGGTTGTGGCCAACTCAATGTCACACACATTGAGGCACGCATCTCCTCACTTGGCCTCTCATGACTGTGGGGATGCTGCAACAGTCGTAAGTGTGAAAAATGGCCATAAGTCACTTTTTTCAATGCCATTGTAACTTTGAATGGTCACTCCACACAAGCAAAGTACCAGCAAAGGAGGGGGAAAAACTCCAGAGATATTCCTGAGACAGGAAGTCTAGTCCTGCTGAGAATGTAATAAGGGTTAACGGAGAGGCAGTTTCTGTAAGCAACACCAGAATGTTTCCTTCCTGCCTTCCTTACAGGATTAGGCCAGTAATTTCTTCTAACAACCGGTTCTCCGAACTGCTTAGAATGTTAACAACCGGTTCTAGCGAATAGGTGAGAACTGGTAGAATCCCACCCCTGCATTTGGTGCCAAAAAGGTTAGCCATCACTGTCCTATACCATTTCAGACAAATGCTTGTCCAATCTCTTCTTAAAAACTTCCAGTATTGGAGCATTCAAAACTTCTGAAGGCAAGTGATTCATTATTCTTACTGTCAGGAAATTTCTCTTTAGTTCTAGGTTGCTTCTCTCCTTGATTAGTTTCCACGCATTGTTTCTTGTCCTGCCCTCAGGTGCTTTGGAGAATAGCTGGACTCCTCCTTCTTTGTGGCAGCCCCTTAGAGATTGGAACACTGCTATCATGTCTCCCTTAGTCCTTCTTTTCATTAAACTACACATACCCAGTTTCAGCAACCATTCTTCATATGTTTTAGCCCCCAGTCCCCTAACCACCTTTTTGCTCTTCTCTGCATTCTTTCTAGAGTCTTGACATCTTTTTTACATTGTGGTGACCAAAGCTGGATTTATTTATTCTGTTTCCTGTTACTTTATTTGATTCTGATGTAGTCTGTCTGGTTGGCAATAAAGAAGGAATTATCCTCACAATTTATCTCCTGTGTCACTGCATCATCCCAATCCAAATCTTTCTGTGATTCCAGTATATTCTATTTCCATATTCCAATTATACATTGGTAGTACGTCTTTTTTTATATTATATTTAGCATTTAATGTTTGTTACAGAAATACTCGGTATTTTTTTCCTGTAGTGCATCTGCAAAAAGTATTTACAATTATATAATAATGATACTTACTGGTGATTTAATAAAATTAGTATGTATGATCCTGTAATTTATTGACTTATCGCTGAGCACATATGTACTTAATAACATCCTTTTGGAGTATAATTCCATTCTTTTCTTTCTTATGGATCCATTCCCTGAATAATATTTCATGTGTCACTCATTCTAGTTCATCTAAGTTCACATAGTTAAGCTATACTATTTGATATGCTGAAGGGCTTCTTTGACAATTTCTGACTTTCCTTGGTTCATGCTAAATCTAGCTAAAACAATTGCTCTCAAAATACTATACAATGACCCACACCAGAAATGCTAAATCAATTTGTACAATCCACCCATGAATAAAGCTAAATATTTCATTTTAGGGCCAGGATTGGACAAGAAATAAATATACCCACTTAAATAATTAAATGATTATATATCCCAAAAGTGCTCCAATTTTGTGGAACCATAACCTGTCTGGTGTGAATTTGTAAAGACAGAGCAAGAAGCAAAACTCAGAGGAAGTTTTGACATGTTTTGTACAGTGGAGAAAACTAGACCTAACAATTAAGGGACACCTGGACATGGATTTTGTAATTTATTAACTTACACAATTACTTTGTATTTTAATTTGACTTATTTTCTATGTTCAGGCTCATAATCGACTGGAATGTAGGACAACTTTTATCCTACAGTTTTATGGATTGATTAGATAGCTTCCAACATTCCTAACTGAAAAGATAAGTTACAGAAGGATGGCTGGATTGTATCTCCTTATAAGAAAAAAAAATTCTTAGTGTCAACTGGCATTTGGTTATATAACTTCAAACAAGATTTGTGGTTGATTTACTGTGTGAAGGAGAGGTTATTCTTATCTTGTCCAACCAACTTTTGTCTTTCATTTTCTTTGTTGCATTAACTATAAAAAGGAATGTAATATGGGTATCGAGGGAGATAAAGAGGGAGATCCCACTTTTTCAGGGTACCCTAATAAACTGCTTTTAAATTATCTTCCAACTCAGTTGCTTATTGGGAAGATAAACCTAAGGCAGAACCTAAGCCCGGATTTGGCTATCAAAACCAAAAGGGTGATGGCACTGCTTTTTTCTTCTTGTCATTTAGATGTCACCAGGACCAAACCCAGTTCCGCTTTGCCTAATCTCATCAGACCCACACCGACCCTCTTTACCCCAGATAATTCTCTGCAATCCAATCTAAAGCAAAGAGTAGTTCAACGTACAGCCTAAGAACAGCCCTTACGTGGAGTTGCAACCTAAAGAAATTCCAACCTTTCATCTCATCAGCTCATCACATCTTCTCATCAGTTGATGACCTCACCATTCCATCTCCTTCAATGATAAACTTCTCCAGCTCTGCTATTACTCTCAAAAGTTCCATTTTGCCTAACAATACAATTTCCCTGAAAATACGACCTGCCCTGAAAGTAAGTCCTAGCTTGTTTTTTACATGTGTGCCAATATAAGCCCTACCCCCAAAATAAGCCCTAATTAAGATCCTGCCCACTCCAGTGTGCACGGGTAAAAATTAAGCTAGTGTGGGGATGGAGGAGTGGAACTGCCCTACTACTTACCTTTGGACAGTTGTAGCCAGGCCTCACACACCCCGACACCTGCCTTGCCAGCCCATTTCTTCTGCAGCTGGCAAGGCTAGCAAGCTTTTCCTGAAGGCCTCTGTAGCTGATAACAAAGCTCCAGATCGATCCAGAGCTCTGTTATTGGTTGCAGAGGCCTTCAGGAAAGCCTTGCCAGCTGCAGAAGAAGTTCCTGAAGTCCTCTGACAGCAGAAAGGAGGCTGGGGAGTGACACGTGCAAGTGAGGTTAGTCAGTGGATGACATCCCCCCCAAAATAAGACCTGGTGCCTTTTTTGGTGGCAAAAAATAAAATAAAAAATAAGACAGGATCTTATTTTTGGGGAAACACAGTAGTACTCATCCTAATTACATTGACAAGGCCTGCTTAGCTTCCCCAAACTAACCAGCCAGACAGATCCCTAGGATTTCTCACCTTGCAGCCCTCAACTTCTATATAAATCTTTGCTTTCCCATTAGTCAGGAACTCTTTTTCTTGTAAAGCAGACGTCTTAACATCATGGCTATAAAACATGCGCCTTATTTCGAGTGTTCCATGACAGTTAAAAACTCCCTTGTATTTTGGCTTGGCTGAGCATACAGCTGGTGTGCATAAACCAAGCTGATGTGCAGGGAATGAGTGAATTCCAACAGCTGAATCAATTTTGGGGGAAAAAATGTGCATCAATTTGTGCATCCCAACATTCCATTGAAAAATTGCTAAGTAAAGAATGAACTGGAAGATACCTAAAACACATCCTGGACCAGCTCAAGGTTGATTCAGCCTTCTGAGGTCAGCAAAATGAGGACCCAGAGTGTCGGGGGTAATTCACTGTGCTGTCCACTCACTCATATTTGTAACAGTGGTTTAGTGGGTTTATTAATATTCCACAGCAATTCCCTTCACCAAAAACCCAGAACTGTCCCAATTAAGTCCAGCCAAAAGCAGAGCAATGCTAGTCCACAGAATAATGGCCAATGGGTCCCCAAGATTATCCATACAAGACAAGTCTACCAGGCAAAAATAAATCTATGACACATGAGGATTCACGAAGCAACAAAAGTCCAGAGTCCACAAGGCACAATCCAAAGTCAACGCATAGCATCAATCCAAAGCAAGAATCACAACAACCAGGAAACACATAGCTAGGAACTGAACATGCTGTTCCCAGCATTGTCTCCATCTGTCTGCTGTGCTAAATAGCCAGCTTCTGGTGCAGCCCATCAAGAAGGGCGAGGCTGCCTCCTCACAAGTAATCTGGCTGACCAACACTGCTCCTGCCATTTCTTTGCCCGATGTGTTCTTGGATTAGATGCAGAAGGCAGTTCCTCTTCCTCCTCACCAGGGGTGGGATTCTACCAGTTCACACTTATTCGGTAGAACTGGTTGTTAACATTCTAAGCAGTCCGGAGAACCGGATGTTAGAAGAAATTATTGGCCTAATCCTGTAAGGAAGGCAGGAAGGAAACATTCTGGTGTTGCTTATAGAAACTACCTCTACACTAACCCTTATTACATTCTTGGCAGGACTAGACTTCCTGTCTCAGGAACTTCTCTGGAGTTTTTTCCCCCCTCCTTTTCTGGTACTTTGCTTGTGTGGAGTGACCATTCCAAGTTACAATGGCACTGAAAAAAGTGACTTATGGCCATTTTTCACACTTACGACTGTTGCAGCATCCCCACAGTCATGAGAGGCCAGGCGAGGATATGCGTGCCTCTATGTGAGTGATATTGAGTTGGCCACGCCCACCAACTTAGCCACGCACACAGAATCAGTTGTTATAAAATTTGAATCCCACCCCTGCTCCTCACCGACCAGCTGTAGCTGCGTGCTTTCCCCTCCTGAAGCCTCTTGAGTGCAGCCAAATCCCTCTCAGACAGTTGTTCGGAATCATTGACCATCCCCTCCTGACATGCCCAGAACTGGTTCATCCTCCTCTGAGTTAACATCTGGAGAGATATCTGGGGAAGCATCCAGGGGAGCCATCACATATACTGACTCTGTAAACCAGTGGTCCCCAACCTTTTTTGTACCAGGGACCAGTGGCCCGGTACAAAATGATCCACGGACCGGTACCGGCATCAGCACACACGACCAAGGCAAGGCGAGCCAAGCGACCGGCCAGCCAGCCGTCCCCCGCTTCTCCCTGCTACCTTCAACTCCTCCTTTGTACCTTCTCGCGGTCGATGGGCTTTTCGGGCTCTTTCTTAGTCTCCTCCTGAGTAATGTGAGACTCCACCGCCATCGGGACAGCTCTTTGTTCGAAGCCGCCCCCCCCCTCTTTGACAAAACTAAGGCGCGAGGATTCCTTCAGCACCCAAACGCTGCTTTCCGACGACCGACAAGCTCACCCGGAAGCACTTTCTCAAGCGCCGTCAAAACAAGATGGCAGTGCCCAAGCAAAGTAGGCGGCCCGGTACAAAATGATCCACGGACCGGTACCGGTCTGGGGCCCGGTGGTTGGGGACCCCTGCTGTAAACCACTTAGAGAGGGTCTGTGAAGCACTATGAAGTGGCATATAAGTCTAAGTGCTATTGCTTTACTACATCTGAATTTTATTTTAAATGAAGTAATTTTATTTGCTTTGTTGTAAATGTAGAGTGATGCCACTTGGATTAGGACCCTTAGGAGAGGCTGTGAAAAGCCTAACCTTCCTCCCTTGAATGCACAGGTTCTATAAGATTTCCCATCCTGCACAGTTGCCGTAGTACCTGATGTGAGATTATGAATTTATTTTTCTGAATAGAGATTGGGATGAATATTGTATTCCCTCCACTTCACATTCAATGATCCCATTCATATGTCAAAGGTTGTTGGTTTTTTCTTTCAAAAGGCAACTGAATCAGGAAGAAGACAATTCGCTTCTCATCCAAGAAGCTTCATGAGTTCTGAACTCATGAACCTTCTAGGATGAGACCCCAAACGACTCCTTCTTCAAGAAAAAAACAGTCCAGTTGTCTTTTTTTCTTAAAAGGACTTTTGAGACAACCGTGACCTGGATGACTGAGAAACTCCACAGACATTGATCCCCATCCATAATGAGGCCATCAGGCACTATCAATAATGTCAATAAAAGACAGATCGAAGAGTATATTGTATATTCGCACATTGCTTCCTTTAACCCTGTGACAACAGAATTAGTAGCAAATTTTGGACAGAGGGATGAAGGGAGAAACTTCACTTTTGAAGTTTTGATGACCATTCCAATTTTACAAGAGTTGCTTGGTGTTTAAAACAAGCATCTGGTGAGGCCCGAACAATCCTCATTTGTCTTGGTACTTTTGAAGCTGATGAGAACTCATAAAAGTGCAGACTTCAAAAGGTAGCTATATATTGGAGTTGGTTACTGCTGCCTTTTCTCGTTTAAATACTGTTTTAAAATATCTCTGCATGCTTTCTATAATATACTGTATCTGCTGGGTTTTTTTTTTAAGAAAAAGAAAGTCCAATTGTTTGCTGAAAGGAAGCCTAAGTGGTGTATGGGAAAGGAAATTCTTTGCTAGATCCAATCCTGCTTGTCTGGAGTGAATTTTTTTTTCCGCTGCCTGGTTCCAGACCTGTTAAATTTCATTAATTTCTTAAAAGCTGGAAGTGAAAGGGAATGAGACAAGCTAAGTTTTAAAAAGGTGTCTCATCCAAAATCATAGTGTGAGCTTTCTGATTTAGTGAGAATTGGGTTTAGAATAGAATAGAATAACAGAGTTAGAAGAGACCTTGGAGGTCTTCTAGTCCAATGCCTGCTCAGGCAGGAAACCCTATATCATTTGAGACAAATGGTTGTCCATTTGTCTGAAATGATAATGTTCACTTCTTTAAAATGTCCAGTATTGTAGCATTTATAACTTCTGGAGGCAAGTTGTTCCACTGATTAATTGTTCTAACTGTCAGGAAATTTCTCCTTAGTTCTAGATTGTTTCTCTCCTTGATTGGTTTCCACCCATTGCTTCTTGTCCTGCCCTCAGGTGCTTTGGAGAATAGCTTGACTCCCTCTTCTTTGGGGCAGCCCCTGAGATATCAGAACCCTGCTATCATGTCACCCCTAGTCCTTCTTTTCATCAAACTAGACATACCCAGGTTCCAGCAATTGTTCTTTATATGTTTTAGTCTTCAGGCCACTCGTCATCTTTGTTGTTCTTCTCTGTACTCTTTCTAGAGTCTCAACATCTTTTTTTACACCATGGTGACCAAAACTAGATGCTGTATTCCAAGTGTGGCCTTACCAAGGCCTTATAAAGTGGTATTAACACTTCACGTGATTTCCTGGAAGCTTTTACAAGAAGAGACTGAACTGCCACCTGTCAGAGATAGTGTAGGGTCCCTAGCTTGGGTGGGGGGTTTGGACTAGATGACCTACAAGTAAGTGGTGGGATTCAAAAACTTTTACTACCAGTTCTGTGGGCGTGGCTTAGTGGGCGTGGCCATGTGACTGGGTGGGTGTGGCTTTTTTGCAGCCCCCACCCGTTTTGGGGAGCTTCCTAGCCACAGAGGAGCCTCTGGGGGGGGGGGCATTTTTGCTCCCCTAAGTCTCCTCTGGGACTCTGGAAGAAAAGGAACAGAGCATGGGAGGGGCACGCAGCACCCCTCCAAGCTCTGTTTTGGGAGCTTCCTAGCCTCAGAGAATCCTCTGGGGGTCGTTTTTGCTCCCCTAAGGCTCCTCTGGGGCTCAGAAAGGCAAAAAAATGGAGGGGGGCTGAGCTCCTCCCTCCACTTTTTGCCTTCCTGGGCCTCAACAAGGGGAATCCCGGCACAGCTGATCTTATCTACAGCTGATTATCGGGAGGGGGAAAAAAAGAAATAAATACCTTAGGCGAATGTCAGGCAGGCAGGCAGGGTGAGCGAGCATCGGGCGGGAGGGCGACCGGGTGTGGGGACATGGCCAGCCAGAACTTACTACCGGTTCGACGACCCACGCTAAATTCTTGCTACCGGTTCACCCGATCCGGTGCGAACCGGGTGAATATCACCACTGCCACAAGGTCCCTTCCAACTCTGTTAATCTGTAATCCTCATCTCAGTGTTAGGACTAGTTAGGTAGACAAATGTCTGGCCAGTGTTTAACTTTGCTTCCAAGGGCTACATCAGACATGATTTCTCACCCACCCCCAATACTGATAGTCCTTGATTTGCAATCATTCATTTAACTACCATTTAAAGTTATAACAACAGTGATTTACAACTAATCCTTGCACTCACACCAGTTCACAGCCTTGCCAGGGTCTTGTGACCAAAATGCAGGTGCTTGGCAACCAACATGTACAGTATTTACAAGGGTTGCAGTGTCTCTGTCCAGCAAAGGAGATGAAGATGAATTGCACAAGAGAAATCTGTGCGGGAATGAAATTTTTAAATGGAACAGCAATTGTGCAAGGGCAATCCCACGCTCTTGGCTGAAGAGGCCTTAATCGAGTGGCATGGAGAACTGTTATAGCTGGGACCTCTCCTGCTGCAGTGGAGAACCAGAATGCCTGAGTGTTTTGTCCTGCTTGCTTCTTTGATCACTGGACTGTGGATCAATCTCCTCTTCTCAATCTGCCAGGACCAGATTTTACAGGAAAGACAAACCCCTTATCTCACCAAGAGTTGAAGCCCCTCAACACACCCTCATCTGCTTTAGCCCATGTCCCAAGATGACTTATTAGGACATGGCCACTGCACATGTTGTAGTTACTTGGAGCCTCAGGTGAGACTTGAGTACTGGGGGAGAACCAAAGGTGAACAAGGAGCCATAAAAAAGATATAGCCCCTCCGCCAGATGTGTTACCTCTCCCAGAACACTCTGTACATCTCCACTCTGTCTGTCTGTCTGTCTGTCTGTCTGTCTGTCTATCTATCTATCTATCTATCTATCTATCTATCTATCTATCTATCTATCTATCTATCTATCTATCTATCTATCTATCTATCTATCTAATCTATCCTATCTATTTATTTACCCTACCTACCTACCTATCCATCCATCCAATCTATTTATCTATCATTATCTATCTATCTATCTATCTATCTATCTATCTATCTATCTATCTATCTATCTATCCATCCATCCATCCATCTAATCTATCTATCTTATCTATCCAATTTATCTATCCTTCCTACCAGGGGTGGGATCCGACTGGTGTAACGACCAGTTCGGTGATTTACAATTCCTTACGTGCTATTGTGCTACTACAGTTATGTAAAATGCCATATGAAATTTCAGTTTAATATGATTCACTCATGTATTGTAAAATATGAAATTATGTGGGGTCAGTTTTTTTAATGTGTTATTATTTCATGACCATTAGCCAAATCAAATTCTTTTGCCATTGATCGACAGGCAGGTTTAGGATTCCTTGTTGTTGTTTCATTTTAAACACTTCTCTCTCTCTTTTTTTTTTTATACAATGACCAGATGGAGTGGAAACCATTCAGGTAGAACAAAGGAGCCCAACAGCTGTGGCTATACCAGGTTGGAAGGTTACAGCAAAGGGCTCCCTTTCCTAATTGGCATTCTGCCAATGTTCTCATTGTCCACTGCAAATGAAAAAGCCATTGGCAACACACTGTATTTGTCTAAGGAGGTTCTTAGTCGTCCAGCTCATAGTTGTCCCAAAGGTGCTTTTTCAAGAGGCAACTGGACTTTCTTGTTTTCTTGGGAGATGTTTCGCTTCTCATCCAAGAAGCTTCTTCAGCTCTGGCTGGATGGTGGAATATGGATTTATACTCTTTGCAGACAGCTGGACATTTGCATTCTTTTTTTTTTTTTAACAAAGTTTTTATTTTTTACAACAAACATACGAACAAAACATAAAAACATAAAAACCTCTTTCAATTATATACATACAGTGTGTCAGTTGGTTACAATCTTTTGTGCTATCCATTTTTTACCATTACTCACAAGTTATATAAATTCTCACCTTATCGGTCTAGCTTGTGCTTATATAATATCAATTATTAAACATTCGTTTAACTATTTTTCCATCATTTTATATGAGATATTCTAATTTTCATTATGATTTAATCTTATACATTCATCCAATGGTTATATATTTTATATTGTATTCTTTATCAATCTGTTAACTTTTATTGTAAGGCTTTCTTTACCGTGTCTTTTTATCTAACCATTGATAAAATAAATCCCATATCATATAAAATTGTTTATCCTCTTGTTCTCTAATTTCAAATGTCAATTTACTCATTTCGGCACAGTCCATGATTTTCTTAATAATTTCCTCCTGAATAGGTATTTTTTCCAATTCTTAGCAAATAACAATTCTAGCCGCTGTTAAAACATTTACAATCAAATATTTCAATTCTTTACAATATATTTCTGGTATAATTCCCAATAAAAATATCTCAGGTTTAAAGTCTATGTGTTGTTTTGTCATTTTTTCCAACCATGTGTGAATTATAGTCCAATATCTTTTTGCATCCGAGCATGTCCACCACATGTGGTAATATGAACCAGGTATCTGATGACATTTCCAACATTTATCCGATTTATTCTTGAACATCCTCGCAATTCTCGTCGGGGGTAAGCGCCACTTGCAAAACATCTTATACAAATTTTCTTTATATGCAGTTGACATTGTCAACTATCCTGTAATCTATCCTATTTATTAATATATTTATATTGTAAACTATCCTGTAATCTGCAACTCTTACACTGCAAAAACATATGGACGACACAACTCGACCAGGGCAAAGCAATAGACGCAATCTACATAGACTTCTGTAAAGCCTTTGATTCAGTGGTACACGACAAACTACTCCTAAAAATAAAATCCTATGGTATCTCTGGACAACTGAATAACTGGATAGAAGCATTCCTGGCAAACAGACAACAAATGGTCAAAATTGGGAGCGTCCTATCAAATTCTGTACCTGTCAATAGTGGTGTCCCCCAAGGCAGTGGTCTAGGACCAACTCTCTTCATACTCTACATAAATGACCTCTGTGATCATATTAAGAGCAATTGCGTTCTTTTTCGCTGATGATGTAAAAGCTGTTCAATACCACAGACAATACTGCTACCCTACAAAAAGATCTTGACTATGTATCAGAATGGTCAAACAAATGGCAACTTCAAATCTCAACAAATAAATGCTCTGTCTTACATATTGGCAAAAAAATCAGAAAATAAAATACAAGCTGAATAGTCAAGATCTTGTTGATGACCCAAGCTCTGTAAAGGACCTGGAATACTCACCTCTAATGATCTAAGTGCTAGAGCCCACTGCAACTACATAGCCAAAAGGCATTAAGAGTTGTTAACCTAATCCTACGTAGCTTTTTCTCTGGTAATATCACACTACTAACCAGAGCATACAAAACATTTGCTAGACCAATACTCGAATACAGCTCATCAGTCTGGAACCCACATTACGTATCTGATATTAGCACAATTGAGAAAGTCCAGAAATATTTCACAAGAAGAGTTCTCCACTCCTCTACTCGTTGTAGAATACCTTATGCCACCAGACTTGAAATTCTAGAACTAGAAAACCTTGAATCACGCCGTCTTCGGTCTGATTTAAGCATGGTATATAAAATCATACATTGCAATGTCCTACCTGTCAATGAATACTTCAGCTTCAGCCATAACAACACAAGAGCACACAATAGATACAAACTCAAAGTTAACCGCACCAAACTTGATTGCAGGAAATACGACTTCAGCAATAGAGTGGTCAATGTCTGGAATACTCTACCCGACTCTGTAGTTTCTTCCCCAAACCCCAAAAACTTTAACCTTAGACTGTCTACTATTGACCTCACCCCTTTCCTAAGAGGTCTGTAGGGGCGTGCATAAGTGCACCAACGTGCCTACCGTCCCTGTCCTATTGTTTCTCTTATTCTTCTTTTATTTTTCTTATATGTACCCATTTCATGTATTCACAACTATGTATACACTTATACTTATTATCTTGTAAACAATTGGCAAATCAAATAAATAAAATAAATAAAAATAAAATTGTCATTTTATAATTTTGAGACCACAATTTATGCTTTTTATCTAAGTCAATCCCATATCCGAAATTTTTCCCCCACGCAATCATTGTTTCTTTTACTTGTTCTTCCTCTAATTTAAACTCTAGCAAATGGACATTTGCATTCTTATAGTGAGTCATTAAGGCCACCTGAAGGTTTATCTGTGTCCACCTGAGTGATGGGAATTGGGGTGGAGCCTTCTTGGAATTCTTGAAAGGACTGTGTTGTAGATTGGAGATAGATGATGTTGTATCCCTTCCCCTCAGAGAGAGGGCTGTCCAATTTTGACATAGATGGCCTCTTTGACCCCTCTTTCATACCAGCGGTCGTCTCTGTCCAACATGTGGACTTTGCTGTCTTCAAAAGAGTAGCCTGTGCAGATGGACTGCTGAATCTAGTCCTGATCATTGGTGGGATTCAAAATTATTTACTACCGGTTCTGTGGGCATGGCTTGGTGGGCATGTCTTGATGGCATGGCAGGAGAAGGATATTGCAAAATCTCCATTCCCTCCCCACCCCACTAACCTGCTTTCCAGTTCCATTCTCCTGTGTGGGGCAACAAATGAAGACCCAGTCGGTCAGCTGGGACTCAGGAGGTGGAGAATAGATGGGGTGGAGCCAGTCAGAGGTGATATTGCCGCTTCTCTGAAGTACTCAAAATTTCCACTACCGGTTTATTTTTTATTTATTTTTATTTGTCAATTGCTTACAAGATAATAGGTATAAGTAAAAACATAGTTATGAATACATGGATACATATAAGAAAAATTAAAAATATATACAAGAAACAATAGGACAGGGACGGTAGGCACGTTGGTGCGCTTATGCACGCCCCCTACAGGCCTCTTAGGAAGGGGGTGAGGTCAATAGTAGACAGTCTAAGGTTAAAGTTTTTGGGGTTTGGGGAAAAAAAACACAGAGTCAGGTAGAGTATTCCAGACATTGACCACTCTGTTGCTGAAGTCGTATTTCCTGCAATCAAGTTTGGTGCAATTAACCTTGAGTTTGTATCTATTGTTTGCTCTTGTATTGTTATGGTTGAAGCTGAAGTATTCATTGACAGGTAGGACATTGCAATGTATGATTTTATATACTAAGATCGGACCGAAGGCGGCGTAATTCTAGATTTTCTAGGTCTAGAATTTCAAGTCTGGTGGCATAAGGTATTCTGCAACGAGTAGAGGAGTGGAGAACTCTTCTTGTGAAATACTTCTGGACTTTCTCAACTGTGTTAATATCAGATACGTAATGTGGGTTCCAGACTGATGAGCTTTATTTGAGTATTGGTCTAGCAAATGTTTTGTATGCTCTAGTTATTAGTGTAATATTACCAGAGAAAAAGCTACATAAGATTACGTTAACAACTCTTAACGCCTTTTTGGCTATGTAGTTACAGTGGGCTCTAGCACTTAGATCATTAGAGATGAGTACTCCAAGATCCTTGACAGAGTTTGGATCATCAACAAGGTCTTGACTATTCAGCCTGTATTTTATTTTCTGATATATTTTTTTGCCAATATGTAGGACAGAGCATTTATTTGTTGAGATTTGAAGTTGCCATTTGATTGACCATTCTGATACATAGTCAAGGTCTTTTTGAAGGGTAGCAGTATTGTCTGTGGTGTTGAATAGCTTTACATCAGCAGCGAAAAGAATGCAGTTGCTCTTGATATGAGCACAGAGGTCATTTATGTAGAGTATGAAGAGGGTTGGTCCTAGAACACTGCCTGGGGGACACCACTGTTGACAGGTACAGAATTGGATAGGACGCTCCCAATTTTGACCATGCTTGTTTAATGTGATAATTGGTGTATTCAGTCTTTTACTGTTGTTTGTTTGACAGGAATGCTTCTATCCAGTTATGCAGGTGTCCAGAGATACCGTAAGATTTTAGTTTTAGGAGTAGTTTGTCATGTAGCACTGAATCAAAGGCTTTACAGAAGTCTATGTAGATTGGGTCTATTGCTTTGCCCTGATGGAGTTGTGTAGTCCACATGTTTTTGCAGTGTAAGAGTTGCAGATTACATGATAGTTTTTTCCTAAAACCAAATTGTTTATTAGAGAGTAGGTTGTTTGTTTCTAAGTGGAGCATGATGGATTGGTTCTTCAGAACTGGTCAGAACCTGCTGAAAATCACCCCTGGTCCTGATGTGTTTGTTCTCCTATGTTGTGCCATGCGCTTATGAAGTGGTTGTTTTGTTTCCCCAATGTACAGATCTGCATATGGCTCATTCCATTGTTCTGCATATACACGTTGCTCACTGTACAACACACTGTATTGTATTCACCACACTTCCACAGCCACTCTTTCCTCACCCTCCCAAATCTTCTGCTGCCCTCTGCATCAAAAAAAAAATCAGGATCTGCATCAGTGATGGGATTCAAAAAATTTTTACTACCAGTTCTGTGGGCATGGCTTCATGGCGTGGCATGGCCTGGTGGGCATGGTAGGGGAAGGTTATTGCAAAATCCCATTCCCTCCCCACCCCACTAACCTGCTTTCCAGCTCCATTCTCCTGTGCGGGGCAACAAAAAAATACCCAGCCGATCAGCTGGGACTCAGGAGGTGGAGAATAGATGAGGGCAGGGCCAGTCAGAGATGGGATTTGCCAGTTCTCCAAACTACTCAAGATTTCTGCTCCCGGTTCTCCAAAACTGGTCAGAATCTGCTGAATACCACCTCTGATCTGCATCAGGATTGCAGGAAGTGATAGTGCCACTCTATACAGGTAGTCCATGACTTACAACAGTTCATTTAATGACCAGCACTGAAAAAAAGTGTCTTTGGATCATTTTTCACATTTGCGACTGTTGCAGCATCCCTATGGACATGCAATCAAAATTCAGGTGCTTGGCGGCAAACTCATATTTATGATGGTTGCAGTGATTCACTTAACAACTGTGGCAAAAAGGTTCGTAAAATGGGGCAAACCTCATTTGACAAACGTCTCACTTTCGCTTCTCATCCAAGAAGCTTCTTCAGAGCCTTTCTGACAATGCTGCTAAGCAATCCTCAATATTGACTTTTATTCTTATTTACCAATTGGACCCATGGAATATCAGACAGATAAGGGAGGGGTAAATGGATTCTTAATGTGTTCATGTCTACACCCATTAGTGTATAAGGATATTTTAAATTCAATGCTCAGCTGAATTTTGCTGGGTTGTTGATCCATAGGTAGAAATATGTATTTCATTATATAGTTGTATATAGCTAAAATGCTTTAGGTAAGAGCAGCAGGGCAAAATATAGGCAAAGTTTGAGTGTAGATGGGAGAAATAGGGGATAAATCAAACAGCTATCCTGATAGAGATTATGATTTTTCCCTTGTTAATTTGAGTCTCTCATTATAAAATTAATGCATTTATTTTCACTAGCGTTTTAAACCCTAGATGGCAGCAGTGGAACAAAATAGTCATGGAGAAAATATAGTTTGCTAATCGTGATTATATGTGTTATTTTTGGTGTGTTCATTTAGGTGGTAATGAATTTATTTATATAGTTCATCAAGCTTAACTACTGAGGAGATGATTTTCTGAATGAAACAATAGAAGCTAATTGTCCAATACAGTTTTACAACCTTTACCCAAATTACTGGAAGAGCTTCATTTACATTAGCTTAAAACCTTTACAACACTCCTATGAGGCAGACTTGCACTCTTTCTGATTTTCATATCAAATACGATATGAAACTTACAAGCAGCGGAAGGTAAGAATGAATGGCTCTGCTTAGCAAATTAGCAAGGATGAGGCAAGATTTGAACCAGGGAGTTCAGACTATGAACACTGGCAAAACATTAAAGTTCTTAATTAATAATCTGAATGACTAATTAAATAACTGTGTCTGAGATTTTGAGGATTACATGAAGAATCCTGGTTTTAGCACTGTCCAGGCGAGACCAGAATTAAGCTTATCTTCTGGTTATATCTTGATGCAGAGATGGTATTCAGCAGGTTCTGACCAGTTCTGAAGAATCGGTACAGAAATTTTGAGTAGTTTGGAATACCACCTCTGACTGGCCCCACCCCATCTGTTTCCCGAGTCCCAGCTAATCGGCTGGGTCTTCTTTTGTTGCCCTGCACAGGAGAACGGAGCTGGAAAGCAGGTTAGTGAGGTGGGGAGAGAATGGGGATTTTATAGTATCCTTCCCCTGCCACACCCACCAAGCCAAACCATGCCCACCAAGCCACGTCCACAGAACCGGTAGTAAAAAATTTTGAATCCCACCACTGGTCACAACCTTGCAGATCATAATAGAAATCTTGCAACACAATTAAATAAGTGCACACAGTCCTAAACTTGTCAATTACAAAGCCTTAAAAACATATTAAAAATTCATCTACTCAATGTGCTAGAGGCTCTCAGAAACATTTACTGTTGTCACTGTTGTCTCTGGGCCAATAAGCCTCCTTTCCAATTGCAACTTGCCTCAAACTTTTTTTTCCTCTGCCTGCATACCTCTCCCAGTTTGAAATAAGACTGGACCGGATTTAACCACCAACACCAACATAAAAACTAATGAACACATGAACAGCAGACCTATGGTAAGTCAGTTCTATTGCAACCTAGAAATAATGTTTTTTGCAGTGATGGGATTTAAATTTTTTTACTAGCAGTTCTGACTTGGTGGGCATGGCACGGGAAGGACACTGTAAAATCTCTAGTCAGAGGTGGTATTTGCTGGTTCTCCAAACCACTCAAAATTTCCGCTACCGGTTCTCCAGAACTGGTCAGAATCTGCTGAATACCACCTCTGGTTTGTTGACAATATGCTATAAGACCTGGTTGAACAAAAATGTCTGTGCGTATCCCACAAAGACAATAAAATGTACACAGCCTGGAGTTCCGAGCATCACCAAGACATTTGATTGCCAGACAGCTGCTTGTCCCAGCTGTTTGGCATGAGAGAACATCTGGAGCTACGCCTCTAATAGATGATCAGAGAACATCACTAATTCCACTATTTCCATTGTCCAAGAACTAGTTTCAAATCTGCAATTAATCATCTTCTTTTTTTTTCCAACTTGGAAAATGTGCCCCAAATTGTCTACTTTGCTCTGAAGCTGCCACAACTTCTGCTGCGAAACAAATGCATCCTGACCAAATGAAATGCCTGTTTGTTTGTTGAGAAGAACAACAAAGATGATTAAGGGAACTGGAGACTAAAACATATGAAGAATAGTTGCAGGAATTGTCTAGTTTGATGAAAAGAAGGTCAAGGAGTGACAGGATTGCAGTCTTCCAATATCTAAGGGGCTGTCACAAAGAAGAGAAGATCAACCTATTCTCCAAAGCACCTGAAGGCAGAACAGGAAGCAACTAGTCAAGGAGAGAAGCAATCTAGAACTAAGGAGAAATTTCCTGACAGTTAGAGCAATTAATCAGTGGAACAACTTGCCTCCAGAAGTTGTGAATGCTCCAACACTGGAGGTTTTTAAGAAGAGATTGGACAACAGTATGTCTGAAATGGCATAGGGTTTTCTGCTTGAGCAAGGGATTGGACTAGAAGATGTTTAAGATCCCTTCCAACTCTGTTATTATGTTATTCAATGGCAAATGCTAGTTGAGCACTCAGCAAAAAGAAAGCCAGAATGGAAATTGAACTATCTTACCCAATCTGTTGTTTTCTCAAAATGTTTGACTGGCACTCCAGTAGATTGTTAGGTAAGGAATTAAAGTTCATCACCTATGGATAGCATCTGCTGTTTTAAACTTAGGGCCGAACATATGGATAAAAGATTTAGAAGATGGAAAACAGATGGGAGGAAACATTTTCATATCAGCTTTCTCCCTTGAGATTAACAGCTAATGTCATCTTGGAGCATGTTTTCTCTCAAATGGCATTGACATGCTATGATTTAGCTGTGCTGTTTAATTTTGTACTGCGTTGAGATTGATTCTTCTCCTTCTCATATTTGTTTCCCATTGTGATCTGGTTTTGATGAGAAGGTGGATGAAATTGTAATTTTCTTCCATTCAGTTCTTGCACGAACCCCTTGATTTTCTTGTCAAGGATTTTCAGAAGTGGTTTGCCATTACCTCTTTCCTAGGGTTGAGGGAAATGGACTGGCCCAACATCACCGGTCGACTTCATGCCTAAGGCAGACCTAGATTAACAGTCTCCCAATTTCTGGCTTGAATCACTATATCAAACTAGCTCTTGGATTGAAGAGTGGGAAATTGTAAATCAGACTTTGCCCTCAAATTGACTTTAAACACTAGATCAGTGGTGGCTGTTAGGGATAACATTGTTTACCCTAACTGGTTTGGGTAAAAAATAATAAATAAGTTATCATGGTTTGTTGGTTAAAGTGTGTGTAACTTTAACTACAAGAATGTAATTAAGGGTGTGGTTGTAAAAGCACCATAAAAGAAGCAAGTCAATTGCAGCTCTCTCTCTCTGGCTTAATGATCCCTAATTACTGGATGGATTGATGACTGCGTTTTTCCTTACTGGAACGGAGGAGAGAAAGGAGTGTTGATTTCTCAATGGAGAGAAGAGATAATACGGACTGATTTATTGTAAGTGAACTGACATTGGCTATTCAACACGGATTTTGCAAATTGAGTATCCCCGACTGGACTGACTGAAATGATACATGACTAATGGACTGTTTATTTTGACTATGCTATAATTCCTAATGGAATAAACTATATTTTTGATAGCACAAGCGTATCTGTTTTTTACTGCGTGTTAACTAAAAATACAAACTTATCTCACACATTTACCTGTCTGCCTATCTGACTACGCTACACATTCTGTTTAGTTTGTTTTCCTTAACACTCGTTGGGGAATTCAGGCTTAACAGTGGCTAACCTTTTTGGGCTCGGTGCCAGCATCCAGAAGGCAATGTGTGCGCCCCCTGCCCCCTGTGCATGCGCACGCAATCCGCCCCGCCATAAGATGACCAACTTTTTTACAGTGAAAAGGAGGACACAAATAAATTGAAGAAAAAAACCCAAAGCCACTTGCGCACGGCGCACTCTTGTGTTCGGGACACTCTCTCAAAACAATTCTCCTGTGTGGAGTGCATGCGTCTCATAATCGCGTCTCTCCACACTGTACCGAGCCTTGACGAGTCATCATGTCAAATACAAATACGTCACATCACACATAACGGATCAGATCGGCATCAATCAAATACGGAGTTTTACAGATTAGTCTTCAAATATCAAAAAGGAGGACGTATAGAAGGACACTTTTCAAGAGAGGACAGAACTTACAAAAGAAGGACTGCCCTCCCTAAAGGAGGATGGTTGGTCACCTTACCCCGCCGTCCCCTTACCTGCACTGCGCCTCACAGCTGATTTTTGGCCTCCCAGAGGCTTGAAAAAACCCTCTTCAGGCCGAATAATAAGCCCATTTTGTCACTTCCAGTATTACAGGAAGTGATGAAATGGGTCTATTATTCGGCCTACAAAGCCCGCAGAGGCTTTTTTCAAGTCTTTGGGAGGCCGAAAAAGGCCTTAAACCAGCCAAAAATCAGCTGTGAGGCACACGCATGCAGTGAGGTAAGTTTGCCTGCAGCTTGCCTGCTGACACAAATGGGTCTGCGTGGCAGGCGTGCCATAAGTTCACCATCATGGCACTAGATCATGGGTATCAAACTCAGTTTCATTGAGGGCCTCATCAGGGTTATGTTTGACCTCAGGGGGCTGGGTTGGGCCTGGCCAGCTTGATGTCATTTGTGTCGAGGGCGCCTGTGGTGGCCAGAGTGCTCTGCTAGTGAAAACAGGCTCACAAGCTCTGTTTTCGGATGTGACAGCTTCCCACAACCCTCTGCCAGCAAAAACAGAGCTCGGGAGGGCCACACACAGCCCTCTTGAGCTCCGTTTTCACTGGCAGAGGCACCGTGGCCTTGAGTTTTACACCTCTGCACTAGATGATGAAATTAGAAATAGAAAAATACTATTTCATCTCATTGAAAGTAGTAGTATAGGGAATGATGCCCAACACTTCACTTCCAAGGAGAGCACCAGGCTCAGCCTGAGGGGAAGGGTCAAATGCATCATCAGTTTGGAGTCCCTTTGTGCCCACAAAAATTCTAACTCTCACCCACCTTGAATTCCTTTGATGTTTATTTACCACCAATTTGCTTTGACTGATGGGCTCAATTGTGGTCAAGGACTACCTGTACATATTCCTTAACAGAAATTTGAGAAAGCATGTCGTGAAAGGATCAACAGTATCCCCGCTCCCCTCTGCTCAAAACCAGCTTGTTTTGATTTTTCTTGAAAAAAAAAAAGATGGAGGTGGGGAGGTAGTCATGTATAATTTGTCCCTGAGCATTAAGTCCCCTGTTTCTTTCCATTCTGTTCAGATTACAAGACAGGAAGATGGGATAGGCCCGTGATGGCGAGCCTATGGCCTGTGTGCTGGAAGTGGCATGCAGAGTCATTTCTGCTGGCATGCAAGCCGTTGTCCGGAACTAATACACTGTGCACGCGTGTGAGTCCTCCTCACCAGCCAGCTGATTATTGGTATCTGCCGTGCATATGAGGGGGTAGACGTGCGCGTGGGAGATGAATGCACATGCGCAGAGGGGCGGTGCACGTAGGGGGGGGGGTCACGTGCACATGCACAGAGGCATGTGGCGTGGGGGGGGGGGGTCGTGCACGCATTGCATTATGGGTGCAGGCGACAAAAAGATTAGCCAACACTGGGATAGGCAGTGTGAACCACCATCCACAGCCTCAAAAGTCAGTGAGACCTTATCCTAATTTTATCAGATGCCTTCCTCCCAAACTCTTTGTTTGAACTGCTTTTCGAGAGAAGAACCAACAGGGAAGACTTCAAGGCTTCCTAAAATTGAAAGCTTCTCCCTGGGGTAATTGAAATGTGTGTGTGTGTGTGTGTTTTAATCAAAGGACTGATAAAATTGGATTCCAGGAACAACACAGAAGAAACAGATAAAGCCGAGTGGGAATTTGGTGAAACAGAGCTAGAGGTATAGGCCTATTGAAGACAGTCAAGCTAATTAGAATTGGTAACTCAGGCATTCCATTCCATGCTGTGCAAATGACCATACAAGTTTCAAATTTGCCTGCTATAGTTTCTCTCTCTCTCTCTCTCTCTCTCTCTCTCTCTCTCTCTCTCTGTGTGTGTGTGTGTGTGTGTGTGTGTGTGTTTCAGAAGTAAAAATAACAATGTGACTGATGGATTTTATGTCCTTGAATGGCCAATACCCAACAGAAGTCTAGAAAATGGCAAATTTCTTTTAAACAAAAGAATTCTTTTGAATTCTACATGTCTCTGCCTTCACTGCTATTTAAAACCTCTCTTCTAAAAAATTCACACAGAGCTTTCTGAGTTGATATGTTCAAAAGGATTGGTGTGTGTGTGTGTGTGTGTGTGTAGGGAAGGAGAGAATGCAGCAACAAAACTAAACAGTTTTACATTTTTGGGGGATAGATCCACTGTTAGAGGGATGAGGTGGTTTAAATTCAGGTAGATGTATGAGCAGAAATTTCAGCTTAGATCAAAGATGAATAACCGTAGCTTTTTTTTACAAGGCAAAAGAATGCGCAAGAAATATTAAAGCAGTGAGTCCTTGTCTTAGAACGGTTCATTTAGTAACCATTCAATGTTACACCACCACTGAACAAGTGACTTATGACCGTTTTTCACACTTACAACTGTTGACGTATCTCCATGGTCACATGATCAAAATTCAGATTACTTGACAACTGGCAGACCCACTAGAGCGGTGAGGCAGGAAATATTGCGAGCATTTCATCCACTTCTCGGGTGGGGAAGCCGCCACCGTAACTTCCACGGTTCCCGCCGCTGCTGCCGCTGTTATTGGAGACGGCGCTGGCGAGAGAGGCACAGCTGCAGCTCGGCCTGGGCGCTTGGAATGTAGGAACAGGACTTTTGCAAACTTGCAGAGCCCGAGTCTGGAGCACCAAGGGTAGCAGCAGCAGAGATGCTCGCTCAGCTTTTCTCACGCCCACCCAGCCGCTCAGGATTAAACCCAAATGCAGTGCGCGGTGCTCCCAGGTACCTCAAAATGTTGTTTTTTTCTGTTGTTATGGGGATGGGGGAAAAGCGGGAGCGACTCAGACGCTGTTGTTGGAGAGAGAGAGGCGCCAGCACTGGTGGGAACTGTGGAAGCTACGGAGGCCTGAGAAGTGGCTGAAACACTGCCGGACATCCACGCCGCCGCCGCCCGCCTGCTGACCCAGGTAAGGGAGGGGTAAGGGAGCCCTCCGTGCTCCACCATGGTATTAGGAGTGGCTGATGGTGAGGCGTAGCTGCCCGTGGGGCACTCCTAATGGCAAGTCCTCCCTGCCTCCCCCCCCCCCCCCAATTTCGCATGTTTTAAACTGGGCCTAAATTTTGGGGTAATTTCATTTTATGCCTAGAAAACATGCTGGGTCTTCCTATTGGGGGGCGTCTATTGTTGGAGAAACATTGCAGCCAAGATGGCCATCAGGAATTCTAACTGAAGACCTTAAGAAGGAACCAGTTGGAACAGGGAAAGGCTAATATTGTCAACAGACTTTAGTATGATCAATATTGTCAGTCTGATTTCCTTTGTATTGTTCCCACTTTAGTTGACCCCCATAAAAATAACCGGGGTTTTTTTGGCCAGCTGCAATGAGCGACCCCAGTATCAGCATATGAATACACTTTGCTTTTTAAACATTGCTGAGTGCATATTTCCAGCACTAACAATTTTAATCAGGCAAATTCACATGCAGATTACAGCAGGCCAAGCCAACTCTTGTTATCATTATTGACCAGAACGGTGAATAATATTCCAAATATAGCCTTGCTGATATTTCTTGTGGCTGTGTATATCAACAACTCAGTTGGAATTGAGCAGAATCTTAGCCAATTCAAAGTCTGCAGGGTTGTATATATTTCATGACTGACTGGTCTTTTATTCTGACTGTGTCCTGATGCTATTTGTGACCCTTTATGACCTAACTACTGTAGTTTGTGAAGAAGTCATGTGCTGTTGTTTCATTTTCAAAAACCCTTCATTAGGCAGGGCTACTTAAACCCAGAAAACAGGTAGGTAAAATGAGGGTCAACGACTAAAGTTAAGCTATTTGTTTTTATGAACTCCTGCCCTTGCCCCACTATTTAAATGTTAAGATATTACATCTCTTTTCTGGCTCTCCCCCAAAGCAGGGGTGGGAGTCTACAGGTTCGCAACTATTCTCTAGAACCGGTTGTTAACTTTCCAAGCAGTTTGGAGAACTGGTTGTTAGAAGAAATTACTGGACTAATCCTGTAAGGAAGGCAGGAAGGAAACATTCTGGTGTTGCTTACAGAAACTGCCTCTCCGCTAACCCTTATTACATTTTTGGCAGGACTAGACTTCCTGTCTCAGGAACTTTCCTGGACGTTTTTTTTCCTCCTTTGCTGGTACTTTGCTTGTGTCAAATGACCATTCAAAGTTACAATGGCACTGAAAAAAGTGACTTATGACCGCTTTTCACGCTTACAACTGTTGCAGCATCCCCACAGTCATGAGAGGCCAGGTGAGGAGATGCGTGCTTCAATGTGAGTGATGTTGAGTTGGCCACACCCAGCCAGTCACATGACCACCAAGCCATGCCCATCAACTAAGCCACGCCCACAGAAATGCCGACAGAAAAATTTGAATCCCACCCCTGCTCCAAAGAATTGATAATTTTCATTGAATTAAACCATTTGAATGTTGACGGCTATCAAGATAAGAATTGAATAGATTGTATTAGAAGGGGGAGGGGGAAGTACAGGTAAACCACAATTGAGCCAACATTTCCATTGCTAAGCAAGACAGCTGTTGAGTGACAGCTTGTGCTTCATTTTATTTTACTTCTTTTGGCCACAGTTGTTAAGCGAATCACTGCAGTTGTTAAATGAATCAGATAACAGGTAACAGATAATCAGAGTTGGAAGGGACCTTACAGGTCATCTAGTCCAACCCCCTGCCCAAGCAGGAGACCCTACACCATTTCTGACAGATGGCAGTCCAATCTCTTCTTGAAGGTCTCAAGTGATGGCGCTCCCACAACTTCCGAGGGCAAGCTGTTCCATGGGTTGATTGTTCTCACTGTCAGAAAGTTTCTCCATGTTTCCAGGTTAACTCTCTCCTTGTTCAGTTTCCATCCATTATTCCTTGTCTGGCTTACAGGTGCTTTAGAAAATAGCTTGACCCCTTATTGGAAGACCGCTATCGTGTCCCCCCTGGTCCTTCTCTTTACTAGACTAGCCAAGCCCACTTCCTGCAACCATCCTTCATATGTTTTAGTCTCCAGTCCCCTAATCATCCTGGTTGCTCTTCTCTGTACTTTTTCTAGAGTCTCAACATCTTTTTTATAGTGTGGTGACCAAAATACTATGCAGCATTCTAGGTGTGGTCTTACTAAGGCTTTATAGAGGTATATAGTACCTCACTTGATCTTGATTGTATCCACCTGTTAATGCAATTTAGGATTGCATTAGCTTTTTTGGCTGCTGCTACACACGGCTGGCTCATATTTAGCTGGTTGTCCACTCCAAGATCCCTCTCACAGTTACTGCTATTGAGCCTGGTTTCACCCAGTCTATATGTGTACTTTTGGTTTTCCTTGCCTAAGTGTAGGACTTTACTTTTCTCTACATTGAATTTCATTTTGTTAGATACGGCCCGGTGTCTAGTCTGTCAATATCCATCTGCATCTTGAGCCTATCTTCTTGGGTTTTAGCTATTCCTGCCAGCTTAGTATCATCTGCAAATTTGGTAAGTTCCCCTCATGAGGTTGTTAAGCGAAATTGGCTTCCCCCATTGACTATGCTTGTTGGGTGCTGGCTGGGAAGGTTACAAATGGGGATCTCATTATCCCAGAACAGTGCAATTGTCATAAATACACACTAATTGCCAGGTGTACAAATTTTGATCATGTGACCACTGCAATGGTTGTATGAAAAACAGCGTAACTCATTATTTATTATTATTAAATAGTAACTGTGAGAAGGACCTTGGAAGTCCTAGTTTATGATCACTTGAATATGAGCCAGCAGTGTGCAGCCGCCGCCAAAAAAAGCTAATACAATCCTGGGTTGTATAAACAGAGGCATAGAGTCAAGATCAGATGAAGTATTAGTACTGCTTTATAAAACCTTTGTAAAGACTATACCTGGAATACTCCAACCAGTTTTGGTCACCATGCTACAAAAAGATGTTGAGACTTTTTGGAGGGCGAGCTGGCATCACGACAATACGGCATGCGATCTTGGAGGTCTGAGATCGCTGCCCGATATCTTTGCTCCTGGACGGTCCAAATGGATCTAAACCCTTCCAAAGAGATGGTGAATGTAAAGAGCGCATCCTGTCTATCCCATGGATACCGCAAAGTCCCTGGTAGATCCAGGAGAAGCTCTTCTTACCAGCGGCAAAGAAGCAGCCATTAAAGGGGCTGCCACAAAGAAGAGGGGGTGGTCTAATTATTCTCCAAAGCACCAGAGGTAGGACATGAAATTCCTAACAGTGAGGACAATTAACAAGTAGAACAGCTTGCCTTCAGAAATTGTGGATGCTCCATCACTGGAGATTTTAAAGAAGAGTCTAGATCAGTGATGGCGAACCTTTTTGTTGTGGTGTGCCGAAAGTGTGCGTGTGTCAGCACCCACAATGCAATGCGCCCCACCCCGCTGTGCATGTGTGCACAGCTCCCCCGCCCTGCCCCCTTACCTGCACTCCATATGTGTGCACCTCCCAGCTGATTTTCGGCCTGTTTGAGGCCGTTTTTGCCCTCCTGAGACTTGAGGGAAGCCTCTGTAGCCTTAGGAGGCTGAAAACAGGCCCATTTCGGCATTTCCGGTATTTCTGAAAGGCCCGTTTTTCAGCCTCCCAAGGCTGCAGAAGCTTCCCTCGAACCTCCGGAAGGGCGAAAACTGCCTCAAACGGGCCAAAAATCAACTGGGAGGCGTGCACATGCTCAGTGCAGCTACGTTTGGCTGGGCTCGCGTGCCTGCACAAATGGCTCTGCGTGCCACACATGCCATAAGTTCGCCATCACGGGTATGGACAGTTACCTATCTGAAATGGTATAGATTCTCCTGCTTGAGCAGGGGGCTGGACTAGAAGACCTCCAATGTCCCTTACAACTCATTCTATTCTATTCTATTCTATTCTATTCTATTCTATTCTATTCTATTCTATTCTATTCTATTCTATTCTATTCTACTCTACTCTACTCTACTCTACTCTACTCTACTCCATTCTATACTCCATTCTATACTCTACTCCATTCTATTTTCAGTGTTGTAACTTCAAACGGTCACTAAATGAATGGTTGGTTATAAGTCGAGGGCTACCAATACTCAGAATGTGAGTATAGTACACCACAGCTAGTCTTCAATTTAGAATTGTAATTCCTCCCAGTTTTGGTCAAAAGCCATGATGGTTGTAAAGCACATCACCATGTGACAATCTATTTTGTGGCAGTTGCTAAGCAAACACTGTGGTCATTAAACAAATCATTGTTTGTTATGAGGAGGCTTTGCTGGAAATTGGAAGGAAATGCCCTTTTTCGGCAAAAAACCTTGTAAAATTGTGGTCCTGTGATGGTGGAGCACTGCAAATGGCCCTTAATGCAATTGTGAGGTTTGTGTGTTTCGGACATCAGAACTTTGAATCTGGGTCATATAAGTTTCATATTTGGGATCCGTTGCAGCATTTGCCAAGCAACCGAGTTGTAAGTCGAGGATTATATATGGCAGTGTTTCTCAAGCTAGGCAACTTTTAGATGTTTGGACCCAGTGTGGTTGGTCAGGGAATTCTGGGAGTTGACATTCAAGTCATCTGAAAGTGGCCAAGGACGAGAAACACTGGTATATGGACACTACTGTTACAAGGTCACAATTTCCCATAAGTGATTAGGCAAATGTTACAGGTGTTATGTCTACCTTATATGCAGCTCTATCATTCCCCTCTATTGTAGTTGTTTCCTGTATCACATTGCCTCTCTTGGATTCATCTCTATTGTTCCTGTGATGCATTTCCTCACCCTGTTGTATTACTCACTCTCTAGTAAAATGGTTTCTGCACAGTGATGGCTTGTAGTGTGCTTACTTACTTTACATGAAACAGCAACTCCACAGAACACCGTTTTGAGGCATCTGCTGGTAGCAGAGATAAGAAAAGGAGTCATGCCCTGCCACTGTCCTCAGAAGGAAACCCAGAGGCATCAGCCTTTCCATCCTTCATTAAAAACATAAGCAATGCTTGGGTGGATCAGACCCCTGGTCCATTCCGACCAGCACTCTATTCTTCCAACTCAGTGATCCACCAACTTTCACGGATATCTATGGAGATTCTCAAGCTTCCAGATCAGGGTTACCCAAAGGTGCTTTTTTCCCAAACCTTTGGGACAACTCTCACAGACCAACACACCTAGGAAACCCAGTAGTTTCCCAGCAGATGGCTACCAGAGGCAGACCCATTGCTGTTAAATTAAGAACCATGGATCTCCATGACTTCCAAAATGAATCCAACCTTTCTCTGAAGCCAACCAAGATATCTGCCACATTTCGTGCTAACAAATCCCAAAGTTTGATTATGTGTTGCATTAAAAAAATCCTTTTCATATGTCCTATTATTCCAGGGTTCAGTTTCATTAGGTGACCCTGATTTGGGGAAAACAGGTTTACCTTGTCCATTTTATCCATACAATGCACTTTTTTTGTATCTTAATCACCTCCTGCCTATTAGTCACCTCCTTAATCAGTTTTGTTCCATAGAGTATCAACCTTGTAAACTCTCAAATTTCCTCTTTCTGCTATGTACTCAAAATGGAGTGATTAAGCTATACATGTATGGGTGTAGGTATATATATATGGATGTACATAGCACGTGTATATGTGTGTTATTTATGTGTATATACTTTTGAGAGCAGGCAACAGAATTTCATTTTTAATGTGTGTGTGGTGCCCACAATAAAAAATGACAATAAAGGTTATCTTTTTTTAAAAAAAAACCAAGAGCCACAATCTTCATATGGATGGTACTTCAACCTTGGATCATCTTAGCTGTCCTCCTCGGGACCTTTTCTAGCTCTTTATGTCTTCTGCTCCTGTCAATGACCAAAATAGCACACGATAGTCCTCAATTTACAATCACAACTGAGTCCAAGATTTATGTCACAAAGCGAGACATGTTAGGTGAGTTTTGTCCCATTTTGCATCCTTTTCTTGCCACTGTTGTTAAATGAATCACTGCAGCTGAGCTAAATTAGTAGCAAGGTGATTAAGTGACTCTGGCTTTCCCACTACTGCTTGTCAGATTGTGAAAGGTAAATCACATGACTCTGGGATACTGCAACCATCATAAATATGAACCAGTTGCCAAGATCACATAACCATGAGGAAGCTGCAACAGTCGTAAGTGTGATAAACGGTCATAAGTCACTTTTCTCACTGCTGTTCTAACTTTGAACAGTCAGTTTTCAAACTGTTGTAAACTGAGGACTATCTCTAGTCCTCATGCAGTGGCACCATTGGTTTGTATAGGATTAACAGCTGCCAGGCAGCCACCCATTCAATCATTGTACACATGTTGTACTCTGACAATAAAAGTAATAATAATTGTTGGTCCCCCATATGGCTTGTACCAAGAAAGCAGTGTTTGTCAACTTTTGACTGTTTTTAAAAGGTGGACTTTTAAGTCCCAGAATTTCCCAGCAAGGAAGCTGAGTGGGGAACTCTGGGATTTGAAACCCACGCTTCTTAAACCAGCCAAATTTGAGAAACACTGCCAGCTTTTCTCGGATTCGACCTTCCCTCTGAGCCCACCGAAGTGGGCCCGCCGTTACTGGAGGCCTCCCCGTCATCACAGGTGGCTACACTACAACTCCCACGCCTCCTGCTCCGGGTGCATAACGGCTACGAGCCGCGAGGAATGCTGGGAGTTGAAGTCCCCAACGCCGGGGCGGCCAGAGGCAGAGGCGGAGGAAAGTTGGTGGGGAGGGGAGAGAAAACACTAAGCCACGGGAAGAAGGCGCGCAAGCCCCGCCCCCTGAGGGGTGGAGTGGGGGCGAAGAAGCCAGAACTCGCCTTCGGGGCTTGCGCGAGGCGCCCGAGGAGGGGACGCAGAACCGCCGAGGAGATCCTTCCGCCGCTGTGAGTCGCCCGAAGCGACTGAGGGCGGCGCCGCCCCCGCCTGTCGCGTTTCCCTGCCGCTCCGCCTCCCACGGCCTTGGGCCTGCGCCGGGTGTGCGGAGGGTGGGGGGGGGAGAGACCTGGGGGGGGGGGGGGAAACCCGCGTCCCCTCCTTGTTCTTCCTGCCTCCTCTATAACCCACTCAGGTGGCGATAGTTTCTAGAAGCCCGTCCCGGCGTCCTTTGCGGCCCCAACATGGAGGAGCTGACGGTGGAAGTGCGAGGCTCCAACGGGGCCTTCTATAAGGTACGCCGCGCCCCGCTCCTCTTCGCCCTGTCCCTCCCCTCGGGGCGACCGGCTGAAGCGGGAACGGCCGGGAGCTGCGACTTCAAGGGCGGGGTGTGTGTGTGGGGTGGTTCGGCCGCCATCGCCCCTCGGCCGACCACTGTTGTGTGTGTGTGTGTGTGTGTGGGTCTTTCCGCCTCGGGCCGGAGAAGGGAAGGCTGAGGGGGCCTATAGGAGTCGCTGGGGGGGGGGGGCGCTGAGGACAGTCTGGCGGGCAGGGGGGGAGGCGTCGGGGGGCGGTTAGTGGTGGGCGTTTGTGGTAGCTGCGGCGAGTTTTCGTCTTCAGAAGTGGGAGCCGGGGAAAGGGATGCCCATGTGAGGGCTGGGGCGGCTTTTCATCTCTTCTCCCAGCCCCTGGAGGGTGGTTTTCTCGGGATATTTCGAGCCCCTCCATCCATACCGATAATAATAACCCAATCCATAGCCCTAAGCCCAGGAGCTTTGGTCTCCTTTGGGGTATTTTTTTAGTGCAGAGAATTGGGGGTGGGGGCATGATTTCCGGGACCCCAGAATGAGAGTGGGGTTAAGGGATAACGCTCTGCTCTTAATCTTCCCCTCTTTTCTGGCCCCTTTTCCATCCCCCTCTTTTCTGACTCTTTTACTCACCCCCTCTTTTCTGGCCCCCTTAATCCTCTTCTAGTCCTTTACTCATCTGACCCCTTTACTCACCTCCCTCATTTCTGACCCCTTTACTCATCCACTCTTTTCTGGGCTCTTTATTCATCTCCTCTTTTCTGGCCCCTTTACTCATCTTTGATATACACCCCAGGAGATGTGAAGTCATAACAATTAAAATGTAAGAAAGAGCCCTTGCTGGCCTGTGAAGTTCTGATCCTCCCAAATTCAGGAAACTTTCAGGTCACAACTGACCTGGCATAATGGCACGGCTCATTTCGTCTTGGGGGCTCTCAGGAGTTTATTTATGTCATCTGAAAGCCCTTTTTCCCCTGCTACCCTCTCTGGAATGCCAGGATGTTGCAGGATCAATACAGGATACTCTCTCAGCTGTTCCTGTCAGTCTGTCTTCCTGAGCCAAGCCTTGGATTCTTGAGAATCCTAACCCTTTTTATGGTGTGTGAGGCCTGTGCGGTCCTTTGGAGAGAAGTGCTGCTAGCGGTCAGCGGTGTGAATATTAGTTTATCACTGCATTGTGTAAATTAATTGCATGTAATAGCATGCATATACTGCTTGTTCTATCCTGCTGTCAGATTCCATATTCTTTTTGTTTTTGTTTTAATTTCAAGTTGAATGAGTAGTGGTAAGTATAATAGATCTCATGGAAATTTGAAGGATTCTTAAAAAACAGATGTTCCAAGCACTGTCCTTAATAGTTTAGTAAGATTAATGGGAGGAATCCCTATAAAATGTTAGCTGTAACAACTACATGTAACAACTGCATGCCATACTTTTGAATTCCTATATAGCATATGAGCTGTGTTCTTCATTTGTTATGCTAAAGTGTCTTTTCCCCCTCAATATGACATTTTTATGTAGTCTCTAGGTTAAAAAATGTTAGAATTGAACCAAATGCTTTTTGAACTGTTTCTATAAAGCATTTTGGCCTTTCCTTGGTTCATAATGTTGCTTCATATAATAAACATTTCCTTTTAAAGACTAGTGTTTAACATGTATTCTATATTTAATTTTTTTAAAAATAGGATGGATGGGCATCTGGAGCCATTAGTTGAAGCCACAATGAAGGATATACTTATATGTATATGTAAAAGAAGTTGGGATATATTCTGTATTGAAACATTTCTCATTTAGTTCACTCAAATTCATTTTCTCTGAATGATGAGAAAGTACCTCATCCCAAAAGTATCTGCAATCCACTAGTATTGATGTTCTATCAGAAGTTTATGTTTCATTATTGCTTTTGTGTACATAAATGAAGGGAAGTAGAATATTGGTGGGATTCAAATATTGTTACCACCGGTTTGGTGGGCGCGCTTTGCACAAGTGCAGAGGCGTTATAACTCACCTCCTGCAAGCTTGCACTCTCCCGGTTGCTTCAGCAGCTGCCGCGCGGCACTCTGCTGTGCTGCGCAAAGCAGCTCCATTTCAAATTCAGAGGATAAAGGTGAGTATGGGAGCCCAGGTGGACCCAACAGCAGAGTGGCAGAGAAAACCGGTTCTGTCTCCACTGTTCATCACCGCTACTGGCTCCGTAGAACCAAGCCGAACCGGTAGAATATCACTACTGAAGTGGAAGTGATGTTGTTGGGATGGAAGTTGTGATGGTATCCATTCTACATTAGTAGGTGTGTAGCTGGAGTGCTCTCCTTGTTTCCATTTTTTTACTAGAGGCACAAGCCCTCTCAACAACTGAAAGTCTACAGTCAGCTCATTTAGCAGCTCAGCTTTCTTGGATTGGGATAGCTCAATGCTTTGATAACACACAAATGGCTTATACATATGCATTTGACATTGAAGGCTGTTCAGAAGTTACAATTGTTGCAGATCATAACTACCTGCTTATTGAATTATATGCTAAATTGCATCATATAGCATGGACCTGAAAATGCTGCACTGGTCTTCCCTCAATTATAGGAACCCAGTATTAGGTGTTGGCATTGGTCTATGCAACTTTAAGTACTAGGAATTTAATATTATCTTCCCCAATACCATCTAATCTATACATTGACAATAGCTGGGAATACCCAGCAGGTTGGTTTGGTTCAGAGTTCAAGGGCTAACGTTACAGCCATGGTGGTGCAGTGATTAGAATGCAGTATTGCAGGTTAACTCGCTGCCCACTGCCAGGAGTTCGATTCTGACAGGCTCAAGGTTGACTTAGCCTTCCATCCTTCCAAAGTCAAAACAGAGACTCTAAACCGCTTAGAGCTGTAAAGCACTATGAAGCAGTATATAAGTCTAAGTGCTATTGTTATTAGAACATTCTCAATAGCAACATCTCAGTTACAAAATTCTACAGAGGAAAGGTAGCTTAAAAAGGAGCCTCTGTGGTGCAGTGGTTAGAGTGCAGTATTGCAAGCTACTTCTGCAGCCAGCTGCCTACAATTTGGCACTTCAAATCCCACCAGGCTCCAGGTTAACTCAACCTTCCATCCTTCTAAGGTGGGTAAAATGAGGACCCAAATTGTTGGGGGCAATATGCTGACTCTGTAAATCCCTTAGAGAGGGCTGTAAAGCACTGTAAAGCGGTATATAAGTCTAAGTGCTATTGCTAATATCTTTTAGATGTCAGCTGAAGATGTGTTTGTTTACCCAGGGATTCGTAAAATATTGATTTCTGGACCAAGCAGTTTTCATATTTCCTGTTTATATGATTTTCTTACAATTAACATTGTTTCTAATTTGTGAAAGTAGTTTTGAAGAATTGTTATTTGACATTACTATATTCCTTTTTAAAGTTGCTCGGGAACCTGTGGAAGTAAGAGTAGTATGGAAATAGTCATTTGGTAGTGGGATTTAAAATTAAGAAGTTATATTAAAATAATCATTGGCAGATTTATTTTCTCAAAATAATACTGTGTTACATGTTATTTAGATTGAGCTTGAATATTGAGCAGACAGCAACATCAAACTTGTGTTATCCGTTTATACCCTGTTCAGATGGTTAAGTGGATAGCTGTAGTTATTATGCCAAATACAAAATATAAATTCAAACAGAAAAACAGACAGTTAAAACTTTGACTAGAGATATGAGTCCACAGTAAAAGCAAAATAAAGACCAAATATGATGTATTGTACATTATAAGGGCAGACAAAGTCCACTTCTGCCTGGATAAGTGGACCTCTGAGAGGAGATACTTTTTCAATAGGGTCTGGTCTGCTTAGTATCAAATCTTTGATTGATTTTAGGCCACTGAAGTATCCCATTTTTCTGGTGTGCTCTTCATAGAATCTGATTATTTCTTTAATTAGAGTTCCATATCACCTTTGAGTGTTTGTAGGATTATCACATACATACTTCTTAATAGCTGTTATAATCACATGAAAAATAATATAGACTTAAGTCATTTTCATATTTTCTAAGAGATGAGTTAGACTACTGTTATAGAAATCTATATCTAGTTTCCCCTTCTTTACAAGAAGTAATCTGAAAGATGTTGAGAGCCTGTCTTTTGAAGAAAATAATATGCCAGAAACATTTTCAGTAAAGAATGTCTGAGGCACTCTGAAGATGCTGAATCACAACTTGTAGCACCCATCACCATTAGCCATAGTTGTTGGAATTACTGATTATTGCAAAGTAACATGCGAAAGATCTTAGTTTCCTTACCCCCAATATAGGTGACAGCTTTCAGTGGCTAAATTTGGAAACTAGGTTGAAAAAAAAAATCAACCAGGCTGAGTTTAACCAGGGTTTTAGAGACGGTCTCGACAGCTTTACTTCTATATTAATCAAGCCAAATTTCCTGCCTCTCTGGATAAATATTATTGATGCTGTTTTTCTCCCTACTCCACGAAGGGATTCTACTATACATTTCCTATTTATCACATTATGATCAGTCAGTGTGATTATTTATTGAACATAGCAATGTCATTAATTGAGAGTCATGACAATCAGAATACTTAATAATGCTTAGCTCTGCTAAACTATAATATTAGGAATACCATGGCTGAAATTAGTAAAAAAAAAAAGTTTTACGCTCAAATTGCTGTTTCATTGTTTACCACAATGTGTAGAAGGCAGTGAAGATGGTCTGTATCAAAACAGCTGAACTTTGTGGTGGGAAAGGAAGCATCAAAAAAGAGATACTTTTCATATTTTGTGTTCCAAAATCAACACTTATGTTTTGGACTTTCTCTTGAAAGGAGTTCTAGGGCAATGGTGGCTAACCTTTTTGGGCTCCTGTGCCAAAAATTGTGCGCACACTTGCGCTCACATGCCAGCACCCAGAAGGCAATGCGCTCGCCCGCATGCCCCCTACGCATGTGCGCACAATCCCCACCTACCGCCGCCCCCTTACCTGCACTGCGCCTCACAGCTGATTTTCGGCCTCCCAGATGCTTGAAGGCGCCTGCAGGCCTTGCAGGCAGAAAACTAGCCCCGTTTTGTCACTTCCGGTTATTTTTGGAAAAACAGGAAGTGACAAAATGGGGCTAGTTTTTGGCCTGCAAAGCCTGCAGACGCCTTCCTCAAGCCTTTGGGAGGCCGAAAAAGGCCTCAAACTGGCCGAAAATCAGCTGTGAGGCACGCGCATGCGCAGTGAGGTAAGTTTGCCTGCAGCTTGTGTGCCGGCACAAATGGCTCTGCGTGCCACAGGTTTGCCATCGCGATTCTAGGGGAATCTCAAATGATGGATAGTTAAAAATGCCCCTCTAAAATAGTGAACGATTAATAGTGAAACTATCCAGCATATGCCTTTTTATTGATTTTAACAAACTGCAAAAAAATGTTTCCTAGAAGGAGGTGTCACGACTTAGATTAGCCATTTGGAAAGACTTTTCATCTTAAAAGGTTTCTGAGGCATTGAAGGGGGCCTCTGAATATTATTTCAGTAAGTGGTTAGTTTCTTAAACGAAGAGAGGGCGTTTGCTATCTGATCGTAAACCATTTAGGATTTTCCAACTTTCATACAAAGCCATTAGGGCTGTGATAGAAATTCTAGCAATAATAGCTCCCTCAGCCCAATAATGATAAATTAATAATATTGGGGATTATTATTTTTAAATGCATTGGACTTGCATGCAGTTTTCAGTCAAGGGAATTTGTTGTACTTACTTGAAAGTAATATTAGGGTTTCTTCCCCCCTCCCCCCCTAAAATTGGAGGGATTGTCCGAAATTCGTTGAGCAAATAATAATTGAAGCAGATCAGCAGAAGCAGACAGTTTTCAATAGATTAGTTTTAGAATCACATAAATATTTTAGGAGAACTTTTATACTTGCTGAGAACTTTAGCACTTACATGGGAATCTCTGGAAGTATAGACTAGGCAAAAAAATAAGAAAAGCATATTGGATGAAGACAGTGGCAATCTATACCTGTTCTGTAGCCATAAAAAAAATCTCATGAAGTCTGTTTCAGGCATGGAAATAAAGTTACATGTATCCTATAATTACAGAATATACCACCGGACTGGCTTTCCTGTTGAGATTTGATTTGCTGTGAGCATTCTTTGAAGGGGAGGAATGCTGAATAATTCCATTCCACAGGAGGCCAGCAAGATAGGGGTGGTGGGTGGAGAGCCAACAGTTTGCTGCCTCTGGTTGCCCCTGCCTTTAGAAACATCTTGTGTCCTGACATGGGGAATTTCCCTAATTCCTTGGTTTTCAAAAAGATTTTGAAAACTTTATCTGGCAGAGTGGTGGACAGTAATGGTGCTGGAATTGTCTTAACTATGTTAGTTTGATAAATACTGTTTGATCAGGTTGTGTTATTCTGATTATAAACTGCCTCGAGTCTTTTGTAGGAGTGGGTGATCACATAACATGCTTGTTTGGGGATCACTTTTATTTACATACCAAGTAGAATTATGTTGCAGCTGTTCCGCATTATTATATACTAATTAGTATTCTTATAAATTTCAAACCTAGCTGAGAAATGTGTGTAATATTTTGTTCTTTTAAACAAACATACACCGTCATATAGCTTCATATAGTTTTCCTCATATGAAGGCTAAAATTTCATGAATGAATTCATTGAGACAAATCCTTTGTTCTACATTGCTCACTCTACAAGACTGAATTATTCTCTAAGAAGTTTTGGATGTGTTAGTCTTTTCTGTGGGCAGAGTTTCCAAAGTAGTTCACGCTACAACTTCAGATAAATATGCAGAAATCTAAGAAATATCCAGTACTTGCAATTTTTTTAAAACCTCAGCTGGAACCTCTGTGAGGCATTATCTTTGTTTAGGTCAGAGTCAGTGTTGTCCCGAGAACAAAATAGGCCTGGCAGAAAAAAAAGACATGTATCCATTTTGTCTAGTGGGAATATTTTTTTAAATTTTAACAGTTTTTTTGAACAAAAGTGACAGTTTTTTTGAACAAAAGTGACAAAATTTGCTTGAAATCATTAGTTTGACCATAAGCAACCTGCCTCTACTTTTGCTTTCTTCTGCTTCCCATGAGTCATGTCTTTTTTATTTTGAGCTCTCATTGGCTCTCTCACATTCACTTGTCACTGTCACATTGCATAGCTGTGAGGTTATTTTAGGCTATCTGATTTTGATAGTAGAGCTGTGAAGACATTCGCTACTGAGAATTTAAATAGTCTATCTTCTGTTGCTTTTAAAATCTTTTTTGTAGTAATTATAGTAATATTATTAAAGATTATAGTTAAGAAGAAAAAAACTAATAGAAACAAAAAAATAAGTTGCAGAAAAATATAAAGGAAAAAATAAGCATATAGTAAAAAAGCAAAAGAAATACATACATTTCTTCCCCCTTAATCACGTATAAACAATTTTAGTAACTTCTCTTAAAACAAATACATTATCTTCTTTCAATATCTCAACTCATATCCTCAAAATTTTCTTATTCATGTCTAGTTAACAAAAGTCCACTAAAGGTTAACAGAGATAACAATTGATTTATTTTAACCTTGATCAGATAACCAAATTTACTGGTATATTTACTTCCTGTATTTTTAACAATCTTGATTTTTAGTGCTTTCAAATAATTTCCTAAAATTTTATTTCTTATTTTTTATTTATCCCTTCCCACAAAATTCTTCAGAACTTTAACAAATCTCTTTTGTAAATTCAATATAGGAAGATGTCCAAATTGCTCTTTTGATTTATTTTATATTTCTTTTAATTATTAAGATAGCCTGTTTTCATTTGTATATCCAATATAGCATCTTTCTCCATATAATTCTTGTTGCCTGTTCTTTATGAATACACATTCAAATCAGTTTTGAGTCTTGTATGGTAAAACTTGTTCTTTTCATAACATATTTTTAAACACAGTTTGTTTATAAAAGAAAAGACACCCTTAAAATTCTGGATCCATTGTTCACAAATATCTCTCAAAACATCCAGTTCTATTTACTACAACCTGTAAGTCAAATTTAAGTGTCCTCCTTTAGTTCCCTGGTTCCCTCTAGTCTTAACCTTTAGAATCTTATCCTATCATACTTTTTTAAAAAGACAATTCAAAACAAAAGCATTTTTCCATGGAATGACTTCTTAAAATTTATTTCAAAAGTATATGCTAATGACTTTTCTCAACAACTTCATGTAGATGAAGAATAGGGGAGCAAACTAAGCTCTATGGCATCTCTTTTTGGAGTCTCCGTAGGCTTGACATCTCCCCTTCTGCAAATGATGGACTGAAATCATTCTCTCAGGAAGAAGCAGAAAAAGGACATACAGGTAGTCTTCAACTTACGACCACAGTTGAGCACAGAATTTATTTTGCTAAGTGAACAATTTGTTAAGTGAATTTTGTCCCATTTTACGACTTTTCTTGACACATTTGTTAAGTGAATCACTGCAGTTGTTAAATTAGTAGCACAGTTGTCAAGTGAATCTGGTTTCCCCATTGACTTTGCTTGCGAGAAGGTCGGAAAAGGTGATCACATGACCCAGGAACACTGCGACCATTATAAACCTGAATCAGTGGTCAAGCATCCAAATGTAAATCATATTACCATGGGGATGCTGATTCATAAATGTGAAATATAATCATAACTCACTTTTTTCAATGCCATTATAACTTTGAATGGTCACTAAGTGAACTGTTCTAAGTCGAGGACTCCCTGTATTCTTAACACATAATTTAACTTGTTTAGAGAGAAAACAAGATCTCATTAAAAGCTGCAGTAATAGATGATCAGTTTATTTTTTACTAAACCATCACGAAAGGTGTACAAACGAATGGGTTGTTGGCATATTGTATTTAGTATATGATTCCTGGCTGATAGTGAGTTCCAAGGGCTTAAGCCTTCTATCTTAGTTGAAGAATTGTATAATTGGTAGTTCACTTTTTTAGCCAAGCCAGGATTTTGTCATCGCTTCCCTGAGTTGCAGTCCTCGTAAGAAGTCTATTCACAACTGAGCCTAAAACTACCAAGGTAGTCCCTTTGGTCTACAGGTGGTCCTTGACTCATGACTACAATTGAGCCCCAAATTTCTGTTGCTAAGTAAGGCTCTTGTTAAGTGAGTTGTGCCTGATTTTATGACCTTTTTGCCCCAGTTGTTAAATGAATCATTGCAGTTGTTAAATGAAACATTAAGCTACTCTGGGTTTATCAGAAGCCGGCTAAGGAGGTAACAAATGGGGATCACATGACTCTGGGACAGTGCAGAGGTCATAAATATTGTACATGTATCTGAATTTTGATCACGTGATCTTGGGAATGCTATAGTGATCATAAGTGTGGAAAATGGTCATAGGTGCTTTTCATAGGTGTTGTAACTTTGAATAGTCACTAAACAAATGGCTGTAAGTCAAGGACTGCCTATATTGCTCTTTCCAAAAAGATCTGAACTACTAATACTAAGGAGCATTTTGGACTTTAATACTTGAAAATACTTGAGGAATAAATGTTTGACCAGCATATCTAAGGCAGGGCTCCCTCAAGAGGAGGCCAAATTGGTCTGTAATGGCTGGTACAGTTTGTAGCTGTTGATACATTACATTACAGGGACTTTACAGCCCTCTCTAAATGGTTTACAGAATCAGCATATTGCCCCAAACAATTTGGGTCCTCATTTTGAATCTTTGGAAGGATGGAAGGCTGAGTTAACCTTGAGCCTGTTGAGATTTGAACTGCCAAATTGCAGTCAGCTGGCAGTTAGCAGAAGTAGCCTGCAGTACTGCACTCTAACCACTGCATCACGGTGGCTAATACTTACTATAGTGAAATTGTAACAAAGGCAATTGTTGAGACTTGTTTTCTGATGGGAGATTAGTTTGATTGGAGATATAGCAAATTGGATTTGACATAATATACACAAAGTGTACACTTTGTTACGGAGCTGTGGTCCTTCACTTTCCTGTAGTAATGGAGCTTTTACAGTGGTGTTTGGTTCCATATCTCAGTATTGTAATATCTCAGTAATGTCTCAGTATTGATTCCCATTCAATTGATACACTGCCACTGCAATTCTGAAACCCTATTAAAATTGTGTAGAAATTGGGCATTGGCATAATTACCTGAGAAAGCCCTTTCTATCTACACTGCAAGAGAGTCCAGGAATGGGATTTGACTTCTCCCTCTGATGTCATAGATGTCTGCCACTATATAAAAAGCCAGCCCCTAGCTGGTTCCCCAGCTTTTAGGCGAAGATTCTTGACAGATGTAACGTGTCTCTGGAATATAAATAGTGAAATTAATTCACCCCCCAAGACCAGATGCACAAGGGTGGGGCTGGACTCTCTTGCAGCATAGATAGAAAGGGCATTCTCAGGTAATTATACCAACACCCATTCTCATCCACGTTGCGCCGAGAGTCCAGGAATGGGACATACCAAAGCCTGCATGTGCATGGAAGGGCCCTCGTCTGGTCCACTCACTCCAGCTGTGGAACAACTTTTTGAAGTACCTTTCTTCCAGATATGGCATCAGCCCAGGCAAATGAGTCCAGGAGATAGTGTTGTATAAACGGTGAAGGAGACGCCCAGGAAGCTGCCCTGCAGATTTCCTCAAGGGACGCCTGGGTAGTTCAGGCAGCGGAAGTAGCAGCACTTCTAGTGGAGTGGGCTGTTAGTTTCTTGGGCACCGGCAGGGACAAAGTCTACTAGGCCTGGAGAACATGCTCTGATCCATCTACCAACAACTACTTTGTTTCCCAAAATATTAGGATGAAAGGTTACAAACATAGCCTCGGAATTCCCAAAAACTGCAGTACGTTTGATGTAGGTGTGGAGAGCTCACCTTACATTCAATGTATGCCACTTGTGCTCCAACTCATGGCGCAGTTTGGGGCAGAAATCTGGTAACACTGTGTCTTGTGCCCGATGAAACCAAGAATTCACTTTAGGAACAAATGTAGGATCTGGCCTTAGAACCACCCTGTTCTCATGGAAAATGCACAGATCCTGTCTAATTGAGAGAGCTGCAAATTCTGACACTCTCCTGGCTGAAGTAATGGCCACTAGAAAGGCCACTTTGATGGTTATAAATTGAAGCGATACAGAACTAAGAGGTTCAAACGGGGGGGGTGTCCCGTAAGGGTCAGTAAAACTCTAGGGAGATCCCAGGTGGGATACCTGTGAACTACAGGGGGACATAGACAAGAAGCCCCCTTCAAAAACCTGCAAACTAAGGGATGGTGAGATAGGGACGAATAATTGTCCCAGAACAACACTGATGCCAGAGTCGCTACTTGACGGTGGAGGGTGTTAGGTGCCAGTCCTTGCTCTAGTCTAGGGGTAGGGAAACTTGGCTCTTTTATCACTTATGCATTTCAACTCCCAGAATTCCTGAGTGAGCCATAAAAGTTTCCCCATCCCTGGCCTACTGTTTTTTCAGTTGTGGGGGAAATCAGTTTTTGACTTGAATGGGACTGTTTAATATACAAATGTAGGACATCTGCTTACCTATGCGTTTGAGGAGTGGTGGTGAATAGGTCTACCGCTGGCATTCCGAACCTGTGGGACAGATCTAGTAACAAGGATGGATGGAGACTCCACTCCGACGGATCAACTCTGGATTGGCTCAACCAGTCGGCCTGGGTGTTGGCGACCCCCAAAATGTCCGCCCTGGTGGTTAGAAAGTGTCTCTCCGCCCACCGCCCCAGGTGTTCTGCTTCCCTCATCAATGCCTTGGACCTGGTTCCCCCCCCGCCTGTTGACATGTGCCTTTGCAGCCACATTGTCCATCATGACCAACACGTGGTAACCTGCCACTCTGTTCCGGAAATGCTTCAGGACTAGGAAGATGGCCTTGAGCTCTAAACAATTTATGGAGCAAGCCCTGTCCACCGGAGACCAACTCCCCTGGGCTATCTTGCCAGCTAGAAGGGCCTGAACCCTGAAGACTGGCATCTGTGGTGAGGATTCTGTCTGGTTCCTTGAATGGATAACCTCTCCAGACTGCAGGAGATTGCCACCACCTGAAGGAGCGAAGGATCTGTGGTGGAACCCTGAACCCTGATGGAAGTGTGGCTGGTTCATGCCCGTTGAAATGGCAGCAGGAACCATTGAAGAGCCCATGCATGGAGACATGCTCGTGGGATGATGCCAATGCAGAAAATCATTTTCCCAAGGAGTTTGGACAGGTGAGACAAGAGGACTGTGCGCTGCCTTTGAATCTGAAGGATGAATTCATTGAGGCTATCCCCGCGCTCCAGGGAAAGAAAGACTTTGCAGAGAGACATATCGATGATCGCGCCAAGATGAAATAGTCTGGTCATTGGAGAGAGATGGCTTTCCTTGAAGTTGATAGAAAAACGGTGGTCCTGTAGGAACTGCAACATGGTATGTAGTTGCGATGGACAGAGTGGATTGACGCCGATGGGTCAAGATGTTGTCCAGGTAAATTGGACCCTTACTGGAACAGCCCAAAGTGAAGCTACCAAAACTGCCAAGACCTTGGTGAAGACCCTGGGGGCTGATGAGAGCCTGAATGGAAGGGCCCGGTACTGGAAATGCTTGTTCTGGTAAAAAACGAAGAAACTGGCGGTGATGGGGCCAGATGGGAACATGCAGGTATGCCTCTGTGAGGTCTATGGAAGAGAGAATATCACCCTCCCGAGCGTTCTCTAGGATGGAATGCAAATCTATATCTTAAAATGCCTGTATGGGATGAACCTGTTCAAAAAGTTGAGGTTGAGAATGGCTCACCACCCCCCACCCCACCCCCGAGGCCTTTGGGATCATGAAGAGCCGAGAGTAGAAGCCTAGCCCTCGTTGATCCACTGGAACTGGCTGTATGACCCTTATGTCCACCAGATGTTGAATGGCCAATTCCATAAGGGCCCGCTTGGAACTGTTCCGAGAAATAGGACAGCACACGAAAAGACATGGGGGTGGTGAGAGGAACTCCACCCGGCGACCTGACCTCACAGTCCTGAGCACCCAGGCATCCGATGTTGACTCCTCCCATCTGGAGGCGAAGAAGGCCAAATGGCCTCCGATGGGGGAGGGAGAACAGGCATTCACTTGGAGCATCGGAATGAACAACCTCCTTCTCCTTGAAATGGCCATTTACCAGTATGTTGAGGTTGCCTGCCCGCAGCCTCTGGTCGTTGTTCCTGACAAGGAAGAAACGCTCTCTGGCCCTGCGAGAAACGAGTGGAGGACTTGGGCTGGAAGGAGGAGGGTTGGTAGTACGGAGTGGGACGATATTCCGACTTTTTTTCCCACTGAAGAGAGGACCTTTCTCTTGTCCGAGGTTTCCATCAAGTATGGCTCCAGGGCGTTGCCAAACAGCTTCTCTCCTGTGCATGGAGCAGACGCCAACTTCCATTTTCGGCGGGAATCTCTCTCATGCTCGCCCCAAACAGATTGGGTAGGTGGGCTACTGAACTGTTGTTGCCCGTGAAAAACCCTCTGAGATGGGACCCCTTGGGAGTAAGCAGGGAATAGGGACTTTTGGAATCCCTCAGCTAGGCAAATGTTGTCTGATGGCAACAGAAACCATGTCCCTGATATCATCAGGCCTGCTACCTGTGGGAGGGTCCAGTGGCCGCAGGCCTGCAGCAGCTGGAGTAAAGGTTGCTTCAGGCCTAGACCTAAGTCCACCTTGGCTCATCTGACCTAGGGGGTGAGAGGAACCTGGACCCTAGGCACCCTGTCTGAAGTTGGGCCCAGACATGCTTAAGTCCTGGGGCAGAAACTCTTCTTCCACCCTTTCTGGGGACCAAGCCTGAAGGTGGCTGGCAGAGCTATTCTCCCTCGAGCCGCTCGGAGCATCCAGAGACTGGGATGTGCTTCTGAGTCCTCTTCTTGCAGGCTGAGCTTTAGATGAGGAAACGCTCCGCCCCTCACGTGGTATCGCGCAGCTCTCCCCAGTCTTTTGCTCAGCCTCGAAGAGTCAGGCTGTGTTTCAGAGAGCTCCTTGGCTGATCGCACATTTCTTTACTATTACAACCCTCTCGTCTTGATAAGGTTTGCTTTTCCTTCCTCCTCCTGCGCAAAGGGTCTGGACTTAAGGGAAAATTTTTCCCCGTCCTTGGGGCAAGGCTGCGGGCTCGCAGCGCCGATAGCGCGACCCCCCCACCCTTATCTGATCGCTTCGCTGCCTCCGCGTTGCCTCGTGGCACGCGTTTTCCTTTACTGCTGGATTCCCCCCACCTTAAACACCGATCGGGAGGGTCATCGCCCTAGGGCCCTAGGCGCTGTGCTGACCAGCGAAGCCCTCCCTTCCGTCCCGAAGGCGTCCCGACGGTTCAGCTTGCGGCCGCCATTTTGGCTCCGCATCGTGGTCGGGCGCCATTTTGAATTTCTTTAGCTGCGGCTTGGAGCCCCAGGCCTTGGGTCAAAGCTTAGCTGCCCATTTCTTCCACCTGGCTGGCCCTTGTATTACTTGTTGGCCTCCCGCAGCCCGTTTTGGGCGAAGTTGCAGCCCCCTCCGGTTTTATTTTTCTTGTCTGAGGCCTGCTGCCAGAGGCTCTTCTTCCACCATAGGCCTCAGGTGTTTATTTGACTAATTGGCCTGTACTGAGATACAAGTTCTCACTGTTACGGTTACTGTTTAAAAAAAAAAAAAAAAAAAAAATCTATCTATATATATATATACTTAATACATATTCAAAAGGAATATATTAAAAAAAAAAAAAAAAAAAAAATAACTTTTGTCTTGTACAATAATATTTTTTCGTACATATATAAATATATACGGATAACCTGTATATACATTTGGTACAAAGCATAATAAAGATAAAAATCAATCAAAAGGATAAGGAAGATTTATATTAGAGTATCTATTTTTCTGTACATACTATATTTCTTAGATACCTTACTGTTATCTCTGTACACAACAAATTCCAAAAGGGGAGAGGGCCAGCTTCACCTTCACCCGGCCTCATCCAGGCCTGATCTGGGCGTGCCAACCGCCTTTGCTAGTAATTGTATCTAACATGGCAGACGACAATTCCTCTAAACGTCCTTCTTTGAAGGCTAAGGCAAAGTCCCACTACTTGCGCAGGCAGGACAAGGAACCTAAGGGCTCTAGACAGGACAAGGAACCTTCCAAGGCCGCTTCAACGTGACGCCTTAAGGCGCCACAAAGCGTTGGAAAAAGAGTTTGACCGGCGTTCAAGGGAGTCCCGCCGGAGCCGTCAATACCTCCTCCTCCAAACCCTTCTACCTCTGCTCAATCTCTCCCCTCAGACCCCTCTTCCCTACCTAGGCGCAGTTCGCTTCAGGGTCTTCCGACCCCCGGACCTCCGACCAGACGGACCCCGAGGCCACCTTTACACCCACAGCCGCTGGTCTGCGCCACGATGAACCCTCTACCTCCGAGGTTCCACCTCACATCAGGGCTTGGATGGAATCAGCCATCCGCCAGGGCATAGCAGAGGGACTACAACACATGACAAGATCAGGCTTCTCTCCGCGAGCCTCCGAGCACGACTCGATATCTATCAGATCCCTTCCACAACCGGTCCCCCAGTTGATCAGGTACTCTCTCAGAGGGACAGCCCTCCTCCGATTGGGGCCCAGGTGGAGGAGGAAGGGGACTTTGGGGATTTCAGGGAAGAGGAAGAGGATTCCCGGATGGGATCCTCCCGCTACAGTGAACCCCTCTTAGAGGCTGACATCATGGAAGGGGAGATGTCGGAGGACGAGGACCCTTCTCCCGACCAACCCTCCTTTGGGGGCTGTTTAAACCGCATATGTTCAAGTCCCTCCTCCTTAAGGCCAAGAATGTCTCTGGCCTTCTTTCACAGTCCGCTGCAGAAACCCCCTGTCCCAGAGGGCCCGGAAGACTCCATTTTCACCCAACCAGTGGTGGAAGCTGAGGTCATCCCATCCCCTCCCACCTTCGTAGATCTGGTAGCGAAGCAACTTACCTCCTCAGGGACCCCTCCCACTCCCTCTAGCCAAGACAAGAGATTCTTTAATCTCGATTCGGCTCTGTCTAACCTCCTGAATATCCCGGAGGTCGATGACCCCATTGTGGGTCTAGCCTCCTCCTCTACCCCTAGTGAGGCCCTAGAGGCCTTGAAACCTGAGGACAGGCGGGCGGAGCAGGCGCTACGCAGGGCTCACCTATCTGACGCCTGGGCCATTAAGTCAGCTACGGCCGCCTCATTTTTCACGAGGTCCTCTATCCGCTGGCTACGCCAGCTCAAGGACCACATCCCTGCTTCCAATCTCAGAGCTCACCAGGATATAGCGGTTAGTGGCTGCAGCCGAGTTCTCGGCTGACGCCACTTACCAGTCGGTAAAATTTTCTTCCAGGGCCATCACGCCGCATGTCACGGCTAGACGCATGCTATGGCTCAAACACTGGCAGGCGGACGTAAAGAATAAGGTCAAGCTGGCCACTGCCCCCATTACGGGAGATAAACTGTTTGGCCCAGCTTTGGAACCACTGCTGGTCGAGGGCCGCAGTAAGAGAAAGTATTTGCCCTCCCTTTTTGAAGGTCGGAGGCCAGGGGCTCTCAGCCCTTTCGGAGGAGCTTTCCACGCCCTTCTACCAACCCCTTCCCGCCCAGATATCCTAGACCCCCTTCCTTCCGATCCCAGGACCGCTCGGACCCGGGCGACAGATCCAGACGCGGTGGCGGCTACAAGAGACCCTTTCGGGGATCGGGAGGAAGGCCCTACCGCAGAAGGTAGAGCCTCTTCCTCCCCCCGTTGGCGGCCGCCTCAGCCACTTCGCCGCCCAATGGGACATATCCACTTCCGATGCATGGGTTAGGGACACAATCAGGTTTGGCCTCGCCCTGGAGTTCAGGTCCGCTCCCCTGATTGTTTCTTCCCCTCCCCTCCTCAAGGGATCCCTCCAACGTGCACTAATGGATGCAGCCATCCATCATCTTCTTGACATCCAGGCCATTCAACCTGTCCCTCCGGATCAGAGAGGAAAGGGGTTTTACTCCCATCTCTTTGTGGTGCCCAAACACTCTGGGGTTGGAGAGCCATCCTGGACTTGAAACGGCTCAACCGTCACCTTATCCAGCGTAGATTCAAAATGCACACTTTGCAATCAATTCTTTTAGGCACCAGGCGGGAGACTGGTTATCTTCCATAGATCTTTCGGAGGCATACCTCCATATTCCAATCAGGCCTTCCCATTTCAAATTCCTTAGGTTCTGTCACAATAGCCTTCATTATCAATACGTGGCCCTTCCCTTTGGACTGGCCTCGGCCCCCGGACCTTCACCAAGGTCCTGGCGGCTCTGGCGGCTCATCTCAGGAGCGTTCCTGTCCGCCTCCACTGCTACTTGGACGATATCCTTATTCTATCCCGTCCAAATCCCAGGCAGTCAGGGATACCAGGGTCACTCTCTCCACCTTACAGGCACACGGGTTCCTAGTCAATTGGCAAAAGAGCCAACTTACCCTTCCACCCGAATCAACCACTTGGGCGCCATAATTGATTCGGTTTCTCAAAGAGTTTTCCTCTCCCAGGAGAGGTTCCTTAGCATTCAGGCCCTGGTCAAACAGATCAGGCGTTCAAGGAGGGTGGCCTTACTGGACCTCTCTAAATTGTTGGGCAAAATGGTGTCATGCATCTCTATTATTCCCTGGGCCCGTCTACACAGCAGATCCCTCCAGTGGTTCCTGCTCCCATTCCAACGATCCGGAAGAAGCAACTCGAAGGCCAGAGTCAGGGTCCCTCCAAGGGTCCTCACGTCTCTTCTATGGTGGACCAATCCCGCCATCAACAGAGGCCATCTCTTCGCGGAACCTCAACGACTCACCGTCACTACGGACGCAAGCCTGTCCGGTTGGGGCGCTCATCTCGACTCGCTCTCGGCTCAGGGCAGATGGTCGCCGTCCGAGCAAAGGTGCAGCATCAATTGGCTAGAGCTTCACGCTGTCCATCTGGCCCTGCGCAGTTTTCCTCAGATCCGCAAACATCACGCCCTCGTTCTCACGGACAACGCCACGGCCAAGGCCCATATCAACAGGCAAGGCGGCACCCAGTCCATCCAGCTAATGAGGGAAGCCGAGCGCCTTTGCCGCTGGGCAGAATCCAACCTCCTATCACTAAAGGCCGAACACATCTCCGGAGTAGACAATACTCAGGCGGACTGGCTGAGCAGGGCCACGGTGGACCAGGCAGAATGGCGTCTCCATCCATCCCTGTTCGAGGAAGCGCCCAGAATATTCGGCCTTCCGGTGGTGGATCTCTTCGCCTCCCCGTCCAACACTCAGCTTCCACGGTTCTTCTCCGGTATCCATCTCACCGGTCGGAGAATCACAATGCTCTGCGCTGCCCATGGCCCCCAGGGCTCCTATATGCCTTCCCTCCGCTCCCGTTAGTTCCCAGGGTAATACAGAAACTTCTTCAGGAGAGGGCAGACCTTCTCCTGGTGGCTCCCTATTGGCCCAGGCGACCGTGGTTTGCGGATCTCCGCAATTATCGGTAGCGCCCCATGGAGGATCCCCGGACAGGGTCTCCTCTCTCAGGGGCCCTTCTGCATCCGGAGCCTCAATGGCTCCAGTTAGCCGCCTGGAGGTTGAGCGGATCCGTCTGACTAGTGAGAATCTCTCGAGTCAAGTCATCGACACTATTTTGGCCGCTAGGCGACCTTCCACTACACGAATTTACGATGCCACTTGGAAAGGGTTCTGCAAGTGGTGTAGCGGGTCTCAGATTGATCCCCTCTCTCCCTCAGTGGCTCAGATCCTAGATTTTCTTCAGGAAGGCCTCCGTAAAGGCCTCGCACCTAACACCCTGAGACGACAAGTTTCTGCCCTCTCAACCGTGGTCTCCTGTGATAACTACGGTTCCCTTTCTCATCACCCCGAGTTAGATCTTTCCTTAGGGGTGCCACCAACCTGTGCCCTCCCACTGTTCACAGGTTCCCCACATGGGACCTCAACAAGGTCCTCGCTTCTCTCACTGCGTTCCCGTTCGAACCCTTGAGGGATTCATCCCTTCAGTTTCTCACCTTTAAGGTAGTTTTTCTAGTAGCTATTACTTCTGCTCGCCGAGTTTCGGAAATAGCAGCTTTGTCAGTTAGGGCGATCTATGTGTATTCCACGCTGATCGGGTGGTCCTTCGTCCTGACCCCACATTCCTACCCAAAGTTAACTCTCCCTTCCATAGGTCACAGGAACTGGTTCTACCAAATTTTGCCCTAGGCCCTCCAGGGGCAGGGAGGTCCTCTGGCACACCCTAGATGTTAGAAGGGCCTTGCGTATATATATTAAGCGCACTCAATCCATGCGAAGGTCGGAATCCCTCTTCCTATCCTTTCAACCCAGGTCACTGGGGCTTAAGGTTTCTCCTTCCACCATCAGTCGCTGGATCAGGGCTACTATTGCGAGGTGCTACCTTTCCCATTCTCTGCCCGCTCCGGGTGGAATAACCGCCCATTCCACCAGAAGTGCAGCCACCTCGGCGGCCTGGGCCACGCAAGCCCCCATCGCTGACATTTGTCGGGCAGCCACCTGGACCTCTCCGTCCCCGTTTATCAGACATTATAAAATAGATACGTACGCCTCAGCGGAGGCCTCTTTTGGCCGACGGGTCTTACAGAGGGTCATCAGTGATCCGGAGGGGCCTTCGGGCCAGACGGAGTCCCACCCGTAGGACAGCCCAGCTTTGGTATGTCCCAGTCTCTGGATGCTCCGAGCGGCTCGAGGAGAATGGGCGTTGGTTCTTACCTGATACGCCCTTCTCGGCGAGCCGCGAGGAGCATCCAGCCCCACCCTAATTTCTCCGTCTGGTGGGGAATCTTGCTTCAGCCAAGGAGCCAATAGTAGATTAGATAGAATTAATAACCTCTCTCTCGTTATCGCAAAAACTGGGGAGACGCTGCGCGATACCACGTGAGGGGGCGGAGCGTTTCCTCATCTAAAGCTCAGCCTGCAAGAAGAGGACTCAGAAGCACATCCCAGTCTCTGGATGCTCCTCGCGGCTCGCCGAGAAGGGGCGTATCAGGTAAGAACCAACGCCCAATTTCAGCCTCCCCCGCCCTGGTCATAACCTCTGGGCAAGCCTGAAATTCTCCTGATTGGGAGGATTGTTGCATCTGGCTCCTCATCTGACCCAGGGTCTTAGCAAACTGTTTTTCTAAAGCAGCATGTCTTCATTTCTCAGCCCTGAGTTCAGATTTAGAAGTCTTCTTGGGGGCTAAAGCCTTGGCCTTGATCTTTGCTGCAGCCTCTCATTTTGCTGAATGGCCTCTTTGTCTTCTTCTCTTCCTCATTGGGGCCTGAGAACCCTGTGCTTCTTCTAGGCCGGTGAGGTCTGACTGAGCCATTTTGCTCTCCATTTTTGCCAATAAAGTAGACACAAGGGGTGCTGGGAGCTTCCCCTATGAGCGTATCGCCTGTTGCGTGGGTCAGGGTGAGCAAATTCAACTCTGAGGGCCCTTTTTGTTAGTAGCTACTCCTCCACAAAATGGCCGACCGCCACTCAAAATGGCCACCCACCACGTGCGCCGATCCTAGGAAGGCTTCGTAGCCTCACTCATCTTCTATCAGCTGAGAGGCGGCTATATGAAGCTCCGGAAGTCAGCTGTGGAGCGGTCTTTGCAAATGCAAAGCGAACTGCGTGGGAGGTTGCAAAGCATTCCCTGTTCTCACAGCTCCTCCGATGGCAGCGCTGAAGCCTCAACGCTGCAGGAGAGCGGATCCCTGTTCTCCTCGTGGTACAGCTCAACCGGAGCCCCAGGAGCTGTGTCAAAGCGATAGAACTGCTTCTCCTCTGTTTTTACTATTGATTCTTTGCTTTTAGCTTTTTTTTCCTATCCAGTGACACTAGCTCTTTGGAGTAGAAGAGTCAAAAGCTGGGGAGCCAGCTAGGGGCTTTTTATATAGTGGCAGACTCAGCTCTATGACATCAGAGGGAGGAGTCATATCTCATTCCTGGAGTCTCATCTCAGTGTGGATGAGAATTACTGTTTCATTAAAAGGTTTATGCAGTTTCAGATTTGCTTGCTTTCATTTCCTTGTTACCCGCTTTATACTTTGAGACCTATCTGATGCATTTGTGTGGTTGTAGTCTTTCCCAATGGTGTATTGACTGCTTATTTCTCACTGTAGACTAGGGTCACTAGAAAGGATTAAAATGGCATTTTGATTAGTAATTTGAATGATAAATGATTTCCAACATAATTACCTTTTTCATGTTAAAATGTTTATATGTCTTTGGAAGAAATTATGCAAAATAGTGTTGATTTCTATGTTGTGATATTCTTGTGTATAAACTGCTTTTGTGTAAAGTGATCACTAGGATTTTTTACAGTGGCTTAACACTATTTTTAATTCAATTTAATTTCTAAATATGTATGTAGAGGATTACAGTTTAAGTCAGTAGATTTCTACTTATGTGTCAGAATTAATTTCTGAGTAGATTTGTGTAGAATGGGTCTGTGAAGCAGTAATTTCAATAATTTTGGTTATGGTGATGGTATTATTTGCTCAATTAATCAAAATTGTCTTTGAAGGTTACAGAGTTAAGCATTTAAATCAGAAAAAAACAACTACATGCATTTATTTAGTAGACAAAAACTTAATTACATGTAAAAGCAATATCCTAGGATTATGGTGGTCATTTAAAATTAAAAGTAAACCAGTGTCCTTAAATGGGCAGTGCAGAATGCACGTCCATTTGTTAAGTGGGAAAAAATGAAATTGTGTAATCCTTGTTTTACAAACAATGGCTTTGTGTGACCAGAACTAATTGAATATGTTGAGATCAGTTTAAAAAGCCCTGACTGGCTTACACTCAGTCTCAAGGATTGGTTCTAATATCCCATCCAATCAGTGGGCTAAGATCAGCTGGAGAGGTTGTACTTGTGCTTCCACAGGTTGTGGGTGTCTCATAGTGGGAATGGAAGGAGGTCTCCATGACAGTGCTTCAGTTATGGAAAACTCAGAAGGTTTCTATGCTTTGTTTCAGGAAATACTTGAAAAACATGCCACTTAATTCAGGCACATGTAAACTATCAGTTGCCATAAAACATAGAATAACAGAGTTGGAAGGAACCTTGGAGGTCATGTAGTCCAACTCGCTGCACAAGCAGGAGAGTCCATTCTATACCATTTCAGACAAGTGGCTGTCCAGTCTCTTCTTGAAAGCCTCCATTGATGGGGCACCTGCAAGTTCTGAAGTCAAACTGTTCCACTGCTTGATTGTTCTCACCATTAGAAAATTTCTCATAGAGAAATTTAGAGTCCAATTGTTCATTAGATTGACTATTTTTATTGCTCAAGGATTATTGGTTTTATTCAGGGGAATACAATTGGGAATTGAGATCTACAGGTTGTACAGTTGCCATAGTTGTCCATCCCTGGTTTTATTTTACTGTTTTATTGGCAGTTATAAAGTTAAGAGCTGAGCGAATAAGCAGATAGGGATTGTAAATAGGAACATCAGGTGGTTAGGATGTGGTCTCAGAGTTTCAAAATCCACCACAACAGAGACATGGTACTCAAAACCTCAGATGTTCCACACTACTGCACAAAGTATAAAAAGTAAACAATGAGAACTAGTGATCCTAATTCAAGGACACAACTTGGTGGGATGGTATACATTATCTGCACATAGCATGAGAAGCCTACAATTTATTTAAAAGTGGGAAACCCAGCAAAAAACCATGGAATGTTGTATATAAAGAAAACAATATACTTGCACAAAAATCTTGGAGCTGCAGTGTGGCAATTTTTATTGAAAGAAGATGAATAAGAATAAAGAGAGAAATAAAATTGTGGTCTATACATTTCAAAATGGTACCAGTTCTGTTTTTCCTTTTATTCATACCCAAATTCTTTCCCACCAGTTTGACTTTTTCTCCATTTTCTGTGTCATGTTACTCTTCTGTGGAGTCCTTGGGGCATCTGAGTTTGGCTGCACCAAGGACTCCACAGTTCAACCCTCAGCTACTGCAATAATCTTTCTGTTGCTTTATTCACTGTTCCTCCTCTTAAAAAATTAAGACTGTAGGGCACAGAGGAGGTTTTAAGATAGGCCATATTTTGTCAAAAGATCTCTAGTGGCTAGCAGTTGTTGAAGATTTATTCTTTGTCATAGTCTAGGTCTCTGTTACCTCATATTCTGCCTGTTGAACTGTTTGTTCCAGCTGCTCACCTTTTCTGCTGAACCATGATACGTGGACTTTTAGGATTTGGTAAATCTTCCAGACTTGAATATTTTAATGAACATTCTAGAAGTAATAGCTTCTTTTTATTATAAATAATAGGTTAGAATTAGAATTCTTTATTGGCCAAGTGTGATTGGACACACAAGGAATTTGTCTCGGTGCAAATGCTCTCAATGTACATAAAGATACACTTGTCAAGAGTCAAGAATCATAAGGTGCAACACTTAGTCATAGGGTACAATAAGCAATCAATCATACTAGGAAACAGTCAATATAAATTGTAAGGATACAAGCAACAAAGTTACAGTCATAAGTGGGAGAGGATGGGTGATAAGGAGTGATGAGAAGATTAATAGTAATAGTAGTGCAGACTTTGTAAATAGTTGGACAGTGTTGAGGGAATTATTTGTTTAGCAGAGTGATGGCGTTCGGGGAAAAACTGTTCTTGTGTCTAGTTGTTCTGGTGTGCAGTGCTCTATAGCGTCACTTTGAGGGTAGGAGTTGAAACAGCTTATGTTCGTGATGTGAGGGGTCTAAATATTTTCACAGCCCTCTTTTTGACTTGTGCAGTATACAGGTCCTCGATTGAAGGCAGGTGGGTAGTAATTGTTTTTTCTGCAGTCCTAATTATCCTCTGAAGTCTGTGTCTGTCCTGTTGGTTGCAGAACCAAACCAGACAGTTATAGAGGTGCATATGATAGGCTCTATAATTCCTCTGTAGAACTGTATCAGCAGCTCTTTGGGCAGTTTATCATTCACTCTTGGAGCTACACAACTGGTTTGGCACTATTTTTTTTCAAAATAGGATTATTTTTTTTACTTATGTGATCCCATGTACATCCAGGTATTGGTATCTTTCAATTATTGGCCATTCATTTCATATATGATTGCCTCATCATCTGGAATTGAATGCAAAGGTGGAGTGAAGAAATGTGATATTAGAACAATATTTGTCTTGCGCTCTGTTCACCAATGGAACATTTGGCCTGACTTGTTGCCATTTGCAGAATTTGCTTTTAAAATGTACTCTTGGCATGAGGCAGAGTTTATGGCTGTAGCACACAGGGTTTGCTCTTGCCTTGAATTCCTTGAGCCTCAAAGTTTCTCCAAGCAGTGCAGCTAGCTCCCTTTTGAGAATGTCTGGATTCTGCCAAGGCTGTGTGTAAATGGATAGCGTATGTGCATAGAGAGGAAGGATCAAGAATTACTGTGTGGGATTTGAGTGGTTTTCCATCTAATTTTTACCTTACTTCTGCCTGCCCAAGAAAATGGATTCAAAGTTTATTGCACTCTTTCCTGTGGCTGCTTAGTTCAACGTGATAGTTTTTCATTCTGAAGTATATCTGGTGTTTCACTGCTTTCTCTATGTGCAGGAGTGGTTTTCCTGTTCCATGTATTCAGCTGTTTCCCCTTCTGTTCTAATCCCCCTGCCTTCCAGATAGGGTGGAATACACAATTCTATGTGCAGGAGGAAGAGGAGATTAAAACCTTTAATTCACTGAAAGGGCTATCCCGATACAAAGGGATTATTGGAAGCAGTGTCAAATGTTGTGGAAAGCAGAGGAAATTGCCTTGAGGGACAGGAAGAAGAGTTGATGCCAAGACTGGTCAGGTTAAGATCATTAGCCTTGAGTTGCCAGTATAGTCTTGTCGGTTAGGGTCATTATTCTCCATGCATTCCATGGTGGATGGAGAGAGAGCATGAAGAAGGAGGTACTGTCATAGCTAACAGGCCTTGGGAACATGGAAGACAGAAGCTGGAATTAAACAGGGAGCTGGACCACAGCAGAAAATATCCCTTCGTTCAGAAGAAGGTAGTATGAGAAAGAAACCAATTCTGCCTTAAATTACATAGGTATGTTAAATGGGAGTATTGCCTGAACAAGCTTTCAGGGCTGAGTTACATTATCCTGCTAGCAACATAATCTTTACAGAAACCCAAGTGGATTTTGTTTTGTTTTGTTTCTGTTTCTTGAGTTACGCCAGCCTTGAAGTTATGCCAGAGCTTGTAAGTCTTCAACATAGTGTCTTATAAAAAGAAACCCTTCTTAATAAAATGGTTAAAATACTAACTGTATATTACTGTTGTTGGACTCACACTTGGTTGAATGAATGCATCTTGTGAACGCTTATTATGGCTCCACTTCAGTTTGGGTTGAATGTCACATGGTTTAGTCCAACATTTTATCAGGCATTTATATTGACCAGATCTGCTGATATTACAAAACTGGGCTGAAAGAAGTACAATTAAAATATTTCTGTCCATCAGTCAGGTAATGTTAGAAAATAATTTTTAATAGGAACAATGAAGAAAGTTTATATCTTTTCTTTTTGCTTCTCTATATCATCTCTAGTATTATAAACTCATCGAAAGCTAGGAGTCTTATTCTATGATGGTCAAGAGATTGAATTTATGGCAAGACTGATGGCAGATCCCATGCAGACTTGGAATGCGCTTTACCCAGCATAGTAACAGATACAGAAAGGAAGTTGCATTAGAGTTGTGTAATTAAGGCGTCAGAAATCCTGGGGTGGTTTCTTTTTTATGCTGGAAGAAAAATACATTAGTGCTCAGTGACCACTTGTTCAGAAAACATTCAACATTATAATGGCACTAATCAAGGAAGCTTATAACCAGTCCTCAAGTTGCGCTTGTCACAGTATTCCTGTGACACCATTTGTGACTCTCTGCCATCTTCTTGAAAGCAAAAGGTAAAGGAATCCCAATGGATTTTACTGTGCTAGTCACTGCTGACTGTAAGGGTGCTCATCTCCATTTCAAGGGCCATTGAGCCAGCGCTGTCTAAAAATGTTGTTGCAGCCATGTGGCCAGCATGACATCACAGAGGCGAGAACAGGAGCTCACCCTATCATGGCACACTCGGGTCTTGGGCTGTCAACTTTCCAGCTGACAAGCACAGCAGCTTAACTATCATCCCGCCCCTTAAGCAAAGGGTAAGCCAGCAAGAAATCTCAAGTTGCAGTCATGTGACATTGCACTTAACTATCTCACAACTTATCTAGACCTACCATTCTAAGTCATGTGATTTTTTTTCATTTAGTGACAGCAGCGCTTAATAGTGGAATTCCCTGTCCCAATTGCAGTCGTTAATTGCCAATTAAGTCTGCAGTTAGTTTGGTCTGAACATTTGTTTTTGCTAGTCTGTATTGTCACAGTGAAAGGGTTAGTAAAGTGGATTTGAGAATAATGGTTGAATAATTTTTTTTAACAACATTTCAGAGTCTTTAAACAGTGAGATTGGTGGCGTATTTAATAAATAAAGTTGGGGAAATATCAGCTATGAACAGTTATTGGTGTGGGTTGGGAAAAGCCAGGAGATAATTTGAAAAGGATGCAGGATTTTTTTTCCTACTGTTTTCAAGAATAATTTGTTTGGGAATATTAGTGATTCATTCGTCTCAAGACTGAGAGCAATTTATCAGTATCTCTCCTCCAATAAATCCTTGTCTGTTAAATAAATCTACAATTTTTGGTACCTTCTGCGGTATTTCTATTAAACAATAGAGATTTTGTAATAAAATGCTATATTTTTGTGCTATAAATTATTGTATCAACTTTTTTTCTTTTATTTCAGGGATTCATCAAAGATGTTCATGAGGATTCACTCACAGTTGTATTTGAAAACAAGTATGTTTTACAAAAATTGCTCTTCCCCCTTTCATTTTGGTTGTAGAGCATGCCATCTTTTTTTTATTCTGAAGGGAAAGGACTGGTTGGCTAAATCGCTGCAGAATTTAAAGATACCAATACTTTGAATTGTTAGCCCACTGTATTGGCAACCAGAGTAGCCACATTAAAAGTGGTGTCACTTTACACTGGTGGGGTTGTTCTGCTTGCAGTTTAGTCCTCATTTTCTAACAGCTGCACTTCTGACTTGTCTCTCTACCTAATGGAGATGTGTGCTAAATCAGGGGTCCCCAACCACTGGTCCGCGGACGGGTACCGGTCCGTGGAACAAATCCTACCGGGCCGCTGGTTTGCTGGGCGCCGCCATCTTGTTTTGATGAAAAAGTGCTTCCGGTGAGCTCACCGGAAGCACTTTTTCATCAAAACAAGATGGCGGCGGCCAGCTGATGCCGGTACCAGGCCGCAGCATAAAAAAGGTTGGGGACCACTGTGCTAAATTACACTTGATGGTATTCCATTTAAATGACATGTAACATTCTTGGTAATCATTGCATAATCTAAAATATCTATTTAATTTACAGTTGGCAGCCAGAACGCCAGGTTCCATTCAGTGAAGTAAGATTACCCCCACCACCTGATATCAAGAAAGAAATTGGTGAAGGAGATGAAGTGGAGGTGATTTCATTCAAATATTCCTTTGCTTGCTTATGTGGAAGTTTCTTCTGGAAGGGTTAATGGTTGAACTTAGTGTGCTATCATCAAGACAATTGAACTTTTTTTTAACTGCTTCAAAAATGCAAAATAAAAAAAGCATAAACGTTATTTAAAAGGAAAGAAATTTATTAGAAAAAAATAAAAAAATTAAAAGTTGCTATTGGGCAGGTTTTTAATCAACCATGCTTAAATTAGTAAAAAATTCACTGCAGCCATGCCATGAATAGTAATTGTAATAGTTACACAGTACAAAAGATTGACTTGAATTCCTGCCAAACTTGAAGCTGAGATATAGTTTGAAATGACCTCAAACTCAATTGCTCCACATGGAATTTACACTCCAGACAGAAGGCTATTTAATTCTTGTTTTAATAAAGTCCACCATGTGCCAGGGTAGAATATTTTAATGCCAAATAACTTTCATCATGAATGTGTTTTTAATAATTACCCAAAATATGCTTTATTGGAGAAAGGCTCCATCCTCTGTGGTGGATATGGGCAATATTTTGAATGTCTGGAATGCTGAGAGCATGTTGTAGGTGTTTTCACAAAATGGTTGCTATGGTAGATTTAACCAGTCATACAATATTTATAGAGGGCAGATAGGATGAGGCTTCCTCATGTCATATCCTGTAGACCCTCAAGATACTTTTTATATTACAACTTAAGTACCGTATTTGCCGGCGTATAAGACGACTTTTTTGCCCTGAAAAACATGCCTCCAAGTGGGGGGTCGTCTTATACGCCGGGAGGACTCCGACTCCCACTTCGAGCTTGAGTTGCAGCCGGGAGGGAGGCTGGCGGGGGCGGTGTGTGTGTGTGTGTGTGTGTGTGTGTGTGTGTGTGTGTGTGTGTGTGGCGGGTGTCACTCGCCACGCGCTGCGCAACCTTTCCCCCTCTTCCTTCCTTAGCGGTGTGGGGAGGAGAGGATTCGAAGGTCCTCACGTGCGGCGTACTTTTCTTTTCTTTTTTTCTTTTTGCACGCAGGTTTTGCATGCGGGCGGCTGTAGGTTAAGGATGGGGAGCCCCGGGTGGGTTATCAGGTTTACGGTGCTTCCAACATGTGCGACGGTGGGAGAGCGGAGAAGAGAGCGAGCGAGCGCCCGCTGTGTGAAATCCTGCCGTCAAAGCAACACTGGGGAGGCAGGGTATAAATTTACCAGGTTAATGTAGCAATGGTGATTAATGCCCAGAACATTGCGGGTATTGGGGTGTGTGTGTTTGTGGTGGTGGTGGTGAGGAGAGGTTGTCCTTTGAATGCGGAAAAGTAGGTGTGACCTTGTGTAGGAAAATAAAGAGATCCTTTTTAGCGTGTTTGGCTTCTTTGCCTCCCCTCGTTCGTTTTGACGTGGAGATAATGGCTTTCGGGCGGGAGGGGAAGAAAACGGTAGCTGGATCATTTCAAATTTCACTTACTCTCCTGCCTCACTTCAATATGTCTGAGCGACTCCAGATACTGGAAGACTTTTTGAATGAAAGTGTTACCTCCATTTTTTTTTTTTTTAAAGAGGGCCACTTGGGGGAAAAAAAAGATTCTAAGGAATTCCTTGTTTCTTGATTAAAGAGAAGGCATTGAATATACTGTTCCTTGGCAGCCTTTTCAGTGTCCGGGTTTTGGTGTGTGTGTGTGTGTGTGTGTGTGTGTGTGTGTGAGAGAGAGAGAGAGAGAGAGAGAGAGAGAGAGAGAGAGAGAGAGAGAGATCAGCTGTATTGAGAAGAGAACGTTTCCTGTGTTCTCATTTTATTTACAATATATTTTACGCTTAATGGTAAGCAATGAAAAATATTTTTAAAACTCATTTCTAAACTCCATAGCTATTTGCATATTCTTGGTTCAAAATTGGATTAGCTCATTTCAAAATTGTCCAAAGCAGAAAAGTGCGTCAAAAAAAAAAAAAGTGCAAAAGTGGAAGGTGTGTGGAAGAGGGGGTAGTCTTATACGGCGAGTATATAACAAACTCTATATTTTGAGTGGAAATGTTGGGGGTCGTCTTATACGCCCAGTCGTCTTATACGCCGGCAAATACGGTATGCCTTTATTTTGGGCAAGCATGAACATTAAAAGCTGCTTGGGTGCTTCAAAGATGTTCTTGATAGAATAAAAGGTAAATAAATTTAGTGCTACTGGTTTCTTTTGTTTTTGTTGGGTTCTGTAAAGCTGAATTCTTCTAGTTAGAGGAGTGATAAAATGCAGCGGGCAAGATTTCATTGCCTATTCTGCAATATTGTCTGAACAAAATTCAAATTGTTAACCTAATTCTCTCCTACCTGGGATGCTTAAGCTGTTTATTCAAAATTTATGATTAGTATCTCTGATTAAATCATATGTTTGGTCAGGTGGTTTGTGCTTCTGTGCTTGGATTTTAAGTATGTGGGATGTGTTGGAATGTCATAGCCATTACTTTTTCATCTGACTTAGAGAATGGTAGGGTAGCTAGGAAGAGGTATGACCTTATACTTTCTTGCTATAGTATAGCAGAATTGGGTTGGTGTTGTTTTATATAGCCATAGATTAAATTATACTCAGTTTTAGATTTTTGACAGTTGTTTGTAAATTGTTTATTAGCATTGTTAGTAATTGTATATAGAATACCAAAAACCAGGCCAAACGTTTCACATAAGATTATTGTGATGGCTACCTCCACCACGTTTTCTTCAGTAGAGAAGTAATCCATGTGTGGGCATAATTTCTTTTCATTATGAAAGTACGTCCCATTAAGATTAATTGACACCATTATGAATTGCATAATAATAGTTTCATTTCATTTCTATACCACCGACTATTAATTATAAAATTCTATTTTCTTCAGGCCGGGGGAAATTATTTAAAATCAGATTTTTTTTCCTTCCATATAAACTTAGTTCAATGTTCATTTTGTTTGTGTGAACCATACTCAATTTCAAAGTAATTTGTAATAAGCATTTTCTTTAAAATTGTGATAAAATGTTTGAATTAAAAAAACCAAGGGCACAGGAATTTGATCTACTTAAAGAAAAATATTTGTCTGCCTACCATAATATTACATTTTCTTTACTGGACTAAAAAATATTTAAATTTTCATATAATCAGTTTTGTAAGAAATTAAATTCAGATTTATCAGATAGTAATAATTTTTAAATAAACATTTTGGAATGTTTAACATTTTAAATATCTTTTTAAAAAAACTATATTATCCTTTTATTCAGTATATCTAATCTATCAAAAGTTTAAAGTATGCTTTATTTACTATTGCCTAAGGAACAGGATTTTTTTTTAAAGACTAACGAGACAGCTAATAATCTTTAAATTTAAGAAGATATTCATACTTAAGATTTTTGATGCCCCATAATATTAATTTGTACAAAAATAACAACTTTGGGGCAATTATATCTCAACAAAGTAGTGAATCAACATAGGTACAACTTTTTTATGGCGAGAAGAAAGAAACAAAAAGTATTCAATTAATTGTAATTTTTCATGTCTGATTATGGGAACTCTGATTAACAATTATGGAATAAATGTAAATCTAAAATAAGATTTTAAAATGATTTTCATACTAAAGCAGAAGTTCAAATCACAGTGTAAATGCTGTATAATTTACTTTCAGGTTTACTCAAGAGCAAATGACCAAGAGCCTTGTGGCTGGTGGCTGGCAAAGGTTCGAATGATGAAAGGGGAGGTAAGTAGAAGTGGAATTGTATCATGAGAAAGATCCATCTAAAGGGAGCATTATTTTTGTAAAATATTTGAATAGATAAGAACCACTTAGAAGTTAATATACCAATATACAGTTAATATATACCAAGGACTTGGTACATTCTGAGCTTGACATTTCATTATTCATTACATAGGTAACATCAGTACTAGAACTGCAATATTCTATTAGAACTAGCGGTGATATTACTTAGTTGGGTAATGAAATGTTCACAAGAAAACAAGTTCAGAATGTATCAAAGACCCCACAGTTCAACTCTGAGCTACAAATACTCTCTTGTTGATTGCTGCCATCTCCCAACTTGAATCTTCTAACTTAGTTGGTGGTGGAATGAATGATAATAAGGAAAAAAGAGCCTGAAATATAAATTTTTCCCAAAATATTTTATTTTCTGACGCTATGACTATTTAATATAATGTAACCTAATGAATTTCTGAGGCAAAATAAGTTTTCGATAATGTATGGATGCTATATGATTTTGCTGCATTATTTTGCATATCAATAGGGCTTTAATTATAATTATTAAAAGCCTTAATATCTTACATTAATTAATATAAGGTCTTAATATCTTAATTAACTCTGTAACCTTACCTTACAGAGCAGTTATAAAGAGACAATGGGGATTAGGAAAGATATGATACTTGACATTCTTGAGCTCTGAAGGGAATGATAAAATGTAATAAACATATAGTTGAGAGTAGGTAAACATATGTAATGAGAAAATAGTAAATATTCTGAATCTTTGATCAGTCACCTATTTTTAAAAAATTAAGAAGAAAAATCTTTTCTCAGTTTTATGTCATTGAGTATGCTGCTTGTGATGCCACTTACAATGAAATAGTCACATTTGAACGACTTCGGCCTGTGAATCAAAATAAACCTGTGAACAAGAATACATTCTTTAGATGTGCTGTAGACGTTCCAGAAGATCTGAGAGATGCGTAAGTACTCTAAAATTCATTTTATTAAAACTATATCTCTATTAGGAATTGACTTTCATAGGATATCCTGAATTTGATATTAGAATTTGAACACTTTCTGTCTAATTGAAAGATAGAAGCTGCCTGTCTTTGCAAATTAAGATGGAAATTCTCTTTTTGGGCCAGCACAAATATTTTGGAAGGTCATAAAAGGACATGTACAGGTAGTCCTCGCTTACTGATAATTTGTTCAGTAACCATTCAAAAGTTACAGCAGTGCTGAAAAAATAAATTTGCAGCCCATTTATAACCTCTTCAGTGTCCCCTGGTCACATGATCACCATTACAGTCAGAACATGTTATCCTGTTCCTGTCTTTGGGTTTTTCTTTCTCCTCAGCTCCTCCCAACAGAGCAGAGAGATTGGAGAGAGAGGGATTGCAAGAAAAAAAAAGCTGTTTGCTCTTCTACACAATGCAATGAGAAAGCAGTTATGCCAGCAGCTTGGGGCTGAGAACTGTGATCATACTATGCAGATAGCTTACAGTGCTGTCTTGAAATCTTTTCTCCAATTTCCCTACTCTGTAGAGGTTTTGGCGGGTAGGGAAAAGAAAACAATTCCAGTAGGCAATTTCTTCTTTGCTAGATCCTTCCTCCCTGACTATTGCAGAGTGTAGAGATTGGAGAGGGATTTCAAGAGAGCAAGCTGTTTATTCTTCTGCACATAGAAAGCAATGCGGCTACACCAGCAGCCAGGTGGCAAACAAAAGCTGAAACTTAGTACAATAACCTTGTCCCTTTCCAGTTGGAAAGAGCATTCAAGGTCATGTGATTTCCCACTTAGCAACTTTTTTGGTTAGCTGCAGAGTTGCCAACCCCAATTAGGGTCAATGAGTGAGGACTACCTGTATGCTCAACAAATTATTGTCAGTTTGCATAAATCTGAAAAGTGAAACTTTGATTTAGCAGAACTCAATGCAGTGGATCTCAGATGCAACAGATGGAATTCTTCCTGCTTTTACATCATTTGTATAAAAACACCTTGATTCTAATTTGTATTATTTATATAGTAATGTTACCTCAAATGATGTATAGTCTGATTTAATGGACAATTGGGAATAATTGATCTGTTAAATCAATGTTTCACCTTGTAATGTTTTGTTGTGTTTTATTCTTTTGGAAATAATTTGGTGTAAGTTTTCAGTTCTTTTCTCAATAAATTCAAATGAGCTTTTAAAAAGTTGTTTTTCTGGGTGGGCTTTTTCAGTATTTTCAATTTCTCCAACTTCATGTCTTACTGCTCACCTTTCGAAATGAATTAATTAATCCATACATTAATTTTCTAGGTGTGCTAATGAAAGTGCTCACAAGGATTTTAAGAAAGCTGTAGGAGCCTGCAGAATTTTTTACCAGGCTGAAACAACTCAATTAGTAGTTCTGGTAAGATAAAGTTTCTTCCTTTTTATCACATCAGTGAGCAAGTCATTTTTATGTTAACATTATGTTACCAATTTGATGTTTTGGGCCTGGCTTATATAGAAAAATAATCAGTATTAAAAGATTGTACTATATCTTTCCACTGATGAAAGGAAAATATTCTTTAGAGAATGTAGATGGAAGAGTTGCAGATAGGATTTTATGCAAGCTATAATCCAAGCTGTACTGTTTGGGCCTGGTAACCTTTGCCTGTTGGATCTAACAGCAACCTGGGACCCTATAGCAAAGGGTTTTGTATTATTTGGTGTCACTTTGATTGCCACAGCTGTTGCATCTGGCTTTATGCTAAAAACGTATCAAGCTGCATTGAGCAAACAGCAGACTCTGTTTGCCCATTAATAACAATATGGATTTCACTACCCTAATGCACTAATAAAACTATTTTTTTCAGATTTAAATAGGGAAAAAAAACCTAGCATATCAAATCTATTTGTTCTCTTATCTGCAGTGCGTTCCAAACTAGAAATGAATCAATGGTAGGTAAATGTCTGTGGAGATTCTCAGTTATCCAGGTCATGGTTATCCCAAAGGTGCTTTTTTTCAAAGAAAAAACAGTCCCAATTGCCTTTTTAAAAAACACCTTTGGGACAACAGTAGGTGAAATGATTGGGTTTTTTTAATTCATCACCTGTAAAATGAAGATCCTTACACATCGTTTTTCTTTCAGTCTGCCAGTGAGGCAACAGTAAAAAGAGTGGGCATACTCAGCGACATGCATTTGCGTAGCATTCGAACCAAGTTAATGCTCATGTCAAGAAATGAAGAAGCAACAAAGCATTTAGAAGTGAGTGGGTCTCAGATGGTTCTCCCCACCCCTCCCCCCTTAATTATGCTTCTGCTTTAGTCACTGGAATGGTGTTCATGCTTGAAGTTTTTATAAAGAATACACTTTTTAATCTTTTCCCTAGTGCACAAAACAGCTTGCAGCGGCATTTCATGAAGAATTTGTTGTCAGAGAAGACTTAATGGGACTTGCAATAGGAACACATGGCAGTAATATACAGCAAGCCAGGAAGGTTCCAGGCGTTACTGCAATTGAACTTGAAGAAGATACTGGAACCTTCAGGATCTACGGAGAGGTAAAGAGAGTACACAGAAAAGTCATGTCTTCATGTTGGGAAACTATGACTTCTTGGGACTTAAGTCTAGATGGCTGGAATGTAGAGTGAAAAGAATGCACAAATTCCAGTATTTTAATCCCAGTATAATGGAAATAACGAGGCATTTGGTGGAAGCAAAGGCAAATATAGAATATCGTACTGCCTCTTTTTGCTTGTAATCTTCTTCAGAAGTCCCGCTGGATTAAGTTCTACACAATTTAACAGTTGTTAAATGCATCTGTGTAAAGCTTTCTCAGATCTCGCTTCAACTATGCTTAAATTAGAGAGCATACCTCCATGTTGTATTTTGATTCCTACTGGCAGTTGATAGAATAATCCCAATTTAAATAAATCAGAAAATGAATTCAGTAATGTTTCTCATTTAAGCGTTGTTTCATAAAGGCTAATGAACTTGCCTCCCCCTGATGTCCCATTCCTTCAGGGAATGCTAGTAATGAGTGTGTGTGTGTGTGTGTGTGTGTGTGTGTGTGTGTGTGTGTGTGTGCTTATAAAGAAGAATGGGAAGACGACTTCAGGGAATGTTTGACACTGTTGAAAGCAGAGTTCCAACTGAGGCCCTAAGGCTGCATTTGCCAGTAGAAATTTGATGGTAGCTACAGAGGCTCCCAAAGATATTACCACACTGTATGTAATGTGGAAGGGGGCAGAAAGGGAACATGCAAACATATCTCAAGAAGAATCATATTAACTATTGATACTTAGTTGTGTTCCCCTCTCCCTCAATTTTGATGAATATATTTCATAGTATTTCATTCAAAGTAATTACATGCTACAAATATAAATGGAAAAGAAGGAAATGTATTTACACTATTTGCACTCTTGCTAGCGGTAGTCTGATTACAATCAAAGCCAATTTTACTATAACAGCAGCAGTGTGATGATGTAAAGTAGATAAGATATGCATCTTCTCTGCAGTCCCTTCATCTTCGTAATGTAACATTTGGTCTTCAAGCTACAATACAAAGCCACATGGTAGATTAGGATGATTCCTGATCTGGGGAGAATCAAGAAGGTGTGCTTTCATTCATTATATAATTAGGATGACTCTTCTACAATTAAAGCACTAGATCACAGGTGTCAAACTCGTGGTGTCACGTTATCATCATGTGACGGTTTCGCAGTGTTTTTCCCTTTGCGGAGCTGGGGTAGGCGTGGCCTGCGTGTGATACATCTGGCCTGCGGGCCGCCAGTTTGACACCCCTGGACTAGATGGTGAAGTTCATTTGGCTGCGTGTTTAGTTCCTTTGCAGGAATTCTGATTAAGGATTATTAAAGAATAATCAAGGTTCTCAGATCTGAGAAACTTTTAGATGGGTGACAAAACAGGTATCATAATGTTGACCCTCAGATAAAAACATGTATTTAAATGGTTGTGTAAAAGTACAGGCACCAATTTGCAAATGTATATGATAGTTTGGAGATAAAGTCCCATAATCCCATAATGTTTAAGCACCTGTCTGATAGCCATCATTTTTAGTTTGCCAGGTGCAGATACTTGCATTTTCTCATTGCAAAAGAGAGTATATGTAGATTTTTCTCATTTTATATGGTAATAGTTATTCCCTAAAAGTGTTTTAACCGTTAATGTTTAATGCATTCTGTTCTGTTTATTACCAGAGTGCTGAGGCAGTAAAAAAAGCTAGAAGCTATTTGGAATTTGTGGAGGACTTTATTCAGGTTCCTAGGAGTCTTGTAGGTACGTAATAATAATTATAACAATAGCAACAATAACAATAACAACAACATTTTAACTGTAGGAAAGTTTCAACGTAAAAATCTTTTATTGTCTCTATCCTCTCTCTCTCTCCCCTTCGCCCTCCTTCCCTCTCTCTTCCTCCCTCCCCCCTCTCTCTCACATACAGTCTCCCTGCCAATCTATTTCAATCTAAGCTAGTAGCAATATGTATTTATATTTTGAGGGTGCAATAGAGCCTAACTGGGAAATGAGAATTACCCTTCTCCTTCTTTCTGTCATAGAAGTAGTTCCATCATCAGAAGAACTAAATTGGACATCAGCTTTAAATTAGTATAAAGAATTTTTCTAATTGTTTTTCTTGTTAATGGTTTACTTGAGACCAAAATCCCAATGATAATCCACAACTTAAATATCTTTTATTTGTTAAAGGGAAAGTTATTGGTAAAAATGGCAAAGTTATTCAAGAGATTGTGGACAAGTCTGGAGTCGTGCGAGTGAGAATTGAGGGAGACAACGAGAATAAATTACCCAGAGAAGATGTATGATTTTTAATTTCTTTCCCCCCTTTCCCTTAGCAATGAATGTCCCATGGGTGGGGTAGAAATTAAAGGGGGGGGGTCTGAGTTTTGTTTGTGGTATAATGGTGGGAAGGGTGCCATATGACCCGTGGTGGCACAGTGGCTAGAATCCATTACTGCAAGCTACTTCTGCTGACTGCTAGCTGGCAGACTGCAGTTCGGCAGTTCAATTCTCATTGGCTCAAGGTTGAGTCAGCCTTCCATCTTTCTGAGGTCAGTAAAATGAGGAGCCAGACTATTGGGGGCAATATGCTGACTCTGTCAAACTGCTTAGGGCTGTAAAGCACGATGAAGCGGTATGTATATAAGTATATAAGTGCTGTTGCTATCTTGAGCTCCTGGAAAAAAGGCTGCCTAGGTAGTCCTCAACATATAGCTACAATTGAGCCCAACATTTCTGTTGCTAAGCAAAATATTTGTTAAGCAAGTTTTGTCCCATTTTATGACCTTTCTTGCCACAATTGTTAAGTGAATCATTGCAGTCCATTCAATTTGTAACACGGTTAAGTGAATCGGGCTTCCCCATTGACCTTGGTTTCTCGGAAGATTGCAAAAGCTGATCACATGTCCCTGGGAACCCTGCTATTGTCATAAATACAAATCAGTTGACAAGCGTCTGGATTTTGATCACATGCTCCCTGGGATACTACAAAGATCGTAAGTGCAAAAAACAGTCATAAGCCACTTTTTTCAGTTGCTGTTGTAACTTTGAACAGTCACGAAATCAACTGTCATAAGTCGAGGACTATCTGTACATAAATCTAACAAGTATGTATTTTAGTAGCTGCATTGTTAATATTGAAATCTCATTATTTCTTTAATGTGCTGTGTCATTAATGCTCAGTTGGGCTCAAGACCAAGTCCAGTATTACGTTTCCCATTGTGACTAACCAGGTAACTGTAGAAAGATACTGTAGGAAATAGGGTGTCCCTCAGATAGCTCAGATGCACACGGTTCTAAATTGGTATTTTGAAGGATTGCATTCTTTCATTGAAGCATATGGATTTGCCCTTTGCAGTCATAGAAGAATAATGTGGGCTCTAGATTGTGCTCCCCTCTTTAATCTAGTGACGGGGTAGCAGCAAGCTTTCACTGATGTCTGTATGACCTCTGTCTTGTACATCCAAGTAACTTTTCAACAATACACTAGATCTCTGGCAGAGTACAAAAGGTTCCTCACTAATTAGAGACGCAACCTTGACATCAGCTTATTCTTGATCAGATGATCGTATATATCAGTTACGGCTTCTGCTCCCGATGGGTTCGCCATAAGTTAGCTAATTCTTTTAAAAGTTGGTTTCAAAAGTCAAAATCTGGGTTCTGTTATTTTTAAAGTTTTCTGCAGATTTTAGTACTCCAAGCCAATTGGTTTAGCCTCTCTTGAGAATTCAGGTTAAGCTTCTTAATATTTACTTGTTTGTAAAATGTACACAAAACAAATTTAACAATTGGCTCTTTATCCAAACTGACTTGTATAGACAACATACAAATAAATAGACCAAGATTATGCATAGCAAAACAAAAACAACCCCACCCCACACACTTCATACTAGAATATTATTGAGACTGCTCTGGAATCATAATCATAAATAAGATAGATGCAGTCTAGCACATAAGTTACATGGTAGCTTTATTTAAAATAGTGTTTGGATTTGTGTGTGTCAAGGCACACATATACTACAGTTGCAAGAATTATTTGTGATTCACTTAGTGTTTATATTTGAAAAACATACTTTATCTTTATAGGGAATGGTTCCATTTGTGTTTGTGGGTACTAAAGAAAGTATAGGGAATGTCCAAGTACTTCTTGAATACCATATTGCCTACTTAAAGGTAAGTATTGCTTGATGTAATTTTCAGATTTAGTTTGCAATCCACTCTTACATTTTGAGGGTCCATTAAATGAATGTGATTTACTGCTGCAGAGCTAGGAATCAAGATTGATTCTAATTATTTTCACTTGAAACTAACAGTAATTAGTTTTACTAACAGAATTTTTACTACAACCTTGTTATATTCCCATCATTGTTGTCGCTATTGTTTATTTTTATATATCTTTCTAATCTTTATATTGTATTCTTCAGCCCCTGTATAAAACCCTGATTGTTTTCAGCCTAATCGCTACTTTTTCATTTTATAATTTCATAATTATTATAAGACTACACAGTAGTTTTAACCCCAAGGATTTTTATTTTGGTAATTTAAAGTTGATTTGAACAAATCTAGCTAATACCTAAGAGATACCTTATACCAAGAAATGTTGGTGATGTGAAAAAACGGATTTCTACAAGTAAAAATTATGAAACATTTGAAAGAAATGTATACCAAACTATCTAAAACATATTAAGTATTTCCAGTGAATCATGTCTTGTTGATTCTCATTGGCATTTAAATGATCAGAAGGTCATTCCGTGAATGTAATTATTTGTTAGCATAGTTAGAAACTGCTTTTTTTTCCTGAAAGTGAAGAGTGCATAAAAAATAACTTGGGGAAAGATTACATAGCTTAGTTTATATTTAATGCAACTCTCAATCCAGGAGGTAGAACAACTACGGATGGAAAGGCTCCAGATTGATGAGCAGTTACGTCAAATTGGCATGGGTTTTAGACCTTCATCTACCAGAGGTCCTGAGAAAGAAAAGGGTTTTACCACTGATGAAAGCAACCCTTCGTCTGTACAAGGCTCAAGGTCTTATAGTGGAAGAGGCAGAGGCCGAAGGGGCCCCAATTACACCTCTGGATATGGTAAGTGTGTTTAAAGATAAGCTCTGAAACTTTGCTTCTGTCATCATTACTAGAGAATATAACAAGGGTATTGTGCCTTTTTACCATATACACAATTAGCATGCGTATTTGCGTTATGTATGTGTATGGGTAGATATATACTGTACTTTCTTTTGCAAGCAGGCAATGGAATTTCATTTTTAACTTGTGCCAGTATGCTCACAGTAAAAAATGACAATAAAGGTTATTTTATATGTTTATTTTTCAGAGTTTTTGATACACTACGAACCTTTAGAGTGTCAAAATTATCAATATGGATTTCAGAAAATGTTCGTTGTTTCTAACAGCTTAATTCAAACTTTCATATTAAGTGCCCCCTGGATGTGATTGTTTATGGGACATCAAGTTGGTGTCGATTCTTAGCAAATACATAAGACTCACCTTCTCCAGTATGATCTATCCCTAGTGTGGCCCCACTGTATTTGAGTGCATCCAACTTGTTACTGATTGTCTTTTTCTTCTCTTTTTTTCCCCCCTCTTAGAATTATAGACTTCTCAAGAGAGTTAGGTCAGATTATTTATTCCTTCAAAGAAAACTCTGAATTGATTGAATCTATTTTGTTAGTTTTCTTGGTTATCCACGGTATTCTCAAGAGTCTTCTCCAAAAGTATAGTCCTTCCATCCCAGTTTGAGCTTTGAAACAGTCACTGTCTGTCCATACCAGTTCAAGAGTGGAACCTTTTGAGTTCAGTGAGCTTTTGGAAGACTTTTCTTGTATTTTTGTGTCAGTTTTCATCTTTACAGATGTCATTATAATACTCTTCTTTTCTTTTCCAATTGGTTTCTGAAATTCTTTGTAAATGCCTTAGATTTTAGTGTTTTTTCACTTGGATTCTCTTCTCTTCCTGGCAATTTCTACCATTTTTTCTGACAGCCAGTTTTCATGTTTTGTTTTTGTTTCCCAGTCTTTGGTATTTTATCATCCTTAATAATTTCATCAGAATTGATAAATTTGCTTCTGCACAAACTGCCTTTGGCCATCACTTTACAGAGGGTGTTATAGACCGCTGGCTTACCTATTTTCTTCACCTTTGATTACTGAGAACAAACATTTGAATTACTGTGAGGTTCTGTTGTGGCAATTAGAAGACGGACCCAACTAATTCCTCTTAAAAGATATCTAGAAGGTAACAGAATAACAGAATTGAAAGGGACCTTGAAGGTCTTCTAGTCCAACCCTTCCAGACAAATGGCTGCCCAGTCTGCAGTGATGAAGCATCCACAACTTCTGGAGGCAAACTGTTCCATTGGTTAATTGTTCTCACTGTTATGAAATTTCTCCTTAGTTGTCGATTGCTCCTCTCCTTGATTAGTTCCTATCCATTGTTTGTTGTGTTGCCTTCTGGTGTTCTGGAAATTATATTCTGGATATTTTGGAATTATATTTTGGATATTTATTTCTTGCTGTCCTTAAGTTTTATGAGGTCACACATGCAAAGATGGTAGAAATCTTTTATTTTCTTGTAGCTGAAGTCAGTAGTTAGCTTAGGTGAGAGGGATTTTAAAGGTCTTAGTCCTGGCTTCTGATAGAAGGAGGTAGAATTAATCTTTTTCTGTTGGGTCCAGCTTCTAAAGGCCAGTGCAGTGCCTTATTGCAAGTCCCAACTGCTGTTCATGAATGTTTGAAAGGCTGTCTTCATGTAGATTGATCTGGGTGCTTTGTATGCCTTGGGAATTGTTGGTAACATGTTAGAAACCTTATGTCTCTACATGCATTGTCATTATGTACCGTGAATGCATGAATAGTTTTAAAACTAATGTCTGCATTAGCAATTAACATTGGGGCTATGTATCCAGTGGTATTATATGGATATTATGACAGGTGATAATATTGTGATAATGTAGTGATAATCACTTGTGATTATGACAGGTAGGGCAAGATAGTTCTCTCCCTCTAAAACTATTCTAAAACTGTCATGTTTGTAATATTCTTAATGATGGATTGCATGTAACATAATTAGCAATATCGCAGTGGTTCACTACTTGATTCCATACAGTTCTCTCTGTAATGCCATGGATTCTCTCACCTCTTATCCCAGCATAGTGATCTATAATTGTACGACTATCATCTGATTTATTTATAATTTGGAATTAAAAATTTGGTAACTAGGATAGCTGAGTTATATAATACCAACATAATACCTCTAAAGAATACAAATATTGGTAATTCCTCTTTCCTAGATTGCTAGTCATTGTTGGTTTATTATATTGATCAGACTTAATTTGCTAAGAAGTTGTAAATAAATAATAGGGTTCCTTAATAACTGAACACCATTAACTGTTCATAATACAAGACCAACAGTACTGGAATGTGGATAAACAAGCCAATGTCTTGAATTTTGAATAATACACTCAACCTTGAATAATAAATCCAATTATGTAAATGAATCACCATTGTCATCTGGAATGGTATTTTGGTCTGAAATTTACTAATGGGTCCTTGTGAGGCTCTTGAAACTATGATTAATGAAGAATTTTGCTTGGGTTTTGTTTCTTTTCTGCATACATTTCAGGAAAAAGGAATGAAAGTTTGGAAGCAGAAATATAATACAGTGATCACTGGTTCATTATCTCAAAATATGTATTATGCATGACAGAAAATGAAATTCTACCAAATCAGGGCACCTTTTTATTAAAAGGTATATATAGCACCTGTTTCACCCATCCAGGCTACATCACATTCTGCTGTAGAACTCATGGCTCTTATGTGTGATTCTTTGTATCTTTTGTTTTGGGAGCATTTTCCTTCAAAGCAGTAGCCTTTAAAATATGTTGGCTCTTAACTATCTTCATATACTTTTTATCTCTCAGTGTCTGCTGTTTTCTAATTTGTATCTCATCTAATACATCTAGTCTACGTTTTGGATTAAGTTCTACCTGCTGCAGATACAGCTACAAGTGTCCTGATATTAGATGTATAGTCTGCTGAGTACCGAATAGTAATTTCCTCCTTGTAAAGCAGTAAATCCAAATGCCTGTTGGAGAACTGAATTTGGTATTTCTTTGTGGCTTTAAAATTATTCAGATCCTTATAAATATTTTGCTGATTTATACTTTCATTCATTTTCTTCCTGAAGGAACAAATTCTGAGCTATCTAATCCCTCTGAGACGGAATCAGAAAGAAAAGACGAACTGAGCGATTGGTCACTAGCAGGGGATGAAGATAGGGAGGCCCTACACCAGCGCGACAGCCGAAGGCGCCCACCAGGAGGAAGACGTAGTGTTTCTGGGGGTCGGGGCCGAGGTGGCCCGCGAGGCGGGAAGTCCTCTATCAGTTCTGGTATGGAGAACGTGTTTCAAATTTATGCCAGAAAAAAGTAGCTCTGTGGTTACCATTTTCAAATTCATTATCTCAATTCACAAAGTAATTAGATGTAAATAATTCTTTACAGGGCTTCACATTTTTCTTCTCAGCCGAATAGGATAGGTTGCTAGGCAGTGGTGTAGGGAGGCCATGTTGATGTCACTGATGTTGGGACATGGGATTGTGACAATTTAGGACAATTTAGATTGCGAGGTCTACTGGTGCATAACTCGAAAAACAATATGGTAATAGAAAAGCTTTTAAATTAATTCCTGGGGAAAAGCAGATAGATTCTGAGCACCTTCTGATTGTAGATATTTCAGAAAATATTCCAAGAGATAGGGACAATGTTGCAAGTGGGTTAATAGAGGGACATGACTGACAGGTGAAACAGAGACCAAGATTAATGTCAAAAGCCAATGAAGAGGGTCATTAATCAGGGTTATTAGCTATTTACTAAGCAACCAGTCATAGTTAAGGACTACTTGTGGTAAGGCCCAAGTTTTAAGGGGAACCTTCTAAAATATGAATGGACCAGTTAAAAAAAAACCCAACCCTGATTCAGTTTATTTCTGAGTTGGGGGTAGCATGCCTCCAGTGAACCACCATGGGAATTTCTGTACCTGCTTCAAGCCTCCCAGAGAGCTTTCTCAATTGCCATAAGAAAGAAAATGCTGAACTAAGATGGGCCTTGGCCTTGATTCACTTAGGTTATTAAATTTTGAACTTTGAATGCTTTTGTGTTGCCATTTTATCCTTTCTCATCCAATGGACTGTTGGAAAGAAATTGTATAAAGGGGTTCAAGACTCTGCCATCAGTCCCTCAGAGGGATGACTCTCTGAAACCCGAACCAAAGCTAATATTGTGAGACAATTCAGGAAAGGAAAGATCAAGTTTGAAAATAGAATGGGACTGTGGAGAATAACATTCCAAGAAAAATTCTCCTCATTAGGAGACAACTGGGCCAGCTGCTTCAGGACATTACCAATTTAAAAGAAATCTCTTCTGCTCACCAACCCTAAGTTGAAGCAGCCTGCCTGTATTTTCCAGTATGTGCATATAAATATCTCATATAAACGCCACTGGAAAGAATTCCAGTAGCTATGATGTGCATATTCTTCCCACTTTATATCCTATTTTAAAGACTGCCAGAAAGACACAAATTTATGTGTGATCATTTACCTCAGAAGATGAACAAAAAACCAATTGCCTCTGGGATTAAAGCAATGGCCTTGATGTTCATAACCTCCAAAGTCTATACCATCTACACGTTAGCTTTTGTTCCCTTTGAAGAGCAATATTCTCAAGTTTTCAAGAATGTTTCAGATTTTTCCTAGGTTGCTTGGCATATTAGTATGTGTGTTCTGGATCAGATTACTTTGTTCTTAGTTACCCTCGTAACATTTTGTTTAAAACGGTAGATGAAAACAACACAAATTTACGTGCCACTTCTGGCCTTTGTGGGTTTTCTCTCTCTCGTTACTTTAGTGCTGAAAGACCCAGACAGTAATCCTTATAGCTTACTCGATAACACAGAGTCTGACCAGACTGCAGATACTGATGCCAGTGAATCGCATCACACCACGAACCGTCGCAGGCGATCTCGCAGACGGAGGACTGATGAAGATGCTGCCTTAATGGATGGCATGACAGAATCTGACACAGCATCAGTTAATGAAAATGGCTTAGGTATGTAAATCACTTGTAACAAAACTGAAGAGCTTCATACCCGTAAACTTGTATAATTGTAATGTGCTATTAGAGTCAATTACTCTTCATTTTCATTGTCATCACTCTAATTGTAATTTAATATAGTGTTAACTGTTTGCATAAAGATGTCACTTACATGTAACCAGATCATTTGAGGCCATTTTCTTATAACTGCATTAAAATCCTTCTGGTTTGAACAGAACCGATTTTACACCGCCGTGTTAGAACAGAGCATTGTTCCGAGACTTAATAAGTTTCCATTTTGTACTTACCATGAAATGCAAAGGTGGTTTAATCTTGAGGATTTTGAAATAAAGGTAAACTTAATATCCATTTTATCTTTGGTAGGGCTTGAGTGATTTTGTTGCTTAAATTTGTGGAATTAAGAGAATTAAAAGTAATTGAAGTCAGGCAACATACCCAGGTTTCTTACTCCTTTACAACTACAATCCCAAATACCCTTAAAAGTCAGTAGAACTTCTTTGCGAGTAGGTGTCTCTCAGCATTCCATTAACTGCCATTTTGTGATAATAGTTTATGCAAAGTACATCAAGGAGAAACATTTCTAGTAAGGTGGAGAAATGATTCCTTGAACCAATGTTGATATCAACAGAAATTAATTCCAATTTAAACATGGTCTTATACTGTTGCTACTCCACTTGCAAGGGTGAAATAGGGCTGTTTATTTCTGCTTTGTGCTGAGAAAAAAATATTCATCTGTAAGATGGTTCATTCCTCAACTTTGCAATTGCAGATGATAGAGACAAAAAAACCCAGCGACGCAATCGTAGTCGCAGGCGTCGCTTCAGGGGTCAGACAGAAGATAGACAGCCAGGTAACTTAAGTGGAAAGGTGGCCCACCTCAGGTCACAAGCATGAAGGAATGCTCCATGTCTGTTTGTGTACCTCTGAAGCGTGTGCAGTGCCTTTTGTAAATAATTACTTAATAACTAAGACTACAGGCTGAGAAATTACTAGTTACTCATCTTCCAGTAACTAACAGTGTCTTATAACTGGTTATGCTCCCAGCGTAAGCACCATTAAAATGATTTGCAGATGTCAGAATGGAAATATATGCCATAATGAAAGCAACACTGCCTGATGAGGCTCATTTCTGGCAACTTCTTGTTAGTAGGAATGCTGTCCAGTTTATTAGTACTGCAATAAAACATGAAGTGACTTGCATGGTATTTGCCTGTCTCATATTTTGAATCAATATGATCAGCCTTCCAAAGACAACAGAAACCGCACAACTACGGTAAAGCAAAAAATAGTTGCATGTTCTGTCTGCCATTGTGGTTTGATGCATCTTTAAATATGTACTAACATCTTAAAAGTGCAGATTTTAATTTCTAGAACAATCCATGTTTGTTGTATTTGTAAATATCGTGCACATGCTAATCAAGTTCAAGAACATTAATGTGTCCTCTAACATGTTTCTGTATAGTTCAAAGGTTTATGAACAATTGAGTACAATTACAAATGAAAGGAAATGGATTTCACACAAAATGCTATAGAATAATAGACACATGATCTTGATCAGTTAACTGCCCAAATCCTTTGATGGATAATTAAAAATTGCTTTCTCAATCTGCTTCTGATGGTTTCACTTTAATTCTGCAGTATGACTTCACTGGAGAAATATAGTAATCAAAAATATTACACGCATAGGGATCCTTAACAAATTAAGGCCGTATGCTTTTTGATCAATTAATCTTAAATTCTGAGAGAGATGACAGCCACTGCTGAGAAATATTTTCAGAGATGCTGCACATTTTTGGCCATGTGGTGAATTTGTTCATTATTAGATCATTTTTAATACTTCTTCCCCGATTCTTTTCCAATCCACTATATTGGAAAATATAGTTGCTATATGGAGTCAGAAGGAAAGAATGAGGCATGGTACTCCCTGTCCTAAGGATACTTTTCTCCAAAAGAAAATTGAAAAGCATTTAAACTATTTTAAGATTTTTATTTGTATTCTGCCTTTATTGTTATTTCTATAAATCACTTAAGGTGGTGAGGTTGGCTCCAACCCCCCCCCCCCCGGGACCTTAAGAGACCTGACACCACCCATTGGCTTGGGGCTCCAATGGGGAGGGGACTTCACCTTGGGGGTGGTTGATAAATAACAGATCTCGCCTCCCCCCCCCCCTCATCCTGTTTCCTCCCTCCCAATCTTTAAAGTTAGGGTTGAGTATATTTTTATAGTATTTGATTTGTATTGAGTATAGATTTTGTATAATTCCTTTTAACATTGTAAGCCGCCCAGAGTTACCCTCTGGTAGGATGCGTGACCAATAAATTAAAATAAAACGTGTGATCTTCCTATTTTCCCCGCAACAACCCTGTGAAGTGGGCTGGGCTAAAAGAGGGATTGGCCAAAAGTCACCAGCTGGCTTTCATGGCTAAGGTGGGCTATTAATGCCACTTCAATTTTTCCTTATGCACTTTCTCATTTCAGACAAAATGTTTCTAAATCTAAGAACATCCTCTAAAAGATATCTTTGGGCTCTGTACCCATCTGTCTCAAGTCTCTCACCAGTTTGGACTAAAGCGTGCTTTTATCATTTTCCAGGGTTCTTTTCCACATCTGGACCATCTTTCAAATTTTCAGTACCTTTAAATATACCTCCCCCCGCCCCACACACACACCCAAAATAGGAAAGTTGTAGAGCAAAAATATTTTGAAACTGACATGTTTAGAAGAAAAGCAAAAACAGGTCAATATGGATTTAATTTAAATTAGCTGTATGAAGCTTCAGGATTAATCATTAAGTCTTTGTTTTGGAGGGCCTCAAAATATGAGCCTTGGAACATAAAAGGATAAATATAATTTACCTGTTTGGATTGTTAATGAGGGGTTGGAAGTTTTCTAAACATAAAAGCCTGTAAAATTTTCTCCTCAGTTACAGTTGCTGATTATATATCAAGAGCAGAATCTCAGAGTAGACAAAGAAACCTCCCAAAGGAAACACTGGGTAAAAACAAGAAGGAAACGGTAAGAAATATATACAAGTACAAACTAATACCTAGCTGGGGGGTCGTATTGGCTCAGTGGTTTAGAAGCTGTGCTTGTCAGCTGGGAAACAACAGTCTGAATTCGAGACAAGACACAGTGAGCTCGTAAATAAATAGCTATCATTTCAGTGGGAAGTATTCCGTGTTTTTGCCATACATTCTGCCCTGCAGTATGATGTCATGCTGGAAATATCTTTGGACAATGCTGGCTGACTGCCTTGGCTAACAGAGTTGGACTGGATAGGGAAACCTTTTATCTGTACATAATACCTATTTATGAATTTATTTCCAAGATTATGTAAATTACTACATCTATCTAAGTGCTGAAAAAGGTTTGCCAATTTGGAGGGCTCTATAAAATAGGAAAATTATGTTACAAAAGTGTTAGCCAATTTAGACAACTTCTGTTAAGAATACCTTGCCATAATCACATTCTCCAGATTTTTAAGAGTGGCAGCCTAAGGCAGGAATGCAGCTTATGTCTAGAAATAATTACCTACCTTGTTCATTTGATAGCGTTTTCAACTGGATTTTAAGAATAATTTAAATAAATAGGTACTACAAATAACAGGGTATATCATCCACTATTACATGTAAAATGTCCATCTAATCACCTTTCTAAAATGAATACCTTCTGTGGGTTTTCTTATGAAGTCAGAAATTGGGGTAGGGGGGTGTATTAATTATGCTGTAATGATTCACAGTTCTCTTGTCACTGAGTCTTTTTTTTTTCTTCTTCTTCTCTCTTTAAAAGGTGAAAGATGTGATAGAAGAGGTTGGCCTTTCTGAAAAAGCAGTAAATGGCCCGGCAGTGGTTTCTGGGACTGAATCTTCCAAGCAACAACATAGTCCTGAAGAAAAGCCTAGTACTATACAAGAAGACGAAAATAAACAGGAAGAAGCTGTGTTGAATGGTGTTTCATAAACAAGAGTTCCTAGTTTACAGTTCTTTTACATTACATTTTACAATAGTGCTTGTATAAGCTTGCCAAAGATAGAATATGGATTGCGAGTCTTGATACCGCACTTTCAGTTCCTCCATTTTGGAAAACAACAGGGAGGGATCCTGAAAAAAAATCCAATGTTGAACATACTTTGACACCTACTGTGTTATAAATATCATCAGATGTGCCTTGAGAATAGTATATGTAACATTTAAATAAAAACAAATTGCTGGCTATAGGAAACGTTATTTTGTTTTCAAAATATGACAGATGTGGGGGGAATCCCTAACATAACCTTCTTTATGAAAGCATTAGCTGCTTTTATTACATTTTTAATAATATGCAACCACTTCTTCATCTGAGGGAAAACTAGAAAAAAAATGCAGTCTAAAATATTTTGCACTGAATTGTAATTTCTCCATTAGTTTAGTCTGGAAACTGGTCTGTTTTAATACATGTTTTTTAAATGCTGTATGTAGTGGGGGAAAACTGCAGACCACTGGAATACATTTATTAAATTCTCAATCTGCAGGGATATTGGGTGAAATTGGCAGTGACTGTTCTACATTGAGGCTTTGTTTGATTTATTTATTAAACTGTACAGTATTTAAAAATCAAACATAGCTTTAGTTAAAACACTTAATTCTGAATTAGTCATGTCCATTAAGATAACCAGAACTACTGAAAAGATCAATTTCCAGAAAGTTTATTCTGTATAAACTACATATGTTAGTCCTTAGAGTATTTTTATTTTTGGTTGTTTGATGTGCAATATGTTTTTGTATGCTGGTAGAAAAATAAACCTTGATCTTCCATTGGTTGATCCTTAAGCATTTGCTAGTTATTAATTTGTTATACAATGGTTGGAAATAAGTTCTCATGGAGGCATTACCTTTGAATGAAAGAGTATATTAATGTCATTTTCTGAAAGGTTTATACAGCTGGCAACATCGTTCCTCATTTAAGTTGCAGATCTAAATGTCTTTCCTTTTGCTCGTTATTGCATAGAAAACAGTAATAGGACAATTTAGGGAAAAATGGTAAAATTCAATTTGCAGTAGGATTGTCTCCCGGATTTAAATTTTTGATCCTAAAAATCCTGGCATTCTAATTAGATATCCCATAACATGTATGATTTTATCTCAAGAGCAAGTCTGACTTCATTGTTGATGTAGCACACAGATTGCATTGCTTTTGCAATTTTTCCCCCATCCTTTTTCAAAGAGACATCATTAGAACTCACAGAACCTCTTTTACCATGCCTTTCTCCTGTAGATTAAGAAGAGCATAGCTTTTTGACTCATACTTGTTGCTTAGCATTCCCTATAGCCGTAAACTATTGCCTTGCAGTCCCTGCCATATTCTTGTCAATGCCACTGTAGTTTCAAAAGCCTGCTCGCTGCCATCAATACTACTAACTACTACTAATTCTTATCATTGTCTTTATTCCATTCATGTTTTTTTTCCTTTGTAAGAATTGGTGTATCCTGCCCACGATCCTTTAATGCAGGGGTCTCCAACCTTAGCAACTTTAAGACTTGTGGACTTCAACTCCCGGAATTCCAGGAGTTGAAGTCCACAAGTCTTAAAATTGCTAAGGTTGGAGACCCCTGCTCTAATGTAAAATCCAAAGTATTTAATGTTTTATACCATGCAGAAAACTGGTGATTATTTTGGAGAGTTCACTTATGCAAACAAATTTGTGAAGGGCTCCTATTTATTTAAAATCACTATCATATCTCCTAGATTTCTTCAAGGATGCCAACTTCTTTCAACATTTCCTTCTAGAATTTAGGACTCTTGTCTTCTGTCTTATCATTTACCAGTAATTCTGTTTCAATCAGTTCTGGCCAACTTCCTTCTTAAACATGTCAATTAAAAATGGTCTCTTCTAACTGTAACTTGACTGAAATACTATGCTTGCAACAGTGGATTTTTAAGATTCACAGGAACATTTTTTTTTTGAAAAATGATTATATTTCTAGAAGCACAATCTGCTAGTGATCCATTAAGATGCCTACTTTGAATTGCCACCTAACTAAATTTCTGCTATCTTAAAATTATGGAGGTTGTCTGCAAAAAGTTACAGCTCAGCTTCAAGTCTATTGAAAATTCTTTTTTCTTATACTCATGACTGCATAGCTTTAGCTAATGTTATGCTAATGTTTCTTTATCTTCATGCAGGTAATTTATGTGAGTTTGATACTTTTCCCCAACTCTTCCTCTAGGTTGACAGAGGACTTAATAACCAGCTGTTATGCTATCAAGGAATAAATAATACTGTTCGTATTTTACTATTGTACCAATAAGGATATGTGAGGCATTAATGGATTTGCGAAAAATAGTTGCTTTGATGGAGGTATCTGATTGCATTTTTATTGAATTGGACTACTCCCTATCCCTTTATACTAAAGGGATTAGGTTAAATTTCTTCCACAATTGAAATGGATTATCTTCTATGGGGTAAAGGTGACCACTGACATATAGGAGGTCCAGATTCAGTACAGTTTAGTGCAGGGGTCCATAATACCAGGGCCATGGGCCGCTACCAGGCTGCAGCTTGTTTGAAAACTGGACTGGGAGAAATGGGCTTGCCTGCTACTCATTTGTGCACAGATGCAAATGTGTGCCACTTCTGTGAGTGCAAGTGCAGGCTGCTTGTGTGAACGAAGCTTTGTGCGCGAGCACCCTCCACTTGTGCAAAGCTCCATTTGTGTGAGTAGAGTGCACGCACGTGCACTGCTCATACAAATGGAGGTGTGTGCGCCTGCCACTCACCCTCCCATGCCGCCAAGCTGGAAATGTTGGGGACCACTGGTTTAGTCTCTTATCCCTTGATCTTATGTGCAATACTCTTTCATTCTCCTAATGGTTGCCATCTCTCCCTGTTTTCATGTGTTCTTTCACAGAACTATTCTGTCTTCTTTCACCCTTCCTAAATACTGGAGATAGTTTGTTCACATTTTCTGCAGTTGCATTTCTTCCTATACTTCAACAGGTAGGCAAATACTATATCCATACTACAAGTGACAGGAACATGGAACCAGGAAGAAGACAAAGTTGCTCCGGATGGCCTGTTTTCCATTGCTTTCTAAATTTCTCCAGATTCCTTTGGGAAGAAATCTATAATTTCCTGTATTTATATTTATGACTATTGATGCTGTGTCTTGAATTCTGACTAAAAAGTAGAATATAATAATATAATCATCACTAGATGAATCTGCCATCTCCAAGTACTTCATACCCTTCCCTACTAGAGTCCCACATAAAAATCCCCCGAACTACTCACTCAAACGTAGAATTCGAAGAGCTCCTATAGAGCTTCTTGATCTAATTAGATTCAATTATGGACCATGCAACTCGAGTTGATCTGGGTAACAAATTAGGCAACCTCCAAGATAAAAAAAGTGAAAAAAACCATACAGCTTCCAGAATATGTTGAGCAACATGCTTTGTAAGCCACAGAAGGCTTAAAACATTAATCAAAGAACAGCGTTTTAGAAGCCACAAAATCAATTAAAAAGTCACAGTAGAACTGCTTTGCCTCCCTACATTTAAAGGAAAAAATTCTAGCTTACATCTTAAGACAGAACATTATTCACCAACGCTTAATACTTGGATTTTTAAAATCCATGACAGCTTCAAGCCTAGTTATTTCCCATTTTAATCATCTTCAAAAATTCACAAAGGCAGGAGCCAGTATTCAGAAATAAATCTAAGCTTTTCTTAGTATGAAGAATTGAAAACTCTTGTTTTAAAAGTTCTATTAGAAAGTTGGAGACTACAAATTTGGTTCTCGGTCATGAATCGCTGTTTGACCAGCTGAAAGATACAGACCACCTTACAAGAGCAACTGTTCTCCAACAACACTTTCTTATGCAGTCATGTAAAGAAATACTTTAAGAATTTTATTGCTCAGCAATCATGGTAATAAAAATAATTTTTGAAGAATACTGCACCATAATTCTATGATAAAATAATACAGCTGTTCTCAGCTGAGAAATAAATTACTTCAAAATATTAAGCCTCACAGGTGTTTTCAGCAGAATCTTGGATGTTGGCATTTATCCTAATTTTTTAATCTAAAACGATAATTCTGAATTTCAGATATTACTATCTGATTAACTGGTTCCGTACAAAGCTTGCACTTTATTAGAAGTGCATCAGAAATTGTGGTTGACATTAATTTCTGAAAATAACCACAGAGAAGGATGTGTCCTACATCAAAACGATTTCCTTTTGGCATGTATGACAGCTTCATTTGTCAATTTTCTTTGGGCTATTTTGAAAATATATTCTAATTGTTAAGTCAATGATGAGTTTTCATTTCTTAGCTTGACTTTCCAGTAAATCCTTAGCTTCGTTAATTTTGGCTGCAACATAAGGAGACCCACCTGGTAAAGAGGAAAATATGGTTGTCATGTTCATAAGACACACATTATTCTGGTAGATGAAATATATGTGATCAGTGAAGTGAATATTCAAAATAAAACATTTTAGATATTTCATTAATAAAATGGTCCACATACAAAACATTTAACTACACTAGCAGCGGTAATGAATAGCTTGCCAGACTTATCATAAAATTGTAGTTTTTCCCTCACGTGCATGAACAACTTTCAAATAGAAAAATTAGGAAAACAGAACTTAAAATGTCTAAATTCAATTCTTAAAATGTTCCCATGCAGCCCCATAGGACAGTAATTTTACATGAGCCAGGTGGAGACCGCCATATTAACATCTTCTGACTTACCTTTATCAGGATGATTCAAAAGCATGATTCTTCTGTGAGCTTCTCTGATTTTTGCTTTGTGAGCTGTAGGACTAACAGTTTATTTTTAATTAGATAATTTATAACTAGGAAAAATATAAAACACCATCAGATTATTATTAAAAACACCTGATTATTGCACCTACATCAGTTCACTTCACTACATTTCACAGAATGATTTTCAGGAGGAAGAATGATCTACTGTGTTGAATTTTACAGTTTGCAAGCTACCTGTTATTTTTTTTGTGATAATTTAACAAGAAACAGAAATAGCTTATTTTGATTGTTCTACAATTACGCATACAAATAAACTTATTCCCGCCCCTCTCCCATTGTTTGTCTTGTTAGGATAGTAAAAAATCAAATCCCTCATTACACCACCCAGTTATTGAACTTCTTTGCCTAATTGAGTTACAATTTGAGTTACAAATTTGACAATTTACAAAAAACACATTTGAGTTACAAATGTGACAAATCTGTTTTCCTGAGAAAATACCATATTCAAACTTTTATGGAGCTATGGTGATATAGAGGTTAGAATGCAGCATTGCAGGCTAACTCTGCCAACTGCCAGCAGTTTGATCCTGACCAGCTCATGGTTGTCTCAGCCTTCATTCTTCTGAGGTGAATAAAATGAGGACCCAGATTATTGGGGGAAATATACTGACTGTAAACCGCTTAGAGAGGGCTGGAAAGCACTGTGAAGCAGTATATAAGACTAAGTGCTATTGCTACATACAGCTTCATAGTGCTTTACAGCCATCTCCAAGCAGTTTACAGTATCAGCATATTGCCCCCAATCTGGGTCCTCATTTTATCAACCTTGGAAGAATGAAAGGCTGAGTCAACTTTGATCCAGTCAGTATCAAACTACTGACAGTCGGCAGAGTTAGCCTGCAATACTGCATTCTAACCACTCCAGCACCATGGCTCTAAATGCTATTGCTATTTTAGAGCGATCTGAAAACTTCGCATCCACCCTATGTCCAATCACTATCTTGGAGACCCTGTCATTAACAATATTGAACGTAAATTGGCTGTTACGTTCTGATCAGAGTTACAGCCTGTATGATGCAAAAAGATTACCATAAGCTTTTTTATGATTCAAATCATAGCTACAAAAATTACACCAACTAACATATTTCCTGTTCTTTTCTTATGCAGTTTTCCCTGGAAAATATTCCTGTGATATTTAATTTTAATTTTACCTCACTCCTAATATTAAGGCAGCTTCCCGCTTATTCATTTTGCTTTCGAATCCACCTCTGTAATAGCCACTGAAGGCCTGAAAATAAAATACACTGTTATTACAAAAGCATTATGCAATGCTACCAATAAGAAATTAAAGATGCACATCGCTCAATTGTGCAAAAAGAACAAAATGCACCATCCAATTACGTACAGCATTGCCAAGAAGTAGAAGAGGTGACACAATTTCTTATTTTTAATGTCCTCCCACATGGCTTAGTTCATCGTTACCAACTAATCATTTTTTCCTAGCATGAGACAAAAATATTTCTATAAAGCAAATATTTTTAATTAATTTGCACACCTTAATAAGCATAAGGCTTATAATTTGCAAATTTGGAGTCTCATAATCCTATGCATTGAACTGTTTCTGTCTCCTGTCCCATGGTAAGCAAAGAAGAAAATGATATTGCTGCAAAAGAATACTGAGTAAAAACAAATTCACCGTTTTTGGCAGAGATTGCAGAGTTTGCTTCACTTGTGGTTCCATTTGCTTCATTGCTTGCAGTGCATAGCGACCTTGAAGAAAAGAAAAAGATTCAATTTCAGCTAATAGAGTGAGATCTGCAAAACCTACAGACGCAACTGGACAGGCCAAAATGTAATGCTTCCACAGAAGCTTCCTACTATTGCAATAGGCTGAAGAGAGTGTAAACAGAAGTCCATTACTTCCTATCCCACTGAAAGGATTTCATTTATTTTTTCCCCACATAGCACTCGGGCTACTAAATCCCAGGAAGGCTGCATACACCACTCTCAAAATTATTATTCTCTCTGCCTTGCACAATTCAAATTCTATTTTAAAGGACCCAGTACCATTTACTGACACAATTTTTAAAAAGGCAATCTTTTTTAAGAATTTCACGAAGTCAACAATAAGTAATCTAAATTAAGAATTACTTATGAGGATATTAAACAGCACATCCCCTAAAGCACCATTTATGTTACGTTTGAGCAGGGGAAATAAAAGCGCAAGGCAGATGCTCTTTAACTATGGTTTTCCTTTCTTTCAGAAAATCAAGTTTCAAGTAATTTATACATACAAAGACAACTGTGGCATTGTAACAATACATGTGTGATAGACTTAGAGAAACACCTAATCCAAGGAAGTGTGCAGGGTGAGAGAATATCAGTTTAAAAAGTTGTCTTGAGAGAGAGACAAAAGTCAGTGGGAAGAGTGAAATTTCACTAGTGTTACTAATGTTTTTAGTATTATAAATTTTTGTGATTATATGGACTGTTCCCTTCATAATGATCATTTTGCAATAACCTTGTGGTACTTTGTCAGAATTCCAACTATGACTCTACCCCACAAGACTGGAAAACCCCATTACCTGGGGATCAACTTCCTCTGATGTGATAACAAATTCTGAGTGTGTATATCTCTTTTCATGTAGGATACAAGCACAGGTAGGGTCCAACCTGAGGATCCATCCTCTCTTTTGAAGCTCAACAAGTTATTGTGGATTACTTAGATGACAGGAATTTATCAACATGCCCACAATAAATTGAGGGCCATGTTGATAAATTCCTGTCATTTAAGAAATTCCCCAGACTAGAGCACTTAGTTGGTATCTCTCATCCTGGTGAAGATGTTAACCATATTTTAAATCAATGCAGAATTATGTCCAATAATAATCCAATAGTAATTCAAACAGATTTAATCCTACAGAGCCAATTTACAAATTAACATTAAGCCATAATGTAGTATGGTTATGTGAACCATACTTAACAAATGTTGAGTCAGTCAATAAACTACAGTTAGCAAATCAATGTTTTCTGTGATATGTGAGGCTACATTTATGATAGCTACTTTAAACTTAAAAGCATCAAATCCACCAATAACAAATGTGATATGAAATTAAAAGTATCAAATATTTAGCAATATTTGGCAAAAAAAAAGTGCCACTGGAGACATCTACTCGAATCACTGTCTTTCTGTTTATTAAACCATCCAAAATAACCTTGTAGTAAACGCTTATGCTTCCCAACACTAGATTGTAATACTACTATCCATTATTTATTTATTATATTTTATTTGGTTTGTCAATTGCTTACAAGATAATAGGTATAAGTAAAAACATGGTTATGAATACATGGATACATATAAGAAAAATAAAAGAAACAGGGACGGTAGGCATGTTGGTGCGCTTATGCACACCCCGTTATATTATTATATAATATTATATATTATTATATTATATTAATTATATTATATTAATTATATTATATTATATATTATAATATTATATTATATTATATTATATTATATTATATTATATTATATTATATTAATTATATTATATTATTATATTATAGGGTACATAGTTAACACAAGCAGAAATAAAGCAAGCTTTCCAAGAACAAACCTGCATAACCAGCAGCAGCTATTGTCAGGCCAACTACTATCATAGTACCAGCCTAAAAGAAAGGAAAAAGGGAATAAATAAAATGAAGAAATATTAACTTCAGAACATTTTGCTTAAACACTAACAATGAAAAAGGTTTTTTGAATATATAAAAGTGTAAGCAAATATCTGAGTCAAAGATTACTTAAACATTATTCAGGTCTTCATTTGGCAATTTTCAATTCCGTGCCTTTGAAAACATACTGAACTTACTCTGTGTGTGAGTGTCTGAGAGAGGGGGGAAGGGAGGGAGGGTTGATTAGGGAAGTCATCTTGAAACCTAGATTTATATGGTTAGTGAAACAGGATACTGTACTTCTCTTTTAAAACTAGGACACAAAACATTTTTGCATTTGTTCATTCCTTTTTGACTAACAAAGATATTCTATAATTCAGAAGCTTGTATTATGCCAATTTCCAATCTTATATAGGTACTATAATGAATAACTTCACCAATGGGGTTTTACTTTATCTCTTCTACCAATCCTTTGGAGCAAATCTTGGGTACATGTAGGTATTGCAAACATAACTGAGAACCAGGCAATTAATTTAATCGTTCTGTATTGAAATAATTGCATATGTATAAGAAAGTCGGTTCTTAAAAGTTCTCAGAAATCTTAAGAATTAATATTCCAGCTGGATACAATAGCATTTTTAAAAATAAACAAAATATTTTCCCTAGGAAGATTTTTGTTTATTTCTCATCACAACATACTTCTTAAATTTCAAATATCTATCAATAATTCATGAATTAAGATACTCATGAATTAAGAATATACTTTCCAGGGTTTTTTCACTGATATATAAAAATGATTTTATGTTGTCTTTTCCAAAATAATTATACCATCGAGCAATCAAGGTTATTAATTTTAAGCCATAAATGTTCCACAGGTAATTTTCATTTATATGTTTAGGCAGCCTCATGGGAAATACTTATTTCTCATGCAAGTATTTGAAGTTATATTTCTCATACCTATATTTGAAGTTATATCAGAAATTAGGTAAGCAATATTCCTAAAATTACACCATTGTCTTTTTTTAATCAAGTAGAAAACTTTTATCAGAGCAGAAAACAGCTTTCCTGCAGCTACTCAAAAGTCCTAAATAGGAAATAATGTATATCTAAATTTTAGTAGGATGAAGTTCCAATATATTATTTCAATATATTTTGTTTATATAGCATCTAGTTCTTTTCACTGAGGGTAAAATAAAATAACTCTGTGCAAATGCAATCAGTTTGGGGCTTTTTAATTTTACTCTTAAATTATATCTGGAGAATATTGCAGCTCTATTGTATCTAGCAGATAGTACACTTGAATTTTATATAATATATTTTAGCCACTTTTTCAAAATCATAGTTTCTCCAAAATATTTAAAAAATATAAAATAGTAAAAATCTATATCTAATTGTAAACAACTCTGGCATTTAAATAATTTTAAAATAATCACTTTAAATAAAATGAAAGTTCAAATATTTATCAGCAACAAATATAGCAATTTAAAAATGAAAGTCAAAGAGAAAAAACTGCATTTTAATGCCCTTTTAAAAAGCTGCTACCGTGTTTCTCACATAATAAGGCCGGGCCTTATTTTTTTTTTGACCCCCGAAAAAACGGCTAGGACGTCTTTTCGGGGGTGACTAATTCTCCCCCTTGCATCCTCGGGTGGGTGGGCGGGTGGCAACAGCTTGGATATTCGGGAACCTTCGGGTTGGGCCACCGTTGCTTTCCCTTCTCCCTTGCTGCCGCGGCGTTTGGCGCAGCCACGTGCGGCCAGTCAGGGCTCCTCCCTGCAACCGGAGCCCTGAGGAGACACTTGGCTTCAGGCGCTCCCGTCTTCCCTTTGCTTTCGAAGGTAAAGCGAATTATTTTACAAAGCCTCCCCTGCCCGAGAGGGCAGCCCAACCCACGTGGGGAGGCTAATTTCCGGGGCCTCTTCCGTTCCTCCCGACCTCCCTACGCTGCGCGCCTCTGACGCGCCGCTCCCTTCAGCCCAGCGAGCTCTTCCACCTCAAAGAAAGGCCAGGCGGGCGGCTGCGAGCAGCAGCAGCGGGTCTGAGCCGCTCGCAGCGGAAACAGCCACCACCCTTAGCCCGACGCGGGAGAACGGCGAGGTTAGCGCCCGCCAGCCCGGGTGAGATTTGGGAACGAGGGGCAGGAGGAGGCACACACACACCCGCGGCTCACTTTCCCAGCTTTGCCCAGCCCTTACGGCTCTGGCGCGGCCCTGGCGGACAGCGAGCGCCCCCGCCGGATCCTCCGCTCATCCTGCCAGGGCTGCGCCAGAGCCGTAAGGGCTGGGCAAAGCGGGGAAAGTGAGCCACGGGTGTGTGCGTGCCTCCTCCTGCCCCTCGTTCCCAAATCTCGCCCGGGCTGGCGGGCGCTAACCTCGCGCTCTCCCGTGTCGGGCTACGGGTGGTGGCTGTTTCCGCTGCGAGCGGCTCAGACCCGCTGCTGCTGCCCGCAGCCGCCCGCCTGGCCTTTCTTTGAGGTGGAAGAGCTCGCTGGGCTGAAGGGAGCGGCGCGTCAGAGGCGCGCAGCGTAGGGAGGTCGGGAGGAACGGAAGAGGCCCCGGGAGATTAGCCTCCCCACATGGGGTTGGGCTGCCCTCTCAGGCAGGGGAGGCTTTGTAAAATAATTCGCTTACCTTCGAAAGCAAAGGGAAGACGGAGCGCCTGAGAAGCCAAGTGTCTCCTCAGGGCCCGGTTGCAGGGAGGAGCCTGACTGGCCGCACGTGGCTGCGCCAAACGCCGCGCAGCAAGGGAGAAGGGGCAGCAAGGGAGAAGGGAGAAGCAACGGTGGAAGGTCTCCCGATATGAAGTGCCCCACCAACGCAGGCAGCACCATATCCGGGCATGCAACAAAAGTACTTACTAACGGAAAGCCCCCCCACCGCTCTCCCCCCCCATTTTGCATGTTTAATATGGGGCTTAATTTGGGGGGAGGGGCTTAATTTGATTTTATGCCAATAAAACATGGTGGGGCTTCCTATTGGTGGAGGCCGTATTGTTGGAGAAACACGGTAGATATGGTGCTATTCATCTTCTCTTGAATGGAGTATGTGCCCTTAGTATTATCACCTGCTAACTTTACATATTTATATAGTGGATTGGTGAGTATCACTTCCAAAGATGAATGAAGCACAAATCTGTGGGCAGTTCTTGAAATATCATGGATCTAAGTGAATTACACTTTCATTATTATAAAATTATACACCAATGCTAGCACTTTTAATTCTGCCTTGCCATCACAGTAGTACTCAGATGAACGGGATATGCTACAACATAGCTCATCTGAGCTACAAGAGGAAAATTGGATACATTATGTATCAGAAGGTTCTTAATAGTTTTCAAAACAATCAAATACATGAGCAGCACATTACAGTAATTCAAATTATGCCAGCTTTGCCTAGACATGAATTGGTAACAAACTCTCTAAGAACTCTATCATATCCAGGTATGAAAAAAAGACATAAGGACTAAACTAGGGTTTGGAAAACCAACACATCATGTACTATATTTTCAACATACATTTTTAATATAAACTGGTTGAAGGTGTTCTCATGCTACCAATCTCCCAAATCTTGCATGCACACACAGCAATCATAACCTGGAAATTGAGTCATGGCAACTGAACTTCTTGTTGGTTTGAAACATTTCACTGCTTATCGAAGTAGCTTTTTCAATCTGAGCAAGTTGGTTAGGAGGAATCTCATATATGTCCTCCAGGGAGGCTTCATTTCTTACCTAATCAGGATAGGCTCGTTAGGTGAGTAGGCAGAGGAGTTGAGTAGTTTCAACTCTTAAATCTTTTACCCTACGTACTCTCTGCCGACTCACCTAATGAGCCTATCCAGGTTAGGCGATAAATGAAATCTCCTTGAAGGACATATACTGGGTCCCCCTAACCAACATGCCCAGACTAAAGAAGCTACTTGGATAAGCAGTGAAACATTCTGAACCAACAAGCAGTCCAGTTGCCATGACTAAACTCCGATAACTCTATCTGGATGACTGAGAACCTTTGACACAGTAATTGTGAATTAACTAAGTTTTATTTAATAGCCCAGCAGATGGCAGCACCTAGCTGACCTTGACCAGGTGCTGAAAAATAAGTTAAGGTTTAACCTAGTTAGTGCTTCAGTCATGGCTACAAAATTCAGACAATCATCAGATTAAAAGGCAGCAAAGAGATATAGAAAACTCTCTTTACCCTCTGAAGCAACCAGATTTTGCAGCCCAGATTTGGTATTCTTATTTTGGAGTCCACCCCAAGGAAAAGCAGTAGACTGGTAAGTTGGAAAAAAAACATTCCTATAAGGATATGAAGAAATCCCAGGGAAAAAATCTTCTAAGATAGTGAACCTATGAAGCTAACAGAAAACCATGTACAGCCAACCACACATCTGAAGGTGAGATAGTGAGTTTACTGATTTAACCTTAATAACTGCAGTGCTGTGGAAACGTTAACAGAGATTGAGGGAGAAGTAGTGGATGGATATTGAATTTTTCTTTAACTTTTGATGGACGGTAAAAACTTTAAAATAAATAAATGCAATGACAAGCCATTCTTATACTATGGCCAAGAAAACTACAGAGGTGACTACAGCCATGTTTAAATTTACAAAGCTGTTGGAGATGGCCTAATTTCAGCAATGAATAAATCCCACACTTCAGGTTCTACCAAGGATTGCTCCAGCCACAGTATTATTTAGTAATGATATTGGCTGAGCTATACTAATCTATTCTGCTCTGTTAACATTGGAATAGACAGAACAAATCTTTCTTGTAAGGGTAGCCGATCCAACAAAGCTGAGTTCTATATACCTTACTTCATGGAAAAGGAGTGCATCCAAATGTTTCTTCCCAGCAGCCTGAATGGGTGATTTAGTAGAAGAAAATGGTGCTGCAGGTACCTATGAATTTTAGATCTCCCTTAGGCATGAAAGCCAGCTGGGTGACTTTGGGCCAGTCACCATGAGATCATGAGTTCTAGTCTCACCTTAGCTAAGAAAGCCAGCTAGGTGACTCTGGGCCAATCACCAGGAGACTGGGAGTTCTAGTCCCACCCTAGCTAAGAAAGCCAGCTAGGTGACTATAGGCCAATCACCAGGAGACTGGGAGTTCTAGTCTCACCTTAGCCAATGAAAGCCAGCTAGGTGACTATGGGCCAATCACCAGGAGAATGGGAGTTCTAGTCCCACCCTAGCTAAGTAAGCCAGCTAGGTGACTCTGGGCCAATCACCAGGAGACTGGGGAGTTCTAGTCCCACCCTAGCTAAGAAAACCAGCTAGGTGACTAAAGGCCAATCACCAGGAGACTGGGAGTTCTAGTCTCACCTTAGCCAATGAAAGCCAGCTAGGTGACTCTGGGCCAATCACCAGGAGACTGGGAGTTCTAGTCCCACCCTAGCTAAGAAAGCCAGCTAGGTGACTATGGGCCAATCACCAGGAGACTGGGAGTTCTAGTCCCACCCTAGCTAAGAAAGCCAGCTAGGTGACTCTGGGCCAATCACCAGGAGACTGGGAGTTCTAGTCCCACCCTAGCTAGGAAAGCCAGCTAGGTGACTCTGGGCCAATCAACAGGAGACTGGGAGTTCTAGTCTCACCTTAGCCAATGAAAGCCAGCTGGGTGTGAGCCAGTTGCTCTCTCAGCCAATCCCAATCCCTCTCTCTCAGACAACCCCCCTGTCACAGGAGGTGGTTGTGGGGAAAATAGAACAAGGAAGGAGGTGTTACCTATAGTCCCTATGCTGTGAGCTGATCAAAAACACACGAAAAGGCAGAGTAACAATTTAACCCTCCATCATTGGAATCAGCCAGGGATAACAAAACAGGCCAGGATATTCATCCCTATTCAAAATCACGGGCAAGAGTGGTTAAACAGCGCTGCACATCCTCAGGGAGAGGGCAGCCTCCCCCCCACCCCCATCCCCATAGGAATCCCACCAATTATTCCTCATTTTTAGGTCCATTTTAAGTTCTGCCCTGAGGAAAACACAGCGATGGGTTAAAGGAGGGTGAAACTCCGTGCAAATCTCTCCTGGGCTTTGGGGGGTGGGGGTGGTTGGTTGTTGAACAAACTGGGGTTCAGGGCTTCTCGCCCCCGCCCCCCCCAGCCAGGCAAAGCAAACCCCTCAGCGTCCAGGCGTGCTTGGAACTACAACCCCCAGGATTCCCAGCCGGTCGCCACAGCGCGGGAGAAAGCCAGCTAAAGGGAAGGCCGTCCCATCCGCCGCCGCCGCCGCCGCCGGTGAGGGAGGGAGGACGGTCAGGTCACCGTTCCCACGCACTCACCATGCCTGCCGCGCTCCTTCACAAGCCCGGGGAGGGGAAAGGGAGAACCAAAAACGCGGGAAAACCCCCCGCGGCCCGCCCGCGCACAGGCTCAGCTCCCCTCAAAGAAGCCCTGCCGTAAGCCGAGGGACGGCCTGTCGTAAAAGCGTCCCCCCCGCGCGCGCGCTCGCTCGCTCTTCCGCCTCTCGATCCCGCCCCTCCGGCAGGCTCCGCCCACCCAGGCGCGAATTCGAAGAGAGGAGCGAGCGCGCGTGCTCTTCGGCCGGGGCGGGGGAAGTGCCTGGAGGGTACAGATACAGATTATCAGAATTGGAAGGGACCTTGTAGGTCATCTAGTCCAACCTCCTGCCCAAGGCAGGAGACTCTACACCATTAAAGAAGGAGCCGCCGCTCAGCTGGCTCTCGTTTTGTCAAGGATTTGCACCAGGTCTCCCCTCCTCTCCTGCTTCTCTCACCTCCCCCTTCCCTCCAATACATGGGAATTGCCTAATCTACTAATGCAGAGGTCTCCAAACTTGCCCATTTTAAGACTTGCGGACTTCAACTTCCAGAATTCTCCAGCCAGCCCTGGCTGGAGAATTCTGGAAGTTGAAGTCCACAAGTCTTAAAGTGGCCAAGTTTGGGGACCTCTCTACTAATGTATACATTCGAACTAGACTGATGTTTCTTTGGGTCATGTGTGTGTGTGTGAATATATGCCTAATGGTCATCCTTAGCAGAAATGCAGTGAAATTTCATTTTAATGTGATTACTGTACATTTAAAGTGACAATAAAGTTTTATTATTCTATGCTATGCCATGCCATTCCCCTATCCCATCCCATCCTAATTTTCCATTCCATTCCTATCCTATCCTATCCTAATTTTCTATTCCATTCCAATTCCATTCTATTCCATTCTGAAGGACTAGAGGTGACTTGAAAGTAGTATTCCAGTATTTGAGGGGCTGCCACAAAGAAGAGGGTTTCAACCTATTTTCTAAAGCACCTGAAGGCAGGACAAGAAGCAACTGATGAAAAATTACCAGAAACCAACCTGGGACTAAGGAGAAACTTCCTAACAGTGAGGACAATTAACCAGTGGAACAGCTTGCCTTCAGAAGTTGTGGGTGCTTCATCACTGGAGGTTTTTAAGAAAAGACTGGATAGCCACCTGTTTGAAATATACCTGCTTGAGCAGAGGGTTGGATTAGAAGACCTCCATGGTCCCTTCCAGCTCTATTCTGATTGACTGGTTGATTGATACAAGTAGAATATGTATGCTTTTACATTGACATTTGAGAGAAGTAGACTTTAAAAAAAAAGAAAAAAGCAACGGAATAGTTTATAATGCATTTTCAGTATAGCTCTATGCTAAATAAGTCACTGGCCACTGACTTAGAGTATTGTGTACAATTGAAGGAACACAGTGGAGCTTATAAAACATGAACAAGCTTGAAAGCAGATCCCATTCAGCCTTAAAAATATGTTCTCAAAGTTGGGGTCTCTTGCAGTGTGATTAGAAAGCAACTGTCCCTCTTACTTTAAAAGCAGGAAGTTACCGTTCATTCTATAGTGCTGAAACGAGAGTATGTATGTCTGCCCCGGAAAAAGGAAGAGCAGCTCCTCAACGCACCCCTGGTCTTCCGGTTTCTAATGTGCATGTGCATGCAAAGACCAGTTGGCCGGTGCGTGCATGTGCTCCTGGAGTTGCTCTTCCAGTTTCTGGCGCGTGCGTGAAGACTAACTGGCCGATGCCTATGCGTGCGCCGGAACTCAGAAAAGCAATGGGCAATGGCTGGCGTGCCCGGAGAGATGGCTCTGTGTGCCGCTTCCGGCATCCGTGGCATAGGTTTGCCATCATGGCTATAGGGTCTCCTGCTTGAACAGGGAGGTTGGGTTGAAGGCCTGGGTTCAACACGGAGGCAGCCTTGATCGTACTATTGATGATCTCCGGTCCAGATTTAGTGACTGTCTTGCAGTTATGCCGGTGATGAAAAAGTAACTTTATGTCCAATTGTTACATTTTTTATTTATTTTCACAAGTCTGGAAAGCAAAGGGAACAAAGTAGAACATAATAACAGACTATTGGAAGGGACCTTGGGGGTCCTCTAGTCCAACCAATCTGAGAAAAGCTGAAGTAAGATCATTAGCACAATCCTAGGTTCAGTTAGTGAGTCACTTAATGACTGAATTGCTGCTCCCAATTGTGGTTGCTAAACAAGGACAACCTGTATTATAATAAATACAATCTATCTGGAAAGTTTATTTAGTTTTGGACCAACACGTTGTGTAGACCTGGCTATTGTGATATATAAAGTTTGCTTGGGGGAAACCAGCAGGGAATGTCAGGAATTGTGATCACGTTACTATGAGGATACTATGACAGCCAAAACCCTGGGCTGGTTCTAAATCCACTTGTTCAGTGTAACAGTTAAAGGACATAACCAGGGGTGAGCTTCAAAAATTTTAGCAAGGGGTTCTCTGCCAAGTTGCTGGGTGGGCATGGCCATGATGGGCGTGGCCTAGTCAACCTCTTGCACCATGGGGGGGGGACGATTTTCCCTTCCCCGGGCTCCGGAGGCTCTCTGGAAGCTGGAAACGGGCCCATTTCCAGACGCTATAGAACACTGCACACCAGAACAACTAGACACAAGAACAGTTTTTCCCCGAATGCCATCACTCTGCTAAACAAATAATTCCCTCAACCCTGTTCAACTATTTACAAAGTGTACACTACTATTACTGTTAATCTTCTCATCACTCCTTATCACCCATCCCCTCCCACTTGTGATTGTAGGACTGTAACTTTGTTGCTTGTATCCTTACGATTTATATTGACTGTTTCCTAGTATGATTTGATTGTTGACTGTACCCTATGACTATCATTAAGTGTTGTACGTTATGATTCTTGATTCTTAATGAATGTACCTTTTCTTTATGTATACTGAGAGTATTTACACCAAGATAAATTCCTTGTGTATCCAACCACACTTGGCCAATAAAAGAACTCTATTCTATTCTATTCTATTCTGTTCTGTTCTTTTATATTTTCTTCTTCTTCTTCTTCTTCTTCTTCTTCTTCTTCTTCTTCTTCTTCTTCTTCTTCTTCTTCTTCTTCTTCTTCTTCTTCTTCTTCTTCTTCTTCTTCTTCTTCTTCTTCTTCTTCTTCTTCTATTTGATTGTTGATTGTACCCTATGACTATCATTAAGTGTTGTACGTTATGATTCTTGATTCTTAATGAATGTACCTTTGATTTATGTAAACAGAGTATTTACACCAAGACAAATCCCTTGTGTGTCCAATCACACTTGGCCAATAAAGCTATTCTATTCTATTCTATTCTATTCTATTCTGTTCTGTTCTGTTCTGTTCTGTTCTGTTCTGTTCTATTCTATTCTATTCTATTCTATTCCTGAACTTCCGGGAGGCCCATTTTTCGCCCTCCCTGAGCCTCCGTGCATGCCCTGCACTTACATGCATCCAAAATGGGCCACATGGGGACTCCTGAGAGGGGTGGGGTGGGCAGGCCCAGCCAGGAGTGGGATTTGGGGGTTCTCCGAACTGCACAGAATCTTAGCTGGGGGCTCTCCTGAACCTCTGCAAACCCCCTGCAGCCCACCCCTGGACATAACCCGAGGAATACTCTTATATCTCATCTTTTCATCTAAAACATCTTAAAGTGTGGTCCTAGGGCCACAGGGGTCTTTCAAGACCCTCTCAGGGCTGCTTGAAATCAAAATTCTTTCCCACCTAGTTTGAAAAATAACCCACTATTAAAATTCCATCCAACAACTGTGAAGAGTGATAACAGCAGCTAATGCATCCATTTTTATTTTTTAATGCAGTAAACATAACCCATACAGATAAAACTTGTGGGACCCTCCATCGTTTTTAAAATGGTGAGGGAAAAAAAATCTAAACACTGATGTTGAAAAAATATGTAAAGAAACCATGAAGTATCTAGATAAACGGGGTGGGAGAAGACTAATCTTTAAACAGGAAAGCATACAATTATTCTGAAGTTAACAAGTACATTTGTTCCTGGAAGACAGATATCACCATCCATTAAAGCAACTAATTTTGTTTGACCAGACTCTAATTTACACAGCATTAAATAAAATCCCGCCAGGAAAAATAATGTAATGGAAATTAAACTTTGGGGTACAGTCAAGTGGAAATATGTTTGCGTCTCCCTGCCCTCCAAATCCCTGTATTTTGCATTGTTCTCCTGATCTAGTTTACTAAAGTTAGCAGGAGTAGCGGAGGGCTGAACTGATCATCCTAATTGCTAATACATGTAGTCGTAGACTTACTACCACAACTGAGCCCAAAATTTCTGTTGTTAAGTGAGACAACTTAAGTGAGCTTTGCCCCATTTTGCAATCTTTTTTACCGCAGTGGTTAAAGGGAATCACTGCAGCTGTTTAAATTAGTAATGTGATCCTTAAGTGAGTTTGACTTCCCCGCTGATTTTGCTTCTCAGAAGGCCGCAAAAGGTGACCCTGGAACACTGCAACCGTCATAAGTATGAGCCAGTTGCCAAGCGTCTGGATTTTGTTCATGTGACCATGGGGATGCTGCAGTGGTTGTGTGAAAAATAGTCTTCAGTATCTAGTTTCAGGGCTGTTGTAACTTTGAATGGTTACTAAACAAACTGTAGTAAGTTCAGAACTACCTGTAATTGGAGCTGTCCACTTGGATAGAAGATCCACTGCAAAGCATTACTTCCCACTTCCAACTCATTCAGATCCTCCAGATATATGCTGTGATTAATGGTACAGAAGGAAGGATCGGATAAGAGCCATAGGGTGGTACTTACTTACCCATTCAGGTTCTAATGAAGGTTATCCACATTAGGAACCAATGCTTGGGTCTGACACTCATTTCAAAGGCATCTAGCTACTCCATTTCATCCAACGTTCTTTGTAGTTTTTATTATTATTTGTATGTTATTTGTTTGTCAAACATGTACAAGATAACAAGTACAGGTATGAACATAAACATGAACAAAGGAAATAAATACAGATAAATGGGGACAGTAAGACAGGGACGGTAGGCACGCTGGTACGCTTATGCACGCTCCCTTTAAGGACCTCTTAGGAAAGGGGTGAGGTCCATGGTAGACAGTTGGAGGTTGAAGCTGTGAGGGCTTGAGGCTGTAACAATGGAGTCAGGTAGAGCATTCCAGGCATTGATCACTCTGTTGCTGAAGTCGTATTTTCTGCAGTCGAGTTTGAAGTGGTTTATCTTGAGTTTGTATCCATTGTTTGCCTGTGTATTATTGTGGTTGAAGCTGAAGAAGTCGTTGACAGGCAAGATGAGCAGACAATTTTGTGCACTGTGGACCACAGGCAGCACAGTTCCAGATCGTCCAAGCCCAAAATTTCAATCCTGGAGGCATAGGGAATTCTATTGTGAGTAGAGGAGTGGAGTACTCTCCTCTATAAATACTTCTGAACACGCTCAGTCGTGTTTAATGTCCAATATACAGTGTGGGTTCCAGGCAAATGGGCTGTATTCAATAATTGGTCTGGCAAAGGTCCATCATTTTGTCTATCTATATATCTGAAAAGAGAAACTTGATAACTTGGCAGAAGTTGTCTAACACAACCGGATGGAGAAATGGCATCTTCAGGAGGGAATGTACCACTTCAGAGGGGGAGGAGGAAGACCCCTTTCCTCAAAGCAGCATTTGTTACCTTTTGAGTGCAACCTGATACACTATATGTAACTGACTCAAGGCGGCAGAGCTCATGCTGATAAGAATCCTGTTCACACCTTGAGTCCATAAGATCAAAGGGAAACCAAGATAACCTGGCAAGACATTGCTCCATGAGAAGCCTATGAGAAGTCCAAACCATAGTGAATAGGAGTAATTTTGTTAGCAAAATGTCTTGCAAATATGTTACAACATGAAGGAGGTTGTTGTGCCCATTTTTGCATAATAAAGGACCTTAGCAGGAAATATTCTGATACACTGAAAGCGGAGAAATATGGATGCTTTATCATGGTGTAATGTGTTCAGTCATACTCCTCACTCCTGTCACCCAAGGCTTTTTATCAATTCCTTCAATTCCTTCAATCAGAATAGAACTGAAAGGTGGTTTTTAGTCCACCCCCCCTGCTCAAGCAGGAGACCCTATACAATTTCAGACAAGTGGCTGTCCAGTCTCTTCTTAAAAACCTCCAGTGATGGATCACCCACAACTTCTGAAGGCAAGCTGTTCCCCTGGTTAATTGTCCTCCCTGTTAGAAAGTTTCTCCTTAATTCCAGGTTGCTTCTCTCCTTGATTAGTTTCCATTCATTGTTTCTTGTCTTGCCTTCTTCTGCTTTGGAAAATAAGTTGACCCCCTCTTCTTTGTGGCAGCCACTCAAATACTGGAATACTATGCCAGACATCCTTAGAAATGTTTAGTAAACTGCGAAATGCCCTGGGATCTGAAGATTGGGAGATGCCACTTGGAAGACAATCATGTCCAGTGCTTTTGTTATCTCCACATTCCAGTGATGATCAGATAAAAACAGCCAAAATATTGTTTGGGAAATATGCTAGTACCTGATGAAATCCGATCAGATCCATCAGGATTTTTGGCACAAAGCATTTTCATTGTCTTCAACCCTTGCGAATGTCAGTAATGTTCATAGAACCACAATCTGACCAGATCATCAGACATAATTAATCACAGTGACCTTCACTATTCCATCACAATCTGACTCAATACATTTTAATTGCAATGTTTTATTATTATTTTTAAATAAATTTTATTGGTTTTTAAAAACAAACATAAACAAACAAAACATAAAAACATCAAGCTATCTTCCATAGGTGTGCCGGTTGGTTTACAAATTGTTTTGTGCTTCCATTTCATAATCTTCAATTACAATTACATTGCATATGATCTCATATTGTCAATCAAAAATTAAATACCTTAATATCATTATTAATCAATCATTTGACTATACTTTTATTCATTCATGTTTTACAGGATAGTCATAATTTACTTAGTTTATTTTATAACAGTTCATATTATCATCCCAAATCTATCCTAAAATCATTTTGTAGATATAATAAGAAAAAAGTACATCTTTATATATTTATTATTTTCTAAAAGTCTACGTATTTCATTACTGTATTTTATTGTCTAACCATTGATAGAAAAGATCCCACATTTTATAAAATTGTTTATCCTCTTGTTCTCTAATTTCAAATGTCAATCTACTCATTTCAGCACATTCCAATATTTTCTTAATGATTTCCTCCTGTGATGGTATTTTCTCATTTTTCCAGTTTTTAGCAAATACAATCCTAGCCACTGTTAATACATTTACAATCAGGTATTTCAAGTCTTTACTATATATTTCAGGTAAAATTCCCAGTAAAAATATCTCTGGTTTCAAGTCTATATGTTTTTTTGTCATTTTTTCCAACCACATGTGGATCTTAGTCCAGTATTTTTTAGCATCCGCACAAGTCCACCACATATGGTAATATGAGCCAGGTGTCTGATGACATTTCCAACATTTTTGGGATTTATTCTGGAACATTCTTGCTATTCTTGTCGGGGGGAAATGCCACCTGTAAAACATCTTATACACATTTTCTTTATATGCTGTTGACATTGTTATTTTATAATTTTGAGACCACAATTTTTGCCATTTCTCTAAATCGATCCCATATCCAAAATTCTTCCCCCTAGCAATTATAGTTTCTTTAACTTGTTCTTCTTCTAGTTTAATTTCTAATAAATATCCATACAATTTTTTAATCACCTTTTCATCAGTACCTGTCAAAATCTTATCTAAGTCAGTCAGTTTATCATAGAAACCTTCTGTTTTAGAATCTTTATCATACCTTGAATGTATTTGCGCATATGAAAACCAATTCATCTTTATACCTTGTTCCTCTAGTTTTTGCATAGATTTAAGTTCACCCTTTTCATTCAATATTTCCCCATATCTAACTGTTTGTTCCTTTTTGTATATTATAGGATAAGCAAATGCTTCAATAGTCGATAACCAGACTGGAATTTTCAAGTAACATTGTCTTTTAATCTTCTCCCAGTTTAACCACAGAGACTCCCGTATATAATGTCTTCTAAAATACCCCTGTGTTTTAGTTCCTTTATACCATAAAAAGGCATGCCACCCCAACAACAAATCATGTCCTTCTAATGTCAACAATCTAGTATTTCTTAGTGTTATCCATTCCTTAACCCACATCAGATTTGTAGCTTGGTAGTACAACTCCCAATTAGGCAAACCAAATCCTCCTTTAATTCTAACATCTTGCAAAAGTTTTAGCTTTATTCTCGCTTTCTTACCTTGCCATATATATTTCAACACAATTTTATTTAAATCTTCAAAGTAGCCTTTTCCAAGCCTAATTGGTATTGTTTGAAACAAATATAAGATTCTGGGTAATATATTCATCTTGATTGTTGAAATCCTCCCTATTAGTGACAGTTGTAAATTTTCCCATTTCGCCAAATCTAACGCTATCTGCTGTTTAAGTTTGATATAATTATTCTCTTTTAATGTACTACATCTTGCTGTCAAATATATCCCCAAGTACTTAATCTTATTTGTGACCTGAATTTTCAATAGGTCTGCCAGTTCTTCCTTTTGTCTTAATAGCATATTCTTTGTCAAAATCTTTGTCTTATCTTTATTTATTTTTAAACCAGCCACCTTTCCATATGTCTCTATCTTTTCTATCAATTTTGATGCTGTTTCTAAAGGGTCTTCTAAGATGTAAACCAGATCATCTGCAAATGCTTGCAGCTTAAATTCTTCCTTTTTGATTTTCATTCCTTTTCTATTCTTTTCATCTCTAATATTTCTGTTTAGCACTTCCAAAGTTAACACAAACAACAAAGGTGATCGTGGGCACCCTTGTCTTGTTCCTTTTCTTATATTGATAGAATCTGTCAGTTCTCCCTCTATCATTACCTTTGCCGTTTGCTTATAGTATATAGCTTCTATTGCTTGAATAAATTTTCTAGCAAAACCCATCTGTTCCAACAGTAATAACATGAATCGCCAATTCACATTATCAAATGCCTTCTGTGCATCTAGAAATATCAGAGCCATTTGTTTTTCAGGATGTGCCTCGTAGTATTCCAAGGTGTCCAAGATTACTCTCATATTGTCTTTAATTTGTCTCTTTGGCAGAAATCCATTTTGATCAGGATGGATAAAATTATTTAAATATTTTTTAAGTCTTTCTGCCAATATTGAAGCAAAGATTTTATAATCTGCATTTAGTAGAGAAATGGGTCTATAGTTCTTAATTTGTAATGGGTCGGCCTCCTCTTTTGGAATAAGTGTAATATAGGCTTCTGACCATGACTTAGGTATCTTCTTCTTTAACATAACTTCATTCATAACTTCTAGCAATGGAAGATTCAACGATTCTTGTAATGTTTTATAAAATTCTGCCGGAAGTCCATCTGGGCCTGGTGCCTTTCCATTATTTTGCTTCTTGAGTGCTTCAGTTAACTCCATCATCGTTATATTGCTTTCTAACATTTTTTCAGTCTCTTTAGGTATCTGAGGTAAATTAGCATTCTGTAAGTACTGTTTAACTCTTTCCTCATCAATATTCTCTTGCATATATAATTTCCCATAGAAGTCTCGAATGATTTCCTTCTTCTCTTTGCTACCATGGCAAACTTGGCCTTGGTCATCTATTAATTGCAATATTTTCCTTGATTCTTTCTCCTTTCTCAATTTGCATGCTAACCATCTACCTGGTTTGTTTGCGTCTTCAAAGTAGTTCTGTTTAGCACCTCTAATTTTCTCTGCTAATTCTTCTTTTTCTATTTGACCCATTTTGTGTTTAATTATATCCATTTTAAACTCGATGTCCTTTTTCTGTGGCATTTTCTGTAGCTCTTTTTCAAGTCTTTTATGCTCATCCTCTAGGGCCTTAGAGGCTAGTCTTTTCATAGTATTCCTTTTCCTTGTATAGTCTATTATCAAGCCTCTAACATATGCCTTCATTGTATCCCATACATTCTGAATTGATGTATCTTCTTTTTTGTTTTCTCTAAAGAAAAAAGCCAATTCTTTCTCCATCCACTGTGTGAAGTCTTTTTCCTTTAAAATAGTATTATTTAACATCAATCTAGATCTTCTTTTTTGTCCTTTCCATTTAATTGTCATTGGATTGTGATCTGCCCAAGTACTTGTTTCAATATTTATTTCTTGAATGTTAGTTATTAATTCTGTTGACATCCATATCATATCTATTCTGGACCATGATAAGTGTCTATTTGAATAGAAGGTGTATTGTTTAGTTTTAGCATTTCTTTCTCTCCATGTATCTTTTAAGTTTATTTCATCTACCATTTTAAAAAAAGATTTAGAGAGAGTCTTTCTGTTTTGCTTTATTGTTTTCTGTGCTGTATAGTCCAATTTATTGTCTACAATTCCATTAAAATCTCCCATCATAACTATATTAGCATAGTCCAGTTCTATTATTTTCATATGTAATTTTTTGTAGAATTCTTCTTGTTTGTCATTCAGAGCATAAATTGCAATCAGGAGTGTTTTCATATTATTGTCCATTATTTCCATCATTAGTATTCTTCCATCATCATCGGTATAGATCAATTTTGCTGGGGTGGTCTCTTTAATATATAAAACCACTCCTCTTTTCTTACATTGTGTCAAGGAAGTAAATATTTTCCCTAATTTTGGCTGTACCAACAATTGTTCATATTGTTTTTTAATATTTACTTCTTGTAGACAAATTATATCAAATTTTAATTTCTCTAATTTATGAAAGGTTTTCCTTCTTTTAACGGCTGAGTTAAGTCCATTTATATTAATTGTAATCAATTTTTTCTCTTCCATGGTTATATTTTATAGTTAGGTTTAGCAGCTCTCGTAAATCTTAGTTCACGTTGTTCTTTGGCTTCCACCTTTCCACCTACTGTACCTTCTTCTTTTTCAGTCGCCATTTGGCAGTCCTCTTGGAATTCAATTAGTGAGATCTCTTTTTCTGCCTCTTCCTTTTTCCCTCCAAAAAATTCTGTATAAAATAATTCCGCTTTCTCAATTGAGTCAATTCTATGTCTCTGTTCTTGCCATGTGAACATTAAACCTCCTGGAATCAGCCATCTATAATAATTCACCTCTTTTTTAAGTAACATTTTAGTCAGGAATCGGTATTCTCTTCTCATCTCTCTCACTCTTCTAGGTATTTGTTTCAAGACCACAATCTCCTTGTCATTGTATTTCAATGTTTTCTCTTTTGCCACTTGCAATATTTGCGTTTTAATGGCTTTCTTTGTAAATCTAATGTGAACTTCTCTTGGTAAGCTATTTCTCATCGCATATCTTGTGAAAACTCGATAAACCTCATCTATTACATATCCATCATCTTCTCTTGAGTTATTTCCAAAACTTCAGCCAGTATTTCTATCATTATCTCAGCTAAGTTTTGTCCTTTTTCTTCCTCTACGTTTTGGAATCTAAGATAGAATTCTGATCTATCCATCTCCCATCTCAACATACCACTTTTATCTTGTTTAACCACCATTAATCTATTATCAATATCTCTAATCTTCTTGTCTCTTTGTTTATCTTCTTCTTCATTTTTTGGGAATCTCTCATCATACTTCAACATCATTTGTTGGATGTTCTCCACTTTTTCATCGGTTTTCCCTGTTCTTTGTTCAATGTTCTCTGTTCTTTGTTCAATGTTCCCTGTTCTTTGTTCGATGTTCTCTATTCTCTTTTCAATATTCTCTAATCTTGCTTGAATATTTTGAATTCCTTGCATAATCATCTGCAGAGTCACTTTTTCTTTTTCTTGCTTTAACATTGTCTGTATTGAACGTTGTCCTCCAGATGGTGGAGAGGAAGAAGTAGAAGTTGAAGAACCAGGAGCTGTAAATTTCCTACTCATTTTAAGCAATTCAAAATCTTCAGGTTCTTCTAAACCTTAATCCAATTGTGAAGTAACCAATTATAGTTCAAAATAAAAATAGTAGAAAAAAGAAGCCCAATATTAATAATAATAAAAAAGGGAGGACAAAATTTATTCAGGTTCTTGTATACCTTAATCCAATCAATAGTTAGATAAAGAAAAAGACTTAAGAAAAAAAAAGAAAAAGAAAAAAAAGGAAAAGGAAAAATTCTTCAGGTTCTTCAACACCTTAATCCAATTGAAAGGTCTCAAATAGAAAAAAGTGCATAAGAATAAACCAGAAAAGTAGATGAAAAAACAAAAATACCAGGAAAGAAAAAAAAAGGTTTTTCAGGCTTTCCCTTTAAAATAAAAAGCAAACGTAGAGATTGAACTTCCAAAAAAAAAAAGAAAGAAAAACAAAGACAAGCTCCAATGAAGCCAAAAACCCAAATAGTTATTACAAAAAAAAAAAAAAGATTAAAAAAAATACAATAAAGCTGGTGAGGAGGGATAGCACAACTTAGGAAAAGTAAAAAGGGCACACTGCACTTTGTTTAATTATCCAAGGCTCTTTTTATAAGTCTCTTCTCCAAAAACTTATCACCTTTTCCCCCCCTACATTTCAACACCAGACTCCAACTGTTGATAGAAACCCAGAAGAGCACCTGCAATAATACTCTCCCATGCTCTTCCCTCTATCTTATCAAATAGCAATGTCCTTGAAAAAGAGTCTCAGTTCTTTCTTTCTCAGCTTTGTCTGGTCATAGGGAAATAGAATATTTTCAAGCCTCTAGTTGGCAGTGTTACAAAGTTTCTTTGCTCTCACTTTCCCCCTTCTTTTCCGAGCAGGATATAATAAGAATTAATAAAAAAAGAAAAAGATATTTTTTTAAAAATGAAATAACTAAAGGGAGCCTCTAGCCTATAATATTACAAAATCAAAAAGGAGGAAAAAAATAGATGTAAATGAAAAACCAGTCCAGTTTCAAAATACAAGATCGTGTATAGAAAATCCAGCAATGAGAAAAAAAACACATTACTTTGACATTCCTGTTTAAAATCGCCGCTTAATCACTTCTGTCAAAACTTTTACAGATTCTTTCTTTTCCTTAGGTGTCCTTTCAGATCTTAGAATAAAGAAAAAGTTCTCACCAAACCAGCAAACTCTCTCTTTCTGTTCTCTTCTGTTTTGGAGCTGTCCCAACTTTAGCAGCTCCGCCCTCTTAATTGCAATGTTTTATGTAATCTGTTTCATGGATTTCTGCTTCAATATATTCAATTTTGCTAAATTTCAGGCAAAACCATTGCTTTTTTCATTGCCATTTTCTGACATAGTGCCTCAACTGTAACCAAATGTGAGCTGTAATATGAGTTCAAGAACAATCACAATATACAGGTAGTTCTTGACTTACAAGAGTTCATTTAGCGGCCCATTCAAAATTACAACTAAAGAAATGACTTACGACTGGCCCTCACACTTATGACCTTGCAGTTCAGAATTGTTCAAAATTTGGGTGCTTGGCAAATATTTACAACAGTTGCAGTATCCCGGATCATGTGATTGTCATTTGTGAACTTCCCAGACCCCTTCCAACAAGTAAAGTCAATGGGGGAAGCCAGATTTGCTCAACAACCCTGTGATTCACTTAACAACTTCAGTGATTTGTTTATGAACCATGGAGAAAAAGGTAATAAATCTGGTTCAATTCAATTAACAAACATCTTGCTTAACAATGGAAGTTCTGGTCTCAATTTTGGTCATAAGTTGAGGACTACCTATACAGTATTCTGCTAGAAACCTATTTATTAAAGCACCTGATTTAGAAACAACAAGGTTGGTGTTGTTAAGTTGCTAAGTTATATCCAACTCTCCAACTCTTTCTTTTTAAGATTTTAATGTTTTAATGTTGGAAGCTGCCCACAGCATGGCAGTCCCCCCCTGTCCTCCACTGTCTCCCAGAGTTTGCCCAAATTCATGTTCATTGCATCGATGATACTTTCTAACCATCTCATCCTCTGCCATCCCCTTCTCCTTTTGCTTTCCATCTTTTCCGATGAGTCCTCTCTTCTCATTAGGTGGCCAAACTATTTGAGCTTCGGATTCATTATCTGTCCTTCCAAAGGAAGAGTCAGGCTTGATTTTCTTTAGGATTGGCTGATTTAATCTCCTTGCAGTCTAAGGGATTCTCAATAGTCACTCCTCTTCCTCCTCCTCCTCCTCCTCCTCCTCCTCCTCCTCCTCCTCCTCCTCCTCCTCCTCCTCCTCCTCCTCCTCCTCCTCCTCCTCCTCCTCCTCCTCCTCCTCCTCCTCCTCTTCAACTCAAAAGCATCCATTCTATGGCATTCAGCCTTCCTTATGGTCCAAGTCTCACAGCCATACATTACTCCTGCAAAAGCCATTGTTTTGACTATAAGAAATGCCAAGGAAGGGCTGCTAGTGTGAGAAAAAACAAGAACATTTCCATGTCTCTTTTTTCACAAAGCTTCTTATTAACCGTAGACTACCAGTGAAAAACACAGTAGAGAATCTACACAGGATTACTGTAAATTAGTTATAGTAAAATATTCACTGTGCACAGTCCAATGTCAATATAACAAATAAACAAGCAATCTTTCTCTCCGAATCTGTGTATAAAAAATCTGAACAACAGCAGAGCTGGAATTTTCCCTGCTCTGTGAACTTTCATTCTGAACCATGAAAAAAAAAAAAATGATTTCATAATGGAACCAAAAGATGTACTTTCTGCTATTGCTTTTGTTATGTGTGAAACACTGTTATTAATACATGACACTATATTATTAAGAATACTCACAAACAAGTACTAGAGCAGTAATTCACCCTCATTTTGTGATAATCTCAGCAATCAAACAATTCAGCTTGTCCATCTGGACAATGCACGTGGTATTAAGTTTATCCAGATTACTACAGTGGTCAGTTGTATTGTGCAGAGAGCCCCAGTAAGAGACATGGCATTAGAGTGTGCATTCATACAAAATCCAGCGGTAATGTGTTCAGAACAAAAAAGGAAAGGAAAAAGGGGAAAGTGTCATGGGTGATAGGGGTGAAATTGTAGGTCATGGAGTAAAGGAAAGAACATAAATACAAGCAAGGGGTAGAAATGATAAATACAGATCTGAGGGAACAAAGGACATTTTAAAAAATGAAGTTATACAGCTATAAAATGATTAACAAAGATATTATTTCAGTTTTTATGAAAGGTTAATTTGTTATTTGAAGAAAAACAGTACACTACTCTATTATAGAATGAACCGTAACTTCCTGCTTTTAAGTAAGAGGGACAGTTACTTTCTAACCAAACTGTAAAGTCCCCAACTTTGAGAACATATTTTTAAGGCTGAATGAGATCTGCTTTCGAGCTTGTTCATGTTTTATAAGCTCCATTGTGTTCCTTCAATTGTACACAATTCTCTAAGTCAGTCGCCCATGACTTATTTAGCATAGAGCTATACTGAAAATGCATTATAAACCATTCCATTGCTTTTTTTAAAAAAATCTACTTCTCTCAAATGTCAATGTTTCTTATCTTGCTTTCTGGTGCTTATGCTGTAGTAAATAAGTAAAGTAAGAGCATTTAAATCCCTGAAGGACATGTGGCCAGGTTAACAGTAGATCTGCCTCTTCCTGACAGTATCTGCCCATCCTACCACCTCAGATAAGGTGAGCACTTTCCAGGTGCCCTCTATCAATTGATGCCATCTGACTCTAGAAGAAAATAGAGGCTATGGTAACTATTGGCTGACTAGATGATTGATCACTTCTGCATTTGTGAAGTAGCCAATGAATTTGCTAGGGTTAAAGTGTAAATTAAGTAAAGTCTATTCATCAAAACAGAAGACCTTAAGTGAACATAAAGAAGAAAAAGAGTGCTGTATTAAAAAATCACAGCAGGAAAACTAATAACATGCACTACACTTACAGCATGCTGTGATTGGTGGGCTAAAATTAAATATAAAATAGACCAAATACAAGTAGTCATTGACTTATGACCACAACTGAGTTCAAAATTTCCATTGGTAAGCAAGAAAGTTGTTAAGTGGGTTTTGGCCCATTGTGCAGCCTTTCTTCCAACGGTTGTTAAGTGGATCCCTGCAGTTGCTAAATTAGTAACATGGTTGTTAAGTGAATCTGGCTCCTCCATTGACTTTGCTGGTCCGTAGGTTGCAAAAGGGGATCACGTGACCCTGGGATATTGCAACAATTGTAAATACATGCCAGTTGCCAAGTGTCTGAATTTTGATCATGTGACCGTGATACTGCAATGTTATAAGTGTGAAAATGTCACTGTTTTTAGTGCTGTTGTAACTTCAAATGGTTACTAAGCAAATGGTTGTAAGTCAAGGACTACCTGTTCTGACAACAGGTACATCAACCAGTCTTAGAACTGTCAGTGAAGATATTGCAGTGGTGGATAAATAGCACTTAGCAATAGCACTTAAACTTATACGCCACTTTACAATACTTTACAGCCCTCTCTAAGCGGTTTACAGAGTCAGCATATGGCCCCCAACAATCTGGGCCCTCATTTTACCAACTTTGGAAGGATGAAAGGCTGAGTCAACCTTGAGCCAGTGAGATTCGAACTGCCAAACTTCTGGCAGCCGTCAGTCAGCAGAAGTAGCCTGCAGTACCACATTCTAACCACTGCACCACCATAGCTCTTAAATAAAGTCTGACTTTTAGACGTCAGAATCAACAGTAAAGGAACAAGCTGTCAAGAAATACAGTGTAGAATAGCACTTCCTAGAGTAGCAATGAAGTCTTAGAAAACTCAGATGCCATCATAGGTAAACAGATAATCAGGTAGATTTGTCTTGACCTAGAAAGATCAGCGCCACGAAGGCAATGCTTTACCTTGTGATGCCCTAAGGAAGCACATTTGGACTTTGAAGAAGTATGATATCGAAAATGATGCTTGTGAATGTTGGAGAAGACTCCTGAGGTAGCCAGGATATTAAAGAGAAAAACCAGAGACCAAATCAATTCAGAGTTCTCACTCGAGGCCAAGTGCAACTTACCATAGTTTGAACACATTATGTGAAGAATTAGTCCGTAATTCTGGCAATGGGGGAAGGAGAGAGAAAGATGGTTGTCCAGTCTCTTTTTGAAAGCTTCCACTGATGGAGCACCCACACCCATTGGTTGATTGCTCTCATTGTTAGGACGTTGCAGGTTGCTTCTCTCCTTGGTTAGGCCCCAACCATTATTTTTTGTCTTGCCTTTTGGTCCTTTGGGAAATAGATTGACCACCTCCTATTTGTAGGAGCACCTCAAATATTTGGAAAGCGCTATTGTATCCTCCCATCAACATTTTCTTTTTAAGGCCCAATAGGCCAGC